>NW_027362762.1:201109868-202364868 GCF_046119375.1 Phyllobates terribilis | reverse complement strand
TATGTGCCCACGATGCAGAAATGCTCCAGATTTTTTTTGAGCGTTTCTGCATCTCCCTGGCAGAAAAAATGCATGCGGATTGTACATGCGTTTTTCCTGCCAGGGACAAGCGGAAGTGAAGCGTTCTTCACATGCATTTCCGCATGCGGGTTGACAAGCGCTTTCCAAGCGATTTTAGCATCACTTGGAAAGTGCTTGACAACTTGGTCACACTATATAAATCCATGCAACCAGCATGGATTTATATAGTGTGACCGTAAAAGAATGGTAAAAAATAAATATATACTTACCTTCTGATGGTTTGCCGACGTCAGCGGTCGTGTGACCCGTCACATGACTAAATGACGTCACGGCAGGTCCTTTTCAGACCATCGCGAGCTGCCGGCAAGCCAGGACTCATCAGATAAAGACACGGGGGCCATCAGAATGTAAGTATAATATTTATTTTTTATTTTATTCTTTTTTTAAGAGGTTCTATGGTACCCGGGTCTCCTCTTCTCCAAACCCAGGTACCATCCGCACATTGAAACGCATGGAATCCGCATGTACAGATGCAGTGATGCGGATTCCATGCGTTCCAATGCAAGTCAATGGCGGCGAAAACACCGCGCTTCCGCAAAATAATTGGTAATGCTGCGGATTTTTCCGCAATGATAATCCGCAGTGGAAATTTCCGCAGCATGTACACAGCACATGCGGATTATCATTGGGGAACATTGCAGACCTTCTACCAAGCGTTTTTTAAGTGTTTCTGTAGCGGAATTGCCGCTGCGGAAATGCTTAAAAAACGCATAGTGGGCACACAGCCTAAAAAAAAATATTATATTAATATTGTGCCAAATTAATTTCACGTGAACTATCACATGATCTATCACAGGGGATCATGTGACATGTGATAAATCAGGTGTGTATGTGGGGGGGGGGGGCGCCTTCTAAACTGCCCGGGGCCCTTGCTACTCTTAATCCACCCCTGCCTCTGATACACCCGTGACAGCCAAAGACACTGATGCAACCCCATACCATCAGAGATGGGCTTCAGAACTGTGTGCTGATAACAAGCTGGATTGTCCCTCTCTTCTTGAGTCCTCAATAGTTTCCATAAAGAATTTTAAATTTAGATATATCTGATTTCAGAACCATTTTACATTTTGCTTCAGTCCATATTAAATAAGCTTTGGTATTGTATATGGCTTCTTTTTATGCTGGAGCTTTAACTTGGCGAAAGGTGTTTACAGACAATGAACACCATTTTCCTGAGCCCATGAAGTTATTTGCATGATCGAATCATGTCTATTTTAATGCAGTGCTGCCTGGCCGAGTATCAGGCCTGCACAGCAAAGGATATGCTGTAGCCCACAGAAGTCAGGACACGCTGGCTGCCTTCTTCCTATATTCAAATGTATTCATATCTTTCAGATGCAAATACATTTGAACATTTTATCGCTGGGAGGGGGCAGAGGAGCGTCCATCAGCTACCGCCCTGACGTGCAGCGGCATAATGAGGTCAGCACTCTGCTGACATCATCAAACTGCTGCTGTCACCACAGTTCTGTGAGGCAACGGTAAGCCCTCCATGGAGAAGCCAAACATTAAATGTCCTATTGTTTTAGATAAGGGGGCCAGGGATGGGAAAGGTTGGTGTTACTGTGAGGGCACATAATGGGGCAAAGGGGGGATTTTGAAAGAAGGCACAGTATAGCAAGGGGCAATTGGGTGGAGGGGACTTTATGCAGAGAGGCAAGTGTATAAATTATATAAATTATGGAAAGGGGCAGTTTGTGGGGATATTTTGGAGTGGGGCAGTGTTCGGTGAGACATTATGGAGAGGGGCACGGTGTACGGGGAATATTATGGAGAAGGGAAGTGTGGGGGTATATTCTGTGCAGGAAGTACAGTGAGGGGCAATTGTTTATTCAGGGTTATGGCATGAGAGCTATTCTTATTAATTAAAAATATGTGCATTAAAATTATACTTTTATTTTTAAAGCACCACTCCAGCATTTTTTATTGCAGGACTGGAGTGGTGTTTTTAATGTAAGGCCTCTGCACTTAGTCTTATACTTACCAGCCACTGTCTTCTGCTATTATCTGCACCACTCCAGGCAGCCTTCAGCAGGTTGTGACCTGCCGGATCGCTCCAGTGTTTCCTGAAGTGAGCCAGACGTCACTTTTCAATGCAAGTCTGGCTCACATAGACTTGCATTGAAACCTTGTGATCTTCAAACCTCTGACTTCTGATCAGTCAGAAGTTTCAGTCACAAAATGGCGGCACTGGACCGGGGCACCGACAACAGCTGAAGACAGCAGGTGGTAAGTATAATATTAGGTGCAGGAAACTTACATTAGTATCACCTCTCCATCGCTGAAATAAAAAAAAATGCTGAAGTGGTGCTTTAAGGGCACCATGTGGGGAAGTGGTGTTGAAGAGGCAAGTCTGGAGAGATGAGCTCTGGGCATGAAATCATGGCGTCTGTACTACATGGAGACAAAAGGGATGGGAACGACTCCAATCAGAGAAGATGTCATCTATAAGGTACCTGGGTGTAAATGTTTATTTGTGATACTAACTACATCTCAGTACTGTGGTTCCTGTATGGTCTGCAGTCTAGTGATGGCTGGTAACAACTCCCAGTATCTCTTTACCATTGTTAAGGACATACTGGGAATACTAGGTTCATGCAATATAATTATATATGGGGCTGCTCTGACATTACATTTGATTGCTGATTGTGGTTCTGGTGCTGCATTCATGTACTTTCGGTGGTTCTGGTGCTGCATTCAAGTACTGATGGTGGTTCTGGCACTGCACTCATGTGATGATGGTGGTTCTGATCTTGTACACATGTAGCAATCCATGACATGCTTTATGGTTATGTTAAAGCTTAAAAATCCTCAAAACTCAGAGATTTGAGATTATGAGGAGGATTTAGGCTGTGTGCCCACGATGCGTTTTTCAAGCGTTTACGCTGCGGAATTTCCGCAGCGTAAACGCTTGGGAAACGCTTGGTAAACCTTCCCCCATGGTCTCCAATGCAATTCCGCACTTTCAATGCCCATGCTGCGGATTTTTCCGCAGCGTTTATGCTGCGCTCAAAAATCCGCAGCATGTCCATTAATTTTGCGGAAGCGCTGCGTTTTCGCCACCATTGACTTGCATTAGAACGCGCCAATTCTGCAAGAATGCATCTGTACTTGCGTAATTGGCGCGTTCTAATGTGCAGATGGTACCCAGGTGTGGAGGACAGGAGACTCTCCTCCACACCCAGGTACCATAAAAAAAAGAATAAAATAAAAAATAAAGATTATATTCACCTTCCGACAGCCCCCGGACTCCTTCCCTGTGCTGGCTGCCGACAGATCGCGCAGGACTGAAGGACCTGCGCTGACGTCACAGTCATGTGACGGCAAGTCTTTCAGTACAGCGTACCGCGATCTGCCGGCAGCCAGCACAGGAGCGCAGCAAGTCTCGGGGGCCTTCGGAAGGTAAGTATAGGTTTATTTTTTTATTTTTAACCATTCTCTCGGGTCACACTGTATAAATCCATGCCGTTTGCATGGATTTATATAGTGTGACCTAGTTGTCACAAGCACTTTCCAAGTGATGCTAATCGCTTGGAAAGCGCTTGTCAACCCGCATGCGGAAATGCCAGTGAAGAACGCTTCATTTCCACATGTCCCTGGCAGGAAAACGCATGTAAAATCCGCATGCGTTTTTTTCTGCCAGGGAGATGCAGAAACGCTCAGGAAAAAATCCTCAGCATTTCTGCATCGTGGGCACATAGCCTTAGCGAGTTTCTGCTAGAAAAACTCAGTTTAAGTTAACATGTGTTCACACTGATTTTTTGGGAGCAGAAACTGAGCAAATCCTCCTCAAATGCATAAAATTTGGTTCTGGTGATGTATTAATGTACTGATGGTGGTAAATTCATGTAAGCACCCTTTTAAATTTTATTGCTGCCCTTGGGATTTGTTCAGCATGGCAATGTGGCCCTTGGGCTAAAAAAATATATGTACCCCTGCCGTAGATAATGAGCATCCAATACTGATCATTGTCCTTGTCCCTTGTAGACATGGATTTCTCCAGAATCTCTGAATATTATGATGACATTATGTCCTGTAGATGGTGGAATATTTAAAGTCTTTGTAATTTTACACAGCGGAACATTTTTCTGAACTTGCTCCACAATGTTTGCATGCAGACGTTCACAGATTGGTAAACATCTTTGTTAGTTGAAATATTGACCCTCCAGCTATTTTTCACTAGTATCATTTACTTTTTCAGCCTTCTGTTAACCCTGTACCAACTTTTTTGAGATGTGTTGTGCCCTCAATTTCTAAATTAATTAATTTTTTCAAATGAAATGGAAAAAAATCTAACTTTCAGTTTATAATCTGTGTTCTATGTCCTGCTGTAAATAAAATCTAGCTATAATAGATTTCCAAATCACTGCTCATTCTCATTTTCTTTACATTTTACACAGCATCCCAACTTTTATGGAAAGGGGGTTGTATTTTTAAAGAGTACATGTTTTTATTTTCCCAGAAATTTGATTCGTAGCAAATCGATTCAGCACGAATTGCCAATCTTGCTAAACCTTTAATTGCCCAGAAAAAAAATGTATAACAGTCTGAGATCTCCTAGGACTATATTGAACCGCTTTTGAACTTTTTAATGCAAATTCAACAATAGAAATGTCAAAATTACCTCATTACATCTAGCTATGTTTAAACAGATAGTAAACAGTGGAAACCAACATCCTGTTTAACAACACTCTGCATCAATAAACTTTTAGCCTTTTTAAATTGGAAAAATAATTTAAAATATATCCCTTTTTTGGGGCAGATTCCTGCCTTTCTGGTCTTTATACAAGGGTGGCACAGACTGAATAAGCTATGGCTTTTTCACAAGGGAAGGTAAACACATTATCCCTATTTTGAAAGTAGCAAAATGTTTGTTGATGGCTAAAAACAGATATAGCTTTTTCACAAGCCACCCGAACATTACAGTATAAATATTTTGAAACTAGCAACAGGTTCACTGTTCGCAAAATAAATAAAAAAATTTGGCAAATGATGCAAAAATTATCCCAAAAACAGGTTTACTGTTTTGAAAGTGAAGAAACAATGTCTTCGGAATAAGCCGTGCAAAAATTATCCCTTTTGTGGGAGCAGAAATATGTTTGCATTGTCTGAACAGGGTACAAGTCCCAGTAGCAGTACAGTGTCAGCCTCATCCCATCTCTGTGCTTGGGAATAAATCAAAGTCCCCCTCCAGCTGCTGCTGCTACTCCTCCTCCATAACACTGCATGTAACATGGATTTTGAGGGTACAAGCTGCTGTTCTTCCTTCATTGCCTGTTGCATCATGGTGACAGTTTTTTGCAAGATAAAAATGATGACATTGTTGATGCCACAGTTCTCCCTATTGACAAATG
Organism: Phyllobates terribilis; assembly: GCF_046119375.1. Lineage (NCBI taxonomy): Eukaryota > Metazoa > Chordata > Amphibia > Anura > Dendrobatidae > Phyllobates > Phyllobates terribilis. The sequence continues at coordinate 202,359,433 of NW_027362762.1, read as the reverse complement.
TAGCAGCCTCTTTCAAAGGATTCAAAAGGAGACATAAGACCCTCTTCAGCTCCCAAGGAGACTTCAAAGTAAGCCAAACTCCAGTGTGCTTGCTGTGTAGTGAGCAAACAATAAGAGTATGTGCGCACGATCAGTATTTGCTTGCAGAAATTTCTGCAGCATTTCTGAAAGGTTCTGCACCTCTTGGCATCAAAAACGCTGCAGAAATTCCACACATTTTTGATGCGTTTCTTTTGCGTTTTTTGTGCGTTGTATAGGAAAAATGCAGGCAAATCCACACAAAAAATGGACATGCTGCTTATTTAAACGCACATGAAATCCTGTCAAGAAAATTCTGGGTCATGTGCACAGATCTTCCAAATTCTCATAGAAAGATGCTGGGATAAGGATTGCAATGCGTTTCTGAGGCCAATTCCAATCGGATTTACCACATCAAAAACGCATAAAAAATGTACTGCGCGCACATACCCTAAAGGCGAAACATAACAGCAGGAGGGAATGAAATATTTTATAGATATTTGTAAAAATAGCAGAAATGCCAAGGAATAACTATCTAATGGGTAGTAGCCAATAGGACATACAGTATGTATTATATCATGCATTGCTGCTATAGTTAAACCAGAACAGTAATATCAAGGAAAAAGCGTGTAAAAACCTTAATTCATCTCCTCCTGCTGGAAAGGCGCCAGGTCCCAACACGTGTGTTGACTATAGCCTTCGTCAGGGGCATGGCGTAAGACTGACAGGAGGCACATTAAACATTAGCCTAGACAAATAGTATCCTGCCACGTACTGAAGTATATCCGGATTGTGTGTGGCGCATGAAGCCAAACCTGAGCCCACAGGAGCCATCACCCACCGCGTCATCCGAGAAGCCGGGCCAGATGATGTGAGCAAGAAGCCGATCACGTGACGAGTCACATGATCGGACCATACAGAAGCTATAATTTGTGCAGCATCAAATTTTGCTCAGGCAGACTGTTCTTTTTTTTCAAAGCTTGAGGGATGTTCTTTGCCATGTAAAAAGGGGTGAAATGGCCAGACATTTTCCTGCCATGGCCTCAACCTTTCTCAAGCTGGTATCATTTTTTTAGAAATTTCGCACAATTAAATTGAGGACGTGCACTAAACAGGGAGTGTGAGTTACTTAGCCCAGACGTAAAGCAACCAGAAAGTTTCAGACACTGTGACAATGCCCAGTTGCAGTTGATAGGGATCATCCAGAGTAAGATTTGATACTTAATGCACAGCCGTATATTGTCCATGCATTACTGCCATGAAAAATAGATAAGTGCTACATTATGTACATGTGAAATTTTAGAACTCCTGTGACATGTGCACTCCTATTCCTATCAGTCGTAGATGGTTTTAATTAGCTGGTTCCATCCTGCCCCATAAATAGTAGGCTTTTTAGTCCAAGAGAGGTTTTTCATAGGACAGGGATTTTTTGGCAGGACAGGGACCCAACAACAAGGTACGCTTTGATGTTAGTTGTTGGGCTCATATACATTGGCCAATTTATGTGCTCAGTACCTTCCTTCTACTGTACATTTTTCTAGAGTAATATTGCGGTTCCATTTTTCCAAAATTCCACATGTACATAATGTAGCACTAATCTATTTTCCATGAGAGTAATGCAGTTCCAATTGTCTAAATTTACCATTCTAGCAATCTAGAGTGCAGCTATATATTTTTCAAATATGAGAGACTTGGAGCAGTTTGCAAAACAAGAGTGGTCCAAAAATATGACAACCTAATGTTATCAAATTCTGTGTAGTACCTGTGGCTTCAAAATGCTCACTATACCTCTGGATAAAATCCTTGAGGGGTCTAGTTTCCAAAATGGGGTCACTTGAGGGGTTTCCACTGTTAGGGATATCAGAGGCTTTCCAAACACGACATGGCGTCTGTTCTCGATTCCAGACATTTTTGCATTCAAAAAGTCAAACAGTACTCCTTCCCTTCCGGACAGTAGTTTTAGGCTGCGTGCCCACTATGCGTTTTTTAAGCGTTTTTGCCGCGGAATTTCCCGCTGCGAAAATGCTTAAAAAACGCTTGGTAATACGTGCCCCATGGTCCCCAATGATAATCCGCATGTGCTGTGCACATGCTGCGGAAATTTCCGCTGCGGATTATCATTGCGGAAAAATACGCAGCATGTCCATTAATTTTGCGGACACGCAGCGTAATTGCCGCCATTGACTTGCATTGAATTGCATAATATCCGTATGAGCACATGTGCATAAGCGGATATTATGCGATTAATGTGCGGATGGTACCCGGGTTTGGAGAAGAGGAGACTCTCATCCAGACTCGGGTACCATAGAACCTGTTAAAAAAAGAATTTAAAATAAAAAATAAAGATTATACTTACCTTCCGATGGCCCCCAGAAGTCAGCGGTCGCGTGACCTGTCACATGACTAAATGATGTCATGGCAGGTCCATTCACACCACCGCGAGCGGAGAAAATACCGGGGGCCATCGGAAGGTAAGTATAATCTTTATTTTTTACCATTCTTATTCTTTTTTTTAACTATTACTTGGTCACACTATATAAATCCATGCCGGTAGCATAGATTTATATAGTGTGACCAAGTTGTCAAGCACTTTTCCAAGTGATGCTAAAATCGCTTGGAAAAGCGCTTGATAACCCGCATGCGGAAATGCATGCAAAGACGCTTGACAAATGCTTCTACCTGGCAGGAAAAACGCATGTAAAATCCGCATGTAAAATGTAAAGTAGACATGTGGGAAATGTTATTTATTAACTATTTTGTGTGACATAACTCTCTGGTTTATGGCATAAGAACAGAAAGTTGGAAAAATGCGAAATTTTCAAAATTTTTGCCAAATTTCTGATATTTTCACAAATAAACGCAAAAAATATGAAACAAGTTTTACCACTATTATGAAGTACAATATCTCACAAAAAAACTCTCAGAATCACTGAAATCCGTTGAAGCGTTCCAGAGTTATTAGCTCATAAAGTGACAGTGGTCAGAATTAAAAAATTTGGCCTGGTCATTAAGGTCAAAATTGGCCCGGTAACTAAGGGGTTAAAAGAAAACCAAACAGGTCTGTGAAAGACAGAATTCTTGCTGGTTGGTAGGTGATCAAATACTTATTTCATGCTATAAAATGCTATTTAATTATTTAAAAATCATACAATGTGATTTTCTGTTTTTTTTTTATTTTAAGATTCTGTCTCTCACAGTTGAAATGTACCTACGATAAAAATTACAGACCTCTCCATTCCTTGTAGGTGGGAAAACTTGCAAAATCGGTAGCGTATCAAATACTTATTTTCCTTACTATAGGTGGGTTACCAGTGGCTTCTAACCGCCCACTCTCTTGGAGTGACAGGACTCTCTCCCTTTACACAAATGTTGGGAGAGACCTCTAACTCCTGGGGAGTGGGTGGGGAGAAGCCACTGAGAACCTGCCTTTCCGACTAGCCTCCCCTGTGGCTCGGTCCCTGACTTTTACATGTTTTTCTCTGAAACACTGGAGCGTTTCAAAGTCAAACATACCTGGCAGAAGTCATACAGCCAGTGTCTGATACATGCTGCCCGTGGACCATGCTTTAATGATTGTCTCTCTTACTCCACCATAACCTGATTGTTTGGCAGAACCTGCATCTAATTTACATGGTAGGAGCAAGGGTAAGTGACCATCACACACACATCTGATGTTGCTTATTTCATCATACTTTAGGATTGGACAAGTAGAAATCAGAACTGTGAAAATCCTGCTTCCAACAATAACAAATATAAAGGAATTAATAGATAAGAATAGCAATCAAGAACTACTGTTTGATATTTTTCCTATATTATATTCTACATTGAAAGGGTTGTCTGGTCTTAAACGGAATGTCCAGTCTTGAGCTACAAATCTGCAATCACTCTGCACGTTATGAGAATTCTCTCTTGCTTGCGCTGGGAGCGGGCAGTAATGTAAGTGCAAGTATGCGAATTGCATACTCCCGGCCACATTCCGACTAGACTTGTCCAGCCTCTCTCAATACACTTGCATTGAGCGAGGCCGCGCACATCTAGTTGGCACGTGACTGCATATATGCAAATCACATATTTGCGGTCATGCTCCCGCTGCTGGCACCGAAAAATCATCACATGATGTGAGGATTCACAAGTCTGCAGTCACATAGAGTGATTGCAGACTTGCAGCTTAAGACCGGACAACCCTTTTAATGCTGCAAGCTAAATCATAATCTGATATTGGATTTGGAAATTAATGTCTCTAGCCCTTTTCCATAGAGAATTACAGAAACTTACAATATGTGGTGGGAGTTATTGTCTGACTAGTGGCCCTGGCTATAAAAATTGTGATGAATTAGATCAGGGGAAGAAAGAGCGACACTTTATTTAGTATAGTCATTACTGAAGTTTGACATTAGACAGAGTAGTTATAGGTGCCCCCTGGATAATCACCAATGACTTCACATACTACACTATATATTGATGCTATATTGTTCATGATTGTTCGGCTATAGATCGCAACAAAAAATGGATCCTTAGGTTTTGGTGTAAAGATAACATAATTACCATAATAAGTTATTGTCTGGAAGTAAATTGAAGATACAGCAATACATAGACTATGGAATAAAGAAGAGCCGTGTCTCCTCAGGGCCATTGCAAATAAACAAATAAATGCTCTTCTTCATCAAGTGTGTAAGACAGCAAAGAAGTCCAAAGAATGCTATGCATAATTCAGGCAGATGAGTCAGTGTGCTAAACATAGGATGCTAATGTTGCAATGTTTTGGGGTGCAGTAAATGGATGTGCTTACAGGTAAGCAGCTTTGGGGAATAAAGGTCTCTTGAAAAGTTTACTCCAGAGCCAGCAGATGTGGTAATGCCTTTTCTTTTTTGGGAATTATTTGTCATATTTTAAGAATTTTGTAAAAAAAACAAAACCTAAATAAATCTATCTCTAGCCATGTGTATGCAGCTGCTAAAGACATAAGTATACAACAGAAGAAAATAAAAACAACTGCCTGCTGGATTTTGTTAAGATGTAGAGCTGTGGTTTATTGGAAATATGTGTCTCCAGATGGCTATGTTACTTAACATCCCAGACGCATCTTCAGCGTGGGACTTGTTTAACTATATTTTGTTAGCGGTGGTGGGTTTCATGGGGGTCAGGCAGGGCCGACTATGAAGCAGCCTGTATTAAAAGAATATGCTCAAAAGACCATTCAAAGCAGAATTTTATGGACCATTCATTGAAATGACCCAGCACCATTGACATTAGCTTTTCATCAGTATCTGTACTGATTTGTCACTTATCTGAGTGAAGACAGTACATGTACAGTGCTGCAGAATATGTTGCTGTTTCATAAACAACGTGAAATTAATTAAATGTTTTGTATAAATATCGGATATTGCTCTACAAAGTGAAGAGGAATGATCACAGTTTTATACTTTAAAGGGCACCTGCCTCCATGAAAGTGCAGTCCAATCTGCAGGCACCATGTTATAGAGCAGGAGGAGCTACAGGGAATAGATGGATATATAGTTTTGTGAGAAAAGATTTAGTATAACCTATGTTTTATTCAATTAAACCTCTGCTATTTATGGGATTTTTGGTCCGGTGTGCGGGCCTATCAGTGATTGACAGCTGTCACTGTATAAGTGTGCATTTCACCTAACTGCCCTACCTGATCAATCTATCACAGTAAATAACATCACGCTTTCCCCTGTACCAGAAGTCCGCTGCCTCGGAGTAACCCTCACCTCTGCACTGTCCTTCAAACCGCACATCCAAGCTCTTACCACCTCCTACATCTTCCAATACAAAAATATTTCCAGAAACCATCCTTGCCTCAACCCTAAATCTACTAAAATGTCAGTGCATGCCCTCATCATCTCTCGCCTCAACTATTGCAATATCCTCCTCTGTGACCTTCCTGATAACACTATTGCACCTCTCCAGCTTGTCCTTAACTCTGCTCTGCTGTCCAATTAATCCACCTGCCTCCTAGCTACTTCTCTGTTTCTTGCCTCTGCAAATCCCTTCACTGGCTCCCAATTCCCCAACATAGCCAGTTCAAACTACTAACATTGACCTACAAAGCCATCCATAATCTGTCTTCTCCATATATCTCCGAACTAATCTCCCAATCCCTTCCAAGATGTAATCTCTGGTCCTCCCAAGACCTTCTTCTCTCCCAATCGCCTCCAAGACTTCTCCTGACCATTCCCCATACTCTGGAATTCTGTACCCCAACATGTCCAATTATCGACCACACTCAAAACTTTCAGACAGAACTTGAAATCCCATCTCTTCTAAAAAGTTAAACAGCCTTCACTGACCCTGCTGCCACCTCACCACCACCGAAGCTGCCGCAAACACCCCCAAACTACTGTCTCCTTCCCCATTATCCTGTAGACTGTAATCCCTCAAGTACAGGGTCCTCTCATTTCTGTACCAGTCTGTCATTAGTAGTTTATTTATTGTAAGTGATATCTGTATTTTGTATGTAACTCCTTCTCATGTACTGCACCATGGAATCAATGGTGCTCTAAAAATAAATAATAATAATATTGCCAAAATGCTTTACAGACAGAAATGCATGCATTTAAAGGAGTTGTCCAGTACTGGACAACCCATCTTAATTAATTCTGGATCCGAATTAAAATAAAAATAGTGTATACTCACTTCCTGCAGTGACGCTGCTCTAAAAATAAATAATAATAGGGGGCATGGCTAGCCTTGACTCTTAATACACCATACTCATTGGGTACTAATCTTCCCCGCCGAGTTTAAGAAGTGACACACCTATCCTTCATTAAAATATACATTTTATTATTAAATTTTTAAAAGACAATAAAATAGAAAAGGAGACTAAAATAAGCACAGGGGCACAATCATATATTCAGTCTATATGATTATTAACAGACCTAATGACTTCATATTTTAGGAAAAAATCTTTTCATAATCAAGCTTTCAGAACATTATTATCATAAGTATATATATGTGTATATTATTTCAAAAAAGCTTTCAGAATCACTAGATACAAATATGAATACAAGGATCTTTAAACCACAAAGTACCGTACAAGGGTATATATACATATATATTTTTCTCCAATAATCATAACAGATAAAGACTTTCCTCCTATGCTTGAGAATTACTGTGCACATATAAATCAAAATAAATAATTAGTTATTAGTGCAACCATTTCTCCAAATATGCAAGATGCAAAATATATAACCATATCTGTTCAAAAAGGAAGTTTCTCCCTATGTTTAAACATTATTATATATATTGGAAGGATAAACACCACCCTTTTACAAAGGTACATAGTGCAAAGATCTGCATCTCATACCTATTCAGGAGGAGATTCCTCCCTATGCATATAAATCTGTCCAAACCTTTAATATTATAATATAGATGGCTAAACACCACATTAGTACAAATACAGGTTGTTTTAAACACTGAATCAAAGGTCGAAATTATTATTTACCTATAATGTAGATGATTAGTATGAATTGGCTCCTCTGTGCAGCCCCGACATGCACGTTTCGCCCTGCTTGCTTCTTCCGAGGGCCATTGACTCTGTAGAGATGCACTCTTTTGAGCTCCTCTACCCCATCCCAGAAAACCATCGATAAACCTTATATTATCATTGGCAAAACTAGCAGAAAAGTAAGATCCCGATCCTCATCCTCTGCTCCACCTCACCGGGGAGACATTGAGAACTTTTTACACCTGCAGAAGCCGCCACAAGATCTGCAAGTGGCGGGACATGCAGCTACCAGCAACGATACAGGTGGAATTACCCTTCCGCCGATCCGTGGGGCTCTCCTCTCCGGCTCCCTCAAGACCTGCCTGCGACGGAAAAGGTATCTTACCAGATCCCCCTGGCCACGTGGCTCCCCCAGTTTGGTCCCGCTCGTGAGCTCCGCCGACGCTGCCCCGCTAGATGGCTGCCACTCATGTGGAGAGGTAAATTCTCCTCCACTCCGGTCTTCAGCTCAGGAGACTGCTCCCTCCCCGTCCGCGCTGTCTGGAGGCTCCGCCGGTTATGTTATCGCACCGGAGGGAGATCGACCGTCTTCTGCCTGCGCACCATCCCCCGCCTCAGTACATGAGGAACTCCTAGACCGAGATGGAGCTTTCCTCTCCTGAAATGGGATTACACCGGGGAGCAGGGACACTGGCTGCCCCTTGTGGTTCCACGGACATAACTTTGCCCCCACATCCTCTTAAAGGGGGCAACACCCCTGTTCTCTAGGGGATTTCATGGACCCCGGTGCCCAGGGGGAGTCAGCACATGAGACATCCTTGGCTTTTTAGAACTGGGAGAGCCCCCGGGATCACCCATCTACGTCTGCTCCCTTGGGCCCAAACACTTCGCCCAACTGGTCGACGGGTTCTTCATGTCTAGATTTGAGATTGATGAATCCCTCCCCAAGCACCACCTCTTACAGGGTCCTATTATCCAATATCAACAAACTACAGGGGTCCCTGTTTCCTCATCCCTGGGAGATGATAACAGACCAGCCTCTCTTGCAGACCTCCGCATTCTCTTACAGTCTATTCCCACAATAATAATAATAATAATTTTTATTTTTATAGCGCCAACATATTCCGCAGCACTTTACAAATTTTAGGGGGGACTTATACAAACAATACAGAATAAACATAACTCATATCGAAAGGAGTGAGGGCCCTGCTCGCAAGCTTACAGTCTATGAGGAAATGGGGGAGACACAAAAGGTAGAATGTACATATATTGTATAATGCAGCCTTGATATACTATATAGGATAAATAATACATGGACTGGTCGTCTGCCAATATGTGTGCAGTCCTGACCGAGGCTATTATGTGCATGGTTGGTATGAACCTGAAATTGAAGAAGATTTTAATATGAGGGAAAACTGGGACGGACAATTGGGATGGACAGATAGTGTGTGGAGGTGATACGCCAGTCTAAAGAAATGGGTTTTTAGGGTCCGCTTGAAACTGTGGGTATTGGGAATTAATCGAACTGTCTTGGGTAATGCATTCCAAAGAATTGGCGCAGCGCGCGAGAAATCTTGGAGACGGGAGTGGGAAGTTCGGATTATGGAGGATTTAAGTTTTAAGTCACTGGCAGAACGGAGGGCACGTGTAGGGTGGTAGACTGAGTCAAGGGAGGAGATGTAGGGTGGTACTGAAGCATGGAGCGCTTTGTGGGTAAGCGTGGTAAGTTTAAATTGAACTCTATATTGGATGGGTAACCAATGCAATGACTGGCACAGGGAAGAGGCATCGGTGTAGCGGTTGGCAAGGAATATGATCCTGGCTGCTGCGTTAAGGACGGATTGGAGAGGGGAGAGTTTAGTAAGAGGGAGCCCGATAAGTAGAGAGTTGCAGTAGTCCAGACGAGAATGAATAAGAGCGACAGTAAGAGTTTTTGCCGAGTCAAAGGTGAGAAAAGTCCTGATTCTTGAGATGTTTTTGAGGTGTAGATGACATGAACGAGCGAGTGATTTGATGTGAGGAGTGAAGGAAAGATCTGAGTCAAAAATTACCCCAAGACAGCGGGCTTGTTGCTGGGGAGTAATGGTTGAGCCATAAACGGAAATGGCAATATCGGGCATAGGTAGATTAGTGGAGGTAGGAAATACGAGTAGTTCAGTTTTTGACAGATTCAGTTTTAGACAGAGGGAGGACATAATGTTAGACACAGCAGAAAGACAATCACTGGTCTTTTGTAGTAATGCAGGGGTGATGTTTGGAGCAGAGGTGTATAATTGGGTGTCATCAGCATAGAGATGGTACTGAAAACCGAATCTGCTGATTGTTTGTCCAATGGGAGTGGTGTATAAGGAGAAAAGAAGGGGGCCTAGGACTGATCCTTGAGGAACCCCTACAGTAAGGGGAAGGAGAGAGGAGGAGGAGCCGGCGAAAGACACAGAGAAGGAGCGGTCAGAGAGATAGGAGGAGAACCAGGAGAGAACAGTGTCCTTGAGGCCGACAGTGCGGAGCATAGCGAGAAGGAGCTGGTGATCCACAGTGTCGAATGCTGCAGAGAGATCCAGGAGAATCAGCAGGGAATAGTGACCATTAGATTTAGCTGTTAGTAGATCATTAGAGACTTTAGTGAGGGCAGTTTCAGTAGAATGTAAAGAGCGGAAACCAGATTGTAAAGGGTCAAGAAGAGAGTTGTCTGAGAGATAGCGGATTAGACAGGAATGGACCAGGCGTTCCAAGCGTTTAGAGATAAAGGGAAGATTGGAAACAGGTCTGTAGTTGGCCGTGCAGTTCTGGTCAAGGGATGTTTTTTTAAGTAATGGATGTATGCTGGCGTGTTTAAAAGAAGAGGGAAAGATACCAGAGGAGAGGGAGAGGTTGAAAATTTTAGCTAGCTGAGTGGTGACAGCTGGAGCAAGGGACTGAAGGAGATGTGAGGGAATAGGGTCACTAGTGCAGGTGGTAGGGCGAGAAGATGCAAGGAGTCTGATCACTTCATCTTCCACAAGAAACGACATACTTGCACTGGCTAATCAGGTGGTTTCAGAATGCAAGATGGAGTTTGCTCATTTTCGCAATGAACTTTCTTCTATCTCCGCCAGAGTTGACAATCTGTCCCAGGCGCGGTCCAACAACGCTGGCTCCATTTAATCTCTTCAGTAAAAGGTCCATTTACATACAGCCCAACTTTTCTCACTACAGCAAAATGTAGATGATCTGGAGAACAGGAATAGACGCAACAATCTGCATAATCGGGGCTTCCGGAGTCCATTTCCCCATCTGACATCCCTGCACTCCTTGCGTCTATTTTCAATAACCTCCTAGGTTGACCTCCGAGTCAGGCAATCGAAATGGACAGAGCTCACAGGACCCTTCGCCCAGTCGACCCAGATACATCCCGTCCCAGAGACATAATTTGCCGTATTCATTTCTATTTGTTGAAGGACCAAATTCTACAAGCGGCCAGGAAGAAGCAGCCCATCACTTACAAGAATACGCCTATCCATGTCTTGCAAGACCTCTCTCGCCACACCCTGACTCAACGAGCGACTTTAAAACCTTTTCTGGACATGTTGAAATCCAAAGGCATCCCCTTCCGCTGGAGCTTCCCCTTTTCATCAATTGTACAGAGGAGCTCCAGTACCTCCACTTTTCGCTCTCCCGAGGACCTTCCGGCATTCCTCAAGGCCTGGACTTGCCTATCATTCGTTTGGCCCCTTGGCCGGTTTTGTCCCTCAAAGCCACAGAAATCGAAAGACCAAATTCTGGAATCAACCCATCGATGGCCCAGACAAAGAAGAGCCTTCCCCCACGAGAAAATCAACGTAATGCCCAGAAGATGGATCAGTCACAACATCGCAACTCACGGACCAACGACTGACTCTAGTATCGTTAGCACGGTTGCTTATCTACCCATACTAACAAGTTACCTTGCTTTTGCACATCTAAGATTTTGATGATAGTATTGCATTTGTCCTTACTTTACAGGCAGATCGCTTACCTGGTTGCCATATTCTGATGTTGTTCTCTCTTTATATGCTCTTAAGCAATGCGATGTTATTACTATATTGTTAGGTTTATTGGTGATAATTCATATTTCTTAGAATATTAAGAGGAGGTTCCCAGTTATGACTAACACTCATTTTCCCCCAAAAGGTCGGGAGCTCCTGTCATTACTGTGTAAGTTTCCCAGGCTCCCATGTGACACAGATTTATTTATAGTTGATGCTGCAGTAACTATCTTACTTCAGGCGGTCTCCAAACTCGAACAAGCACACAAAAATGCCCTCTCCACCACAACCCTTAGAGAACTTTCAAAAGCGAGACTGGAAGTCAAATGCATTCTGGAAGCCTCATATAATCATTTTTTACAAACAAAATGACACAGAATCATATTCCACTCATTAAAAACACTCATGGCCACCAGGTGCACACCACCAATGAGATTGCGGAGGTTTTCCAAACTTACTACTCTAAACTATACAATCTCCCTAGGTCGGACCTTGGTTAATCTTCCCCGGCTTTCCCTTTTTCCTCCTTTAAAAAACGTTCGGAAGATGAGGTGAGGGATCTTGAGGCACCATTCACCTTTCAGGAACTCTCAATGATTGTGGGAGACCTCCTGGGAAATAAAAGTCCGGGTCCTGATGGTCTAACCTCTAAATTCTATAAATCTTTTCAGACTCAACTGATCCCATTAATGTTACAATCTTTCAATCATATCTCTGACCCCTTGCTTTTTCCTCCTCAAGTAACCTCCACTTTCGTCACAGTGATTCCAAAGGCAGGAAGAGACCCTAACTTGTGTACTAGTTACCGCCCAATCTTGTTGCTTAATGTAGTTATAAAAATGTATGCCAAACTTATTGTTAATAGGTTCTCCCAAAACTGGTCCACCAGGACCAAGTGGGTTTTGTGCCAGGCAGAGAGGCTAGACACAACACCTTAAAAACTCTGGACATCATCAATTATGCCACGTCCCTTAAAAACCCTCTAATGATCCTGTCACTAGACGCCAAAAATGCCTTCGACAGAGTGTCTTGGCACTCCATTACCCAAACCCTGGACTTTATTGATCTAGGCCCCTCTATTAAATCCAAAATATGTGCCCTTTATCAGACCCTGTCTGCAAAACTCAAAATCAACTGCTCACTCTGATAAATTCTCAATCAAAAATGGGACACGCCAGGGGTACCCTTTGTCACCTCTCCTATACGTTCTTGTGATGGAGAGCCTCATGGGGGCTATTCGAGAAAACCCCGACATCAAGGGTGTTATGATTAAAAATCGGGAATATAAGGCTGTATGCCCACGATGCGTTTTTTAAGCTTTTCTGCAGCAGCAAAAATGCTGCAGAAACACTTAAAAAACGCATGTTAGAAGGCCTGCCATGTTCCCCAATGATAATCCACATGTGCTGTGCACATACTGCGGAAATTTACGCTTCGGTTTATCATTGCGGAAAAAAACGCAGCACTACCAATTATTTTGCGGAAGCGCTGCATTTTCGCCGCCATTGACTTGCTTTAGAACGCATGTATTCCGATTCACTAGATAAGCACATGCGGAATACATGCGTTCAATGTGCGGATGGTACCCAGGTGTGGAGGAGAGGAGACTCTCCTCCGGACCCAGGTACCATAGAAACTGTAAAAAAAAAAGAATAAAATAAAAAATAAATGTTATACTTACCTTCTGATGGCCCGCGGTGCGCTTGTCCTCCCTTGCCTGGCAGATCGCAATGGACTGGAGGACCTGCGCTGACGTCATAGTCATGTGACGGGTCACGCGACGCTGACGTCGGCAGGTCCTTCAGTGTACCGCGATCTGCCGGCAGCCAGGACGGAGTGAAGCAAGAAACCGGGGACCATCGGAAGGTAAGTATAGATTTTTTTTTTTTTTTTTTTACTATTCTTTCGGTCACACTATATAAATCCATGCCGGTTGCATGGATTTATATAGTGTGACCAAGTTGACAAGCACTTTCCAAGTGATGCTAAAATCGCTTGGAAAGCGCTTGTCAACCCGCATGCGGAAATGCATGTGAAGAACGCTTCACATCCGCATGTCCCTGGCAGGAAAAATGCATGTACAATCCGCATGCGTTTTTTTCTGCCAGGGAGATGCAGAAACGCTCAGGAAAAATCCGGAGCATTTCTGCATCATGGGCACATAGCCTAAGTGTGCCACTTTTGTGGACGACCTTCTGATGTATCTCGCTAATCCGCATGTATCTCTCCCTTCACTAATGCTAGAATTGAATAAATTTGGAACATGGTCGGGTTTCAATATAAATGCGGACAAGTCCGAAGCCCTAAACATACTATTGCCATCACAGACCCTTAAAACACTGAAAAGTAACTTTCCCTTCAAATGGCCCACTAATAATTCTATCAAGTATCTAGGTATCGGTATCACCTCCGAGCTCTCTAGACTATTCGTCATGCATTTCCAGATTTTCCTATCTAGACTAGATAAAGATCTCACTCAATGGAACCGCGGTGAGTTTTCTTGGTTTGGAAGGGTCAATATTGTCAAAATGACAATGCTCCCTAGATTACTATACCTGCTCCAGACTATTCCCATACACATTCCCTCTTCCTTCTGGCATAAGGTCCAGCGCAGCCTCAATAGTTTTGTCTGGTCCTCTGGCTGTCCTAGGATCAAATTTAATATCTTAACTAGGTCCAGGGATGCAGGGGGTACGGGAATGCCAGACTGCCGCAGATATTATCTGGCGGCCGCCCATTCTCGTATCCTTTACATGATTCACTGCATCTCATCTAAACTTGTAATTGCTCACGACATCTATCCACTTTCCGTTCCTTCTTTGCCTTGGATTTGGCCGCTTAGCGCCCAACATAAAAATGTCCCAATATCATTCACTGTTAGCAACACTCTTAGGGCCATTCATTCAATCAATATTAGGAATCCCTTGATTGTTGCCCAGGGTCCACTGACTCCTATTACTGATAATCCAAAATTCCCGCCAGGCTCCTCTTATACATTTCTAAATAACTTCAAGAAAGATCCCCTTCGTTTACACCAGATTGTTGCACAGGGTTCCCTCCTTCTCCTCTTGGCTATTTTGCAGGGTAGGACCCCCACGATATGCCAGTTCTTTGAGTATACTCAGCTTAAACATTTCTTCACCTCCCTCGTGGGGAAACAGAACGTTATCCGCCCTCTTTCCCCTTTTGAAAAACTATGCATCTCCTCTTCGAAGATTGACCATGCGATCTCGATCTTATATAAACACCTATCAGCCCCTGACCTGGATCATCCTCCCCGCTTCTGCAGAGCCTGGGAGACTGAATTGCAGCTAAAAATTCCAGCTTAACAATGGCAGAGATGCTTTCATCTCTCTTATAAATCTTATAGCTACTAGAGATAAACTACAAAATTGTTGCGAGATGGTACAGGGTCCCAGTGATTCTGCATAGGTGGTTTCCGGGTGTTTCCAAGCTATGCTGGAGGTGTGAATTGCATGAAGGCACAATGACCCACATTTGGTGATCTTGCCCTGCTCTCTCGCCATTCTGGGAGGGAGTCCTCAAGGTGATTGAGGAAGTAATGGATGTGTCAATACCTAAAAAACCAGAGGCAGTTTTACTATTTATATTTCACATGTCAGGATCTGGATTCAAATAATCGCTTTTGAGACACCTGCTCCAAGCTGCAAAGACGATCATTTCTCGACATTGGAAATCCCTGATTGCTCCATCTATGGAGGAGTGGTTCTCGAAGGTCGCCACTACTCAGCGTATGGAATCGCTGATTACTCATTCCCCTGAAGAAAGGGACAAGTTCGCTAATAAGTGGTTCCACTGGGATGTCTTCTTTGATTCCCCATTTTTAAATCAATTCTTGTGTAAATTAATTATAATATATGCCACTAATGGTATGAGGTTTCATTAAGTCTTTTTCAGGCTTGGTGTCCATCTACGGTTTCTTCTTAGACGTTTCCCCCCCTTATGTCTGTGTCTTGCGTCTGACTTGATTATTCAATTATTTGTGTGTATGGAAAGAAATATCCGTTTGATTTATGTTTCTTGATGATATGTTAAAAACTTAAATAAAAAGCTTTGAATTGAAAATAAATAATAATAATAATATAGAGTGAACTGTCAGTCAGGGATAGGACCACCCACAGGACCGAAAATCCCAGAAAGAGCAGAGGATTAAATGAGTTATACTGAATCTATTTTCACAAAACTATATATCAAACTGCTAAGTTCCCCCTCCTCTATAACATGGTGCCTGCAGATTGCACTGTATTTTCATGGTGGCAGTTCCCTTTAAAGAGTTGTTGGTTAAATGATCAATTGTCCAATTATTTTTTCTTAACCCTAGAACGCATACCTGGGGCCTCGCAGGCCCGCCCTGTTAATTGTTTTCTATTTTCTGCAAGATTACTTTAGTTAGAATTTTGAAACTCTAGGTATTCCTCAGGTATATAGTGGTTTGTCATTTTTGTTTGAGTTATTCCATGTTATTTGCACACGGGCCTAAAAGGCCCCAGGTATGTGAAAGTGTAGATTTTTATGGTCATGCGTTCTAGTTGCCTCCTATACATACATGCTCAGCTCAGCCAACAATGCATTAGTTTTAAATTCAGAATGGGGAATTGGCTGCAGCTGCTTTTATCCAATCCCTATCCTTTTTCTCCCCAATAGCTGCTGTCAAAGGCGTGCCAGGAAAACTCCCATACATACACATTCGATAGTTGTCTGGTCTTGCTGAAATTGAAGGGCTTAACCCACTTTCATTTACTGTGCATGGGTAAATGTAGAGGTATCATGCACCATATTTCTAGAACAGTTGAGACATTTATTGAGACTCTTAGCATTTTCCCTTGGTTTGGTGGTCTCAGGTCACAAGCCACTTGCAAGTTACTGTATGATGGACGTAATTTAGGAAAAATAAATGCATTGTCTGACATTGGTCCATGATACTGCCCTAATGGCCAACCCACACCTGGTGAATTGTGACTACTGAATATTTATGAACTCTGAACAAAAATAGAATTTATGCTTTCTATAGTATTATAAATTTGTCAGGGGACATGCAGCCTTTTTGAAGGACCATGTCATGCACATTGCTCAACTTAATGACCCCTTTTATACAGCGCCAGTACCTGTCTCTGCCACATTATTGATTAGTGTGCCCCATTGTATTCCTATTCAGGGCCCAGATGTTGATCTGTGTCTAAGGATTGAAAACTTATCATTTCCTTACAGTATATTGCAACAATAAATTCATTGCATGCATAGAGAATAATGTTTGTATGGTAATATACAGTATGTATCCAATCTCTGTAGCACCCTTATACAATATAAATAGTCAATCCCTTGTCCCTAAAAAACATCACTAATTTTAGAATACAGTAAGAGAAGTATTTATTTACGGTAAGTCATTATCATGAATTTTGTTAAATTATTGTATTTTATGTTTGAAGAAGGAAACGGACTGGTTCCAAAATTAGTTGTAATAAAGTAAATGGAATTTATTACAATTAAACAACTTTTTTCTTCCTGGCGGCGACTATATATTCCTGCTTTCTTTCACATTTACAGCTTTTTTCTTGTTTTCTCTGGACAGCACGGCTTTTCAGACTTGCAGGCGGAGTAGCAGCCACGGATACCACTGACCATTTTCCGCGCTGTGCCTTTTACCACACAACCACAGTGAGTGAATGGTATTTCTATCATCATCACTCTTATTGTCTACATTATTTCACTGTTGTGTGCGTCTCTTGTTTTGAATATATTTTTAAGAATATAAACACCTTTTGGGACATTTTGTTAATTATTTATTGTGCCTATGTAGCCCCAATATATTCCACAGCATTTTGCAGACATCATCATCACTGTCCCCACTATCTAGATTCCCTATCAGTATGTCTTTGGAATGTGGGAGGAAACCAGAAAACCCAAAGGAAACCCACACAAACATGGGGAGAGCATACCAGCTCCTTGCAGATGTTGTCTTTGGTGGGATTTGAACCCAGGACCCCAACACTGCAAAGCAACAGTGCTAACCACTGAGCCACCATGCTGTCCATAATTTAAGTGCATGAATTGTTGGCTAAAATATATTTTTTTCAATAGGGTTTCATTACAAATTTCGAACCGTTTGCCTTCTTTAGCCTCTATGTATCACAGTACATAGTTGCAGAATGCATTTATAGTGAAATCTGCTAGTGAGCCTAGGATATGGGTAGGGTTTATAACCCTTTTCTGTCTTTTTCTGAACTCTGAAGCAATTGTCTGGAGGGCAGAAAGCAGAGGCGTAGCTAGGGTTTGGTTCAAGGGGGGCGAAACGTCTGAGTGGCCCCCTAACCAGGTAACCCTGATTGGGTATTAATTGGATCGTCTGAGGTAGTGCAATCCAGAAAATTGGCACAGTCTCGGAGACTGAAGTGATGTTTGGATTATTTAGGATGTTAGATCAGTTGCACAACGGAGAGCATGGGTAATGTGGTAGACAGTGCTGAGCTCTGCATAACTCTGTCCACATCACTGATTGGCAGCTTTCTGTCTACAGTATATTGTACATCCCCAGAAAGCTGCTAAACTGTTTTGGGGGCGAGGTTATATAGAGCAAGAGGACTGCATGGCATGTGACCTCTAGTGATAATCTCCTGCTGATAAAACAGTGATTTTATAGAAACAACAACAAGCATCCCAGTAGGTGGTACAGTACATCAGTGGAATAAGGATCTGTGCCAGGATCTCTGTTCTCAGATTAAATAGCAAAAACCTGCTGACAGATTCCCTTTAACTTATTCTATAGTCAGTATGTATTGAGAAACATAGAGGCTGTAGAATCCAAAATTGTTAATTACACTCTCCAGTTCGTCCTTAACTATGCTACCTAACTAATCCATCTCTATCCAAGCTACTCCTCTGCAAATCCCTTCATTGGCTCCAAATTCCCCAACGTATCCAGTTCAAACTACTAACACTGACCTATAAAGCCGTCCATAATCTGTCTCCTCAGCATATCTCAAAAATAATCTCCCAATATCTTCTAAAACACAATCTCCGGTCCTCCCAAGACCTCCTTCTCTCCTTCACACTCATACATTCCTCTCCCAATCGCCTCCAAGACTTCTCCCGAGTATCCCCCATTCTCTGGAATTCTGTACTGCAACATGTCCAATTATTCACCACACTCAGAATTTTCAGAAAGAACTTGAAAACCCATTGTTATGCTCGCGCTCTGACTTTTAAGCCAGATGTGGGTCATGGTCCCACTGTACCGTGGACCGAGGAGAGCCTGGAGGGGCGTGACTAGGAGCCACACCAGGACTGACCTCGGATGCACAACAGCTGATGGTGCCGCGATCTGAGGATAGCCGGGGGGAGGCGTAACCAGGTGCTACACCAGGCCTAACCTCGGACACATGGCAGCTGACACTCGGAGGTATACAGACTGGCATGGCTGATTTGCAGACAGGCGGGTACAGGCAGGGTTATCAACCACTTCAGACATGACGCGCAGGAACAGCTTCAGGAAGAACTAATTCACTGGCAGGTATGACCGGAATATAGGAATAGACTAGATGAACAGGAATGGCTTCAGGAAGAACTGGGTCTTTGGCAAGGTAGTACTGGACCACAAGTGCGGACAGGCAAGGAACTGCAGGTGCAGACAGGCAAGGAACCGCAGGTGTGGACAGCAGGGCACCATGGGTTCCCACATGATAAACAGGAGCAGTTTCACGTACAACAGACAGGGTCAGGTTCAAACAGGACAAACATAAGGACAGGTACACCCAAAACAGACAGAGCCAGAAATGCACAAGGTGCTTACAATGAAGTAGCAAGTGTACACACAAAATACTAATGTTGCACAGAGGCAACAGATTAGAGATGGGTACTGGTTCAGACATTGCAGGTTTTAGAGATAGGTACAGGTTCAGACTCTGCAGGCTTTAGAGGCAGGTACTGGTTCAGAAACTGCAGGTTTTAGAGATAGGTACAGGTTCAGACAAAGGAAATTTAGGAAAAGATCCAGACTTATATGCAAACAGGTTCAGGGATTGGTCCTAATTCAGACAAGGACAGACACAGGTTCAGAGTTCAGGCCTGGGTATTCAGCCCCCAAGGCGACAGGAACAAGATAGAAATAGGACAGGGCCTAGCAGCACTGAAAGAGAATGTTGCTCAGGCACCTCCTAACAGGTGGAGGTGCTTTAAGTACCAAGTGCTTCCCAGCAATAGGGACACATTAGGAATGCGCACACTGTTTCTTTAAGAATCACTAAGTGCACGCACGGCCGCCCTAAGCATGCAGCCAGGAAACATGCACAGCAAGCAGATTACCAGGAGCCTCACTGCACACAGCAAGCAGAGGACAAGGAACACACTGCACAGCCTGGAGTGGTGAGTAGGTCAGCGTCCCTAGATGGGGGGGTGGGGAGCCATGCAGGGACGCAGGCAGTGGTGTTACAGTCATCTCTTCAAGAAAGCTTACAGCCTGCACTGCCACCTCACCAATATAGGAGCTGCTGCAAACCACCTACCCTACTGTCTACTTCCCCATTATCCTGTGTAGACTGTAAGCCCGCAAGGGCAATGTCCTCTCCTCTCTGTACCAGTCTGCCATTGTTAGTTTGTTAACTGTAATTTATATTTGTATTTTGTGTATAATCCCTTGTCATGTACAGCCCCATGGCTGTACATGGCGCTGTAAATGGCGCTCTAAAAATAAATAATAATAGTATTGAAAAAAATGTGGGGCTGTACATTGCGCTGTAAATGGCGCTCTAAAAATAAATAATAATAGTATTGAAAAAAATGCTTTACAGACAAAAATGCATGCAGTTAAAGGGGTTGTCCACTCCTGGATAACCCATTTTTAATTAATTCTGGATCCGAATTTAAATAAAAATAGTGGATACTCACCTCCTGCAGTGATGCTGTTCCAGCTATGTTGGCGCGGCGGTTCTCGGCGTTGATATGACTTGCTGTGTCATGTGTAAGCTACTACCAATAAGTGTCCACTCTTTGGCTGCAGCTCATCAATATTTTGTTAGGGCAGCCGACATCGCTAAAAGGGTGCTGCTGTAGGAGGTGACTATACACTGTTTTATTTTTAAATTGGGTCCTGAATTGATTAACTTGGGGTTGTCAAGTAGTGGACAACCTCTTTAAATTTAAGTTTTTGCTCACTATGTGACCGCAGACTTGGGAATCTACACATTGCGCGCTCTGAGAATTATCCATTGCTGGGACCAGGTGGTCATGTGACCAAAAGTATGCGATTTGCATATATCCGGCCATATTTTGACTAGACGTGTCCAGCCTCGCTCAATTGACTTGCATTGAGCCAGGCGATGCATGTCTAGTCGGCTCATGTATGGAAATCACATACAGTGGCATGTTAAAGTTTGGGCACCCCTGGTCAAAATTACTGTTATTGTGAACAGTTAAGGAAGTTGAACATGAAATGATCTCTAAAAGGCCTAAAGGTAAAGATGACGCATTTACTTTGTATTTTAGTCACAAAAAAAATCTTGTCATGTTTTACATTTTAATTATTACAAAAAGGAAAATGGGCCAATGCAAAAGTTTAGACACCCTTCATGGTTAGTACCTAGTAGCACCCCCTTTTGCAAGTATCACAGCTTGTAAACGCTTTTTGTAGCCAGCCAAGAGCCTTTCAATTCTTGTTTGAGGGATTTTTGCCCATTCTTCCTTGGAAAATTATTCCAGCTCTGTGAGATTCCTGGGTCGTCTTGCATGCACTGCTATTTAGAGGTCTGGCCACAGATTTTCAATGATGTTCAGAACAAGCGACTGTGAGGGCCATTGTAAAACCTTCAGCTTGCGCCTTTTGAGGTAGTCTACTGTGGATTTTGATGTGTGTTTAGGATCATTATCCATTTGTAGAAGCCATCCTCTTTTCAACTTCAGCTTTTGTACGGATGGTGTTATGTTTGCATCAAGAATTTGTTGAAATGTCATTGAAACCATTCTTCCCTCTACCCGTGAAATGTTCCCCGTGCCAATGGCTGCAACATAACCCCAAAGCATAATTGATCCATCTCAATACTTAATGGTTGGCGAGATGTTCTTTTCCTGAAATTCTGTGCCTTTTTTCTCCACATACACCTTGGATCATTGTGGCCAAAGAGTTCTATTTTAACCTCATTGGTCCACAGGATTTGTTTCCAAAATGCATCAGGATTGTTTAGATGTTCTTTTGCATATTTCTGATACTGAATTTTATGGTGAGGATGCAGGAGAGGTTTTCTTCTGATGACTCTTCCATGACGGCCATATTTGTGCAGGTATCTCTGAACAGTAGAACAATGTACCACAACTCCAGTGTCTGCTAAATCTTTCTGAAGGTCTTCAGCAGTCAATCGGGGGTTCTGATTTGCCTCTCTAGCAATCCTACGAGCAGCTCTCACTGAAATTTTGCTTGGTCATCCAGACCTTATCTTGACCTCCACTGTTCCTCTTAGCTGCCATTTCTTAATTACATTTCAAACTGAGGAAATGGCAACTTGAAAATGCTTTGTTATCTTCTTATAGCCTTCTCCTGCTTTGTGGGTCTTAACCATTTTCATTTTCAGAGTGCTAGGCAGCAGCTTAGAAGGACCCATGGCTGCTGTTTTTTGGTACAAAGTTAGAAGAGGCTGGGTTTTTATAAAGCTGGAAAATTTGCATCACCTGGCCTTCCCTAACGATGATAGTGAGCAAGCCACAACCCTGACAGGCTAATTAAGGTCTGAAACCTTGATCAAAGTTATCTGAGCACACAAATCTCCAAGGGTGCCTAAACTTTTGCATCGGACCATTTTCCTTTTGGTAGTTTTTAAAAAGTTAAAAATGACAGTGTTTTTTTTTGCCTAAAATACAATGTGTCATACCTAACTTTAGCCCTTTTAGAGATCATTTCATCTTCAATTTGCTTAACTGTTCACAATAACAGTAATTTTAACCAGGGGTGCCCAAACTTTTACATGCCACTGTACTTGCGGTCACGCGGTCACTGCTGGCACTGGAGAATCTTCATTAAGCATTGCACACAACGTGAGGATTCACAAGTCTGCGGTCACATAGAGTGACTGCAGACTTGTACCCTAAGGCCAGACAACCCCTTTAACATTACTCATTTGTTGAGAAACACTATGTGCGTTAGTTCTAATTAGGCTGGATGAGTCATGTAGTTTTTACACTTTTTCCCATGTATGTATATATATTTTTAATGGCCAGGTCTGTGTAGTTAAAATATTATTATGTCTCTATGAATTTTAGAGGCCTGGAACTGTACACAAGTATCCATCAT
This sequence comes from Phyllobates terribilis, assembly GCF_046119375.1. Classification (NCBI taxonomy): domain Eukaryota; kingdom Metazoa; phylum Chordata; class Amphibia; order Anura; family Dendrobatidae; genus Phyllobates; species Phyllobates terribilis. Next base: position 202,336,647 of record NW_027362762.1, on the reverse strand, counting down.
AATTAGAAAGCCACTGTGTATATTTATTGTGAATTGATGGCTTTCTTTCAATTGGACAAAGCTGCTTTACTGCTGGAGTACAACATGTAAGACTATGATGAAAAGTGTTGTTATTCGTCCCCTCGTGGGAATCATAGGTAGCAGGTTTCATTTCCTGATCCAGGAAGTTCCACCCTTCTTCAGTTTCCCAAGTATTCCTTATTTTCCTACTTTATAGTATGGCAATTAGAGAACCTGCATTAACTACTATGCCCATAATTACCGTACATTGAGTACGGCGTTAAGAACTTTGCAACAAAGTGCAAAACCTTCGGCACATGTGCCACCAGTTATATTGCAATTTTTACCTTTCTTGAATCTCTTGCCCCTAACACCCTCTCTGTAGCATTTCTTAACCCTTCCAGGAAGGGACACATCCGACTTGTGAAAAGCAGCATTCATTCTTATCGGTGGCTAAAAACAGATCTCCAGATTGCGCATGAATACTTGTATTTTTTTGGTCACAAGTAAATGTGTAAGAAAACACATTCAGGCCAATGAATACTTTGCATCATTTCTTCCCCTACAGTGGCGTATTTATATTATTCATGCTTGCTTCTAGACCATGAAAGAGAGAACTGTATGGTTATGGTCTAGTGACCTAGGAATGGGAAGGTGTTATGTAAAGCAACAGAGCTGACTTCCCATGACAGCAATAAAGAAGTAGGCCACGTTAACTTGCGCACTGCCAGATACCCAACCATGTTACACAAATAAACGACAGCTGCTACGAAAATGATGTTTGTAGGCCACAGCTACAAGACAGGAGACTAATAGGCATCATTACTGCCTTGTGTAGGCAATGGTGAACATCTGACTATATCCAGATACAATTGATGGATTAGCTGAGCCTGTTAAAGGGCATGAAATGCAAATTGTTTCATCTTTTAATGACTGATGCATTTATGCATGAAACACTGAAGAAAATGTTAAGATGTATCAAAGAAAACCAACATGAGGGGAGAAGAGCTTTAGCCAAAAGTGTCAAAAGAGCAACACTTTTAGAAGTAGCAAGAAATAATACTCCTATTATTAGGGAATTAGCCCTAGAAGTTGTATTCAGTCTTACTATCAATTATCTCAGGCCCGGCATTGAAAGATAGTGATTCCTGTGTGTCTGGATCAGATTGATGGTAGCTAAACTCAGGAGCTGATTATAAGGGATTACAAGGTCTTCACCCTTGACCCATTCACTCTGTAGCAGGAGCTCTCTAGGTAGCGGTCCTCGGAGTAAGGCTGGGGTCACACTACATTATTAAACATGGGTGCGATTTTCATCCAGAAAAGTGTGATGATTTTTTTCTTGTCATCCATATATAATCCGCTTTTTTACTCAGCAGCTATAAATCATTTACAGGACCATTTACAGTTTCCCATCTTACAGAATTGCAATGTATCCGTAAAAATTGGATGCCATACTGTGGCATGGATTTTTTTTTCTCACATCCATAGACTTGAATGGGTGAACCTCAGTAAATGTTCAGTAAATGCACTCAGTACTTGGTCGGGGCTCCTTTTGCATCAATTACTGCATCAATGCGGCGTGGCATGGAGGCAATCAGCCTGTGGCACTGCTGAAGTGTTATGGAAGCCCAGGTTGCTTTGATAGCAGCCTTCAGCTCCTCTGCATTGTTGGGTCTGGTGTCTCTCATCTTCCTCTTGACAATACCCCATAGATCCTCTATGGGGTAAGGTCAAGTGAGTTTGCTGGCCAATCAAGCACACTGATACTGTTGTTTTTAAACCAGGTATTGGTACTTTTGGCAGTGTGGACCGGTGCCAAGTCCTGCTGGAGAATGAAATTTCCATCTCCTAAAAGCTTGTCGGCAGAGGGAAGCATAAAGTGCTCTAAATTGTCCTGGTAGATGGCTGCGCTGACTTTGGTCTTGATAAAACACAGTGGACCTACACCAGCAGATAACATGGCTCCCCAAACCATCACTGATTGTGGAAACTTCACACTAGACCTCAAGCAGCTTGGATTGTGGCCTCTCCACTCTTCCTCCAGAATCTGGGACCTTGATTTCCAAATGAAATGCAAAATTTACTTTCATCTGAAAACAACACCTTGGACCACTGAGCAACAGTCCAGGTCTTTTTCTCTTTGGCCCAGGTAAGATGCTTCTGGCGTTGTCTATTGGTCATGAGTGGCTTGACACAAGGAATGCGACACTTGTATCCCATGTCCTGGATACATCTGTGTGTGGTGGCTCTTGAAGCAATGACTCCAGCAGCAGTCCACTCCTTGTGAATCTCCCCCAAATGTTTGGCCTTTTCTTAACAATCCTTTCAAGGCTGCGGTTATCATGGTTGCTTGTGCACTTTTTCTACCACACTTTTTCCTTCCACTAAACTTTCCATTAATATGCTTGGATACAGCACTCTGTGAACAGCCAGCTTCTTTAGCAATGACCTTTTGTGGCTTACCCTCCTTGTGGAGTGTGTCAGTGACTGCCTTCTGGGCATGTGTCAAGTCAGCAGTCTTCCCTATGATTGTGGAGCCTACTGAAACAGACTAAGGAAGGCTTTGCAGGTGTTTTTCGTTTAAATTATTCTAATTTACTGAGATGACTTTTGGGTTTTCATTGGCTGTAAGCCATAATCATCAACAGTAACAGAAATAAACATTTGAAATCGATCACTCTGTTTGTAATGACTCTATATAATATATGAGTTTCTCTTTTTGTATTGAAGAACTGAAATAAATTAACTTTTTGATGATATTCTAATTTTGGGAGAAGCACCTGTATATGGGTGATTTAGATCTATGAGTCTGATCAAAAACAGACATGTCTCCATGATATTTTTGCAGACACACAGTCTGCAAAAAAACACGAAGATGTGACTAGCACCACTATAAAAGGTACATGTTCCCTCCTTGAAGACCACGAATAGAACATGTACTTGAAAAACGGAAGTCTGAATGGGGCCTAATATAGCTTCTAAACAATGAAGACTGCAAAAAAGATATAATGGCAGCAAGAGCTGAAGTTAAACCAGAAAATCCAGAAAGCAGTACTAGAAAGCAGACAGAAGTTTCAACAACAAAGCCAGAAGTCAAATTAACAAGGTAAGTTAAGGTGAAGGGAGAACTAAAAAAACAACAAAAAAAAAACCCAGATAATGGATGTATAGCTACAGCAAGGAGCAGCAATGTTTGGCTCTCCAGATTTTGCCAAACTACAACTCCCAGCATTCCATGACAGGGCATATAGGGTAGTTTCACAATTGTTGCAGTGCCAGAGGATGGTGATCCATGAGCTAGAAGGTGCCCGAGTCCTGACCTGAATGGGGGCAATAGAAAACCTGCTAATAGAAGAATGGTAACAGTAATGAATAAGCGTAAAGAATTGAGAGGTAATAATAGTAGTTTTTAGTAATACATCTTGGTAATATACTATTGACCAATGCAAACCCACAAAAGAAGCAGTTCCCATTCTTGCATCTCGTTTCCATCAAACTGTTTGGAGTCAGGAATACAACTAATTTTAAAGAACATTTGTTTATGACAACAATTAAATTACAATTGACAGCAGTTGAAACTACTTGTAATGTGAAGGTTTAGGTCAGATTAGATAATGGCTTTCGCCAAGCACAGTGGTGTTACTTGTCCTCACTAAAACGAGATATTACTATACCATTGCCTGCAAATTAGCACAATCTTTGAAATCAATAACATTGGCAATCACACATCATATCCTTTACTTGACTGTGAAGGACACGACATGATTAGCTTTGAAGCTTTTGTTGAGCGGAAGTGAGCAAGTATGGGGGCTCTGTCTGACAACGATGCTGGGGTTCACTGCATGGCAATCTTCTAGGGCAGGGATGTCAAACTCAAACACACAGAGGACCAAAATGAAAAACTTGGACAAAGTCACGGGCCAACCAGTATACAGTGTAATGGCCCCCACAAAGTCCTCCATACAGAGAATAATGGGCCCCACATAGTCCTCCATACAGTATTATGGGCCCCACATAGTCCTCCATACTGTATTATTGGCACCACATAGTCCTCCATACAGAATAATGGGCCCCACATAGTCCTCCATACAGAATAATGGGCCCCACATAGTCCTTCATACAGTATTATGGGCCCCACATAGTCCTCCATACAGTATAATGGGCCCCACATAGTCCTCCATACAGAATTATGGGCACCACATAGTCCTCCATACAGTATTATGGGCCCCACATAGTCCTCCATACAGAATAATGGGCACCACATAGTCGTTCATACAGAATAACGGGCCCCACATAGTCCTCCATACAGAGTAATGGGCCCTGCATAGTCCTCCATACAGAATACTGGCCCCCACATAGTCATCCATACAGAATAATGGGCCCCACATAGTCTTCCATACAGAATAATGGCCCCACATAATCCTCCATACAGAATAATGGCCCCCACATAGTCCTCCACACAGAATAATGGGCCCCACATAGTCCTCCATACAGTATAATGGGCCCCACATAGTCCTCCATACTGAATAATGGCTCCACATAGTCCTCCATACAGAATAATGGGCCTCACATAGTCCTCTATACAGAATAATGGGCCCCACATAGTCCTCCATACAGAATAATGGGCACTACATAGTCTTCCATACAGAATAATGGCCCCACATAGAGAACATGGTTCTGGTGTCACGGACCAAATAAAACCACCCTGTGGGCTAGAATTTCCCCACGGGCCAGAGTTTTACATGTATGTTCTAGGGGCACTGTGGTTCTTACTTTAGGCTGTTAGTAGTGTGTTTTCATATCTTATCTATAAGGATTAGAATATTGTACCTGACCACACTCTACAGCCACCTTGTACTGACATGCGCCAATCATAGGATGAAGCATTAACTATTGTGCCCATAGGGAACCTGTCATGGTGAAAGTACAGTCTGATTTGATCAGGAGGAGCTGAGAAGATTGATATATGGTTCTATGGGAAAATTATCAATAAGATTAGACAGGTGTAGAAAAAATGCGGAAAAGAATGCTTTCAAAAACATAATTTTTTAATGCTAAGTGAATGAATAACACATAATCTAAATCAAATGAATTGCCTTCAAAATCCCATCAAAGCATCAATTCTTTCCTTTAGGTACACTTGCACACAATTTTTGAAGGAACTTACCTCATACCCATCCAACTAATCCCCACTTCCTCAGTTGCACTAACAGGAGCTCTATGGAATGCTCGCTCCGTCTGCAACAAACTTTCCTACATCCACGACCTTTTCATTACTAACAAACTTTCCTTCCTCGCCATCACCGAAACCTGGCTCACCCCCTCTGACACAGCCTCCCCAGCTGCACTTTCGTATGGCGGATTCCACCTTTCCCACACCCCCCGCCCCAACGGCAAACATGGTGGAGGCGTAGGTTTTCTCCTGTCAGATACCTGCGCTTTCACCCAAATCCCACTGCCAGCCTACGTTACACTCCCCTCTTTTGAGGTGCACTGTGTGCGCATCTATTCCCCCTCTGACCTCCAACTGGTTATCATTTACCGAAACCAGGGCTAGCCACCACTTTCCTAGACCACTTCACCACCTGGCTGCTTCACTTCCTTTCCGCTGACATCCCCACTATCATAATGGGTGACTTCAACATCCCCATTGACACTTCCCACTCATTCCTATCCCTCACTTCCTCCTTCGGCCTTGCTCAATGGTCTCCTGTAGCTACTCATAAAGATGGCCACACACTGGACCTCATCTTCACCCGCCTCTGTTCCCTATCTAACCTCTCTAAGTCACCTCTCCCTCTCTCTGACCATAACCTCCTCACATTCTCTACCCTCTCCTCTCCAGGTGCACAATCCCCACTCCACAAACTTACACACGCTCGCAGAAACCTCAAACACCTTGACCTACACTCACTCTCTGAATCCCTCCTCCCTCTTACAGACATAAATTCCTTACACAATGTAGATGTTGCTGCCACTTTATATAACACTACAATAGCTGCAGCTCTCGACTCGATCGCCCCTCTCACAATCAACAGGCAACCCTGGCACACCAAACTTACTAAAGAACTGCGACGGGCCTCCAGGGTTGCGGAGCGGAGATGGAAAAGGTCTCACTCCATCGAGCACTTCATCGCATTCAAACAATCCCTCACTATTTTCAAGTCCACACTCACTACAGCAAAACAAACATACTTCTCATCTCTCATATCCTCCCTGTCTCACAACCCTAAACAGCTATTTAACACTTTCAATTCTCTCATTCGTCCCCCAGCACCTCCTCCCTCTTCTCTCATCTCAGCCGAAGACTTTGTCTCATTCTTCAAGCAGAAGATTGACACCATCAGACAAAGCTTTTGCCTAAAGTCCGTACAACCTCTCCTCATATCTACTCAACCTTCCTCCTCCAAACCCCACTTCTCCACCATTACAGAAGGTCAAGTCTCCTCTTTACTCTCCAAATCACACCTAACCACCTGCAAACTTGACCCAATCCCATCCCACCTCATCCCTAACCTTACCACAGTCTTCACCCCACCCCTAACCCACCTCTTCCACCTGTCACTAACAACCGGTGTCTTCCCCTCATGTTTCAAACATGCCTCAATCACACCCATCCTCAAAAAGCCCTCCCTTGACCCATCCTCTCTGACTAGCTACCGCCCCATATCACTTCTCCCCTATGCCTCAAAACTACTAGAACATATCCACCTTGAACTGTCCTCCCACCTCTCCTCCTGTTCCCTCTTCGACCGCCTACAATCTGGCTTCTGACCGAATCACTCGACTTAAACTGCCCTGACCAAAGTCACCAACGACCTACTAACCGCCAAATCCAAGCGACACTACTCCATCCTCCTCCTTCTGGACCTGTCGTCTGCCTTCAACACAGTCGACCATTCCCTCTTAATACAGATTCTCTCATCTCTTGGCATCACGAACTTGGCCCTATCTTGGATCTCCTCATACTTAACAGACAGGACATTCAGCGTCTCCCACTCACGCACCACCTCCTCATCTCGCCCCCTATCTGTCAGTGTCCCCCAAGGTTCAGTTCTAGGACTTCTGCTCTTCTCCATCTACACCTTTGGCCTGGGACAGCTCATAGAGTCTCACGGCTTTCAGTATCACCTCTATGCTGATGACACACAGATCTACCTCTCTGGACCCAATATCTCCTCCCTACTAACCAAAATCCCACAATGTCTGTCCGCCATCTCATCCTTCTTCTCTGCCAGATTTCTAAAACTCAACATGGATAAAACAGAGTTCATCATCTTTCCACCCTATCATTCATATCCCCCATCCGACCTATCCATCAACGTCAATGGCTGCTCACTCTCCCCAGTCCCACAAGCTCGCTGCCTTGGGGTAACCCTGGACTCTGATCTCTCCTTCAAACCACATATCCAAGCCCTTTTCACTTCCTGCCGACTCCAACTCAAAAATATCTCCTGGATCCGTGCATTCCTGAGCAAAGACTCTGCAAAAACACTAGTGCATGCCCTCATCATCTCCAGCCTTGACTACTGCAACCTCCTGCTCTGTGGCCTCCCTTCCAACACTCTTGCGCCCCTCCAATCTATCCTAAACTCTGCTGCTCGACTAATCCACCTGTCCCCCCGCTATTCCCCGGCCTCTCCCCTCTGTCAATCCCTTCACTGGCTCCCCATTGCCCAGAGACTCAAGTTCAAAACCCTAACCATGGCATACAAAGCCATCCACAACCTGTCTACTCCATACATCTGTGATCTAATCTCCCGGTACTTACCTGCACGCAACCTCCGATCCTCACAAGATCTCCTTCTCTACTCCCCTCTTATCTCCTCTTCCCACAATCGCATACAAGATTTCTCCCGCACATCCCCCCTACTCTGGAACTCTCTACCCCAACACATCAGACTCTCGCCTACCATGGAAGCCTTCAAAAGAAACCTGATGACCTACCTCTTCCGACAAGCCTACAACCTGCAGTAATCACCGCCCCACCACATTACTGCATGACCTCCTCTACCCCCACCTACTGTATCCTCACCCATCCCTTGTAGACTGTGAGCCCTTGCGGGCAGGGTCCTCTCTCCTCCTGTACCAGTCGCTGACTCATTTTGTTAAGATTATGTAAATGTTTTTGCTATGTATATCCCTATCACATGTAAAGCGCCATGGAATAAATTACGCTATAATAATAAATAATAATAATAATAATAATAACTTGGCATGGAAGTTGTTCCAAACATGTTGGTATCTTGGAAAATATACCATATACCCTCCTAAACATTGAAATTGCAATGCCAAGAAGGAAAAGTTGTGGAATTATGGAAATCACGGGATGGATAGACATATTATTGATATGTAAATGATGAAAAATGGAAACAAATTTTTCAAAATATCTCAATTTATTTAGTATAAAGTATCAGCATCATGCGCTTTGGCATGCTATCAGTGAAGTAATTAATAGTTGTCTGAGGAATGTGCTGGCACACAATGCCATTGGGCATGCAAATCATCAGAATCTGCTGCTGGTAGCTTCCATTGCAGTTGCAAACTAATGAAGTCCCAGTCGATGTGACAAGTCTAGAGACGCTGCAGTCCATGGTATCATGTTTAGGCCACCCACACTGCTCACAGAAGCACCAGCAACATGCAACCTGATGTTGTTGTTGAAAATCATCTTCTCATGAAGACCTTTTCATGCCTTTGCACATGTGGATGCCAGACCGGTCCCCATCCATCATTACGTCCAAGACAAATCAAGACTCATTGCTAGAAAGCACAGTCCTCCATTCCAGCCCTCATTGCTGTCTTACTCTGCACAATGAATGCATTTGAGAGCTATGATGTGTGGTCAATTGAACACCTGTAGTTGGATGTCTGGCTCGTAGCCCAATGCACTGCAACCATTTCTGATGGTTTGTGTAGACAAAGTTTGATGCCTCAGGCTTGGTATGTAATACCTAATTTTACTTGCAATACAGAATGGATCACTATTCTTCAAATATGACGACACACGTAGGCAACTCCATGAAGAGGTCTTCCTGAGGGAACATCACACCGGTCCTACTCTCGGGATTATGGTGTGGTTATGTTTGTATAATTTACAGTAGTTGGAGTCCTCTAGTCTTCATTCTAGGTATGCTAACAGGTCTCTAGTCTTCATTCCAGGTATCTTAATATGGCCTGCATATACTCTGGACTTGTCTCCCATCGAGCACATCTGGGATGACATTGGTCGGCAATTGCAAAGGAAGCTGCCAGCTGCTGATTTTGATGATTTACAAACCCAAGTCTATTCAGCATGGTGTAACATTACTCAGACTACCATTAATAACGACATTGATAGCATGTAAGTGCATGTTTTTGTGCATGTGGTGCTAATACTGAATAAATCGACATGCTTTGGAAATTTTGTTTCCATTTTTTCATCATATGCATGTCATTAACATGTCTATCGATTTTGTGATTTCCATAATTCCATGACATTTCCTTCTTGGTATTGCAATTTTGATGTAAAGGAGTGTGTATATATATATATATATATATATATATATATATATATATATATATATATATATATATACAGTGATGGCCAAAAGTATTGGCACCCCTGCAATTCTGTCAGATAATACTCAGTTTCTTCCTGAAAATGATTGCAATCACAAATTCTTTGGTATTATTATCATCATTTAATTTGCTTGCAAGGAAAAAACACAAAGAGAATGCAGCAAAAATCAAATCATTGATCATTTCACACAAAACTCCAAAAAAGGGCCAGACAAAAGTATTAGCACCCTCAGCCTAATACTTGGTTGCACAACCTTTAGCCAAAATAACTGCGAACAACCGCTTCCGGTAACCATCAATGAGTTTCTTACAATGCTCTGCTGGAATTGTAGACCATTCTTCTTTGGCAAACTGCTCCAGGTCCCTGATATTTGAAGGGTGCCTTCTCCAAACTGACATTTTGAGATCTCTCCACAGGTGTTCTATGGGATTTAGGTCTTGACTCATTGCTGGCCACCTTAGAAGTCTCCAGTGCTTTCTCTAAAACCATTTTATAGTGCTTTTGGAAGTGTGTTTTGGGTCATTGTCCTGCTGGAAGACCCATGACCTCCGAGGGAGACCCAGCTTTCTCACACTGGGCCCTACATTATGCTGCAAAATTTGTTGGTAGTCTTCAGACTTCATAATGCCATGCACACGGTCAAGCAGTCCAGTGCCAGAGGCAGCAAAGCAACCCCAAAACATCAGGGAACCTCCGCCATGTTTGACTGTAGGGACCGTGTTCTTTTCTTTGAATGCCTCTTTTTTTTCCTGTACACTCTATGTTGATGCTTTTTCCCAAAAAGCTCTACTTTTGTCTCATCTTACCAGAGAACATTCTTCCAAAACGTTTTAGGCTTTCTCAGGTAAGTTTTGGCAAACTCCAGCCTGGCTTTTTTATGTCTCGGGGTAAGAAGTGGGGTCTTCCTGGGTATCCTACCATACAGTCCCTTTTCATTCAGACGTCGACGGATAGTACGGGTTGACACTGTTGTACCCTCGGACTGCAGGGCAGCTTGAACTTGTTTGGATGTTAGTCGAGGTTCTTTATCCACCATCCGCACAATCTTGCGTTGAAATCTCTCGTCAATTTTTCTTTTCCGTCCACATCTAGGGAGGTTAGGCACAGTGCCATGGGCTTTAAACTTCTTGATGACACTGCGCACGGAAGACACAGGAACATTCAGGTCTTTGGAGATGGACTTGTAGCCTTGAGATTACTCATGCTTCCTCACAATTTGCTTTCTCAAGTCCTCAGACAGTTCTTTGGTCTTCTTTCTTTTCTCTATGCTCAATGTGATACACACATGGACACAGGACAGAGGTTGAGTCAACTTTAATCCATGTTAACTGGCTGCAAGTGTGATTTAGTTATTGCCAACACCTGTTAGGTGCCACAGGTAAGTTACAGGTGCTGTTAATTACACGAATTAGAGAAGCATCACATGATTTTTCAAAGGGTGCCAATACTTTTGTCCACCCCCTTTTTTAGGTTTGGTGTGGAATTATATCCAATTTGGCTTTAGGACAATTCTTTTTGTGTTTTTTTCCACTGAAGACAAATTAAATGAAGAGAATACCAAAGAATTTGTGATTGCAGTCATTTTCAGGAAGAAACTGAGTATTATCTGACAGAATTGCAGGGGTGCCAATACTTTTGGCCAGCACTGTATACTAGCTATTGAACCCCTTCTACGCCTGGGTGGCGAGCATTTTTATTGCTATATGGTCCCCCATCCTGTTATGTGCTTCCCCCATCCTGTTATGTGCTGTCTCCATCCTGCACCCCCATCCAGTTATGTGCTGTCCCCCTCCTGGTATTTGTGCTGTCCCCCATCTTGGTATTTGTGGCCCCTCATCCTGGTATTTGTGCTACCCAATCCTGTTCCCCCATCCTATCCAGGTATGTATGGCACCATTGTTGGTATGCATGGCACCCCTTATCTCAATCCTGGTATGCATGGCACCCCATCCCTCATTCTGGTATGCATGGCACCCCTCATCCCAATCCTGGTATGCATGGCACCCCATCCCTCATCCTGGTATGCATGGCTCCCTCATCCCCAATCCTGATATGTATGACTCCCTCAGCCTTATCCTGGTATGCATGGGCCCATCACCCCCATTCTGGTATGCATGGCACTCCTCATCCCCCAATCCTGGTATGAATGGCACCCCATCCCTCATTCTGGTATGCATGGTACCCCTCAACCTTATCCTGGTATGAATTGTACCCATCCCTCATCCCTCTTCTGGTATGTATTGTACCCCTCATCCTGGTATGCATGGCACCCCATCCCTCATCCTGGTATGCATGGTACCCATCATCCCTATCCTGGTATGCATGGTACCCCATCCCTCATCCCTATCTTGGTATGTATGGTACCCCTCATCCTGGTATGCATGGTACCCTCATCCCTATCTTGGTATGTATGGCACCCCCTCATACCTATCCTGGTATGCATGGTACCCCCTCATCCCTATCCTGGTATACATGGCCCCTCATCCGTATCCTGGTAAGCATGACCCCTCATCCCTATCATGGTATGCATGGTACCCCTTCATCCCTATCCTGGTATGCATGGTACCCCCTCATCCCTATTCTGGTATGCATGGTACACCCTCATCCCTATCCTGGTATACATGGTACCCCCTCTTCCTCAATCCTGGTATGTATGGCACCCCTCATCCCCAATCCTGGTATGCATGGCACCCCTCATTCCCAATCCTGGTATGCTTGGCACCCCTCATCCCCAATCCTGGTATGCATGGCACCCTCATCCCCAATCCTGGTATGCATGGCACCCCTCATCTCAATCCTGGTATGCATGGCTCCCTCATCCCCAATCCTGGTATGTATGGCTCCCTCATCCCCAATCCTAGTATGCATGGGCCCCTCAGCCTTATGCTGGTATGCATGGTACCCCTCATCCATATCCTGGTATGCATGGCACCCCTAATCCCAATCCTGGCATGCATGGCACCCCTCATCCCCCAATCCTGGAATGCATGGCACCCCATCCCTCATCCTGGTATGTATGTTACCCCTCATCCCCAATCCTGGTATGCATGGCACCCCTCATCCCCAATCCTGGTATGCATGGTACCCCTCATCCCTATCCTGGTATGCATGGTACCCCCTCATCCGTATCCTGGTATGCAAGGCCCCTCATCCGTATCCTGGTATGCATTGTACCCCCTCATCCCTATCCTGGTATGCATGGTATCCCATCCCTCATCCTAGTATGCATGGTACCCCCTCATCCCTATCCTGGTATGCATGGTACCCCATTCCTCATCCTGGTATGCATGGCACCTCCTCATCCCTCATCCTGGTATGTATGGCACCCCTCATCCCTATCACACTGCACACACACACAAAAAAACTTATACTCACCTTTCTTTCCTATGCTCCAGCGCTGCGTCCCGTTCTGCCGGAGGGCGGGGGAGGAGTGTGGTGCCGGAGTACGCGTGTACCCATACCGCGCTGTCAGGCGCCATTTTGATGAAGACACACTGCAAATGTGTCTTCAGTAAAATGGCGCCAGATAGCGCGCTATGCACATGCGCCGTTTCCGACGCCGCACTCCTGCCCCTGCCTCCGGCCAGAACAGAGGCGCCGCCGCAACACTCAGGTCAGGTAAGTATGTAAGTATGGCACCGGAGATCGCGGTATGCGTTCAGTGCCTACGCATACCGCGATCTCCGGCGTCATACACACTCCTCTTACCTGTAATGGCTCGATGCATTCTTCTGTCTGGAGCCAGACTGCGCAAGTGCGTCACGCTTGCGCAGTCTATAAAGGCTTCGGACAGAGACACGGATCTACGATTACATTATAGATATATATGTGCCATGTAGTCTGATCTGTGGGTAGCATGTTATCCAGTAGAAGGAACTGAACGGTCTGTTATTTATTATTTTGTGGGAAAAGATCCAGTGTAACCTGTGCATTTTCCTTTAAATGTCAGTTCATTCTGGGCTTAGGAAATCAGTAGGCAGCCCAAATCACTAACTGACAGCTATCTCTGTATGCACACCCCTTCAAGGAGTGCTGTTGATTACTTACAAAACAGCCCACTGGACAGCTAAGCATTTTTTCTACGCCTGCCTAAAATTTGTGCACTGTCAGGTGGATGGATACACATCTGATAGTCCTACTTAATAGAGTGTTAGAATTTGTATTATGGCAAGAAAAAAGCAGCTAAGTAAAGAAAAACGAGTGGCCATCATTACTTTAAGAAATGAAGGTCAGTCAGTCCGAAAACTTTGAAAGTGTCCCCAATTGCAGTTGCAAAAAACATCAAGCGCTACAAAGAATCTGGCTCACATGAGGACAGCCCCAGGAAAGGAAGACCAAGAGTCACCTCTGCTTCTGAGGATAAGTTTATCTGAGTCACCAGCCTCAGAAATCGCAGGTTAACAGCAGCTCAGATTAGAGACCAGGTCAATGCCACACAGAATTCTAGCAGCAGACACATCTCTTCAACAACTGTTAAGAGGAGACTTTGTGCAGCAGGCCTTCATGGTAAAATAGCTGCTAGGAAACCACTGCCAAGGACAGACAACAAGCAGAAGAGACTTGTTTGGGCTAAAGAACACAAGGAATGGACATTAGACTAGTGGAAATCTGTGCTTTGGTCTGATGAGTTCAAATTTGAGATCTTTGGTTCCAGCCACAGTGTCTTTGTGCGACGCAGAAAAGGTGAACAGATGGACTCTACATGCCTGGTTCCCACCGTGAAGCATGGAGGAGGAGGTGTGATGGTATGGGGGTGCTTTGCTGGTGACACTGTTGGGGATTTATTTAAAACTGAAGGCATACTGAACCAGCATGGCTACCACAGCATCTTGCAGCGGCATGCTATTCCATCCGGTTTCGGTTTGCGTTTAGTTGGACCATCATTTATTTTTCAACAGGACAATGACCACAAACACACCTCCAGGCTGTGTAAGGGCTATTTGACCAAGAGGGAGAGTGATGGGGTGCTATGCCAGATGACCTGGCCTCCACAGTCACCAGACCTGAACCCAATCAAGATGGTTTGGGGTGAGCTGGACCACAGAGTGAAGGCAAAAGGGCCAACAAGTGCTAAGCATCTCTGGGAACTCCTTCAAGATTGTTGGAAGACCATTTCCAGTGACTACCTCTTGAAGCTCATCAAGAGAATGCCAAGAGTGTGCAAAGCAGTCATCAAAGCAAATGGTGGCTACTTTGAAGAACCTAGAATATAAGACATATTTTCAGTTGTTTCACACTTTTTTGTTAAGTATATAATCCCACATGTGTTAATTCATAGTTTTGATGCCTTCAGTGTGAATGTACAATTTTCATAGTCATGAAAATACAGAAAAATGTTTAAATGAGAAGGTGTGTCCAATCTTTTGGTCTGTACTGTGTATATATATATATATATATATATATATATATATATATATATATATATATGTGTGTATATATATATACTGTTCAAAAGTTTTAGGCAGGTTTGATAATAATGCTGCAAAGTAAAAATACTTAAAATAATTTTAATTGTCGTTATATCAATTATCAAAATGCTAAGTGAAGGAACAAATTAGAAAGATAAATCAAATCAATATTTAGTGTGACTATCCTTTGCTTTCAGAACAGCATCAATTCTTCTAGGAACACTTGTACACAGTTTTGAAATAACTTGGCAGGGAGGTTGTTCCAAACATCTTGGAGAACTAATCACATATTTTCTGTGGATGTAGGCTTGCACTAATTCTTCTGTCTCTTCATGTCATCCAAGATAAATCCAATGATTTTCAGATCAGGGCTCTGTTGGGGCTATAACATCACCTCCAAGGCTCCTTGTTGTAGTTTAGGCTGAAGATAGTACTTAATGATATTGGCTGTATGTTTGGAGGCATTGTCCTGCAGCAGAATGAATTTAGAGTCAATAAGATATCTCCCTGATGGTATTACATTATGGATAAGAATCTGCCTCCATTTTTCAGTATTGAGGACACTATTAATTCTGACCAATTTCCCAACACTATTTTCTGAAATGCAGCCCTAAACTTGTAAGGAGACTCCACCTTGCTTCACTGTTCCCTACAGACACATTATTGTACTGCTCTCTAGCCCTTGAGCAAAGTAACTGACTTCTGTTCCAGTAATATATTTCAAACTTTGAATCACCAGTATAGAGCACCTGCTGCTATTTTTGTGGACCCCATTTCCAATGTTTACATGCATAGCTAAGTCACTTGGCCTTGATTCTATGTCGATGGTATGGCTTTTTGGGAACAGCTCTTCCATGAAAACCATTTCTGGACAGATTTCAATGAACAGTAGATGGGTGTAGCTGTGTCCCATTGGTTGCTGCAAGTTCTGAGCTGATAGAACTGTTGGACTTCTTCCAGTTTCGAAGGTAATTAAGCATGCTATGTCTTTCATCTGCTTCAGTAAATTTTCTTGACCTACCACTACATCTATGCTCCCCAACTTCGACCATTTGTTGGTGCTTCTTCAAAAGCGCTTGAACAGCACTTCTTTAAACCCCAGTCTGCTTTAAATCTTTTATATACAGCAGGTTTCACAATACAAATACACAATAATAATAGGGCTAAACTCCAAAACTATAAATAACCATTTTAACCCCTTCGCAACCCTGGGATTTTCCGTTTATGCATTTTCGTTTTTTGCTCCCCTTGTTCCCAGAGCCATAGTTTTTATTTTTTGGTGAATATGGCCGTGTGAGGGCTTATTTTTTGTGGGACAAGTTGTACTTTTGAACGACATTACTGGTTTTACCATATCGTGTACGGGAAAATGGGAAAAAAAATCCAAGTGCAGTGAAATTGCAAAAAAAGTGCAATATCACAGATGTTTTTTTATTTTTTTTACCACGTTCACTGAATGCTAAAACTGACCGGCCATTCTTATTCTCCAGGTCATTACGGGTTCGTAGACACCAAACATGTAGAGGTTCTTTTTTTATTTAAGTGGTGAAAAAAAATTCCAAATTTTTTTTCACCACTTAAATAAAAAAAAAGGGTGCATTTTCCAAGACCCGTAGCTTCTGCATTTTTCGAGATCTGGGGCTGGGTGAGGGCTTATTTTTCGCGCGCCAAGCTGAAGTTTTTATTGATACCATTTTGGGGTAGATCCGATGTTTTAATCGCCCATTATTGTAATGTTGCAGTGACCAAAAAACGTAATTCTGGCGTTTAGAATTTTTTTCTCGTTACGCCGTTTACCGATCGGATTAATTCTTTTTTTATATTGATAGATCGGGCGATTCTGAACGCGGCAATACCAAATATGTATGTGGGTTGTTTTTTTTTATTATTTTATTTTGAATGGGGCGAAAGGGGGGTGATTTAAACTTTTATATTTTTTTAATTTTTTTAATATTTTTAAAAACATTTTTTTCACTTTTTGCTAGCTTCAATAGTCTCCATAGGAGACTAAAAGCAGCACTTGTCTGATCGCCTCTGCTACATAGAGGTGATGAGCAGATCACCTCTATGTAGCAGAAATGGTCCTGTACTATGAGTGCCGATTACTAGGTGGCGCTCATAGCGATCAGCACATGACAACCACTGGAATCAGCTGCAGACCCAGGGTTGTCATGCCCACCCATCAGTGACCCGTGATCATGTGACGGGGTCACCGATGGGCGGGGTAAGTGACGCGCTTCCGGCGCGACGAGGTTAAATGCTGCTGTCAGAGATTGACAGCGGCATTTAACATGTTAACAGCCGCGGGTGGATCGCGATTCCACCTTCGGCTGTTGCGGGCACATGTCAGCTGTAATAATCAGCTGTCATGTGCCCGGTTCAGTGTGGGCTCAGTGCCGGAGCCCGCGCTGAACAGGGGGTGACAGCCTGGTGCATACTAATACGCCACAGGTAGGGTTGAGCGAGTATGTTCTGTCCGAGTATGCTCGGGCGAGCACCGAGTATTTACAGCTGCTCGGTGATAAGGTTAAATCGCTCCCGTGTGCATGATTTGCAACTGTTTGACAGCTTTATTACATGTGAGGAATGTGTAAGAAATAGACAATCCTCCCATGTAATAAAGCTGTCAAACAGTTGCAAATCATGCACACGGGAGCGATTTAACCTTATCACCGAGCAACTATAAATTCTCGGAGCTCGGCCCGAGCATACTCGCCGAAAGGGTTAATAGAACATACTCGCTCATCACTAGCCACAGGCTGTAAAGAGGTTAAACCAAAGAGCATGAGAAAAACACACCTAACAAAAGAGTATATCATGCCCAAAATAATTTTATTGTATAAAATAGTATAATAACATAAATATATTAATTTAAAAATATGATTCTGCCATGATATGCGGGGACATATGATAGTAATAATAATTTTTATTTATGTAGCGCCAACATATTCTGCAGCACTTTACAAATATAATCAAATAGACCAAACAAGTCCTATGCAAGATGTGCTAATATGTAAATCTAAATGTGGGGAACAGAGCGCACAATAGGGTGATACGCTATGGAGGGAGTGTAGGAGAGTGCTGGTTACACTCACCTGGTGGAGTTGTGACAGGCACAATTCCTATGTAGGCATGAAGAAAAACAACTGCTGGTGGATAAATGCTCCAGGAGATATTGGATCCAGTTGGATGAACACGTAAGTGGGCTGCGCTGCTAGAGTAAATATATTCTTCAGAGATGATGATGATGATGATGATGATGATGATGAAAAGGCTTTTTATTCACAACGCGTTTCAATGCCGTACCAGCGTCTTTTTCAAGTGAAAAAAACAAATGTGCTAATATGAAGCAGAAGGGCAGTGTGTATTTCTAAATAAAACAGGGATGATACTTCCCCAGAAGTTAAATTGAACCAACTGTCTAACAGCTGATAACAAATATAGGATAAAGCACTTACACTGCTGTAGGTGTTAAGATGTCCCTGCAGTCCCAACGCAAGTTTCGCCCTTCTTCATCAGGGGGCATGATGAAGAAGGGTGAAACCTACATTGGGTTGGTGAACAACGCCAGTCTTGATGAATCGGGCCATAAGTCTCTTACAATGCTGTTGGCTACACTTCTTTTCTTGAGAAACACCAATGAAGATGCAATGGCCCATTCACCAACATTACCACTAGGATGAGCCAAACATTAGAACAGACTGCTGTTTGGTAGCATTGCTTGGTGCCACTGGGCTAAATGAGGTTGAGATCATTAAACAGCATAGGCCTTCTGGCTTCTAAGGGTATGTTCACCATGAAATTTTTACTTGGATTTTGATATCAAAATGCACATCAAAAAGTATTTAGAAAACACTAAAAAGCAGTTTTTGATTTTGAAATTGATTTACTTAAAAATACATGACAAAAAACCTCAGTATGAACATAGCAGAAATGTTTCTTCCTCTTTCCTAAAATCAGATAATAAAACAAGTATGTATTTGACTTAATGCTCACTGACGAGACGAACAGTACTACTACCATTCATTACCAACACAACAAATGTAGTTAGAGAACAAACATTACATGCAGAAATGTTATTATATTCTAAATCATTTCTAAAATTAAATTAGAACCATGTGTCACATTTTCCTGGCTTTTTATGGCTTTGGGATGGATATACCATGGACTGCTTCAAACTGTAGCCAATGTAAAATGTGAAGAATTGCCTTTCTCTGCATAATACTCATGTGTGAATATGAGGAAAGGAATTCAATAATTGTCTGAGTGATTGTCTCTAACTGTAAACAATTATCAGAATGGAGCCAGAGAGCACAACAATGAGTCTGATTGTGAACAGAGCAGACAGGTTCTTGTGGATGGCACATTGTAACACACATAGATGTTCGTTCACACAGACACATTCATATATAAAAATGACATTGTCTAGACTTATACTTTGGCTTTTTGCTAGGGCAGCTGTTTGAGGGAAACCCGGCAAAACTGAGAGATCACTTTTTATTTCTGACCACCACAGCTGCAATGGAGAACACACTGGCTTAGTATTTATTTTATATATTTATTTAAAATTTTGCTTCTGACCACAAAACGTACTAATAATAGAAGCTGACATCTGAGCAGGATAAGTGCAGCTAAAATATGTTTTCCGATGTGAAGTAGCAATGGCATAGCTGAAGGCCTCTGGATCTGGTTCAACGTCTGAATGAGACCTTTCCTCTCTAAACAATTCACATCGCTCACATCACACAGAAGATTTCTATGTTGAATTTTGCAATTGAAGTCAACGCTAAGCAAAGAGGGTTCTAAGCGACTGGAATATAATCTCATTACTGGATTTATATTTTTTCACTATTTTTTTCTTCTTACTAATTTTCTCTTACTTTGAAATTAATAATGAGGAGGAGGTGTTTGTATTGGTAAGAATGGCACATGTACAAAATAAATTCTCCAACATACATGCTGAAGATAATCCTCAAAACCTTTGGTTCGGAAGAGCAGATGGAATGCAGCACACACAGATGATGGAGGTGATATTGGTGCCACCACAGTATGGATCCATGGAGATACTTAGGTGGCCTGAGTATTCAGGTAGTTGACATCCACACCATTACTGAGTTAGCCAGTAAAGACTAGAAGAGTGACTTCCGAGGTGCGCACCAGGTTATCATGGCAACCTGACACGCAAAGGGACAGAGAGAGACAGTTGTTGTAGGAACCCTTGTAGGCAGGTACTGGAGCTGTGATAGGTGAGTAACACTTATAAGGATAAGAAAACCCCATTTAATGAATATGAAAATATATAGTATAAAGTAAATTAATATAAAGTAAAACAGGAATCATATTGTTGCATTTAAACTATGATGTTGGAAACTACAATGGATGATGAACAAGTAGACCCTTCATTAAGGATCGCCTTATCTGTTAACTGACACACCAAATTAAGACCTCATTATAGAAATATTCATTGTAAAGGGCAAAAAAATAGAAGGCAAAAAGGAAATGGCTGTCTGCAATTACATAAATCAGGAACACACAACTGAAGACCCCAATAAGAAGCACTGTTCATATGGTCGCCATGAGCTGCAATCCGACTTGTTGGCGCTTAACAATAATATTAGATATTTGAGGCTCTGATTAAACAGCTGCAAAGCCTAAAGCAGAGTTTATATGAGAGCCAAATATAACTAGTGCTAAGAAAAGGAAAATTACCGCCCTATAAATGAAAGTTTGTTTTCAATTTACTTTTCTATTAATGTTTTCTGTAACATTTGGTATAGATTAATGCACAAAAAGAACCTAGTTGTCTGCATATTTTTATTTATTAACATGAACCAAAACTGCCAGAGCTTGGCTGCACTGGTAAAATGGTTTGTAGAAGTGCAAATAGTACATGGCTTATAGTCACTGACGAGTCCTTTGGGCCCCAGGGTCAAATTTTGATCTGGGGCCACCCCCACCAGCATGTTGTTCAAATACATGGACTCCAGTGGCACTTTCAGAGCCTATAAAGACATAAGTGTTGCCCCTCCCCCATAAAAGTAAATAAATCTATACATACATATATATTGAGATTTATGTGAGATATTACTTATATATATATATTGTGATCTCATATTTATATACAGTACAGACCGAAAGTTTGGACACACCTTCTCATTTAAAGATTTTTCTGTATTTTCATGACTTTGAAAATTGTACATTCAAACTGTGAATTAACACATGTGGAATTATATACTTAACAAAAAAGTGGGAAACTGAAAATATGTCTTATATTCTAGGTTCTTCAAAGTAGCCACTTTTTGCTTTGATGACTGCTTTGCACACTCTTGGCATTCTCTTGATGAGCTTCAAGAGGTAGTCACCGGAAATGGTTTTCACCTCACAGGTGTGCCCTGTCAGGTTTAATAATTGGGATTTCTTGCCTTATAAATGGGGTTGGGACCATCAGTTCTGCTGTGCAGAAGTCAGGTGGATACACAGCTGATAGTCCTACTGAATAGACTGTTAGAATTTGTATTATGGCAAGAAAAAAGCAGCTAAGTAAAGAAAAACGAGTGGCCATCATTACTTTAAGAAATGAAGGTCAGTCAGTCTGAAAAATTGGGCAAACTTTGAAAGTGTCCCCAAGTGCAGTTGCAAAAACCATCAAGCGCTACAAAGAAACTGGCTCAAATGAGAACTGCCCCAGGAAAGGAAGACCAAGAGTCACCTCTGCTTCTGAGGATAAGTTTATCAGAGTCACCAGCCTCAGAAATCGCAGGTTAACAGCAGCTCAGTTTAGAGACCAGCTCAATGCCACACAGAGTTCTAGCAGCAGACACATCTCTACAACAACTGTTAAGAAGAGACTTTGTGCAGCATGCCTTCATTGTAAAATAGCCGCTAGGAAACCACTGCTAAGGAAAGGCAACAAGCAGAAGAGACTTGTTTGGGCTAAAGAACACAAGGAATGGACATTCGACCAGTGGAAATCTGTGCTTTGGTCTGATGAGTCCAAATTTGAGATCTTTGGTTCCAACCACCATGTGTTTGTGCGACGCAGAAAAGGTGAACGGATGGACTCTACATGCCTGGCTCCCACCTTGAAGCATGGAGGAGGAGGTGTGATGGTGTGGGGGTGCTTTGCTGGTGACACTGTTGGGGATTTATTCAAAATTGAAGGCATACTGAACCAGCATGGCTACCACAGCATCTTGCAGCGGAATGCTATTCCATCCGGTTTGCATTTAGTTGGACCATCATTTATTTTTCAACAGGACAATGACCCCAAACACACCGCCAGGCTGTGTAAGGGCTATTTGACCAAGAAGGAGAGTGATGGGGTGCTACGCCAGATGACCTGGCCTCCACAGTCCCCAGACCTGAACCCAATCGAGATGGTTTGGGGTGAGCTGGACCGCAGAGCGAAGGCAAAAGGGCCAACAAGTGCTAAGCATCTCTGGGAACTCCTTCAAGATTGTTGGAAGACCATTTCCAGGGACTACCTCTTGAAGCTCATCAAGAGAATGCCAAGAGTGTGCAAAGCAGTCATCAAAGCAAAAGGTGGCTACTTTGAAGAACCTAGAATATAAGACATATTTTCAGTTGTTTCACACTTTTTTGTTAAGTATATAAAATTCCACATGTGTTAATTCATAGTTTTGATGCCTTCAGTGTGAATGTACAATTTTCAAAGTCATGAAAATACAGAAAAATCTTTAAATGAGAAGGTGTGTCCAAACTTTTGGTCTGTACTGTATGTGATTTATAATATATTATATATGTATATATGGTATAACTATAACATGGGTTAAATAAGTATTGAACATGTCACCAATTTTCTAAGTAAATATATATCTAAAGGTGCTATTGAAATAAAATTCTCACCAGCTGGCGGTAACAACTCATCCAATCCACACAGACAAAGAAATCAAACCATAGATGTCAAATGAATTAAGTTGTGTAATAATGAGAAATGACACAGAGAAAAAGTATTGAACACATGAAGAAAGAAAGGTGGATAAAGCCATGGAAAGTCATGACACCAGCTGAAATCTATCGGTAATTAGAAAGCAATCCTGACACTTAGTGAAAAATGATATAATCTGGTTCAGTTGATGGCCTATAAAAAAAGATCTCATTACCCAGGTGACACACAACAAACATCTCATGATGGATAAAATCAGTGAGCTGCCTCAAGACCTTCAAAACCTTATTGTTTCAAAATATACTGATGGCATTGGCTACAGAAGAATTTCTAAACTACTGAAGGTTCCAGATAGCACTGTTGGGCCATAATCCAGAAATGGAAAGAACAATTTCACCATAAACCAGCCATGAACAGATGCTCTCTCAAGATTTCAGACAGAGTAGTGAAAAGAATTAGTAGAAGAGTTATCCAAGAGCCAAGGACCATCTTTGGAGAGCTACAGAAAGACATTGAATCAGCAGGTACAATTCTTTCAAATAAAACTATAAGTAATGCACTGAACCTCCAAGGCCTGTATGCACGCTCACCACACAAGACTCCATTGCTGAACAAAAAGCATGTTCAAACGCATTTAAAGTTTGCTCAACAACATTCAGACAAGCCTGTGAAATACTGTGAGAATATAGTCTGGTCACAGGAGACCAAAGGAGAACTCTTTGGATGTCATAATACACACTATGTCTGGAGCCCAAAAATACCATGGTGTGGGGATGTTTTTCAGTATATGGCACTGTCAAACTTCATGTAATTGAAGGAAAGATGAATGGACAAATGTACAGAGACATTCTTGATAAAAATCTTCTGCCATCTACCTGCATGATGAAAATGAAACGAGGGTGGACATTTCAGCAAGAGAATGACCCAAACACACAGCCAAGGAAATGCACAATCAGTTTCACAAAAAGAAAACAAAGCTGCTAGAATGGCCCAGCCAATCACCTAACCTGAATTTAATAGAAAATATATGGAAGGAACTAAAGCGCCGAAATTATAGAAGGAGCCCAAGTACCTTCAGGACTTGAAGAGAATTTGTGTGGAAGAATGGGAAAAAAAATCACACCTGAGCAATGCATGCAACTTTTTCTCCATACAGGAGGCGTCTTGAAGCTGTCATTACCCACAAAGACTTTTGTACAAAGTTTTTTAATACATTTCTGTAAGCGTATGCAATACTTTTTCCCTGTTTCATTTCTCATTATTACACATAACTTAATTTATAGAAATCTGTGATTTGATTTCTTTGCCTGTTTGGATTGGATGGGCTGTTACCAACATCTGGTAAGAATTTCTTGTCAATAGCACATTTAGAAATATACCTAATTAGAAAATTGGTAACGTTTTCAATCCCACATGATGCTGCCACCCCCGTGTTTCACAGTTGGGATGGTGTTCTTAGGCTTCCAAGCTTCTCCCTTTTTCCTCCAAACGTAATGATGGTCATTATGCCCAAAAAGTTCAATTTTAGTTTAATTAGACCACAGGACATGTCTCCAAAAATTAAGGTCTTTGTTCCTGTGTGCATTTGCAAACATGAATCTGTTTTTTTATGTTTCTTTTGGAGTAATGGCTTCTTTCTGGCAGAGTGGCCTTTCAGCCCATGTTGATACAGTACTCGTTTCACTGTGATTATTGACACAATCTTACCAGCTTCCGCCATCATCTTCACAAGGTCTTTTGCTTTTGTACTTGGGTTGATATGCACATGTTGTACCCAAACACATTCATCTCTGGGACACAGAACCCGTCTCCTTCCTGAGCGGTATGATGGCTGGACATTCCCACCTTGTTTGTACTTGCGTATAATTGTTTGTACAGATGAATGAGACACCTTCAGGCATCTTGAAATTGTATCCAAGGATGAGCCAAACTTGTGCAACTCCACAACTCTCTTCCTGATATCTTAACTAATTTCTTTAGACTTTCCCATGATGCTACACAAAGAAGCAGTGTGTTTCAGGTGTGCATTAAAATACATCCACAGGTGTGTTTCTAATTAACTCAGATGTTGCCAAAAAATCTATCAGAAGCTTCCAAACACATGACATCATCATATGAGCAGTCCAGAATTGTTTAAAGGCATAATAATCTTGTATATAATTCTCTTTCTAATCTCCTGAGAAAACTCTTTCCTTTGCTTCCTCTGGTCTATGTTGAGTGTTGTACACACCATGTCACCAAACAGCACAGTGAGTATCTGTAGCCCTATATACAGGCCCACTGACTGATTACAAGATTGTAGACACCTGTGATGCTAATTAGTGGACACAGCTTGATTAACATGTCCATTTTGTCACATAATTTCTGTCCAGGCCTATTTCATGAGTTTAATTTATTTTTAAATTCTACGGAAGCAGGGTTGAAAAGCAATGTCTGACTTTCATTTGTTCATTTTCATAGATTTTTAATTTATTATTACTTTTGTCAGATTCAAGTTATTTCTGTGACTATTGTGGGTTTTTCTTTCATTAAACGAGGGGTACCAACAATTTTGACCACGTGTGTGTGTGTATGTGTGTGTGTGTATGTGTATGTATATGTATATATATATATATATGTGTGTGTGTGTGTGTGTGTGTGTGTATATGTATGTATATGTGTGTGTATGTATGTATATGTGTGTGTGTATGTATATGTGTGTGTGTGTGTGTGTATGTATATGTGTGTGTGTATGTATATGTGTGTGTGTGTATGTATATGTGTGTGTGTGTATGTATATGTGTGTGTGTGTATATATGTGTGTGTGTGTATATATATAGGTGTGTGTGTGTATGTGTGTGTATATATGTGTGTGTGTGTGTATATAAATATATATCATGTAAATCTCACAGAAATATGATCTCTGTCAAAATAATACTTCTCAGTTATACTCATACTGTTAACAAATAACAGGTATTATGATCACTATACTGATACTGAGCAAATTTCTCTATACTAAGACCAATATCACTACAAATACAAGGGCAAAATAATGCCACCAAACAATGACCATATATTACTACCACATGATGCCTGAATATTACCACCATCTTGTAACTAAATAATATCCACTATACCAAGACCAAAAAAACAATAATACCACAAACAATTGAAAAGAATCGCTACAAAACACCATGACCAAATATTACCAACATAATCATAGGTGACCAAATAGTATCACCATACTGATCATTAAGAAAAACCACAGTACTAACACACATATTACCACCAGTGACCGTTATACACAGGGCTCTTTAGACAGTATATAGTGTGAGTGTACAGGTATATCCATTGGTGTCATCTACAATTGAAGTCGTTCATTTTCATCTTCATCTGGCATAGCCCCCTATGACTTCTTCCAGCCAGGACTTGTCTCTGCAGAATATAACAAGCAGAGAACATTGGCTGATCACTTCTACGGTTTCCTCCCCACTTCTATACTATGCTGGATGAAGAAGAAAAGTGCCATAGTGCACCCCTAATGCCCTACACAGTAATAGTACCTCTCTTTTTTTCCACACACAGTGGCAGTATCCCCAAAAATAAAATATATTATTGTAGTGATATCCCCCTTTGTGACCCCTTTGCAGTCCTCCCCCGGGGTCCTCATGCAATATTAATACTTATATCCACTTTTGTGACTCAAAACAATAGCAATGTTCCCCTTTATGCAGCATATAGTAGTAGTAGTAACCTGAATGCATATGTCCTCTTTTGTGGCCCTCGTGCAAGAGCTGAATTCCTCTTTATGCCCACATTTAGTAGTAATATCTGTCTTTGTGCCCAAAACCAGCAGTAATGCTCTCTCCCTAGTGGCACCCATACAGCAGTAACAGATGTCATTTTTGTCCCCTTACAGTAATGGCGTCCACCCATTATGCCCCATTACAGTTATAACACCCCCATTTTGGCCGCTTAAAGAATAGGGCCATAATGGGGGACATTAAGAATGGGGCCACAAGGTGGACTACATGAATCTAAAATAATAAATAATAATAATAACGTATAGGGACATAATAGTGGAAATTATTGTCTCCCTTTGTCGTCCCGCTCATTATTAATTTCCTTTATTGTGGCCCCATCCACTAATAATATCCTCCTCTGTGTCCCCTATTTATTAATAATTTCTACCACTGTGCCTCATAGACTCATAATTATGCCCCCATTGTGGCAACATACACTAATAATGTCACCCATTGTGGTCTCCATATAATTTGATTGTCCCTCATTCTGGTTCCCATACAATTATAATATCCCCCAATTCTGGCTCTGCCCCTATGTACTTATAATGTACCCCAATTTTGTCTCCCGTATATTTAGAAACGTATAATTTTGCCCATTTTTGGTGCCATATACTTGTAATGTCCCCCAATTCTGGCCCCCATATACTTTTGAAACTTATGATGTCCCCCAAATCTAGCCCCCATATCCTTATAACGTCACTCAATTCTGGCCCCCATATTGTTAAAATGTCCCAATATAAGTGTATGAGGCCAGAACGGAGGATATTTATAAGTGCATGGGGGCCAGACTGAGGGACATTACAAGTATATGGGGGCCAGAATGGGGGCCATTATACTTGTAAAGTCTCCATTCTGGCCTTCATACATTTGTAATGTTCCCCAATTCTGGTCATCATATACTTATAATGTCCCCTATTCTAGCCTTCATACCCTTGTAATGTCCCCTTTTATGGCCCTCATATACTAACAATGACCCACAATATGGCCCACCTTTACTAATAATGTCCTCCATTTTCCCATTTGGCCCCCATATAGCTATAATCTCCCCCATATATTATTAATTTCCCCCTTTCAAACCCCATACACTTGTAATCACCTCCATTCTTGCCCCAATATATTTGTAATGTCCATCATTCTGGCCACCATGTACTTGTAATGATCTCTGTTTTGGCCTCCTTATACTTGTAATGTCTTCCATTCTGCACCCCATATACTAATAATTTCCCCATTTTAGCCCTCATATACTAGTAAAGCCCCGATTTTGTCCCTCATATACCTGTGTACTTGTAATTCCCTCATTCTGACCTACATATACTTTTAATGTCCTCTATTTTGGCAAAAACAGATGTAATGTCCCTCAATTTTGGCCTCCATACACTTATATTGGGGCCAGAATGGGGCACATTATAAGTGTATTACGGCAAAATTGGAGGACATTATTCTTGTATTTTTCCCTATTCTGTCTCCCATATACAGTAGTGTTCAAAATAATAGCAGTCCAATATGACTAACCTGATTAATCACTGTTTTTGGTATAAATTATATTACCACATGTAAAACAATTTACCAGTTGGTGCAGTAGATTCTAAGAAAACCAACAGACTCCGCATTCATGATCTGCAGGTTTTTGAGTCTGTGTATTTGAATAATTAATTGAAAGGGAAAGGTGTTCAAAATAATAGCAGTGTGGAGTTCAATTAGTTAGGTCAATCATTCTGTGAAGAAACAGGTGTGAAATTACATGGACTGGTCCAGTAACCTACATACCATAATTCTTCCCGACTGTCCATGGAAAGTGCTTTTCGTATGGTACAGCCAGCAAAATCAAGCTCCTATATCAGGGAGAGCGCACAGTCTGATACCGTCATATCTGCTGTCAACTCGTCATCATATTTTAGATTAAGGTGTTGATAGATTCACCAAAACTATGTCCCTGTCACCATTTAATCACCAGGTTTCCTTGATGGTCCAGAAACTTTGTTATTAAGCAGCTTAGATCTACAAGCTGCTTAAAGATTTAAGCTTTGGAGAATATCCTATTTACAAGGGAGACCTAAGGACAGTGGTTGTTTTAATAGGTGAAATGTAGCTGATATACATTTCTACTAGTGCTGTTGGAGGGAAGAGTATAGAGCTGAATTCACACCGTCAATGAAGTGCTCTGTCTTTAGTCATTATTTTTGGTGAATAATGTTAGGAAGGTGAACAGATTTCTATAATATCAGCAGTAACCCTATGGCCTGATTCACATATAGGTATTGTGGCCATGCTGCGAAGATACATATAATGACAGTCTGCTCTGCTCTCACTGCTGAGTGATTACAAGTTTGTATGAGCACAATAGACATAAGTGTGATACTGACACCTTGGAGCTCTTATGTCCAGACAGGCAGTATGGGGGAAGGGTCAATACAGCAGAGTTGACAGTGCTATGAGATGATAGTTTGTAATCTAAACTCAGCTGTGCTGTGCCCCCCCAACACTGACAGATGCAACCATATCTAAAAGGTGTTAATCATCTATGCTCTACTTCTAACTCTTTCTAATTAGCCAGGTTAGTCCAGGAGATCACAGCTGTACCATTATTGCATCTCACACACTGAGAAACCTGCTTGAAGCTATTGTGGGGTGTGTTCTGCCTTCTCCTGTGTGTTGCTGCCTGCTTATGATTGGGCAACATCATACAGTGGGAAGAGGTACATGTCATCAGTGAAAACCAGACTAAACTAAGACTATCTCTACTCACAGACATAATATTGATATGGTAACAACCAGCAAATACTTGGGTGCCTAGAGTTTAATAAGTGAATTAAGTTCTATAGATTTAGAAAGTAAAGACTGTAATTGGATCAAATACTGGCTCAAAGATGACACCCAGAGAGATGCTGGTCAAAGACTGCTACACTAAGTGGTCTCTGGATATACGTGGTGTACCTCAAGGTTTAGTGCTGGGTCCACTATTAATCAACTTATATATTCATGATAAAGAAGACTGGATTCGTTTTGTTCTATTTTTGCAGCGGACACCAAGCTATGCAGTATAGTGCAGACTATGGAAGATGGTCATAAGTTACAAGTTAATGTGAACAAATTGAGTGTTTAGGCATCCACTTGGCAGATGAGGTTCAATGTGGATAAATGTAAAGCTTTTAATGTGGGTACTAACAATGTATGGGCACCACACATTCTAGGGGGAACTAAAACTAGCAGAGTCACTTGTAGAGAAGGATATCAGTATATTTGTAGATCACAGACTAAACAATAGCATGCAATGTCTATCAGCGGCTTCTAAGGCCAGCACGATACTGTAATGAATTAGACGACTGACGAGACAGGGACCTAATACTAACACTTTGCAAAGCCTTAGTGCAACTCCATCTTGTATTTGCACTTCTGTTCGGGGCACAAGTTCAAAAAAGGATGTACTGAGGATAGAAAAGGTACGAAGAATAACTACCAAAACTGATAAAAAAAAGCTTGGAGGATTTCGGTTATGAGGAAAGCCTAAAAAATTACATTAATTTAGTCTTGAGAAGAGACGTATAAGATTTATTTGTACAAGTATATAAATGGCCCATTCACTTAAGCCGCATGGTCAAAAGCTGTTTCATGTAAAATCCCTTCAAAATACAATGGGGCATTGCCTCTGTCTAAAGAAATATAGGTTCAATCTCCAAAGGAGACAAGGCTTACCATAAGAACTATTAATCTGTGGAATAGTCTTCCTCGAGGGCTGGTCACAATTGATGGTTTATAAAAAAAAAAACAAATGCTTAATTAGAAGAAAAATTATTTGAAGTTTTTTTCTGAATGTATAGTACAGTGGATTGAGAATTTGGATCAAGAGGTAAAAATTAGCTTTCTTGGGGTGGACTAGACCATGCATTATGGTGGTACATAAATCCCATCCCATTTATTATTTCCCATCCCTCAGTTGCTTGATGGACATGTGTCTTTTTTCAACCGTATTAACTATGTGAAGAGAATCTGTCAGAATGATCCAACTCCCCACAACTGTTTATATGATCATGCTGCTTCCTGATAGATAATGTCATCTGTACCTTTACTGATGCAATCTGTTGCTCCCTAACTGAAAAATCGCTGTTTTAAGTCACATTTAAGCCTCTGTCTCCCTGGCTCCATTCTCTACCCAGCCCCACTTTCCTCAGGTTGACTGACTGATTGTATAGTCAAGTCAGTGAGCTGTTAGTCAATCAGAGGAAGGTGGAGATGGCCGGGGAATAGACGAGGAATCAGAGGCTTGAGAAGTTCTTAGACACTCCCAGAGCACTTAAGTCTCATTTCCATATGAATTAAAAACCCAATTTTTCAATTAGGGAGAATCAGATCGCAACAGTAAAGGTATCGATTATAGATGACATGATGTTCCAGAGAGCAAAATTCAAGAATTAGACAAAATTATTTTACTTTTAAGATGGGTGTTGTCACTTTAGTCCTAGGCACTGCAGATCATTTGGTGCATGAAACAGTTATGTTTGTTAGCTTTTTGTAACACTTTCAAAATGCTAGCGCACCCTTGTGGCTTTTTGTGGAATTAAAGAGAAAAAGAATACTACATAATTGTAAGGACTGACTAAGCCGAGTAAACAACAAATACAGCGTGTAACTGCAATAACATACACTATATGGACAAAAGCATTGGGACTCCTGCACATTACATATACAGGATCTTTTATGATATTCCATTCTAAAAGAAATCTATAGGGATTAAAGGGGTTTTCCACTACTGGACAACCCTAGATTAATCAATTCAGGACCTGAATTAATATAACAACCATGTATGTCCACCTCCCACCTCCTATAGTGGTGTCATTCCAGCGACGGACCCTCATCAGCTGCAACCTTTTCTCTTTTGTCAAAGTAGACATCTGCCCTGATGAAATGTGGATGAACTGCAGTGAAAGAGAGGCCACTTATTGACTACAATCAGCTTGTCGCCCAATGTCACATCACCACCGTGAACGGTGCTGCTGCAGAATGTTAGTATACACTGTTTTTATTTTAATTTGAGTCCTGAATTAATAAAGCTGGGGAATGTGTCACCAATTTTTTTTTTTAAATGTTTGCGGTTTGTGTTGAAAATGTGTGTGTATATATATGTGAATATATCTATATATCTATCTATATACACACTGCTCAAAAAAATAAAAGGAACACTCAAATAACACATCCTAGATCTGAATGAATGAAATATTCTCATTGAATACTTTGTTCTGTACAAAGTTGACTGTGCTGACAACAAAATCACATAAAAATCATCAACGGAAATCAAATTTATTAACCAATGGAGGCCGGGATTTGGAGTCACCCCCAAAATGAAAGTGGAAAAACACACTACAGGCTGATCCAACTTTTATATAATGTCCTTAAAACAAGTCAAAATGAGGCTCAGTATTGTGTGTGGCCTCCACGTGCCTGTATGACCTCCCTACAACGCCTGGGCATGCTCCGGATGAGGTTGCGGATGGTCTCCTGTGGGATCTCCTCCCAGACCTGGACTAAAGCATCCGCCAACTCCTGGACAGTCTGTGGTGCAACGTGACGTTGGTGGATGGAGCGAGATATGATGTCCCAGATGTGCTCAATCGGATTCCGGTCTGGGGAACGGACGTGCTAGTCCATAGCTTCAATGCCTTCATCGTGCAAGAACTGCTGACACACTCCAGCCACATGAGGTCTGGCATTGTCCTGCATTAGGAGGAACCCAGGGCCAACCGCACCAGCATATGGTCTCACAAGGGGTCTGAGGATCTCATCTCGGTACCTAATGGCAGTAAGGCTACCTCTGGCGAGCACATGGAGGGCTGTGCGGCCCTCCAAAGAAATGCCACCCCACACCATTACTGACCCACTACCAAACCAATCATGCTGAAGGATGTTGCAGGCAGCAGATTGCTCTTCATGGCGTCTCAAGACTCCGTCTGTCATGTCTGTCACATGTGCTCAGTGTGAACCTGCTTTCATCTGTAAAGAGCACAGGGTGCCAGTGGCGACTTTGCCAATCCTGGTGTTCTGTTGCAAATGCCAAGCGTCCTGCACGGTGTTGGGCTGTGAGCACAACCCCCATCTGTTGACATCGGGCCCTCATACTACCCTCATGGAGTCAGTTTCTAACTGTTTGTGCAGACACATGCACATTTGTGGCCTGCTGGAGGTCATTTTGCAGGGCTCTGGCAGTGCTCCTCCTGTTCCTCCTTGCACAAAGGTAGCGGTTCTGCTGCTGGGTTGTTGCCCTCCTATGGCCCCCTCCACATCTCCTGGTGTACTGGCCTGTCTCATTGTAGCGCCTCCAGCCTCTGGACACTACGCTGACAGACACAGCAAGCCTTCTTACCACAGCTCGCATTGATGTGCCATCCTGGATGAGCTGCAATATCTGAGCAACTTCTGTGGGTTGTAGAGTCCGTCTCATGCTACCACGAGTGTGAAAGCACAACCAACTTTCAAAAGTGACCAAAACATCAGCCAGAAAGCATTGATACTGAGATAAGGTCTGTGGTCCCCACCTGCAGAACCGCTCCTTTATGGAGGGTGTCTTGATAATTGCCAATAATTTCCATCTATTGTCTATTCCATTTGCACAACAGCATGTGAAATTGATTGTGAATCAGTGTTGCTTCCTAATTGGACAGTTTGATTTCACAGAAGTTTGACTTACTTGGAGGTATATTCTGCTTAAGTGTCCCTTTATTTTTTTGAGCAGTGTATATATATAATATAATTAAATTGTGTAATGTTTTTTTTTTATAACCTTTTAACTGAGCTGCTGGGGGGTAGCTATTTCTTTTTGCTAGTGTGTGTCACAGCACACTGCAAATATATGGCAGTCCCAACCCATAAAAGACTGCGGTTGGTATCCAACCCCATCTCCCATACTGTGACTATCAGCTATTAATTCACTACAAAGAGTAGTCATGTCATTGAGGTGCTCAGATCACAGTAATAACAAGTGAGTGCTCATCAGATCCAAGTACCAGGGCTGTGCCAGTGACTTCATCCAACAGTAAGTACAAGTCACTAGATGACATCACCGCCTCAGTCATGGTGCCTGGACCTGTGCTCATTGGTAGGAGTTACTGTGATCTGAGCACTCCAGCCCCAATAACATCACTGCTCCACTCAGATCACAGTAATAGTCAGCCGTATATCTAATCCCATCATGTGTGATACATAGTCCTCTTAGCCTTGTAGCTAACCGTATTATGTGTGATATAGTTTGGTGAGTTGTGTATCTAATCTTTTCATGTGTGATAGACAGCTGAACTGTTTTATTACTGTAATCTGATTAATGCAACCGCAATGATATGACTGTGCCGCTCAGATCACTGTAAAGACCAGGAAGTAGTACAGCGCCAACTAACCGAATTGGCACGGCCAGCGGTCCTTGGTGACTATCCACAAAATGGCACTGCAAGGTGATCCTAAACTTAATTCTCCCTTATCCTTTTGCAAAAACTGAGAAGGGGAGGGGAGGAATGACATCAGACCCATGCAAGCAGATCCTGCCACATTTACTGCAATTATAATGCAAGCTCGAGCTACACTACAGGTTTTCATGGCAAATGTCAGCAGATGCTCCCCCTAGAGTTTAAAAATCAAACCTTTTTAATTTTTTTTAAAGTAAAACATTATTTTAAATGTTTCAATTGTTGAAAAAAAAAAAGTTGTTTGATGACACATTCCCTTTAAAGACAAAGGCAGATTTATGCAGCCTAAAATGAATCGGTGCCTATTGATTGCAGGTATGTAGATATGGGGAGTCCTAATCAATTATAGAGGGGTCGAGGAGAAGCCAGCCAGGGACTGCGCTGGACTAGTTAGGTTTGAAAAGCCTGGAGAGCTAGGTGTTCTCTTATGTTGCACGATTTCTTTTCCAATAATTTTTATTGAATATTCAAACAATTAAACATTACAGGGATAAGGGGGAAAGGACAGGAAAATTGGAAATGGGGAGGGGATAAGGGGAGAGCTCTAATGTTTGATCAAGTTTGTTCATAAGTAGTAATATAACAAAATAACACGGAGAAACAGTACAAAAAGAAAAATATTAAACCATAAAGAACTGTATAAATAAAATAGTATAATCTTTAATTAGATTTACTTAAAGTTTTAGATATATGAAGAGAACAGATGAATCTTGCAATATTAGTCTTAATCAAGGAATTTATTAGTCCAACGATTCAATTTTTTTGAAAATTTGGTTAGACCGTTATGGTTGATGGCAAATCTGAGCTCATAAGATTTGTGTAATGCAATCCTATCCAATATCTCTACAAAACGGGGAGGATCAGATTTTTTTTCCAATTGAACGCAATAGCGTTCTTAACCGCTAAACAGATATGAACAAGAAATCTTTCTGATGGGTTGATATTTTCCATTTCCAGGGATAGAAGTGCCATTTATGGGGTAAGTGGTATTAGATAATCAGTCAAGTTTTTAATTAATTTAGAAGTTTGTGCCCAAAGTTTATGCATTTTTGGACAATCCCAGAAAATATGGAGAAGATTGCCTTGTGGTCTGCAATTCCTCCAGCATAAACGTGAATTATTTGGGTCAATGTGGGAAAGCCTTATTGGGGTGTAGTACCATCTGGAAAGGATTTTATAATACCCTTCATGTAGTGACATTGAAATGTTTGAGGCGTATGAGAGGCTTAGGGCATTTTCCCATGCTTCTAAATGGAAGGAGGAATTGAGGTCTTTTTCCCATCTTTTCATGAAGGAGTTTTTAACTATCGAATTATCGTCATTGAAACAGTTGTAAATATTTCTAAGGCTCCAGAAAATTCTATGGTCTGTATTACATATGAGGTTTGTCGTGGCTTCAGAAATTGATTGGTTATTTGAAAGGAAGTGTAAAACAATATCTTTAGTCTTGGTATAGTATAAGAAATCAGCTGAGGTCAGTTTAGAATTGCTTTTAAGATCTTTGAAAAGGATAACATTTTTACCATCAAATATATCTTTGACTTTTTTTATGCCGAGGTCCAACCAATGTCTGGGAAAGGATTTGTTATATAGAGAGGCTATGAAAGGGAGATGAAAATTGTTTGTTATTGGATTTGTTTTTTTTTATTATTTTTAGATAATTTTTTCCATGTGAAAATAGTTGCCTGGAAAATTGGGCACAAAAGGTTCGTTGTGTTTTTTTTTTTTTTTTTTTTTTTTTAAAAAGGTTATTGTAGAGTAGCCTACTCAAGGGAAGGTTATTCAGTAAATTTTCTAATTCAGTCCATGCTGGTAAGTAATCTTGTTTTAGCCAATATTGGCTTTGTTTGACGATATTAGCAAAGTAGTACGCATTTATGTTGGGAAGGCCTAGACCACCAAAGGCTTTATTTTTATATAAGATGGTAGTGGGGGTTCTTGCCTTTTTATTGTTCCAAATGAATGAGTTGATTAGGTTTTGGATCCTTATTATGCAAGTATTGGGGATAATAAGCGGTCGATTCCTAAAAATGTACAATATCTTGGGTAGGACAATTGTCTTTATTGTTAACGTTTTACCCAGCCATGAAAGATCTTGGTCTCCATAATATAGTACGTCCTTAGTTATAACACCAATTATTGATTCCATATTTTAGTTTATTATAGAGTTGATATTTTTAGATAGGAATTATCATAAGTAGGTTATTTCCTCCTTTTCCCAATCAAATTTGAATTCTCCTTTAATTTTGTTTATTATTTTGTCGCTTAAGTTAAATTGCATTATCTTAGATTTTTCATCGTAAATTTTAAAGTATGAGATTTTTGAGAATTCTTCAAGTATGGTTGTGACTTCTTTGATACAACTAAGTGGTTCTAAAAGGGTCAAAAGTAAGTCATCAGCATACAGGTTAATTTTGAATTGTCGGGGACCAGTATTGAATCCTTTTATACTCGGATTTTCTCTAATTTTCTGTGCAAGTGGCTCCATTGCTATAACAAACAGTGGGGACATCCCTGTCTTGTTCCATTAGTGAACTAAAAGTTTTCATTGAAACCAAATTTAATTAGGGCATGTTTCAAGTATACCCAATTCAGCTTTCTCTGCATCTGACGCTAAAAAAATTGAAGGGAGTTTAGACGAGTTAATCAACCTAATAATATTAATTAACAGTCTTCTTCCTTCTGTGGGTTGTCTACTGCCTACAAAGCCGATTTGATCATTGTTAATGATGGAAGGGAGAATATTTTTTAGTCTATTCGCTAGTGCCTTAGAATAAATTTTGATGTCTGAATTAATCAGAGAAATGGGTCTAAAGTTTTTCACATTTTCCAAATCACTTTTAGATTTAGGTATAAGTGTAATAATGGCTTCAAGCATTTCGGGCGGAAAAGAACTTTGGGCCGACACAAGGTTAAAAATTTGTGATAGGTGGGGGGCTAAAATGTAGTCAAAGATCTTGCAATATTCGTTATTAAAGACATCAGGTCCAGGGGATTTGTATGGCTTGAGTTGTTTAATAATGTCTAAGATCTCTTGCTTAGTAAAAGGTGCTGTTAGTGTTTCTAAATCTTGTTGGCTGATTTGGGGGAGGCTAATAGAGGAGAGAAATGAATTAATGGAATCTTTGGTTTGGGAACGGAATCATCTAAAATTATATTATATACAGTACAGACCAAAAGTTTGGGCACACCTCATTTAAAGATTTTTCTGTATTTTCATGACTATGAATATTGTACATTCACACTGAAGGCATCAAAACTATGAATTAACACATGTGGAATTATATACTTAACAAAAAAGTGTGAAATAACGGAAAATGTCATATTCTAGGTTCTTCAAAGTAGCCACCTTTTGCTTTGATGATTGCTTTGCACACTCTTGGCATTCTCTTGATGAGCTTCAAGAGGTAGTCACCGGAAATGGTTTTCACCTCACAAGTTTATCCGAGTCACCAGCCTCAGAAATCGCAGGTTAACAGCAGCTCAGATTAGAGACCAGGTTAATGTCACACAGAGTTCTAGCAGCAGACATCTCTTCAACAACTGTTAAGAGGAGACTTTGTGCAGCAGGCCTTCATGGTAAAATAGCTGCTAGGAAACCACTGCTAAGGACAGGCAACAAGCAGAAGAGACTTGTTTGGGCTAAAGAACACAAGGAATGGACATTAGACCAGTGGAAATCTGTGATTTGGTCTGATGAGTCCAAATTTGAGATCTCTGGTTCCAACCACCGTGTCTTTGTGCAAGGCAGAAAAGTTGAACGGATGGACTCTACATGCCTGCTTCCCAGTTCCCACCGTGAAGCATGGAGGAGGAGGTGTGATGGTGCTTTGCTGGTGACACTGTTGGGGATTTATTCAAAATTGAAGGCATACTGAACCAGCATGGCTACCACAGCATCTTGCAGCTGCATGCTATTCTATCCGGTTTGCGTTTAGTTGGACCATCATTTATTTTTCAACAGGACAATGACCCCAAACACACCTCCAGGCTGTGTAAGGGCTATTCGACCAAGAAGGAGAGTGATGGGGTGCTACGCCAGATGAGATGACCTGGCCTCCACAGTCACCAGACCTGAACCCAATCGAGATGGTTTGGGGTGAGCTGGACCGCAGAGTAAAGGCAAAATGGCCAACAAGTGCTAAGTGTTATGATCTGCTACAAGAACTAAGGAAAGAAAGGAAAACTGTCCCTACAATAGGACTAAGCTGATTCCCTACGATGCAGCGGGCAAACTGTTCCTTGTGAACAGACCCGCCTTCGTCCTCAGCTAGTCTGAACGCAGACCTATAGATATAAGGGAGGGGTCCCTAAAAGTACTAAGGACTGGGACAAAATTGGACACCTCCTAGCAGAAGTTGTAGCGGAGCAAAAAGACAAACAGACAAAAATACTTAGAGGTCCAAGGACCAAGCAAACTATAGAGATAGGGACAAAGCACCTGGCTAGATTAAGAGTCAAAGTAACACTGAAGTCCAGCAAAGCCAGAAGGGCGGAGCTGGAATAAATAGGCAGCAGGTCACGTGACCACAAAAATAGTTCTAACAGTACCCCCTCTTCTATGAGGATCCTCCGGATCCTCCAGGCACAGGCCTATCAGGAAACTTCCTGTGACACGCTCTGATAAGTCTAGGAGCAGAGACATCATCTGCCCTTACCCAGGAGTTATCCTCAGGACCGAAACCTTTCCAAACGACAAGATACTGCAATCTCCCTCTATGCCTTCTGGAATTCAGGATACAAGAAATTTCATATTCACCGTCTTCCACCACCGGAGGAACTGTGACAGTGGCATCCCTATCCGATACATCAGCTTTTTTCAACAAGGAAACATGAAACACCGGATTAATCTCCCAGGTGTAGGGAACCTGAACCTCTCCTTGAGATACACAAAAGCTCCAATGGCCTCAGTAGTTCACTGGACCATATTCGCACCTTTCCTGGTGAGATCGGTCAGCGGCTTAATTATAGAAAAATTCTTAATGAATTTTCTGTAATAATTGGCGAAACCCAAAAATCTCTGTATCGATTTTAAACTAATAGGCCTAGGCCATTCCAGCACAGCCTGAACCTTCACAGGGTCCATCTCAAAGCCCTCGCTGGAGATAATGTAGCCCAAAAAACTAATTCTCTGCACAGCGAACTCACATTTCTCCAGCTTAGCAAAAAGTGAATTGTCACTTAACTGCAATACCTCACGTATGCTCTGCCAATGAGACTCCAGATCTGGTGAATAAATCAAAATGTCATCCAAATACACAACCACATTCTTACCAATCAAAGGTCTCAGGATGTCATTAATAAGGTTCTGAA
The DNA here is from genome assembly GCF_046119375.1 of Phyllobates terribilis. Taxonomy (NCBI): domain Eukaryota; kingdom Metazoa; phylum Chordata; class Amphibia; order Anura; family Dendrobatidae; genus Phyllobates; species Phyllobates terribilis. Next base: position 202,297,225 of record NW_027362762.1, on the reverse strand, counting down.
AAAACGCTGGTGCATTGGTAAGATTAAAAGGCATAACCAGATTCTCAAAATGACCCACCGGAGTGTTAAAAGCAGTCTTCCATTCATCACCCTCCTTCATTCGCAACAAATTGTATGCCCCCCGGAGATCAATTTTAGAGAACCACTTGGCCCCCACTAACTGGTTAAACAAGTCAGGAATTAACGGCAGTGGGTAGGAATTGCGTATGGTAATTTTATTAATTTCGTGAAAGTCCACAGACATGGCCGTAAACCGCCATCTTTTTTTTTTTTACAAAAAAAAAAATCCAACAGCCACAGGTGACTTAGAAGTTCTAATGTGACCAGCAGCCAAGCTCGTCTGTATGTATTCCTCCAAGGCTTTTCTTTCAGGGATAGTAAGATTAAATAAGCGACTCTTGGGAAGAGTAGCTCCAGGAACACTCAATTATGCAATCATAGTCCCTATGAGGAGGTAGAATTTGCGACTCCTCCTCTGAAAAAACCTTCCAAAAATCCTGAATAGGTACAGGTAATTCCCCTCTTTCCACAGCAGCAATGCGCCCGCTACAACATTTATCATAACACTTCAGACTCCAAGATTTAATCTCATTAGTAGACCAGTCCAGTAAAGGATTGTGCAGTTTTAACCAAGGCAAACCTAACACTACTGGAGAAGGTAAATTATTTAATACAACTAAATCCAAATTCTCTTGGTGAATACCATTAATAGTGAGGGGAAATTCAAAAACCTTGTGAGTAACACATTTCAAAGGAGTGTTATCAACAGCAACCACAGAAATAGGAGATGACAAAGGTTTAGGTTCCAATTTAAGTTTTTCCAAAAATCCCTTATCAATCACATTCAGTGTAGAACCACAATCCACAAAAACTTGAAATTCAATCAACTCCTCCTGCAATGAGGTACTCCCTGAAAGAAATACTCCCTTAGAGTTTAAACAAGCAATACGGGCGTAACTGACCTTTTTATTTTGCTTAACAGAAGCACACAGTTCTTAACAAAATGGTCAGATTTACCACAGTAAAAACACAATCCCTTGGAAAACCTGCTGTCTTTCCTGAGAGCGGAGTGGCATCGCCCCAATCTCCATCAGTTCTCCGTCGTCCAAGCAGACCCTCTGATGACTAGGAGCTGCCATAGCAAGAGTTTTCTCCTCATTAACCCTGGCACGCAGTCTCCTGTCCACACGTATAGCTAATTGCATGGCTTCTTGCAAGTTTTCAGGTGCAGGGAAAGCAATCAGCAGATCCTTAACCCTTCCACTTAGACCAGCAAGAAACAAACATTTTAAAGCCGAATCATTCCATCTCACTTCAGAAGACCACCTTCTGAAGTGTGTACAATAATTTTCAACATCACCTGACCCCTGCTTAAAACGTCTCAGTTGTGTCTCAGCAGAAAAGACTCGATCAGGATCGTCATACAACAACCCCACAGCAGAAAAAAAATCTTCCACTGATCTAAAACACGGATCATTAGGTTGGAGAGAAAAGGCCCATCCCTGTGGTTCCTTGCGCAAAAGTGACATGATAAACCCAATGCGCTGTGATTCATTCCCAGAAGACCTGGGTCTCAAACGAAAATATAATAAACAAGCATTTTTAAAGGAAAAAAAATCTTGTTTACCATAAAAAAAAATCAGGCATTCCTACCTTTGGTTCAACAAAATGCGCTCCAGGACAGCTACTCACGTGTTGCTGGAGCTCGGCCACCTCAAGAGACAATCCCTGTAGGCGTTGAGCCAATTCCTGAACAGACAGCATGCTGATCTCCGGATCTCGTTCCTTAGGATTTTTTCTTTTGATTTTGGGCTGGACTTACTGTTATGATCTGCTTTAATTGAAGCTTTTTTTAAAATTTAGAGATGGTAAAAACATCCGTAATTATTAGGTCAATTCAGGACGCTGATTGGTGGACTTCTGAAAAAAAAAGGTGAATTCTCTAGAGGTTGTGTTGATGCACCTAAATACATCAAATAGTTTGTCTTTTGTTAGCCAATTGTTTAGGGTGGCGGCCAAATATCTTTTTTGGGAAGGAGGAGTCCAAATGCCCATCCGGGACTATAATGAAATCTCCCACAATTATCAGTTCTCCCCTCCTAACTTCAGAAGCTTTTTTCATGAGTTTGTCTTCTGTTGGGGACATAAGCATTGACTATTGTGCATGGTTGGTTATTAATTTGACAGATTAGAATATGAAATCTTCCGAGTGTCAGAAAATTTATGTTGCACTATTTCAAAAAAAGACATACCGGGCTGCAATTGCACAGCCAGACTGATTTATGCTGCCAGTTGATCCAGGTGTGGTGTGTATGTCTGAACTGCTGATGGAAATCCTAGGACATCGGAAGATTTCTTAAAAGAATAATTTGTACAGGTTTTACAGTCAACGCGTTTCAAAGTCGCTCAGGATCTCTTCCTCAGGATAAAACCAATGAATGTCATATCACACTAGAGCAGTTTTATAAGTAGTCTTTTTAGAAACAAAAAAAACAGCCAAACAGGGCACATGCCCTCTCAGTGATCAATATGGCTGGCCGTGAGATGTAGATTACTTTGAAAATGTATGGGGACATGATTACATTGATCACATTTAAAAAATAATAAGTGAACATGAACAATTAAAAGTGAAGAAAATAAAAGCGTTTGAGTGGTGAAATAAAAATTCATTTGTTAATATGTATAGATACTTCTCTATTTTTCATACGAAAAAAATGTTGCATATGTGCAACTACATCAGGTGAGCGAAATACTCCCCTTTTCCTATTCTATTGTGTTACCGGATAAGAGTATTTTGCTTCCTAGTATCTTCCACTATCTTATGCTGCCAGTGGTTCAGATAGGATGACTGTAATGACAGGGTCCCTGTACTATCAAGTGTCCCCACTTTGCCGCCATAACAGCTTCCAATCTTCCAAGAGGGTGTTATACAAGATTTTGGAGGGGTCTGTGAGAATTTTTGCATATTTATCCAGGAGAGCATTTATGAGGTCAGACACTGATTTTGGCTGAGAGGGCACAGCTTGCAAATTCAGGGTTGAGGTCAGAGTTTGTGTAGACATTTACGTTCTGCCACACCAAACTTACCCCACCATGACTTTGTGGACCATGCTTTGTGCTCCGGGGCATAGTAATGTGGGGAAAGGGCCCTCCTCAAACTGTTCCCACAAAGATAGAAGCTAAAATTGCCCAAAAGGTCTTGGAATGCTAAAGTGTTAAGATTACTCTTGATGTGAGCTAAGGGACTTAGGCCAAACCCTGAAAAACAACCCCATATCCGTTCTCCACCAAACTTTACTTGCAATCTATAATGTGCTCCTGGCATTTGCCAACAGCAGACTCATCATCAGAAGAAGAGAAGTGTGATTTATTACCCCACATAACACATTTTCACTATTCCAGAGTACAGCAGTGACATGCTTTATACTACTCCATCAAATGATTAGTATTGTGCTTGGTGGTGCAAGGCTCACATCCAACTACTCACTCATGGAAACCAATGCCATGAAGCTTCCGCCAGTTTTTGTGCCGATGGTCATGCCCGAGGAGGGTTGTAAATGCAGTATTGGTTACTTATACGCTATGCACCTCAGCTCTGTACCTTTGTGGATCTTCAATACAACTCACAGTTGATCATAGAATATTTATGAAGTAATTTCATCAACTGACCCATTTAAATGGTTTCATCCCATTATAGTGATCCATTCTTTCATAAACGTTTGTAAAATCAGAATGCATGGGAAGAGACATACACCTCTAGCACTACAACTGAATGAAAAACCGGAATTCAATGATTAAGATATGTTCAAATACTTCTGTCCATATACTGTACATTTAATTAGGTATCCAGTACATTCCATGCCAATCCAAAATTGCCCATTGGCACAGAAATTTTTCACGTCTTATGCACTAACAACCCCTCCTCTTATGGGTCCTACTCAACTACAGGTGCATCTCAGTAACTTCAAATACCATCAAAAAGTTAAGTTCAGTTCTTCATTACAAAAAGTGAAACTCCTATTATATAGAATCATTACAAACAGAGTGATCTATTTCAAGTGATTATTTCTGTTAATGTTGATGATTATAGCTTACAGCCAATGAAAACAACCTCACTAATGAGTTTACACTCTTGATCTGCTTCACCCTGCTTTCACTGCAGCCTTAAGTTGCTGTTTGTGAGTTTTTCTGCTTTAAGTTTTAAAACACCACTCCAGCGTTTTGTTTTTTTTTTCCAGTGCTGGAGTGGTGCTTTAAGTGTAAGCCCCCAGCGATATACTCGCCCTCCGGCATCTTCCCAGTTTTCAGCACCACTCCGGTCCCACGGTGCCATCTTGAGCACTTTTTCTGACAGCCAGGAGTCAGAAGCTCCACTTACAAAACAGAATGAGGCTCTCAGACTTGTATTGAAAAGTGACCTTCAATACGCTCCAGCAGGTCATTTTTCATGGGAGACGGACCAGAGCAGCAGGGAAACAGATGAAGGCGGCAGAAGGCGAGTATACGACAGGGGACTTGCATTTAAAAGCACCACTCCAGCAGTGCAATAAAAAAAACAAAAAAAACACTGGAGTGGTGCTTTAAGTGAACATGTGCAATCGAGTGGTGATGACATACATACCATAAAATACATGTGGGTTTCAGAGCATAGGTTCTTCAAATTCTTCTTTGAATTGTTCTCTTGCATCTCTAGTACATGATGATCTCAGTTTCACCTGTACAGAAAATCTTATAAATGGTCTAATCTAGCCATCGTTCTTGAGCATTGCCAGTTGTTTGCACCTGAAAGTAACCCCCCTGCATCTACAATAATGAAAGCACCTCTTGATAGTTGAATTTGATAATGATATGACCTTGAGAGTGGTTTTATTGTCACTAGATGTGATTTTTTTTTTTTATTAACCAAAGTAAGAATTCTACAACCATTCACTTTAGTCTTGAAAAGCTCACTTTCTTTTACTAGTGTGACTACTAATTCTAAGTTTTATTGCGTGTTAGTCTAATGATAGCTGTGAAGTGATGGAAGCTATTAAAAGCAAACTCAACACCTCTTAGGTTTTCACAATATTAACTGAATACATTAAATAACTCTTGAGGATGCTGGTGTACTAATGTAATCATCAGTTAGAAAGGCTGTATAATTGAGATATTAAGAAAAGCTGGACTTACACAATGCTCATCTTAATTTCTGGCAAACAATTTTCAAAAAGAATTATACAGTTACTGACATGGATTTTTAAAGTAAAGACACCAGCTTCATCAGACTTATGAGATCCATTACCGTATACAGCTTTATGAAACTTGGTGATCGATCCACTTTGAAGTCTGTAGTTTGTTCAACTCTGGTTTTAGGGCTTGTCGATAAGACAAAGCTTGCATGGGAGTTCCTGTGGCTTCATACTACAAGACTGGAGGCAGTCTGCTGCCATACACCACTCTAAATAAAGTATACAATATTTTGTTAGATTTATAAATAATTATCTAAAAATATTGTATAGATTTTCTAATACCTATAAATGTAAGGTGTTTTAAGGTAGATTAAAAAGAATTGTTGGGAAAAGATTTGCACATTCCATTGGCCATGATTGTTATCTGTGGCTGCTATATGGGCATGAGTGCACGGCTTTTCTCTATTAGCCGGTGTGACATGGGCCAGGCCGGCTAGTCATAAGTAGAGCCATGGATGCTGACTGGTAAGATGTGGCACTCCCGTTCCTGTGCAGCAGCAACAAATCACTGCTTAGCCAATAGAATGGGATGTGAAAATATAGCTGCAATTTTTTTTTTTTGAAATATGCATTTACATGAAGGATTTCTCTCAAATTAACAAATAAACACATTTAAAACAGATGAAACTGTTTACATTAAGCTTATTTTTTTTTTTTAAATTCCCAAATACATTTACAAAGTTTTAACATTTTCTACAGTCAATGCTTTCATATATCAGAATAAACAGTCCATATTAGAAGGGGTTCCCCAAAAATGATCAAAATGATGATCACATTTCTGGCAGTCCTAGTGTCTCTGCGAGCATTGTGAACATACCCAATTTGCCTACTTCGCCAAGGAGCAGAGCATGGCTGACTGAGCACAACAGGTTTTTTCCTGTGGTGCTCAGTCTTTGTTAATGCTGTAAAGCTGTCTGACAAGCAGAACAGCTTTACAAATTTGCAAGTAGCAGGATGAAGCTAGGTGGAAGAGGGGGGCCACACAAAAACACCTTGTGCTCCGTCAACGCAAAATTTTTCTCTTGTCACAGCTGAGGGAGATCAGGTACATTTGGTCATAATGCTGCTCCTTTGACTGTCAGGACGTGTCTTGAACAGTTTCTTCAGGCTGTGACCCCATCCTGACATGCCTAGGACAGATTGCAGCTTGAAATATGTGATGGTGGCCATTTTACACTTTTTGGAGCACCCATTAACCCATTGCTGGATAACGAAAAAATATAGCAAGGTCACAGTGAGTCTAAAGGATCAAATTTAGTCTACAAACGAAAGAGTGGAACATCATCAGGTGAGAACAACATTAAAACTTCAAAAACAAAATTTAGCTGCAAGAGAAACCATCTGTGTTTCCATTGGCTGTGGATGGCATCGATGTCAATGCATTATCACTGGCTGGTTCATCGGGTTGTGGAGAGGTCCCCGCTGACTGGATTCGACGCTGAAACAGTGATAGAAACACTATAAACAAACCTGTAACCAGATTCAATTTGCACAGAACAAAAAAAAAGCATATATCTCTTCCAACTGAATTGGCTTGGACATACAGGAAAGCTTGCCCAGCCAACAGACCACAGGAAGTATTTAATGTGTGCTCCTGTTTGAAACCAGCGGCTACAGCAAGCCACCAGCCTTGATTCAGGGCAATGACCATTGTTGCCCTAGTTTACAGAGGTTTGTAACCACAAATATCCACAGTGCCTGTCTAAATACTCTGTATTATACTTCACAAGTCTTAGAGGTTGTTTTCTCATCAAGGATACTTATGACCTATCCTGGATCGGTCATCAATATGGAAGATGGGTGGGGTACTCCTCTGATCAGATGTTACCAGCTCCATGTGTAAACTGTGTGTGGAGTGGGAAATCCCTGCTCCGTCACTATTTAGTGGCCGCTCCTGGGTACTGCAGATTAGCTTTTATTCAAATTAATGTTTTTGATTTCATTATATTTCTGTACATTATTACAGGGGCAACGACCTTGACTAATTTGCCATTAGTAACAGATTTGTTTTACATCAGCCACATGGACCACAGGAAACAAAGACAGTAGCATCTTTATCTTCCATTGGAGGTTTTTGTAGGCATGTTCTACAACTTGAACATAGGTCATCATGCAGGGGGATGTTTGTAAATGGTGTGACTTTGCATTGAATTACCTTGTCTATAGGTGTTCTATTGCATTGTAATCCTGCCTGTAATGATGTCTGTCTAATAAGCTCTTCATGTGAGGCTTGGTGGCCAGAGTGAAAACTGCAAGATTTCATTATTTATTTTAATACGGGGGCACGGAAAAATTTTAGGAGCATCTAAATACGTATATTTTTTATATAAAAAAAATTAAAATGGGTTATTTTCCAGTGACTCATACAGGTGAATAATACAGACACACGTTATCCATTAAAACACAGATGACTAGAAGTCTAAGAGGAACAAAATGAAGATTTACATACCTGACCTGCAGTTCCCACCAGGCAGTCAGCGGTCAGGAGTGTGTCTCTTGTATGGGTCTGTTCAGCGTCATCTGCAATCATTTCAAATGGTGTTTTTGAAACATCATTCAAAGCCGTATCAGTCAAGGGGTCAAAGAGGAAAGGCGATGGAGGGCACTGCGTTCCATCACCTACAACATCAAGGTCCTAAGAATGGAAAGAAAAGAAAAGTAAAAAAAAAAAACTATTTTTCCTCCAAATTACAATAGTAGATTTATTCCACCATAGAACTTACATCACTGAACTCGAGAGGCAAGTTCTCAGTTGGCTGCAGCTCGGCTGCGCTTAAGTATAGCTCCACAGGAGCCACATCCATCGGCTCTGGCACAGGTAGCACTGGCTCAGACTTGTACATTGGTGATGGTAAACTGTAATGAAGAGGGCAGCAGGGATCTTCAGATAGACTCACTGGAAGAGGCTTATTGCAAGGAACATCTTCAGAACCCACACACATCTTGAAAAGAACTTGGTTACTGTCTTGACAAATATCTGATCATACTGAATTAAGGATGGTTTTTCACAACCTGTAAAACAAACTAAATCTAACATATGCACACCTATATAGCAAGCCATCTCTGACTGCTGTCATTGCTACTTAGAGAAGGCTAAAATTCAGAGTCTGCTCCATAAACTTGCACCCTTCCCTATGTTGTATCACATCTTGTGGAGAAAGAGGGTTAAAGAGATTAATCACTGAAGATTAAACAATTCTTCAACCTTCTATCCAATTTGTCACCTCACTTCCTTCTAAAATGAAAAGCATCAGATCTAAACAGAGAATGTAGAGTTTATCTAAAAAAAAAAAAAATGCATTCCTCAATTTATGATGACCGTCACATGCAGATTGGGAAACATTACACTTTTTCAACAAATATTAATGCAATAGCAGAGATTAAAAAAACAAACAAACCGGAATTAGTCTTACTGGTAATGATGTTTCCAGGAGTCCACATGACAGCACCATAGGAGAAGTAATCCCATATCCTGTGTAGGGACAGGAAGCACAAGAGGTTTAAAGCCCTCTCACCCCCAACCTCCTCAGTTATTTTCCAAGAACCACATTGGCTGGGTACAACAATTTTATTTTAGACTGCTAAGACATATGTTAGAGTCACATATAGTAGCAATATAGGGAGGGAAATAAGGGTGCTGTCATGTGGACTCTGGAAACATCATTACCGGTAAGACTAATTCCGGTTTTCCAGTACGTCCCCATGACCGCACCATAGGAGTATACCCAAGAACTCATAGCTTAGGGTGGGACAACTGCCTGAAGTACCTTCCTACCAAAATCAGATCTCTGCTGTGAGAGAACATCTAGCTTGTAGTGTTTGCAGAAAGTATGCCCTGACCATGTGGCTGCAGTACATATTTGTTCAATGGCAGCACCTGTCTAGTTGCCCATGAGGTGGAAATTGCTCTGGTGGAATGGGCTTTGATAATTTCAGGGGGAGGTTGTCCTTCTGAATGATATGCTAGATAAGTCATGGATGTGACCCATCTAGCCAAGGATTGTTTTGAAGCCTTCCTGCCTCTATTTTTTCCCCCAAACAGTATTAAAAGGTTAGAGTCTAATCTCCAGTTCCGAGTGGCTTCCAAATAGGCCAACACTGCTCTGCAGACATAGAGATGGTGGAACTCTTCCTCCCCCTGATTCCTAGGGTTCTCGCAGAATGACGGAAGAACCATTTCTTGGTTTAAGGTAATCGATGACACCACCTTTGGGGAGAAACTTGGATCCAGTTTCAGAATGATGCAATCATCCCAAATCAGCATACAAGGCTCAACGACAGAGCCTGGATTTCACCCAACAGTTTAGCTGTGGTGATTGCCACCAAGAAAACTGTTTTCAGAGTCAAGTTCTTTATTCCCAAATCATTAACTGGGCCGAAGGCAGGTTTGCAAAGGACTCTCCGGACAAGATTCAGATCCACAGAGGGGAAGAAATTCTCTGTGTAGGCCTAAGTCTCTGGATTGCCTTGACAAACCTGATTATCCAGGGATGCGAGGACAATGATGTGTCGAAGAAAGCACCTAGTGCTGCAATCTGCACCTTCAAGGTACTTGGTCTAAGACCTGCATCAAATCCTGCCTGCAAGAAATCAAGGATCGCAGGGATGTCTGGCTGAGAGGTGTCTACCGTCCTGTGGAAATGACAAAAGGTCCTCCAGACTTTTTTTTAGATATGGCCTGGGTTACAGGTTTTCTACTAGCCTGCATAGTCTGAATCACTCTGGCAGATAAGCCCTTGTTCTTCAGGATCTCCCCTTCAGAAGCAAAGCTGGAGCTGTTGAAGATTCTGATGAAACAGCGGACATTGCGTCAGATCTTCCTGAAAAGGGAAAATGATTGGGTCTTCCAACGCTAGATGACGTAGAAGGGAGAACCAACATGACTGTGGCCCATCTTCCGCAGCATTCTCGGAATTAAAGGAGCAGGTGGGAAGGCATATGTTAGGCCCTCTCCCCAATATTGTGAGAGTCCGTCCACTGCCAGAGGATGATCTCCTGGGTCGAGAGAGAAGAAAGATGTCGTCTTTGCATTTGTTCTGTATGCAAAAAGGTCTAGGTGCAGCTGACCCCATCTGCGGGTTAATTGCTGGAACACCTCTTCCTTCAGTTCCCATTCTGAAGCCTTCATCTGACGCCTGCTGAGGTAATCTGCCTCCTGATTGTCGGCTCCCCGAAGGTGAACTGCTGAAATTGAGCTCACTATCTTCTCTATACTTAAGAATATCCTGTTGGCCAGGGACTGGAGGAGAAGTGGATGTCTTGGTCCGCCCTGATGTTGTCAGACAAAATTTCTACATGTTTGTCTTTTAAGACCGCCTGGCTTTTCTGTAGGGCTTCCCAGATTGCCTGTAGTTCCCGAAAATTCGATGATCGGGTCTGAATCTCCGTGGACCATGTTCCTCGGAGATAAGAATCTCCCACTCGAGCTCCCCATCCTAAGAGACTTGCGTCCGTGGTCACTAAAAGACAAGGTTCCAGAATCCACTACACTCCCTTCCGTAGATTCTTCTGGTCGAGCCACCAGTGTAGAGATTCCTGAGCGTCTCTGGACAAAGACATCTTCCTGTCTAGGCAATTCTGATGTCCGTCTGTCACTTCCAGGATGCATTTCTGTAGAGGCCTGGAATGGAACTGGCTCCATCTGATGCAGGAGATGCATAACGCCATGATTCCCAAAACACTCATTGCCTTACCGGATTGAAGGTTTCTTCTCTCTTGCAAAAGAACGATCCTTTGTGGAATTGAGAGCATCTTGTCTTCCGGGAGACAAGACATTCGTATTTGGGAGTCGAGATGGACTCCCAGGAAGATGTGTGTACTTGGGACAAAACTGGATTTTTCTTTGTTCACAATCAAACCCAGGCTGGTTAATGTCCGTAGGACAAGTTCCAGATGTTGCGTCATATCTAGAGGAGATCCTGCTACCAAAAGGAAGTCGTCCAAGTACGGAATGATGGTAATATCCCTGAGTCGGATACAGGCCACCACCTCTGCCATGATCTTTGTAAAGACAGATGACAGGCCAAAGGGAAGACATCGGAACTGGTAGTGTAGAATCTGACTGCCTGATGGTAGTTCAACCTCAGATATTGCTGACTTGAGGAATGTATTAACAGGTGGTAGTATGCATCCCTAAGGTCCAGGGTGCACATTACCGCATCCATGTTTATTAGAGGGATGGCTGATCTTACCGATTCCATGCGGAATTTCTTGTAGCGGACCCACCGGTTTAGGGGTTTCAGGTTGATAATCGTACGGAACTCCCCTGACGGTTACTTTATTGAAAACAGGGCGGAGTAATGGCCCTGATGTTGTTTGTGTTCTGGAACTTGTACAATAACCCTGATACAGCAGCTTCTCTATGTCTGCCTGCAGATGGGAAAGAAGTAGGGGAACCTCTCGTCAGGCGGAATTTTTGAGGGGGATTTTTAGAAAATCCTATCCTGTAACCCTGCGCTATAGTTGTTAGTATTCAGGGATTTTGAGTTACCCGATGCCAACTGTTTCTGAAAAACTTTAATCGCCCCCCTAATGACAGTCAGTCGTTTTGGACGGGAACTAGTACTGGGCTGGAATCTTATCTTTGTTCCCCTTATTAAAACTCTAGCTTGTGGACCCCCCTTTTTTCTGCGTGTTATATTTACGGGAGGGGAACGGTTTACTAAAGGGCTGCTCCTTTTTCTCATCAGAGAAGCCCTTTTTATCGGACGCTTTTTCTAGAATGTCATCTAGTACAGGTCCAAATACTCTGAGACCTGAAAATGGAATGGAGCACAGTTGGTTCTTAGAAGCTGTATCTCCAGACCATGTTTTTAACCAAACAGCTCTAAGGGCTGAGTTGGAAAGCGCATTATTTCTGGCCGCAAATCTGACAGATTCCGCTGAAGCATCGGCCATAAAATTTGTTGCCATTTTTAATAGGGGCAATGCCATCTTGTAGGGGACTCTCTAGCTCCTCTAGCCAGACTCATGGATCTGGCAATAGATGTAGCAGCGATATTAGATTTAATAATTGCTACTGAAGCTTCCCAAGCTTTTCTCAAAAGTCCATCCGCCTTCCTATCCATAGGATCTTTAAGTCCTGACGAGTCTTCAAAGGGGATAGAGGTTTTCTTGACCACCGGGACGTCAATTTTAAGAATAGCGTCCCACACATTGGTGTCCTCTGGGTCAAAAGATAGTCGGGGGCGGAAGTCTCGTGGTATAGAGAGTCTCTTCTCCGCATCCTCCCATTCCTCTAGTATCATGTCCTTCACATGGGCATTAACCAAAAAAAACATGGTTCTTAGACCACCAAACATCTCATCCTGAATGTTACTGCTCTTCTCCGTTTCCTCTACCTGCATCGTGTTTTGGACTGCTCGTAGAAGAATATCCATACCATCTGAGTGGAACATGCATCTTTTCCGCTCCCCGCCCTGAGGTGGACTAATGGTCTCACTGTCCCGAGTCGCCAGATGGGTCGACTTCACCCGCAGAAAATGGTGCTATATCTTTTCTGGGTCTTTTGGGTCCCTGGACATCCTGAACCTGGGGGCTGCAGAGACGCAATAGAAGCCTGAACCTCTTCTTTGATTATATTATGCATCTCGTTTAATAAAGCCCCGTGCTCCTCCTTTAGCATGGAGGCTCTACACTCAGCACAGACGATTTGTATATGAATCGGGAAGTCTGATGTTACAATCCAGGCACCTCTTGGATATTACTGTGGCCTTTTTCCCTGTATCCTTCTATTTCTCAGAAGGAGGTGGTAACTGCCCAGATAGATCCTATAAAAAAATATGGAGGGCCTGGTAAGAGTAAGTTCCATTAACCATATAAAGGAGGTAATGGTACACTCACATTGACTGTGGGGCGATCCAGGGAGGGTATCAGGGTGAGACATCTCTGCCATTTTGCTGTCAGGGGTGCCCAAAGCTGTAAGCCTGTCTGAGCTCCCCAGCCCCCCTTCTTATACATTACCTGGTTGCCCAGTCATTTTCCCTGCTCCCTGGCATCTGGTCTTAACCGCGGTTTGAATTTCCCGCGCGACCGCCACTGGAAGTAGTCATCCCGAACTTCCGGTTTCGACGCCGGGCGGTCCCGGAGCCAGGAGAAGCCGGACCCGCCCAGAGCAGGACGCCGAGAGCCCCGGCGATGGAGAAGCGGCACCCAGAGGTTCCAGCACACCGGAGGGCTGAGGGACTCCCGATAGGGAGTGTCGGCCCAGGACCCGCTTGGCGGCGGGAAGGAGAAAGCAGTGCCCCCCCCCCCCCCCCCCCCGCGGCATCTTTTTTGTCACACCAATGCTCCTCCTGTACTCCCTTGTCCTGTGTAGGGACAGAAAAAACACTAAGGAGGTTGGGGGTGGGAGGGCTTTTAACTTCTTGTGCTTCCTGTCCCTACACGGGATATGGGATTACTCCTCCTATGGTGCAGTCATGGGGACGTACTGGAAATCTTAAATTTTTTAACCAAGTACATAGTTTAGCTCAGGAAAAACACGGACCATAGATGCACTGTTAAATAGTTAATTAACCTGTCAACAAGGCAAAGGATACGGGACGGGCAATGTCTGCTCAGAGGAAGGCTTGGATTAGAGCAGCGTACATCTTCAACAAAGGCAAGGCAGCGTTGGCTGGATCGAGTGGTGTGCGCCTGTATAACGGGAACAAAGTTAGTTTCAAAGTCGTGGCAATCAATACATTATCACTATTGGATATGCACAAAAGTTCAGCATTATTACCACTAGGATTCATAACTGACTTGTTTCTTCTGACTGAAATAGCTGGGACTAAATGGGATAAACAGCCCAGCTAACAGACCACCAGAAGAGTTATTGTAGGCACCCGTTTGAAACTCACAGCTACAAACAAGCGACGAGCCTTGATTCAGGGCCTGCTCACCCTCTGATCTCAGGTTTTAGACTGTCATTCTTATACAAGTTTTTTTTTTTTTTTCCCATTTTTATTTTTTTTTAATTTAATTTACAGACATAAGGGCAAATTAAGTAATGGAGGGCTCGCTGGACTACCGACGCACTGAATTTATTAGGAGGCGCACATCACTTAATAAACATGGTGCATCCTCTCTGACGTGCGCTTCACCAGGGACTGGAGTAACATTTCTGGTGTAAAAGATGCCGGCACTTTTGCAGAATTGGATGGACGGGTGTAGCCATGTCCCAACCCCTCCCCAGCTGTATGCATTTTGGCAGAGAGGTTTCAAACTGCCATGAAAACACCCAAATTTTGCAAAATTGTTTGCACAATTCCACACTGCACAAAAACTGTGCTTTTCAAGGCACTTTACAACAGTTCTCTGGTGTAAAAGCTTTGATGAATCGCCCCAAAAAGTTCTGAAAACTAGTGTAAGGGTAAGTTAAAGCAACGGTCTATAGCAAGAGATTTCAGCTTTTATTTTTCAAAAAATAGGAAATGACAGCAACAAAGTGGCTGATTTTAAGCATTTCCTCCACTTCCCCTCTGTGCTACTTTTGAGAAAAGGTCTTAAAGTTTCGGTCACATTTCCAGAAGTGACCATATGTGGCTTTTGAATTTTAAAATTCTCATGCCCGACATTGTTTATTTAGGCTTATTTCTGTCCAGAGCAAGGCAACAAAGCACCTTTTCTTCAGCATGTAGTTAAATACAGACAGACAAAAAAAAGGATATATAATATATATCTAAATATAAAAAAAATCTACTTTTTTTAGCTGCTGTTTAGGTTGCTACAAGAGCTAAATAAAAGATACTCCACACATCATACCACTGGTTGCTTAATAGCAAAATCAAGACTACCTGTTGGGATCCCCCCTCGGTGGCCAACATACGACGTTCTTTCAGTTGCCGATGTAAGAGAGCCTCTATGCCGTATCGTTTTCGATAGCGTCGTAATGCTTTTAGTTTCCTCAGATTGTCACGTTCTTTGGAGGAGAGTCCCTCTGATCCAGTGAGAAGACTACTCCCTAGGGTAAGGGAGAGACAAGATACTGACCACCAGAATAAGCTAAAAATAAATGCAAACAAGAATGTAAAAAACAAAAAGTAGTCCGAGTTAGGGTTTGCTGGAGTGTAAATGTACAATTGCCTTAGAAAAATTAGTTTTCAAGCAGTTTAAGTGATGAACAGGAGATTAATGGTAAACTATACAACATAAAAAGGGAATGGTATATTTTGCATGAACAGTTATTGATTGGCAGCCCCACTTCCAGGTAGTGGAAAAAATACATACCAATGGTTTCATGCTCCGTCTTTACATTGTGCAAGTAGTTTCTTTTCTTCTCCTTTAGCAAGTGCTGCAGTCTCTTGAACTGATCGATGTACAGAGATTGGAGCCTAATGAGTTTCTCACGCATGATAAGAGTTACTTCTTCAGCAGTGTAAACGCCTGCATGCCTACAAATTAAACAAAAATGATATTAAAAAACTTTATTCATATTTTACTAGTCAATGAGCCTGCTATGACATTTAACAGCAGAAATTGTAAAAAGAATACACTGATGGAAGAGGAACAATATGACGTGACACATCCAGTCCTAAATCACAGGTCTTATGTTTTAACCCCTTGGTGCCCACCAATACGGCTTAAAACAGACCCGAGATAAGTGAATAGCATCCTCTGACAGGTAATAATCCAGCAGCTGTCATCTGTACACTGTAGTTAACACCCTGCTACATCAGGTGTATGACTACAGCATCTTGATCAGGAGTGGGGAACCTCAGGCCCGCATGCCATTTACGGACCTTGATGACCTTTTATACAGTCCCCGGGCAGATTCCTGGGGACCGCAGTGCTTAGGCCGACAGCTGTGTTTTTTTTTTTTAATTTAACTCCATTCATATCAGGGCTGTGGAGTCAGTCCATTTTGGTGGAGTTGTTATAAAATGGACCGACTCCTAAAATATATAATACATTGGGTACAGTAGTTCAGTGTAGTTTGTGGGGAATATTTTTTTAAGAAGAATTTGGGAAAGTTACACAATGTCCTATAAATGTCTGTCCTATTCCTGATCTAAGGATCTAGACTTTTAGCTGAGATGAATCTGTGCTACAGTAAATTTAACACTTAAACATGAGCCATGTATGAGGGAGTCGGAGGTTTGGCTTACTGACTCCACAGCCCTGATTAATATGCAGAGGAAATCTGCCTGTATTTTAGGGCATGCTGCAAAAATGGAGTAGTATGACTCAAGATGTTTGCAATAAAGCTGGATTTCAAGCATAACGTTATGAATGAATTCAACATAAAATATGTACTGACTTCAGAGTTATACAGTAGGGAAATTCCTTTAGTCCCGATACAAGCAAATTCAAAGGAACTGAATACATGAATTCTGAGGTGCAGCAACCTATGTGGGGTGGAACTAAAAGCCTAAACCCCTAATACTACTACTGCTGCATATAAAGGGAATCTGTCAGTAGGATCAACCTCCTGAGCCGTCTATATGGGCATGTGGGTCATAGGAAGCTGAATAAAATGATACCTTTATATCTGCTATCTGATGTCTTACGGCAGAGAAATCCATGTTTTTCTTGTATTTAAATGAGCTGTTAAGATCCACGGGCTGGACACTGATTTGCATAAGAATCTGCCTCCAAGGTTTATTTTATATATCACTGCAGAGCAGTGTGTGATTATGACCAGGGCTGTGGAGTTGGTAAGCCAAACAGACTCCTCAATTTCCACGACTCCGACTCCCTCATACATGGCTCATGTTTAAGTGATGAATTTACTGAAGCACAGATTCATCTCAGCTAAAACTCTAGACCATTAGATCAGGAATAGGACAGACATTTATAGGACATTTCATAACTTTCCCAAATTCTTATCAAAAAAATATTCCCCACAAACTGCATTGAACTACTGTACCCAATTTAGGCTGAGTTCACACTATGCATATTTAGTGCGTTTCCGCGGCGTTTTTGCAGTTGCGTAAACGCAGCGGAAACGCATTAAAAACGCATGGTAGAACGGCAGCAATGTTCCCCAATTGAAATCCGCATGTGCTGTGCCCATGATGCGGATTTTTCCACAGTGTAAACGCTGCGCTCAGAAATCCGCAGCATGTCAATTAATTTTGCGTAAAAGCGGCGTTTCCACCACCATTGACTTGCATTAGAACGCGCCAATTCCGCAAGACTGCATTTGTACTTGCGTAATTGGCGCGTTCTAATGTGCGGATGGTACCCGGGTGTGGAGGAGAGGAGAGTCTCATCCACACCCAGGTACCATAAAATAGCTGCAAAAACAAGAATAAAATAAAAAATAAATGTATACTTACCTTCTGTCGGCCCGCGCACCGCTCCTGCTTGGTTCCCGGCACTTTGCAGTGAGTTGAAGGACCTGCGCTGACGTCAGAGTCATGTGACGGGTCACGTGACACTGACGTCGGCAGGTCTTTCAATTCAAAGTTGCCGGCGAGGGAGAACGGATTGAGTAGGACAGCGCGGGCCATCGGAGGTAAGTATATACACTCTCTCGGGTCACACTATATAAATCCATGCTGTTTGCATGGGTTTATATAGTGTGACCTAGTTGTCAAGCACTTTCCAGGTGATGCTAAAATCGCCTGGAAAGCGCTTGTCAATCCACATGCGGAAACGCATGTGAATTCGCATGTATTCCGCAGGAAAAACGCATGCACAATCTGCATGCGTTTTTTCTGCCAGGGAGATGCAGAAATTTTCTGCTTCATTTCTGCATCGTGTGCACATACCCTTATTATATATTTTAGGAGTTGGTCCATTTTATACCGACTCCACCAAAATAGGCACAGACTCCACAGCCCTGATTATAACTTACACATCTGCAGGTTCCTCTCAGCTTCAATCTCACATGAAGCCAGTGTTGTAATATTGTTAAAATACAGTAGAGTTCAGAGAGCTGCAAAAGATGTGTTTGCAAGACAAAGTTCAATTTTACTGTGTTTTGTGTTAGCTACTTGTCTCACACTGGTAACTCCCCCTTTTATTTAAAATAATCTCTGGAGGCAGATTCTTGCGCAGATCATTGTCCGGCCCATAGCCTTGAACAGCTCATTTACATTTAACAAACATGGGATTTCTCTGGAATAAGACATCAGATATCAAGATATTATTTTATCCATCTTCCAATGACCTACATTCTCATATAGACGGCTTAGGAAGGTTGATACTACTGACAGATTCCTTTAACCCCTTCTCGAAATACACTGTACAAGTATGATACAAGTATGAAGTCAAGAGCTGGCTCACCAGGTGAATTCACCCAATGTCCAGCAGATAACGGATGTGACACAGCCAAGACCTACCTATTACAGCCACAGGTGGAGCCATCAATCTCTGGGGGTGAGTAATTCTTTGCGCCCAATGGCTGCCTCGCGACATGATCGCAGGGCACTGATGGATTGCCATGACAGAAGGGGTTCTGTTGCAGACCCCCATGCCTGTCATCATGAAACTCTGTTGAAAAACAGTGTGGCTGGGAATCAAAGGAGACAATGATTTTCACTATAAACAAGTAATATTGTGTTATTGCTGTATATACAGTACAAGAGATCAGACGACAGCAGGTTCATGTCTTTTGTGGGGACTAAAATACAGTAAAAAAAAAGAAACAGTATCGCCGCATCCATAAAAGTCCGATAAAAGTATAAAATTAACTTAAAGGGGTTGTGCGGTACTTTAGATTACCTCCCCATGTATCCCCCCAGGTCCCTAAGACTTTTTTGCAAATACCTTCTGCTATTGATAATGCCTGGGAGCGGCGCTATTGGTGGCCGCTCACAGGCATCACGTGACCCCAGCGTCGACGTCACGACAAGTGAGGCGTGACTCAGCGCTGGGGTCCCCGCGGTGGCGGCGGGGTTACCCCCCCCCCCCCCACGTCACACCCAGCATCCACCGCGCGCTTTCACTATGAATGGGGAGAGGCAGAGCGCGAAGTGGATAACCCCGCCCACAGCCTGGCATCCACCTGGAACCAGGAAGATCGTGACGTCAGCGGATGTCAGAGCCGGCTGCAGCCGGGGTTCACGTGATGCCTGTGAGCGGCCAGTGATAATGCCTGTGAGCTGTGCTATCTGCAACACAAAGCATTTACAAAAAGTCTTAGGGACCTGGGGGTGGATAATCTAAAGTACTGCACAACCCCATTAATATCTGTAAACACCTTAAGGCTGTGTGCCCACGTAGCATTTTTCAAGCGTATATGCTGCGGAATTTCCGCAGCGTAAACGCTTGAAAAACGCATGTATATCCGCACCCCATGGTCCCCAATGGGATTCCGCAAGTTCTATGCACATGCTGCGGATTTTTCCGCAGCGTTTATGCCGCGTTCAAAAATCCGCAGCATGTCATTTAATTTTGCGTTTCCGCAAGCGGAATTGCCTTTGTCCAATGCATAAAAAACGCAAGGCAATTCCGCATGTGGAAAACGTGTGATAAACGCGCGAAAAATGCGCGATAAACGCGTGCGGAATTCCGCATGCGTTTTTCCGGGAGAGGACTTGCATTTATGCAGCAGAAATTTTCTGCTTCATAAATGCAACGTGGGCACATAGCCTAAAAAGAAAAAAAAATTAAAACTAGGCCAAAATAGCGGGGTTGATTTTAATTGCGTCAATACAGCGATCAAAATGTCATATCTATCCCAAAATGGCATGAAACACATTTTTTGCAGTGCAAGACAATCTCTCAGTTCCAACGACCAAAAATGAAAACGTTATTGGTCTCAGAAAATGGCAACATCTTTTAAACACAAATTATCGATTGTTTTCACCTCCAAAATAAAAAATACTTCATACAGCACTAAGTTTGTGCACTATGAAGGCTTTGGAAGCCTAAAGGCCCCGTCACACTTAGCGACGCTACAGCGATCCTGACAACGATACGACCTGTCAGGGATCGTTGCTGCGTCGCTATGTGATCGCTGGTGAGCTGTCAAACAGGCAGGCTCACCAACGATCAGGGGAGCAGCGACATCGTGGAAAGAATCTTTCCACTATGTCCTGCTCCTGGTTACCAGCCTGCTGAAGCAGGAGCAGGCTGGTAACCATGATAAACAGCGGGTTACTAGAGGCACACACGCACCTAGTAACCCACTGTTTATCATGGTTACCACTCTGCTACGGTGAGCGGGAGGTTACCACTCACCGTAGCAGAGTGGTAACCATGATAAACAGCGGGTTACTGAGTGCGCGTGTGCCCCAAGTAACACGCTGTTTATCATGGTTACCAGCTTGATCGCTGGTCCCGTTGGTCACACACAGCGATGTGTGCTGATCAGCGGGAGGGCAAAGACCAAAAAATGGTCCAGGACATTTTGCAGCGATCAGCGACCTCACAGCAGGGGCCTGATCGCTGCAAAGTGTCACACATAGCGACATCGCTGGTGAGGTCGCTGTTGAGTCACCAAAACCGTGACTGAGCAGCGATCTCGCTATGTGAGACGGGGGCTTAATTCCATAGTAATCAGCAGTGGTCCTGGGTTCAGAGCTCTCATAGGGCATATGTTTATTGCTATGTGTGAAGGATGACTCATGCTAGTCACTAAGCCATACTACCCCACTGTCACAGCTGAACCACTGCTGATATCTTCAGATCAGAACGTCTTTGAAGTACATCTGGAAGCTCTATGCTATCAGTAGGAATGCAGCGAAAAGGACAATCCCTTTCATTTTGTCCAAGACAAATAGAACATGTAGAGAAGATGTAGGTGCCTGTAACTAAAGGCAATTCAAAGGCCCAAAATTGTGCATCACTAATTACATTGGAGCAACGATGTGAACAATTCTTTAACATCTGAAAATACGACCATCTTTATGCACACAAAGCAAAAATTAAATATCCTAGACTTACTTCAGGGGGTCCTCCTGATCACTGTCCAGACTGTCTGCTTCACTATCAAGATCTCCCATCCAGGTCTGATCCACTGTTACTGCCTCATGCTCACCATCACTGTAGCTGTCCTCATCTGAATACAATTATAGCAAAGTAACGGGTCACCGTGGAAATATAACAAACGGAAAACATTTTTTTTGATGGAGGTTCAACAATTCAGCTACATCTTAGGAATAACAAAGAAATAAAAAATATACTGACAAGCATTAAAAACTTAAACGTGACCTAACACTATAAACTGACCTGGCTGTTTTCACATAATTTACCATTATTAGCGGTTTACAATTAGGTCTTACTTAAACGTATAATATTAATAATATTCTAACTTCTGTACAGATGCACAGATATTTTATGTATTAGTTGCAAACAAAGCTGTGAAGGGAAAGTACAGGTAATAAAATACCTACCAAGAATCCGACTGGCTTCACTTCTATTGCTTTCTTGGGCCTGCGTGCCAAGATCTCCTCGAGCATATGAGCTTAATTGGTATAATAAAGACTCGCTGGTTGGCCCCGGGTTTGACTTCTTAATTTGAGCCTGGATAGCTAGGGCATTTCTTCGTGCATGCTCAGCACAGAAGGAAACACTGCAGAGATTTATAAAATAAAATTAGAGATATAGAATTCATTTTACATAATTACATTTTGGCAAGCTATTCTTTCAACAGGCAGTGAATTGTAATGTGATGTACAAACCTAACTGACCCAGTGTAATATATAGTGTATAGTCATGGGCAAAAGTAGAGGCCAACATGCTCATTCACAAAGTTTGAAAGTTGTTTTTACATTGACAATTTGTATTAAAGCTACATTTTTTGAGGGCAAGTCATGTAATCACTCTCCATAACAATCTAAACTCATTACTTACCATGAAAATTAACGTACCGTATGTTTCAGATAAAAAGCACTCCCAACATCCCCCCCCCCCCCCCATGGCAGACCCTGGGCTTTCACAAAATGTTGGCGGAGTCCCCACAATAGTCTTCACTGCTATGGACTCCGGGAAAATGGCCACCTCCAGAGGCGCATAAGCAGATTGAGATCTTGGGAGCAGAGATCTCAATGCGCTGCTTGTCATTTTCTTAGAGTCCACCCACAGAATGACGGGAAGTGTGGGGACTCCGCCAACATTTTGTGAAAGCCCAGGGTCCACCACAGCCTCGCACCGCTGAACACTCCCCTCCATTCAGCCCGGGGCCTGCAACATCACCCCCACTCCTGTCGCCGCCAGCATCCTGCAGCATCGACCCTGCTCCAACTGAGCCACCCACCCCCCTCAGTAAGCTACCAGAAAAGCAGACTAAGAGGCACCACAATTATATGAATTTTTTCCCTATTTTCCTCCACAAAATTTGGTGAGTCTATATAGTCTGCAAAATACGGTAATCACAAAAACCCCATTGTCACTGAATTTCAGCCCTGGCAAAAATCACCAGCTTACATAATGTCAGTGATTTATCTTGTTAGCTCAGAAAAAAAGGAAAGAACAAGGCAGCTGATATAATTCAATAAGCATGATGAAGTAAATACTTTTATGCCCAAAAATGACAAAGTATTCATGGAGTGATACCTTTCAGAGCACACGGGCACAGAATTAAAAAATAGCCTGAAGGAGCCCCTGTGCTCTGAAAGCTTCCAAATATATTTTCAGGTTAGCCAATAAAGGTATCACTCCAAAAATACTTTGCCATACTTTGTCCAGTGGAAGAGTATACATTTTTTATATGGGGAACTAAAATGATTAATCATGGCTGGTCCAGTAGTGAACAACCCCTTTAAGGGCCAGAATAATGATCACAACACCCAAGTGTTCTACTGATCTACCAAACATCAATCCTGAAAGAGGTCCTAGTTACGTAGTTAACGAAGTTGTCCACTACGTTTTCATTGATGCCCTATCCGTTATCGGTGCCAGCGGCCGGAAGTGCTTACTTGCAGTGCTTGGCTGTCTAGCTGTAGTGGCCGCTGCAGGGTTCTGCACATCCCCCTCCTATTCAATTCAATAGGAGGTGGATGTGCAGTACCCTGCAGCGGCCACTGCAGCTACATGGCCAAGCAGAGCAAGTAAGCACTTATAACAGCTGATCGGCAGGGGTGCCGGGAGTGGGACCCCGCCCAATCAAACATGGATAGGGCATCAATGAAAAAGTAGTGGACTTCTTTAAGGCAGCACTAAAATGAAGAGATATTATATTTGTAGGAACCTGGACACACTTATCAAACTATAGTGTTATTTTAACTACCTATTGTATTTGTGCCTTTCCTTTTCTATGGCAATTCTAGTCAAAGTAGCAAACATCACCTCGTCTTCATGACAACCCCTTTTAATTTTTAGTTCTTAAATCAATAGTACACCTTAAAAGGCAACCATTACCGGAGGCAGCAAAACAACCCCAAACATCATTGAACCTTCACCATATTTGACTGTAGGTACTGTGCTCTTTTCTTTGTAAGCCTCATTCAGTTTTCGGTAAACAGTACCATGATGTACTTTACCAAAAAGGTTTATCTAGGTCTCAACTGTCCACAAGACGCTTTCCCAGGTCTTTTGCTTACTGACATACATTTTGACAAACTGCAGTCTAGTGTTTTGGGTTTTTTTAGGTCTGTCAGCAGTGGGGTCCTCCTCTGTCTCCTGCTATAGTGTTTCATTTCATTCAAATGATGGTGGATAGTTCACGCTGACACTGACACACCCCTGAGCCGGCAAGACAGCTTGAACTTGTTTGGAACTCGATTGTGGATTCTTATCCATCATCCGAACTATCCTGCGTTGCAATCTTTCATCAATTTTTCTCTGCCGTCAACGTCCAGGAAGATTAGCTACAGTGGCATGGGTTGTAAACTTCTTGATTATGTTGTGCACCCTGGACAAAGGAACATCAAAATCTCTGGAGATGAACTTGTAACCTTGGGATTGTTGATATTTTTCAACAATTTTGGTTCTCAAGTCCTCAAACAGTTCTCTTATCCTCTTTCTGTTCTCCATGCCAAGTGTGGCACACACAACATGCAAAGATTGAGTCAACTTCTCGCCTTTTTATCCGGTTACAGGTGTGCTTTTTATATTGCCCACACCTGTTACTTGCTACAGGTGAGTTTGAACAAGCATCACATGCTTGAAATAAAGTTGCATACCCGCATTTCTGAAAAGGTGCCAACAATTTTGTCCAGACCATTTTTGGGGTGTTTGTGAAATTCAGTTGTGTGTTGTTCCAATGCACATAAAAGGTAATAAACATGTGTAATTGCAATCATTTTCTGGAACCTTTTCAAAGGTGCCAACACTTTCGGCTATGACCGTAGATTATCTCATCCCACAATCATACAAGACATAATAGCTAGAAATAGTTTTATTCCTCATGTACACAGAAGAAAGTTACATGATAGTGTCAGACAGTTCAGACCAGCAGCGTTGTTGTGCCGCTGGCACGATTTGTGCACTCTTCCATGCTGCTGGCAGAGGTACCTGTGCCTCTCCAGCATGAAAAGAAGGGGCACAACCTAACCAGATCCAGCCAGCTTCAGAGGAACACTCTGTAGCCAAGAGCTTGCAAGTGCTATACACCTTGCCTAGGAAACTGGCAACCTCAGACTGCGAAGGTGAATGTAACCCAGGCAATAAGTGCAAAGCTATAAAAATAAAAAAATCCTCAATTTTTTTTCTTTTAACCCATTTGTAACAGTTCCAGAAAGCAAAAAACTGGTCCATTAGAAATGGGAGAACAACGGTTGGCTAATTAACAGATCCACTGTCCATAGACTACAATGTTAAAAAATAACATGTTTGTAAAAAGCAGACTAAAAAGTTGTGTCTCCACAACTTTACAAACAAATTTCTGCTGGATCTTTTCTAACAGATAATTACTGGACATGTGAACAGACCCTTAGGTTCATCGGCCAGGTCAACAATTTGTGACTGGTGGATGGGAGTGCCTTCAAATCTCCTTGAATGGAGATTTTAGTTACCCAGGTGTGATTTCCTCTTTGCAACATGACATGTGCCAGCCAGGAGATAAGGAGATTTGCTGGCCTCCCATCCAGCGGTCACGGTCTACTGACATGGCTGATGGACTGGATCCTGTAAACCAGTTCTCCCATTCCTACGTGTGGGCAGATATGCGGCAGCACATTGTAGGACCCACAAGGTGGTTGAGATTTCTACAGACTCATGCTCACCCTGTTAAAGCCACAGCAGGCCAATTGTTTCTGCAGATTTTTACAACAAGTTTCAACCATAAGGCTAAAGTCTCAATGTAAAACGTGCAGATTATAGAGGAAACATGGGTAAAGATATTGTCCCATGTGGACATAAGCCTGAAAAAAAAAAAAAGTCTTCTTTAGTAAAGAAGTTGTCCACTACTTGGACAACTCCTTGTTATTCCCCACGCCTGGCCCCGATAAAATAATATACCATATACTCCCCTCCCGTGTCAGCACTCGCTCTCCCCTGGACTCTCGTGCGGTTGTTGGGACACGTGATGCCCAGCGCCCAATCAGCGAGGAGGCAGTAACGTCAGCGCTGATTGGGCACCAGGCTCACGTGTCGTAATAGCACAGGAGCCCTGGGGAGAGTGAGTGCTGACATGGCAGGAATGGCACAGAAGGGGAGTATAGTTTTTTTTTATTTTATCGGGGCCAAACATTTAGATCAAGAAGGGATTGTCCTAGTAGTGGAGAACCACTGTAGGCAAATAAATGTATTGGTCGATCTGTGCCAAAGCAAAAGTCCTAATTTGTCCAGAAACTACCACCAGCTCCATAAATGCCACTTACCCGTCCTTTTTGTCAGGCTTAGGAGCGGCATTGCCGCAGCGCCGGCTGTTCTTGCTGGAGACGTAGCTGCACTGCTTGTATGGGGCATTCCTGTCTTCTAGGATGTGTTTGATGCAGAACTCGTAGCCCTCCAGGCGCGGCTGAGAGCACGGCCGGTGCGTGTAGGCGCAGGACAAGGCCTCGTAGGTCCTGGGCACCGGGGTCAGGCGGCTTCTGCTGGGCAGGACGTGGATCCGAATTCTGTTCATCTGATGAAAGAATAAAATGGTAGAAGTGAAGGAAGCAGAAGCTGCAGGAGATGGAGCGGCTACAGGCAGATGGAGGGCACTGTGTGGGGGGAGTCACATAGATGACCGCACGTGGAGACAGTAGCCACAAGGCTGGACTAGGCACGCTGGCCCACAAACAAGCAGAAAGCTACAGGAGTATAGAGGCACCAGGTGGGGGAATCCGGAGCCGCAGGCACCTTCCAGAAACTGCAAGTGCGGACGGTCGGCTTCACTGCTGGGCTAAATGCCGCCTCTCAGCCCGTTATAGCCACACACTGGTGTCATCCATGGGCGCAGCACATGACTCAGCGCTCCCGCCTCAGCCGCCATCTTACCTGCACGGCCGCTCCTCTCACACTGAGGCAGAAGACAGAGGCCGGGCCGAGATCGCACACAGTACACGCAACCTCCCGCCGTGATTGGCTACAGCAACACTAGACGACGCCACTGTCCACGCCCTCTCGTTCTCTGATAGGCGACCGCAAGTATCTCGAGATTACTATAACCAATCACAAAGGAAGTGGTAGAAACGCTGCGCTGATAAGGCGGGACGGCCGCCATGTTTGTAATGTCGGAAGGATCCGAGGAAAACTCCCGATAGACTGACTGATGAGGAATAAAATGGGATCATCGGCTCCGGCTTCAGAGGGAAATGCTGGACTACAGGACGGACATTTCAGCGCTAAGGCCGCCATATTTACTGCCCTATGTGCTAGCTGAATGACTGATATATTTTATCTCAAAATCACTCATCCATTTTAGCTTGTTTATGTAGAGCTATGGGGACATGTAGTGACTTTAGGATTTGCACAGCCGACGTCCTATGGGGCAGGCTGGCGCTTTGTGGTGGTAAGGAATGATAAGTTCCACAAATGGTTGTTTTTAAAAAAAAAAAAAAAAAATCGCTGTGCTGAGATCTTAAACAGTGGCGCAACTAGATTCCAATGGGCCTCGCTGCAAGATTTGGACCCTGCCAGCATGGTATACGCGGTCCCTTGTCCGGGGCGCCATCCTGGGACGCGCGGTCCCTTGTCCGGGGCGCCATCCTGGGACGCGCGGTCCCTTGTCCGGGGCGCCATCCTGGGACGCGCGGTCCCTTGTCCGGGGCGCCATCCTGGGACGCGCGGTCCCTTGTCCGGGGCGCCATCCTGGGACGCGCCGTCCCTTGTCCGGGGCCCCATCCTGCGACGCGCCGTCCCTTGTCCGGGGCCCCATCCTGCGACGCGCCGTCCCTTGTCCGGGGCCCCATCCTGCGACGCGCCGTCCCTTGTCCGGGGCCCCATCCTGCGACGCGCCGTCCCTTGTCCGGGGCCCCATCCTGCGACGCGCCGTCCCTTGTCCGGGGCCCCATCCTGCGACGCGCCGTCCCTTGTCCGGGGCCCCATCCTGGGACACATGACCTCCATTCTACCACTGTTATTTAATGCATAGAAAAAAAATATTCTATTCACCTTCTCTCCGCGTGGCATCCTCTTCTGAAGCCCGCAGCAGACTTCAGCGTGCAAGCGTCAGGAACGCATTATGTCACTGCCACGCGCCCCCAGTCATGCAGGCAGATGTCAACTGCTGGCCTCTGATTGGTCGCAGCATGTATTGCTGCACACGGACCTGACAGGTCTATCTACTGCGATACACTTCAGCTGAATGTGTGTCCGAGGGCACGCATCCAGGTGAACTTTGTGCGGGCATTGGCAGGCACCCCACCCTCACAGACTCGATCACGTCCTCTGTGACAGTGGTCGTTACACTCCTGCTTATAAATATAAAACAATGTGATTTTCTGGTTTTTATATTTAGATTCTGTCTCGCACAGGTGAAGTGTACCTGCTATAAAAATTACAGACCTCTTCATTCCTTGTAGGTGGGAAAACTTGGCAAAATTGGCAGTGTATCAAATACTTATTACCCCCACTGTAAGTCATAGGAGGCTGAATAAAATGTGTTGTAAATATTTATACTTTGCTTTGATTATTATTTTAGACAATTAAATCTACCTATATATCTGAAATTTAATATTAGCTTTTATAAGTGTTATTCATAAAAGCAATAACACAGGGTGTAGAGCTGTGTTTCTGTCACACTTTCCTTTGTTATTTTTAAGTATAGTTAATTGGAGAGAGCTGGTTTTAGTTCAAGGACATCTGCAGATGTTTCCATAATTTACAATTTTATTTCCAATTAAAGTCCTTTCTTTCCCCAACTAAAATATCTGCAGCGTTAGGTAATGTAAAGACATTCCCTTTTTCATATCTCTGTTGTAATAAATATATGTGACTGGGTTTCTGAGATTCAGACAAGAATTGTACACTCACAATCAGACACTGGCTGTGTGTTATTTTTCTTTTCTCTGATGTATCGTATTGATTCTCTTTATCTAATTTGAACCAAAAATGGCAGACAGATTTAGAGAGAATTTGTTATCTCCATCCAAATTAGCTCTTCTTGGAAGGGCTACCACGACATTACATGGTGCCGAAAACCGGGATGGTTAACTGGACCTCTCTGTGACCCAACTGCACGGATCTTTCCATAAATCACTGAAAATAATTCCGCAGTGAGTAGCTCTTTATGTTACAAAGTTTCAGTGTTTCTGGTGGTCCAAGACGGGTACGTAGTGGTCCTACAAGACCATTCTTATCAAACCTCTGCCATTGTTTGCATTTTGTGTGTATGATTGAACTTATAGAGTTCTAAGATAATTTGTTGTGTATTATGTGGTTCAGTGTGATTTTAGATATATAACTAACAATTGTTGAATTAAATTGGATGAGTAACAGTATAAAGGGACAAATAAATAAGTCCTTGATTGATATAAGAGGTCCCATTAGGCGTGGAGACATTCAACTCACTTTGAGTTGAAAGAGGCGGAGTGATTGAGATAAGGGACTCTACGTGAAGGGAAAAAAAAAAAAGCACTGTGGAGTAGATCCCTGAATGAGTACGCATGAATGCACAAAAGCGGTGTCCTGGGTGTAGTATGCCAGGCTGAGACCTACGGGAGTTTCATGTGGAGTTTTTGGAGATTGTGTTATGCTGAACACATGTAATAACTCTGTTAAGAAACTGCCATATCTGCTGCATTCTTCCTAGTACTGTGTGAGAAAAATCCTCATCTCTGTGCCGTGTTGGGGTGCTGGTGCTGCGCTGGGGTGAATCTGCAGCTGTGTGCAAGTTTTCTGTGCTGAGAAGTGTGTGGGTTTTTAAAGAGACAGTACTGTACAAAAGTTGAAAGTAAAATTGTAAGTTGAAGTTGGATGCTGAAACTAAATTATTGTGCCTATGTTAGGAAGATTTGGAAGTGATTATTTGGTCGTCAGTGTGTGTTGTACCTGCTTCCAGTTGTGTGGTTGCTGTATATCTGGTTAAGGATCAGCAGAGGGGGTAGCCAACTGCACAGCTGGTCTAGAAGGTCAGAAGCCTATCACACCTGCGCCTTCCTATTACAGTCAGCTGGTCTAACGGGTGAGAGAGCTACGAAAGCCTTCCCGCTACACCTTGACAGCTCATTCTGACTTGCTAGAGTGTGGCCTGTAGACAAGGTCCAGGCACACTGAGAGGGCATTTTCAGAAAGGTGAGCTGTGTGAAGAATAAGTTGAAGCCATGGGCAACTTGTTCTTCGTGCAGTCAGGGACCCCAATGGGATCCAAAACCGTTATACGAATAGTAAAAAGAACTTATTCTCCCATGACATGTTATTTTGACTAATGGAAGTAATTGCAATAAGTATTGGTAGTATAGTTTTTGGATTATTTGTTTGGTTAGGTATTAAAGTTGCATGGGTACATATGGCTGGTTACTTGATGT
Source organism: Phyllobates terribilis (assembly GCF_046119375.1). NCBI lineage: Eukaryota > Metazoa > Chordata > Amphibia > Anura > Dendrobatidae > Phyllobates > Phyllobates terribilis. Next base: position 202,267,287 of record NW_027362762.1, on the reverse strand, counting down.
TGATATTTCCTAAAATTCTTTTTCGAGAACATTTTGGTTCTGGGAGTTGAATTCCTTCTCTTGTCAGCTAAGGAATCTGGGAGAAGAGTAGAGTTCTTCTGTTAACTGCAGGTATTAAAGTTGCAGTCATGAGGACTGGCAATTGAAAGGAAATAAGCAATCTGAGAGGTACCACCTTTGTCCATGCATGTGATATAGTGAAAAGACTAAGAAGGAATGGGAGAAGTGTATTTGCAATTGGGAAGGATTACTGGAAGATGGAAAGGAGCAGACTTGAGCTGGCTAGGATTTGGTTAGAAGTATTCAAAGTGTCTCTCAATGAGTGAACATAAATCAGAGGGAAAAAAAAGACACAGAACTGAGAATGTAATCTATGATACATGAAAACGCAGAGATCCCTGTAGCCTTTGTACTTGATGTAAAACTTCTATCATTTGTGACACCCCTACCTTATGCAGGAATTGCAGATGCATTCTGTTACAAATATATTGTGGGCCAGGAGTCTGTGTCAGACTTTAGTCTGTGTCCATCACCTTAAGTGTGGCCATTTGCTGAAGTGTGAGAAACATGAATTAATCCTGAATAATATGATGCATGCAGACTGTATCTTACCTGCCACCACCGCACTCTAATCAGCATCTCTGTTTATCCATTCCTCTTTTACAGGTACGTGACCCAACTTTCCCATCCTGATTTCCTTGCAGACTTCTCTATACCTCTCTGTTCCTATTTACTAATGGTACGTGACCCAACTTTCCCATCCTAATTTCCTTGCAGACTTCTCTATACCTCTCTGCTCCTATTTACTAATGGTACGTGACCCAACTTTCCCATCCTGATTTCCATGCAGACTTCTCTATACCTCTCTGCTCCTATTTGCTAATGGTATGTTCTTCAAGTTACACCAGCTACCCCCCCCCCCCCACACACACACACACTTTCATTTATGACCTTGTTTACTTAGCCTTTGAGTATCCAGCATCTGGTTCAGGCTTGATCAGCTGATCAAGATGAGCACAGACCACTCCCCTCTGGTTCACAGCTGAATGCATTCTGTTACAAATATATTGTGGGCCAGGAGTCTGTGTCAGACTTTAGTCTGTGTCCATCACCTTAAGTGTGGCCATTAGCTGAAGTGTGAGAAACATGAATTAATCCTGAATAATATGATGCATGCAGACTGTACCTTACCTGCCACCATCGCACTCTAATCAGCATCTCTGTTTATCCATTCCTCTTACAGGTACGTGACCCAACTTTCCCATCCTGATTTCCTTGCAGACTTCTCTATACCTCTCTGCTCCTATTTACTTATGGTATGTTCTTCAAGTTACACCAGCTACCCCCCACTTTTATTTATGACCTTGTATACTTAGCCTTTGAGTATCCAGCATCTGGTTCAGCCTTAATCAGCTGATCAAGATGAGCACAGACCACTCCCCTCTTGTTCACAGCTGAATGCATTCTGTTACAAATATATTGTGGGCCAGGAGTCTGTGGCCATTAGCTGAAGTGTGAGAAACATGAATTAATCCTGAATTGAACCTGAAGTGAACTGAAGGCAACTGGATACTAAGTCACAGTATACAATGTTTGTGTTTGTTTTCACTCTCACCCCCTTAATCCTTCACCTTTGCCAACCACCCCTAATCCCTACACCTGGTAACGAATCCTTCATCTCAATCCGTTGCCTCCAAACACAGACAGCCACCTCATGCACTCTCCTGCTCCCACCTACTAACGCTTTCTCTGCTCGTCCTCACTGCCGGCGACATCTCTCCACATCCCGGCCCTCCTCACCACATCCCTACAATCACTTCCACCTCCTACCCACGATCTATCCCAAACTCTCGTAACCCTTCTAACCTTATACCCATCCACCCAGCACTGCTTCCCCAGACCCCCTAACAGGAGCTCTATGGAACGCTCGCTCTGTCTGCAACAAACTTTCCTACATTCACGATCTCTTCATCACTAACAAGCTTTCCTTCCTAGGCATCAATGAAACCTGGCTCACCCCCTCCGACACGGCCTCTCCAGCTGCACTTTCATACGGCGGACTCCACCTTTCCCATACCCCCCGCCCCACCGGCAAGCACGGTGGAGGAATAGGTTTCCTCCTCTCAGATAACTGCTCCTTCACCCATATCCCTCTGCCGCCCTCAATTACTCTCCCCTCTTTTGAAGTGCACTGCGTGCGCATCTACTCCCCCTCCAACCTCCAACTGGCTGTCATCTACCGCCCCCCAGGATCAGCCACCACTTTCTTTGACCACTTCACTACTTCATTTCCTCTCCGTTGACATCTCCACTATCCTCATGGGCGACTTCAACCTCCCCATTGACACTTCCCTCTCAGCTGCCTCTAAGCTTCTATCCCTCACTTCCTCCGGTCATACCCAGTGGTCTTCTACACCCACTCACAAAGACGGCCACACGCTGGACCTCATCTTCACCCGCCTCTGTTCCCTATCTAACCTCTCTAACTCACCTCTCCATCTCTCTCTGACCACAACCTACTTACATTCTCTACCCTCTCCTCTCCAGGGCAACAATCCCCACTCCACAAACTTTCATACCCTCGCAGAAATCTCAAACACCTTGACCTACACTCACTCTCTGAATCCCTTCTCCCTCTTACAGACATTAGTTCCTTACATGATGCAGATGTTGCTGCCACTTTATACAACACCACAACAGCTGCAGCTCTCGATTCAATCGCCCCCCTCACACATACCAAAGCTCGCACAATCAACAGACAACCCTGGCACACCAGCCTAAAGGCCCCATCACACTTAGCGACGCTGCAACGATCCCGACAACGATACGACCTGTCAGGGATCGTTGCTGCGTCGCTATGTGGTCGCTGGTGAGCTGTCGAACAGGCAGGCTCACCAACGATCAGGGAGCAGCGACATCGTGGAAAGAATCTTTCCACGATGTCCTGCTCCTGGTTACGAGCCTGCTGAAGCAGGAGCAGGCTGGTAACTATGGTAAACATCAGGTTACTAGGGGCACACGCGCACCTAGTAACCCGCTGTTTATCATGGTTACCACTCTGCTACAGTGAGCGAGAGGTTACCGCTCACTTTAGCAGGCTCGTAACCATGATAAACAACGGGTTACTAGGTGCGCGTGTGCCCCTAGTAACCCGATGTTTATCAAGGTTACCAGCCTGATCGCTGCTCCCGCTGGTCACACACAGCGATGTGTGCTGACCAGCGGGAGAGCAACAACCAAAAAATGGTCCAGGACACTTTGCAGCGATCAGCGACCTCACAGCAGGGGCTTGATCGTTGCAAAGTGTCACACATAGCGACATCGCTGGTGAGGTCGCTGTTGCGTCACCAAAACCGTGACACAGCAGCGATCTCGCTAGCGATCTCGCTATGTGAGACGGGGGCTTAACTAAAGAACTGCGACGGGCCTCCAGGGTTGCTTAGCGTAAATGGAAAAGGTCCCACTCCAATGAGCACTTCATCGCATTCAAACAGTCCCTCACTACCTTCAAGTCCACACTCACTGCAGCAAAACAAACATACTTCTCATCTCTCATATCCTACCTGTCTCACAACTCCAAACAACTATTCAACACCTTCAAGTCTCTCCTCCATCCCCCAGTGCCTCCTCCCTCTCCTCTTATTTCAGCCGAAGACTTTGCCTCATTCTTCAAGCAGAAGATTGACACCATCAGACAAAGCTTTTGCCTAAAGCCCCCACAGCCCCTCCCCACACGTACTCAACCCTCCTCCTCCAAAACCACATTCTCCACCATTACGGAAGATCAACTTTCCTCTTTACTCTCCAAATCACACCTCACCACCTGAAAACTTGACCCAATCCCGTCCCACCTCATCCCAAACCTTACCACTATCTTCATCCCACCCCTAGCCCACCTCTTCAACCTGTCACTAACAACTGGTGTCTTCCCCTCATGCTTCAAACATGCCTCAATCACACCAATCCTCAAAAAGCCCTCCCTTGACCCATCCTCTCTGTCTAGCTATCGCCCCATATCACTTCTCCCCTATGCCTCAAAACTACTAGAACAACAAGTCCATTCTGAGCTGTCCTCCAATCTCTCCTCCTGGTCCGTCTTTTAACGCCTACAATCTGGTTTCCGACCGCACCATTCTACTGAAACTGCACTGACTAAAGTCACCAACGACCTACTAACCGCCAAATCTAAGCGACACTACTCTGTCCTCCTTCTCCTAGACCTGTCATCTGCCTTCGACACAGTGGACCATTCCCTCTTACTACAAACTCTCTCATCTCTCGGCATCACAGACTTGGCCCTATCCTGGATCTCCTTATACCTAACAGACATACCATCTCGCCCCCTATCTGTCGGTGTCCCCCAAGGTTCAGTTCTAGGACCCCTGCTCTTCATCTACACCTTAGGCCTGGGACAGCTCATAGAGTCTCATGGCTTTCATTATCACCTCTATGCTGATGACACACAGATCTACCTCTCTGGACCCGATATCACCTCCTTACTAACCAAAATCCCACAATGTCTGTCTGCTATTTCATCCTTCTTTGCTAGATTTCTAAAACTTAACATAGACAAAACAGAATTCATCATCTTTCTGCCATCTCATTCAACCCCCCCAACTGACCTATCCATCATAGTCAATGGCTGCCCACTCTCTCCAGTCCCTCAGACTGGCTGCCTTGGGGTAACCCTGGACTCTGAACTCTCCTTCAAACCACATATCCAAGCCCTTTCCACTCCAACTCAAAAATATCTCCCGGATCCGCACATTCCTCAGCCATGAATCTGCAAAAACACTAGTGCACGCCCTCATCATCTCCCGCCTTGACTACTGCAACCTCCTGCTCTGTGGCCTCCCTTCCAACACTCTCGCACCCCTCCAATCCATCCTAAACTCTGCTGCCCGACTAATCCACCTGTCCCCCCCCGCTATTCCCCGTCCTCTCCTGTCAATCTCTTCACTGGCTCCCCATTTCCCATAGACTCCAGTTCAAAACGCTAACCATGACATACAAAGCCATTTACAACCTGTCTCTTCCATATATCTCTGACCTAGTCTCCCGCTACATACCCGCACGCAACCTCCGATCCTCACAAGATCTCCTTCTCTACTCCCCTCTTATCTCCTCCTCCCACAATCGCATACAAGATTTCTCCCGTGCTTCCCCCCTACTCTGGAACTCTCTACCCCAACACATCAGACTCTCGTCGATCGTGGAAACCTTCAAAACGAGCCAGAAGACCGACCTCTTCCGACAAGCCTACAACCTGCAGTAACCACCAATACCGCTGCACAACCAGCTCTACCCTTACCTACTGTATCCTCACCCATCCCTTGTAGACTGAGCCCTCACGGGAAGGGTCCTCGCTCCTCCTGTACCAGTCGCCATCACATTGTGTTGAAGATTATTGTAATTGTTCTTGTATGTATACCCCTTCTTCACATGTAAAGCGCCATGGAATAAATGGCGCTATAATAATAATATTGGGTACAGAATTTCTGTGGGGTTAATTACTGTGTCCTGTGGGTCCCCATGTCCATGGATGTCCAAGGTGCCTCTGCCCCCATAAGGACCACGAGTCATTTACACTTTCTACCTCCTAGGGGATAGAGAATAACCTGCTGGTACATTATCCATCATAGGTATAGCCAATAGCATAATACATTGGCCCTGGTCTCCTAGTGAGCTCATCGCTCGTTACCCAGCTCCCGACCCCGCTAACATTTAGAATGCATCTCCATGGTGTTGAGGAGGCATATCGGGCCACATATCTAGTCTCAGTCATTTTACAGTGACCCCTTATTATTGCTGCAGTGTTTCATTAAGAGCCTTAGCTCTATAGTCCTGACCACACTAAGCACTAATTGCCCGGAGTGGCGCAATATGCAATGGGTGGATCTGAATGAAATAGCCCAGGGTGCTGAAGTAGAAAGGATGTCAAAGGAAGAGTTAATTAGGACCGTGCAGCAAGAAAGAGAAGAGGGAGGGGGGAGAGGGGGAAGCAATCATCAAGAAATAGAGATTGCAGAAAAGTACATGTTGGTGTTTTGGGAAAGAAAAGGGACTTATGTCCAAATGTCCTGCGAAATCAACAGCTACTATCCTGAACCCCCTGTAGGAAACTGGCAATCCAGATGTCTCCCTGTGCCCTGTTGTCACCTCTCAGGGACCTACACTCACTGTCCCAATTTCTCTATTTCTCTGGGGACGGACAGACTGTTACATTCATGATATATACTGGAGCAGCCAGTACAGTATTAATGCAAGAACACAGATCAGAAGGTATACTGTCCCCCAAATATGTCACTTCTGAAGGGGTAGAGGGACGAGCTACTAAATTACAAATGTCTCAGCCCCTCATTTGCATGATTCAATTTCAATTGTGATCCAGGTTTTAGTTTCTCAGCTGAATCTTTTAATTTGTTAGGGACAGACGTGTTGCAGAAAATTGGAGCCATCTATATACAGCGGGAGGCCGCACGTAGCCATCTATACACAGTGGGAGGCCGCACGTAGCCATCTATACACAGCGGGAGGCCGCACGTAGCCATCTATACACAGCGGGAGGCCGCACGTAGCCATCTATACACAGAGGGAGGCCGCACGTAGCCATCTATACACAGCGGGAGGCCGCATGGCGCCATCTATACACAGCTGGAGGCCGCATGTAGCCATCTATACACAGCGGGAGGCCGCACGGTGCCATCTATATACAGCGGGAGGCCGCACATAGCTATCTATACACAGCGGGAGGCCGCACGGCTCCTTCTATACACAGCAGGAGGCCACACGGCGCCCCCCCCAGAGACAGCGGGAGGCCGCACGCAGTCACGCACACACAAACATATACAGACATACATACACGCATAAACACATTTGAAACACAAAAATACATAAAACAGACATCACACAATGATATCTGCCTGCACACTCACACACACTCTCACACACTCACCATCCCCCGGCTCCAGTCCTCCTGCTCTTCTCCGGGGCAGCAGTGCAGGCCGGGCGCGCACTGCGTGACGTCACAGCTAGGAGACACGGCCGCGCACAGGGCCGTGTCTCCTAGCAGTGACGCGGCCGGGCCAGCACACAGGGAAGTTAACAGCTGCAGTGCTGGCCCGGCCGAAGAAGAAGTAGCGGCAGTGCGCCGCTGCTGGGGGAGCGGTCCGGGGGCCCCCCCCGCCACTGTTTGCCGGTATGTGTCGCGGCGCCGCACATATAATGAGGGCAATCTGGCCATAGACACCCCGGAGCCTCGGGGCCCCTGGAGTTCCGGGGCCCCGGGCAGTAGCCCAGATTGACCTCATTATAATCCGCCTATGCTTCCGCTCATCTGGAACTCACATTGATATCACTTTACCGGTTACTAATCTACCTAGCAACTAATCGCGTCATTTCCACTGCGCTCATATTTTTCTTATTGGCCGCGGCTCTTTCTCACTCATTCTGTGACTGTATAAAACACTTCCGGATGCCTCTCCACACAGGCGCAACTCACTGACAAGCGGTGGATACCGCGTCAGTATGGCATAATACAGGAAGCCTGTTAAATGTCACATGGTATGCCTTTGATTTCTACTTACTGGGGCTGTCTTTGGCATGGTGTATTGTTATCTTACTCATCTTTCTCCACAGCCTGACATCTCTCTGGTGAGATACTTCTACTACATAGCCTTGCAGGTATGGTCTGTCTTCTCCTAGCTCTCCTTCTCCTCATTTTTATCCTTTCCCCCCGCCCTTTCTTCCCATCCCCTCTTTCCTTCCTTTTGCATGCATTGTATTAGAATGTATTTTTGCTGTTTTCATTCATGAAGCCCAGGATTGAGCTATATATTATATTTTATTTTGTCTATAAGGATTGTATTGCATTCTTCTTTTTTTGCTTCTTTTCTCCTTTTTGTCTATTGTTTTGATATTTTTTCTATACATGTTGTATTAATGTATCCCCTTTTTTTCTTTTGGTTCTATTATTATAGAGTGTACTGGTGAAGGTTTTTTAACCGAAACGTCTGCTGTATAACACTCTCTGTTGTCTTATTAAATTTTTTGAAACTTTACCTTGAGTGCCGTTTTCTTGCAATATATATTACTGGCGTTTGACCCTGCCCGAGCACCATATATAGGTAGTGCAGTGATTTACTACTTATTGATATATCCCAATTGTATAAGCGGCACACACACATTGGTACCAGGAGACTGGGTTGTGGTCAAGAGATATGAGGAGACCACTGAACCCAGATACAGTGAGCGATTTTAAATACTACTGACCACCACTATTTCTGTCAAACTCCAAGGCAAAGATACATGGATCAACACTAGCCACTGAAAAAGGTCCTGAAACCAGACAGCAGCAAAGGTGATAATCCTGCCCCTCTGGACTATGCTGGTGGCAATTGCATCCCTAACCCTAACTCTCAATGACGTCCTAAAAGAGGAGAGGACTGGGGCAACAAACTGATAAGTATCACCAAGTCCTGCAGTGAGACATAGTTTCTAAAGACTGTCCTAAGATTTGCTGGATATGCACCCATAGCCCAATATCCTCTGTTACTATGCCATATCTCGCAGTGCCCCAACTCCATATGAGGCTTTCAACTATAGTTGTTTCCACAAAGAGACTTTTGATACTGCCCATTATGACAGAGGAAACCTCACCAGCAGCCATGTGGTACCGGTCCAGACTGTGGGGTGGTTGGAGAGTCCTTGGTTACAGATAAATCTTATGGGTAGCTTAAAACATTGGTATGAGCTGGACCTAGTACAAGGTAAATTCATAACACACAGGGCTAAGACGTTTCCAGTAGCTGAGATGCCAGTAAAGCCTGCGATACCCACACTCCGAGGACTAAGAAGGGTGTGAGAGCACTTCTATGATTTTTAATGTTCGTTGCTTCCAGAAAAATAACCATGGAAATTTGGATAATAGCGAGATGTGGTTTACAGATTCTACCCAGACTTGTGAATGACTTAACCCATTTATTTACCCTTCTGAGTCTGACAGTGTTTCCCAAACCCCATCCTCACGGACCCCCACAGGTCATGTTTTCAGGATCTCCTTAGTATTGCTTAGGTGAGAGAATTCCTGATGCCTTGATGATACTTCAGTCACCTGTGTAATACTAAGGAGATCCTGAAAACATGACCTGTGGGGGGCCGTGAGGATGGGGTTTGGGAAACACTGGTCTAAGACATGCCGAATGAATGAGGTTGGTTTTACAAAACAACCAAACTTTGTTATGCCAAACCTCTGATGCAATGACTTTTGACATATACGTTGTCTTGGGAGACTCACTGACATCATACCCTGTATACTGCCTAAGGATTTATATCTACAACCCCTGGCAAAAATTATGGAATCACTGGGCTCGGAGGATGTTCATGCAGTTGTTTAATGTTGTTGAAAAAAAGCAGATCACAGACATGGCACAAAACTAAAGTCATTTCAAATGGTAACTTTAGGGCTTTAAGAAACACTAAAAGAAATCAAGATTAAAAATGTGGTACTCAGTAAGGGTAATTTTTTTCAGACCAAGCAAAGGGAAAAAATTATAGAATCGCTCAATTCTGAGGAAAAAAATATGGAATCATGACAAACAAACATACAAAAGAACACTCCAATATATCACTAGTATTTTGTTGCACCACCTCTGGGTTTAATAACAGCATGCAGTCTCTAAGGCATGGACTTAATGAGTGACAAACAGTACTCTTCATCAATCTGGCTCCAACTTTCTCTGATTGCTGTTGCCAGATCAGCTTTGCAGGTTGGAGCCTTGTCATGGACAATTTTCTTTAACTTCCACCAAAGATTTTCAATTGGATTGAGATCCAGACTATTTGCAGGCCATGACATTGACCTTATGTGTCTTCTTTCAAGGAATGTTTTCACAGTTTTTGCTCTATGGCAGGATGCATTATCATCTTGAAAAATGATGTCAGATTCCCCAAACATCCTTTCAATTGATGGGATAAGAAAACTGTCCAAAATATCAATGTAAACTTGGGCATTTATTGAAGATGTAATGACAGCCATCTCCCTCTCCCCAGTGCCTTTACCTGACATGCAGCCCCATATCATCAATGACTGTGGAAATTTGCATGTTCTCTTCATGCAGTCATCTTTATAAATCTCATTGGAACGGCACCAAACAAAAGTTCCAGCATCATCACCTTGCCCAATGCAGATTCGCGATTCATCACTGAATATGACTTTCATCCAGTCATCCACAGTCCACGATTGCTTTTCCTTAGTCCATTGTAACCTTGTTCTTTTCTGTTTAGGTGTTAATGAAGGCTTATGTTTAGCTTTTCTGTATGTAAATCCCATTTCCTTTAGGCGGTTTCTTACAGTTCGGTCACAGACATTGATTCCAGTTTCCTCCCATTCATTCCTCATTTGTTTTGTTGTGCATTTCCTGTTTTGGAGACATATTGCTTTAAGTTTCCGGTCTTGACGCTTTGATGTCTTCCTTGGTCTACCAGTATGTTTGCCTTTAACAACCTTCCCATGTTGTTTGTATTTGGTCCAGATTTTAGACACAGCTGACTGTGAACAAACAACATCTTTTGCAACATTGAGTGATGATTTACCTTCTTTTAAGAGTTTGATAATCCTCTCCTTTGTTTCAATTGACATCTCTCGTGTTGGAGCCATGATTCATGTCAGTCCACTTGGTGCAACAGGTCTCCAAGGTGTGATCACTCCTTTTTAGATGCAGACTACTGAGCAGATCTAATTTGATACAGGTGTTAGTTTAGGAAATGAAAATTTACAGGGTGATTCCATAATTTTTTCCTCAGAATTGAGTGACTCCATATTTTTTTCCCTCAGCTTGGTCTGAAAAAAATTACCCTTACTGAGTAACACATTTTTAATCTTTGTTTCTTTTAGTGTTTCTTAAATTTGCCATTTGAAATGACTTTAGTTTACTTTTGTGCCATGTCTGTGATCTGCTTTTTTTCAACAACATTAAACAACTGAATGAACATCCTCCGAGCCCGGTGATTCCATAATTTTTGCCAGGGGTTGTAGTATGTGTCACCAGGCCTGTAAATGGCTTCTCCCGGGTGCAGAGGGAACCTGCACCTTAGCACACCTTACGCCTGCAATCTTCAGACTTCCACATGGTGATCTAGATACAAATGCTGTCCCCAAACATTCCCTATGTACATGAGCTGCAGACAATTGCCCCAGACCGAATGATAGACCTCATATAGTGGAAATGGGGATACGGAATAAGAGTATATTCATTTACCCTTTAATTACATAAATGTTGGTATTACTAGTGTATGTAACCGCTAGAACTAGTGTATTTGTTATGATGAGATTTGTAGACAAGGTATCTGTCAGTGAGCGGGATCGGTCCCCTCCAGGCTCCCATAGCATGGGGAAGTCGCTGATAGATAAATTGTCTGTAAATAATAAAAAGGGAGGAATTGTGGTAAATATTTATACTTTGATTAGATCATTATTTTAGACAATTAAATCTACCTATATATCTTTGGTAATTTAATATTAGCTTTTATAAGTGTTATTCATAAAAGCGATAACACAGGGTGTAGAGCTGTGTTTCTGTTACACTTTCCTTTGTTATTTTAAAGTATAGTTAATTGGAGAAAGCTAGTTTTAGTTCAAGGACATCTGCAGATGTTTCCATAATTTACGATTTTGTTATTTCCAATTAAAATGCTTTCTTTCCCCAATTAAAATATCTGCAGCGTTAGGTAATGTAAAGCCTGTAAAGACATTCTCCTTTTCATATCTCTGTTGTTGTAATAAATATACAGTACAGACCAAAAGTTTGGACACACCTCATTTAAAGATTTTTCTGTATTTTCATCACTATGAAAATTGTACATTCACACTGAAGGCATCAAAACTATGAATTAACACATGTAGAATTATATACTTAACAAAAAAGTGTGCAACAACTGAAAATATGTCTTATATTCTAGGTTCTTCAAAGTAGCCACCTTTTGCTTTGATGACTGCTTTACACACTCTTGGCATTCTCTTCATGAGCTTCAAGAGGTAGTCACCGGAAATGGTTTTCACTTCACAGGTGTGCCCTGTCAGGTTTAATAAGTGGGATTTCTTGCCTTATAAATGGGGTTGGGACCATCAGTTGTGTTGTGCAGAAGTCAGGTGGATACACAGCTGATAGTCCTACTGAATAGACTTTTAGCTGCTTTTTTCTTGCCATAATACAAATTCTAAGTAAAGAAAAACTAGTGGCCATCATTACTTTAAGAAATGAAGGTCAGTCAGTGCGAAAAATTGGGAAAACTTTGAAAGTGTCCCCAAGTACAGTTGCAAAAACCATCAAGCGCTACAAAGAAACTGGCTCACATGAGGACCGCCCCAAGAAAAGAAAGACCAAGAGTCACCTCTGCTTCTGAGGATAAGTTTATCCGAGACACCAGCCTCAGAAATCGCAGGTTAACAGCAGCTCAGATTAGAGACCAGGTCAATGCCATACAGAGTTCTAGCAGTAGACACATCTCTACAACAACTGTTAAGAGGAGACTTTGTGAAGCAGTCCTTCATGATAAAATAGCTGCTAGGAAACCACTGCTAAGGACAGGCAACAAGAAGAAGAGACTTGTTTGGGCTAAAGAACACAAGGAATGGACATTAGACCAGTGGAAATCTGTGCTTTGGTCTGATGAGTCCAAATTTGAGATCTTTGGTTCCAACCACCGTGTCTTTGTGCGACGCAGAAAAGGTGAACGGATGGACTCTACATGCCTGGTTCCCACCGTGAAGCATGGAGGAGGAGGTGTGATGGTGTGGGGGTGCTTTGCTGGTGACACTGTTGGGGATTTATTCAAAATTGAAGGCATACTGAACCAGCATGGCTACCACAGCATCTTGCAGCGGAATGCTATTCCATCCGGTTTGCGTTTAGTTGGACCATCATTTATTTTTCAACAGGACAATGACCCCAAACACACCTCCAGGCTGTGTAAGGGCTATTTGACCAAGAAGGAGAGTGATGGGGTGCTAAGCCAGATGACCTGGCCTCCACAGTCACCAGACCTGAACCCAATCGAAATGGTTTGGGATGAGCTGGACCGCAGAGTGAAGGCAAAAGGGCCAACAAGTGCTAAGCATCTCTGGGAACTCCTTCAAGATTGTTGGAAGACCATTTCCGGTGACTACCTCTTGAAACTCATCAAGAGAATGCCAAGAGTGTGCAAAGCAGTCATCAAAGCAAAAGGTGGCTACTTTGAAGAACCTAGAATATAAGACATATTTTCAGTTGTTTCACACTTTTTTGTTAAGTATATAATTCCACATGTGTTAATTCATAGTTTTGATGCCTTCAGTGTGAATGTACAATTTTCATAGTCATGAAAATACAGAAAAATCTTTAAATGCATTGCAGAGCATCAGATCAGTGATCTGACAGTTTCATAATGATGTCCCACCCTGGGCCAATGTAAAAAAAAATATTAAACATTTAATAAAAATTATAAAATATTTGTTTTTAAAAATTACAAAATAAAGAAAAAAAACTAAAAAATATTAATCCAATTTAGTTGTGTAAAAAAAACAATAATAGTACACATTTGGTATCACCGCGTCCGTAACGACCCTACCTATAAAACTGTCCCACTAGTTAACCCCTTTCAGTGAACACCGTAAGAAAAAGTAAAAAACAAGGCAAAAAACGATGCTTTATCATCATACCGCCAAACAAAAAGTGGAATAAAACGTGATAAAAAAGACGCTTGTAAATAAATATGGTACCACTGAAAACGTCATCTTGTCCCGCAAAAAAACAAGCTGCCATACAGCTCCGTTAGCAGAAAAATAAAAAAAGTTACAGCTCTCAGAAAAAAACGATGCCAAAATAATTATTTTTTCTATAAAAAAGTTTTTCTGTAAAAGCGCCAAAACATAAAAAAAATATATAAATGTGGTATCGCTGTAATCGCACCAACCTGAAGAATAAATCTGCCTTATCAATTTTACCACACGCGGAACGGCATAAAAAAATCCCCAAAAAACTACTCCTGAATTGCTGGATTTTGTTCATTTTGCCTCAAAAAAAACAGAATAGAAAGCGATCACAAAATGTCATGTGCCCAAAAATGGTACCAATAAATACGTCAACTCCTCCCACAAAAAACAAGTCCTTAAATGACTCTGTCGGCCAAAATATAGAAAAATTATAGCTCTCAAAATATGGCAATGCAAAAACTTGTTTTTACAATGAAAAGCGTCTTTTAATGTGTGACAGCAGCCAATCATAAAAACCCGATATAAATCTGGTATTCACTGTAATCGCACCGACCTGCAGAATAAAGTCGTGTAATCACTTATACCACACGAGGAAAGGCGTAAAAAATATATAAAACCAATTCTTCACATGCTGTTGATTTATTCATTCTGCCTCCCAAAGATTGCAGTAAGGCTCGGCTCTCATTTATCCGGCGCTCTGTGCTGAGCGTTTACACCGGGGTTTCCGTGTAAATCTCTGATATATGTGATTCAGACGGACCCCGGCAGAAAATTCCCTGGAATGAGGCAGATGGAGGCACTTTGGACGCCGTAGGACCTGTGATCCCACGGTGTCAGTCTTTTTATTAGGTGTTGGAACCCAACATGGACAATATCTATCGTACCTGTAATATGAATGACTGAACTCACAATTTGATCCACAAACCCTGTATAGCACTAAAGTTCATCAAAGGACTACATCAAAGAGATTGACCATGTGCTGTGGAGTCATAAAACCTGTGAGGCAGGAAGACATTGTGTGTCCTGTGGTGTGGTGCCTTTTGTTCTATTGATAGAGTAAAGAGAGCACCTACATGCCAGATGGACATCTTGTCTGGCCTCTTGAAAGGTACATAACCCCTGTGGTGTTTGGATTACAAACCATTGTTCTTCAAGTTGACCTCTTATCTCCAAGCAAAATGCAGTTGAACCTGTCCTCAGGCCACTTGATACCAAGACCATTTGGCTATATACCAGACGCCATCAGCAGGAAGATGAAGACCACTGCAATCATGTATGACCTCTGATACTCTTACCCATTCTAAACCTAAGAGCGCCACCTTCAGAAGAGTGTCTGCATCAGCAGCCATGTGCAATGTTTCTGGAGAACTTCAAAGACTGTGACCTGATTGGATGGTACCATTATTTGGAGGTGTTACTGGGATGGGCAATGTATGGGCCATGTCTGACTGTGTAACTGATATAAAGGTAGCACATCAAACTAGTTAGGTATTCTTCTTCATTCTTCTTCTTCTCACTTCCCATCTTCTACCACACTCTCTTTTTACCTTTCCCTTACATTGTTCCCTTGTCCCTTAGTTAGGTTTCCCTTATTGCATAAAAGTGCCGTCGGCCACAGTTCTGTGCACTTCTGAAAAGAAGGACGACGCTGAACAGAGGCCAGATGGAGTCCAGACTAACTCTGCTGCCTCATTATAGTAAGTGGATCCTTTGGGGATTTCATCTAAATCACATCACTCTGAGATTTAGATGGAAATCCCGATATAAGTGCTCAGCGTAGAACGCAGGAAAAAAGTGATCCAAAATGTTATGTAAAATGTTCCCAATAAAAGCTTCAACTCCATTCACAAAAAAAGCCCCCACTCAGGTCCGTCATCTGTTAACAATAATATAGGGGCTTCCACATTACTGGTAGCACAAAGGCTCTGGAAAAACGAAAAGAAATCCAGCGAATTCTGCGCTCCCAAATCCAAATGTCCCCCTCCATTCTGCACTCCAGTGTGTGTCTAAACCTCAGTTAACGTCCACATTTTTAGCATTCCTGTAGCAATGAGAAGCTGCCTAATTTATGGGTGCAATGTCTCCAAAAGAACAAACTGGGCATAATGTACTGAACACTACAACGTACTGGTCACTACAGCGTACTGGTCACTACAACGGCAGTTTGCAAACTTCACTTAGCAACATCCACTGCTGCTTGTTTCTGGAAAACACCCATGGAGTCAAAATCATCACTACACCTGTAGATAAATTCACAAAGGGGTATAATTTCCAAAATGGGGTCACTTGAGTGGGATTCTGCTGTTCTAGCATGTAGGGTATCTGTATATGGAGTCCGCAAACTATACAAGGAAAATCTGCACTCCAGGAGGCAAAAAGCGCTCCTTCCCTCCCGAGTCTCGCCGTGTGGCTAAGCAGTACTGTACAGCCACATATGTGGTATTTCTACATTCAGCAGAAATTGTGTGACAAATTTTGGTGCCATTTTTACCCATTTCCCAGTGTGAAAATGTAAAATCTGGGGCTAAAACAAAATATTTGTGGTAAAAATGTAATTATTTTTTCTTCACTGCCCAATGGTATAAAATTATGTGACACACCTGTGGTGTCAATATGATCACTGCACCCCTAGATGAATTCATTGAGAGGTGTAATTTGTAAAATGAGGTCACTTATGGGGGGGGTCAGCTTATCTGGCACCTCAGGGGCTCTACCTATGTGACATGGCACCCTCAAACCAGTCCAACAAAATCTGAACTCCAATATGGTGCTTCTTCCCTTCTGAGCTTTGCACTATGCCTCAAAAGTAGTTTTTGACCCCATACGGGGTATCTGCATACTCAAGAGAAATAGCACAACAAATTTTGGGGTCCATTTTCTCCTGTTACCCTTGTGAAAGTGCAAAATTTTGTGCTAAAAAACATTCTTGCGGGAAATTTTATTTTTTTATTTTCACGGCTCAATGTTGTAAACTTCTGTGAAGCACTTGGGGGTTCAAAGTGCTCACCACCCATCTAGATAAGTTCCTTGAGGGGTTTAGTTTCCAAAATGGTGTCACTTGTTGGGGGTTTCCACCGTTTAGGCACAGCAGGGGCTCCCCAAATGCAACATGGCATCCGCTAATTATTCCAGCAAATTTTACATTCAAAAAGTCAAACGGCGCTCATATAGTTTGAAGCCCTTCTATGCGACAAAAGAGTAGTCTTCCTTCACATATGGGGTATCTGCGTACTCAGGAGAAATTGCACAACAAATTGTATTGTTCAATTTTTCCTGTTACTCTAGTGAAAATGCAAAATGTGGGGCTGAAAAAAAAACATTTTTGTGGAAAAATTTGATTTCTTTATTTTCACAGCTCAACGTTATAAACTTCTGTGAAGCACCTGAGGGTTCAAAGTGCTCACCACTCATCTAGATAAGTTCCCTGAGGGGTCTAGCTTCCAAAATGGTGTCACTTGTGGGGGGTTTCCACTGCTGAGGCAGCGGCCCTCCAAACATGACATGGCGTCCGTTAATTATGCCAGCAAACTTTACATTCAAAGAGTCAAATGGCGCTCATTCCCTTCCGAACCCTGCCATACGCCCAAACAGTGGTTTTCCCCCACATATTGGGTATTGGTGTGCCCAAGAGAAACTGCACAACAAATTTTGGGGTCCATTTTCTCCTGTTACTCTTGTAAAAGTAAAAAAAAATGGGTCTAAAGTAACATTTTTGTAAAAAAAAGTTAAATGTTTATTTTTTCTTCCACATTCCAAAAATTCCTGTGAAGCACCTGAAGGGTTAATACAATTCTTGAATGTGGTTTTGAGCACCTTGAGGGGTGCAGTTTTTAGAATGGTGTCACTTTTGGGTATTTTCTGTCATAGACCCCTCAAAGTCACTTCAAATCTGATGTGGTTCCTAAAAAAATGGTTTTGTAAATTTTGTTTAAAAAAAATGAGAAATCTCTGGTTAACTTTTAACCCTTATAACTTTCTAACGGAAAAAAAATTTGGTTCCAAAATTGTGCTGATGTAAAGTAGACATGTGGGAAATATGTATTAACTATTTTGTGTGACATATCTCTCTGATTTAAGGGTATGAAGATTAAAATTTTGAAATTTTCAAAATCTTTGACAAATTTCCGATCTTTTCACAAATAAACGCCAGTCATATCAAATAAATTTTACCACTATCATGAAGTACAATATATCATGAAAAAAACAATCTCAAAATCACCGGGATCCGTTGAAGCGTTCCAGAGTAATTACCTCATAAAGTGACAGTGGTCAGAATTAAAAAAATTGGCCTGGTCAGGAAAGTGAAATCAGGATTTGGGGTGAAGGGGTTAAACTTTCGCAGGATTGCTGAGCCGTGTGTTTGGCTGCAGCGGTCAGGTGACTAGAAAAGGGTCATCGGATGTTTTTCTTGTGATCGCTATTCTAGTTTTTATTTTTAATGCGCAGAAACGGTCCATGAAAAAAATAAACGCACGTCTAAACAGCCCAATTGAATAGCATTGGTCTTAGTGTTGTGGGTTCTTCCATGGACAGTACTTCGGCAGAAAATATGGTCATGTGAACTTGGCCTAATAAGGAGACTGCATTTCGTAGTCGATCATCAAAAGGTCAGGGCAAGTGCCAAAAAGGAATACTGGTCAGGAATAAGACATATCTTTACCAGGATACATAGCAAGTTTTTTTTTATTACACTTGCTTATGTAGCGCCATTATATTCTGCAGGATTTTAAAGAATTCATCATCACTGTTCCCATTAAGGATCACAATCTAAATTCCCTATTAGTAAAGGCCCCGTCACACTAAGCGATGCAGCAGCGATCCCGACAATGATACGACCTGTCAGGGATCGTTGCTGCATCGCTAATACATCGCTGGTGAGCTGTCAAACAGGCAGGCTCGCCAGCGATCAGGGGAGCAGCGATATCGTGGAAAGAATCGTTCCACGATGTCCTGCTCCCGTTACCAGCCTGCTGCTTAAGCAGGAGCAGGCTGGTAACTATGGTAAACATCGGGTTACTAAGTGCGCTTGTGCCCCTAGTAACCCGCTGTTTACCATGGATACCACTCTGCTACGGTGCGCGGGAGGCTACCGTTCACCTTAGCAGAGTCGTATCCATGATAAACATCGGGTTACTAGGGGCACACGCGCACTTAGTAACCCGATGTTTATCATGGATACGACTCTGCTAAGGTGAACGGTAGCCTCCGCGCACCGTAGCAGAGTGGTATCCATGGTAAACAGCGGGTTACTAAGTGCGCGCGTGCCCCTAGTAACCCGATGTTTACCATGGTTACCAGCCAGATCGTTGGTCCCGCTGGTCACACACAGCGATGTGTGCTGGCCAGCGGGAGGCCAACGACCAAAAAATGGTCCAGGACACTTTGCAGTGATCAGCGACCTCACAGCAGGGGCCTGATCGCTGCAAAGTGTCACACATAGCGACATCGCTGGTGAGGTCGCTGGTGAGTCACCAAAATCGTGACACAGCAGCGATCTCGCTAGTGATATCGCTATGTGAGACGGGGCCTTAAGTCTTTTGTTTGCTCTTTTGCACAGAGAGTGGAAAACCTGTAATGGTGAATGAGACCATAACATCACAATTACAGTCCTGGAACAAAAGAGAGTGTTAACTGAAGGCTTGATTAGAGCAGCTGAGTCTGCTTAAGCACGAAAGACAGCCCGAGAGCCACAGGAGAACCAAAGTGTATACAAGCCAGCATAGCTAAACTTATAAAGTAGACCTGAATAAACCTGGAAAATAGCATACAGTCAGCAGTGGCAGAGATGGCAGGAAGTGGGTGAAGGAGTAAAACTGAACTCAAACTTTGTTTTACTCCTTTTTATAGCTGTGAAGAAGATATGCTACAGACATGAAGTATGGACATTCTCTACATGTTCTCAAGATCTCTCTTCTGGACCAAAATTTTTGTCCACAAAGTAACAATTTTTATTGATGTTCTCTTTAACTTCAAACTCAGAATCTCAAGCAGAAGAAGGCTCTGTACCTGCAGTAGGAGTCTGAGAAAAACAATCAAGAATGCTGGAATACAAAACTTGTGAATTATGGGATTAATTTACTCATGAAGAGAATATAGTCCCCCAAAATCGGGGAGAGTATGTAACAAGGTGTCTTTAGACATCTGTTTCTTGAGACAAACTTCAGATAAAAAACTAAGGGTGAAACAAGTATTTTATATGTGCATTTCTTTTAAAATTGCTCCGCATTGAGAATTCTTTATTGTTTACCAGACCTGTAGGAAGTTAGTCTTTAAAGATAGCTGCTGGAACTTCAGAGAGCAAAGAATCCTTGGGTGCTGCCCATAAAAAAATTATGAGATCTTATAAGTTTCTTCTGCATGATTGTTGTAGAATAATTCTACCCATGGAATTGTCCAATTGTTCTGATAAGAAGTGATAAAAGTCATAAGCTATTTCTTCAAGACGTCATTGGATGAAGAGACATCCAGCTTGGCCAACAATAAGCCTCAACTCCGCAGTCTGAGACAATGTGTAGTGGTAAATGCTGTAAAAAAAAAAAGATGTGCTTCATAAACGAGACATTTGCACTGCAACTAGAAGACCTGGAAGAAGAATATGATGTGCCATTTTGGAAAAGCTATTTTTACCCTAATGGTAGTACTGCTAATGGAACTTGGTAAATCAGTTATAAAATCTATGCAATATGAGTCCAAGCTGAATTTCAAACTGGTACAGGATGACGTTTGTAGAGAAATTAAACAAACTTCGACCAGAGTCACAGGCAGTATCCGACTTGGGGCATTGATTTACTGAGATTCTGAAAATAATGGTAAAAGGGAGAGACATCTACCTTTATATTTGTGTCTGCAGTAAAAAAAAATATACATAAAAGTCAAAGTGGGAGAATAAAGACCAATGCGTTGAGAGGCAAGGAGCAGATTAAATTGCTTTGGTCAATATAAATGGTTATTAACCGCTTTGCGACGGCCCACTGTAGATAAACGTTGGCGCTTGCTGGGCTCTGTGCAGCGCCGACGTTTAAAAACGGTGGGTGGTCTCGCAGCGCTCAGGACCCGTAGGGTCCTGCAAGCGCTGCGATTCCAGTGCAGAGCGTTAGCTCTGACAGGGGACATCATCGGGACCTGATTGGATCAGGTCCCAATGATGTTAACCCTTTGCTATGTTCTATATGCCGCGATCCATAGTGATCGCGGCATATAGAAGCCAGCAGGAGGAGAGGGGATGGTCCACTTACCTCTCCGACGGCCCCCTTATACCTTCCAGGACCTGGCGTTGCTATGGCAGCTGGAGGTCACATGACCGCCTCCAGATCTGCCATATATGGTGTCCTGCCTGGCACAGCCTGCAGCTGAAGCCTGGCAGGAGACTCTGACTGTGAAACAGTCAGCAAAGATCTCATGTAATGTAATACATGTCTATTACATTACATGAGATCAGTGATCAGAAAAATAAAAATTAATGTCCCATACAGGGACTAAGTAAAAATGTAAAAAAAAGTAAAAAAAAATGATTTCAAACTGTTAAAAAAAATCACAAAATAAATAAAAATAAATAAATAAAATATTAAACCAATAAATCCGTATATTTATGCAAAACCAAAAAAAGTACACATATTTGGTATCGCCGCGTCCAAAACAACCCGATCTATAAAACTGTCACGCTAATTAACTCCTTCTGTGCACACCGTAATAAAAATAAATAAAAAACGGAGCAAAAAAAAATGCTTTTTCATCATATCGCCAAACAAAAAGTGTAAAAAAATGCGATCAAAAAGCAAAATGGAAATAAAAATGGTACCGCTGAAAACGTCATCTTGTTCCGCAAAAAAAAAGCCGCCATACAGCTCCATCAGCTGAAAAATAAAAAAGTTATAGCGCTCAGAATAAAGCATTGCAAAAAAAATATTTTTTCTATAAAATAGTTTTATTGTGTAAAAGCGCCAAAACATAAAAAAAATATACAGTAAGTGTAGTATCGCTATAAACGTACTGACCCGAAGAATAATGCTGCCTTATCACTTTTACCACACGCAGAACGGCATAAAAAAAAACCTCAAAAAACAATTCCTGAATTGTTGGTTTTTGTTAATTTTACCTCCCAAAAAACGGAATAGAAAGCGATCAAAAAATGTCACGTACCCAAAAATGGTACCAATAAAAATGTCAACTTGTCCCGCAAAAAACAAGCCGTCACATGACTCTGTCGGCTGAAATATGGAAAAATTATAGCTCTCAAAATATGGCGATGCAAAAACTAGATTTTGCAAAAAAAGCATCTCTTAGTGTGTGACAGCTGTCAGTCATAAAAACCCGATATAAATCTGGTATCTCTGTAATCGCACCAACCCGAAGAATAAAGTAATCTCATCACTTATACCGCACGAGGAACGGCGTAAAAAATAAATAAAACCAATTCTTCACCTGCTACTGATTTGTTTATTATGTCTTCCAAAGATCGCAGTAAGGCTCTGCCCACATTTATCCTGCGCTCTGCGCTGAGCACTTACACCAGAGTTTCCGCGTAAATCTCTGAAATACGTGATTCAGATGGAACCCATGACAGAAGATTCCCTGTAATGAGGCAGATATAGGCCACTGTGGATGCCGCCTGGCCTGTGATCCCACGGTGTCATTTGTTTTAGGCGTGCATAAAAGTGCGGTTGGCCACAGTTTTGTGCACTTCAGAAAAAAAGGACACCGCTAAACAGAGGCCAGACGGAGTCCAGAGTAACTCTGCTGCCTCATTACAGTGAATGGATCCCGCAGGGGTTTCATCTGAATTACATCACTTAGAAATTTAGATGGAAACCCCGATGTAAGTGCTCAGCCTAGAGCGCCGGATAAATGTTACGTAAAATGTTCCCAATAAAAGCTTCAACTCAGTCCTCAAAAAAAGCTAGTCCCCACTCAGGTCCGTCATCTGTTAAAAATATAAGGGACTTCCAAGTTACTGGTAGCAGAAAGGCTCTGGAAAAGCTAAATGGCCCTTGCCCCCCAAAAGAAATTCAGAAAATTTTGTGCTCCCAAATCCAAATGCCTATTCTACAATAATTTGTTCTCCAATTGTCAAATAGCGCTCCGTCCCCCCCAGATCTCGCCATATGGCTGAGCGGTACGATACAGCCACATATGTGGTATTGCCACTTTTAGAAGAAATTGTGTGACACATTTCGGCACCATTTTTACCCATTGCCCTGTGTGAAAATGTAAAATCTGAGGGTAAAACATTTTTTTGTGGTAAAAATATAATTATGCTTTTTTCACTGCCCAATGGTATAAATTAAAAAATACTCACTACTTCCCTAGATGAATTCCTTGAGAGGTGTAGTTTACAAAATGGGGTCACTTGTGGGGGTTTCTGCTATTTCGGCATGTCAGCGACTCTTCAAATGTGACATAGTGTCTGCAACCTATCCCAGCCAACATAGTGCTCCTTTCTCTTCCGAACCCTGCTGTACACCAAAGCAGTGGTTTTTCCCCAACATATGGGGTATTGGCGTACTCAGGAGAAATTGCACAACAAATTTCATGGTGCAATTTCTCCTGTTACCCTTATGATAATGCAAAATTAGGGGATGAAAAACATTTTTTGTGGGAAAAATGTGAAAATTTTATTTTTATGGCTCAATATTATAAACTTCTGTGAAGCAGCTGGGGGTGCAAGGTGCTCACCACACATCTAGATAAGTTCCCTAAGAGGTCTAGTTTCCAAAATGGTGTCACTTGTGGGGGGTTTCCACTGTTTAGGCACATCACGGGCTCCCCAAATGCAACATGGCGTCCGCTAATTATTCAAACAAATTTTACATTCAAAAAGTCAAATGGCGCTCCTTCCCTTTCAAACCCTGCCGTGCGCCAAAACAGTGGTTTGCCTCCACATATGGGGTATCAGCGTGTTCAGGAGAAATTGCACAACAAATTTCATGGTGCAATTTATCTTATTACCCTTATGATAATGCAAAATTAAGGGATGAAAAACGTTTTTGTGGGAAAAATGTGAAAATTTTATTTTTACAGCTCAATATTATGAACTTCTGTGAAGCACCTTGGGGTTCAAGGTGCTCACCACACATCTAGATAAGTTCCCTAAGGGGTCTAGTTTCCAAAATGGTGTCACTTGTGGGGGGTTTCCACTGTTTAGGCACATCAGGGGCTCTCCAAACGCAACATGGCGTCTGCTAATTATTCAAACAAATTTTACATTCAAAAAGTCTAATGGCGCTCCTTCCCTTCCGAACCCTGCAGTGCGCCCAAACAGTGGTTTTCCCTCACATATGGGGTATCAGAGCGCTCAAGAGAAATTGCACAAAAAATTTTGGGGTCCATTTTTTCCTGTTACCCCTGTGAAAATAAAAAAAATTGGGTCTAAAGTAACATTTTTGTGAAAAAAGTTAAATGTTAATTTTTTTCTTCCACATTCCAAAAATTCCTGTGAAGCACCTGAAGGGTTAATAAAGTTCTTGAATGTGGTTTTGAGCACCTTGAGGGGTGCAGTTTTTAGAATGGTGTCACTTTTGGGTATTTTCTGTCATAAAGACCCCTCAAAGTGACTTCAAATATGATGTGGTCCCTAAAAAAATGTTTTTGTAAATTTTGTTGGAAAAATGAGAAATCACTGGTCAACTTTTAACCCTTATAGCTCCCTAACAAAAAAAAATGTTGGTTCCAAAATTGTGCTGATGTAAAGTAGACATGTGGGAAATGTTATTTATTAACTATTTTGTGTGACATATCTCTCTGATTTAAGGGCATGAAAATTCAAAGTTTGAAAATTGCAAAATTTTCGCCAAATTTCCATTTTTTTCACAAATAAACGCAAGTGATATCGAAGAAATTTTACCACTATCATGAAGTACAATATGTCACGAAAGAACAGTCTCAGAATCAGGGGGATCCATTGAAGCGTTCCAGAGTAATTACTTCATAAAGTGACAGTGGTCAGAATTGAAAAAATTGGCCCGGTCACGAAGGCAAAAACAGGCTTTGGTGCGAAGTGGTTAAGTGCCGAGCTTCTTCTAAAAAGTCTAAAATTCCAGCTTATTTGTCAGTAGTACTTGGTCAATAATACTGAAATTCGTCTTTGCAGGGGAAAATGCTTTAGAAAGAAAGCTACAAGAAAAGTCTTTCCCTTATTTCCTTTTTGTGAAATATTCTTGACATCCATAAATGAATCCTCTAACGTCAGGAAGAATTGCAACTGGCATTTGGTCTAAAGATGTAAAGCGCCATGGAATAAATGGCGATATAATAATAAAGAGAATCAGCAGAGATGTAATAAGGCCACTATAGATGAAAAATGGGCAATAGACTGATGGTAATATTTAGGGAACGCCAAGAAATGTTAGATTGCGCAAAGGTACTGAGGATTTTGTCACATACAGTACAGTGTTTCTTTGGAACCAACAGAAGAGCTCTGTCAGAGAACACAAATCATACAAAAGGCAGCCAAGTCTTTGAAAGAGACACTTCTTAAACTTACCACAGAGTTGACTTTTCCTCAGCCGCTGCAAAAAGAAATGTTATCTATGAAAATCTGTCAGGAGAAAATACTAGAATATCATCAATGAACAACCTTTACACAAATATAAAAACGATATAGGAATATATCATTGACAAATTCAAGGAAAGTGAATGGATAATTGCTGAGATAAAAAAATATCATTAGATACTCAAAATATTCATCACAAGTGTGCAGTTTCAAAGCCCTAACCCTTTCAAGTCAATTTGGTAAAAACTTTCATAGAAGAGTTTGGAAAGCAGATTAAGCAGACGTTTGTTCTTGACCGTAATTGTATTTAATATTCTGTAGTTGATAGGTATAGCGACCCATACTTTTTCTGGACAAAGATGAGTCCGGCTCTGGAGGCTGTACATGTCCTCTGTCTCGGAGAGGACATGTACAGCCTCCAGAGCCGGACTGGTAATGGATTTACCCTCTCTTGAGTTAGCTCCAGGGAGTAGATACAATGGGCAATCATATGGTCTCTGCTTGTTATTTGTTGAAGATACCTACAAAGTTTTGAATAAGGTGTGGGCAATCCAGACAAGTCTTTTATTTTGGGCTGAGGCATAAGTGGACAAATAAATGCCATGCAACAAGAGTGGCATTGTTAACCTCAAGGAGTAATCCAACCAGAGTTCCAGATAGAAGGGGACTAATGGAGTTCTGTAGAACATATAAAGAAATATGTTCTTTTTGGAGATATGTTCTTTTTGGAAGATCCCTACAGTGTCAGTTTTGTAAAGACTGGCTTCCAGGAGAGCTTTGGACTTACCAGAAGCAATGGAAAGAGGTGAAGTTCAGTAGGCATATTGGCTGGCTGTTTTATGCGTTGTACAATCACATTGGCAACCTCTTGCTTGATTTGCTGACACAAATGAGATGAGATTAGCCAAGGCTCCTCAAATCTTCATGAATGTCATCGCAGCTGTTATGACACTTCAATCATCTAGGAGAGTTGTAATTACCCTATACCTGGATGACATTCTTAGAAAGGTACATGTGCCTTCCATTTCATGGTACAGTTGAAAAAAACATGTCCATCAAGTTCAACCGATGGGTGGAGAAGTCTAAAGGGAAGGGTTATAGATATATCCATAATGCATGATCCAGTCTGCTCTAAAGAGAAAGTTTTCTTTCCTGATCCCCAGTGATAATCAACTGCATCAACATTCAGAACAAGAGTTGTATACATGTACATAAGTATTTTATTGTCTTCTAAAATAGCATCTAAGCCTTTTTTGAAACCATTGACGGTTCCCACTGTGACCAGGTCCTGAGGTAGACTGTTCCACAGATTAATAGTTCTCATGGTAAAGAAGCTTTACCTCCTAAAGAGATTGAACATTTTTTTATGCAGACAGAGGGTCGCCCTCTCGCCTTTTACATTAAGGTTTTGACCATATTTCCCCCATATTTCACTCCATTAACCTGGAAGGCTACTGTGTCAAGGGACTGATACTTTCTTTTGAGATAACAGCACTTTATCCATGGAGTGGGTGCCTCTTGGGCAGTACATCATCAGGCTTTGGCTCTTCAGGGCCATTTCCTGGTCTTCTATTTGTATCTTTCCCAAATTGTACAAGGGTGCACACTTTGCATCTGTGATTGTGGGTTTTGGCCAGAAGGTGCTGCAGGTATGATGGCCTGCGCAGCCGTCTAAAGCTTTCTTTTACATATTTTTCCTACCCCAGGCACTGATTTAGGGTGTTCCTCAATGAAACAACTGAGAGAAGAGGATATTTGTACTCACTGAAAATTCATTCCCTTTCTAGTAGTCTCTGGCGGACGTAGCTTCCACCCTTGTTTTCCATGGTTCAGTTGCATTGCTTTTGCATGGCAGTTTGTCTTGCGTTTCTTTGAACTTTGTCGCCATATCTTTTTACCATTGCTTCTCCTACTACTGAGGCACAAACAGATTGGCTTAGCGAGCAGTAGAATGGTAAAGTCCGCCTAGAAGGTGCCAAATCTTCTTGTTTTTAGCATTCTTCTCCTAGTAGCAGCAGCCGTGTTTCTTATGTCCTCCAATAAAGACTATAACAGTTTTTAAGGTGAGTACAAAAATACTCTCCATGTAGAATAGATCTGAAATATAAAACAAGTGTTATGTTGTGGAAAATAAACATATTCATATGTCTATACTGCTGAATTTCTACACAGTCTGTAAGTTTAATTATGCAACATGCTTCATTGGATCCATGATTGCCTTTACTTTCATGGAAAACACAGATATCTGGAAAACAAAAGATCCATAACACATTTTCATATTTTACATCTCTGTGACTAAGCCATAATTACAGTATATCTTTGACATTACACTGATAACTATATATATAAGGCAATATGGAAAGAAAAACTTCTGAAACTACAGTGGCTTGCGAAAGTATTCACATCCCTAGCCATTTTTTTGTGGTTTGCTACCTCACAACCTGGAATTTCACAGTTTTTTTTGAGGGTTTGCATCAGTTCATGTAAAGAACATGCCTACAACTGTGAACATTTGGTTTTCTTTTTATTGTGAAGCAAACAACAAATAGGACAAAATAACTGAAAACTTCAGTATGCATAACTATTCACCCCCCTAAAGTCAGTACTTTGAGGAGCCTACTTTTGCTGCAATTACAGCTGCAAGTCGCTTTGGATAAGTCTCTATGAGCTTTCCACATCTTGTCAGCTGGGATTTTTTTCCCATTCCTCAAGGCAAAACTGCAAAACTGCTCCAGCTCATTCAAGTTAGAGCATTTCCTCTGGTTAACAGCCGCTCCAAAATATTTACACATTTCCCTTTAAACCACTCGAGTGTTGCCTTAACAGTATGTTTTGGGTCATTTTCTTGTTAAAAGGTGAACCTCTGTTCCAGTCTCAAATCACTGACAGACTGAAACAGGTTTTGCTCAAGAATATCCCTATATTTCGCACCATCCATCTACCCCTTGACTTGGACCATTTTCCCTGTTCCTGCTGCCAAAAAACATCCCCACAGCACGATGCTGCCACCACCGTGATTTACTATGGGGATGGTGTTCTTGGGGTGATGACCTGTGTTGGTTTGGCGCCAAACATAGTGTTTACTTTGGTGGCCAAAAAGTTCAACTTTGGTCTCATCTGACCACAGCACCTTCCTCCATACATTTGAGGAGTCCCCAACGTCTTTTGGCAAACTCAAAATGAGCCTTACAATTTTTGTAAGGGCTTTTTCTGCCTACTCTTCCATAAAGGCCACCTCAATAGAGTGTATGGCTCATTGTGGTTGTATGGACAGATACTCCAGTCTCTGCTTGTGAAATCTGCAGTTCCTCCTACCTTTGGTCTCTGTGCTGCCTCTCTGATTAATGCCCTCCTTTCCCGGGCTGAGAGTTTTGGTGGGCGGCCTCATCTTGGCAGCTTTGTTGTGGTACTATGTTCTTTCCATTTGATGATAATGGATTTAATGGTGCTCCGGGGGATCATCAGAGATTGGGATATCTTTTTATAACCCAACCCTGACTTGTACTTCTCAACAACTTTGTCCCTGACTTGTTTGGAGTTCTCCTTGGTCTCCATGATGCTGTTTAGTTAGTGGTGCCTCTTGCTTAATGGTGTTGCAGCCTCTGTGGCCTTTCAGAAAAGGTAAAGTGTACATACTGACAGACCATGTGACACTTAGATTGCACACAGGTGGACTTCCTTTCACTAAGCATGTGACTTATGAAGGTAATTGCTTGCACCAGAAGTTTTTAGGGGCTTAATAGCAAAAGGGGTGAATACATATGCACACACCAATTTTTCATTATTTGATCCCATACATTTAATTTATGCCTAGATTTTTGTCACTTCACCAGCTTAGACTATTTAGTGCTGATGCATTACACACAAATCAGATTACAAAAATATTTAAACACAGGTTGTAATGTAACAAAATAGGTAAAAAGCCAAGGGGGTGAATACTTTTGCAAGCCCCTGTAGACAACCGCTTTTCTAAATGCTGTAGCTCTGTCTGTTATAATGCACAGAGACAATTTGTTATCTCTGGAGGAATATGCAGAGAGGATACTTACAACTAAATAGTTACCATTTGGAACATTAAAGAAATACAACAGACACTGCTTCATTCCTTTATGTGAGCAAAAAAACATTTATTTGATGAAATGGATAAACACGTACTCATAGCAATATATCAAACATTAATTTACAAAAAATCATTTACAGCATTCAAGCTGTAGTAAAAAGCCCTTGCTGTAATTGTTGGTAAAGATTCCCAGCTACCACATAAAAAGAGAGATGATTTTTGGGCTGTGGATGCTCAGAGCAGAGTTTTCAAAGAAAGCCACAGGCCCCTTTACTACACCAGCACCATGTTACTTCTATTCCTAAGATGTCCCCCACTTCCCTATACCAAGCATAACCTTTTTGCTCTTTGGTCCAATGAAAAAAGTAAATATATCTTATATTCTGTCATTTTTCAGTTATATGTAAATGTGCAGAATGGTTTGAGTCTGCCGAGTGATTAACTGTGGATCTGTACATTGATCATTCCTTAATAGTGGTAATATATAACAATTGCACTTAACGGGGCAAAAATTTAGAACACTGTGGATTAAACATGGATCACCGGTTAACGATAAATCTACTTAAACTATTTTAATGTCAATTTCTGTTTAACCTATAACAATTACCACTAAAACATGAAAGAGAATCTTGTCTGAATAAGTAATTTACAAGATGCCCTAATAACAATAAGCTACTGGTACAACAGAGTTCTGAATTGTAAGAGTGTTCTGCACTTTACTGTTCATAGTTTTTAAGCTTGCGAGCAAGGCCCTCAGTCCTCTTGGTCTGTTATCTGTGTTACCCTGTAACGCCTTATCTTGTTCTTCTGAATTGTAAACTGCTGTGGAATATGTTTTGCTATAGAAATAAAAATTATTATTGTTTTGTAGCCAGTTATGTTGTTCGTCAGATAACTGATAGCACCCACTAGGCTACAGTTCTTCCTGAACCAATTCGTTGCTCAAATTGAATTTATCACCGTTGAAAAGGTGCTAAGGAGAGAAGTACAAACCCTACCCATGTTTGTCATCACTGATAATAGTCTACCTTACAAAAAACTAATTTCACTCCAGTGCCATACACAAATAACTCCTGAAGTGTCCAGTGGGCCTTCATCTATGAAGCGTCTTGCATTTTTTATGGCAATCACTCCAATTTGCCCAAAAGTGACATCTCCTGAAGAAGTCAGATGAGGACGGAGGCCACAGGAGATGTCAATCTTGAGCAGATAGGAGGGGTTGCAGCTGAGAATGCAGGACACTTGACTAATAAATTAAATACTCAGCAGACACTTTAGAAGTCATTTGAACTTGGGTAAAAATGAAGTTAATTTTCTAAGGTATGCTTTATTATTTATTTACATGCTTTTTATTATAAACACGAGCTGCAATGGTGATGTGAACAGAGCTTTATACATTAAAGAATTACAGACTGGAGATATGATATGGTCTGTTATCACAGTTACTTCTCTCTGACTCCAGTCACAGAATCCTGCCAGGATCCATAAATGGAACGCTGTCCAAGACAAAAGGGCATTGTACACCAATTGAAAAAAGAGTTCTCTAGAACGAGCAATTAAACTGTATACAAAGGAGGAGAGTGATGGGGTGCTACGCCAGATGACCTGGCCTCCACAGTCACCAGACCTGAACCCAATGGTTCGAGATGGTTTGGGGTGAGCTGGGGTGAGCTGGACCGCAGAGTGAAGGCAAAAGGGCCAACAAGTGCTAAGCATCTCTGGGAACTCCTTCAAGATTGTTGGAAGACCATTTCCGGTGACTACCTCTTGAAGCTCATCAAGAGAATGCCAAGAGTGTGCAAAGCAGTCATCAAAGCAAAAGGTGGCTACTTTGAAGAACCTAGAATATAAGACATATTTTCAGTTGTTTCACACTTTTTTGTTAAGTATATAATTCCACTTGTGTTAATTCATAGTTTTGATGCCTTCAGTGTGAATGTACAATTTTCATAGTCATGAAAATACAGAAAAATCTTTAAATGAGGTGTGTCCAAACTTTTTGTCTGTACTGTACATGTATAAAAAAAAATTGCAAACATGCATTTCTCACGTAATCCTCAGCACCAAGCATTTTACCAACTACATATTTCAACCCAACAGCATAAAAATGTCCCCATGGCCCAATTCAGTTTTCGGCTTTAAAACCAAAAATAGTGATTCAACTGCTTGATGATCTGTTTCAGAGATGTGATGATGCATAACTTATATACATTTGTTTACTGGTTCCAGATAATTATTCTTTTTAGGTCTAGAAGACCCCTGAATGATTAAAATGTCGGCAACATAGTTATTTTAGATATAAAAACTTGCTGCTTGTACAGTAGCTGACACCATCCAAAAGAGGAATGCAGGGATGAAACCCTTTATTATATTCCAAATATATATCAAGCAGTTGATATAAAATGTATGATATTTAAAAATATCCTAAGCCATATTGCAAGGCTTGTTAAAGGGTTAAAGTGACTTGTAGGATCGCTCCTTCCAACAGGTGGCGCTATAGAGTTCAAGTCCTCTTCCTTTCTGAAGAGGCAATTTGCATATTAAAAAATACACTGCATCGCGTTTTGCACTGTCATTTAGTTATGTCTCATTGGCATTTAGATTGCAGCCTAAAGTTTTAGCGAGGCCAAGCATTAAGATATGGGGTCAGTTCAAATTTTTATTGGAGGCTTTGCCGCAGACAAGATAGAGGAGCACGCTACGCTATTCTGCTTGGTAAACTGCCGGACATGATGACAGAAACCAGACCAGGCCACTAGTTTCCCTCATGTGACATATTCGGCACTGCCAATCATTTTTTTGCTCTCCTCTTAGGACAGGACAGAACAATTACATTGATTAATGCTAGTGTGAATCTGGCTTTACAAATTAATATCCAAGTTTAGATATAATTTTGCCTTCCATAAACTTTATAGGTTCAAAGTTCAGTGCTTAATATATCTTTATAGAGGTTGGTGGTTCAGTTTTTATTCAGAGCTCCAGATCCCCTACACATAGGTTTAAATATATTGGACTGGTAGTTGCCACCACTAGAGGGCATCACTGCATACTGTAATTCTCTGTAAGATATATACAGTAAGCTGTTAATCGCTAGATAGTGGTGGTGGCTGTAGCTCTTTAATGCTTTGTTGAAAATTTATAGGCTCTTGAAAAAAATTATTGGGCTTCATCCAATACAAAGATAAATTAAAAAATTATTTACCACCGAACTTTGGACCTAGAAAAGATATCATAAAAGTGTTGTTCACATCGTGCAGGGCACTGAAAAAAACAGATTGCTAGTATACATGAATTTAACATCTTACATCAACAATCCTCAATGTAGCATTTAACCTGCACATCCAAACATCAAGCTACATCTGCATACAATATTCTCTCTTCAGCAATAAACTGATAACAATAAATACAGTATCTGTTAAGGTTTTTCATATCTATTATGTAGGACTAGGGCTCTATTTTAACAGCAACTCCATTGGGAAGTCTGTCAGGATTGATTCAATAGCACCATTTCTTTGTTTCCATTAATTTTTGTTGGCCTTTTAGTCTTTAAGAGTCTCTCCTTTACTCACATGCAGCAATATTTTTTCATAGATCTCACCCTAAATCCACAGCAAAATCAACATGTGCAACACGCAGATTCTGCTCTGGACTTTACCTTTAATACATTGAAAGTGGTGAAATCAATAGTGAAAATCTGTGGCAAATGCACAACAGAAATCTGCAGAGCAGGGCAAGTTCCACTCATGAAAATGTCTGAGCATGAGATTATGTGGGTGAGATTTGTATAATCTCATTCCATTGTAACTAGAATCTACTGCAAAACTAGAGCATGTGGATTCACCCTTTTCCTTCCTTTTGGATACACTCCTGACTGATTAAAAAAAAAAAAAAACCACATAGTTGAATCAAACCTTTGGCTTCCTAGTGCACTGTTGTTACAATACAATCGCTACACAGGTGTATAGGTAAATGATGGAGACAAAAGTTGTCTTGATACACCTTCACACTTGCTTGTTGTCCCTCTATCTCCATCACCCTTATTTGACTGACAGCTCTAGCTTCATAGAGCAGCCAGAGAAGGGTGGAGATAAAGGGAAAACAAGCAGGTGAGAAGGTGCACTTAAATGATTTGCGGCGCCATGGAGCACCAAGCACCTGTACTTGGTTTCAACAGTCATTCTGTGCTGATTGTCCCTTTAAAAGTATGTGGAAGCGTCTTTTCAGGCAGATTCCGCCTGAAAAAAGTCTGTACAACCCCAACACAATTTCAACATAATGCACAGCAATGTAAAAACGACATTGCTGTTCACATGTTCAGTCTTTTGTTACTTCTCTTAACCGCTTTAGCGTACGGAAACCATTAAATGGTTAAAAAAAGTAACATATTCACTGTTCAGGCAGCTTTTTTTTTTAGAAGTCGCCCGCTCTTTACAGTTCAAAGTATAGGAAAAAGATGCCGACGGAGGCCGCCACTAAAAATGACAGCAAAACTGCTTCAAGAAAAAAAAAAAGACCACCAGCTTTTTTCAGAATTGGCCTCTCCTGGAAAAATCTCTGGTCTACTAGTATCTTAACGCAAACCTGTCAGCAAGATTTTGCTAAGTAACCTACAGGCATTGTCATGTTGGGGCTGTTACACTGATTAATATGATACCTGAGGTGAAGAAATCCGTCTTGTGGTTCTTGTGCAATCAGTGTTTGCTGTTTGGAGTTAATTAGATTCCCGTGCTCTGGGGCGGGAGTGTAGGCAGGGTCTTTCCTTGGTGCTCTAGGCCAGATCAGCTAGAAAAGATCTGCCCACAGGCCGCCCCTATCTCTCTTTATGAGGAGGAACATATTTGTGCTTCGGGCGGCCTGTGGGCAGGTCTTTTCTGGCTGATCTGGACTAGAGCACCAAGGAAAGACCCTGCCTACAGACCCTGCCTACAGTCCAGCAAAACTGCAAACACTGATTACACAAGAACCACAAGATGCATTTCTTCACCGCAGGTATCATATTAATCGGTGCAGCAACCCCAACATGACACTGCCTGTAGTTTACTTAGCAAAATCCTGCTGACAGGTTCGCTTTAAAGATGTAGAGTGCACATACTCTAAGACCGCAGTCTGAAAGAATTTCAACAGGAGCAATTTGGATAACAGGATAATAAAAGAAAAAAACACTGTACCTGTTCTCAACAAAAATTAGTTTGTCTAAGAAATACAAATTAGAGACTTTCTGTAAGGGCCTGTTCACACAGCCATATTTTCTGTCTGAGTGCTATCCATGAAAAAAAAATGGGCAGGACTCGGACCAATGTTATTCAATGGCGTATTGCAGATGTGCAATTCCCCCCCCCTTCCCGAATCTGATTGTGAAAAAAATTGCAGCATGCATTAGCTTTTTCCGTAAATCAGATGAGATTCATCCATTCAAGTCTATGGGTGTGTAAAAAAAATCAGATGCCATACAGAGCCACAGTTTAGCAACCGATTTTTACAGATACATTGCAATTCTGTAACATAGGAAACTGTAAATGAGAAAAAAATCATCCTACTTTTATGGGTGACACTCTGACCGATATTTTATACCCTTGCGTGAACCTACCGTAAAGGCAATTCCCCAGTATATAAACTAAGGCTCACTCAAGGAAAACCTTTACTGAATTCTTTTCTCATGTTAAAGAAAAAAAAAGATGAATCACTGCATAATTAACAGTCTTGCACATTTTTTAATATACTTTGTACTGTACAGATCCTGGCCAAGTGTTGCTTATACAACTGATGTAGAGAACTGTCAGCTTGGACTAAACCCAGGAAAGGACATCAATCCATGTATCCCAGCTACTGCTGTTTTATTTTGAGGGACTGCCTACAAAAGTGTAAACTTCAATCATTGTCATAAATATGGATCAAACATTTAGGGATTCTTGTACATGCATTGTTTTTGTACGGCCATTATGTTATATAGCATAAAAAATAAAACATCAATATTAATATAAGCTATAATCATACAACAAAAAGAAAACAAGCAGAACCAATGTGCACTAACAAGCTTTTTTGACAGCACCAATATACATCAACAATCTATAATCCTCAGATTGTTGCTATACGCAGAACACATTTTCTACGCAATCTTTTGTGAGATCAACACAGCAGCAGTTCAAGTCTGCTGAATATCATGAAAAAGACAGGGAGTTAAAACACAATATTACAAAATCAAAGTGTTCGGAAGAGACACTTCTGGCAGACTGTGTTCAGTGAATGAGTTCCTCGCTGTCCAGTGCCAATTAGCGCTATGCAACAGCCCTCGAGATTAGTCCAATCACAGGATACAAGTTGTCCGAAAGTTGCTCTTCACTTTAAACAAACTCATAAATGACTTCGCACATATGCTTTTTGTGGATATTCCATGTAAACTTCAGTAAATCATTGCAACAGACAAGCATTTCTTTTCAAAATGAAATATGGAACATTTGTGCCATTTTTTAGCATTTTATTAGTTATCAAAACCAGGGCAAAGAAATAGGTTAACCCTGATAAGCTTAATTTTCAAGTTAGGTACATATCAGACCATCATTTGGAAAAATGTCATATATAAATGGATATAATTCATGAATTGCTAATGGGATAGGATAATACAATCATTTACTAGATCATATTACAGACGTGCCAGAATGGGCCTTTGCAATCATGTCAGTAGCAAACAGTTGACATTTTAGTAATCTGTTGTTATGCGTATCTAACTTAGGCCTCATTCAGACTTGCGTTTTTCATGTATGTGTTTCAATGCTGTTTTTTCAAGGATAAAACACGTACCCAGTATAGTCTATGGGGCTGTTCACAAATCCGTATTTGTGTAGACAATGTGCCCACAAATAAAATAACAAAGCATGTCTGCTCTTTATACCAAATTCACCTATACAAATCTATGGGTCTATGATCGGCAGCACACAGTTGTCATTCGTGTGCTTTCTGTTTTTAACATTGTAATGGGTAGGAGGTGTGCAAACTTTTTTTTTTTTTTTTTTTGCATACCAGAAAATCACTGATGGCAAAACATGAAACACTGAACAAACACTCATAAAAATCTCATACAAAACACCGATGAAAATCTGTCTGCTCTTTTCTATATGTGGGAAAAAAAAACAGATCTCTGCATTAGGCTTTACAGAACCCACCTCTAAAAAAGACACAAAACAGTGACTGTTACAAATTTCATTTTCACATTGCATAGGCATGTTGTACATATTCAGAAAGTAATTTTTCACATAATGCAGTCTAGTTTTATGAACATAGCTACTTACGTATATACTGTATACACATTATTTTTTTCATGTACATATATTCCCTTTTACAAATCTGCTGCTTAGAGGGTAAAAATAACTAAAGAGCTAAAAGGGACTGAACACATAATAAAAAAGGGATAAAATATCATGACGCCTGATCTGGCATAGGGCGTGGAGAGACGATGCGGCATGTTGGGCAGGAGTTGCTGATGCAGATGCATGCACGTGTCATGTAATAATACAACCAGCTACCTAATTGCAGTGAAGCATAACAAACAATTCATTAACATAGTTTTTATCTGAACATAAGTCTGCAGGGATTCAACATCCATAAGCCCCCTGCACACAATGTGAACTACTAACCTTGTCTCTGAATGAATTTGGAGGCATACAGAGTTACAGTAGTATACAATAAGTTCTAGTATGTACCTGCCCTGGTATCCTATAGGCACAATTTAGAGCAAACAGTTCAGTCACTGCAAAGCTACCCAACATGGCACCGGTAATTGCTTCAATATAGGTTACATGACATCAAGCCTCAGGCACGATGATTAACCAAGTTTGAGCAATCTGTCTGTGACATGCTTTTCAAGTTTTGATCAGCCGACGTGGCACAATGCTATCCTTGCAGCCTGATGCACATCTGACGTCAAGCCAAGCTGGCAAATTAAAAGAAGAGCTGCAGATGCCGTCAAGTAGTAGGCAAACTCAGGGACTCAGCCAAGCGACCACAGGTCACTGACGAAGCTGATGGACAGGGTCCTGTGAATCCACGCACACCACCTCTAGTGACTACATCTTGCAAGCACAGGTGCATCTCACTAAATTAGAATATCATCAAAAAGTTAATTTCAGTTCTTCAAAACAAAAAGTGAAACTCATATATTATATGGAGTCATTACAAACAGAGTAATCTATTTCTAGTGTTTATTTCTGTTAATGTTGATGATTATGGCTTACAGCCAATGAAAACACAAAAGCCATTATCTCAGTAAATTAGAATAATTAACAAAAAACACCTGCAAAGGCTTCCTAAGCGTTTAAAAAAGGTCCCTTAGTCTGGTTCAGTAGGCTCCACAATCATGGGGAAGACTGCTGACTTGACAGATGTCCAGAAGGCAGTCATTGACACAAGGAGAGTAAGTCACACAAGGTCATTGCTAAACAAGCTGGCTGTTCACAGAGTACTGTATCTAAGCATATTAATGGCAAGCTGAGTGGAAGGAAAAGTGTGGTAGAAAAAGGTGCACAAGCAACCGGGATAACCGCAGCCTTGAAAGGATTGTTGTTTTTGCCATTCAAAAATTTGGGGAGATTCACAAGGAGTAGACTGCTGCTGGAGTCATTGCTTCAAGAGCCATCACACACAGATGTATCCAGGACATGGGCTACAAGTGTCGCATTCCTTGTGTCAAGCCACTCATGACCAATAGACAACGCCAGAAGCATCTTACCTGGGCCAAGGAGAAAAAGACCTGGACTGTTGTTCAGTGGTCCAAGGTGTTGTATTCAGATTAAACTAAATTTTGCATTTCATTTGGAAATCAAGGTCCCAGAGTCTGGAGGAAGAGTGGAGAGGCCACAATCCAAGCTGCTTGAGGTCTAGTGTGAAGTTTCCACAATCAGTGATGGTTTGTGGAGCCATGTCATCTGCTGGTGTACAGTGCCTACAAGTAGTATTCAACCCCCTGCAGATTTAGCTGGTTGACACATGCGGAATTAACTTGGCATTGTGACATTTGTACTGTAGATCAGCCTGGAAGTGGGAAATGCACTGCAGCAAATTTTTTTTTTTTTTAAACGTAAAAAGTTAATTCAGAGTGTCATTTATTATTCAACCCCTCAAACCACAAGAATTCTGTTTGGTCCCCCTAAAGTATTAAGAAGTAGTTCAGGCACCAAGAATAATGAGCTTCACATGTGTGGATTAAAGATCTCTTTTGCCAGCCTTTTCTGACTATTTAAGACCCTCCCCAAACTTGTGAACAGCACTCAGACATGGTCAACATGGGAAAGACAAAGGAGCATTCCAAGGCCATCAGAGACAAGATCGTGGAGGGTCACAAGGCTGGCAAGGGGTACAAAACCCTTTCCAAGGAGTTGGGCCTACCTGTCTCTACTGTTGGGAGCATCATCCGTAAGTGGAAGGCTTATGGAACTACTGTTAGCCTTCCACGGCCAGGACAGCCTTTGAAAGTGTCCTCCCGTGCCGAGGCCAGGCTTGTCCGAAGAGTCAAGGCTAACCCAAGGACAACAAGGAAGGAGCTCCGGGAAGATCTCATGGCAGTGGGGACATTGGTTTCAGTCAATACCATAAGTAAAGTACTCCACCGCAATGGTCTCCGTTCCAGACGAGCCCGTAAGGTACCTTTACTTTCAAAGCGTCATGTCAAGGCTCGTCTACAGTTTGCTCATGATCACTTGGAGGACTCTGAGACAGACTGGTTCAAGGTTCTATGGTCTGATGAGACCAAGATCGAGATCTTTGGTGCCAACCACACACGTGACGTTTGGAGACTGGATTGCACTGCATACGACCCCAAGAATACCATCCCTACAGTCAAGCATGGTGGTGGCAGCATCATGCTGTGGGGCTGTTTCTCTGCCAAGGGACCTGGCCATCTGGTCCGCATCCATGGGAAGATGGATAGCACGGCCTACCTGGAGATTTTGGCCAAGAACCTCCGCTCCTCCATCAAGGATCTTAAGATGGGTCGTAATTTCATCTTCCAACAAGACAACGACCCAAAGCACACAGCCAAGAAAACCAAGGCCTGGTTCAATAGGGAAAAAGTCAAGGTGTTGGAGTGGCCTAGTCAGTCTCCTGACCTTAACCCAATTGAAAACTTGTGGAAGGAGCTCAAGAATAAAGTCCACATGAGACACCCAAAGAACCTAGATAACTTGGAGAAGATCTGCATGGAGGAGTGGGCCAAGATAACTCCACAGACCTGTGCCGGCCTGATCAGGTCTTATAAAAGACGATTATTAGCTGTAATTGCAAACAAGGGTTATTCCACAAAATATTAAACATAGGGGTTGTATAATAATTGACCCACACTTTTATGTTTAAAATTTAATAAAATTCAACTGAGTAACATAACTTTTTGGTTTGTAAGATTTATGCTTCTGTTCATAAAACCTACTCTCGTTTGCAGTTTGAAGGCTCTAACTTATTTGCATCTTATCAAACCAGCTAAATCTGCAGGGGGTTGAATACTACTTGTAGGCACTGTAGGTCCACTGTGTTTTATCAAGACCAAAGTCAGTGCAGCCGTCTACCAGGAAATATTAGAGCACTTCATGCTTCCCTCTGCCGACAAGCTTTATGGAGATGGAAATTTCATTCACCAGCAGGACTTGGCACCTGTCCACACTGCCAAAAGTACCAATACCTGGTTTAAAAACAACAGTATCAGTGTGCTTGATTGGCCAGCAAACTCACCTGACCTTACCCCATAGAGAATCTATGGGGTATTGTCAAGAGGAAGATGAGAGACATCAGACCCAACAATGCAGACGAGCTGAAGGCTACTATCAAAGCAATCTGGGCTTCCATAACACCTCAGCAGTGCCACAGGCTGATTGCCTCCATGCCACACCGCACTGATGCAGTAATTGATGCAAAAGGAGCCCGACTAAGTATTGAGTGCATATACCGAACATACATTTCAGTAGGCCAACATTTCGGATTTTAAAAATATTTTTCAAGCTGTTGTTATAAAGTATTCTAATTTACTAAGATAATGACTTTTGTGTTTTCATTGGCTGTAATACATAATCATCAACACTAACAAAAATAAACACTTGAAATAGATCACTCTGTTTGTAATGACTCTATATAATATATGAGGGTAATAAAGTAGTGTGTGACACCTTGGCAAGAGGTAAATCATGTTGTATTTTCAAGTAAGCTAAAAAGGAGCCTGTCAGATCAGATCTATAAATGATAGCAATGAACATCCATTCATATAGACTTAAAAAAATGAAAATTATCACCTAATATAGAATCAACATTAATTATCATTAACACTTTGAATATCTGGATCCAATAACCTGTCGACCGGGTGCCAGGCATATTTCTTTATATTACATTTGTCTTTGAGCTAAAACATACTTTTAGATTCTTTATAAATATATTTTTAAATAAATCTTAAAATTTATTATTTAAAAAATAAACTAAGATGCAAAAAATTAAATAATATAGCTGATGTTTCTCATGGTCTTTCTAACATTTTCATATAAAAGTAAATAGCTTAAGATGAAAATATTCTTTTTACAGAAAAAATACATAAATTGTATTAGGGTTATTTGGACAAATTACTCAAATTTTACTTATGAGTATACAAAAAAATGTAATAAACTTATGTTTTTTTTAGGGCTGGACTGAAAAAAATCTCAGGAGCTATCAACGTACTTAGGAGTTTTTTTTAATATGTTCCCTATTTTCAAGAAAAGTTTCTGTTCATTCATTTATTGAACTAAGTTATATATAATAATAGCATTGAACAAGGTCTCTCCGCTGTCTTTAAAGATAAGTCTTAATGATCATTAATCTTGATCATGGTGACATAAAAATAATGCTGGATAAATGTAGCAACACTTGCCAAACTCATCACTGTTTATCACAATACTTTTCTAAAAGTAGTCACGTGGCAACAATGACACTCCCTTAAAGGGAACCTGTCACCAGCTTTTTCCTATATAAAGTAGGCTCAGCACCTGTAACCCTCTGTTACAGCATACTGGAATGCTGGCTATATGTCCCCAATACGCTCTCTATGAAACAAAATATACCTTTTACCATACTCACCCATGGCTTGGTCTGGTTCATTGGGCGCCGCTGGTGTTGGTCCGGCATCTCCTCTCTTCTTGTGATCGCCGTCCTCCTTGCTTCATGTGCTGGCAGAGCAAAGTATTGTAGTGCGCATGAGAATTACAGTCCTTTGCTCTGCCCTCGGTGGGGCAGAGAGAAGTGCACCTGCACAGAAGCGCGATGGGAGGACACTGGGTCGTGACGTAGGACGCATCATCCACATGAAGCATGAAGGAGGATGGTTATATCAAGTAAAGAGGAGGCGCCTGACCAAGACCAGTGACACCCATCGGACCGAACCGCCCCGTAGGCGAGTATAATAAAAGCAATTTTTAGTTTTAGCGCATTGGGGACATATAGACAACATTCTAGAATGCTGTATATAAGGGCTTACAGGGGGTGGCTGTACTTTATATGGGAAAAACCTGGTGAGAGGTTCCCTTTAAATCACCAATCATCTACATTGGTTGCAAAGTCTTTCCATGTAAATAAGCTAAGAAATACTTAAGATCTTGGAGGAGCACTAGGGCCCGTTTATTCTATTTATAATGGGAAATTCATTTACTGCTGAAAGAATCCTGAAATGTCCTTGCAACGTGTCAGTTTGTTCTTCGAGAAGAAAACTTTTAATACAAATTGATCACCCCACAAAAGATTTATTAAAATTTCTGCTATGTAAAACAAAGAACAAACGATATAAATCTGTTTCCTGTACTAACTGCACATATGAAGCGTAAACATGGAAAGACCAATAAACAATCAATTTTGTACAACTATGCCGTGATCCATCTATACAATAATAATAATAATAATAATGTATGTCTGGCATGAAACATTCACGTAAAGCCAGCAGTGTGCAAAACCATCGATCAAAATATTACACAACAAAATAATATTCCTGAAATAAACCTCTACATGACTATCATCAAATACTAATTCCTGAGAATATTTCCTTTTTGCTCTAAAATAATAAACACGCGCTATCCTGGTGCACAGTGCTTTCCATAAACTGTAATAACAGCCTCCAGTAATGAGAAGTCTGGTCACGTCGATTCTTCAACGACATGATGTTCTATGAAGATCAAAAGTGATCTGACCAATAGCTAAATGCATGAAACAGCAAGAAAACCTAACATTCCTAGACTTGTCACAATTTACTAACAGTGTACTGAAATACATAGAAAGTATGTAGCAGAGTATGGTCACATTATTTTGTCCCTATTTATGTAGCACTTTTGTGTTATGTCTGTGTCATCTGTATTGTCTCCACGTCTGGTTTTATCATCAGCACTTTCTTCTATATATCATATACAGATATAATGTGGGGTGATGTATATAACCTATATGCAAGTGCACACTGGTGGTCTGTACTAGTCTGGTCCGTTTCTTGGACCATACTTATGCATGTAAAAGCACATGTGGATGAGCACACAAAGCTTCACAAAAAGCCAGTCAGTTACACAATTTGTGGATGTGCGTGGCAGTGTGAACCCGGCCTTAAGGCCATCAGCAGAGTGTTCAAAGCTAACATGTAAATAGCTCTATTGGCTAATAATAGCTACATTGTTAGGACCTAACAAATAAGGAGTTAATATGGAGGAAAATGGCATTTAAGGAGTGTCTGGTCATAGCATATTGATGAACTAGCTGTAGGAGATTGGTGGTTATGGGGGGGAGTGACAATAGGCACCCCCACTTATCTGCTGTCAATGTTTAGTGCCACCCATAATATAATATTGATGAGGTAAATATCAATAGGTCATCAATATGTTTTGACCAGACAGTCTTTTAAAGGAGTTCTCTGGCTGTCGGCTGCATATGGCTATAAATGAAATATAGACACACACCTTTTAAATCCTATAGCATCTCCTTAATGATTATGAGGTGCCTTGTGGTTCTTTGCTTACTTAGCAGCAATGCCAACATGTCACATAAACCGATAGTCAATCACAGACCACAGCAGTGTTTTGCTGTAGCCAAATATACAGGGAAGTGTTGGGGAACAGGGCAGGGTACTGATATGCTTGTGTTTGCTTTTAGCCATACGTAGCTTATACTACTGTTGTAGCTGTTTACCACAGTGCCATTTTGGTGTACTTATGGGTACTTTATTCTTAACACAAAAAAATAGGACCAGAGAAGAACATGCTTACATTGTATGTCTCTTATTTAATTCAGTGCTGGTTTTGATAATCAATCAAAAAGCCAATAACAAACAACTAAGTATTCAACTGGATATTGTTCAGTCTATAATTTTATATTGCTACATTTTTGGATGTAAAATGCTTGACACAATAAAAGGTAATCCGATAAGGCTTGGGCACTAT
This sequence comes from Phyllobates terribilis, assembly GCF_046119375.1. NCBI lineage: Eukaryota > Metazoa > Chordata > Amphibia > Anura > Dendrobatidae > Phyllobates > Phyllobates terribilis. The sequence continues at coordinate 202,223,578 of NW_027362762.1, read as the reverse complement.
ACTGTCATAATTGTAATGTTTTGTTAAAAGGAATGTCTACATTTATTGGTTTTCTCCCAGAAGCTTGCAACCCCCCCACATCATGATTACTTACCCCTTGGCGCTCCATCTCTGCTAACTCTGGTCTTTTTTGGCATGGCTGCAGCGGCGACAACATCATGCCCACAATATGTAACCGCTGCAGCCATGCAGAAGACAGCTAAGGACAGCGAGTAGTTGCAGCATCCCATGATTAGTCGTGATGTTACCAGACTGGGGACAGCAATGCTGGAGCAGCGGGGGTACGTGAGGCTGATTTGTTAATTTTACAAGAAGCAAGCCCTTGGGAGAAAAAAAGTTGAAACATAGACAACCACTTTAAATTAGCTAACCCCTTATGCATTGTGCCAGTTCATGAAACACAGTACTGCACAGCAAATGGTAGGAAAAGTGCACTGACCAACAACAGAAATTCCCTAAAAACGGGAAAGAGTACATGTGAATGTACGAAACACCAGAACACTGTCCTGCAGTCTGTGGTTTCTCATCATGTGTGTGAGATTCGTGATTAACTACTTTGGTGGCCTTTTTTTTATAGTATTTGTGTTGCCACAGTCAGAGAGCCATAATTTCTTTTATTTTACTGTCAATGTAGTCATATGAGGGATTAGTTTTTGAACAATGGGTTGTATTTTTCAATGGCACAATTTTGGGGTACAAATAACTTATTAAATCACGTTTTAACTTTTGTTTAACTTTAAAGATAAACTACTGTAAAAACTAGAGCTTGCCATTGTAATAATTCATTAGAAATCCTTAAGGACTTCATTATTTCACCTATTTTTTTTTATGAAATTGGCCAAATAAGTTTAGTAAAGCAAACAGTATGGGTGAGACGTCAGTATCTAAGCATGCTTGTGGAGATGGCGATGTGTAACCCGTAATAGGTGACAGTGCTATCAGCACAAAATGTTGTATGCTACTATCATGTCCTCCCCAGCACCAGATATGGAGCAGGATAATCAATCCTGCCGTGTGCTAACAAGTCATTCTCTCAATAAATACATGTAAGGGACATGGTGTTTCCCTACCACAGTTGCTTTTTAAAGGAAATTTATCATCAGAAAAAGACCTATTTTTAAAACAGGTTTTTGTGTTAAATGTTTTTTATATATATTTTTTTTTATTAATATCATTATCTGTATTAAAAAAACAAAAATCTTCAATTTTGACACTTGTTACTTTAGACTCATACTAATGGCTCATGAAGACGTCTGTAGATCTCGGACCGCAATGCATGGACTGGCCACGGCTCTTCCAACCCGAGCGTGACAGCTTCATATATTCCTATGAGCCTGTTACACTCGGGTCAGGAGAGCCGCAGCCAGTCTGTGCTTGGACCGATTTGCACAGACGTTTGCATGAGCCCTGTTATTTAGAGAATATTTTTTGAGAAGTCTCATGATAATCTCAAGTAGCCTTACAATGACAGGCAATACATCTATACACAGCTGATAACACAGGAAGCAATCACAATAGACGATGTCACAGCTGACTCCGCTCCCCTCCCTTTGCACACGCTCAACAGATGCTTCAATAAAAAAAAGATAAGGTCTATTGTTGCTAATGTGCATGCGGATTTCCTGAAGAAAAAAAATGGAAATAGGGAGTGGAAAATAGCCAGGTGGCCACCAGTACGAAAATTGCAAGATTTTTAATTTATATTTTAAAACATTGCCATTTTTTAATACATTTAACACAAAAAACCTGATTTAAACATGAGGAAATTTTCAGATGACACGTTCCCTTCAAGAGTTATGATATCTACCACAACTTTCACAGCAATACCAAATTTTAAAATATTAAAATGTATCCATGATAAATGGATATACAGATAATCCAGAATACCAACAAGCTAAAAGTATTGAATAATATGAATGGAAGGTGGGTGTGTGGCTGTTTCTAATTAATATTTAAGTCTATTTTCTTTTCCCTGAATAAATATTTATATGATATATATATATATATATATATATATATATATATATATATATACATATATATTATCACTATAATGAACACCATTAGGTTAGACTGGCATTAAATGACACAAACACCTGTCAAATACCATCAGTGATAGATGAAATAGTAAGAAACTGAGATCTTTTTTTTAAGTAGCAGACTGAAAAATGAAGTGTTACTGTACAGTTTAAGAAACCTAACACAGCACAGAAAGTGACTGAATACTCAACCATCAAAAACTCACTTCTTTGATCTGTTAATCCTCTTTATAAGTTTGCACTTGTAACCACTTATTCCATTAGCACACACAGTTGGGCATGCACAATAACTTTTAGTGTGAATCCTGAAAGCAGAAAATGATGCTCACATGAAGTACCTGGACATGACTGTAAAAAACACAGACTGGACCTCAAATCTGTTGCCTTAAAAATCTTGACCAAAAAGTTGTTCTCCATTATAACATAAATATCAAGGTACATTTCAAAACATACATCCCACTTAGAAGGAGACAGAGAGGACAAGACAATGTTAAAGAGTGTAAAAGGAAAAGCCATTGCGATTTTGACAGACAAGTGGTTGACAGAAACATAAACCGTTGTATGAAACTCTAGTCAAAAAATAGAGAGACAAGGAGATAAGATTTTAAAATGTAACTTAAGACATGGTATACATGACAAAGTATATGGAAGAGCACAGAGAAAATATGCTGGTAAAATAGTGCTAAGAAAGTGGCTATTTAACCCTTTCATGCAAGTCTGCAGATGTGGACGTTACTAGCAGTTATTTGGGGAGGGGCGGTAGCGGTGGAGGCGGCTCAGCAGGCAGAGGAGGTGCCCTGGGTTTGTCTGTGTTGCCCGGCCTGGCCCTGCGATACTCCCCATACTGCTGCAAATACTGAGGTGGCTGCATGGGCTGCACTCCCTGTGCACTGAGCAGTGAATGCAGCATGTTTACAGTGTCTTGGTAGTCAATAACCTTAGAAGCACTGTGTCCATTGGCACCAGAGGCCTCCCTCTCTGTTTTGCCATGGCTACTGCGTGGTCTGTGAGATGCTTGTGCCACAGGAGCCTCAGTTGTGGGGGTTTTGGAAGTCCTCCTTAGTTTATGAAAAGAGGGATCATGACCGCTGATTTCACCAGAAGGAGGTCTCTTTCGAGAAGGTACTGATGTTTTGTGGGAAGAGCTACCTAGTGAAGAACGCTTGCTACTAGAGCTGCTGGACGAGTCCTGATGGTGCTGCCGGTGGGTCTGGCTGTTGTGGTGGTGGTGGTGATGGTGATGAGAAGATGAAGAACTGCTCCTGTGTTTGTCTCTACTCTTGCTGCTGTTACCACCACTCTCTTCAATTGGCACTTTAATGCAAATCTTAGTCTCCTCGTTTTTTTCCCGGTTGGCTACTGGAAGATGCATTTTTAGACCGGTAGATTTATCTGTCCGTTCATGGCTTACATCATGCAAAGGAATCTTTAAAATGATGGGAGATGTGTGACTTTCCTTCTCCCGCTCTCTCTGCTGCTGAATGAGCAGGTTTTGAGCAGCACTTGCATACTGCTCCTTTAAGTTGGCTCCCATATGTTCTAGCTGTCGTTTCTGAGCAGCTAATTCTTCAGCATGCTTCGCACGGTACTCCTTTAGTGATACTTTTGCAGTGGTCGGTGCTTTGTTCACCGGTAGTTGGGCTTGATCTATGCATGGATTGTGCTCGCTAGTCCTTTGTGGCTGCCTTTGGTTCTGTATCAAAGTACCCCATGAGCTTCCAGACATGCCAGAATCCACTTTTGATCCAGAGAATGAATGAGAAGAAGCATCAGACAAGGGGGAACAGTTTGTAAATCCACCGCGGGAAAACATTCGAAGTATAGTCTGGTCAGACAGATTGTCGTTGCTATCCTCTTCGTCACAGCCATCCTCTTTAGGTTTGCTGTTGGCTTCAGTGGTCTGGACGACAAAACAAGTACAAGGATATTTAGAATAAACCTAAAATAATTTTATGTAGGATTAATGACGAATAAATTATGTATTAACCATCTCATTGCCACGTATGTAATTCACCATGATTTCAAACAATTGTAGTGACTAGAATTTAAATTTTACAACTTCAATGTCTCATATTATCCCTTTTGCTGTAAAGACAATTTTCAGTAGTAACAGATACAAATGAAACCCCATTATATTATATCCATACTGATATTTCTCTGGTGAAAATGCTATTTAGGATTATTCATGGGTGTCCTCATATATTTTTGCATCAAAGCATAATGTCATTTGTAACAGAATCCACAAAGTTCTGCCAGAACTGCTGCACAATGGATACCAGCGCTAACCCCTTATTGATTTATAAAGGGATCCGTCTATTTCTGCCAGTGTTCATCATGTGGCTCCGTCATGCCTCCGACGCAGATGGTAACAGAGCCTCAGATGTGCAATCTTACCTTTTTACTCCTCAAACCCGACTCTTATTATAAATACTTATACATTTAGACTGGTTAATGATCATAGCAGTTCTCCACCTGATGCATTTCAACCCCTTAACAATCTGTGACGTACATTTTCGGGATATGTTGATAAGAAATGTATGAAGCAGGCTTAGGAGTTGGGCCTGCTTCGTGCGCATCTCAGTTTTACCATTTAAATCCTGCTGTCAATCAGTGGCACTTAAATGATGTCATTGCCGACTGCTCGCTCCCATCAGCCCTCAGTGGCGTGATTGCGGGTAAACCATGGGTTACCATGGCAGCCAGGCGCCTACTGAAAGGCCCCTGTAACTTCCATTTTAGTCCTCCTGTGACACTCAGCCACATGCTGAGCTTCTTTGGAGAACCGCAGTTTCTCAATATACTGCAATACTATGGTATTGCAGAATATAGTGTAAGCAATTAACAATCACAGGTTCAAGTACCCTAAGGGGACTTTAAAAAAAAATAAATAAAAAAAAATGTTTTAAAAAGTAAATAAAAATATAACAATTTGCATCACTCCTTCCCCCACAATGAAAAATTAAGTAATTTAAAAAATAAACATATTTGGTATTGCCGTGTCCAAAAATGTCCAATTAAAATATAAAATTATTGAAACCGCCGTACATTGAACACTGCAATGCAAAACAATGGAAATGCCGCCTTTTCAATAGCCGCAGTTCCCCCAAAATACAATAAAAAAGTGATCAAAACATCATACATACCCCAAAATGGAACAAAAATGTTAGCTCAGCTTGTAAAAAAAACAAGACTTCATACAGAACTATTGATGGAAAAGTAAAAGTTACAAATCTCAGAAAAAGGCATCATAATTTAATTTTTCTTTCTTACAATTTCACATCAGTTGTAAGTTACATGGTAAAATAGATGGTATTGTTCAAAACTACAACTCACCCTGTAAAAAAACAAGCCTTCACATTTTGGCTCTTAGAACAAAGGGAGGAAAAAAACAGAGGCGCAAAAATGAAAAATGCCTGGGTCGTAAAGGGGTTAATCTGCTAATGCCTAACTTTGAAAGGCTAGGTGCACATGTCGCACATTAGGTGAAAATTTTCCACATGTAAAATCTGCAGCATTTTACAGCTACAGCAAAGTGAATGAGGTTTAGAGTAATCTCATCCACATGTTGCATTTTTATAGGTATAGAATCCGCAAAGAACGTGACTTTTGTGCTGTATATTTAAATCTACAGCATGTCACTTTTTGGTGCACAAAAGCACTTTTTGGAGCTGATTTTACCTATTCATTTCAATGGACTTCTAATTTTGCAAATTAAATAGCTAGGCATTGTTTTTTCCCCCTTGTTTTGGGGGGTGGGGAGGTAAATGGGATGCAAACCCAAAAGTAAAAATGCACATAAAATGTAATGAATAATTCCAAGAAATCTCCACGAGTTTTAGTTGCAGAAACACTGCGGATTTCCATTTAGAAATCTGCACCAAGTACATGATGTGTAAACCTATCCAGGGGAGATGCCATGCAGTTTCCTATACACATGTCCAGGAGGATTTAGGAGGATAGATGGAGCTTTCTTTTGTAACCATTCTCCAATATGTTTGCACGTGTCATGCATACACTGATCACTATACTGATATACTAATGTTAGAAGACTTACTCTCCAGTTTCTTATACGCTTCAAACGACTGGGAGTTCTCTCCAATATTTGGAGAAATTCATGAGTCAGTTCTGCAAGTATAGTAAAGATATAGTTACAGTTATAGCGGCTCTCCACACAAATCAATGTCATCTCAGTTTACATACACCACGTATGCTTACATTACAGCAGGTGCTGGTATACATTTTATATCCACATCAATTATGTGTATTATTCAATCTCCAAAACTAGTGTGCTTTCTATATCAAAATATACATCAAAATGTACCATACATTCAGTTGCTATAAATAATAGCATCAAATGTAAATATTATATTTGATTATCATCATATATGTATTATTTAAAGAGACACAATTGGTACCAGTTAATATATATTAGACAGAGGTGCTGCAGAAATATCTCCCCTTCATAATCCATGTTAGGTAGTCAAATGTAAGGCTATGTGCCCACGATGCAGAAATGCTCCGGATTTTTCCTGAGCGTTTAAGCATCTCCCTGGCAGAAAAAATGCATGCGGATTGTACATGCGGATTGTACATGCGGATTGTACATGCGGATTGTACATGCGTTTTCCTGCCAGGGACATGCGGATGTGAAGCGTTCTTCACTTGCATTTCCGCATGCGGATTGACAAGCGCTTTCCAGGCGATTTTAGCATCACTTGGAAAGTGCATGGATTTATATAGTGTGACCTTAAAGAATGGTTAAAAATAAAAAAAATAAATCTATACTTACCTTCCGATGGCCCCCGGAGTCTTGCTTCGCTCCGTCCTGGCTGCCGGCAGATCGCGGTACACTGAAGGAACTGCCGTCACATGACTATAACGTCAGCGCAAGTCCTCCAGTCCACCGCGATCTGCCGGCAAGGGAGGACGAGCGCAGCGGGGGCCATCAGAAGGTAAATATAACATTTATTTTTTATTTTATTCTTTTTTTACCATTTCTATGGTACCCGGGTCCGGAGAAGAGTCTCCTGTCCTCTAGACCTGGGTACCATCCGCACATTGAAACGCTTGGATTCCGTATCTACATATATAGTGATTTGGAATCCATGCATTTCAATGCAAGTCAATGGCGGCGAAAACGCAGCACTTCCGCAAAATAATTGGTAGTGCTGCGTTTTTTTCCGCAATGATAATCCGCAGCGGAAATTTCCGCAGCACGTGCACAGCACATGCGGATTATCATTGGGGAACATGGCAGGCCTTCTACCATGCATTTTTTAAGCGTTTCTGCCGCTGCGGAAACGCTTAAAAAACGCATCGTGGGCACACAGCCTAAGAGGAGATGCATTATGTCGAAGGCATCTAAATCTGAAATCATAGAAATACATAGCACTTACATCACACCAGGAAAAGCACATTCATTCAGCAACCAGGGAAAAGAAAGGAAAAAGCCTAAAACATGCAGGTAAGACACAGGTCTGGCTGCAATACATTTAACATACATCTCCAGAAGCATGGTCAATACTTTTTTACGACTTAAATATTTGGATGCTTTAATAAACATTATATAGAATAAGAAATACGAACCATCCAAAAGCTTCAGTGTCACTGTCACATCCACATACTCCCACCATGGCTTCCCGTCTGTTGACACAGGGATCTCCCAATTAGACCACTTACAAGCCAAATGGATGCAGACACATGCCACTACCGGAGGGGTGTATTGGAGGCTGAACGTTGTTAAATGCAGACTACAGATAAAAGAAAATTAAAATTTAGTACTCATCACCTGAAGTGTTAAAACACAGTTCTACAGACCTTTAGAACTTGTGCAGAGATTAGAAAAGTGTAGCTGAAATTGTCCATATATCAACCTCTATTTATGTAGGTATTTCTGAGCAAAGCATACCAAGACAAGGAAGTGTAAAAAATACTGCTGTGGATCCTGGCATAATCCCAAGGAGCAAAGGTGGCCATGCTCAGATGAGCATGCATATGGCCTAGGCATGAAGAGGCTAATAAGCTGACACCTGAAATTCAGCATGCCTGGTGCTTCTTCCCTCCAACATCTGCTGTAAAGAGTCATGACAAAACCGTATATCAGATGATGGGTAGGTTTTGCTCTGGGCGCCTCTAATTGTAACTATGAACAAAATGTTAACACTGTTTGCATTCAGTTTAGGGACATTTTATGATAATTGGGTATTTTCTTAATATGTTTTATCAACAGACTGTTTGTTTTACAATATTTTAACCCCTTTACAACCCAAAGTGGTTTGCACTTTAATGACCAGGCCAATTTTTACAATTCTGACCACTGTCACTTTATGAGGTAATTACTCTGGAACGCTTCAACGGATCCCTCTGATTCTAAGATTGTTTTTTCGTGACATATTGTACTTCATGATTGTGGTAACATTTCTTCGATATCACTTGCGTTTATTTGTGAAAAAAAAGGAAATTTGGCGAAAATTTAGCAATTTTCAAAATTTAAATTTTTATGCCCTTAAATCAGAGAGTCATGTCACACAAAATAGTTAATAAATAACATTTCCCACATGTCTACTTTACATCAGGACAATTTTGGAACCAAAACTTTTTTTTATTAGGGAGCTATAAGGGTTAAAAGTTGACCAGAAATTTCTAATTTTTCCAACAAAATTTACAAAACCATTTTTTTTAGGGACCACATCACATCTGAAGTCACTTTGAGGGGTCTTTATGACAGAAAATACCCAAAAGTGACACCATTCTAAAAACTGCACACCTCACGGTGCTCAAAACCACATTCTTTGGTTTTGAACTTTATTAACCCTTCAGGTGCTTCACAGGAATTTTTGGAATGTGGAAGAAAAAAATTAACATTTAACTTTTTTCACAAAAATGTTACTTTAGACCCATTTTTTTTTATTTTCGCAGGGGTAACAGGAAAAAATGGACCCCAAAATTTGTTGTGTAATTTCCCCTGAGCACGCAGATACCCCATATGTGGGGAAAAAACACTGTTTGGGCGCACAGCAGGGCTCGGAAGGGAAGGAGCGCCATTTGTCTTTTTGAATGTAAAATTTGCTTGAATAATTAGCGGGCGCCATATTGCGTTTCGAGAGCCCCTGATGTGCCTAAACAGTGGAAACCCCCCACAATTGACACCATTTTGGAAACTAGACCCCTCAGGGAACTTATCAGATGTGTGGTGAGCACCTTTAACCCCCAGGTGCTTCACAGAAGTTTAGAACATTGAGCCGTAAAAATAAAATTTTCACATTTTTCCCACAAAAATGTTTTTCAGCCCCCAATTTTGCATTTTCATAAGGGTAACAGGAGAAATTGCACCATGCAGTTTGTTGTTCAATTTCTCCTGAGTAAGCAGATACCCCATATGTGGGGGAAAACCACTGCTTGGGCGCACGGCAAGGTTCGGGAGGGAAGGAGCGCCATTTGACTTTTTGATTGTAAAATTTGCTTGAATAATTAGCGGACGCCATGTTGCGTTTGGAGAGCCCCTGATGTGCCTAAACAGTGGAAACCACCCACAACTGACACCATCTTGGAAACTAGACCCCTCAAGGATTTTATCAAGGGGTATAGTGAACATTTTGAACCCAGAGGTACGACACAGAATTTGATAACATTAGGTCATCATATTGAATAAGTTGTCAGTAGTCTTGAGAGCAAGTGCTCACTACTTGACTTTGCATCGGGTACTCAGGCATGCATCATGTGCTCTAGTGACATGCTCGAGTCCCCGCCCGCATATTTCACGGTTATTAGACACCCAAAAAAAAACATGCGGGGATCGCTCGTGCATGACAGGCAATCCCCGAGTTTTTTTTTTGGCCGCGAAGCATATGGGGCGAAGAATCGAGCACCCGCGATACTCAATGCATACCCGAGCACTCGATGCAAACTCAAGTAGCGAGCACTTACGCTCAACACTAGTTGCCATACCGTCATCTTTTTTTTTTTTTTACTTTTGAAAAAAATCCCAACCCTAACCCTAGCCCAACCCTAACCCCAACCTAACCCTAGCACAACCCTAACCCTAGCCCAACCCTAACCCCAACCCTACCCTAACCATAGCCCAACCCTAGCACAACCCTAACCCTAGCCCAACCCTAACCCTAGCCCAACCATAACCCCAACCCTAGCCCATCCCTAACCCGAGAGTTTATTTTTTACGCCATTCCTCATGCGGTATAAGTGATTAGACGACTTTATTCTTCGGGTCGGTGCGACTACAGAGATACCAGAATCATATCGGGTTTTTATGATTGACAGCTGTCACATACTAAAAGACGCATTTTTTTTGTAAAATCTAGTTTTTTCATTGCCATATTTTGAGAGCTATAATTTTTCCATATTTTGGCCGACAGAGTCATGTGACGGCTTGTTTTTTGCGAGATGAGTTGACGTTTTTATTGGTGCCATTTTCAGGCACGTGACATTTTTTGATTGCTTTCTATTCCGATTTTTGGGAGGCAGAATAAACAAAAACCAACAATTCAAGAATTGTTTTTTTTTTTATTCTGTTCCGCGCGTGGTAAAATTGATAAGGTAGCTTTATTCTTCGGGTCAGTACGCTTACAGCAGTACCACATTTATATAGTTTTTCTATTTTTTGGCGCAAAAAGCAATTTTATATAAAATTTTTTTTTTTTTGCATCGCTTTATTCTGAGAGCTATAAATTTTTTATTTTTCGGCTGATGGAGCTGTATGGCGGCATGTTTCTTGAGGGACGAGATGACGTTTTCAGCAGTACCATTTTTATTTATATTAGTCTTTTTGATCACGTGTTATTCCATTTTTTGTTAAGCGGTATGATGATAAAGCATTGTTTTTTGCTTCGTTTTTTTTTTTTTACCGTGTTCACTGAAGGGGTTAACTAGTGGGACAATTTTATAGGTCAGGTCGTTCCGGACGCGGCGATACCAAATATGTGTACTTTTATTGTTTGTTTTTTTTCAGAATAATATTTATTGATGGGTACATTATATTTTTATTTTTGGTGGATTTTTTTTTTTTTATATTTTTACAATTTTTTTTTTTGGGACTTTCTGACACTTGTTTTACTTTTATCCTTTGTCCCACTATGGGACTTTCACTTTTTTTATTCTGATCGCCTGCATAGCACAGGAATGGAGCACCATCCCTGTGCTATGCAGGCTGTCAGTTCTGCACAGGGAGAAGATAGTTTGGTCATGCACTGCGCACGACCAAAATATCTTCCTGCTGTCTGGTGACCCGGATGTTGTCATGACGACATCGGGTCGTCATGGCAACATCCGGGAAGCCGCGGCAGACAGCGCTGGAGGCCGGAAGAGGAGGTGAGTATTGCGATCACCTCCCCTTGCCACCGCAATGATGCGATCAACTTTGATTGCATCATTGTGGGGGTTAATGTGCCGGGAGCGGTGCGGGACCGATCCCTGCACATAGTACCGGGTGTCAGCTGTGACAATCAGCTGACACCCGGTGGCGATTGTGCTTGCACAGCCTGTGTGCGGGCGCGATCGCAAAGACGTACTAATACGTATCAGGCTCTTAAAGCCGAGGGCGCAGATACGTATTAATACGTCTTGGGCTTTAAAGGGGTTAAACATCACTAAGATGTGATCCTTTTAGTGCTAAAAGTGACAATTTTTCTAACACAATCATTAATTTTAAAAGGGTTTTCTCAGAATTATTTTACTGATAAAGACTCGCCAAGGTTAAAATAACAGACTTTGATAAGCTCATATATTATTCCCTGTTGCTTCCACCGGTTTTTGACAGGCTACATGAAGTGGACATCACCTTTAAGTGGAAACCGAATTCACAAGTGGACTTCCTGTATAGTGTTCAATAACAGTGATTGTGAAAACGGAGCTTTATTCCACATACTCTATGTTAACAGCAATTACTTTTTCAACCTATACACTTAATAATATGTGCAGAAATTAACCTGTTCGTTGCCATGAAGTAGGATGTCTGAGCCAAGTCCTTGCTTGCTGAGAATAAATAGAGAGATCATTTACGTGGATGAATTATCCTGACTGAAGGCTATTTCACATATTACAATATTATTTCCGGCTCTATAGTACTTACACATACGATCAGCATAATTATTTTTAAAGAGAACCTATCACGTGATTCAAGATGCCCGAAACATGAGCAGGGCACTCGCTTAACTGTTTGTACAAAGCTGCACCATGCACCAGTCTGCAGGCTCGGCCACTGCTGCAGACAACTCTGCTCACTATGGCCACTCATTTTACTGATCAGACGTTTCAGAGATAGGACCCCAACAATCTAAGATTCATCTCCCAAAGTGTGGTTAGATGACAGATTGTATATGTGAGAAAACCTATTAAAATATTCTGATAAGCTGACACTTAAACGTGTTATTCAGGACTACATTATTTTTTACTATCGGCCTAAGAACTAATAGGCAGGTAGTTACTAATTCCCTGCCTGTTATGCCCAGCCCAGATCTCTGCCAGCAGAGTGGTCACAGACCGCTCCTGCAGCTTCCGCAGACATTATGCAGACAGAGCATCAGCTTCTCTTCCACTCTGTTGATGGGGCGTGACTGCCGATGTAATGATGCCCCCCGCTGCCAAACTGTGGGAAACCGGCTGTCAGTCAGCATGGTGTCGGAAGTCACGCCGTGTCAAAGAGCAGCCAGGAAGAGGAAGAGCTGCTCTGTTGAAGTGGAGCAGCTGAATTTCCGGCAGCAGCAGTCAGTGACAGCTCTGAGCCGGCGCTGGATAAAACAGGCAGGTAATTAGCAACTACCTACCTGTTATTTTCTTTACTATGAGCCAAATAACTTATACAGTCCTAGATAACCCCTTTATGGTAAAAATGTAAAAAAAAACAAACAAAAAAAAAACACTTGTCTGGGCTTGCCTGTGGATTATAAAGGGACAATGTAGTATTACATGCTGGCCAGTCAAACTAATGGAGAGTAATACAGGGATGATCCGGGTCTACCAGCTCTCTGCTTTGGCTAACAGTACTAGTGTACTGAATGCTCACCTCTTACCAGCTGGGTGCACTTTACTACATGAGTGTGTGGGTGATCAATGGTAATTTCAAACCCTGAAAAACAAAAGACAGTACTTCAGATATCAAGCCAAAAAGAGGACTACTTGGGCTACAGAGAAGCATCTGAATGTAACAGAGAAGGTATCCATGACAAGGGAAAGATACACAAGTCAATTAACTCTAATATTAAACATTTACTGTAGACCACATTAGCATGTTCATGAGACAGTGTTGTATGTGAGATCAAACACTAAGAACTATTTAAGGAGGTGGGCCATGATATAAACATTTTAGGAAAGACTTGAAAGTAAAAAAATAAATAAATAAATAAAAAACACTACTCATCCAATTATGTCCGCTCCCACCTTTGTTTACCTTCCCGCAGCTGATTAATTGCAGTCTACCATGTGACCACTGCAGCCAATCACTGGTGTCAATGATGATGCCTGCATGTCTGGTACAAGAACACTGAGACCTGTGATTGGCTGCAATAGTCAAGAGGGTAGACTTGATCAGACCTGATCAGTTGCAGGAAGCTTAACAGTGACTGGTGGGGACCACCAGATATTAAATGGGGAATGTTTTTTCTCTTTTCTATTTCAAAGCGTTTCCAGCTTTCCCAAAAGATTTTTTTTTCCATACGCTGAACAACAGTCATAATGAGACTACAAATGAACAATAGCCAGTGACTGTTCTTTGCTGACAAATCAACTAAATAAAAAGAGCACATATCAACACAAGCATGTAATAAGGCCCTTGAGCTGCAAGAATATCATCCAGCACATAGTGCTATTGTGCAGACTCTTCGTCCAGGTCAGTCTTGTTCCACGGCTGGGATCAAGGCTTAGTTCGGGCTTTCCATTTTCAGCCATCCTGGAAGACTTACCCAGGGTCTGCAGTATAATGCTCTCTAGAATGACCAGGTCTTGGGCTTGTTGCAGGTATGCCTGTTGTTGAGAGGACAGGCAAATTACTCACTGGCAAGCACTCTGTACAAAACAACCACGGTATGCAGGTGGACTCACCAACTGGTCATGGGCCTGCAGTAACTGAGATTATTGCGAAATTTTATACTTTATAAGTATGATGAAGAAGATAAGTGTAATAAAAAAAATCAATCATGTTCTGATTAAATATTGGTAGCGAGAACAGACCAAACCAGTTGGTGAGCCTACTTGCTAAATATAGCTGCCAAGCAACAGAGGCAAAAGGTCCAGTGAAAACAATGCTACATGCAAACAAGTAGGTAACACAAATATGCTCCGCAAACTATCCCACCAGCTCAGGAATCGCTCAGCTTCCTGCACTTTGCTGAACTTATACAATGTGTTAGTCCTAGAATTCATGGAATATAAACGTGTCCAAAGTAGACCTTAACAAAAGGTAGTAAGCAACCACATGAACTAGACACCTGTCTGCCTGCTTCCCAAGACCCACACAATCATTAGAAATCATGATCAAAGCAGGAAGGCTACAAACATTGAACGGCTTTAAGAGGTATAGATTGTCGAAGGTTTTTAAAATGTTTAGGCAGTGTACATACGAGTCTACAAGGACACTTCAGACCTTCCTTAGGCTGTGTGCCCACGATGCATTTTTTAAGCGTTTCCGCAGCGGCAAAAACGCTGCAGAAATGCTTAAAAAAAGCATGGTAGAAGGCCTGCCATGTTCCCCAATGATAATCCGCATGTGCTGTGCACATGCTGCGGAAATTTCCGCTGCGGATTATCATTGAGGAAAAAAACGCAGGACTACCAATTATTTTGCGGAAGAGCTGCGTTTTCGCCACCATTGACTTGCATTGAATCGCTTGGATTCCGCATCACTGTATATGTAGATGCGGAATCCAAGCGCTTCAATGTGCGGATGGTATCCGGGTGTGGAGGAGAGGAGACTCTCCTCCGGACCCGGGTACCATAGAAACTGTAAAAAAAAAAAAAATAAAATAAAAAATAAATATATACTTACCTTCTGGCGGCCCCCGATGCGCTCCTCCTTGCAAGCCGGCAGATCGCGATGGACTGAAGGACCTGCGCTGACGTCATGGTCATGTGACGGGTCACGCGACGCTGATGTCGGCAGGTCCTTCAGTGTACTGTGATCTGCCGGCAGCCGGGACGGTGAAGCAAGACTCCGGGGGCCATCGGAAGGTAAGTATATATTTATTTTTTTATTTTTAACCATTCTTTGGGGTCACACTATATAAATCCATACCGTTTGCATGGATTTATATAGTGTGACCAAGTTGACAAGCACTTTCCAAGTGATGCTAAAATCGCTTAGAAAGCGCTTGTCAACCCGCATGCGGAAATGCATGTGAAGAACGCTTCACATCCGCATGTCCCTGGCAGGAAAAACGCATGTACAATCCGCATGCGTTTTTTCTGCCAGGGAGATGCAGAAACGCTCAGGAAAAATAAGGAGCATTTCTGCATCGTGGGCACGTAGCCTTAGTATGCAACTGCATAAGAATCGTGCAGCCAGGAGACGCAGTCAGAAAGAGTTTCTGAAGTCTCTGCCTTCCTGATCGCTGCATACATCACAATGAATAAGCATTGTGTATCCATGCCAGGAATCACATAGACTTTCAGGTCCTGAAGGGTCTTAGCAGACCCATATCAGCTCTACACAGTGTGCCCAAGAATAATATAATCTACCAGGCCCTCAGAAGATGGTGTAGTGCTGGCGTCTAGGGCTGGGTTCCCAAACACATTTGTAGAAAAAAGAAAGTCTCTCACCTCTTGAAGTTCAAAGCTGAAGGTTAACCTGGAATTGCGCCTAATGATCAGGTATGCTTTGTCATTTCTGAAATCATCGGTCTTCAGAAAGTGTTTGTAACCATTAGATTTGTTTTGTAGAGGTAGTATTTGTACACTGTTTCATACAGTGCTGAGCCCTATTCTACAGCTGCTGGAAGTGGACTATGGCAAGAACCACTTAGCTAATTAAAGAGAAATGACAGTCCATCATTACTTTAACCCCTTTACAACCCAAGGTGGTTTGCACGTTAATGAAAGGGCCAATTTTTACAATTCTGACCACTGTCACTTTATGAGGTAATTACTCTGGAACGCTTCAACGGATCCCCCTGAATCTGAGATTGTTTTTTCGTGACATAATGTACTTCATGATTGTGGTAAAATTTCTTCGATATCACTTGCGTTTATTTGTGAAAAAAACGGAAATTTGGCAAAAATGTAGAAAATTTTGCAATTTTCAAAATTTGAATTTTTATGCCCTTAAATCAGAGAGATACAGTACAGACCAAAAGTTTGGACACACCTTCTCATTTAAAGATTTTTCTGTATTTTCATGACTATGAAAATTGTACATTCACACTGAAGGCATCAAAACTATGAATTAACACATGTGGAATTATATCCTTAACAAAAAAGTGTGAAACAACTGAAAATATGTCTTATATTCTAGGTTCTTCAAAGTAGCCACCTTTTGGTTTGATGACTGCTTTGCACACTCTTGGCATTCTCTTGATGAGCTTCAAGAGGTAGTCACCGGAAATGGTTTTCACTTCACAGGTGTGCCCTGTCAGGTTTAATAAGTGGGATTTCTTGCCTTATAAATGGGGTTGGGACCATCAGTTGTGTTGTGCAAAAGTCTGGTGGATACACAGCTGATAGTCCTACTGAATAGACTGTTAGAATTTGTATTATGGCAAGAAAAAAGCAGCTAAGTAAAGAAAAACGAGTGGCCATCATTACTTTACGTTGTCACAATACACTCCCTTTTTTTTCTCCTTTTTTTGTAATTCTTTATTATGTATTTGTATTCATGTATTAAGGTTGATTTTTCTGTAACACTTGTTGTTATTTCATTGTTATTTATTTATTCTCAACATCGGTGTGTAGTTTAATGTATTTTTCCAGCACATATTTTTAAGGAGATATGGAACCCATACTTACTAGTTTGGGTGTTCCGCACATTATAAAACAGCACTACAGTGTGTACTCATATTTTGTCCATAACTTCTCCTGATATCCCGTTATTTCAGATGTGTGCGCCCGTGAGCGATTGACGAACTTCCAGGTCCTTCCCTACGTGGACCATGTGACCGCTGACGCTCAGGTTGCTACAGCAACTCAGCGCTTGCGTGTCACGGACCGCTGAAGGAAGTTTACCTCTCAGGAAGTCATCACGTGCGCCGTTCATCATCTCACTTCCGGTCTTCAGGTCCGCAACTCACAGCTGATTACATTCATGTCCCGATCATTACCTCCATATATACCTCACCTTACACGTCGTACATTGCGCTCCCTGAAGAAGGCCGACTAAACGCGCGTCGGAGCGGTTGGTCTTCCTGTACATTCACTATTTATCATCTCACCAGGTAATGAACATTTGGGTCAATAATTTTCATACAATTCAAATTTGATTTTATTTCCCACTTCAGCTCATGTATACCGACCTTTCACATTATAGGATTGCTGTGCAACCATGAAAATGGGGATATGGTATATTATAGCTATTTCTACATAGTAGCATACCATTGTTCATGCCTGTGGTGTTGTATACTCATGGTAATAACATTGTGAATGTCACTGGGTGACGAGACCCATTTTTTGACGTATACTGGTGTATTTTTTAGGCACACTTTTTAGTGGTGCAATTTCATTTCAATAAAAGTTATATTTTATGATCTTCTGAACTCAGTTTTCTTGTTTTTTGGATTAATTTATCTCCAATATACAAGTTGTTGGTACATTATATCTTTGGAGTTTTTCGTGATCACTATTATTGTTGATATGGGATACCATTGTGGAACTTGTGAAAGTTAGAAATTGCACCATGCAGTTTGTTGTGCAATTTCTCCTGAGTAAGCAGATACCCCATATGTTGGGGAAAACCACTGATTGGGCGCACGGCAGGGTTCGGAAGGGAAGGAGCGCCATTTGACTTTTTGAATGTAAAATTTGCTTGAATAATTAGCGGACACCATGTTGCGTTTTGAGAGCCCCTGATGTGCCTAAACAGTGGAAACCCCAAACAAGTGACACCATTTTGGAAACTAGACCCCTCAGGGAACTTATCTAGATGTGTGGTGAGCACCTTGAACCCCCAGGTGCTTCACAGAAGTTTAGAATATTGAGCCGTAAAAATAAAATTTTCACATTTTTCCCACAAAAATGTTTTTCAGCCCCCAATTTTGCATTTTCATAAGGGTAACAGGAGAAATTGCACCATGCAATTTGTTGTGCAATTTCCCCTGAGCACGCAGATACCCCATATGTGGGGGAAAAACACAGCTTGGAAATACGGCAGGGTTCGGAAGGGAAGGAGCACCATTTGACTTTTTGATTGTAAAATTTGCTTGAATAATTAGCAGATGTGCCCCTGATGTGCCTAAACAGTGGAAACCCCCCAGAAATGACACCATTTTGGAAACTAGACCCCTCAGGGAACTTATCTAGATGTGTGGTGAACACCCTGAACCCTCAAGTCCTTTACAGAAGTTTATAACATGGAGCCGTGAAAATAAATAAATCAAAGATTTTCCACAAAAATTATGTTTTAGCCCCAATTTTTTTATTTTCACAAGGGTAAGAGGAGAAAATGGACCCCAAAAACTTTTGTGCAATTTCTCCTGAGTACGCCAATACCCCATATGTGGGGAAAATACAGTGTTTGGGCGCACGGCAGGGTTCAGAAGGGAAGGAGCACTGTTTGACTTTTTGAACACAAAATCGGCTGGAATCGAGAGCGGACGCCATGTAGCATTTGGAGAGCCCCTGATGTGCCTAAATAGTGGAAACCCCCCACAAGTGACCTCATTTTGGAAACTACACCCCTCATGGATTTTATCAAGGGGTATAGTGAACATTTTGAACCCAGAGGTACGACACAGAATTTGATAACATTAGGTCATCATATTGAATAAGTTGCCATTAGTCTTGAGCGCAAGTGCTCGCTACTTGACTTTGCATCGGGTACTCAGGTATGCACCATGTATCAAGGGTGCTCTAGTGACATGCTCGAGTCCCCGTCCGCATGTTTCACGGTTACTAGACACCCAAAAAAAATCATGCGGGGATCACTCGTGCATGGCAGGCAATCCCCATGAGTTTTTTTTGGCCGCAAAGCATATGGGGCGGAGACTCGAGCATGTCACTCGAGCACCCACGATACTCAATGCATACCCGAGCACCCGATGCAAACTCAAGTAGCGAGCACTTGCGCTCAACACTAATTGCCATATCGTCACCTTTTTTTTTTACTTTTGAAAAAAATCCCAATTCTAACCCTAGCCCAACCCTAACCCCAACCCCAACCCTAGCACAACCCTAACCCGAGAGTTTATTTTTTACGCCGTTCCTCATGCGGTATAAGTGATTAGATGACTTTATTCTTCGGGTCGGTGCGACTACAGAGATACCAGAATCATATCGGGTTTTTATGATTGACAGCTTTCACACACTAATAGACGCATTTTTTTGTAAAATCTAGTTTTTACATCGCCATATTTTGAGAGCTATAATTTTTCCATATTTTGGCCGACAGAGTCATGTGACGGCTTGTTTTTTGAGGGACGAGTTGACGTTTTTATTGGTACCATTTTCAGGCACGTGACATTTTTCGATCGCTTTCTATTCCGATTTTTGGGAGGCAGAATAAACAAAAACCAACAATTCAGGAATTGTTTTTTTTTTGTTTTTTTTTTATTCTGCTCCGCGCGTGGTAAAATTGATAAGGTAGCTTTATTCTTCGGGTCAGTACGCTTACAGCGGTACCACATTTATATCGTTTTTCTATGTTTTGGCGCTTTTACATAATAAAAGCAATTTTATAAAAAAAAATATTTTTTTGCATCGCTTTATTCTGAGAGCTATAACTTTTTTATTTTTCGGCTGATGGAGCTGTATGGTGGCTTGTTTTTTGCGGGACGAGATGACGTTTTCAGCGGTACTATTTTTATTTATATTCATCTTTTTGATCGCGTGTTATTCCATTTTTTGTTTGGCGGTATGATGATAAAGCATTGTTTTTTGCTTCGGTTTTTTTTTTTACCATGTTCACTGAAGGGGTTAACTACTGGGACAATTTTATAGGTCAGGTCGTTCCGGACGCGGCGATACCAAATATGTGTACTTTTATTGTTTTTTTTTTTTCATAATAATATTTATTGATGGGTACATTATATTTTTATTTTTGGTGGATTTTTTTTTTTTCACTTTCTGACAGTTTTTTTTATTTTTATACTTTGTCCCACTATGGGACTTTCACTTTTTTTTATTCTGATCGCCTGCATAGCACAGAAATAGAGCACCATACCTGTGCTATGCAGGCTGTCAGCACTGCACAGGGAGAAGACAGTTTAGTCATGCGCAGCGCATGAGTAAAAAATCTTCCTGCTGTCTGGTGACCCGGATGTTGTCATGACGACATCGGGTCTTCATGGCAACATCCGGGAAGCCGTGGCAGACAGCGCTGGAGGCCGGAAGAGCAGGTGATTAGTGAGATCACCTCCCCTTAGCCACCGCAATGCTGCGATCGACTTAGATCGCAGCATTGAGGGGGTTAATGTGCCTCCCTGCACATAGTACCGGGTGTCAGCTGTGACAATTAGCTAGCTGACACCCGGGGGCGATCGCGCCCGCATAGCCTGTGTGCGCGTGATCACAATGACATATTAATACGGGTCAGGCTCTTAAAGCCCAGGGCACAGACGTGTATTAATACGTTTTGGGCTTTAAAGGGGTTAAGACATAAAGATCAGTCAATCTGGAAAATTGCTAGAACCATGAAGTATTCTCAAGTGTAGTCATGAAAACCATCAATCACCATGAAGATATTGTCTCTCATGAGGACCACCTCAGAAAAGGAAAACCAAGACCCTCTGCTACAGAGGATAAGTTCATCAATTACCAGCCTCAGACACAGCAAATTGACAGCACCTTAGATAGAAAAATTGTCAAATTCATAAAGACATCTCCGGAGAGGGGACATATAAACCTCACATTAAACATATGGGATTAATTATAACTGGGGAAGGGAGAAAGAGCTGACACTTCAACCTCATACCTTCTGCCATGAACAGGTAATTACAACAGGGGATCTGACAGGCAGTCACCAAGTCTAGTTTTCATATACTCAGAGGCAGAGAAGTACAATACCCAAGGCAAGAGCTTCTTCTGCTCAAAGGAATTATCTCGGACACTCTGGAGCAAGTGATGAATATTGGGGTTTGCATCGATCCCATATTTATGGGAGATATATTTTCGGCATTGTAATGAACATAAGACATTCACTCACATCACCGTAAGGCCGGCCTAACACCTCCAACTTAAATATCAGTTGGATGGATTATGCTATTCATGCTATTGTTCCATCTCCATAGAAAGATAAAATAATTATAGGAAACATGACAATAATATCTCCCGCCTGGGACCTCCAGGGTTGAAGATATCCTGAAAGTTGGGGATCTCATAATCTTCTAAAGACCTAGCACATCCAAAGATCAGCCCCCTATATGAGTTTAAAAAAGGGAAGATATGTGGGCGTAATCTAATAAAAATCAAGAGTTTGGGTTTTTGTCATTTGTCAGTTCTGGAAGACAAAGTGCTCTGTGGTTTTGTCTACTGCTCTAAGGAGTGATTCCCCCGGTAATCTCTGAGCCATTTCCGTGACACTGGTTTAGTACTTTTATTTTGTTATCCCTTTTTGTTCCATGTGATTCTATATACCTTATTGTTTTATTCCCATTTTGTAACATCTTTGCATATTTTTCTAAACACTGCCTACTTTTCTGGATTAAATACATAAAATTTAATAACTCCGTTCCTCTTGCTCTGTAAACCGCACCACTGAAGCCATATGCTACCTGTCGGGTGTCCAATCGACCTGTATAAACTATTGGTGGTGGCAACTAGTTTTTCGTGGGTTATTGGGAAGATTGGCGGTGACCGTACCGGAGTATATAAATATTCCATGGGTTGGAATTGGATGTGTATATACTATGCGTCCACTGTGAGCTCCCTAATGTCCGGCCTAGTAGTGAAAGCAGACACGGCCTCAACTATTAATCGTCAACCAATTGCGTAATTATCTTGACGATAGGAGGAGGCGGAGTGCTGGTTCGTGAACATCGGGCAACAGCAGGGAGATATCTACAGATCTCCTGACTGTTCCCTGCCAGCCCTCATAAACGATGCACAAACATCAAGTAGCAAACACATCTCAACATCAACTGTCCAGAGGAGACTAAGAAGCAGGCCATTATGGTTACATTACTGCAAAGAAGCCACTACTAAGGACCACAAACTTGTTTGGGCCAAGCAACACAAGGAGGACTGGACAATAGATCATTGGAAAACTGTACTGTCGTCTGAGGAGTCAAAATGTGAGATTTTTTTATAGCAACCACCACGACTTTGTGAGACTCAGAAAAGGTGGGCGGATGATTTCTACATTTGTGGTGCCCACTATGAAGCCATGGATGGGGAGGATATTATTCTTAGCTGATGACATTGTTGGTGATTTATTCCAAAACCCATCCACATTTACCAAGTATGGCTACCACAGCATTCTGCATTGACATGCCATCCATCTGGTTTACAATTTGTGGGACCATCATTCATGTTACAATAGGATAAAGACCTAAAACACACCTTCAGGCTATGTAAGGACTGTGTGAGCAATTAGGAGAGGGAGTGCTGCATCAGATACCATGGCCTCCACGATCACAGAACCTCAATCTACATTAGATAGACTGGGATAAGTTGGAGATCAGAGTGAAAGTAAAGCAGCCAATAAATGCTCGGTACCTCTGGGAACTCTTTCAAAACTGTTGGAAAACCAATCCAGGTGATACCTTAAGAAGCTGCCTGACAGAATGCCAAGAAATTGTACAGCTGTCATCAAAGTAAAAAGGGAGTACTTTGCAATATCCAAGGTTTGACACATACTGTGGTTTATTTCACATGTTTTTCTTTACTCCTCGTTTCCATATGTGTTGCTTTGCGATTTTGCTGCCTTTTGTCTGAATCTACAATGCGCAAACTCCAATAAGAACAAGGAAAACCGCTGCTTGAACAGGTGTATCCAAACTTTTGACTGGTACTGTATATGCGGTCATGGCCGAAAGTGTTGGCACCCTTGAAATTTTTCTAGAAATAAAGTATTTCTCCCAGAAAATTATTGAAATTACATATGTTTTGTTACACACTTGTTTATTTCCTTTATGTGTATTGGAACAACACAAAAATACAGAGAAGAAAAGGCAAACTGGACATAATTTTGCACATAGGTAAGTGATTGTAATATTCTTACATATATAACAGGAATGAGCCCAAAAACTGAGCTGAATAACCTTGTAATGCTATAAGAAAATTACAATTTTTACCATCTTAGCAAATAACCTGATTAAACCAAATAAGAGCTGCATAGTCTGAATATGAAACATGTAACTTAGGCTGGCAATATACATTAGATGGATGTTGGCTGAACGATGCTTTGGCCAATTGTTCGGCCAACAGCCATTTCAGCTGACAGTCCCATTCGCAAGAGCGCTCGCTCGGCCGAGCTCTCCTGTATTCTTTGAAAGTGAGTGGCACGTTGGCCAGCGGCTTATCTCAGGGAGAACAATGCAATCAGTGGTCTGAAATCAGACATGCGCGATCGACATCTACTCCAAACTGTAGTATCGGCGTCTCTGCCCCCTGATAGGCAGAGACGCAGTCCCTCTTACCACTGCGCTCCCGGCCGGCGTCTTCCGGCTCTCCTGCTGCTGCCGGCGCGCGCACCTTCCCGGGCACTGTGCTTAGGGCGCGCACGCTCCCTCCCTCTTAAAGGGGCCACGCGCGCCGTCCTAAGAAGTCCCTGGCCAATGGCCGGAGGACCTCTCATATAAAAGGCACCTCCTCCAAAATGGAGGTGCCCGTGCAAGGTTGTAGCTTTGTGTCCTAAACTCTGCTTCAGCCCTCAGGTCCCGCCGCCAGCCTGACTACCAGTCCTGTCTGCCAGTCTGACTACCAGTCCAGTCCGCCAGCCTGACTACCAGTCCAGTCCGCCAGCCAGACTACCAGTGCAGTAAGCCAGCCTGACTACCAGTCCAGTCCGCCAGCCTGACTGCCAGTCCTGTCAGCCAGCCTGACTGCCAGTCCTGTCTGCCAGCCTGACTGCCAGTCCTGTCCGCCAGCCTGACTACCAGTCCTGTCCGCCAGCCTGACTACCTGTCTCCGCCTGCCAAGTGTACTCTCCAGCCCGACAGTCTGCCTACGATTCAAACCTGCCAGTCTGTCTATGGGCCTGGCTTGCCTGCCTACCCGGAAAACTTACCAGTTACCTGCGGTGCCTATCAGTCAGCCTACCTGGAGCCTCCTACCAGTTACTTGCCGTGCCTATCAGTCAGCCTACCTGGAGGCTCCTACCAGTTACCTGCCGTGCCTACCCAGAGGCTCCTGCCAGTTACCCGTGGGAGTCACCTGCTCTCATACAAGGACAGGCCCAGAGTAGCACCTGGTCCCTCTGCTTGGTCCTTCCCTGGTTCACGGAGTCGATTGAGTCGCCGTGCGACCTTGGTCAGTCCGAGTTGATACCTAGTTACGCCCCTCTGGTCCCTCCTTGCTCCGCAGCATAGAGGTTCCACCACCCGGAACCTGTAACACGAACCATCAGTTGGCCTGTGCCTCATACAAATTAGACCGTCACCTGAACCCGGAGATATCAGCAGGTTCAGCCAACTTTAGTCTAATGTGTATGGGGGACTCAAGACACTTTTCATTTTGTGGGCAGAAAAACATAAATAGTATATGTGGTATCACCAACTTGCTTGTATATATTTGTGCCTAAAAGGGCATAAAGGCAAAGCACAGCTTTTAAATGTACATTTTTATTTTACATATCCCGTACAGAAAATGATTAAATCCTAGGGTAACCACCTAAAGGATAGATGAAAGACCAGATATTATTAAAGGACTACATGAAACTCATTATTTCATATTAATCATTTTCTGTATGAGATTCATCCAAAAAAGATGCACTTCAAAGCTGTGTCTTGTCTATATGTACTTGTTAGCACTAATTAATACAAGCAAGCTGATGATACCGTGTACTACATAGTGTCCATACAGTGAATAGTGTCTAAGGGCTCATTCACACATCAGTTTTTCACATATGAGTGCTATCCATGTTTTTCATGGACAGTACTCAGCCCTGTGACAGTCTATGACGCTGATCGCATGTTAGTGACTGAGCGGTCTCTGTAGAATTGTAGAGACATGTCCGTTATTGATCTGAGTGTCAGATCAAATTCAGCATGATGCCATCCATGTGCTGATCATTTTTCACTCACTGACAGATACTGTAGAAGGTGGAGACATTTTTTTTCTTCTGAACAGCGAAAAAACTGATGACACTTGGTCCATTTTTCTTGTATGTCAAAAAACTGAAGTCTGAATGAGGCATTAGTCACATGTAACATATTCACACTATGCAGCACTTGTATGGTTTAATTATTTTATTTGCTATGGCAATAAAATACAGTAGCTCTGATCATTGATCATAAAATAGACCTTGAATAAAGACTTGATTAAGATATACAGTACTGTGCAAAAGTTTTAGACAGGTGTGGAAATAATGCTACAAAGTAAGAATGCTTTCAAAAATAGAAAGAGTAACAAAATGCAAATTGAAAGAACAAAGGGAAATCTAAATGGTCCCCACAAAGCCCTGATCTGAACATCATTGAGTCTGCTTGGGATTACATGAAGAGACAGCAGGATTTCCGCAAGCTTACATCCACAGAAGATCTGTGTTTTGTTCTCCAAGATGTTTAGAATAACCTTCCTTGTAACTAGAAGAATTGATGCCGTTTTAAAGGCAAAGGGAGGTCACACCAAGTATTGATTTGATTTCTCTTTTGTTTATTGACTTTATATTTTGTTAATTGATAAAAATTAACCATTAACACTTTTATTTTAACTTTGCAGCATTTTTCAACAGCTAGCTAACACTGTTGCACAGTACTGTATGTTTTTTTTTAAATTTTTGATGGGTTTGCAAGAACATATATTGTTGAAAACCTGTTCGCATTAAACATTCTGTTAAACGCTCGGCTCTTTCATCATTATGTGGCGGTGACCTGAAGTGGGTGTGCCAAGTGGCTATAATTCTTACTTATACTCATAAATGTATAATATCTGAAAATGGTTTGAATAAAGCCGAAAATCATCATATGAGTGTATTAGGCTTAGGCCACGGCCCCACTATCAGTATTTGGTCAGTATTTTTTCTCAGGAGTGGGAGGCAAAACCAGGAGTGGATGATAAATGCAGAATTGGTGACTTGTTTCTATTATACCTTTTCTCTGATTGTTCCTCACCTGGTTTTGGCTCCCACTCCTGAGAAAAAAATACTGACCGAATACTGACCAAATACTGATAGTGGGGCCGTGGTCTTAATCTGATGAAATAAACCTTTAGCTTTGAACTTCAAGAAGTGACTGCCAGTCTTCTTTTTATAGTGTGGTCAGGAGACTGCATTTACCCTGTAACTGGGGCTAATATGTCAGCCCCACTTACAGTAGAAATCTGCATAAATCAATATTTCAAACTATAATGCTGAAATGAACCCAAAAAGGTTTATGATGACACAATGTATGGTAAAAAATAGATAAAACAAGAAAAAAAATGAAAATAGGAGACATTTCTAGTCCAAACCACAGTTTATAGCCCCTCTACAGACTTAAAAATATATCCAATACATAAAAAAAAAAATCACAATTAAAAAAGGTACTCATTTTAAAAAAACAGACAACTCCTTGAATAGATAATATATATTTGTAGCCGGTGTCTGGCTAAAACGATGAACACCACCAAAAAGGTGACCAAACAGTATTCAAAGTTACAAACTATGGATATAATTTTCGTCATTTTACTCAATGGCTCTATCACACTACCTTATCTATTCTTGTGAATAAGGCTGGGCTGTAATACCAGACAAAAGTAGAAATGTTTCTCAAAGAAAGCAGATATTCTTGTGTAACCCTGGATAACCCTTGATCTCCTACTACCAGTGTGGTTCTGTCATGCATTCACACTTTGGGCAGATTTATGAGGCACAATTCTGTCTCAGATTAAGCCAGAATCCCACGCACGTCATGTATTACATTTATTAAGAATTTTAGACACTTTATCCTCCTCACTAGACACTTTTATAAAATGTCTATAAATGTGGTCTGGCTAAATGTATTATTAAGCTACACCAAATTTATTAACCTCTCTCGGACCAAGCCATTTTTTTTTATTTTCACTTTAGTTTCTTAGTCACCTTTTCCAGGAATCATGACTTTTTTAAATTATATAATTGTTGTGTCACCATAGCTGTATGTGGATGATTTATTTGCTGGACAAATGGTAGTTTTAAATGAGACCTTTCACTTTACAATAAAATGTACTGAAACATGGGAAAATGATTTTTAGTGGAGTGAAATGGTGAAAAAAATGCAATTCCATCATTGCTTTTTTGGGTTTCATTTTACAGCGTTCTTAAAGATAAACTGGGGATATGAATCTTCATGTCGGACCTATTGCGGAGATACCAAACATGTATATATTTTTATTTTAATGGTTAAAAAAAATTCAGAACTTTGTAAATAAAATTGGCTTGAGTCACCTATTTTTGAAAGCCATAACTCTTTAACTTTTATGTAGAAAGCTTTAGGAGGGCTTTTATTTTTCATGGCGAGCTGTAGTTTTAAAATGGTACCATTTTGGGAGACATACAATGTTTCAATAAATTTTTATTGATTTTGTGAGGGGGCGGGGGGACGGACAAGGAGCAGTGTTTATAAATGGCAATTATAGCTTTTCAATTATTTTTTTATATACACAGATTACAGTATGGGTTAATTAATTTCATATTTTCATACATCAGACTTTTCTAGACACGGCAACCTAAGATACTGATTTTAACATTTCTTTATTTTCAGATGTGGAAAAGGGGGGTTATGATCTCCCACGATACATCCGGCATCTGCCCTGCATGCACCTGCAACCAGTGTATGAAGTACAGGTACAGGTTCATTGGGGTGAAGGAAGGGGTTAAAGATGTGCTCAAGGTTTTTGTCTTAAAAGTGGTCTAAAAGTATGTAAACCAACTGAGTGTTAGTAGAAAGTCAGACTGAAGTTTCTAAAACTGGACAAGATTTATCTCACTGTCGTTACATTTAGTGCTGTCAACCTCTTCCTAACACACTCAACTTTCATTTTGATAATTTCCTCCAAGAATCATAACATTTTATTTTTCCGAAGATATAGCAATATAAGGGCTTGTTTTCACACGGCTAGCTGTACTTTTGAATGTCTCAATTCATTTTACTGTAAAATGTCATGGAGAATGTGAAAAAATTCCAAGCATGGTGTAATTGCCAAAAAGAAACAAAATAAAAATGAATTTGCTTTTTTTGATTCATTTTTACGGGGTTCATTGTATGGTAAAAATGACCTGCCATCATGATTCTCCAGATCAGATCATGGCGTTACCAAAATTCTCCAGTTTTTATAATTAATTTAGTGGTGGAAAAAAATTACATTTGGGAAAAAAATACTTTCTTTTTTTTTTTTTTTTAGTTTTGTTCCCATTTTTCAAGACCTGTAACTTTATTTTTCTGTTGACAAAGCTATGTGGGGGCTTGTTTTTTTTTTGCGGGCAAGCTGACCTTTTTATTACTACCATGTTGGAATACATAAAACTTTTTGATCGCTTCTTATGCTATTTTTATCTAGGTGTTTTGCAGTATATAGTAAAAAATCATGGTCTTGCTTGAAGCCCAGCCCCAGAATCTGTCTCAATGAAGTACCGTAATGACAGGCATGGGGGACCCCTGGCTGTCATAGTAACCCGTTGGTACCCTACAATCACTTCAATGAGCGTATTGAACAGACCAAATCCCCCTCCCCCTGTCATAGATTGCAACTAAACCTGCAGCTGTTAGACGCAGATGATGGGTGAATAACACAGCCACCATCAGCCAGGAATGGGGTGAGCTCATCCTTTGAGTCTGCTGCATACACCAACTCCCGACTTGCGCAGTATATGCATGGCAGATGTCAGGAAGGGGTTAAAGACTGAGCAGTCTAGGTTTACACTCTCTAGAAAATAAGCAAGATTAGTAACTCAGCCCCATTGTATACATTAGTAAAAATATTGCATTCAGAGGAGTAAGTGCTCCTATGTAATCCGCACTATGCAAACAGGTACAGGGCCGGAAATCTATGTAATGGCTCCTGGCTCTTTGCAGTGCATGTAGAATAGTGCAGGTATTAGCAACCACTGACAGCACCAGCCTCCCTCTTTTTGCATAATGTATACTACAATGGCCACCTTGTTGAGTATTATTTGGAAACTGTTCCTCACCAAAACAGGAATAACCATCACAGTATTATGTAGTTAGAGAGGGATCTCATGCCATTAAACTCTTGCTGTGCCATGGTTATTGAAACAATTTTTCAATATGGTGTGAGATATCAACTAGTACTTGTACTTAGACATGCAGTTACATGTACAAAATACACATCTCAGCCCAATTACTATATCAGGCTGAAACAGTGTGCCATGTACGACTAGCTTTACACACGGGACTATTCACATATAACATCAGTCACATACCTCACTTTGGGTGTCTGGTAAGGGTTCCTGAGCATTAAGACAAGCATGGGCAACCTTGATAACATGCTCCAACTTACGAGGCTGTTCCTCAACCTTAGCCGCTAAAAACAGTGCGGCAGGTGCTACAGTCTGAGGTTACGGGAAAAAAAATACATTGTGTGTTTAGTCACTTATAAATGTTATTTCTTTCATTTAATCACCTGTTATATTAAAGAAATAAAGGAAACAACTGTACAGCATCTCATAACAAAATGTATAAAATATGAAGCAGCAGATATGAAAAAATCACATGATTCCCTTTCCGTGAAGTAAACATGGAGTTCAGTACATTGTATAAGTGTATTACCATATATGTGCTTAGATACATCTAAGATAATTAATGCATAACTCCTGACTGCAAATGTTTCATACAACATTTGGGAGATCGGCTCTCAACTACAGGTGGATCTCACTAAATTAGAATATCATCAAAAAGTTAATTTACTTCAGTTCTTCAATACAAAAAGTGAAACTCGTATATTATATAGAGTCATTACAAACAAAGTGATCTATTTCAAGTGTTTATTTCTGTTAATTTTGATGATTATGGCTTACAGCCAATGAAAACACAAAAGTGATTATCTCAGTAAATTAGAATTAACAAAAAATACCTGCAAAGGCTTCCTAAGCGTTTAAAAAAGGTCCCTTAGTCTGTTTCAGTAGGCTCCACAATCATGGGGAAGACTGCTGACTTGACAGATGTCCAGAAGGCAGTCATTGACACACTCCACAAGGTCCCAGAGTTCCAATTTTCATTTGGAAATCAAGGTCCCAGAGTCTGGAGGAAGAGTGGAGAGGCCACAATCCAAGCTGCTTGAGGTCTAGTGTGAAGTTTCCACAATCAGTGATGGTTTGGGGAGCCATGTTATCTGCTGGTGTAGGTCCACAGTGTTTTATCAAGACCAAAGTCAGCGCAGACATCTACCAGGAAATTTTAGAGCACTTCATGCTTCCCTCTGCCGACAAGCTTTTTGGAGATAGAAATGTCATTCTCCAGCAGGACTTGGCACTGAACATACATTTCAGTAGGCCAACATTTCGGATTTTAAAAACATTTTTCAAGCTGTTGTTATAAAGTATTCTAATTTACTGAGATAATCACTTTTGTGTTTTCATTGGCTGTAATAATCATCAACATTAACAGAAATAAACACTTGAAATAGATCACTCTGTTTGTAATGACTCTATATAATATATGAGTTTCACTTTTTGTATTGAAGAACTGAAATAAATTAACTTTTTGATGATATTCTAATTTAGTGAGATGCACCTGTATATTTTTCTCATTCAAATTTATTCATAAAGTATTGCGCTACTTGTCATGGGCATATTATATGACGCAGTAAACTTTTTGTTACCAAATGTCAGGCATACTTTCTCTTATAGTTTAGGAAACAGCAAGCTATTGTGTACACTGTAAAATATAAAGATTAAAGGGGATGGCAACTTTATCTTAAATGTTTTGGGGACATGATTTCTGTCACTTATTTATACTGTATATAAAAATTAAACTTGGCATTCCAAAGTTGAAGCGAAAAAAGTTAATTAATTTTTTTTTTTACACAGGTAATCCTTTGTATATAGTTAATGTTTCGGCCAATCATGTGGCCTTCATCAGAACAGAGATCCCCTTATTTGACATTTGTTAAAAAATTAACCTTGTCATTTGCAGTGTTCTTCAATTGGATGAGGCTGATGGACATGTCCGGTCATTTGCTCTTCCATCAGCAGCCATTTTACAGACATGAGTAATGTGCAGTTTGTTAGACTGAAGATAAAATGGCCAATCCCTTTAAGGAATACATATTCATCTATATGATTTGAATACATAGTGAGTGTGTAACTTTACGAAACGTTGGGATGTGTTCTGAAGCTGGAGTTACTGTAACTTACAAATGATAGCACATTTAATAAAAAGGACACTATACAATCACTTACGTTACGGTGGAATCTTGTAAAGGACTGGACCATATAGAAACGATGCATGTAGACAATAGCTGTATTAATGGTCAGTTGAGATCTATGTTAATAAAACTAAGGAAAAACAAATATTCAAAAATACTCTAAATTTGAAAGGAAAGAAAGAGCACTGTCCTTACAATTAGTTAGGCTTCGGAATCTTTCAGGCATTTACAATGTTTATTGGGGCATTCCCAGGATGAAAAGTTATCCCCTATCCATAGGGAATAGCTTTCTACTTGCTGAAGGTCAGATCGCTATGACCCCCAGTGTTTCCTGGAACAGGGCTCTGCAGAGTCGCGTCTTGAATGAAGCCTAGGTTCACATACTAGGCTTTGTTCCATTCCTTGTCAATGGCACTGAATAGTCGAGTAGTGTTCACTAGAGTTGATGCAAATAGATGTGCAGGACCCAGTCCATTGAGGTCAGTATTCTGTGGCCACGGAGAGCCGCCTCTTACATAACACTATCTGCTGTGGCTCTGCTTCTAACTAAACGGCCTGGTGAGCCATTACATACATTGTAACAATGACGTCATGCCTGGCTGGCTACTCAAGAGTCACAGATGCAGTCACGTGATAAGAGGCTCTCGATCCCAGATTATGGACGTGGCAGAAGGACTGGGTCCTGGGAATGAATTCACACCAACTCTACTGCTCACCTACAGGTGCATCTCACTAAATTAGAATATCATCAAAAAGTTAATTTTTTCAGTTCTTCAATGAAAAAAAGTGAAACTCATATATTATATGGAGTCATTACAGAGTGATCTATTTCAAGTGTTTATTTCTGTTAATGTTGATGATTATGGCTTACAGCCAATGAAAACACAACAGTCATTATCTGAGTAAATTAAAATAATTAACAAAAAACACCTGCAAAGGCTTCCTAAGCGTTTAAAAAGGTCCCTTAGTCTGTTTCAGTAGGCTCCACAATCATGGTGAAGACTGCTGACGTCAAAGATGTCCAGAAGGCAGTCATTGACATACTTCACAAGATCCCAGAGTTCCAATTTTCATTTGGAAATCAAGGTCCCAGAGTCTGGAGGAAGAGTGGAGAGGCCACAATCCAAGCTGCTTGAGGTCTAGTGTGAAGTTTCCACAATCAGTGATGGTTTGGGGAGCCATGTCATCTGCTGGTGTAGGTCCACTGTGTTTTATCAAGACCAAAGCCAGCGCAGCTGTCTACCAGGAAATTTTAGAGCACTTCATGCTTCCCTCTTCCCACAAGCTTTTTGGAGATGGAAATTTAATTCTCCTGCAGGACTTGGCACCTGTCCACACTGCCAAAAGTACCAATACCTGGTATAAAAACAACAGAATCACTGTGCTTGATTGGCCAGCAAACTCGCCTGATCTTAACCCCCATAGAGAATCTATGGGGTATTGTCAAAAGGAAGATGCGAGACACCAGACCCAACAATGCAGACGAGCTGAAGGCTGCTATCAAAGCAGCTGGGGCTTCCATAACACCTCAGCAGTGCCACAGGCTGATTACCTCCATGCCACGCCGCATTGATGCAGTAATTGATGCAAAAGGACCCCCGACCAAGTATTGAGTGCATTTACTGAACATACATTTCAGTAGGCCAACATTTTGGATTTAAAAAACATTTTTCAAGCTGTTGTTATAAAGTATTCTAATTTACTGAGATAATGCCTTTTGTGTTTTCATTGGCTGTAATCCATAATCATCAACATTAACAGAAATAAACACTTGAAATAGATCACTCTGTTTGTAATGACTCTATATGAGTTTCACTTTTTGTATTGAAGAACTGAAATAAATTAACTTTTTGATGATATTCTAATTTAGTGAGATGCACCTGTATTTCTGGCAGTGCATAGATAAGGCGTTAAGAGGTCACGCACCGATACATCACTCAACACGGGACTCTACAGAGCCCCATTATTGGAATCACTGGTAATCCCAAAGGTCGGACCCCCAATGATACATTATTTCTAGTGTTGAGCGAGTATGTTCTGTTAACCCTTTCGCCGAGTACGCTCGGGCCGAGTATTTATAGCTGCTCAGTGATATGGTTGAATCGCTCCCATGTGCATGATTTGCAACTGTTTGACAGTTTTATTACATGGGAGGATTGTCTATTTCTTACACATTCCTCACATGTAATAAAGCTGCCAAACAGTTGCAAATCATGCACACGGGAGCGATTCAAGCATATCACCGAGCAGCTGTAAATACTCGGAGCTCGGCCAGAGCATACTCGGACAGAACATACTCGCTCAACGTTAATTATTTCCAATCCTATAAATATATTCAAGAATGGATTTGTTACAGAAATGTCTGCAACTTACAAGGAATCTGTCACCCCTTTGGAGTTATCAGACCTCTATTATGGGCATACAGGTTATAGAAATATAAATCTATGCTTATCTGTATGGCCCATATTACAGGTTTGATTGCAGAGAAATCTTTTTTTATTCAATCCGTTTTTCTAGGCTTGGCATCCGGGGATGCCAAGAAATGCCCGCCTATATGCTTAATTTAAATTTCTCCCCCCCCCTTCCCTGCACGTCACAGGTCCCTGTGACGTGCAGTCTAGAGCTGAACGTCCTGTGCATGTACTATGTGCCTATAGCTGAAAGCGCTTTTTTTGCGCTATTTTACTTGTCTGCTTCAGTGCGCAGGGAGTCACTGTGACGTCCGCTCCAGTGACCTCCGGCGAGCGCAACAATGAGGTTTGGTCCCCACTTCCTCCCGGATAGCAGGATGCTATCGTCACAGTGACTCCTGGCGCCTGGACACTAGAGCAGGTCAGTAAAATAGCGAAAGGAGAAAAAAAAAAGCGCCTTCAGCTAAAGGGGCATTGAGCATGATGTTCAGGTCTAGACTGCACGTCACAGGGTCCTGTGACGTGCAGGGGAGGGGGGTGGGGAATATTTAAATTAAACATATAGGAGGGCATTTCTTGGCGTCCCCGGATGCCAAGCCTTTTAAAACGGATTGAATAAAAAGATATTTCTCTGCAATCAGACCTGTAATATGGGCCATACAGGTAAGTATAGATTTATCTCATCCAAACTACTGGGGATGAGGAGACTGGGGGCTGGCTCCTGAGCCTGATAACATAAAAGGTTGCCCTGCTCTACAGTATCAGTGATCATGTGTGACAGTGGGACTCCATCTCTGAATTAGGGTCCAATGTTACATCTTTTTTGTCACACTTCAGACAGCTGTGATATCCTGAATGCAGCAGCACACTAACTACATATTGCTGTGTAATCCATAGGGGACACTGAGCAGTGGTGCTGATAAGAGCCAGTGAGTACATTTTTACTTGTAAGAAGGTCACATTTTTCCCCTATTTTTTTTAATAACATCAACAATTCTATTCTCATGCATTTCACCAGAATTAGCACTTGAATACGGGTAACACAAAGACATCTATGAATGAGTTGTACTAGACTGGAAAAAAAAAAACAATCTTCCTATTTCCAAAACAGTGCCACACCAGTCCACTGACTGCATGCGGAGCCAAGCGGCAATACCAGACACTACCCGTGGTCAGAGGTGGCGCTGTTTGGCAAGGAAAATCTTCCATGTTTCCCTGATTCTGGACAACATGTGATACAAGCCATTCTCTATGCAGTCAGTCGTCTCCCCCAGAACGCAGGGCACACTAAAAATAAAAAGTGAATGCATTATTTATTAGATTAACAACACCACACGTTTGCAGTTTATTATCACACGTATTTGCGGTTTTTATTTTTCGTGTGCCTTGGATTACGTGTCATTCTGCTTTAGACCCTGGATACAATATTGGCTCCCTGGGAATATGGGGATCAGTCAGCGGCTCCAGCTGATGTGATCATGTGACTACCTCACTGGTCAGCTCAGGTTACCATGGTTACAGCAGTCCGCTCCAGCTAGCAGGGTGCACTGTGTGGTAGGGACACTGTGACCTCTCACAAACCCTCCATCACGTCTATGTCACGACATTATCGCGTGCAGACACAGGGGCTGAGCCCCTCCCTGCCCCTAGCACGGGGTCACAGGCGGACGGCCATTGCTGAGCCCCAGCTCCATATATACAGCTGGCTTCATGCAGAGGGACTAGACTGCGCCCCTCGTGTGGCGCGGACAGGCGCCGAGCTCCAGGCCTTCCTTCCTGACAAGCGCAGGCCGGGGAAGGATACACATTGAGCCGTTGGCCCATGTCTTGCAGAAGGTTAGCCGCCTGCTGCCGGTACGACAGCTCCTTATCCGGGTCCAAGCCGGCGCGGCGGGAGGGGCTGCGCTCTAGCTGCTCCCGGGTGAAATACCAGCGGCTCGGCGGCGCCATGACGGGAAAGCTGGGAACGCGCGAGGGAAAACAGGAAGTACGTCACGCCGAGCGCAGCGCGCCCCACCGCGTACACCAGAAGCTCCATGAAGGGGCGGAGCTGCGTGACGTCAGCGAGAGCGACGCTTTATATGGCAGGCGTGGGAAGCTCACTGTATCTAGGGCAGAGGTGAACGTTATTCATGTTATTTCCGTCCCGGTGTCGGTGCCGCTATTGTTTCTGTACTAACATTCCCGTGTGAGCTCAGTTTTGCTCTCTTTGCAGGCCGTAGCCAAAAAGTTTGAGATGGACACAAATGTTGGTTCTCACAGTTTTCTGCTTCAGTGTTTCTGGAGCTTCTAGATGTTTCTATGGTTACTGGAGTACAATGATCAGCAGTTTATACGTCTTTACACTTTTATTAACAACTGCATCAGGTTTATGCAGAGCCGCAATATTTATAGTGGCCCTCACCACCCGCATCTGGATCTCAGCCCAATCCTGACTGATCACCGCCCATTCTTACCTAATCAGCTCTTGGAGTTTATCACAATTTCTGTGTTTTTTGTTTGCCCACTCGCTTATGGAGGATTGACCACAAGTTCTCATGGGATTGTGATCTGGGGAGTTTTCTGGCCATGTACCCAAATGGCAATGTTTTGTTCAGCGAGACACTTAGGCCACGTTCCCATGATGAGCTTTTGATGCTGAATATCTTTGCTTTGTCAAAAACGCAGCATCTTACAGTTCCAGCAAAGTGGATGGGATTTCTAGAACTCTCCTGCCCACGGTACTTCTTATTTTCTTTGTGTAAACTGACCTGCGGTGCGTTTTTCAAAATGTTAATTTCTCTTGTGAATATGCTGAGCATTCGGTGAGGATTTTCCCATAGACTTAGATTAGAGGCCAAAAATCCGCAGCAAAAAAATGCACATGCGGCTGAAACGCATCAAAAATGCATGTGATCCGCACCTAAATATGTCAAAGCAAAACAAAACAAGTATCAAAAACAAAGCAGCTTTATTTAAAGAATGACAAACCAAAGAGAGACAAACGCATGTAAAAAAAAAAAAGCGCAAGTATCCCAATTTAAATAATAGTGGCAGAAATTCTGAAACATCAAAAACACCAAAAGCTCATCATGGTAATGTTGCCTTACTTATCACTGTCGAAACATGTAAAAAAAAATGCTGCTGTATTTACCTACACTGGGTCACACTACGGCGGGGGAACCCAACCTTTCTTTGAGAGCCACTTTCAGCTCTGAAAGATTATCACAAGCCACAGTATATGTGGAGAAATCTTAGAAGCCCCTGTGTCTCATTGATAGTTATAATTTCCAGACTTCCCCTGTTAAGGGGACGGTTGCAAACAACTTTATTCTAATGGAACGCAACCAACCCCGGGGTCCGCGATGCAGCCTGGTGGACTGCGGCCGAACACCTTCCGGGTGAGAAGGTAAAACAACCAACTTAAATAACAATCCCCTCCGTGTTACAGCACATCGGAGCGGGAATAGGAATTCGCACTATCTCCGTTAACTGCACGAGAGATGTGTGATAAATAAAGTATCTGTAGTCCTATTGCAGCACAGGGACTACACAGTTGGCGCTAGGATGCGTGTGTGAGGCTGTGTGCCCACGTAGCGTTTTTCAAGCGTATATGCTGCGGAATTTCCGCAGCGTAAACGCTTGAAAAACGCATGTATATCCGCACCCCATGGTCCCCAATGGCATTCCGCAATGTCAATGCCCATGCTGCGGTCAAAAATCCGCAGCATGTTCATTAATTTTGCGGAAGCGCAGCGGAATCAATGTGCGGATGGTACCCAAGTCTGGATGAGAGGAGACTCTCATCCAGACCTGGGTACCAAAGAACCTGTAAAAAAAAGAATAAAATAAAGTTTATACTTATCTTCTGATGTTTTCCTTCCGTCGCGCTGTTGTCTGAAGGACCTGCCACGTCATTGAGTCATGTGACCCACCACATGACTCAATGACGTCACCGCAGGTCCTGCACACAACAGCGTGAGCCGCTCAAGACTCCGGACGGGGCAGAGGATGCATCAGAAGGTGAGTATAAAGTTTATTTTTTTATTTTTTACCATTCTGAACAAGTTGTCAAGCACTTTTCCAAGTGATGCTTGGAGAAGTGCTTGATAACCCGCATGCGGAAATGCATGCAAAGACGCCTCACAAACGCTTCTACCTGGCGGGAAAACCGCATGTAATATCCGCATGCGATTTTCCCGCCAGGGAGAAGCGTAAAAAATATGCTTCAGGTCCGCAACGTGGGCACATAGCCTGACTCACGCCGGTGTATAAGTGCTCTCAGCCGGCGTGCTACCGGACTGAGGAGAATCTCTCCACGTGGCTTACAGGTGGTACCGGGAATACGGCGTCTGCAGACTGCTCGGGGTGTATGGCGACCCCTTAGTCGGAGCCAGACTGTCAGACGAAGCTACCTGCCTATTTCCACTAAAGCACCCGTGGACCTCAAACGACCAAGCGTCCACACAACACCATCACTGCTCAATGATCAGAGCGCGCTGCCATGTTTGTGGGCGGGCTTTTTAAAGATTAAGCCCTGCCCACCGTCGCACCATTGGTGACGTCACCCGCGACCAATCAGGCAGTGCCAGGTCACCGGATCAGCTGACTCCCAAACCACCAATCACGGTCCGCATGTCACGGGCATGCTCAGTGCAGAGAATCCTGGGCTTAGGCTGTAGCAGCCCTGTTTCCCTCCGCAACCTACGCTTCATGTTGCTAGGGATAAAGACCCGGGAAACAACTTGTCCATCTCGTGCACCAGCTAGGCGTTGGGACTGATGAAAATGCTGAGCAGCATCAGCCCTGGCTGGACCAGAATGGGAGGCCACAGAATCCCCTGATGGCTCTGAACCCATTTCAAATCCAGCAAACTCCCGACGCCTAACACCCCCCTTGTAAAGTAATAATGGCCCAGGCCCCCTTATAAAGTACTTTATACTATGAATGCCCCCTTTTAAAATAATGTCCCTAGTGCTCTCTTATATAGTAGTAATGTCTGAGTGCTCCCAAGAGTATGACAATACAGTTTAGAGTGACAGTTGCCTGAGTCAATAGCTGTGAGCCACTCATAAGGGGCTCACAAGCCATTGGTGAAGGAACCATGCACTATAGGATGCTGCAGGTGTCTGCACCATGATAGAGGTAGAGGCAGTACATGTGCAAAATACTGATGAAAGAACCACTCACACACCTACCAATTCATGGAGGGGGTAGATGCCTAATATTATGAATGCACTCGACTAAGGATTGTATAGGGCGCCAATCACACAGATAAGTGTAGTTCATGATTTACAGCCTAAGGCTAGGTGCAGACGACCGTGTAGTCTCTCATCCAAGATAATCGGGTCGATTATGCAAATCACATTCTGATCAGAGTTTGAGCACAGTGTGGTCCTATTCGCTCGAATTAGGATAAGAGGGAGAACATTTTTTTCTATTTTCTCCATTGTGTCAGTCCATGGAAATCGTACTGCACTCTGATGTCATCCAAATGCAGTCAGAATTTTTTTCTGTGGACATATTGACTTGCATAGCCAAGTGTGATCCGATGATCACATTACACTCGGGCATGCATTTTTTTCCCTTGGATTGGCTGCGTGCGAGGAAAAAAATCAGAGATGTGCCTGATCTGGCACAAACTAGTAAATATGCCTGTTTAGTTGATATTAGGATTGCAAGCCCAGGGCTGGGATCACTGTAGCAGGATGTTGCTCCTAGCAACCAGGAAGAAAACTGCTGAAGGAAGAAGGGAAATAGGAGTGCAGCAAAGGCAAGACAGAGGTGGTGGTAGGGGACTCTATAATTAGTAGGACAGACAGGGTCATCTGCCGTTGAGACCGTGAATGCCGAACAGTGTGTTATCTGCCGGGTGTGGCATATTGCAGATCGGATAGACCAATTGCTGGGTGGGGCTGGGGAAAACCGAGCGGTCATGGTACACATCGGTACCAATGACTAAGTTGGAGGGACGTGGAAGGTCCTTTAAAAATGATTACAGG
This sequence comes from Phyllobates terribilis, assembly GCF_046119375.1. NCBI lineage: Eukaryota > Metazoa > Chordata > Amphibia > Anura > Dendrobatidae > Phyllobates > Phyllobates terribilis. The sequence continues at coordinate 202,183,558 of NW_027362762.1, read as the reverse complement.
GAGCTAGGAGAGAAACTGAAGGCCAGGACCTTCAAGGTGGTGTTTTCAGAAATACTGCCAGTGCCACGCGCGTCACTAAAAAGACAGTGGGAGCTTAGGGAGATAAATAAGTGGCTTAGGAATTGGTGCAGGAAGGAAGGGTTTTGATTCATGGAGAACTGGGCTGACTTTGCTGTCTGCTGCAGGCTGTACGGTAAGGACGGGCTGCATCTCAATGGGGAGGGTGCAGCTATACTAGGGGAAAAAATGGTCAGATGGATGGAGGAGCTTTTAAACTAGGATCTGGTGGAAGGAAGGGTAGTCATGCTAATAAGGGGATAGAGTAGACAAAGAGAGTGAGACAGCAGGGGTTAATGAGGATCTTGTCCCACCTCATCCCTAATCTCACCACAGTCTTCATCCCAAGCCTAACCCACCTCTTCAACCTGTCAGTAACAACCGGTGTCTTCCCCTCATGCTTCAAACATGCCTCGATCAAACCCATCTTCAAAAAGCCCTCCCTTGACCCAACCTCTCTGTCTAGCTATTGCCCCATATCACTTCTCCCCTATACCTCAAAACTACTGGAACAGCACGTCAATTCTGAACTGTCCTCCCACCTTTCCTCTTGCTCACTCTTTGACCGCTTGCAATCTGGCTTCCGACCGCATCACTCCACTGAAACTGCCCTGACCCCTGACTAAAGTCACCAACGACCTACTAACCTCCAAATCTAAGCGAAACTACTCTGTCCTCTTCCTCCTGTACCTGTCATCTGCCTTTGACACAGTGGGCCATTCCCTCTTACTACAGACTCTCTCATCTCTCGGCATCACAGACTTGGCCCTATCTTGGATCTCTTCATAGTCACCTCTATGTTGATGACACACAGATCTACCTCTCTGGAACTGATATCACCTTTTTACTAACCAGAATCCCACAATGTCTGTCCCCTATTTCATCCTTCTTTGACAGATTTCTAAAACTTAACATGGATTAAACTGAATTCATCATTTTTCCATCGTCTCACTCAACACCCCCCATCTGACCTATCCATCATAGTCAATGGATGCTCACTCTCCCCAGTCCCGCAAGCTTGCTGCCTTGGGGTAACCCTGGAATCTGATTTCTCCTTCAAACCACATATCCAAGCCCTTTCCACTTCGTGCTGACTCCAACTGAAAAATATCTCCCGGATCCGCATATTCCTCAACCACGAATCTGGAAAAACACTAGTGCACGCCCTCATCATCTCCCGCCTCGACTACTGCAATCTCCTGCTCTGTGGCCTCCCCTATAACACTCTCGCACCCCTGCAATCTATCCTAAACTCTGCTGCCCGACTAATCCACCTGTCCCCCCGCTATTCCCAGCCTCTCCTCTCTGTCAATCCCTTCACTGGCTCCCCATTACCCAGAGACTCCAATTGAAAACACTAACCATGGCATACAAAGCCATGCACAACCTGTCGCCTCCATACATCTGTGACCTAGTCTTCCAGTACATACCTGCACGCAACCTCCGATCCTCACAAGATCTCCTTCTCTACTCCCCTCTTATCTCCTCTTCCCACAATCGCATACAAGATTTCTCCCGTGCATCCCCCCTACTCTGGAACTCTCTACCCCAACACATCAGACTCTCGCCTACCGTGGAAACCTTCAAAAGGAACCTGAAGACCCACCTCTATTGACAAGCCAACAACTTGCAGTAACCACCGTTGCACGACCAGCTCTACCCTCACCTACTGTATCCTCACCCATCCCTTGTAGACTGTGAGCCCTCACGGGCAGGGTCTTCTCTCCCCCTGTACCAGTCGCTGACTTGTATTGTTCAAATTATTGTGATTGTTTGTGCTATGTATACCCCATTCATATGTAAAATGCCATGGAATAAATGGCGCTATAATAATAAATAATAATAACCTAGGGGGGCTGGGATACGTAAGGAAAGTAGTAAGCTTAGTAGCAGTAACAAATGCGCTAGTAGTATTAAATGCTGGCAAATGCAAGAAGTCTCGTAAAGAAAATGAATGAACTGGAGATTCTTATGTCGGTCACAGAACACGATGTGGTGGGTATTACGGAAACCTGGCGGGATGAAAGCCATGACTGGGTGACAATCATGGAAGGATATACTACATTTAAAAAGGATAGGACAAAAAAGGTGGAGGGGTGTGTATTTTCTTAAGATCTAACTTAAAAGCTGTGCTCAATGACGACATTGGGGAAGCTGCGACAATGTAGATTCAGTTTGGGTAAATGTACATGGGAATGGAAATAATGGAAAGCTGCTAATTGGAGTTTGTTACAATCCTCCTAAAATAGCTGAACAGGTAGAGGATGAAATTCTGCAACAAATTAAAAATTCAGCTAATAATAATAGGGTCTTTATTATGGGGGATATTAACTATCCAGATATTCAATGGGACATAGAATCTTCCAGTTGTGCTAAAAGCTGCAAGTTCTTATCCACAGTTCAGGACAATTACCTCTGTCAGCGGGTAGATGAACTGTGACGATACAGAGTAAAATCTTAATTATGCCACACATACTTTCTGATGGCAAGAGCAGCACACCTTTATTTTTAGGCTGTGTGCCCACGATGCAGATTTAATGCATTTCCGCCGCGGAAACGCATTAAAATTGCTTAACATGTCTGCCATGTTTCCCAATGATAATCCACATGTGCTCTGCACATGCTGCGGCAATTTCTGCCACGGATTATCATTGCGGAAAAATCTGCAGCACAACCAATTTGGGCGCAATTTCGCGGCAAAATTGCGTACATTGACTTGCATTAAACCGCATAACATCCGCATGTATACATGCGGATATTATGCAGTTCGATGTGCGGATGGTACCCGGATTGGGAGAAGAGGAGACTCTCAGCCCACCCGGGTACCATCGTACCTGCAAGTTAAAAAAAGAATTATAAAGTTTAAAAATAAAAAAAAATATTCATACCTCTCCGGCGGCCCTCCTCTCTCCTCGGCGGCCCGTGGTGTACTGGCAGGACCTGCGGTGACGTCATTTAGTCAGCTGACATCAGCGGTCGCGTGACCATCAAATTACTAAATTATGTCACCGCATGTCCTGCCAGTACACCGCGGGCCGCCGAGAAGAGAGGATTACCGCTGGGAGGAGACCAGGGGCCGCCGGAGAGGTGAGCATAAGGTTTTTATTTACTTTCTAATTCTTTTTATTTACACTAGATGCATGATTTGAAGCAGAAATATCATAAGTTGGTCACACAATATAAATCCATGCCAGTTGCATAGATTTATATAGTGTGACCAACTTGTCAAGCCCTTTTCCAAGTGATGCTCAAAATTGCTTGGAAAACCACTTGAAAAAAAACGCATGCATAAATGCATGTAAAAACTCTTGAAAAATGCATGTAAAATCCACATGCGTTTTTTCTGCCAAGGAGATGCAGAAATGCTCAGGAAATTTCTGCATCGTGGGCACATACCTTTAGGCTACATTCTACTTACTACCCAAAATACACAAAAATCCTCTTGAGCCCCCGGGGCGTCCAATTGTCTCTGGCATCGGAGGGCTCTGTGACCCTGTGTGCAGGTTTATTGACCATTACCTGCACCCTCTGGTCGAAACTCTGCCCTCCTATGTCAGGGACACTACGGACGTCCTTAGGAAAATTGACGGTTTATATCTGGATTCAGATATGATTCTTGTTACTGCAGATGTCGAGTCCCTGTATACCAGCATCGATCATTCGGATGGATTAGAGGCAGTAGAATTCTTCCTGAACATGAGCAATTTAGATTCGGCACTATGGCACCTTGTTCTGGAACTCCTGCAATTTATTTTAACGCATAATTTTTTCACGTTCAGGGATCGGTTCTTCTTACAGAGACGGGGTACTGCGATGGGGGCGGCGTGCGCGCCGTCCTATGCCAACCTCTTTCTGGGTTTTTGGGAGAGGGAGGTTGTCATGGACGGTGCGGGTGCCTCCCCCCATGTGCAGTGCTGGTACCGATACATAGACGATCTCTTTATTATCTGGCAGGGTCCCGAGTCTGGGCTCCATGACTTCATGAATGAACTTAATAAAAACAAAAAGAATATTAAACTTACCTATAAATGTTCAAGGAAAGAAATTGACTTTTTGGATGTAAAAATTAAAATGCAGAACAATGGTGCACTCCAGACGGATGTTTATCGGAAGGAGACATCTGTCAATTCTCTTCTGCATGCAACGTCGGCACATACTGTGCACACAATCCGTGCTGTACCAATTGGTCAATTTCTTAGAATGAAGCGCATATGTTCCTCAGAGGAGGTTTTTGAGGCTCAGGCTCGGGACCTGTCAGATCGATTCCTTGAGCGTGGATACAGTAGGAGAGCCGTTAAGCGGGGTTACCACCGTGCCAAACAAACACCGAGAGATTTATTACTAATGAATAAAAGCAAAAATGAAAGAAAAGATCCCCCCTTAAGATTTATTTCAACTTATAATAATCAATGGGTAAGGATGAGACAAACATTACAAAAACATTGGTCAATACTGACCTCAGAACCAACTCTGAGGAGAATTCTCTCTGATTTTCCATTGCTCACTGCAAGGAAGAGTCCAAATCTGAAGGATATTCTGGTTAGGAGCCACTATGTGGCAAATCCTCCGAACCCGTTCGGTGCTGGTCTGCAGAGATGGGGCTGCTTCCCATGTGGATCCTGCATGGCATGCAGAAATATTGTTAGAGCCACTAATTTCACATCCTCTGATGGGAGTAGGGACTACCGGATTACTCACTACATTTCTTGTAGTACAAGTTACATTATCTACCGGGCCACTTGTACCTGTAACCTCCATTATGTGGGACTCACATCCCGTGAGTTCCGCATACGGGTGAGAGAACACATTAGGGACATTAAAGCTGCGAGTACAGCTGAGGACATCTCTACATTAAAAACTATCCCGAAACACTTTAGGCAACATCATAAGTGTAACATTGATGAAATTAAATTCATTGGAATAGATAGAGTATTTTGTGGTATCAGGGGTGGTGACAAAAAGAAAATCTTAGCCCAACGAGAATGTCGTTGGATTTTTACCTTGAACACCATGTCCCCCTCTGGACTTAATGAAAAGCTATCATTCTCACCCTTCCTTTAATATTCAAAATAATTTTCTTGAAACTAACAATTAATCCGCATTTCCTAATATTCCTCTCTCTCTCCTATTTGTGTTTTTTAAGTGTATGTTATGTTTTTAGTATTTATTATATATATATATTTCTTATTTATATGTCCTTTCATCCCTTATAGTTGGATATGATCATACCTGATGTCTCTATTTATGTGCTTCATCTATTGATGGACGCGACCTTATCCTTGTAATGACTGGAGCACCTACATAAAAGCAAAAATATAGTCGCATGTCTGGAAATGTGGAAGAAATATGGGACCATCCCCTTTGGGACTACATCTGCTGATATATACTTGAATGCTGTCCTATGTAATGAGATGTATATGTTTCCTCCCCCCACACGGACTGTGACTGTTTTATTTGCTATGTTCTCACGCTCCCCCTTCGGCCCTCTTCCCCAAATATTTTATTATATTTGTTTCTGGTGAATGGGTATTAAGTTGTGCCCTTCCTATACCCATAAGAAAGATGGCCGAATGGATGTGCGCACGCGCAACGGGTCCCTGTAATAGCACTACCATCTATGGCATCCATATGATGCGACGCGGGAAGTGACGTCACAGGAAATGCTTTCCTGACCCGCGCCGTCATCAGGATAGCCGGAAATGATAGGTGGATACCGGGATCCCGCCCGCGTGCGCCGCTACCAATGGCTGCGACTAGATGCAATATATATAGAGACATGGGACAACATACACACCACACCGCCCCCCGAGGAAGCCCACCACGCGAAACGCGCGTCGGGGCACGATCACAGCGGACAGATATGGGTAAGCCTGATTCATATTGATCTATATGTCTGATTACATTGGCATAAATATACCCATATATTAGTAGCTCAATTGACACTGGCATTCATATGTAGTACATTGGTACTGCTGTATGGGCCAATGCATGTTTGCATACTTAAATGATATACACTGTCTCTCTTGTGTTTACTTACATGGTAGATTTTTCATGCATTGTCTATTGAGCCCCTATGCCCCCTGGTGATCGTTCTTTTCATGTATTCTTCACCTTTGTACCTATTTGATATGTATCTTACATTTTGCAGTATATATATATTTTTTAACATATTCTAATAAATTTATACCTTTTAAAATTTATTTGTCTGCATTAATTGCACTCTTCTAGGGGTATACCATTTCTTTGCTATAGGTCTATATATATTGATATATGGTTTAATCCCCACATTTTCCATGAATGGGACACTATGTGAGTTTATCACCCGTTGCGTAAACTAGTATGTATATGTGCCCACGATGCAGAAATGCTGCATATTTTTTCCGCTTCTCCCTGGCAGGAAAAACGCATGCGGATTTTACATGCGTTTTTCCCGCCAGGTAGAAGCGTTTATCAAGCGTTTTTGCATGCATTTCTGCATGCGGGTTATCAAGCGCTTTTCCAAGCGATTTTAGCATCACTTGGAAAAGTGCTTGACAACTTGGTCACACTATATAAATCCATGCAACCGGCATGGATTTATATAGTGTGACCAAGTAATAGTTAAAAAAAGAATAAAAATGGTAAAAAAATAAAGATTATACTTACCTTCCGATGGCCTCCGGTCTCCGGTCTCCATAGCGATGCGTCTGGTGTGTTGGGCGGCTCGCGATGGTCTAAAAGGACCTGTGGTGACGTCATTTAGTCATGTGACAGGTCACGCAACCGCCGACGTCAGCGGTCGTGTGACCAGTCACATGACTAAATGACATCACCACAGGTCCTTTTAGACCATCGCGAGCCGCCCAACACACCGGACGCATCGCTATGGAGACCGGGGGCCATCGGAAGGTAAGTATAATCTTTATTTTTTATTTTAAATTCTTTTTTTAACAGGTTCTATGGTACCCGAGTCTGGAGGAGAGTCTCCTCTTCTCCAGACCCGGGTACCATCTGCACATTGAACCGCATAACATCCGCATGTATATATGTATACATACGGATGTCATGCGGTTCAATGCGGCAATTACGCTGCATGTCCGCAAAATTAATGGACATGCTGTGCATTTTTCCGCAATGATAATCCGCAGCGGAAATTTGCACAGCACATGCGGATTATCATTGGGGACCATGGGGCACGCATTACCAAGCTTTTTTTAAGCGTTTTCGCTGTGGAAATTCCGAGGCAAAAACGCTTGAAAAAAGCATAGTGGGCACGCAGCCTTATATTAACTCTTTAATCTGTGTTCTTCTTTAGTTGATTAACACAGACTATTTGTATAACCCTGAATGCTATCTGCTCTTTGATTCTGAAACAATGATGTGTATTTACGAGAGCCCCTGTGATACAAACTATGTAAATAGATTAGCTAGAACAATGAATGTTTGCTAGATATGTTAAATACCATTGTAGGGTGTTTGCCAGTCAATCTTGGGGGATGAGTTGTGGATACTTGAGCCCTGCACCTTTACATCTTACCTGTGCCTGATGACCTTACACAGATGTAAATATAAAGAGGGATGTCTGTAGTGCTGGAGACAGAATGAGACTTGGGACAGAGAATCAAAGAACATCAGAAAGACCTTAAAAGGAGTATGATAGACACCCTTTAGGAAAGTAGATGGATTGCATGGCATCCAAAGAGACACAGATTTGTATTCTACATGATTCTAGTCTAAGGGTACCGGCCCTGACTTGAAAGATTCAGATCTACTATATTAACCATCAGAGAGACATGGATACATTTTGGGGAGTCCAGGAAAGAACAAAGAAGTCACCTGGCCCCATGGATATGTTGTTTTGGGGTTGCTAGGAGGGACCCACCGTTCGCCTAGAACCCTGGAAGTCTCCAAAATCGCAGCTATTCTATCCCAGGCGAAGCGGAAGGGTGAGACTGTGTAATGTTGTACCATCTTGGGTATTTGCTGGGACTGTTCTGTGTGTTTATTGTCCGCTTTGCGGTTTAATAAAGTATTGCCACACTGTTTTACCCTCACCCTGTGTTGTCTGAGTAGCGTTACGCCCACGGAAGACCCCGGGTCTTCACATTTTTACCAACCAGGGAAGGTAATCTTCTGGATCTGGTGCTGTCAAATAGACCAGATACTGTTTCAGATCTGCAGGTCCGGGAGCATTTGGGAAGCAGCGACCATAATATGGTAAGTTTCAATGTAATATTCAATAAAATATTTCAAAAAGGAAATGCAAAAACCTGCAACTTTAGGAAAGCTGATTTCAACAAATTAAGGGAAGAGCTTAATCGTGTAGAATGGGGCCATGTCATGATAACTAGGGATACCAAACGTTAATGGGGCTTGTTTAAGGAAATACTACTAGATTCCTGTAGAAAATTTATACTCTCTGGTAATAAAATGTCCAGGAATAAAAAGAAACCATTATGGATAAATAAGACAGTACAAAGTTTAATAAGACAAAAACAAAGGGCATTCAAAATCTTGAAGGCAGAGAATACAGAAATAGCATTGAAGGAGTATAAAGACCTAAATAAGAAATGTAAAAAAAATCAAGCTAGAAAGTTATCTACAGAGAAACGAATCCCCAGCGACATTAAAATAAATCCCAAAATTTTTTATAAATACACCAATGCCAAAAAGAAAAAATCAGATTGTATCGGCCTTCTAAAAGATGATAATAACAAGATAACTATAGAGGACAAAGGAAAGGCTGAGATATTAAACCGGCACTTTTCATCCATGTTCAATAACAAACCGTTTGTTCCAGGGATCTTACAACAGGGCAAAAATCAAAGTTCACCACCTGATAAAATTAGATTAACACAAAATAAGTATGCCTGCATATGAGCAAATTAAACATTGACAAATCCCCCGGGCCAGGTGGCATTCATCCATAGATACTGAGGCAATTGAGCTCAGTAATTGACAGCTGTATCTCATATTCTTAGGCTGCTTGCCCACTATGCGAATTTCCGCAGCGAAAACGCTTAAAAACCGCTTGGTAATACGTGCCCCATTGTCCCCAATGATAATCCGCATGTGCTGTGCACATGCTGCGGAAATTTCCGCTGCAGATTATCATTGCAAAAAAATCCGCAGCATGTCCATTATTTTTGTGGAAACGCGGCGTAATTGCAGCCATTGAATCGGTTAATATCCGCATGACTACATGTGCACATGCGGATATTAAGCGATTCAATGTGCGGATGGTACCCGGGTCTGGAGAAGAGGAGATTCTCATCCAGACCCGGGTACCATAGTACCTGTTAAAAAAAAGAATTTAAAATAAAAAATAAACATTATACTCACCTTCTGATGGCCTGCGGTCTTCTCTCCGGTGCGTCCTGGCTCCCTGGTGGCTCATGATGGTGTAAAAGGACCTTCCGTGACGTCATTTAGTCATGTGACAGGTCACGCGACCGCTGACTTCGGTGGCCGCTCCGGGCCCCCCCCCTCTTTTGCTCACCAGGCCCCAGCAGTAGGATTCTGCCGGTTCAGTTACTGAACTTGGGTCCGAGTTGAAATCTATTGCCGTGCAGGAAGCTTCCTGTACGGCAGTAGTTAACAGCCGCCAGCCAATCACAGGCCGGCAGCTGACATCAGCGCGCACGGTTCAGGCGTATTATGTCACTGTCATGCACCGGTGACCATGCCTCAGATGATGGGAGAGGCTCAGGTGCCGCTGGACCGTGGCAAGATAAGAATTTTTTTTTTACTTTTTTTTGTTAATCCGCACTATGGGGGCAGAATGGAGCAACATGGGGGCAGAATGGAGCGACATGGGGGCAGAATGGAGCGACATGGGGGCAGAATGGAAAGACATGGGGGCAGAATGGAAAGATATGGGGGCAGAATGGAGTCAATGGGGGCAGGATGGAGAGACCTGGGGGCGTGATGGAGAGACGTGGGGGTGCGATGGAGAGACGTGGGGGCAGGATGGAGAGACGGGGCAGGATGTGGGATATTATTACTGTAGGCTAATTATGGATATTACTGCTGTGATGTATTTTATTTTTGAGGATACTGTTTTCAGTGGGGAGGGGGTCCTGTTACTGTGCAGGGCGACACTATGTCACTTTTTTTTCTTTTCATCTGGTGTAGTGTAGAAGTTGGGAAAAAATTGGGGAATGTGCTCTGGAAGCTGCTCTTGATAACTATGTTATTTTATGCAGAGATGAGTCCTGTCTGGAAGAAGTGATGGTCTGTGCTGGATAAAGAAGAAAAACAAAGATGAAGGACTTCAACTAGAGATGTCACCATTGAATCAGTGTGTTACCTCTACACTGACACTATACACTGTATACTATGTACAGAGCTCCTTTGTATAATGTCACCGTTGATCACTGTAAGGCTATGTGCCCACGATGCAGAAATGAAGCATCTCCTTGCCTGGAAAAATGCGTGCGGAATTTGACACGCGTTTTTCAAGCATTTTGCACATGCGGAATTGCCATGCGTTTTCGAATGCATTGTAGATGGCAATTCTGCATGCTTAAACGCACAAATAATAGACATGCTGCGGATTTTTGAGCGCATCAAAAACGCTGCGGAAAAATCTGCAGCATGGGCATTGAAAGTGCATAATTTCATTGGGGACCATGGGGGCGGATTACCAAGCATTTCCCAAGCGTTTACACTGCAAAAATTCTGCAGCATAAACGCTTGAAAAACACATAGTGGGCACAGACCCTAATACCTGTACACTGACATTATATACAGAGCTCCTGTGTATAATGTCACCGGTGATCACTGTATTGCCTGTACACTGACACTATATACTGTATACTATGTACAGAGATCCTGTGTATAATGGCACTTATGGTAATGTTAGTATTGTGGTTTTTTTTATTAATGATCAGTATTGTAGTATTCGGTCACTATGTGGTCTGGTCATGGTGTGGTGGTATTTGTCCCTTGTATATGATATTATTCAGTCACTATGTGGTGGTAATATGTGATCTGGTTACGGTGTGGCAGTATTTGTCTCTTGTATGTGGTATTATTCAGTCACTATGTGGTGGTGGTGGTGGTAATATGTGGTCCGGTCATGGTGTGACGGTATTAATCCTTTGTATGTGATTTTATTGGTCGTTTTAAAAAATGTATGTGACACATTCCCTTAAAGAAAGATAAATCAAAATATAGCTAAAAAAAGGGTATTGGATATTATAAGAAATGTTTAATAGGTTAGAGTAGAGTAGGCCCGGCCAAAATAGTCCACCTTGTCGCGGTGGCAGCTTAAAAAATCTTTTGGCCAAAACAAAAGCTGATGGCTATGTATGTGACATGGTTCGATGGGAACTGTCATTGTGTGAGTAGTGAGGACGTAGTGCAGAAGTGACTTTTTTCCAAGAGTGGGCGGTGGGACTGTGGAAGGTTGAGGGGTGGAGGTGGAGCCTGGGCGGAGTTTCAAGGGGGCCTAAAAATTTTGTCAGTATGGGGCCCTGAAATTCCTGGTAGCAGCCCTGAGCACGGGAAAGAATCACTGACAAGCTTCTCAGCAATCTGCTCCCTACTCTCTCTGTCAGACCTGTGTGAGTGCAGGGACCATACGTTGTGCTCACTGGGGGTGGAGAGTTGGGGGGGGGGTTGTCTTAGGATGACAGGAACTGCGTATGCTTGGCCAGCTGATCGAGCACTGGGATGACGCCAGCGGGCATATTTCAGCAGATGAAAGCTTGTTAAACTTTGAACGGAGGATAATTTTTAATAACTGGAAATTACAAAACCATTTATTTTCACCTTTTCTGCTTAGTTAAATGTATTCTTTATGGTGGCATAACCCCTTTGACAATGGTTAGAAGATACTGGGAGTTGTTTTTAACAGTCGTCATCAGACTGTGGACCAAACAGGAACCACAGTACTGATGAGACATAATCAGTATCACAAATAAACAATTACATCCAGGTACCTTATATTTGACATCTTCTCTGATTGAAGTCGTTCCCATCACTGCTTGTCTCCATGTAGCACCAACGCCATTAAGAGATTTCTCCGCAGACTTCCCTCTTCTCCGTCTTCAGCTGCAATTCCCGACACGGTGCCCATAAAAATTTACCGTATTTTTCGGACTATAAGATGCATTTTTTTCCTCCAAAATTTTGGAGGAAAGTGGGGGGTGCGTCTTATAGTCCGAATGTATATGGACTATATATGGTGGCTATGGGTGGTGTGGGGGAGCGGCAGTGGAGGTGGAGCGGGCACAGGAGGCAGGAGCCGCCTGCTGTAGCCAACACTGTGCCCGCTACTAAAAAATATGAATATTCAGTGCTCCCCACACCCATTGGTGTGGGGAGCACGGAATATTCATTTTTCTTAATAGCGCTCACACTGTACCGCAGCGCGGCTCCTGCTGCGGTCTGAGTGCCCGCTATTAAAGTTTATGAATATCGACTACAACCCATGGGAGTGGGTTGTAGAGAATATTCATGGACTTTAAGCTGACAGGTCAGCGGTCGCTTGACCATCACATGACTAAATGACGTCAGCGCAGGTCCTTTCAGAACACCGCGGGATGCCGAGGACAGAGCACGCCACCGGAGAAGGAGACCGGGGGATGCCGGAGAGGTAAGTATAATGTTTTTCTTTATTTTTTACATTTTATTCTTTTTTTTACTAATGGTACCCGGGTCTGGAGGAGAGTCTCCTCTTCTCCAGACCCAGGTACCATACGCGCATTGAACATGTACATGTATGCATGCGGATGTTATGAGGTTCAATGCAAGTTAATGGCGGCGATTTCATCGCGGTTGTGCACAAGAAATGGTAGTGCTGCGGATTTTTCCGCAATGATAATCCGCAGCAGAAATTTGCACAGCACATGCGGATTATCATTGGGAAACATGCCAGACAACTTGACATGCGTTTTTAATGCGTTTTCGCAGCGGAAATGCATTAAATCCGTATCATGGGCACACAGCCTAAGTGTTTCTAGATAAACTATTCTACAGGCAGCAATAGACAGTGCTACAGAGAGGCTATAAAAGGCACACAGTGCAAGATTTTTCATGAAGTCCAATAGCAAAAATTATATTTTTCTTTTGCCTAAAATACTTGCATTTAGGTAAAAAAAATGCCCTAACATCAGAACCACCAGACGCTTGGCATGCACGCAGTGTAAACAGGGCCTAACAGGAAACAATGTGGCCAAACACAAACATGGGACACACTGTACGTATATAGCAAAAGGTCAATAATTGGTCAGTATTGTGTGGGCACATCTAAAATCTCTTTAACCCCTTAATGCCCCCACGACACATAAATTCGTCATGGAGCAGGGGACAAGGTGTATACAGCGTTCTCAGGAGCTCAGCCCATGTCACATGCCGGATAAATTAGATAACAGCATCTATGTCAAAGAGCTCCGCCTGTTGCCATTACCCATTTAGATGCTGCTGTCAATCTCCTTGACGTGATTGCAGTGAACTGATGAGTTTCCATACCAGCCAGGACCTGCTAAAGACCCCCGTTGCTGCCATCTCGGGCCTCCTGTGAAGTTTAGCCATAGACTGACCTTTATAGGAGACCATGATTTAGACTCTATACTGCAAAACCATTGTATTGCCGTATATAGTATAAGCGACTGGATGATCACAGGTTCAAGCACCCTAAGCGGAATAAAAAATAAAAGCAGTTTTAAAAAATGTTTAAAAAAATTACAAAAATATAAAAAATTAAATCATACCCATCCCCCAATAAAAATAAAGAAATGTAAAAAAATAAACAGATCTGCATCACCATATCTGTAAAAGCCCAATTTATCAAAATATAAAATGAATTAACCTGTATAGTATACACTGTAATGAGAAAAAAAAAATCAAACCACCAGAAATGATTTTTTTTCAGGCACCACACTTCCTTTAAAAAAATACAATGAAAAGCAATAAAAAACATTGTATCCCAAAAAGTACCAATAAAACTGTCAGCTTGCCACAAAAAACAGCCCAAACACAGCTCCATCGAAAGAAAAACTTTACGATCTCGGAAAAGGACGACAGAAACCATTTTTTTTTTTTTTTTTTTTTTTACAAACGTCTACATTTTTTCCAATACTTAATTTAAAAAATCTGTAGAAGTCTGGTATTGTGGCAACCGTACGGACCTGGAGAAACCCCAATAAACAAAATTGAATTTTTTTTCCACCATTTCGCCCACTTAGCATTTTTGTCCCTTCTTACAGTGCATTATATGGTGACATGGATGGGGTCATTCAAAACTACAACATGTAAAAAAAAAAAAAAAATAGGACAAGGAACAAGTTATGGCTCTGGGAAGAAGTGGAGGGGAAGTTGAAAAACTGAAAAAAAAAATCGCACGGGCATTAAAAGGGTTAATGATATATACATGTATTTTTTATTATTTATTTATTTAATGTTAAAAAATACATTGTCCACGTGATAATGACACACATTACTGCTTCACGGGGGAGTCAATACACTGTTCCTGCGGGTCAGGTAGTGCCCCCCGGTACAGGAGTATCAGGTCTCCCCTCCACAGACCGCCGCCTCCTCACTACCAGCTCACTGCAAGGCGGTCTCCTTGGTTACGGCCGCTCTGTGTTTACACCTCCTGTGCTCACCATGGTAACCGGCGACGCTTCTTCGTTGGTCGGAGCATGGCGTTCATGGGGCTCACAGGCCTCGGCTATCAGGCTCCGCTCCGGGCCGCCCAGGTGGCGGGAAGTGACGGCGCAGGTGAGAGGCTCTCATGGCAGCAGTGAGGAGGCAGAGCGCGGTCTGTGATCATCAGACATGCAGGCGCCTCCGCTCAGCCTCACACTCCGCCATTCCCAGTCACTGTATAAGGAGCTGCCAGGAACAAGCCGAGCTTCTGGATCTGACCTTTATGTCACCCTTGTGTTGTCTCCGGGGGGTACAGCTCATTCACAGCCATGACCCCAGAGATCTGACCAACAGCGTGAGGTGGGATCAGACCTGCTGCGTTATATGCTCCTGTTCACACTGCAGTCAAGGGTAGAAGGATGCCTGAAGAGATACAGCATAGACAGCCAATCATGTACATACTTTTTATTAATTATAGCAATTTTTCTTGTTGATTATGTACAAAAACGTGGCAAATATGAAGCATGTGAATACGTTGTTATGGAAAGGCTTCGGCTGCATTATGGTGGGTGTCGGGGTGTGTGCACACAGCATCCTTTTCAGGTTTATCTGCGGCAAAAACTGCCTGAAAAAAAAACGCTCAGAAGAATGAACATATCTATTTCTGTGTCTTTTTGAGAGTTTTCCCGGCGTTTCCATTTCAGAAAACACTAGCGGTTTTCTTCACTGCTGAATGTAGGAAAAAAAATGACTGAAAAAAAAAAAAACTACCTAAAAGAGGCAAAAAAAAAAAGGACTTAGGCCATGATACCATGATGACCTTTTGGTGCAGTTTTGATGCTGTGTGTTTTTGCTGTGTCAAAAACGCAGCTTCTTAGGCTATGTTCACACTAAGCTTTTTTCATAGTTTTGTTATGCTTTATTTTATGCACATTTTCAGCTGCGTTTTACAGTACCAGCAAAGTCTATGAGATTTCAGAAATCTCCTGCACTCGCTTTGGGTTTTGTGTCATCAGTATTTTGTACTTTGTATGGTTTTTTGCATGTCACTTCTTTTCAGCGGTTTTGCATCATTTTTCACCCATTGAAAGTAATGGGCAGTCACAAAAAACCCTGAAAAAATGCAGGTATCAGGTTTTGCTGCATTTTTTTATGCCAAAACCCAATGAAGTTGGATAGGTAATTTTTTTTGTCACTGAACTTTATCAGCATGCACAAGAGACAAATGGACAGTAAAAAAAAACAAGCAAAACCTGCTTTTAGGAGGCAGAAACTTTACTGCCAAAAGATCAGGTTTTGCTGGGGAAAAAAATTGCTGAAAAAATGCCTAGTGTGAACATAGTCTTACAGTTCCAGCAAAGTGGATGGGATTTATAGAAATCTCATGTCCACTGTGGGTAAACTGACCTGCGGTGCAGGTTTCAAATCCACAACATGACAATTTCTCTTGCAGGAATGCTGAGTTTTGTGTGTGGAATTTCCCCATAGATTTGTATTAGATGTGGACAAAGGAAATGCACGTGTTTCCATGTTGGAAACTCATCAAAAACGCATGTAATCCGCACTTAAGTATAGTAATAAAGTTTTGTCAAAGAAAAAAAACAGTAAGTATCAAAAACAAAGCAGCTTTATTTAAAGCATGACACAATAACGAGACAAGAACCATAGCATCAAAATCGCAATAAAAAAGGTGCAGAAATTCTGCAACATCAAAAGGTCATCATGGGAACGTAGCCTAGAGACAAAAACGGCCAACATGCCCTGAAACGTCTTCTTCCTGAGAAACTTAGTGGGTTTGCTCGAGTATAAGGCCACGTGCACACAGTCAGTATTTGGTCAGTATTTTACATCAGTATTTGTAAGCCAAAACCTGGAGTGGGTGATAAATGCAGAAGTGACGGTTTTGGCTTACAAATACTGATGGAAAATACTGAACAAATACTGACTGTGTGCACGTGGCCTGAAAGATGCTGCGTGCACACACCCTTAAAGGATCTGTCATTTGGATCCAGCCCTCATTTTGGGTAGTAAAAAAAAAAACGCTTTTTACATTATTATGGCCCCATCTGAATGTGCCCTTGTGTGCACCTCTTAATGCAGTGCCATCCTCAGTACAAAACTGCACGGTGTGAACAACGACCTGTGGAGACCATCAGTCAGTCTTTATCTTGCTGTATTGGGAACATTTTACCTGCACCCATCGCTCAGGGCTATGTCTCAATATCAGATACACATGTCAAAGGCCATGTTCACAAGCTGCGTTTTTGTTCAGGTTTTTCTTATCTGCAGGCAAAACCTGCTCTCTTGATAGTAAAGAAGCTGCTTACAAAAAGCAGGTTTTGGTGCTTATTACATGTGTCATTTGTCTACAGTACATGTCTAATAAAGTTAATTTTATTCACCAAAAAAGCAGCGTTACGTTTTTTTGCAGCATTTTTCCACTTGCTCGTCACTTTCTATGGTGAAAAAATGCTGAAAGATGCTTCAAAAAAGCAGCAGTCACTAAAAAAAGCAAGTGTGTGCATGAGACCTCTGAAATCACTTAGCTTTGGCTTGTAGTGTAAAAGCAGCTTTTAATTTGCATTACAAAATGCAGCAAAAAAAAAAGCCGCAGAAAAAAGGGACCGTGTGAACATATCCTTACAGGACACTGTTACCCTGCACATCTAGACTTTTTACAGTTGCTGTTATTAATAACTCACTATTGATTTTGTAGGAGAAAATGTGAAAAACGGAAACAAGCTGCCTTCTCTTGTTCCCACTTCTCCATACATAAGTTATGGGAAGTATCGGGATACAGTAAGACGTCACCAACACCTAAGAAGTAAGTGCTGATACTCACAAGCCAGAGAATTGTTAGTGAATGTCCATGTATGGGGGCTGATGGACGCCCCCCGCATCCACATAGCTGGGATCAGACAAGCGTACAGGTTTATGATGGGTGGGGATTTGTGACTCCCAGATTTCTTTAGCATCGCTGACCTGCAGAGAAATAAAAGATTGGGCATATTGAATTTTAACATGTGCCAATGTACCATGGACAGCAGCTATTGTCACAAGCACCATTGTCTGTCACAGGCCTATTTTTCATGGCTGCATCATAGACTACTTTCTAAAATGAAATTCCAACCTTGAGGCTGTCATACCGGCATTACCCTGCAGAGGGCGTGTGGAGCCAGCGGTGTTAAAGCCCTGTCTTCTGTAATCTCTGAGAACGGAAAGGAAACTAGAGACCGTCTTAAGGGTCAGTTCTAGAAAGCCTTATTGTGATTGTGTGCACTGTGTCGCTCTCTGGGGTATTATCCCCCAGTATAATATATAATGTGTATTATAGCTCTTATTGTAGTCCTAGCATTTCTTTTATGTGTCTGAGCACAGCTGTTAGTGCACATATGTTTGTAGTGCGGCCCGGAGACTTGCCAGCACTACCAGAAGTCTGCGATGTCTTCCCTTTCTCTTGGGAACCAGATGTGCCAGAGAAGTTGGAAAGAATTGTGTGACTTCTGAGTTGTATAGTGGCAGAGTCCGGCGGCCATACACTTCTATGTATGCCTCCGATTACATACAGAGAATATTATTCCTGCTCTGCGTTTTGTGACCAAGATCACGGCATATAGTTAATAATTGCTCAATTATTGCAAGGGTCTCATAGTAATCATCAGAATCCGATGGTGGACATATAAGCACTTAGATGCATGACGCCTGTCTGCTGTCATAGGCCAAAGTGAATGTCTTCTACTCTCTTGTATGCATCCCGCAGTCTTTGTAAGGTCAGGAGTGCATAAATTACGTAGGACCAGAGGCAGGTTGTTGATTCAGCTCCGACCCTTGCTAGTTTGTCTCACTATCACTACTTTACTGGTTGTTATCGTTTGTAAAGAAAACTTAGTTTTCTTTTTTTTTTTTGTTTTTTTTACAGTCCCAAAACAAACTCAGAAAATCCCTGTGACCACAGGCCAGCAGTACGGCTGGTGGCTGCCTCAAGACCCCAAGGAGAAACCCGAAAATATGTATCCTTGGATCCAGTGCACCCGATACCCCATGATCAACAGTCCTATGACGAGGTGAGGCAGACAAGGCGGCACATGAGGGAAAGGTCTGTAAGCTGAATAACTAGAGATGCAGAATGTCACTTGCAAGAAAACATTTATTTTTTATTTAAATAAGAACACAAGCCTAGGAGCAGAATATTCCAAGACATGTTTTAGCGATTTTGCTCATATTAGGGCATATTATGTGTTTTGCCACCACAATATATTTTGCAGCCTTATTGTGACACTAAGGTCTGTATATAATGCTCTTCTAGAAATATGTGTTTCAGTAGGTGATAAACATCTGATCACTGGGATCCCACAGACCTTGAGAACTGGGGTCCATTTTCCTATTCCTCCTCACGGGTTGCATCTGAGTGGAGCAGTACGGTCAGACGTGACTGCGTCTGTGACTGATAGACATAGATAAGAGCCATCCTCTGCTGCCCTTAAGAACAGATACCTCTTTAGTGATTCAAGTGTAAAACACTGATTTTCAGCTTCTGCCCTTTCTTAAGTTTTTGAAAAGCTCATTTTTATAAGATCATGCTTGTAGTCTTTCCTAATAGAGAATTGCTTCGTCCTAGACAAAATACTCCTTTGATGAGCATAAGATCCTTAAAGGGGTTGTCCGGCCTTAGGCTACAATTGTCACTCTATATGACTGCAGACTTGTGAATCCTCACATTGCGTGCTGCGAGGATTCTGCGATGCCGGGAGCTGCGGGCGCGTGGCCACAAGTATGTGATTTGCATACAAGCAGTCTCCCGTGCTGACTAGATGCAAGTGTATTGAGCAAGGACGGATACAGTTTAGTCTGAATTTGGCCAGAAGTATGCAAATTGCATAATTGAGGTCATTTGCCCGCCCGCTCTTGGCGTCGGCAGCGGAGAATCCAGACAGTGCGCAGTGTCCACAATGTGAGGATTCACAAGTCTGCAGTCACATAGAGTAACTACAGACTTGTAGCCTAAGGCCGGACAACCTCTTTAACAGGAATGAGATCGCCTTCTAGAAGGGTCATGAATTCTAGTCATTATATTTTTGTATCTGCATACTATCAGCCTGAAATGTCAGGTTGTGGCTACATTCCCACATTTATGTGAGTGTTACCGTCTGAGAGAAACGGACCCGTTTTTTCTCAGGTGTCATCTTATTCTCATCTTTGTTGCTTCTGTTTTTTTTCTTCCCAGAAGCAGGTAGACTGTCTGAACATTCAACATCCATTGACTCAACAATGTATTGGTCAAAAAACTATGAAACTTGGATGGAAAACTGAAGTACACAGTATGTCTTCAGTGTGTCACCCACCTTTCATGGATCTCCATAAACTTTAATGGCCAAGTTTGACCCGCAAAATGGATGAGAATAGGAAACGCTCTGAGTGTCACGGACCGAAGACAAGGATCTGTTTTTAAAGGGAATCTGTCACCAGGTTTTGCTATGTAATACGAGAGCAGCATGATGTAGGAACCGAAACCCTGATTCCAGTGATGGATGACTTAGTTTACTGGGTGCAGCAGTTGTGATAAAATTCCTGTTTTCTCTGCTGTAAATGTAGCAGTTTTCTGAATGCTGAGCTCTGTATAACCCCGCCCACACCACTGATTAGCTGCTTTCTGTCAGTGTACAGTATATACACAAAGCTGCTAATCAGTGATGTGGGCGGGGTTATACAGAGCAGTAGACTAGAAAGTCTTGTAGTGATAATCTCCTGCTGATAAAACACTGATTTTATTGAAACAGCAGCACACAGCCCAGTTGTCACGGGTGTGTCAGAGGTGACAGTCGTTCTGCAGTGGGTTGCAGGAGATCTCTACGTCTTTACGACCGAGTGGCTACTTCTCTCTTGCTAATTAGCTCTCTGGCCTGGGTATATATATACCTGGTGTGTCTGAGAGGGAGTCGCCGGCTATATCCATTTCTACTTGTGAAGCTTTGCAGAAGCAGTACTTCGTCCTCTCTGGAGCTTGAGGCTCTGTGCTTATTTAAAGTTCATCTAAAGCTAAGCCGTTTTCCCCCTGATTTGTCCACCCTTGTTGTCTATAGAGTTTAGTGGAGGTTGACTAGTGCTCATCTCCTTCCATCCCTATCCGTAGCCATACGCCAGGGAGAGTAGGGCGAGGCATGCGTGCGGCGATTGCTGAGGAGGCAATATAGGGGCGATTGTTGAGACACGATGACGCTAGACCAGACTAGGAGGTCTCCACTTCCCCCCTTTCCCTAGTGTCTGGGCTCCCTTTCCCTTTTCCCTCTGTGTTACACTAAGTCTTCCCCACACCTGGCATGACATTATAGCCAGCCGAGCATGTTTTGAAAGGGGGGTGGTAAGGGAACTGACATTTTTTTTTTCTTTGTGTGTTTTTGGGTGTGCACCTTTTTTTTTTTACTTTCTCCCTTTGGTATGGGTTCAGTTGCAGAGCTTGTAGAGCAGTTACACTGTGTCTCTCTGGAGGTGAATGACCTCCGTTGTGAGGTTCAGCAGCGGCATCAGCGGTTACAGGTCGCCAGTATGGGAGTCTCTGCAGGTAGGCCTGTCCAGCCTGAACACAAGGTTGCCCTTCCGGACAGGTTTTCAGGAGGTAGGGACAAGTTTTTTGTGTTTAAGGAGGCAGGCAAATTGTATTTTAAACATGAGGAGCAACGGGTTTGTATTGTGATCTCTCTATTGCCGAGAGATCCTCAGTCATGGGCGTTTTCATTACCGCAGGACTCTGTTTGTCTCCAATCTGTGGAAGGGTTTTTCGGAGCTCTGGCTCACATCTATGATGACCCTGACCGAGTCGCCTTGGCTGAGTCTAGGCTACGTCGCCTTCAGCAGGGGATTCGGTCAGTGGAAACATACAGTTCGGAATTCCGTAGATGGGCAACAGATTCCATATGGAATGACTCAGCCCTTAGAAGTTCTTTTTGTGAGGGGCTTACTGAAAGGTTGGAAGATGACTTGGCTGTATATGAAACTCCTCAGTCCTTGGAGGCTGTCATGTCTTTGGCCATACGTCTTGATAGACGCCTTTGGGATCAACGGGTGCGACCACCGTCTTCGGGGCCTTCTTGCCAGGGTTGTGTACCTCTGCCAGCGGAGCGGTCTGGGGGTGAACCAGTACTGGGGGAGGGGGAGGAACCCATGCAATTAGGGGGTGTCTCTACATCATATATCTCCCCAGAGATTCGCAAGAAAAAAGCCATTTGGTTTTTTTTGTGGGAAAAAGGGACACTTTGTTGGGACCTGTCCTTCAATTCCTAAACAAAAGGAGACTCGATTAACTCTCGGTGGTCTGGAGTTGGATAAACAAGGGGTGCATTTGTGGCCAAATTGCAGTTCCGCTTTGTCCTGACAGCAGAGGTGGTGCTAGAACGCAGAACCGAAAAAAATTCTGTGTTTGTTGACAGTGGAGCCAGAGTCAGCATGGCTGATGCTGAGTTTGTGAAAACTCATGGTCTTGCTTGCTGTGCTTTAGCTGAACCTATTTCTATCTTTGCCATTGACTCGGCGCCACTAGCACAGAAAGCATTTACTCAGATTGTACATAATGTAAAAGTGAGGGTGGGGTCAGTTCATTGTGAAATCATCACTTGCTATGTTCTGGATAATCTTCCTACTCAGATTGTCTTGGGTATACCTTGGCTTGTTAAACATAATCCGTTGGTGGATTGGCAAACCGGGGAGATTATTGAATGGGGAGATTACTGCCATGAGAACTGTCTAGATATTTCCATTACTACTGTCTCTACGGAAATATTACCTGCTTTTCTGTCTGGTTTTGAGGCCATTTTTTCTGAAAAGGGGTGTTCCGTCTGGCGTAGTGTGACGTCAGTCTGGTGGCGGGGTGTGTATCTACCGCAAGAAGCGGGATTCTGCGGGGCCCCCCTAGTACCGTTTCTTCACAGGGAGCCTACAATCTGGTTAGAATCAGAGAAGGAGACGAATGGAAGACAGTGTTCAATACCCCAGAAGGACATTTCGAGAGTCTGGTTATGCCTTTTGGTTTGACCAATGCACCTGCGGTATTCCAGCATTTCATAAATTATATTTTCCATCATTTGGTGGGGAGGTTTGTGGTGTTCTATCTGGACGATATTTTGATTTATTCACCTGATTTTGAGACTCATCGGGGGCATGTTAAGCAGATACTCCAGATATTAAAGGATAACAAACTTTATGCCAAACTAGAAAAATGTGTTTTCGCTGTTCAGGAGGTGCAGTTTTTGGGGTACTTGTCATTTTCGGATGGATCCGGAGAAGATCCGTGCAGTTCTTGACTGGGAATGTCCCGAGAACCTGAAGGCTCTACAACGTCTTCTGGGCTTTACTAATTTTTACAAGAAATTCACCCAAAATTACTCTGTTATAGTGAAATCCCTTACTGACATGACTAAGAAGGGGTCTGATTTTTCCAAATGGTCGGATTCTTCCCTCCAGGCTTTTTCTTCCTTAAAGAATCATTTTGCCACTGCACCTATACTCAGTCAACCCGATGTTTCCCAACCCTTTATTGTGGAGGTCGATGGTTCGGATGTCGGGGTTGGGGCTGTGTTGTCTCAGGGCTCGTTCCCTGGTAAATGGCGTCCATGCGCCTTCTCTTCTTAAAAATTGTCTTTGGCTGAGAGAAATTATGACGTGGGTAATAGGGAACTTTTGGCGATCAAATTGGCGTTCGAGGAATGGCGACATTGGTTGAAGGGGGCTGTCCATCCTATTACTGTTATTACTGACCATAAGAACCTGTCTTATCTCCAGTCAGCTAAACCCTAGGCAAGCCAGATGGTCCCTGTTTTTACTAGGTTCAATCTTGTTGTCACTTTTCGTCCAGGGGTCAAAAATGTCAAGGCTGATGCTTTGTCCCAGAGCTTCCCTGGTGGTGGTGACCATGAGAACGCTTTCCCCGATATTACAGAAAGGGGTAGTCATTTCGGCTCTTTATCCTGAACTGGAGAGTGAGGTGTTGGAGGCTCGGGGGGGGGGGGGAATGCCCCTGCCTCCTGCCCTTCAGGAAAGTTATTTCTACCATCTGATCTGTGCCGCAAAGTAATCAAGGAACATCATAACTCTGTGCTTGCTGGGCATCCAGGTGGTAAGGCAACCACGGACCCCCTCTCTCGTCGTTTTTGGTGGCCGGGGTTGCATCAGGATGTGATTGAACATTTAGCTGCTTGTAGTATTTGCGCGCGTTTTAAGGTTTCATATACCCGTCCGTCTGGTACTCTTCTTCCGCAACTTATCCCTAGTAGGCCATGTACACACTTGTCCATGGATTTTATTACTGACCTATCGGTTTCTGCAGGCAAAACGGTGGTTTTGGTTTTAGTAGATAGGATCAATAAAATGATTCACTTCGTCGCATTACCTGCACTTCCCAATACCAAGACACTTGCTCAGGTGTTTATAAATGAGATTGTGAAGCTTCACGGGTTTCCTCCGATGTGGTGTCTGATTGGGGGACCCAGTTTGTTTCCAAGTTCTGGAAGGACTTCTGTTCTCGACTGGGGTGCAGCTGTCCTTTTCCTCTGCCTTCCACCGTCAGTCGAATGGTCAGACCGAGCGTGTCAGTCAGAACTTGGAGACATACCTCAGGTGTTTAGTCTCCGAAAATCAGGAGGATTGGGCATCCTACTTACCGCTGGCAGAATTTGCAATCAATACTCATCGTCGAGATGGTTTGGGGTGAGTTGGACCGCAGAGTGAAGGCAAAAGGGCCAACATGTGCTAAGCATCTCTGGGAACTCCTTCAAGATTGTTGGAAGACCATTTACGGTGACTACCTCTTGAAGCTTATCAAGAGAATGCCAAGAGTGTGCAAAGCAATCATCAAAGCAAAAGGTGGCTACTTTGAAGAACCTAGAATGTAAGACATATTTTCAGTTGTTTCACACTTTTTTGTTAAGTATATAATTCCACGTGTGTTAATTCATAGTTTTGATGCCTTCAGTGTGAATGTACAATTTTCATACTCATGAAAATACAGAAAAATCTTTAAATGAGAAGGTGTGTCCAAACTTTTGGTCTGTACTGTATATTTTTACTTATTTTAGTTCCTTTAGGGAAATTGAACCTGCCATCGTTTGATTGCTTGTACTATACACCACAATACTGTGGTATTGCAGTATACCTTGAAATAGAGGTTCTCCTACGATGCTAGGCCTCTGTCGGAGCTTCACAGGAGGACCAAGATGGCAGGTACATGGGTCTTCAGCAGGACCCCGGTTTGCAGCAGTTGCTATAAGGTCTGTATGAATATTGTTAGGACATGGACAAATATGACCACTTATCTAGCATATATACATACCAGGGCTGTGGAGTCGGAGTCGCTATAAAATGGACCGACTCAGAGTCCTAAAATATATAATAAATAGGGTACAGTTGTTCAATGCAGTTTGTGGGGAATATTTTTTTCATAAGAATTTGGGAAAGTTCTGAAATGTCCTATAAATGTCTGTCCTATTCCTGATCTAAGGGTCTAGACTTTTAGCTGAGATGAATACATGAGCCATGTATGAGGGAGTCGGGATCGTGGAGTCGGAGTCGTGGAAATTGAGGAGTCGGAGGTTTGGCTTACCGACTCCACAGCCCTGATACATACAGCAGTTTTCTGCAAGACACCATATTGGATGGCTCATTGTTATTTTTCGTTTTTTTTTGTTGTTTTTTGAGACATTCCTAAATATTTGACCTTACAAATCCTGACACATTTATGGTAATTAAAAATTAAGAAAAAAATAAAGAAAAGCAGGTGTTGATAATGAATACGGAGTAACATAGCATCGTATGTGTAAACCTTAATTTGTTACAGTGGATTTGCTACATCCTGCTGCTAATAAGCAGCTTCAGTGCAATTATCCCCGTCCATGCTGGCCATGTACTGGTTAACGCTGCCTGCCTACACCCTTGCAGAATATGTATTCATTAAGGGCTGTCCACTCTGTTTCAGCTCTGCCACTGATCTGACGCCCAGAACTCTGAATAATTCATTCCCAGTGAACTATATTCATGAATTATAAAACAACTCTGTTGGTTATTGCCATGTGTGGGGACCAGTGAATATCACTCAAATGCAATGGTTTCCACCAATAAACCTCGGCTCCAAGCTAATGAGCAGAAGACACAAAGTCCTGAGTGTATTTTATTGTGAAAACCTATGCTGAGCGTAGAAAAAGCTGCATATTTGATGGGGGTTTTAGTGATCTTCCACCCACCTCCGGTGATCTCCCCCCACCTCCGGTGATCTCCTGCTGTGGTTAGCCAATCAGTCCCTGCCCTCTCCCTGTAAGAACTTTTGGTGTCAGGTCATTTGCTTACAGATTTGCTGACAGATCACACAGCTCATTGATGGGGGTTCAATTAGGTGACATGTTTTAAGTAATAAGTATTGTCCAAAGTGGGTAACCCCTTAAATTAGACATTTTAAAGGGATTGTCCACTACTCGGGACAACCCTTCTCAATCCTTGTGTTTTTCTCTTTTTTAAAATAACTTCTATTCACTGCTGGTGTCAGTGCCTTTCCAGCAGTTTCAGCAATGTCTCTCACTTCATCCAGATGTAAGCAATTTGTCCAAAGGCAGGGAGAGTGAAGCAGTCGCTGATTGACCACAGGGTTCGCGTGACATCACACTGGTACACAATCGCCGGGCGAGACAGTGCCGACACCGCTGGGACGGCATCGGAGGTGACTACAGGTGTCATTTTAAAAGGGTGAAACATACGGATTGAGAATGGTTTGTCCCTAGTAGTGGACAACCCCTTTAACTACCTAAAATAAGTATTGGGCTCAACAGTGTGGCCAAAGACCATGCCAACCTACAGAGAAGAGCGAGCGCACAACTTTGTAGCCAACACTTTAGTGTGACTGCAAACTCCAACGCTCGTTCGCCCCTGTAGGATGGTGGGTTATTGGCTGCCCCCAAGGACACTGCCCCAACGGGACAAAGACTATTTACTGATTATGGTTACTTCATTTATATGGGACATACTCTATAAAAGGAATTTTAAGTGGTTTTATGTTCGTAATGGTTCGGTTATCTTGGTCTGCCAGATCCTGGGAACCCACTGATATAAGTCTATCTGCCTTATTACGGACCACAATGCACAGACTAGCCCGCGGGTCTGCTGACCAAAACTTGACAGGACGGCGTCATATATGCCTGAGAGGTTGTTGATTTTGGATCAGAAGACCCGTGATCCGTCCATGAATCATGGACCATGACAAACGCATGTGCAAATTTGGCATTAGATAGCACTCACATTGTGTTAGTGTACCCACTCAGAACTCGGATGAGGACTTCTGCCTCAATACCCAAAAAACGCTGACACTACATAAAACTTTGGACTCTGAGCTTCTTTCTAGCGGGACATAATAAGGTATTCTGCTACACTTATGTATCAGTCTAATTAGACAGATGTCTGAATACTGTTTTTTGTGTATTCAGAAGCTCCCTATTTGAGTGCTAATCATGCAGCAAAACATCCAGGATTAGAAAACATGGTATGTGTTTCCCCTCCAGAAACAGTATCAGTCTTCTTTACTTGAATGGTGATCAGCTGTAATACCGGACACAGCCGATTATTAAATTTCTAGCATGGATAATGCTGTAGGTCTTTGTTAGACACAGGAGGGCTGAAGTGTATGGAACTATGGGAAGGAACAAAAATGTAAATTATCCTAACAATAAAATAATGAGCTTCTTCTCGATAGACTTCTAGTTTTCAGGATCTTTTCTCTGAGCCGTAGATTCACCATTGTTCATGTTGTAAGAATGTTAGTAATCTGATCACGTTACTAGTAGGTCCTAATCATATACATCCGACCCGAGTAGGAATTGTATACAAGTGCATGTGGAATGAACATGATGAAATATTTTTACAACTGTATTGTACTTTTCTTGATTACGGGTCTCATTGCCCAAACTATCACTATCATACAGCGATTGCTGCTGTTAATTCGGGTTTTAAGACTTGCAGCCGGCCTGGAAGTTGTGGCTGTGACAGAATACAGGCGCAATATGGTGGTGTGAACAATTCTCTAAACTTGATGTAACTGGAAATGAACGTCAGAGAGACTATTAATTGATTGGGTAAATGGTGCAGCTGCATATCCACAACCCCATCACCACCTGTTTTAACTACCAATTTTGCCCCCATTGACGAATAAGAGACCAATAATTTTTGCACGTTTGTGCCCAAATCTAGAGAACATGTGTGTCAGTATGTGCATATATGGGGGTCCGCGTAGGTGGGGATATCGGAGACTAGCACACAATACTAAAGGCACTTTGGGGTTAATAAGTTAATGAGAAAAATGTACATATTGCATGATATTCCAGTTTTAAAGCTGCATTCGTGCTTTTGCTCAGATGAATATGGGGAGGGGAGGCTGTACTTTGCAATTTTTAAATGTTAGTGTAAAAAAAAAATTCTAGGAAAGGGTAATGTAAGAATTGGTGGTCTGTAGATATCAGAAGACGGGGCACAGAGAAAGTATACCGAGTGCTACGCCTCTAACCTCATCAATGGTGGCTTGATAGCAAAGCTCTTACACTAAAGTAATGTAGGACAAATGTGTGAACTCATCTTATTTTATCTTTTTGCAGGTTTGTGGATCAAATGGCAGTAACTAATAAAGAATTCCACTTGTTCTGAGCACCCGTGTGATTTATGGTCGACTGATACCCAATACTTCCATAATCATATGTCTACAGCGCCATCTGATCTAAATGATGCAAAAGCTTAGTGATCTACAGATAGCAAACATCTACTGCATATACAGAGAGTACGGTATATTTTTAATCATCAGTATACATGACACAGACACTGACTTGAATCATGCTGTATACCATGGGTAGTAGACCTCATAGTAGTATTTTGATTATTAATAAAGCCTTTATAAAATATTTTTGTCAGAGTGATTGTATGGTAATGGACTGTGTAGGGTATTACAGCTCAGTTTTGTTCATTTAAATGTGGCTGAAGTGTAATACTAGACATAACCTGGGGACAAGGGTCTGGTTTATGGAGAACTAAATGATTTTTACAAATCCTGAACAAATAGTTCAAATCTCTTGTTGTAATACATTGAATATCATTCAAATAAGAGATATTGATTATGAGGACCACACGATAGATTTGCCCAATCTACTCCTAAATATCACCCATAATCACACTGAATGTACAGTCTTAATATGTACTGAGCCTATAGCACTAATGTAAAGAAGTAAGAAATATTTTGGTGCTATACACAGGCCAGTATTTACCAGTAGAAGGTCCAGTGCCTAGGGCAGCAGGTTGCAGGGGGTAGCGCCTGGATCAAGATTTTAAAAAAATATACTATATACAGTAGTGTTCAAAATAATAGCAGTCCAATATGACTAACCTGATTAATCACTGTTTTTAGTATAAATTATATCACCACATGTAAAACAATTTACCAGTTGGTGCAGTAGATTCTAAGAAAACCAACAGACTCCGCATTCATGATCTGCAGGTTTTTGAGTCTGTGTATTTAAATAACTATTAGAAAGGGGGTGTGCTCAAAATAATAGCAGTGTGGAGTTCAGTTAGTGAGGTCAATCATTTTGTGAAGAAACAGGTGTGAATCAGGTGGCCCTTATTTAAGGGTGAAGCCAGTACATGTTGTACATGCATTTCTCTTTGAAAGCCTGAGAAATATGAGTCGTTTGAGACATTGTTCAGAAGAACAGCGTACTGTGATTAAAAAGTTGATTGGAGAGGGTAAAACGTATAAAGAAGTGCAGACAATGATAGGCTGTTCAGCTAAAATGATCTCCAATACTTTAAAATGGAAAGCAAAACCAGAGAGACGTGGAAGAAAATGGAAAACTACGATTTGAATGGATCGAAGAATAGCCAGAATGGCAAAGGCTCAGCCAATAATCAGCTCCAGGATGATCAAAGACAGTCTCAAGTTACCTGTGAGTACTGTGACAGTTAGAAGGCACTTGTGTGAAGCTAATTTCTCAGCAAGAAGTCAGTACTTGTCTTTAACAGTGGGAAGTGGATACTAATTGCCAAAGAACACATCAACTGGTCTAAAGAGAAATGGACATTTTGTGGACTGATGAAAGTAAAATTGTTCTTTTTGGGTCCAAGAGCCTCAGACAGTTAGTCAGATGACCCCCAAGCTCTGAATTCAAGCCACAGTACAATCTGAAGACAGTGAAGCATGGTGGTGCAAGCATCATGATATTGGCCTGCTTCTCTTACTATGGTGCCAAACCTATTTACCGAATACCGGGGATCATGGACCAGTTTGCATATATTAAAATACTTGAAGAGGTCATGTTGCCTTACGCTGAAGAGGATATGCCCTTGAAATTGGTGTTTCAACAATACAACGACCCTAAACACACCAGTAAACGAGCAAAATCTTGGTTCCAGTTCAACAAAATTGAGGTCATGCAGTAGCCAGCCCAATCCCCGAACCTTAATCTGATAGAACACTTGTGGGGTGACATCAAAAATACTGTTTCTGAGGCAAAGCCAACAAATGCCAAAAAAATGTGGGATGTAGCCAAAGCATCCTGGGCTGGAATAACAGTTGACAGGTGCCAGAAGTTGTTTGACTCTATGCAACATAGATGTGAAGCAGTTCTAAAAAAAAATCTGTGGTTATACAACTAAATATTAGGTCAGTGATTCACAGGAATGCTAAATCCTCAAAAAAAGATTACATATTATGAGTTTGTAAAGACACTGCTATTTTTTTAGAACAACCCAATGTTCATTTTTTGTTATTTTCTCTAAAGTAGTTAAAAATTATATACATTTCTCTTCATGTTTTATATTAGAAAACAGTGTGCAATGTTCCCAATGCATGGAAATAAAAACTAGTATATAAATTTTGTGCTTATGTTTTTAACACACTGCAATTATTTTGAACACTACTGTATATATTTTTTTTAAATCTCCCTCCTTTCTCCAGACTGTTCAACAAAACCGGCGTCTTTCTGGAGGATTGAGGAAAATGGGGGGGGGGGGGGGGGAGTGGATGGGCACCTTGATATGGAGAATGGAGGTGTGGGGACCTCGATATGGAGAATGGACGGGGTGGAGGCCTCTATATGGCAAATGGAGGGGGCCTCAGTATGGAGAATGAGGGATATGAAGGGACTTAGTATGTAGAATGGGAGGTGAGGGCCTCGGTATGGAGAATAGAGGGGGGCTCGGTAAGGAGAATGGCAAAGCTCAGTGTGAACAATGGGGTAGCTCTATATGAAGA
This sequence comes from Phyllobates terribilis, assembly GCF_046119375.1. Lineage (NCBI taxonomy): Eukaryota > Metazoa > Chordata > Amphibia > Anura > Dendrobatidae > Phyllobates > Phyllobates terribilis. Next base: position 202,152,666 of record NW_027362762.1, on the reverse strand, counting down.
ATGGGGTAGCATTAGGGGCTAAGTATGGAGAATGGGGTAGCATGGGGGGCTCAATATAGAGAATGTAGTAGCATGGGGGGCTCGGTATGGATAAGGGGGAGCATGAAGGGGCTCGCTGTGGTGAAGGAGTGGCATGGGGACTCGGTATGGAGAAGGGGTAGCATGAGGGGGCTCGGTATGGAGAATGGGGTAGCATGTGGGGCTCGGTATGGAAAATAGGGGGCTTAGTATGGAGAGTAGGTAGCATTGGGGTCTCAGTATGGAGTGGGGATAACATGAGGGGGACAGTGAAGAGGGGACTACATGGAGTTGGGACAGTTTGCAGATCAGAGTTCATAAGCGAGGAAGGTGTGGTGGGTATTATTCATAATGGAAAGAACACTGGTAGTTTTTGTTTGAGGGGGTGGTGTGGCTGTCATATTTCACTAGGGCAGACAGTGTGGTGGCAATATTTTATAGGAGAGAATAGTGTGAAGACCATGCACCATAAGAGGGACAGTGTGGGATAATTTTTTGCATAAGGAGCATAGTGAGGGGCAATTATGTATTTAGGGGCATAGTGTAGGGCTTATTTAGGTCACAGCTTTGCTGGTTATTTTTATTCAGGAACATTATGACACTTTTATTTTTAAGGGTACCATGTGGGGATGTGCTGCAGAAGACCAGAGAAAAGGGAAGTCTACAGAGACGAGCTGTGGCTGTGAAGTCATCATGGGGTCGGGACATGTAAAGTACTTAGATCTAAGGTGCATTTATATTGGCCAGTTGCAGCCTTTAAACGACCACTGATGTGCAATATGAAGCCAATCAGCAGTCACTTAATAGCCTGTTTTGGCCTCACTTTCATGTGCACAGAATGATCGTTGCTGAGAACAATGAAATTTAAAGGGAGTCTTTCTTCTCCAAAATGCAAATTAATCTGCATACACACTTATATAGGGGACGTAGTCCAGACATACACAGTTTTAACTTTAATATTTTATTTTTTATATGCAAATGAGGACACTTCTGTGCACCCTTGGCGTGGCCTATGTCTTGGTGCACCATTACACCGTCCTATTTGTATTTTAAAATCACTCCCCAGTTATAATTAACAGGTGCTTTGGTAAGAGTAAGTGCCATCTAAGATCACTTTGAATTTCTGTGCTTGTGCCTGGACACTGGAGGAGCACAGTAGCGTTCCAAGTGTCAGTGTGGGTGCGCACACAGTATGACCAGGCTAGGGCTGGACTGGGACAAAAAAGCAGCCCTGCCACACAAACCCCCACCAGACCACATCCTGTAACACCTACATGCCCCAATCAGTGAATTTTGCATTTACGTGGTCATGCCCCTCACGACTCTCTTAAAGAGAACCGGTCATCAGGATTTAGCCCTATTAATTTACAGCATGGCCATAATGGCGCTGTGATGCTGATTTATGTGATGTGAAGGGATCTGATCAGTGGTTGTTTAATACCTTATGAAGTTTTCAGAAAATAATACTCATAAGGTGAGTATTAAGCAACCACTGATCGGATCCCTTCACATCAGGTATCAGATTAATCAGCGTCACAGCGCCATGCCTTTAGTTTATAGGGCTAAATCCTGCTGATAAGTTCCCTTTAAAAGAGTTATCTGATGAGCCACATGTGATTGGTGCCATGGTGCGTATGATCAACCACGGCTTCATTTACATGGAGCTGTTCAAAGCTACGTTTCTCAGGATCATGAGGTCCCAGCGGTCAGATGCACAGCAAACGGAAAGTCATCCCCTGTTTAAGAAGAAACTTGGGATAACCCATTTAAACAGGCTTTTCAAGATTTATTTTTATTTGCCCATAGGAATGTAGAAAATAATAAACCAATAATAACAATCCAGAAGTCCATTGTTCCCGAAGGCTCGTGCAAACAAGCATATAAATCAGGCGTGTGCAATCCGATGCTTTATCAGATCGCACACTGACCGATGTTATGCAATGAGGCCGTGCAGAGAAACATTTTTTTCTCATACTGATTGGGTGTGAGAAAAAAATAGTAGCAACTGCGATCTGACTCTGTGTGCGAAAAAAAAAATAGGATGCCACAGTATGGAGGCAGAGTACACACCCGATATTTATGGATACATTACAATTCTGTAGCATCAGAAACTGTAAATGATTAATAGCACGGTCGTGTGACCAAAATTTGAGGAAAGTGGGGGGTGCGTCTTATAGTCCGATGTACATAAATATTATGGCTGTGAGTGGTGGGGGAAGCGACAGTGGCTGAGTAGCGAGGCACAGGAGGCAGCAGCCGCCTGCTGCAGCCTACACTGTGCCCGCTACTAAAGAAAATGAATATTCACTGCTCCGCATGCCCGTGGGGGTGGGGAGCAGTGAATATTAATTTTCCTTAATAACCGGCACAGTGAGCCCGCAACGCGGCTCCTGGTATGTATAGCACCCTTCATCCCGGTATGTATGGCACCCTTCATCCCTGTATGTGTGGCCCCCTCATCCTGGTAGGCTTGGCACCCCTTGATCCCGGTCACGCTGCACAGAAAAAATAAATAAACTTTCATACTCACCTCCTCTCTCCTCCAGTGCTGTGGCCAGCTCTGTGCCGGAATAGTCACTGCTCCCCACACCGGGGCATGAAGGGGACCATACATACAGGAATGAAGGGGGCCATACATACAGGGATGAAGGATGAGGGGTGCTATACATACAGTGATGAAGGGAACCATACATACCAGGAAGAGGAATGAAGGTACCATACATACCAGGATGGGTGTGAGGGGGGGCATACATAACAGGATGAAGGGTGCCATACATACCAGGAAGAGGGATGAGGGTGCCATGCATACCAGGATGGATGATTGGGGTGCCATGCATACCAGAATGGTGGATCGGGGTGCCATACATATCAGGATGGAGATGAGGGTCACGTGTAATAGGAAGGAGGGGGCCATATATACCAAGATAGGGGATATTAACAGAATTGGGGGACATTACCCCTATAACAGTGTCAGCAGCAGACCCCCTCCCCCTTAACAGACCACATTTTTTGCTTACATTTTTTTTTTCTATTTTCCTCCTCTAAAACCTAGGTGCATCTTATGGTCCAGTGCGTCTTATAGTCCAAAAAATACGGTGTGTGTATATATATATAATATATATATAATATATATATATATACATATACTGCTCAAAAAAATAAAGGGGACACTTAAACAACAGAATATAACTCCCAAGTAAATCAAACCTCTGTGAGATCAAACTGTCCACTTAGGAAGCAACACTGATTGACAATCAATATCACATGCTGTTGTGCAAATGGAATAGACAATAGATGGAAATTATTGGCAATTAGCAAGACACACTCAATAAAGGAGTGGGTCTGCAGGTGGGGACCACAGACCACATTGACAGTACCAGCAGGACCGCTACCTCCGCCTTTGTGCAAGGAGGAGCACTGCCAGAGCCCTGCAAATTGACCTCCAGCAGGCCACAAATGTGCATGTGTCTGCACAAACGGTTAGAAACCGACTCCATGAGGGTGGTATGAGGGCCCGACGTCCACAGATGGGGGTTGTGCTCACAGCCCAACGCCGTGCAGGACGCTTTGCATTTGCCACAGAGCACCAGGATTGGCAAAGTCGCCACTGGCACCCTGTGCTCTTCACAGATGAAAGCAGGTTCACACTGAGCAAATGTGACAGATGTGACAGTCTGGAGACGCCGTGGAGAGTGATCTTCTGCCTGCAACATCCTTCAGCATGACGGGTTTGGCAGTGGGTCAGTAATGGTGTGGGCTGGCATTTCTTTGGAGGGCCCCACAGCCCTCCATGTGCTCACTAGAGGTAGCCTGACTGCCATTAGGTACCGAAATGAGATCCTCAGACCCCTTGTGAGACCATATGCTGGTGCGGTTGGCTCTGGGTTCCTCCTAATGCAGGACAATGCCAGACCTCATGTGGCTGGAGTGTGTCAGCAGTTCCTGCAAGATGAAGGCATTGAAGCTATCGACTGGCCCGCCCGTTCCCTGAATCCGATTGAGCACATCTGGGACATCACCAACGTCACGTTGCACCACAGACTGTCCAGGAGTTGGCGGATGCTTTAGTCCAGGTCTGGGAGGAGATCCCACAGGAGACCATCCCCAACCTCATCAGGAGCATGCCCAGGTGTTGTAGGGAGGTTATAGAGGCACATGGAGGCCACACACAATTTTGAGCCTCATTTTGATTTGTTTTAAGGACATAACATCAAAGTTGGATCAGCCTGTAGTGTGTTTTTCCACTTTAATTTTGGGGGTGACTCCAAATCCAGGCCTCCATTGGTTAATAAATTTGATTTTTGATGATTTTTGTGTGATTTTGTTGTCAGCACATTCAACTTTGTACAGAACAAAGTATTCAGTGAGAATATTTCATTCATTCAGATCTAGGATGTGTTATTTGAGTGTTCCCTTTATTTTTTTCAGCAGTGTGTGTATATATGTGTGTGTGTGTATATATACACACATATTTCATTATATTTGAAAGAAAAGCACATTTTTTTTCAATGAAGCTAACATTAAATGAATCATAAATACACTCTATACATTGTTAATGTGGTAAATGACTATTCTAGATGCAAACCTCTTGTTTTTATTGCAATATCTACATAGGTGGATAGAGTCCCATTTCCAACAAGCACAACCCCAGTGTTTTAGTGGTGCATTGTGTTTGCTAACTGTGTAAGAAGGCTAATGGATGTTTAGAAAACCCTTGCACAAGTATGTTAGCCCAGCTGAAAATGGTTTGGCTGATTTGAGAGGCTATAAAATGGACCTTCCTTTAAGCTAGTTGAGAATCTGGAGAATTACATTTGTTTGTTCTATGAAAGTCTCAAAATGGCCAGAAAGAGAGAACTTTCATGTGAAACTCGACAGTCTATTCTTGTTCTTAGAAATGAAGGCTATTCCATGTGAGAAATTGCCAAGAAACGAAAGATTTTCTACAACAGTGTGTACTACTCCCTTCAGAGGAGAGCACAAACAGGCTCTAACCAGAGTAGAAAGAGAGGTGGGAGGCCCCGCAGCACAACTGAGCAACAAGACAAGTACATTTGAGTCTCTAGTTTGAGAAATCGATGCCTCACAGCTCCTCAACTGGCAGCTTCATTAAATAGTACACGCAAAACGCCAGTGTCAACGTCTACAGCAGGGGTCCTCAAACTACGGCCCGCGGGCCACATGAGGCCCGCAGAGGACTTTTATCCGGCCTGCCGGGCTATGGGCGGAGGAGAGGAGAGCGGTGCCCATTGCCCGCCCTTCCCCTCGCTTGCTCAGGGCCCCGGCAGGCGGATACTTACCTCTCCCCGTGCCTCCGCAGATCCGCTGTCTTCCTGCTCTGCGCTTCCTGTGACGTCTCAGGTCAGAGGGCGCGGTAAAGTCTTTACACCGCGCCCTCCTGAGTGCCGTCACAGGCAGCGCAGACAACGCCGCCGCGACGCTGGAGTCCAGACCAGAGTAGAGCAGCAGCAGCAAGTGAGAAGTGAGGTGAGTATTGGATTTTTTTTTTTTTTTTTTTAATGTATGGAGGCATAGGTCATTATATGGGGGGGTGACATCCTGCATGGGGCATTATATGGGGGGTGACATGCTGCATGGGGCATTATATGGGGGGGTGACATGCTGCATGGGGCATTATATGGGGGGGTGACATGATGCATGTGGCATTATATGGGGGGTGACATGCTGCATGGGGCATTATATGGGGGGTGACATGCTGCATGGGGCATTATATGGGGGGGTGACATGCTGCATGGGGCATTATATGGGGGGGGTGACATGCTGCATGGGGCATTATAAAGACAGGGGAGTGACATCCTGCATGGGGCATTATATGGGGGGTGACATCCTGCATGGGGCATGATATGGGGGGTGACATCCTGCATGGGGCATTATATGGGGGGGAAAGGGACATCCTGCATGGGGCATTATAAAGACAGGGGAGTGATATCTTGCATGGGACATTATATGGTGTGAGAAAGGGACATCCTGCATGGGGCATTATATGGGGGGTGGCATCCAGCATGGGGCATTATAAGGGGGGGAACAGCCTGCATGGGGCATTATAAGGGGGGGGAACAGCCTGCATATGGCATTATAAGGGGGAAACAGCCTGCCTATTGAGAGCATTTACCTGCCCATTGAGGACCCATGCTGCCTATTGGGGACCTATGCTGCCTATTGGGGACCTATGCTGCCTATTGGGTACATTTACCTGCCTATTGGGGACCTATGCTGCCTATTGGGTACAGTTACCTACCTATTGAAATACCGGTTGATTTAACTTTACTTGTTCTTCATTTTAAATATTGTATTTGTTCTTGTATTGTTTTTTTTACTTCAAAATAAGATATGTGCAGTGTGCATAGGAATTTGTTCATAGTTTTTTTTAAAAACTATATTCCGGCCCTCCAATGGTCTGAGGGACCATGAACTGTCCCCCTGTTTAAAAAGTTTGAGGACCTCTGGTCTACAGTGAAAAGGCGACTCCGGCATGCTGGCCTTCAGGGCAAAGTGGCAAAGAAAAAGCCATATCTGAGACTGGCTAATAAAAGTAAAAGATTAATATGGGCAAAAGAACACAGACATTGGACAGAGGAAGATTGGAAAAAAGTTTTATCAACAGACGAATCAAAGTTTGAGGTGTTTGGATCACGCAGAAGAACATTTGTGACACGCAGAACAACTGAAAAGATGCTGGAAGAGTGCCTGATGCCATCTGTCATGTATGGTGGAGGTAATGTGATGGTCTGGAGTTGCTTTGGTGCTGGTAAAGTGGGAGATTTCTACAAGGTAAATGGGATTTTGAATAAGGAAAGCTATCACTCCATTTTGCAACGCTATGCCATACCCTGTGGACAGCGCTTGATTGGAGCCAATTTCATCCAACAGCAGGACAATGACCCAAAGCACACCTCCAAATTATGCATGAACTATTTAGGGAAGAAGCAGGCAGCTGGTATTCTATCTGTAATGGAGTGGCCAGCGCAGTCACCGGATCTCAACCCCATTGAGCTTTTGTGGGACAAGCTTGACCGTATGGTACTCAAAAAGTGCCCATCAAGCCAATCCAACTTGTGGGAGGGGCTTCAGGAAGCATAGGGGTAAATTTGTCAAGATTACTTCAGCAAATTAATATCTAGAATGCCAAAGGTCTGCAATGCTGTAATTGCTGCAAAGGGAGCATTCTTTGACAAAAGCCAAGTTTGAAGGAGAAAATTATTCTTTCAAATAAAAATCATTATTTCTAACCTTGTCAATGTCTGTACTATATTTTCTATTCATTTTGGAACTCATTTAATAAATAAAAGTATGAGTCTTCATGGAAAACACAAAATTGTCTGGGTGACCCGACCCCAAACTTTTGAACAGTAGTGTGTGTGTGTAAATATATATATATATATATATATATATATATATATATATATATATATATATATATATATATATATATATATTAGTTAGGTCCATATTTATTTGGACAGAGACAACATTTTTCTAATTTTGGTTTTAGACATTACCACAATAAATTTTAAACAAAACTATTCAGATTGCAGTTGAAGTTCAGATTTTCATCTTTCATTTGAGGGTATCCACATTAAAATTGGATGAAGGGTTTAGGAGTTTCAGCTCCTTAACATGTGCCACCCTGTTTTTAAAGGGACCAAAAGTAATTGGACAATTGACTCCAAGGCTATTTCATGGACAGGTGTGGGCAATCCCTTCGTTATGTTATTCTCAGTTAAGCAGATAAAAGGTCTGGAGTTGATTTGAGGTGTGGTGCTTGCATTTGGAAGGTTTTGCTGTGAAGTAAACATGCGGTCAAAGGAGCTCTCCATGCAAGTGAAACAAGCCATCCTTAAGCTGCAAAAAAACAGAAAAAAAACATCCGAGAAATTGCTACAATATTAGGAGTGGCAAAATCTACAGTTTGGTACATTCTGAGAAAGAAAGAAAGCACTGGTGAACTCATCAATGCAAAAAGACCTGGGCGTCCACGGATGACAACAGTGGTGGATGATCGCAGAATAATCTCTATGGTGAAGAGAAACCCCTTCACAACAGCCAACCAAGTGAACAACACTCTCCAGGAGGTAGGCGTATCAATATCCAAATCTACCATAAAGAGAAGACTGCATGAAAGTAAATACAGAGGATTCACTGCAAGGTGCAAGCCACTCATAAGCAAAAACATCTAAAAAAGACAGCACAGTTCTGGAAGAACATTCTTTGGACAGATGAAACCAAGATCAACCTCTACCAGAATGATGGAAAGAGAAAAGTATGGCGAAGGCGTGGTACAGCTCATGATCCAAAGCATGCCACATCATCTGTAAAATACGGCGGAGGCAGTGTGATGGCTTGGGCATGCATGGCTGCCAGTGGCACTGGGTCACTAGTGTTTATTGATGATGTGACACAGGACAGAAGCAGCCGAATGAATTCTGATGTATTCAGAGCCATACTGTGTGCTCAGATCCAGCCAAATGCAGCCAAACTGATTGGTCGTTGTTTCATACTACAGATGAACAATGACCCAAAACAAAGCCAAAGCAACCCAGGAGTTTATTAAAGCAAAGAAGTGGAATATTCTTGAATGGCCAAGTCAGTCACCTGATCTCAACCCAATTGAGCATGCATTTCACTTGTTAAAGACTAAACTTTAGACAGAAAGGCCCACAAACAAACAACAACTGAAAACCACCGTAGTGAAGGCCTGGCAGAGCATCAAAAAGGAGGAAACACAGCGTCTGGTGATGTCCATGAGTTCAAGACTTCAGGCAGTCATTGCCAACCAAGGGTTTTCAACCAAGTACTAGAAATGAACATTTTATTTACAATTATTTAATCTGTCCAATTACTTTTGGTCCCTTTAAAAACAAAGTGGCACATGTTAAGGAGCTGAAACTCCTAAACCCTTCATCCAATCTTAATGTGGATACCCTCAAATGAAAGCTGAAAGTCTGAACTTCAATTGCATCTGAATTGTTTTGTTTAAAATTCATTGTGGTAATGTCTAGAACCAAAATTAGAAAAATGTTGTCTCTGTCCAAATATATATGGACCTAACTATAATACATATATATATATATATATATATATATATATATATATATACACACACATATATATATACACATATATATATATATATATATATAGCGAATAATAATAATCGTGAAGCAGACAGTGATTGTATGGAGGGCATAAACACATTCCATGCATTGGAATCCAGAGCTGTGACGCCATATGCTTACTGGTCGCTTGCCGATACCTACGTAGGGAGTAGTGGGGACCGTGTGCTCACGGATCCCCTACGAAATCCCGACAGAGTGACGGCACGGTGAGATATTGTGTGATCTCCCCAGTGTCGTCTCTGTGGAATACCCTGACAACTGTCGCAGAGTGCATCTTCTTATATTCACCACTGTACTTACGAGAGCTTCAATCAGCAAGATATCTTGAGTAAACAGTATTTACTTCATACTGGTTAAACATGAGATACAATTCAGTGTCACACAGTCCGTGTGCTGCTGACATAACACATTCATGAAAAATAGAAACACAGGAAGTAAAAACAACCAACAATTGAGAGCTTTTCTCCCACAATTACAGCAAGCATATAACTATACACACTATCGCCATCTGCTGTCTGGTTAGTATAAAGTCCTCCTTTCACTTATAATAAGTCCTAATCTGTTGAATATGCCAACACCCTTTCTCAACAGTAAGGACTTATTCAATCAAACCCAACTTTTTTATTAGTCTCTGGTGTTTATCAGAATTCAATGCCTTCGTGAAGATGTCTGCTGTCATTTCTTCAGTAGGACAATACTCTAACTTCAAGACTCCTTGTTCCTGATGATCTCTCAATAAATGATATTTCACATCAATATGGTTGGTTCTTGGATTGACTCTTTCAATCTGAGCAAGAACAAGACATCCTTGATTGTCCTCTTTCAGTTTTGTTGGTTCCAACTGTGGTTGTCCTAATTCTGTCAACAATTGTCTTAACCATAGTACTTCTTGACTCGCATGTGCTGCTGCAACATATTCTGCTTCTGTTGAAGACAGTGTCACAATTGACTGTTTCTTACTTGTCCAACTTATTGGTCCACCTGAGAGAAAAAAAAAATATGTCCACTGGTAGATCTTCTGTCAGTTGGATCTCCAGCCCAATCTGCATCAACATATCCTGTTAAAATGCAGTTATCACTTGTGGGTAATTTCAGCTCAACATTGCTAGTTCCTTTCAAATAACGCATTACTCTCTTCACGGCTTTCCAATCAGCTTTATTTGGTTTTGATACCTTTCTACTCAGGATTCCTACTGCTGCTGCGATGTCTGGTCTTGTAACGGTCGCTAGATACAGTAGTTTTCCTATTGCTGTTCTGTATTCTTCATTATTTGGTAGCATATTTTTTTCACTGTTCATCTCTTTGAGATAATTAGTTTCCATTGGAGACTTTACTGTTTTTGCATCCTTTAATCCAAATTTTTCTGTTATGTCTTGAATCATGTGATTTTGATTCAGTAGGAAACTTCAGTCTTCTTCTCTTTCTACCTGTATTCCTAGGTACTGTTTCACATTTCCCAAGTCTTTGATTTCAAAATGTTGCTTCAGGATTTTTAGAATGTTTTCTTTATCCCTTTCTTGTTTAAAACAAATCAAAATGTCGTCTACATATATGAGTACATAAATCCATCTATTAATCAACCTTTTTGTGTACAAGCATGGATCAGCTTTACTTCTTTGAAATTTTTCATTTGTAAGTACTTCCGTGATTTTGTCATCCCATGCTTTAGCTGCTTGCTTTAAACCATATATGCTTTTCTGTAGTTTGCAAACTTTGTTTGGATTTATTTCATCTTTGAATCCTGGAGGTTGTTCCATGTAAATGTCTTCTGTTAAATCTCCATTCAGAAAAGCTGTCTTTACATCCAGATGTCTCAGTTCCATCTGTTTCATTGCTGCAACTGTAAGTAAAGTTCTTATTGTAGTGTGTTTGACAACTGGAGCAAATGTCTCATCATAGTCTTCTCCATATTTTTGAGAATACCCTTTAGTACGCGTCTTGCTCAGTATCTTTCAGCTGTGCCATCTGTTTGGTATTTTACTTTAAAAATCCATTTACATCCTATGGCTTTTCTTCCTTCTGGCAAATCTGTTAGTGTCCATGTATTTGAATCATGCATGGATTTAATTTCTGTTTCTGTTGCTTCTATCCATTTATTAGCTTCTTCTTCAGGAAGTTTAGATATGTCTTCCCAAGAGGTAGGCTCATAGATTTTTCTTATGCTTGTCTTGTATGAGAGACGTTTCGGTGGTTTTCCTTTGTTCTCTCTCATTGAACGTCTTGGTTCTGTGTCTGTTTGTAGTTGTGATTCTTCACTTTCAGTATTTTGTTCTTCATTGATTTCTACTTCTTTCTCATCAGATATTTCATCAGTTATGTCACTATTGTTTTTCTCATTTTTTGTTTCAACTGAAATCATAATGTCTTCATTTAAATCTTCAATGAATGTCACACTGTTACTCACCGTAACTCTGTCTGTTTTGGGATCTAGAATTCTATATCCTTTGCAATTTTCACTATATCCAACGAATATTCCTTCCATGAATCTGTTTTGAAGTTTGGAACGTTTTTCTGTTGGAATGAATATAAAAACTTTACATCCAAAAACTTTTAAATGATTGACACTTGGTTTCATACCTTGCCACAGTTCATATGGAGTTTTCATCAGTTTTCTGGAAAAAAGTCGGTTCTGTAGATATGTAGCTGTCATTGCTGCCTCACACCAATATTTCTCTGGTATCATTTCTGTTAGAGTTCTGTTTTTCCTTTCTGCTATTCCATTTTGTTCAGGTGTGTATGGAACAGTTTTCTGGTGTTCTATTCCATTTTGTCTTAAGTAGTCTTCTATTCTGTGACCTGTAAATTCACCTCCATTATCACTTCTGATGACAATTGGCTTCCTTTGAAATTTGTTACTTGATCTTGTTACATAGTCTACAAGTTTATCAAAAACTTCACTTTTGTTCTTAATTAAGTATGTGACTGTGTATCTTGAGTAGTCGTCTATAAAAGTCAACATGTATCTATTGCCTCCTGATGTAGTCACTTTCATGGGTCCACATACGTCAGTATGCACCAAATCAAGTGGTCTTTCGCTTTTCATCTCACTTTCTTTTGGAATAGATATCCTTGTGGCTTTGGATTTTATACAACATTCACATCTTACGGTAATTGAGCAATCTGATATCTTTAAATCTTTTGTCAATTCTTTTCTCTGTAGTTCCCTTATACTGTCAGGGTGTCTATGTCCTAGACGTCTATTCCACATGTGAATACAGTTTTTGTGATCATGTGTACATACCTTCATCTGTTCCTTTGGTGTGTCAAAATGATATGATTGTTCATCTGCCTTGACTTTGGTTATCACCTTGTTTCCTGCAATAATTGCACACTCATTGTCTTTGAATTTTACTGCAAGTCCTTTTGCTGTTAAACGTTTCACAGATAATAATCCGCCTTCCAGTTTTGGAACATACAACACATCCTGTACAAGTATCTTTGAATCTTGTCCGAACTTGTTTGAACAGTTTAGCATACCTTGTCCGATACCTTCTGCGGTTATTTTGCTTCCATCTGCAAGATAAATGGCTTCTTTCTTCTCTAAATCAAGATCAGTAAAGAAATTCTTGTCACTTGTCATATGACTCGTTGCTCCTGAATCAATAAACCAACCAAGTGATGATTTCTTGTCTGTTACTTTAAATGTGCCATTCCAATTCTCACATGAATCAGAAATTGTGTTTTTTACTTTCTGTGTATGCTTTTTATGTTGTAGTTTTTGTTGTTCTGCTTTCCATATGGTACAGTCTTTCTTTAAATGACCTTTTTTCTTACATCTGAAGCATTCTCTTGTCTCTTTATTATAGGGTTTTTTAAATTCTGTAGCTTTAAGAGCGTTTTCACTGTCCTTTTCAGTAGAAGAATCATTTCTTTGTTCTTTTCTCCTCTGATATTCATCTATTAGTCTTGTTTTCACAAAATCTAATGTAATGTCAGTTTCTGGTCTCATCTCAAGGGCATTTATCAAGGCTGTATACGAATCTGGTAAACTGCACAATAATATAGCTGCTACATGACTTTCTTTAATGTCTTCACCAATAGATCTTAGCTGTGATATCACTTCCATCATTGAGAATATGTGCTTCTGCATGTCGTCATTTGCACTCAATCTCATACTGTAAAGCTTTCTTAATAAAAATAACTTGTGATTCAAGCTAGGTCTTTCATACAGTTTTCTTAATTATTCCCACATTCCTTTAACTGTTTCTTCATTTCTTATATGTATTAATTGAGCATCATCCACTAATAAGCTAATGGTGGCTCTCGCTTGTCTATTCTTCTTATCCCATGTCTGATTATCTTGATCTGGTCTTTCTGTAAAAATTACTTCCCATAAATCATCCTTAGATAACAGCTCTACTTTGAATTTCCATAACTGATAATTTTCACTATTCAGTTTAGCTACTGTGAATTTCAGTTCTGTGTTACTCATCATCTTTATATAGTCTTACTTGTTTAGAGAGTTGTACTGAAGATATTCTCCTGTTTTTCTTGCTGATAGTTCCTGGATGTCCTGCCTGTGTTGAATTCTCTGTAATTATATCCAGCTCCTGGGATCATGAATTCCTTTGTCACTCTGTATCTGGATTTATTTCCTTCTGTTTACAGAGCTTATCTGTGTGCTCAGTTATCTGGGGTTATAAACCGGGATCCTCTTGTAGTGCGGGGCCTGTAGTGTCTGGGCTTTAGTGTCTGGGTTCCGGCCTGGGCCCATAACCTGTCGCAGAGTGCATCTTCTTATAGTCACCACTGTACTTACGAGAGCTTCAATCAGCAAGATATCTTGAGTAAACAGTATTTACTTCATACTGGTTAAACATGAGATACAATTCAGTGTCACACAGTCCGTGTGCTGCTGACATAACACATTCAGGAAAGAAAGAAACACAGGAAGTAAAAACAACTAACAATTGAGAGCTTTTCTCCAACATTTACAACAAGCTTATAACTATACACACTATCGCCATCTGCTGTCTGGTTAGTATAAAGTCCTCCTTTCACTTATAATAAGTCCTAATCTGTTGTATATTCCAACAACAACAGCCTCAATAGAAAAGAGCTTGTAAGCGCTGGGCATGTTCTGCTGTCTAGCAGTGGTGGTCGGTCTCCAAAACACAACACTGTAAGCAAAATAAAAATGTTAATATCACAAGAACGGCTGAAAATTTTTATAAGCAGTAAACTGCAATAGAGCTTGTTTGTTCCAGCATTAGCCAACATTATCCATTTATGAAGATGGGAATAACCCTTTCAGGAAAGAGTTGCTTAGATACATTTCTATAAGTATCTCTGTCCTTAGAACGGCTCCTTAGAGCTACATAGCTGTAATCACTCAGCTTCTCTTTCCAGTCTTTGCCCCCTACAGCAACTTTTAGTATGAAGGTTTAATCTATCACAGCACCGGTACCTGTGGCCCAGTAGTATATATCCCAGTCATTGCTTGGCTCATTGATAAGGCGATCATACTGGGACAGCTGAGCCTCGGCCCACTTCATGAATGGTAGGGCTCATCAGTATTTTACCCTGTGCTACCTCTGCCTTTTATCTTGGGGTTTGCTGCATCCTGCAGTGCATTAGTGACCGGGCATTGGTAAGTATGGGGACATATTTACAAGCCAGCAGCTCAGACGACCATCGTATGAACACTTGTTCCCAATTACCTGCCGATGTAAACTTGAAAGCAATCACCTGTCACATGAGCAAAATGTGACAGAACCTCTATACAGAGCACCTATTACCAGTATTTGACTGCCCTTTTAATTTAAGAAAACATGGGACCAACACATACTGATGATTTGAAAAACTAACATCTAGTATCAAAAATGTTACTAAGTGTCTTAAATGAACCCTAAAAGAGAGAAATGTTTTCCCACAGGGGTGTCCAGCTCCTTCCTTATTATGTCCACACTTTAAAATAACACTACGGGTGCATTTATAGTGGCTGATAATCGGGAATGAGTGTTCCTAAAAAAGCTAATTTCCTGATTACTGGCCTTTATAAATAGGACGTTAATAACTCGATAAACGAGCAAAATGTTTGGCAGGTGACAATTGCTTAAAAATCCTCATTCTTGGCAGCACAACGTCCTGCGGAGACCAACGATATTTTATGTGCATTGAACGATTGTGTCGATGATTGTTCTGTGCTAGAGTTAATGTGAAA
Source organism: Phyllobates terribilis (assembly GCF_046119375.1). Taxonomy (NCBI): domain Eukaryota; kingdom Metazoa; phylum Chordata; class Amphibia; order Anura; family Dendrobatidae; genus Phyllobates; species Phyllobates terribilis. The sequence goes on along the minus strand of NW_027362762.1, from coordinate 202,137,347 downwards.
CGATTCACAGGACCTGGTCCATTGATCACGTCAGAAATCTGAGAGCCGTCTGTAATCTGAGAGCCGTCAGTAATCTAAGAGCCCTGAGAAATGCCTCTTTTCTCCCGGCATTTGCAGCAGCTCGCAACAATGAGATCTTGACCAGGACAGCTAATCAAAATAAGAGCCATCGGTACCAGGATGTAGGAGACGGGTCTCAGGGCGTCCAGCGGCCGCAGATCACCGACATGGCCAATATACTGGGTCATGTAAATTGATTTACACCAACTCCATTCAGATAGCATGGAAGTGTGATTGTCGGCCTATCTTAAAAGGTCAAATAAATAAATACCGACTTCATGTACCCGAATCAACATGAGAGAAAAAACGCAGATCTGCACTGCATCATGGTATAAGATTGGTATCCAATAAACATCAGAGAGCACTTGTCCAAGTTATATGCTCGTGTGAGCGAGCCCTGAATCTAATAACTTCCAATGGTGTTGCATTGCAATTTGCAGCCTACTATGACTGCGACACAAAGCTACAAATGTTTCCAAATGTGTTGGATTTTCTTTTTTTCAGGAAAATAAAGGAAATAACACAAAGTTATGTTTCTAATATTGTGCATTTTATTAATTCCTTATTTACTTTACTTACATAGTTGAGGTTCTTAGTGCACATTATAATCAAATTGTCCAAGCCTATCTGCCAACGACAAGGCGACCTCATCAGATGGGGCCCTACACTAACAGACTAACCTATTTATTGTGTTTATACTATTCTTATTATCATCACGATCTATTCATTACTATTACAATATTATTATACTTAATATTACTATTATTACTTTAGTAATAGAATTAAATCTGTTGATCCAGAAGAAAGCAAAAACCCCTGGACACATTAAGCCAATTTGTGTCAAGGGGAAAAATTCCTTCTTGATCCTGGGAAAAAGCGATCAGTCCTAAAAATCTGGATCAAACCTGCTGATGCCTACTATGTACTATGCTATTAATATACTATTTCTGATAATGTACTATAAGCATTTATATTACTATATTACTATCATTATTTAAAAAAAAATACTATTTCTATTCTTACTAAAATTATGAATATTATTACTAATATTTCTATTCTCTCTCTATTTAGTATTAATTAGATCTTATTCCTAATGCCATTGATCCAGAAGAAGGCAAAAAAAAGCCTGGTCACATTTAGCCAATTCGGGCCACAGAGGAAAAATTCCTTCTTGACCCCGAGAAAAGGCGATCAGTCCTAGAACCCTGGATCATATCCACGAATATCTATTAATGATGTAATAATTATTATAATTATTACCCCATACTAATTGTTATATTATTATTACTATTATTTATGTTATTTTTATCTTGCTGCTATTTTACTATTATCACTATATTACTAATATTCTACTTTTAATGCTTTATTCTAGATGTTTTTAAATTATTGATATTTAATTATTACTATTATTACTTTCATTTGTATTAATATGTTACTAAAACTATAAATTAGATCCCTATTCCTAAAGCTGTTGATCCAGAAGAAGGCAAAAACCCCTGGACACATTCGGCCAATTGGTGTTGCAGGGGGAAAAATTCCTTCTTGACCCTGGGAAAAGGCGATCCTTCCTAAAGCCCTGGATCAAATCTCCCCTAATATCTATTAAACATTTACTAAATAATAATATTTTATTTTTAATATTATAGTATAATTTATTTATTACTTTACTAGTGAAATTATCATTGTTTTATGATCATTACACTTTATACTATATTATATTACTATTCCGGTAGTGCTAATTCTCCTATAACCTTATTAATATCTAGGTCCTTATTCCTAAAGCTATTGATCCAGAAGAAGGCAAAAACCCCTGGACACATTCAGCCAATTGGTGTCACAGGGGGAAAATTCCTTCTTGACCCCGGGAAAAGGTGATCAGTCCTAGAACCCTGGATCAAACCTGCTGGTGTTATTTTTATGTCTCTACCATTATTATACAATTATTGTTTTAGTTACTGCTATTATAATATTACACACTAAATTACTGCTCCTAATATTATAAAAGTATTTTTAATGGTTTTCTATATTTTAAAGCTTTTTTAATCTAAGAATTACTATATTATGCATATTCTTTTTATTAGTATTAGATTTGAAGCTGTCGATCTTACTACAGCTGGAATGCTGATTCCATAAAGTCAATCATTGGTTTGAGGAGGATGGTCCAGATGATGTGCCTCCTTCCTCTGAGGTTAGTGTTGACGTACTGGAGGATGGACTGCTGGCGGATCTTCAGCCTTCGTGCCGGCTGGTTCTGAACTCTTCTGTCCCAATTGCTGGTTCTTTGTTCACTTCTGAAGCCTTCTCATCTTCTTCCTCTTCTTTTCTCATGGTGTCTTCTGCCTCATCTTCTTCCAGCTCTTTTACTTCCCGATACTTCATTGCCGCTTTGGGCATCCATATCTCTTCTTCTTTTGGCTGCTCTGGATGTCGGCTCAGGTTTTTCTTCTTCCGCAAGTATGGGGATCCGTGACTTGGGTTGCGAGCGTGTGTATTTTGACCAAAATATCGACCAATACCTCATGTAATGTATTTATCTTATACATTATTTTTCATCTTTTTGCACATTTCCTTTTTTTGCAGGATGTGGCCGTGCCCTTCATTGTTGCGTGGGTGAATTGGGGCGTCTGTCCTGTGTGGTGCACGTATATAGTGCCAGGCAGCCCGCTCGATTTAAAATGATGGGTGTTATTAATAGGCTGTAAGCCAGACACAGTGCTCCACACTTATCTGTGTGACTAGCGTCCTACATAAGCTGCATTTGAGTGCATTGTTAATACTATACAGCCACTCACATATCTGCCAATTCATGGAGGGGGTGGCTGTTGCATCAGTATTTCACACCTGTGCGGCCCCCGCCTTTATCATGGGGGTCTGCCGCGTCCTGCTTGTGCTTTGGTAATCTGACCTGGAGTTGGTAAGGCTGTTTTTTTTCTGTGTTGTTTTTTTAAAAATTTTTGTCCTTTTCTGTCTCCAAAGACACAAACAACACAGCTTTCCACACATATTCATAGTGAACGTCACCCCCCGGTATCGGTCCCCCATTACACTCATACATGTAGGCAGGATGATGACATGGAGCATAGCCTTTGCTGGGTGGTAATACACAATCTCCTCATAGTAGAGGAATCAGTATAGGTAATAACAAATACCAAACATATGGTACACTGGACTGTACTGGTGCCCTGTAAATAAAGATATATGGCATACATGTATTTCTAGGTTCTTCAGGTCTATAAGTACAGGCAACTCTCCAAAAATGACAGCCAAAGTGACTTTATTAACAGCACATAAAGCCTAACCCCCATTAACAGTGCCAGAACACTAATCCCATTGACAAAAGTTGCAAAAAAAATCCCTCAATAATACTGGCAGCAGTGTCCTGTGTAACCTAATAATACAATTCTGCTTTCCTGCGGCCACTAGGGGGAGTGAAGTGCACCAGTAAATGTATATTATGCTGATAGCTCCCCCTAGTGGCAGGTGACTACAGCCATTGTGGCAGATTTGCCTGTTCTGCCCGCTGTTCTCTATTTTATGGAGAGGTGAAATGATAAAATCATCAGCGGATCCCAGATAACATGAATGAAGTGTCAGGGAGATGAGATAAATCAGTGTCAGTTACACCAGATGATGGGATGGGAGCACTCTCCGACATCCATCTTCACTGCTCGCTGTCCTGTAACAGACGGAGGATGATTGGCAGTTTGCTTTTTTTTTCAAATTCAAATGCAGCGATCCTATTGGCTGCTGACTAGTGAAATATTTCCATCTGCTTATCACATAAAAGACGGTATATTTATACAGTACATCTTTATTACACAGGATCATTAGTGTAATTTCAATTAATAAATATTTTACTTTTCTCTGTCCTTTAACCCCTTAATGACCAGGAGAATTTTTTTTAAAATCTGACGTGTCATTTTATGTAGTAATAACTCTGAAACGCTTCTACATATCCCATTGGTTTTGAGATTTTTTTTTTCCGTGACATATACTTTATGATAGTAGTAAATTTAGATTGATATGTTGTGTTTATTTTTAGAAATATGTCAAAAATGTAAAAAGAAATTGCAATTTTCAAACTTTCACTGATTATCCCTTTAATCCAGCTAGTCATACCACACAAAAACATTAATAAATAACATTTCCCTCATGTCTGACTTGCATCAGCACCATTTGTAAATTGTTGTTTTATTTTATTAATATTTTAGAAGGTTTAAAAATGTAGCAGTAATTTTTCATTTTTTCCAAGCAAATTTACAAAACTTATTTTTTAGGGACCTATTCAATTTTGAAGTGACTTTGGGGGTCCTATATATTGGAAATCTCCAAACGTGATATCATTTTAAAGACCGCACCCCTCAACATATTCTAAATGGCTTTCAGGTAGTTTATTAACCCTTCAGGTGCTTTTCAGGAGTTAATGCAAAGTGACATGACAGGAATGAGAAAATGTATTTTTACCACCTACATGTTTCTAACTTCTGAACAGGCCGCTATAGATGGAAGACTTTAAGGTTGTTATTTGGCAATGAATTGCCATGGAAAACATCAGGACTACACAACCAAGATCTCAGGGTGCTGATGGCGTTAAAGAGGGGCCCCCCCACACTCTGTTAACCATCTAGATGCTGTAGACAGCAGTATTTAAGGGACTAAACGCCCATGGTCGGTGCCAACAATGATTGTGCCTGAAGCAGCAAGTTGTTCGCTACAGTGTACAGCTGATAGCTGCTGGATTGTGACCCATCAGAGGATGCCAGCCTCTTATGTTGCAGGTTAGTTTTAAGTCGTATTGGCGGTCATTAAGAGGTTTGTAATATGTGTTATACTGTGCTGAGTGGCAATTTATTACTGTGACCTCTTGATGGCTCTGGTACAACAATGATATATAGCACATTAGTACCAGGGAGTGGTGGGCTGTGTGTGGTGTGAGCCACATGGAGTGCCAGGGAAACCTGTTACCTGCCACATTTAGGCTGTAGGACCTGGGACACATAACTGTGCCCATTGACAGCCTGCTGGAGATTAGTTGAGGGCAGCATCTGTGTCTCATGTACACAACCGTATTTTCGGTATGAGTGATATGTGTAAAAAAATCATATCGCACTCATGTTATTCAATGAGGCTGTGCAGATGAACATTTTTTTTTCTCAGACCAATTCAGTGTGTGAAAAAAATCGTAATATACACAATTTGACCCCAGATATTGGATGAGACTCATTCAAGTCTAAGGCTGTGAGAAAAAAATCAGATCGTACACGGACCATCCATATAGCATCCATATTTTACAGATCACATGTAAAGAAAGAAATGGACCAGCACTGCCAGGATGAGCGAGCTCTGTGCCATATACCAAAACAGCATATATTAGAAGGAAAAGGTGTATCTGTGGCACCAAAAAGCCCGTTATAATGAAACATATTAAGCGTATACAAGACTGATAAAGTTTTATCCGCTTTAGAAAGGTCCGTAATATAATAAAAGTGGACACAAAAAAGAAATCCTCAAATAGCAGGAAAATGTGGGCCGAGTATAATACAATATAAGAGCTAGTTGCTACCAATGGTACAGAGAAAAAAGATGCAACTAACAGCAATAAAAATAACTTCAATAGATGACATCACATGAAATATAAGTAACATAAATAAATATAAACAGCAAAACCTGTCCTGGAAGGAGAGCACCAGCAAAGGATCCTACAGGGAATAAAGATAATACCTCAATCTAGTGTGGAATAAGACAAGAATGCTGATGTGTGACCATAAATGCAACTGAGCAAAAAATTTGAGAATTAAGTGGGAGAGAGGAACATGCCCCACGTGTTACGCCACATGCAGCGGCTTCAGCAGGAGTGTGGCCTGTATGTTCATTGTCGAAAGGATGTTGCCGCATGTGTATTGTACTAATATGTCTTTGAACATTTCAGGTCTGAAACCAAAGTAAGGGATGTGGAGTTTGCTGGAGAGCCTGATGTTGTGGAGCCCACCGAACCCCCTGTGCCTGCAGAGATTGCTAACCCTGATGAGCTGGATCCAAGCACCAATATGACTGTACCACTGGAGCTACCAGCGGACGGTTCCTGTGTGCCAAGAAGGAGCCAGAAACGTAAGAACCTCCACCACATCGGGTGAGAGAGATAGCAGAGGGCTGGAGTAGCTATCTCACAAAGGGAACGATGATAGGGAAGAATCTTTTTGCTGCAGCTTGGCACCTTATTTGAGCCAACTCCCAAGACCTATTCGCCTTAGGACCTGGGCGGCTCTACAAATAGTTTTTAATGCAACTCCACCGATGACCTCAGGGAATTCTTCAGTGTGTTGGTGCAGTGGCAACGAACGGGCTACAGTGGCCTACAGCATCTAAATCTACCCCCTGTGCCTTCCTAACATCCACCTTCTCATTCCTATTATTAAATGGGTCATTCTCGCCAACATGAGCCTTACCAATCTGGAGATGGGTCACAAGGCGAGTCTCATGGGTATTTTGCACCACCACATCGCACACCATTTGTGCGTGGGTATCAGGGCGAGCATTCATATCCTCATTCCCATTCTGGCAAGCCTGATCACGCTGTTCATCCAGTCAAACCCTTCAACCCATCCTACAACCCTCATCCGCAGCTACATTGCGACCACCTCATTCAAATGTCAGGATCCCCACTTATACACCTCTGGCTGGCTAGATCTGCCGGATCGTTTTATAATTTGTAAGGTATATTGTGTTTGTAACATTCTTTCTTGCCTTTTCCTTTAATGTACTAATGAATTTTTGGGGAATATTGCCCAATTGTTTGGTTTGTCCCTCCAAAAATAATTTCTTGGGGCTAATGTAGAAATCCTTGTAAATATTTGTACATGAAAAAATAAAACCTGCAATTGTGACCATTGTGTTTGACAAGTTATTGGACAGGATATTCACAGCTTACACGCAATCATTTACACAGCCATGGCCGGCCTTAGCTATGTGCGACCTGTGCAACCGGACAGGGCGCCGGCTGACAGACGGCAGTGGGGCGAATTCATCTCGCTCTGGGCTTCCACCAAAGATAGACTGGGTCAGAAATTCAGCCCAGGCATTTTAAAGTACACAGGCCCATGCGGTCCCAGCCCCCGAATCCCAGATGGAGATATCTATTACTTATATTACCCTCCCTAAAGGAAATCAAGATTTTCAATATGTCTAGTAATACCGCTGTATAAGTTTGAATAATAATAATGTTGCAATATAAAAGACAAATACCAACAAACCATAACCAAATATTACCAACATATACAGTACTGATAATACCACCATACTGATTGTTAAAGGGGTTGTCCAGGCTTGGTGTTAAAGTCTATGTGACTTCAGACTTCTGAATCCTCATAACACGCACTGTCAGGATTCTCCGGTGCCATTGTTGGTAGTGACCATCATGTGACCACAAGTATGGGATTTCCACACCTCCGGCCACATTCAGACTAAACGTACTCTGCTTTGCTAAATTCACTTGTATTGAGAGAGGCCGTGCACGTCTAGCCAGCACGTGATCGCATGAATTCAAATCATACTTGTGGTCACATGAACGGCCGCTCCCGACACCTGAGAATCCTCACAGTGTGATGCCCCCCTTAAGCATCCCATACAGGTTGAAGGCCACCACTGCCCACCACATAGTATAATGTAGTATAATGTACCCAACAGACCTCCACACAGTAGAATGTCCACCATAGCCCCCACACAAGATGAAGATCCCCCACTGTCCCCTATATCAGGGCCGGCGTCAGCACCCAGCACATCCGGGCAAGTGCGGAGCCCTGAGCAAGCGGGGGGGGGGGGGCCCACTCGCCGTCGGGCACCCCGCCGCGCTATGGGACCCGTGAGCAGAGGAGAGCAGTGTCAGCATCCGCTCCCCCCCCGCTTGCTCAGGGCTAAGCAGCCGGCGGCACAATACTTACCTCTCCCCATGCCTCCGCAGCGGTTCTGGACTCTTCCGCGGTTGCTGCACTGTGACGTCTCAGGTCAGAGGGCGCGGTGACGTCTTTCCACCACGCTCTTTTCTGAGCCCTCACAGGCAGCGCAGAGCGGGAAGATGCTGGCGACGCTGGAGTACGGAGCAGCGGCAGCAGGTGAGAAGTGAGGTGAGTATTTGACTTTTTTTTTTTATGTATGGAGGCAGGGGCATTATAAGGGAGGGGGGTGTGTGTGACATCCTGCATGGGGCATTAAAAGGGGGGGAAGTGACATCCCGCATGGGACATTAAGATGGGGGGGGGGAAGTGACATCCCGCATGGGACATTAAGATGGGGGGGGGGAAGTGACATCCCGCATGGGGCATTATATGGGGGGGGAGTGACATCCTGCATGGGGCATTATAAGGGGGTGGGGTGACATCCTACATGGGGCATTAAAAGGGGGGGGTAGTGACATCCCGCATGGGGCATTAAAATGGGGGAAGTGACATCCCGCATGGGACATTAAGATGGGGGGGGAAGTGACATCCTGCATGGGGCATTATATGGGGGGGGAGTGACATCCTGCATGGGGCATTATAAGGGGGTGGGGTGACATCCTGCATGGGGCATTATAAGGGGGTTGACATCCTGCATGGGGCATTATAAGGGGGTTGACATCCTGCATGGGGCATAAGGGGGTTGACATCCTGCATGGGGAATTATAAGGGGGGGTGACATCCTGCATGGGGCATTATAAGGGGGGTGACAATGCATGAGGCATGTAGGGGCACAGCCTGCATGAGGCATGTGAGGGCACAGCCTGCATGGAGCATTATATGGGGGCCAGTATCCTGTATGGAGCGTTATAAGGGGGCCAGTATCCTGTATGGAGCGTTATAAGGGGGCCAGTATCCTGTATGGAGCGTTATAAGGGGGCCAGTATCCTGTATGGAGCGTTATAAGGGGGCCAGTATCCTGTATGGAGCGTTATAAGGGGGCCAGTATCCTGTATGGAGCGTTATAAGGGGGCCAGTATCCTGTATGGAGCGTTATAAGGGGGCCAGTATCCTGTATGGAGAGTTATAAGGGGGCCAGTATCCTGTATGGAGCGTTATAAGGGGGCCAGTATCCTGTATGGAGCGTTATAAGGGGGCCAGTATCCTGTATGGAGCGTTATAAGGGGGCCAGTATCCTGTATGGAGCGTTATAAGGGGGCCAGTATCCTGTATGGAGCGTTATAAGGGGGCCAGTATCCTGTATGGAGCGTTATATGGTGGCCAGTATTCTGTATGGAGCGATTCGCCGGTTTCTGAGCTATTGTGGAATTTACAATAGATATCGGTCATGTAATGTAAGAAGTGAAATCTTCGGCATTGTAATATATATATATATATATATATATATATATATATATATATATATATATATATAGTATATATATAGTATATATATAGAGCCGGGTCTCTGTGTAATGTCAGGGGTTGTCTCTGTGTAATGTCAGGGGTTGTCTCTGTGTAATGTCAGGGGTTGTAGTCTCTGTGGCTCAGGGTGGTCAAACCAGTGGCGGATCTGTTTACTTGGTTTTTAATGTTGAAATGTCCGACTACGCCACCCGTGGATTGCAGTCACTGAGAACCGCCGCTGCGGGGCAGACCACTGAGGCTGATGTTGGGAGCGCAGCAGAGGGTAGTATAACTCCCCACGGGAGGAGTATAGCCTCAGGGCAGCGTGTGTAGATGGTGAGGGTTGTAGTGCATGGGCGCAGCAGAAATGACTCAGTCCGTGCAGTGCAGTTCAGGGTCTTTACTGTTGGTAATGAAGAAGGCCCTGCCGGGAGTACTGGCTAACATTAGAGGCCTGGTCAGTCTGTGAGCGAGCAAGAGTCCCCCTGGCCAGGTGGAGGTGTAGGCCTTCCCGTCTGACTGCACTTTTCCTGGCTACCCTGCTATAGTCATGTAGTAGCTCACGTCCCTGAGTGTACCGTGTGGTGCTCACCCGTATGGCTGGTGACTAGGGGCCTTTGGTTCCTTCTGCTCCTCGATGGCGGTGCCGGTCCCTTGCGTGTGACTGAGCCTCTGGGCTTTCTATGGCCAGAGGACCTGAAATCCCCTGCCAGGTGGTTTCTGCTGCTGGATGTGGATATCCTCACAGCCAGGGCCGGCTCCAGGTTTTTCTGGGCCCCGGGCGAAAGAGTCTCAGTGGGCCCCTTTAACACATACCACGATTCATGATGCAGAGATACGGCGGAGAAATATATATATATAGTACAATGCAAAGATTTCACTTCATGAGTGATATCTATTGTAAATTCCACAATAGCTCAGAAACCGGTGAATCGCTCCACACAGAATAGTGGCCCCCATATAAGGCTCCATACGGAATACTGGTCCCCATATAACGCCCATACGGAATACTGGCCCCCATATAACGCTTCATACGGAATACTGGCCCCCATATAAGGCCCCATACGGAATACTGGCCCCCATATAAGGCCCCATACGGAATACTGGCCCCCATATAAGGCCCCATACGGAATACTGGCCCCCATATAAGGCCCCATACGGAATACTGGCCCCCATATAAGACCCCATACGGAATACTGGCCCCCATATAAGACCCCATACGGAATACTGGCCCCCATATAAGACCCCATACGGAATACTGGCCCCCATATAAGGCCCCATACGGAATACTGGCCCCCATATAAGGCCCCATACGGAATACTGACCCCCATATAAGGCTCCATGCGGAATACTGACCCCCATATAAGGCTCCATGCGGAATACTGACCCCCATATAAGGCTCCATGCGGAATACTGACCCCCATATAAGGCTCCATGCGGAATACTGGCCCCCATATAAGGCTCCATGCGGAATACTGGCCCCCATATAAGGCTCTATACGGAATACTGGCCCCCATATAAGGCTCCATACGGAATACTGGCCCCCATATAAGGCCCCATATGGAATACTGGCCCCTATATAAGGCTCCATATGGAATACTGGCCCCCATATAAGGCTCCATAAGGAATACTGGCCCCCATATAAGGCTCCATACGGAATACTGGCCCCCATATGGAATACTGGCCCCCATATAAGGCTCCATACGGAATACTGGCTTCCATAAAAGGCTCCATACGAAATACTGGCCCCCATATAACGATCCATACAGGATACTGGCCCCCATATAACGCTCCATACAGGATACCGGTCCCCATATAATGCTGCATGCAGGCTGTTACCCCCCACATAATGCCCCATACAGGCTGTCCCCCCCTTATAATGCTCCATGCAGGCTGTTACCCCCCACATAATGCCCCATACAGGCCCCTCCCTTTTAATGCTCCATGCAGGCTGTTACCCCCCACATAATGCCCCATACAGGCTGCCCCCCCCTTATAATGCTCCATGCAGGCTGTTCCCCCCCACATAATGCCCCATACAGGCCCCCCCTTTTAATGCTCCATGCAGGCTGTTACCCCCCACATAATGCCCCATACAGGCTGCCCCCCCCCTTATAATGCTCCATGCAGGCTGTTCCCCCCCACATAATGCCCCATACAGGCCCCCCCCTTTTAATGCTCCATGCAGGCTGTTACCCCCCACATAATGCCCCATACAGGCTGCCCCCCCTCTTTATAATGCCCCATGCAGGCTGTCACCCCTCCTCTTTATAATGCTCCATGCAGGCTGTCACCCCTCCTCTTTATACTGCCCCATGCAGGCTGTCACCCCTCCTCTTTATAATGCCCCATGCAGGATGTCCCCCCCTCTCTTTATAATGCCCCGTGCAGGCTGTTCCCCACCTTATAATGCCCCATGCAGGCTGGTCCCCACCTTATAATGCCCCATGCAGGCTGTCACCCCTCCTCATTATAATGCCCCAAGCAGGAATCCCCCCCTCTTTATAATGCCCCATGCAGGCTGTTCCCCACCTTATAATGCCCCATGCAGGCTGTCACCCCTCCTCTTTATAATGCCCCAAGCAGGAATCCCCCCCTCTTTATAATGCCCCATGCAGGCTGTTCCCCACCTTATAATGCCCCATGCAGGCTGTCACCCCTCCTCTTTATACTGCCCCATGCAGGCTGTCACCCCTCCTCTTTATAATGCCCCATGCAGGCTGTCACCCCTCCTCTTTATAATGCCCCATGCAGGCTGTCACCCCTCCTCTTTATAATGCCCCATGCAGGCTGTCACCCCTCCTCTTTATAATGCCCCATGCAGGCTGTCACCCCTCCTCATTATAATGCCCCAAGCAGGAATCCCCCCCTCTTTATAATGCCCCATGCAGGCTGTTCCCCACCTTATAATGCCCCATGCAGGCTGTCACCCCTCCTCTTTATAATGCCCCATGCAGGATGCCCCCCCTCTCTTTATAATGCCCCGTGCAGGCTGTTCCCCACCTTATAATGCCCCATGCAGGCTGGTCCCCACCTTATAATGCCCCATGCAGGCTGTCACCCCTCCTCATTATAATGCCCCAAGCAGGAATCCCCCCCTCTTTATAATGCCCCATGCAGGCTGTTCCCCACCTTATAATGCCCCATGCAGGCTGTCACCCCTCCTCTTTATAATGCCCCATGCAGGATGCCCCCCCTCCCCTCTTTATAATGCCCCATGCCTCCATACATTAAAAAAAAAAAAAAAATCAAATACTCACCTCCCTTCTCCTCACCTGCTACCTGCTGCCCGCTGCCCGCCGCTCGGCTCCGAACTCCAGCGTTGTCGGCGTCTTCCCGCTCAGCGCTCCCTGTGACGGCTCAGGGGAGGGCGCGGTGTAAAGACGTCACCGCGCCCTCTGACCTGAGACGTCACAGGGAGCGCAGAGCAGGAAGACAGCTGATCTGCGGAGGCACGGGGAGAGGTAAGTATCGGGCTGCCGGGGCCCTGAGCAAGCGGCGGAGAAGGGCGGGCGCTGACACCGCTCTCCTCCGCCCATAGCCCAGCGGGGTGCGCGACCGCCAGTGGGCCCCTCTGCCTGCTCAGGGCCCCGGCATTTGCCCGGGTGCTGACGCCGGCCCTGCTCACAGCCCCGGACTCCGGTGTCCGGTTCGCTGCGTCTTCGGCCAGGACGAGCTCTGCTAGCTCCAGTCCCTGGTCTTCAGCTCCTGTCTCCTACAGAGCTCCTTGCTGCTCTGTCCCTCTCTATGGAACTAGACTCCCCTAACCCCGCCCCAGATCCAGTTTATAAAGGGCAGGTTCCTCCCCTCCCTGGACTGGGGCAGGAGGCGTTGATCCTGACCAGGAAACCCATGCTCGCTCTCAGACATGGTATTTCTACCACTGTGGCAACCAGACCCCCTGGGGTGCCACATATACAGTTATATGAAAAAGTTTGGGCACCCCTATTAATCTTAAGCTTAATGTTTTATAAAAATTGGTGTTTTTGCAACAGCTATTTCAGTTTGATATATGTAATAACTGTTGGACACAGTAATGTTTCTGCCTTGAAATGAGGTTTATTGAACTAACAGAAAATGTGCAACCTGCATTCAAACAAAATTTTACAGGTGCATAAGTATGGGCACCTCACCAGAAAAGTGACATTAATATTTAGTAGATCCTCCTTTTGCAAAAATAACAGCCTCTAGTCGCTTCCTGTAGCTTTTAATGAGTTCCTGGATCCTGGATGAAGGTATTTTTGACCATTCCTCTTTACAAAACAATTCCAGTTCAGTTAAGTTTGATGGTCGCCGAGCATAGACAGCCCTCTTCAAATGATCCCACAGATGTTCAATGATATTCAGGTCTGGGGACTGGGATGGCCATTCCAGAACATTGTAATTGTTCCTCTGCATGAATGCCTGAGTAGATTTGGAGCGGTGTTTTGGATCGTTGTCTTGCTGAAAGATCCATCCCCTGCGTAACTTCAACTTTATCACTGATTCTTGAACATTATTGTCAAGAATCTGCTGATACTGAGTGGAATCCATGGGTCCCTCAACTTTGACAAGATTCCCGGTGCCGGCATTGGCCACACAGCCCCAAAGCATGATGGAACCTCCACCAAATTTTACTGTGGGTAGCATGTGTTTTCCTTGGAATGCTGTGTTTTTTTGCCGCCATGCATAACGCCTTTTTGTATGACCAAACAATTCAATCTTGGTTTCATCAGTCCACAGGACCTTCTTCCAAAAAGAAATTGGCTTCTCCAAATGTGCTTTTGCAAACCTCAGCTGACTCTGTTTGTGGCGTGCTTGCAGAAACTGCTTCTTTCGCATCAATCTCCCATACAGCTTCTCCTTGTGCAAAGTGCGTTGTATAGTTGACCGATGCACAGTGACACCATCTGCAGCAAGTTGATGCTGCAGCTCTCTGGAGGTGGTCTGAGGATTGTCCTTGACTGATCTCACCATTCTTCTTCTCTGCCTTTCTGATGTTTTTCTTGGCCTGCCACTTCTGGCCTTAACAAGAACTGTCCCTGTGTTCTTCCATTTCCTTACTATGTTCCTCACAGTGGAAACTGACAGGTTAAATCTCTGAGACAGCTTTTTGTATCCTTCCCCTGAACAACTATGTTGAATAATCTTTGTTTTCAGATCATTTGACAGTTGTTTTGAGGAGCCCATGATGCCACTCTTCAGAGGAGATTCAAACAGGAGAACAACTTGCAAGTGGCCACTTTAAGTAGCTTTTCTCATGATTGCATACACCTGGCTATGAAGTTCAAAGCTCAATGAGGTTACAAAACCAAAAAAAGTGCTTTAGTAAGTCAGTAAAAAGTAGGTAGGAGTATTTAAAACAAGAAAATGATAAGGGTGCCCATACTTATGCACCTGTCAAATTTTGTTTGAATGCAGATTGCACATTTTCTGTTAGTACAATAAACCTCATTTCAAGGCAGAAACATTACGGTGTCCAACAGTTATTACATATATCAAACTGAAATAGCTGTTGCAAAAACACCAATTTTTATAAAACATTAAGCTTAAGATTAATAGGGGTGCCTAAACTTTTTCATATAACTGTATATAGTATCAAAACTATGAATTAACACATGTGGAATTATATACTTAACAAAAAAAGTGAAACAACTGAAAATATGTCTTATATTCTATGTTCTTCAAAGTAGCCACCTTTTGCTTTAATGACTGCTTTGCACACTCTTGATCCCCCACAAACAGCCCCCCATATAGCAGGATGATCCCTCCATTAAAAACATGAGCAATTGCATAAAAAAAGCATAAGAAAAACATTAAAAAGCCAGAAGAGGCGACTAGACAGCAGTGAGTATGAGGATCCTGGAATCAACTCCGATCTAGTGGTGTCAGTGCTGAACTGTCTACATCGGAGGGGATTACTGAGGCCCTCACTTCAGCAACTCCGATCTAGTCTCCTCAGCAGTGACGCGTATAGATCGGAGGCTAAAGTGAGGAGCACAAAAAAAATCACCTCCGATCTAGACGCAACCTTGCGGAGCAATATTCAAATACATGGGCGGCTCCAGCAGTGAGTGAATGCGGTGCTGCCCATGACTGAATGTGAGAATCTCACCCTTATGACTGAATACGAGCAGGTAGGACAAAGTGTATATAATATTATAACATCATTATACTACCACCAATTTTAATGAAAAAAGCTCGTTAGTGATGCACATTGCATCACTAACAAAGCAATGGGGGCAGTGTACATAGCAGCTAGGACGTGACAGGTTCCCTTTAAATAGATTGATAAATTCCCATTATCAGCCTCAATGTTAATGCCACTTAAAAGGGGTTTTCTCAAGTTGGAAAGATATCTCCTATCCTCAAGTGGTCGGACCACCAGCATTTCCGAAAACTGTAGTGGAGGTCGATCTCCCACACTACAGCTCCACTCTTAATGGGAGTGCTGGACATTGCCAACTGCAAGACACTGCTGATCTCCGGCGTTCCCATTAGAATGAATGGAGCAGTAGTGCGGATGATCAACCTCCACTCCAATCATTCCTCCGTTCAAAATCAGTGTGGACCACGGCGGTCAGAAAGTTGTTCTCTATCCTTTGGATAGGGAGCAATTTTCAAACTTGAGACATCCTCTTTAACCCCTATACCTCCGAAGCTTGTTTTCACCTTCACGACCAAGCCAAATTTTTCAATTCTGATCACTGTCACTTTATGCGGTAATAACTCTGGAACGCTTCAACGGATCGCACGGATTTGGAGATTGTTTTTTCATGATATATAGTACTTCATGATAGTGGTAAAATTTATTTGATATGACTTGCGTCTGAAAAAAAAAACACGAAAATTTGGCAAAAATTTTCAAAATGTACCAATTTTCAAATTGTAATTTTTATGCCCTTAAGTCAGAGTTATGTTACATGAAATAGTTAATAAATAACATTTCCCACATGTCTACTTTACATCAGCACAATTTTTTAAACAATTTTTTTGTTAGGAAATTGACGGGTTAAAAATTGACCTGCGATTTTTCCAACAAACTGTACAAAACCATTTTTTTTAGGGCTCACATAACATTTGAAGTGACTGAGGGTTTTATATGACAGAAAATACCCAAAAGTGACACCATTCTAAACACTGCACCCCTCAAGGTGCTCAAAAACACATTTAAGAAGTTTATTAACCCTTCTGGTGCTTCATAGGAATTAATAGAATGTGGAAGGAAAAAATAAACATTTAATAATAATAATTTTTATTTATATAGCGCCAACATATTCCGCAGCACTTTACAATTAAGCGATAACATATGCAGACAATAAATTCAATACAAGGTGAGACCGTTTAAACAGTTACATCAGGAGTGAGGTCTCTGCTGGCAAGTTTACATTCTACAAGGAAATGGGGGGGGGGGGGGGTGGACACAAAAGATGAAAAAGTGCTGGATAGTTCAGGTTTAGCAATTATAATAAATAGGGATTTTCATATAAAGCTGCATGATCCGGTCATCAGCCAGTATGTTTAAGTGCAATAATCAAGTATCAAGTGCAGTTATCGTGTGCATGGAGGGTATGGAGACAGATGAATAGTAAGGAGCAGATTCTGAATAATATTTAGAAGGAGGGAACAGTGGAAAGTTAGTTTACAGAGTAGAGGTGGTAGGCACGGAGGTGCGAGGTTCGGATTATGGGGAATGTTAGTTTTAGGTCATTTGTAGAACGGAGGGCACATGTAGGCGATCGAGATGAGAGAGGAGATAAAAGGCGGTGTAGAACTGTGGAGAGCTTTGTGGGTGAGAGCGATGAGTTTATATTGGACCCTGTAACCAGTGTAATGACTGGCACAAGATGGAGGCATCGGTGAAGCGGCTGGACAGAAATACGACCCTGGCTGCCGCATTCAGGACGGATTGGAGAGGAGAAAGTTTGGTAAGAGGGAGACCGATCAGAAGGGAGTTGCAGCAGTCCAGACGAGAGTGAATATGAGCAACAGTAAGAGTTTTAGCAGTTTCAGAGGTGAGAAAAGGTCGGATTCTGGAGATGTTTTTAAGATGCTCTTGTCACCTGTGAGTGAGTGATCGGATATAGGGAAAAAAGGAAAGTTTAGTGTCGAATATGACGCCAAGACGGTGAGCATGCTGTTTGGTTTGAACCCTTCAATGTAATTTCAATGTCAGGTAGAGTTAGGTTAGTAGAGGGGAGAAACACAAGAAGTTCAATTTTGGATAGATTCAGTTTAAGATAGAGCGAGGACATGATGTTAGAGACAGCAGACAAATAATCCTTGGTATTTTGTATTAGGGTAGGGGTGATGTCAGGGGAAGAAGTGTGTAATTGTGTGTCATCAGCATAGAGATGATACTGGAACCCAAATCTGCTGATTGTTTGTCCAATAGGGGCAGTGTATAGAGAGAAGAGAAGGGAGCCTAGGACTGAGCCCTGCGGGACCCCGATAGTAAGGGGACGAGGAGAGGAAGAGGACCAGGCAAAAGATACAGTGAAGGAGCAGTCAGAGAGGTAGGAAGAGAACCAGGAGAGAATGGTGTCCTTGAGGACTATAGAGTGGAGCATAGTGAGGAGGAGCTGGTGATCTACAGTGTCAAATGCGGCAGAGAGATCCAGGAGAATCATCAGGGAGCAATGACCTTTGGATTTAGCTGTTAGTAGATCATTAGAGACTTTAATGAGGGCAGTTTCAGTGGAGTGTAAAGAGCTGAAACCGGATTGTAGAGGGTCAAGAAGAGAGTTATCTCAGAAATACAGTGGGGCAAAAAAGTATTTAGTCAGCCACCAATTGTGCAAGTTCTCCCACTTAAAAAGTTTAGAGAGGCCTGTAATTGACATCATAGGTAGACCTCAACTATGAGATACAAAATGAGAAAACAAATCCTGAAAATCGCATTGTCTGATTTGGAAAGAAATTATTTTCAAATTTTGGTGGAAAATAAGTCAGTTACAAACAAGCAAGATTTCTGGCTCTCACAGACCTGTAACTTCTTCTTTAAGAGGCTCCTCTGTCCTCCACTCATTACTTGTAGTACTGGCACCTGTTTGAACTTGTTATCAGTATAAAAGACACCTGTCCGCAACTTCAGTCACACTCCAAACTCCACTATGGTGAAGACCAAAGAGCTGTCGAAGGACACCAGAAACAAAATTTATAGCCCTGCACCAGGCTGGGAAGACTGAATCTGCAATAGGCAAGCAGCTTGGTATTAAGAAATTAACTGTGGGAGCAATAATTAGAAAATGGAAGACATACAAGACCACTGATAATCTCCCTCGATCTGGGGCTTCACACAAGATCTCACCGCGTGGTGTCAAAATGATCTCAAGAACAGTGAGCAAAGATCCTAGAATCACAGGGGGGGACCTAGTGAATGACCTGCAGAGAGCTGGGACCAACGTTACACAGGCTACTATCAGTAACACACTACACCGCCAGGGACTCAGATCCTGCAGTGCCAGACTTGTCCCCCTGCGTAAGCAATTACATGTCTGGGCTCATCTGAAGTTTGCTAGAGAGCATTTGGATGATCCAGAAGAGTATTGGGAGAATATCATATGGTCAGATGAAACTAAAGTAGAACTGTTTGGTAGAAACACAACTCGTCGTGTTTGGAGGAGAAAGAATGCCGAGTTGCATCCAAAGAACACCATACCTACTGTGAAGCATGGGGGTGGCATCATCATGTTTTGGGGCCGTTTCTCTGCCAAGGGACCAGGACGACTGATCCGTGTACATGAAAGAATGAATGGGGCCATGTATCGTGAGATTTTGAGTGCAAACCTCCTTCCATCAGCAAGGGCATTGAAGATGAAACGTGGCTGGGTCTTTCAGCACAACAATGATCCCAAGCACACCGCCAGGGCAACGAAGGAGGGGCTTCGTAAGAAGCATTTCAAGGTCCTGGAGTGGCCTAGCCAGTCTCCAGATCTAAACACTATAGAAAACCTTTGGAGGGAGTTGAAAGTCCGTGTTGCCCAGCAACAGCCCCAAAACATCACTGCCCTAGAAGAGATCTGCATGGAGGAATGGGCCAACATATCAGCAACAGTGTGTGCCAACCTTGTGAAGACTTACAGAAAACGTTTGACCTCTGTCATTGCCAACAAAGGATATATAACGTATAAAGTATTGAGATGAACTTTTGTAATTCATCAAATACTTATTTTTCACCAAAATTTAAAAAAAATTTCTTTCCAAATCAGACAATGATTTTCAGGATTTGTTTTCTCATTTTGTCTCATAGTTTAGTTCTACCTATGATGTCAATTACAGGCCTCGCTCATCTTTTCAAGTAGGAGAACTTGCACAATTGGTGGCTGACTAAATACTTTTTTTTCCCCACTGTAGCGGGTTAGATGGGAGTGGACCAAGGGTTCCAGGAGTTTAGAGATGAATGGAAGATTACAGACAGGTCAGTAGTTAGCAGTGCAGTTCTGGTCCAGGGATGGCTTTTTAAGTAAACGGGTTATGATGGCATGTTTAAATGAGGAGGGAAAGATACCTGAAGAAAGAGAGAGGTTAAATATTTTAGTCAGGTGAGTGGTGACCACTGGTGAGAGAGCCTGCGGAAGATGTGAGGGAATGGGGTCACTGTTGCAGCTTGTAGGCCGAGAAGAAGCGAAGAGCTGGGTAACTTCTTCTGTAACAGGCTCAAAGATGGCAAGTGAGCTTGAAATGCGGCAGGGAAGGGGATTCAGGCACTGAGAAGATTGGACTGAGATGTCCTGATGGATGTCGTTGATTTTTTCTAGGAAATTAGTGGCCAGATCCTCACTGCTGAGGTTAGTGACGGGGGCCTGAGCTTTAGTGCTCAGGAGGGAGTTTAAGGTTTCAAAAAGTCATTTTAGATTGTTGGCTAGTGAAGTGATGAGGGTGGTGAAGTAGGATTGTTTGGCTAAATGAAGGGCAGGTTATAGGTTTTGAGCATAAACTTATAGTGGATAAAATCCTCTGCTAAATGTGATTTTCTCCACTCGCACCTTGAGCAACGCTGAAGAAAACATGTTTGCATTGTATGCCAGGGCTGCAGGTGCTACTTCATCTAGGGCACTCTGCAGTGTATTATTGTAGTATAACAATGCTAAGTCTCGACAGAAGAGGGAGGAGATGGGAGCTAAAGGTGTGTGTAGATTGTCCATAAGCTGCTGGATATTAATGGTATGTGTATTCGTTTAAGTGTGGTAAGAGGGGGTGTCCCGGGTGAGGAGAGAGTCCTTGACAGAGAAGGAAAGAAGGTTGTGGTCCGAGAGCAGGAGAGGGGAGTTAGTAAACTCATGCAGCGAGCAGGGACGGGAGAAGACCAGGTCCAGAGTATTGCTGTCTTCATGCATAGGAGAGTTTGTAAACTGTGAGGGGCCGAATGAAGAGGTTAGAGAAAGTAGATGAGAGGCAGATTGTTAGAGGGGATCATCGATGGGGATGTTAAAGTCCCCTATGATGAGGGTGGGGATGTCACAGGATAGAGAATGAGGAAGCCAGGTGGCAAAGTGATCCAGGAACTGGAGGGAGGAGCCTCGAGGGAGATACACAACCACCACTCACAGGGAGAAGGGTTTGAAAAGTCTGACGGTGTGGACTTCAAAAGAAGGAAACATAAGTGCGGGAACCGGGGGGGGTGCTGCTGCTGCTGTATGGAGGTAGTGGATGGTTTGGAGTGGGTGAGAAATGTCAGTAGAGCCTCAGAGTTATACATGGGAGTGGGGAGAAGGGAGGGGTTGATGTGGAGAGAGTGCACAGAATGTGTTAAAGGGCGGGAGAGTTGTGAGAAAGCATAAGTAAAAAAATATAAGAAGCAGAGTGATATGACCAATGCATAGTTCAGTACAACTGAACAAGAAGCATGTTTATATGAATATCATATGCACCTTACCTGTCTCCTGCCCTATCCAACTGAAATGTATAATTGCTAGATGGACTTTAAACTATTGCACTTAAAATATTTTGTACGCGTGACCCAGCACACGTGCTATCCCTAGCCAGAACTGAATATATATGAAATTAAATATCTGCCACAGTCCAGCACAAATTGACCACATTGAGCAATTAACCAATTAGCACAAGGCCAGAGCAGGCAATACTATGCAGGATAAACAAACCCATGTTGAACAGAGAGGCCATAGAATAGTGAAAGAGATATTTGACTTTTTTTTTTCACAAAAATTTTACTTTAGACCCAATTTTTTTTACTTTCACAGGGGTTAACTGGAGAAAATGGACCACAAAATTTGTGGTGCAATTTCTCCTCAGTACGCCGATACCCCATATGTCTGGGAAAACTACTGTTTGGGTGCACGGCAGGGCTAGGAAAGGAAGGAGCACCATTTGATTTTTTGACTGTAAAATTTGCTGGAATAATTAGTGGACACCATGTAGCGTTTGAAGAGTCCCTGATGTGCTTAAACAGTGGAAACCTCCCACAAGTGACACAGTTTTGATAACTAGACCCCACAGGGACTTATCTAGATGACTGGTTAGCACCTTGAACCCCTGGTGCTTCATAAAAGTTTATAACGTAGAGCTGTGAAAATAAATTAAATCCCCCCCAAAAAAATCACATTTTTGCCACAAAAATGTTTTAGGCCCCAAATTTTTTATTTTCACAAGGGTAACAGGAGAAAATAGACCCCAAAATTTGTTGTTCAATTTCTCCTGAGTACACAGATATCCCATACTGTTTGTGGGGGAAATCTAATGTTTGGGTGGACAACAGGGCTGAGAAAGGAAGGAAAGACGTTTTGAAATGCAGACTTTGATGGAATTGTCTGCGGGTGCCATGTTGCGTTTGGAGAGCCCCGGATGTGTCTAAACAGTGGAAAAAGACCATAAGTGACCCCATTTTAGAAACTAGAGCACCCAGGGAATTTATCTAGACATGTGGTGAGCACCTTAAACACACAGGCGCTTCACAGAATTTTACAACGTTGATGTGTGAAAATGAAAAAAATATATTTTTCCCACAAATGCAGTTTTAGCCCCAATTTTTCTTGTTTTCACAATAGCAGGAGAAAATGGACCCCAAAATTTGTTGTGCAATTTCGCCTGAGTACGTCGATACCCTATATGTGGTCGAAAACTACTTTTGAGGCACAGTGCAAAGCTCAGAAGGGTCGAAGCGCTATATTGCAGTTGAGATTTTGTTGGACTGGTTTGAGGGTCCCATGTCACATTGGCAGAGCCCCTGAGGTGCCAGAACAGCAGAACCCCCTATAAGAGACCCCATTTTTCTAACTACACCTCTTAATGAATTAATTTAGGGGTGCAGTGATCATATCGACCGACAGGTGGGTCACAGAATTTTATACCATTGGGAGTGAAGAAAAAAATAATTACGTTTCTAACAACAAAATTTTGCTTTAGTCACAGATTTTACATTTTCACACTGGGAAATGGGTAAAAATTGCACCAAAATTTGTCCCACAATTTCTGCTGAATGTAGAAATACCCCATATGTGGCTGTACAGTACTGCTTAGCCACATGGCGAGACTCTGGAGTGTCGGAGCGCTATTTGCCTCCTGGAGCAGAAATTTTCCTTAAATACTATGCGGACTCCATATACAGAGCCCCAAAGGCTAGAAAGGCAGAATTTCCCCTCAAGTGACTCCAATTTGGAAATTATACCCCTTTGGGAACTTCACTACAGGTGTAGTGACGATTTTGACTCCATAGGTGTTTTCCAGAAACAAGCAGAAGTGGATGTTGCTGAGTGAAAATTGCAAACTTCCGTTGTAGTGACCAGCATATTGTAGTGACCAGCTCGGGCTTCTGGAGACATGCACCCGTAAATTAGGCAAGCTCTCATTGCTACAGATGTGCCAAACATGTGGATGCTAACTGTGGTGCTCAAAATGGTGGGGGACATTTGGATTTGGGAATGCAGAATTCTCTGGATTTCTTTTGGGGGTTGAGGAGCCAAAGCATTTTTCCAGAGTCTTTGTACTACCAGTAACATGGAAGCCCACTATATTTCCATTTTACAGATGACAGAACTGAATGGGGACTTGTTTTTTTTTGTGGATTGATTTGAAACTTTTGTTAGGAACATTTTACATAACATTTGGAATCACATTTATCCGGCGCTCTACACTGATAACTTATAATCGAGGTTTCCATCTAAATCTCTGAGTGACATGATTCAGATGAAACCCCCAAGGGATTCATGCACTATAATGAGGCAGCAAAATTACTCTGGACTCTGTTCAGCGCTGTACTTTTCAGAAGTGCACAAAACTGTGGCTGATGGCACTTTTATGCACGTCTAAAAAGACAAACACCGCCGAATCATAAGCCAGAATCTTCCACCAGGGTTTCCATCTTTATCACGTATTTCAGAGATTTACACAGAAATCCCGGTGTAAGCACTCAGCGCAGGATAAATGTGAGCCGAGCCTTACTGCGATCTTTAGGAGGCAGAATGAACAAATCAACAGCAGGTGAAGAATTGGTTTCATTTATTTTTTACACCGTTCCTCATGCGGTATAAGTGATTAGATGACTTTATTCTGCGGGTTGGTGCAATTACAGCAATACCAGATTTATAGCAGGTTTGTATGTTTGGCTGCTGTCACATACTAAAAGATGCCTTTTTTGTTGCAAAATCTAGCTTTTGCATCGCCATATTAGGAGAGCTATAATTTTTGCATATTTGGGCGGAGAGTCATATGAGGGCTTGTTTTTTGCAGGACGAGTTGATATCTTTATTGGTGACATTTTCGGGATGCAGAATGAACAGTCATTCAGGAATTGCTTTTGGGGTTTTTATTTTATGCTGTTCTGCAGGTGGTAAAAATAATAAAGCAGCTTTATTCTTCGGGTCAGTATGATTACAGAAATACCACATTCATATAATTTTTTTTTAAGTTTTGGTGATTTTGCACAAAAACTATTTTATAGAAAAAAAATTTTTTTTTGCATTGCTTTATTCTGAGAGCTATAATTTTATTTTTCCCCTGATGGAGCTGTATGGCAGCTTGTTTTTTTGAGGGACAAGATGACATTTTCAGCAGTACCATTTTTATTTACATTAGTCTTTTTGATTACGTTTTATTTAATTTTTTGTTCAGCAGTATGATGATAAAGCATTGTTTTTTGCCTCGTTTTTTTATTTCTTTTTTTTTAGGGTGTTCACTAAAGGGGTTATCTAGTGGGACAGTTTAATAGGTTGGGTCCTTCCGGACGTGGCGATACCAAATGTGTACTTTTTCGTTTATTTTTTTGTTCATAAAAATATTTATTTATGGGTACAATATATTTTTATTAAGTTGTGATTTTTTTAAAAATATTTCTACAATTTTTTTTTTTACTTTTTTCTACTGTCCCACTATGGGACTTTCACTGTTTGCAGTCTGATCGCTTATAAATCATAGCAATGCCGGAGTATTTCTATGCCTTATAAACCTGTCAGTGCTGCACTGACAGACAGACTTGCTACATCATGCTCTGAGCATTGTGTAGCAACTTTGCTGGCTCTGGTGACCCGGACCTTGTCATGATATCGGGTCACCATGGGAACAACCGGGCCCCCGTGATGAGGTCACGGGGGTGCCGATCCCATTGAAAAGGGGGCTTCCTCCCTCTGCATGCTCTCTAAATGCTGCGCTCTATTTCCATCGCAGCATTTAGGGGGTTCAAGTGCCAGGTGTCAGCTGTCAGAATCAGCTGACACCCGGCGGCGATCGCGAGTATCAAAACGTCCAATGTCTGTAAGTCATAGGTGGATTATATTGAGGGCAATCTGGGCTACCGCCTGGGGCCCCAGGGCTCCATGGCCAGATTGCCCTCATTATAATATGTGCGGCGCCACGACACATACCGGCAGTCAGAGGCTGGGGGGCCCCCGGAAGGCCGCTACTTCTTCTTCGGCTGGGCCAGCACTGCACCTGTTAACTTCCCTGCGTGCTGGCCCGGACGCGTCACAGCTAGGAGACACGGCCCTGTGCGCATCCATGTCTGCTAGTGTGACGTCACGGAGTGCGCGCTGCACTGCTACACCGGAGAGGAGCTGTAGAACTGGAGCCGAGCCGGGGGATAGAGATAGAGTGTGTGTGTGTGTGTGAGAGAGAGTGTGTGAGAGAGAGAGTGTGTGAGAGAGAGAGAGTGTGTGAGAGAGAGAGAGTGTGTGAGAGAGAGAGAGTGTGTGAGAGAGAGTGTGTGTGAGAGAGAGTGTGTGTGAGAGAGAGAGTGTGAGAGAGAGAGAGTGTGAGAGAGAGAGTGTGAGAGAGAGAGAGTGTGAGAGAGAGAGAGTGTGAGAGAGAGTGTGAGAGAGAGAGTGTGAGAGAGAGAGTGTGTGAGAGAGTGTGTGAGAGAGAGTGTGTGAGAGAGAGTGTGAGAGAGTGTGTGTGAGAGTGTGTGTACAGGTACATATCATTGTGTGATGTCTGTTTATATGTATTTTTTGTGTTTCAAATGTGTTTATGCGTGAATGTATATGTCTGTATATGTTTGTGTGTGTGCGTGACTGCGTGCGGCCCCCTGCTGTGTATAGATGGCGCCGTGCGGCCTCCTGCTGGGTATAGATGGCTATGTGTGGCCCCCTGCTGTGTATATATTGCGCCGTGCGGCCCCCTGCTGTGTATAGATGGCACCGTGCGGCCCCCTGCTGTGTATAGATGGCACCGTGCGGCCCCCTGCTGTGTATAGATGGCTACGTGCGGCCTCCCGCTGTGTATAGATGGCTACGTGCGGCCTCCCGCTGTGTATAGATGGCTATGTGTGCTCAATATTAAGCAATACAATTAATGTAAGGCTATGTGCCCACGATGCAGAAATGCTCCGGATTTTTTTTGAGCGTTTCTGCATCTCCCTGGCAGAAAAAACGCATGCGGATTGTACATGCGTTTTTCCTGCCAGGGACAAGCGGATGTGAAGCGTTCTTCACATGCATTTCCGCATGCAGGTTGTCAAGCGTTTTCCACGCGATTTTAGCATCACTTGGAAAAGTACTTGACAACTTGGTCACACTATATAAATCCATGCAACCGGCATGGATTTATATAGTGTGACCGTAAAAGAATGGTAAAAAATAAATATATACTTACCTTCTGATGGCCTACCGACGTCAGCGGTCGCGTGACCCGTCACATGACTAAATGACGTCACCACAGGTCCTTTAGGCTACCGCTAGCTGCCGGCAAGCCATCAGATAAAGACACCGGGGGCCATCGGAAGGTAAGTATAATATTTATTTTTTATTTTATTCTTTCTTTTACAGGTTCTATGGTACCCAGGTCCGGAGGAGAGTCTCCTCTTCTCCAGACCCGGGTACCATCCGCACATTGAAATGCATGGAATCCGCATGTACAGATGCAGTGATGCGGATTCCATGCGTTCCAAGGCAAGTCAATGGTGGCAAAAACGCCGGCCTTCCGCAAAATAATTGGTAGTGCTGCGGATTTTTCCGCAATGATAATCCGCAGCGGAAATTTCCGCAGCATGTGCACAGCACATGCGGATTATCATTGGGGAACATGGCAGACTTTCTACAATGCGTTTTTTAAGCATTTCTGCAGCAAAATTGCCGCTGCGGAAAAACGCTTAAAAAACGCATAGTGGCACACAGCCTAAAAAAAAAATATTATAATTAAAATATTAATATTGTGCCAAATTAATTTCACGTGAACTATCACATGATCTATCACAGGGGATCATGTGACATGTGATACATCAGGTGTGTGTGTGTGTGGGGGGCCCACGCCCTCTAAACTGCCCGAGGCCCTTGCTACTCTTAATCCAACTCTGCTCTAAGTACTAGGCAACCTGGACATGTGGATACGTCTAAGGTCGTAAAGGGTTTAAAGAGTATCTAAACTTTAGGGATTTTTTGTGTTATGACTATTCTGAGCAAATCGGTGGGTCATCATCTTCTGAGGTCTCCACCTGTCACTAAGCAAAGACCTACTAGAAGAGCTCAACTCAGGAGGCAGGAGAACATGCACACAGTGCAGATTGGATGCAGTGAATATAATGATATAGTCCTGTCTCCTGAACTGTGCACTTCTAATTGGTCTTTTGAGTTGAGCAATCGGTAGGGGTCTCAGGTCCCACCCCTTCTCCAAACTGAGCCCACCTCAGACTCTCACCAATCTGCTCAGAATGAATGGACCTAAAACATAAGATGCCTTCCAAAAGTTAACTTACTCTTTTAATGTTTAACTTCATCACTACCTGGCAATTTTCCGCTTATTGTTTTTCTTTTTTTCCTCCCCTTCTTCCAAGAGACAGAAGTTTTTTATTTCCATGGCCATATATCTATAGGAGGGCTAGATTTTTGCGGGATGAGTTGTACTTTTAAATTACACCATTCATTTTTCTATATAGTGTACTACAGCACAAGAAAAGAAATTCCAAGTGCGTTGAAATTCAAAAAAATTGCTGATGTTTTTATGGATACCATTTGAGGGTAGATACAATGTTTTGATTGCCATGTTTTTGCAACTTTGCAGTGGCCAGAAAAAATGTTATTCTGGTGTTTTGAGTTTTTTCCAATCAGATTAATTTATTTTATATTTTGATAGATCGGACATTTCTTAACACAGCAATAGCAAATGTCAATTTTTTATTTTTTTTTCTAATTGTTTTGATTTTAAGGGGGGAAAAAGGGGGGTGATTTGAACATGTGTTTTTTTTTTTTAAGTTGCAATTGTCCAATCACCTGTGTTATCCATAGCAGTGCTTCAGCATTGCTACAGTCATGGCAAAAGAGTTTGCACCCTTGAAATTGTCCCAGAAAATTAAGTATTTCTCCCAGAAAATTATTGCAATTACGTTTTGTTATAAACTTTTATTTCGTTTGTGTGTATTGGAACAACACAAAAAAACAGAGGAAAAAAAGCAAATTGGACATAATTTTACACAAAACCCCCAAAATGGGCCAGACAAAATTGTTGTCACCTTTCTAAAATTGTGGACAAAGAACTTTGTTTCAAACATGTGATGCTCGTTGAAACTCACCTGTGACAAGTAATAGGTGTGGGCAATATGAAAATCAAACCAGATAAAATGGGGAGAAGTTGACTCAATCTTTGCATTGTGTGTCTGTGTGTGCCATACTAAGCATGGATAACAAAGAGGAGAAGAGAATTGTCTGAGGACTTGAGAACCAAAATTGTTGAACAATATCAACAATCTCAAGATTACAAATCCACCTCCACAGATCTTGATGTTCCTTTGTCCACAGTGCCCATGGCCGACGTTCATAGGAGATCGTGATTTCTGGTATGTATAGCACAGATGATCGGACAATCGCAGCTTTAGGTCTTCTAAGGGGACTATTGTAGACAGTAACATCTTACGCCCCCTCTTCTTCAAGCCTGCCAGGAATCTCTCCAGAAGAAGTGGAGCATGGACGTTCTGCTTGGGTTCCCAAGAGAGGTGTTGAGTTTTCCTTCAATGGAATTCGTCAAACAGAGGCTGGACAGACCTCTGTCTGAGATGGTTTAGTGAATCCTCCATTGAGCGGGGGTTGGACACAATGACCCTGGGGGTCCCTTCCAACTCTAACACTATAATTCTATGACCTCTTTTCAGGACCAAACCCTTTCTAATCCACAAGAAAAAGGTCCTCCCTCTCACCTATTTAGTGGCCAAGATGTTCTCAACCTTGAAGACATCTTCAGTGCTGACTGGGGCAGGAGTGGTACACGAATCCTCAAAGTAGGGACTTAAGACGACAGGCTTGAGGATACATGGAAGAAGTTGGACATGTGTAATGAAGCTGGGAGCTTCAATTTTTAAGATACAGCATTAATCTGCTTTAGGACCTCGAACAGACCGATGAATCGGGGACTCAACTTGTAAGACGGCATCTTCAGGTGGCTATATTTCAACGAGAGCCACAACTTATCTCCAGGCTAGAAGGTTGATAAATCCAGACGTCTGTTGTCAGCATGCCTTTTCATTCGTTTGGAAGACCTCCAGAGTGGCTTTGGTATCCCTCCAGATCCTGGAAAATTCTTCAGTGAGATCATTGGTTGCAGGAACACCAGAAGCGGTCAACACCGGAAAGGAAACATGAAGCTGGTGACCATAAACGATAAAGAGTGGTGACTTCGCGGAGGATTCGCTAACATGATAATTATATGAAAACTCTGCTCAAGGTAACAGCTTGACAAGTCGCCGTGATGCACATCCGTGAAGTTCTGCAGGAAGTTAAACAAGATCTGGTTGACTCGCTCCACCTGACCGTTGTACTGAGGATGGTATGCAGAAGAAAAGTCCAAGACTACATTCAAGAGATTACATATAGCTCTACAGAACTTGGATGTAAACTGGAGGCCCCTGTGGGAACAATGTGGAGCAGAGATCCATGAAGACGGAAGATGTGTATATACAGTAGTGTTCAAAATAATAGCAGTGTGTTCAAAAACATGAGTTAAGCACAAAATCTTTATACTAGTTTTTATTTCCGTGCATTGGGAACATTGCACATGGATTTCTAATTAAAACATGGAGAAATGTATAGAGTTTTTAACTACTTTGCAGAAAATAGCAAAAAATTAACATTGGGCTGTTCAAAAAAATAGTGTCTGCATTTGTTTTTACAAACTCACAATATGTACTCTTTTTTTTAGGATTTAGCATTCCTGTGAATCACTAACCTAATATTTAGTTGGATAACCAGAGTTTTCTTTAGAAATGATTCACATCTATGTTGCATAGAGTCAACCAACTTCTGCCACCTGTCAAGTGTTATTCCAGCCCAGGATGTTTTGACTACATCCCACAACTTCTTGGCATTTTTTGGCTTTGCCTCAGAAACGGCACTTTAGATGCACTGCACAAGTGTTCTATCAGATTAAGGCCTGGGGATTGGGCTGGCCACTCCATAACCACAATTTTGTTGAACTGGAACCAAGATTTTGCTCATTTACTGGTGTGTTTAGGGCCTTGTCTTGTTGAAACACCAATTTTAAGGGCATATCCTTTTCAGCTTAAGGCAACATGACCTCTTCAAGTATTTTAATATATGCAAACTGGTCCTTGATCCTAGTATGCGGTAAATAGGTCCGGCACCATAGTAAGAGAAACATGCCCATATCATGATGCTTGCACCGCCATGCTTCACTGTCTTCAGAGTGTACTGTGACTTAAATGCATGGCTTGGGGGACGTCTGACAAACTGTCTGTGGCCCTTGGACCGAAAAAGAACAATTTTACTTTCATCAGTCCACAAAATGTTTCTCCACTTCTCTTTAGGCCAGTTGATGTGTTCTTTGGCAAATTGTATCTGCTTCAGTACATGTCTTTTTTTTTTTTTTTTTTTTTTTTAACAGTGGGACTTTGCGGGAACTTCTTACTAAGAGATTAGCTTCACACAGGTGTCTTCTAACTGTCACAGTACTCACAGGTAACTTGAGACTGTGATCATCCTGGAGCTGATCGTTGGCTGAGCCTTTGCCATTCTGGCTATTCTTCGATCCATTCGATTGGTAGTCTTCCGTTTTCATTCACATCTCACTGGTTTTGCTTTCCGTTTTAAAGCATTTGAGATAATTTTAGCTGAACAGCCTATCATTGTCTGCACTTCTTTATACGTTTTACCCTCTCCAATCAACTTTTTAATGAAAGTATTCTGTTCTTCTGAACAATGTCTCGAACGACCCATATTTCTCAGGTTGTCAAGGAGAAATGCATGTACATGTGCTGGCTTCACCCTTAAATAAGGGCCATCTGATTCACACCTGTTTTTTCACAGAATGATTGACCTCACTAATTGAACTCCACACTGCTATTATTTTGAACACACACCCTTTCAATTAATAATTCAAATACACAGACTCAAAAACATGCAGATCATGAATGAAG
Organism: Phyllobates terribilis; assembly: GCF_046119375.1. NCBI lineage: Eukaryota > Metazoa > Chordata > Amphibia > Anura > Dendrobatidae > Phyllobates > Phyllobates terribilis. The sequence goes on along the minus strand of NW_027362762.1, from coordinate 202,106,162 downwards.
AGTCTGTTGGTTTTCTTAGAATCTACTGCACCAACTGGTAATTTGTTTGACATGTGGTAATATAATTTATACCAAAAACCATGATTAATCTGGTTAGTCATATTGGACTGCTATTATTTTGAACACTACTGTAAATCTCTTGGCAAAAGTCGCAGCTGATGGGAGACCAGGCAATGGAGAGAAATGAGCCATCTTCGAGAAAAGGTCTACCACGACCCAGATGACAGAGCAACTGGAGGACACAGGGAGGTCCGTAATGAAGTCCATTGCGATGTGCTACCAGGGAGCTGAGGGAACAGGAAGGGGTAGCAGACGCCCGGATTGCAGATGCTTAGGAGTCTTGTTTTGAGCACAGGAAGGATAGGCAGAAACATACTCCAGAATATGCTTTTTCATCGTAGGCCACTAATAAATGTTGAGAAATGAGTTGCATAGTCTTCTTCTGTCCTGAATGTCCTGCCAACTTAGATGAGTGCCCCCGCTGCAGAACTTGCTTCTTATCAGATTCAGAGACTAAAGTTTTTCCTGGAGGAATATGAGACAACTTGACAGGAGTCACTGAACATCTTAGAAGACTCGATAAGTTGGGGTTCATCCTCTCGGTCGGTGGGCACAAAGGACCTAGAAAGTGCATCCACCTTGATGTTTTTGTCAGCTGGCTGGAAATGCAAGACAAAGTCAAAGCGGGCAAAGAACCGCTACCACCTATCTTGACGCGGATTCTGTCTGTGTGTGGACTGCAGGTAAGCAGAATGGAATGCCTGGTGGGCCCCAGAGAAAGAAAAAAAATGGAAAAAATATTTTTCCTTTTAGTGACACCGGCCCTTTAAAAGTGCGGGAGGCAGTGGCGCGTGCACGCACGCAGACCTGACCCACTGCGATTACCATGGCCGGCATCACCAACCGGTGCACCGAGGCAAGTGCTGGGGCCCCGGGAGGAAGGGACACCAGCATGCTATTAGGACCATCAGTTGGGGGAGGGAGAGCCCCCCCCGTCTGGGAGGGAGAGACCCCACCCCAGGGAGAGCACGCTCTCCCGGAGGGAGAACAAGAACCCCCCCTACCTCCTCCTCAGATACGCACCTCTCCTCGTTCCCCGCAGTTCCAGTGACGTCAGGGTCTTCAGATTCTGATTCTCAGGGCAGAGGGCGAGGTGACGTCACTACCGCCCTCTGCTCTGAGCACTGCAGAGTCAGAAGATACGCTGAGTATACCGGACCTGCAGGGAACGGGAGAGGTGAGCATTTGATCTTTTTTCTTAATGTATGGGATGGATATTTGGGGGGGGGGGAGCAGGCTGGACACATGGGGGAGGCCTGGATGGATATATGGGGTGGGGGGAGCCTGGATGGATGTATGGGGGCCTGTGTGGGTATATGGGAGGCCAGGCTGGACACATGAAGAGAAAGCAGGCTGGACACATGAAGGGGGCCTGGATTGATATATGGGGGGAGCAGGCTGGACACATGGAGGCCTGGATTGATATATAGGGGGAAGCAGACTGGACACATGGGGGCCTGGATTGATATATAGGGGGGAGCAGGCTGGACACATGGGGGCCTGGATTGATATATAGGGAGAAGCAGGCTGGACACATGGGGGCCTGGATTGATATATAGGGGGGGAGCAGGCTGGACGCATGGGGGCCTGGATTGATATATTGGGGGGGGGGGGGGGGAGTAATCTGGACACATGGGGGCATGGATTGATATATGGGGGGTGGGGAAGAGCAGGCTGGACACATGGGGGCCTGGATTGATATATGGGGGGTGGGGGAGAGCAGGCTGGACACATGGTTATTTTCTGCAGAGATGAGTCCTGGCTGGAAGAAGTGATGGCGGTCAGTGCCAGATGAAGAAGAAGAGCGAAGTTGAAGGACTTAAACTAGAGACGTCACTGGTGAGTCAGTGTATTACATGTACACTTACACTATAAAGTATATACACCGCGTGCAGAATTATTAGGCAAATGCGTATTTTGATCACTTTGATACTTTTTATACATGTTGTTCTACTCCAAGCTGCATAGGCTTGAGAGCCAACTACCAATTAATTAAATCTGGTGATGTGCATCTCTGTAATGAGGAGGGGTGTTGACTAATGACATCAACACCCTATATAAGGTGTGCTTAATTATTAGGCAACTTCCTTTCCTTTGGCAAAATGGGTCAGAAGAGAGGTTTGACGGGCTCTGAAAAGTCCAAAATTGTGAGATGTCTTGCAGAGGGATGCAGCAGTCTTGAAATATCCAAACTTTTGAAGCGTGATCACTGAACAATCAAGCATTTCATGGCAAATAGCCAACAGGGTCGCAAGAAGCGTGTTGGCCAAAAAAGGCGCAAAATAACTGCCCATGAATTGAGGAAAATCAAGCGTGAAGCTGCCAAGATGCCATTCGCCACCAGTTTTGCCATATTTCAGAGCTGCAACGTTACTGGAGTATCAAAATGCAGAAGGTGTGCGATACTCAGGGACATGTCCAAGGTAAGGAAGGCTGAAAAATGACCACCTTTGAACAAGAAACATAAGATAAAACGTCAAGAATGGGTCAAGAAATATCTTAAGACTGATTTTTCAAAGGTTTTATGGACTGATGAAATGAGCGTGACTCTTGATGGGCCAGAGGCTGGATCTATAAAGGGCAGAGAGCTCCACTCCGACGCCAGCAAGGTGGAGGTGGGGTACTGGTATGGGCTGGTATCATCAAAGATTAACTTGTGGGACCTTTTCGGGTTGAGGATGGAGTGAAGCTCAAATCCCAGACCTACTGCCAGTTTCTGGAAGACAACTTCTTCAAGCAGTGGTACAGGAAGAAGTCAGTATCGTTCAAGAAAAACATGATTTTCATGCAGGACAATGCTCCATCACTTGCATCCAACTACTCCACAGCGTGGCTGGCCAGTAAAGGTCTAAAAGAAGAAAAAATAAATGACATGGACCCCTTGTTCACCTTATCTGAACCCCATAGAGAACCTGTGGTCCATCATAAAATGTGAGATCTACAGGGAGGGAAAACAGTACACCTCTTGGAACAGTGTCTGGGAGGCTGTGGTGGCTGCTGCACGCAATGTTGATCGAAAACAGATCAAGCAACTGATAGAATCTATGGATGGAAGGCTGTTGAGTGTCATCATAAAGAAAGGTGGCTATACTGATCACTAATTTTTTGTTTTTTTATTTTTGCATGTCAGAAATGTTTATTTCTAAATTTTGTGCACTGATATTGGTTTACCTGGTGAAAATAAACAAGTGAGATGGGATTATATTTGGTTTTTATTAAGTTGCCTAATAATTCTGCACAGTAATAGTTACCTGCACAAACAGATATCCTCCTAATATAGCCAAATCTAAAAAAACCCACTCCAACTTCCAAAATTATTAAGCTTGGATATTTATGAGTCTTTTCAGTTGATTGAGAACATAGTTGGTGATCAATAATAAAAATAATCCTCTAAAATACAACTTGCCTAATAATTCTGCACACAGTGTACAGAGCTCCTGTGTATATGTCACTAGTGATCTCTGTATTGCCTGTACACTATATACAGAGCTCCTGTGTATAATGTCACTGGTGATCCCTGTATTGCCTGTACACTAACACGACACTATATACAGGGCTCCGGTGTATAACATCACTGGTGGTTATAACAGTGTAGTTAGTATTGTGGTTTGTATTCATGAGCAGTATTGTAGTATTTGGTCACTATGTGGTGGTACTATGTGGTCTGGTCAAGGTGTGGCGGAATTTGTTCCTTGTATGTGGTATTATTCGGTCATTATGTGATGGTAATATGCGGTCTGGTCATGGTGTGGCGGTATTTGTTCCTTGTATATAGTATTATTAGTGTTGGTATAGTGGATTGTGTTGTGTATGGCGGTCATTTGTGCTAGCTGATATTAACTAAGGGAAGATTTTTTTCCATCAGGCCACAGCCACACTATCAGTATTCGGTCAGTATTTTTTTCTCAGGAGTGGGAGGCAAAACCAGGAGTGGGTGATAAATGCAGAATTGGTGCACTTGTTTTTATTATACCTTTTCTCTGATTGTTCCTCACCTGATTTTGGCTCCCAAACTGACCTAATACTGAGTGTGGGGCCGTGGCCTTAGAGATTAAATACTTGGAACAAAGCAGCAGAGATGCACTTACAGGAGTTCTCAGGTGAAAACCAGTTCTCACCTCTCCACAGGATCAGTGATAACTTATTGATTGGTGGGGGTCTGACTGCTGGGAGCCAATTGGCAGAATGTGGAGCTTTTGTCGCCATTAGACTGGAGCTCATGTGCAACTCGACCACTGACGCATTCATGATCTCAGTGGCTGCGAGTGCTGCTCTTTTTTTTTTGGAAGCCCTCCCAAGAGAGTGAATGAGGCTGCGGTCAGACGTCCCAGCTGCAGCTCCATTTTAAAACGGGGATAAGTGTCCTGACAGGGATAAAACTTCCACATTCTTCCTATCAGTGCATTATCCAATGGTCGGACCCAATCAATCAATAAGTTATTACTGATCCAGTGAAGCCCATGGATCAGTGATAACTTGTTTTAACCAAAGAACCCCTTTAATGCAAATTACCATAATTGTACATCCCAGTTATGGTGGCACACAGTAAATGTGCAGGAGCCGCCTGTGTTTTACAGTCGACGCTCCACTATAACAGGGACAACGGCAAACGGGTATTTGCATATAGGTGTAAGGTGGGCTAATAGGGTCAATTCCCCCTGTGGGCCCCAGACACCCCAGTCCGACCCTGACTCTCGGTCGCCAATCGAGTAGTTGTGTTCAGGAGCAGAGAAGGCATTGGACGAGAAACCGCAGGTGACAATTTGCCCAGTGGAAAACTTTTGCATAAAAACTGCTCCTGCCCAAGAGGCTGAAGCATCCACTTCCAGGAAAAACTGTTTATTGATTTCGGGCCTATGAAGTACCACAGCAACGGCGAAGGCCTGCTTAAGGGTCAGAAAAGCACTCTCAGCCTCCGGAGTCTATACCTTTGGATCGACTCCCTTACAGATCAGCGCCAAAATAGAGGCGGTTAGAGAGGAGAAATGAAGAATAAACTGGCGGTAGTAGTTGGCAAATCCCAGGAAGTGCTGAAATGCCTTAACGCTATCAAGACATGGCCACTTGAGAACGGAAGACACCTCCAGATCCATCTTCAGACCCATATCCAAAATGATATACCCTAGGAAGGGCAGGGAGGTTTGCTCAAAGACACATTTCTCATACTTAGAGTACAGGCAATTTTCTCGAAGTCTTTGCACGACTAGATGGACATTTTTCCTATGTGACAGCATGCCAGGAGAGAAAACCAGGATATCATCCAGGTACACTGCCACACAGGAACAAAGGAGATCTCTGAAGACATTGTTCACAAACTCTTGGAAGACTGCTGTGGCATTGCTGAGCCCAAATGGCATAACACAGTATTCAGAGTGACCGTCTCGAGTGTTAAAAGGGGTCTTCCACTCATCTCCTTGGCGGATGCGAATCAGATTATAGGCTCCTCTCAGATTCAACTTGGAGAAGATCCTGGCACCTCTTAAATGATCAAACAATTCAGGAATCAGAGGCAGTGGATAATTGTTTTTGATTGTAATTTAGTTGAGACCACTATAATCAATATGTGGCACCCCAGGGGGTCTGGTTGCCACCGTGGTAGAAATACCATGTCAGAGCGAGCATGGGTTTTCCTGGTCAGGAGCATTATTGCATGCCACACCTCCTGCCCCAGTCCAGGGAGGGGAGGAACCTGCCCTTTACAAACTGGATCTGGGGCGGGGTTAGTGAGTCCAGTCTAGTCTAGTTCCAGAGAGAAGGACAGAGCAGCAAGGAGATCTGTAGGAGACAGGAGCTGAAGACCAGGGACTGGAGCAGCAGAGCTCGTCCTGGCAGAAAGACGCAGAGAACCGGACACTGGAGTCCGAGGCTGTGAGGATATTCACATCCAGCAGCAGAAACCACCTGGCAGGGGATTTCAGGTCCTCTGGCCATAGAAAGCCCGGAGGCTCAGTCACACGCAAGGGACCGGCACCGCCATCGAGGAGCGGAAGGAACCAAAGGCCCCTAGTCACCAGCCATACGGGTGAGCACCACACGGTACACTCAGGGACGTGGGCTACTACATGACTATAGCAGGGTAGCCAGGAAAAGTGCAGTCAGACGGGAAGGCCTATACCTCCACCTGGCCAGGGGGACTCTTGCTCGCTCACAGACTGACCAGGCCTTTAATGTTAGCCAGTACTCCCGGCAGGGCCTTCTTCATTACCAACAGTAAAGACCCTGAACTGCACTGCACGGACTGAGTCATTTCTGCTGCGCCCATGCACTACTACCCTCACCATCTGCACTCACTGCCCTGAGGCTATACTCCTCCCGTGGGGAGTTATACTACCCTCTACTGCGCACACAACATCAGCCTCAGCGGTCTGCCCCACAGCGGCGGTTCCCAGTGACCGCAATCCACGGGTGGCGTAGTCGGACACTTAAACATTAAAAACCAAGTAAACAGATCCGCCACTGGTTTGACCACCCTGAGCCACGGGACCGGGTCGCCGCCACGGAGACTACAACCCCCAGCGATACACAGAGACCCGGCTACGGGTATTCCCCCACACGCACGGCCCAGGGGCGCGTCAAATACATGGTCGAAGAGTACCATCTTTCATTTTGACAAAAACATAGCTAGCTCCAGCCGGAGAAGCAGACCTCCGGATGAATCCCCTAGCCTGATTCTCCTTTATACATGCAGACATGGCTAGGGTCTCCTCTTGTGACAATGGATAGATATGACCTCGATGGGGTGAGGATCCTGGGAGCAAATCAACGGGACAATGGTATAGTAAATGTGGGGGTAATGTCTCTTCTTTTTTGCCAAAGACATCTGCGTATGACCAGTAAGTTGTCCGGCAACCCTCGCAAGTTGGATGGCATCACCAGCGGCCCGACTGGACCCACAGGAATCAAACCTTTCTCATGGCAAGATTGTCCCCATCGGAGCACTTCTCCGGATCTCCAATCTAGGATGGGTTCATGAACACATAGCCTCAGAAGGCCTAGAAGAAGTGGAAGCACATGGAAGGCAATCTTCTCCGTGTGTAATATACCGCGACCAATCAGCAAAGCAATGTTTAAATTTGGCGCCAAATTTAAACACTGCTTTGCTGATTGGTTGCGGTCGCGACCAATCAGCAATTTTGGCGCCAACTTTAAACACGCTCTCCGGTCTTCACTAACACGGTTCGCTGATTGGTTGCGGTCGCCGGCCGCGACCAATCAGCGAATCGTATTAGTGAGGACCGCTCCCCGGTCCTCCCTTCTCACTTGCCGTTGGGAGATCAGCGGCCCTAGACACTGATATCCCGACGGTAGCCACATGGAGGTCAGCGGCGCCGCTGGTCAAGGTACTTCTGCTGCGAACAGCCGACAGATGACCGGCTAGCGCCGGTCATCTCCCGGCTGCATCGCCGCTAACCTCTGTGCAGAGCGGGGTTTACATTTGGCGCCAATAATGTTGATTGGTCGCCGGCCGGCGACCAATCAGCCAAGCGGTGTTTAAATTTGGCGGCAATATCGCGGATTGGTCGCGGCCGGCGACCGCGACCAATCAGCAAAGCAGTGTTTAAATTTGGCGCTAATATCGGCCGCATCGTATTAGTGAGGACCAGGGAGCGGCGCTGCCTGTGCGGGTAAATCCGCTGCGAGCAGCCGGGAGATGACCGGCTGCTCGCAGCAGAAGTATCCCGACCGGCGGCGCAGCTCCCCCCTTCACACTTGCCGTCGGGAGATAAGCGGGCCGCTGATCTCCCCACAGTAGCCACATGGAGGTCAGCGGTGCCGCCGAGCGGGGTAGTTCTGCTGCTGGCGCCGGTAATTTCCCGGCTGCATTGCCGCTGACCTCCATGCGGCAGATGAGCCGCTAACGGCAGCCATCTTTTTCTGAAATCCCGCGTCGCTGATTGGCCGCGGCCAGACCAATCCGCGACGTGTGATTTCCTGGACAGACAGACGGGATAAGACGATTATATATATTAGATGAGAGTCCATTATACTGTATGCAAGCAATTATACAGTGTGAAGGTTTGTGTGGGGTCCTTCATACTGTGTGGGGGGCCATTATACTTCATGAAGGGCTGTGCGGGGGTCTCAGTTGGGGGATCATACGGTGTTAGGGTCACTATACTTAGCCTTGGGCGTTGAGGTGGGGTACAGTAGGGTCATTATACTGTGCATGTGGAGGAATTCACCATGGGGGTATCATACTGTATTTGGGTGGGGGGCACTTTTGTTTGCATAATACTTGGGGGCAATAAAAGAGGAATCTAGGACATCAGCCGGAAAATTACTATGTTAAAACTGGAAAGTTGTGAGATATGCTTTTCTGTGACCCCGACAATTATTTTTTTGGGGGGTGCAATTAGAACTTCTGCTATGGGGCCCCATTATTTCTATGTACGCCCCTAAGTGCCTCCCAGCTGTAGGCACAATAGGAATGTGTGCACTGTCTCTAAAATACAGGAAGTGCTGATGCACAGGAGCCACGGCGGAAGTAGGAGAGCAGCTGGAGCGGTGTATCTCGGCGTCTCTGCAGACACAGGTGTTACACAGAACCTGTTGATATCAGCGGGTTTGACCAAATGTGGTCTAATCTGTTAGGGTGCTGTCATACAGCTTTCTGTGTCCCCATTGGGGCATGCGTCCTAAAATTCCCGGATATATGCTCTGACAGGGCCATAGACTGCAATGGTGACGGCAGAGCAAACGTGGGCTCTGCCGTGCACTTTTTTGGGAGTACACCCACAGGAGGCGGACACCAGGACATAGGCTGCTGCGTCTGAGTGTCCGCCTCCTGTGGGCGTACACTCCCGAAAAAAGTGCACGGCGGAGCCCACGTTCGCTCGGCCATCACCATTGCGGTCTATGGCCCTGTCAGAGCATACGTCCGGACCCCGTTTTGGGGGAATTTTAGGATGCATGCCCCGGCGGGGACACAGAACGCTGTGTGAAAGCATCCTTAGACATATGTGAATCCCTTGAGTTTTTCAGAAAGAAGATGCTTCAGGACACAGTCGTCAATTTATTCTTAAGTCACTTTTTTTTACCTTTGTTCATTTTTTCCCGACATCTTTTAACCACCGTTTTTTTGTTACGTTTTTTTTTTTTATAATAAAGTAGTATGATGACAAGTCTTTTTTTTTTTTTTTTTTAACTACTTCATATCTTGAAGTAGTTAAAAAAATAAACAGTAAGTCTTTTTTACATTGCATTGTAGGAGTTCATTCTTTTTTTGCATTTATTTTGCACTTTTTCAGGGTTACAGAATGGATCTGCCTGAAAAAGACACTGTGTGCACATACCCTTAGCTTGACTGATCAGTGGGGGGGGGCATGACGACTTCAAGTGCCAAGGGCAGCATGAATGCCAAAAACGACCCTGGCTATACAGGGAGTTCCCAGCTAACAAACATCCGTCTTACGTACGACCCCTAGTTAGGAATATTGGATGTCCACCCCCCCCCCCACCCCACCCAAAAAATTCTAATATATTCACCTCACCCCTGCCCTCTCTGGACGTCATCCTGTCCTCTTCTTTCTGCTGTTGCACTCTACATCTACAGCCTCTTTACTAAAGACCAGGACTCACAGCCGTATCCAGGCCATAGCTCATTGCACGTCAAAGTCGCATTATCATCGCAGCCATATGATGCACAATAAGTCCTGGCCTACAGTGACGTAGCCGGAGAAGCGACCTGCCCAACGATGGAAAGAGTACCGGATGGTGGGCAGAGGTGAGTATTGGTTAAAAAAACAAAACAAAAACTAAATTCACCTCTCCGGCAGTCGTACTGCTCGCTGTCCAGTCCTCTTTTCTCCTGCCGTCGCGCACTGCATCTCCAAAACTTCCAGGTACGTCCAGACCCTGTAGGTCACTGTGTCATAACCTTATACTGCGCAGTAAATGCGGCACGCAAAATTGGAAAGAAGAGGGGCAGCAAGGTGGTGAGTTTTTTTTTTTTTTTGCCCAGGCCCTATTCAAACTTGCATACATATCCAGGTTATGAATAAAGCTACATAACATATGTAGTTCATAACCCGTGTACTGTTGTGTAAGCAAGCATAAAAAAAAATTATATAAAATATTTTCACTAGGGTAGAGATTTTCATGATCTGCACTTCGGTTTACAATGGGGGAGTACATTTCCTGTTATAAACACCATCAATTTTCAAGCAAATTGCTACTTTCATAAAAAGGTCAGTGTTGTTGACTACATTGATGTTGAGTAATGGAAGCATCTCATCTCTGCTACGCTGTCATAATAAGCCATGTCTACAAATAATCCTTTACAATTCACGGAGGTTATCACTGCAGCTACAATTAAAGCTCTTCTGACGTACGTGTTGATCACTACAACTCTGTCGTCATTTAGGTTTCCTTTCTGGTACCTACATATGGAGTCAAGTCATGTTTCATATCATTTATGTATCCATCCAATATCATTCTGATGTTTTTCCAAGTAAATATTTTTGTAGCGCACATTATATTAAGGGAGATTAGAAAGACATGTTGAGAGTTTACAAGAAAATACAAAATGAAACATAAAATTCAAGTTCTTTTTTTTATAACAAGCATCTAGTAAATTGATTTCATAGAATCCATAAAAAATATCCATACTTCGTTAATCACTCAGTAAATCTGTGACATTAGCACTGAAGTGTAGAGTGGACAAAAGTTTGTGAATGACATATCCAATATCTGCAAGGTATTTGCTAATACTGAGCACAGTCTGTGGAGCATTAGACTCCTGCTTTCCCCTAGGTCAAGCGGTTAAAGCTAAATCATAAGGTTAGAGGTACATCTGTGATGACCACCTATATGAACTTGAAAGAAAATGTCAGCAAGTAGGACTTATTAAAAAAAATAAATACTTCGCTGGACAACTTCTTATTCTTCATTACTCTTCTGTCAGAATATAACTTCTGTTTTAGCATTTTGCTTGTGATCTACGGTTAGATTATACTTTGTAGCATATCCTATTTCAATACACAAAAACAAAAGAACTCGCTTGCACCTGTTCACACTTGTTTTATTCTGTTAGGCGGTGCCGTTTAGTTTTCGTTGTATACCATTTCAATATTGCAGTCAAATCTTTCACCATTTAATAATAAAGCGTAGGAAATGATTGTTACAAATATTTTAATTTTTATTCATACTTAAATATATTAAATTTCAATGAAATACATGGTGATTTGCTTTTTTTTTGTTTGTTTTAGAAATTATATTACAAAAAATGTTCAGATTTCATAGAAAGCTTTGTTATCGAAAAAGACACACAAGAGCAGATATTTTTATATAGACAGTATATTATATATATATATATAGATATTGTTTCTCTTTTTACCATGTTTGGTTGACAAGAAAATTAACAAAACAAAAAAAAAGTGAGGCCAGACATTTCTTGAGAGGACCGAAAGTCAAACCCAGAATTAATACTCTTGTGAAATAAAACATATACACAGGGCTGGTGTTAACAATGCACTCTGACATCACAGGCGCAGAATGAGTCATTTTTTGCAGGTTGTCCCCCCTCCCCTCAAATACAAATATACACATTAATAATCCATAGCAAGTTTCAGAGCAGATACAGAGGAATAGAAAATCTCCATATCAACATCCTGAGGCCATGAGACTTTTTTTTTTAAACACCATTGTCATTTATAGTGTTTTCTGTACAATATTACAGACACCTTGTCTTCAAAATATAGGCCATTTGTCCAAAAATACGACTTAGGGGCTTGTTTTTAAGTCACAAACATAAGCTGACAGAGAAGACATCATTCTTGTATTAAAAAATAAATTCTGTTTGTCCCTATCAGAAAGTAGTCTCCAAGGAAATCCGATAAAACATTTGTCAAACATTGGGCTCGATGCGCACAAACCTCCCTCCCTAGTTTGTACAACACAGAGAATATTTCAGGTTGTGAACTTCTCAGCAGCAGACCAAGACTCGCGTACCTTAATGTCACATAGGGTACGGTGGTTACGGCTCACAATGTTACACTTCAGCCAACATCCTACCCATTAGCAAGAAAAAAAAGGCCATAAATATAATAATATAATAAAGCGGTGAGGAGTGTAAGAGTCCTTCTACATGGGCAGATTTTCTGCTCAAAACTAACGAAGATCGAATATATAGCAAGTTGTCCAGCTCTTATTTAGTGCTTTTACATCGAGCAATCATTATTCCAGGAGACCCATAATCGTCCCATTTTCAGCAGCACATTCCCTGTGTATATAATGGCATAATTAAGGGCCTGAAAACGTGTAAGCAATGTCTATATCTCCTGATTGTAGAATTACATTTATTCTGAAGAAATGCAAGGTTTTTCCCAATTTTGGACACTGGCTTTCATTTTCCATTTCTGCATCCCTGGTGTACATGTGCTGCCGACAAATTATTTTAATGTTCGCAAAAAAAAGATATAATCAAACAAGTGTTTGACGATTTGTTGGTTGAGGAGCAGACATCCATACATGGCCCAATGGTGGGAAATCACAGTTCATCCATCGGTTTGTATGAAAGGACCTTTATCTGTACACAATTATTTACAAAATTGTCACTAAATTCTAGCTGTAACATTTACTAAGACAAAGTGTAACATTCAGTTGCTTTGTTTCTAATAAATACACAAGGATAATTGTGCTATTTAAGGGTTAGATATATTTGGATCACATAATGTCTGTCTGAGGTGGAGGAAGAGGCAAGTCATAACCATTGAATGTTGTAAGTTAAAGGGGTTGTCCAGGATATGAAGTAAAATAAAGCATTACTCACCATTAAATCTGCTGCCAGTTTTGGTTTACTTCCCCGCAGCTGACCAGGTGCTGTTTACCTGTGTGACTGCTGCAGGCAATCATGTGGGTAGACAGCGTATGATAAGTTACAAAGAGGGAAATAGCGACTGTCGAGAATTAAGGCAACAACAGCATTGAAGTGACGAGATTTAGCGGGGGGAACAGTAATGTGTTATATATTTTTATTTTAAAACATTCCCTAAAATTATAGCATAGTCAAACCACTTCAATGAAGTGGGTGATACACCATTAACTGTACAAAAAAATTAAAAAGTACAAAAAAAATGTAAGAGGACTACCAAAGAAATGTGTTTCCATAAAAAAGCCTGTTCATAAAAGTAATGTGTTCTGTCCATTCCCAGTCAATATAGTTAAAATAACAAACAAACATGATAGTACATTACAAAGCCTTAATTTATGGCTACTGGTACCGCAAATAGGTTATCTACTACTCGTGTAGTTATAGCTTCTACATGTCATATTCACAAAGCCGTCAGACACCTGTGACACGTGCAGGTTTTGCCTGACAAACAGGCAATCCCTGTATGTCACAGGTTTACAACAGATGTGACACATACAGCCGCGGCGACACTTTCATCGATGTCGAGCACGCCGCAAATACTCAGAGAGCACCCAAGCGTGCTCGCCGAAGGGGTTAACAACTCATACTCGCTCAACACTAGACTCGTAACCTTAAAAAAACAAAAACAAAAAACACACAGACAAGGACCGGGAACAACTATTCAGAATACAAGAACATGTGACATGTCCACCATCATAGCGTACATTCTCCTGATCGGCAATAACATCAATTTCAGTCAACTTAAAAACTGCAAAGTCCAAGCACTTATACTCCACTGTCAAACCTATGCTAACATTTATGCAACTTTTCTCCCAAATAGACAAAATGCTTTCCCTTAAAATCTTTTACCCTTCATGAAAAGCAACCAATAGCCTTAAAAAAATAATAGTAATAGCGGGTAAAAAATAAATAAAAAAATAGAGTAATTATAAGCAAAATCATATCATTAGTGTTTCGGTAAAATAAAGTTTTAATTACCCGCTATAAGTTAACTTCTTTAGGATACTGATCTAAATGGATCTGGTACAGTAATAAGTTATATTGTGGTACAGTATTAGCTAGAAATATCAATGTAAAGAATTTTATGCCCAAAAAGACAAAAGTATTCTAAGAGTGATACCTTTATTGGCTAACCAGAAAAAAATATATATGTATTTCTAGTTGGAAATAATTAAATAAATTAAAATATAATTTTCCTGATTAGCCAATAAAGGTATCAGTCCTAGAGTACCTTTGTCTTTTTTGGGCATAAAAGTATTTACAGTAATAAGAGTTGAAATTCTATAGGAGTTTTCTACTGTGGATGTTTCGATTTGCGATAGAGTCACTATAAAGAGTGATTCCTGCTATGGGGGACTCGGAGTAGCCACTTATATTACACTATAGCCCATTGCTGAAATCCCAGCAATCATCTCTATTAAGGAGTTGTCACATAATAATGCAGCAACTTTTGACTCGTATAAAGCCTCTCTTTTGCGCTGGGAAGAAAATACCATACAGCATTGCTTTTTATATTCTTGGAAAGTTCTCCAGGGCCCCTATTCTATCTTTATAGACATGCCAGAATTTATCAAACCAGCACTTTTCTAGCTTGGAAAGCATCTCTATGATTACAGCTCAACTACTCTTGATCTTCTCTCGCAATCTCTGCATGAGTGATTGACAGGTAATCATTACAGCTTCTTCCTAAAGTACTAGTATACGGTTACCTTTAGGTCTGCCAACTCTTCCATTTAATGAAAGAAAATATAAAATCTATAACATCTGTATTGTAACAATTAAACAGCTGTCATACTTATTTCAGGGATTATAACGCAGGGTGATTTCTTTTTAGGTAACATTCAATGGATCCTAAATATGTTTTACTACAAGTTACGGTAGATATCTACTGAAGACGAGCAGATAGATTCGCTTGATTCCAGTCCATTGTCCAGGTCAGTGGTACTTAATTACCTTCTAGCGTGGCATTAGATTTGTCGGGGCTGGCAAGACGACCAACACTAGCTAATGAAAAACAGCACAGGAGATGATGGAAGGTAAAAGACTCCTGGGACTCTTCTAGCTGACAGGTACCACTGACCTGCACAATGGACCGCAGTCTGCTAAATCGATCCAAAATAAAATATGAAAAACCAGCACCATGGAACACGTGGTCATATATGCGAAGCGTGGCACTGATCATGCAGCAACAGTAACTGTGTGATCAACCAGAATGAAGACATAAGACTGAAAAATCGAGCAAATGGTGGCGCTCACCGGTCCAAAATGTATTCACAACATTAAAATGATTGGCATGGGAGGGAGATGCATACAGAACGGACGACGGACGTTTCACGCCTGTCTGCGCTTTAAAGGGTCCTAGACAAGAAGCCGTTGAAGTGCAGGCAGGCACGAAACAGCAGTTTTCCGTTCCATATGCATCTCCCTCCCATGCCAATCATTTTAATGTTGTGAATACATTTTGGACTTTTATACAGAACCGGTGAGTGCCACCATTTACTCTATTTTTCAACCAGTAAAACGATCCGTTCATCTCTAACATTTTAGAGCCAGCAGCTGATGCGTTATCTTTGGAAAGTACCAGAAATGCCAAAGGTGAAAAACAATAACAGAAACAAAAAGAATTCCCAGAATTTACTAAAAACCACAGATCTAGTGGTTAAATAAGAAAATTCTGGCTCTGATTATGTACAATCCATTATTGCACCATCATACAACCTTGATCAAGTTAATGAGGCAGAGGTCAGAAAAGAGCCATCTCCCAAATAAAATCAGATAACTTATTAAAAATAACATTTTGGACTTCGGACAAGATTTGCTGAAACTTCGAAAGCCTCTTCAAATTACACTTATTTATCAGATTTATGGAAACAAATATAATCTAAATAATTGTTGCAGTTCCTCTCAGCTTAAAACATCCTAATTGGGTCATAATAAATGTATCTAAGATTTATCTCTCTACTATTGAGTTGTGGGATCTGGATATTTTTTTCTGGCCAATTTCTTTTTTTTAGCCATAGCTTTTAGGCTATGTTACCATGATGAGTTTTTTTTTTATTTTTACGCTGTGTATAATTTAAAAAATGCAAGTAATCCATCTTATTTAATGGATGCAGAAATTATGCAGAAAATCTGCAACATCAAAAGCTCACCAAAAGCCCATCGTGGGAACGTAGCCTTACAGTACTTTTCTCCATCCTGTGAACAATGTTAGACCGTAGTTAACCAAAATTTCAACATTTTATTGGATGCTACAATAAAGCACTTAACACACATTAGTTCACCTCTTCTTCCAAAAAAGATATGGTTATTCTGAAAGTAAAAAGCAAATGAATATGTAGTTATGCCTTGACAATCCCATGCCCCTTCCCTAGTGGTGTCAATTTAATTATTTGAGGCTAGACCCTAGAAATCTGAGATAGACAGTTATTTAGGAATATCCTGCAATTTATCCCTACATGGCATGCGGTCAGGCAAAACAAGCCTGACTGGCACAGAGATGACAGCTGAGAAGGGCAAAAGTGGTTATCAGTCCAACCATGCCAATCTATGGTATGGAACTAATATCTTATATTACTAATTGTGAAGGTAGAACCTGACACTGTAAATAAATCAATGGGAATACTGGGAACACATCCGAGTCATCATGCAATACATTAACAAACATGTTCGCTCTAAATCCTGAGAGACAAGAGGTGTGGGGCTGAGATGAGTTGAACAGGCTTTGTTCTAGCACAGATCTATGAAGTTTCTTTGATCGCTTTTATTGATGGAGAAATACTATAAATTACAATTACACCCGAGCTTCTGCATTCTTGTAGCTTCTCAACATAACAACTGCAGATTGTCAATTGTCGTGAAACCTGGCACAGAAGGTGGCATGGTAAATTGATAAACTTTTATGACTCTTGAATATAAATGAATTACATACATGGCAAAAAACTGAAGAGCACATTATGACAGTACCCTAGACAAAACCTGTATAGCTGAAGATTATGGTAGAATAAAGGCAAGAGACGACCTATGATGATTCCACTAGGATTTTCTAAACGGTCATAAAAATAAATGCTTAAATATGATATTTTTTCCAGGAAAACAATCCTCCTCTTTACTGAGGCAGTATTTTAATATCCAGGGCAATTATACTATATATATTGGTGGATTCATCTTATTCACGCCATACGTGCTGAAAGGGATATGGTTTAAAAATAGTTTTATATAGCAACCTTGGCAGTGCAATACACAGCACTTTTTGGTTACAAGCCTGATACTCTGGACTTTTTTTATGCCTTTAATTTATATATACAGTACAGACCAAAAGTTTGGACACACCTTCTCATTTAAAGATTTTTCTGTATTTTCATAACTTTGAAAATTGTACATTCACACTGAAGGCATCAAAACTATGAATTAACACATGTGGGATTATATACTTAACAACAAAGTGTGAAACAACTGAAAATATGTCTTATATTCTAGGTTCTTCAAAGTAGCCACCTTTTGCTTTGATGACTGCTTTGCACACTCTTGGCATTCTCTTGATGAGCTTCAAGAGGTAGTCACCGGAAATGGTCTTCCAACAATCTTGAAGGAGTTCCCAGAGATGCTTAGCACTTGTTGGCCCTTTTGCCTTCACTCTGCGGTCCAGCTCACCCCAAACCATCTCGATTGGGTTCAGGTTTGGTGACTGTGGAGGCCAGGTCATCTGGCGTAGCACCCCATCACTCTTCTTCTTGGTCAAATAGCCCTTACACAGCCTGGAGGTGTGTTTGGGGTCATTGTCCTGTTGAAAAATAAATGATGGTCCAACTAAATGCAACCCGGATGGAATAGCATGCCGCTGCAAGATGCTGTGGTAGCCATGCTGGTTCAGTATGCTTTCAATTTTGAATAAATCCCGAACAGTGTCACCAGCAAAGCACCCCCACACCATCACACCTCCTCCTCCATGCTTCACGGTGGGAACCAGGCATGTAGAGTCCATCCGTTCACCTTTTCTGCGTCGCACAAAGACACGGTGGTTGGAACCAAAGATCTCAAATTTGGACTCATCAGACCAAAGCACAGATTTCCACTGGTCTAATGTCCATTCCTTGTGTTCTTTAGCCCAAACAAGTCTCTTCTGCTTGTTGCCTGTCCTTAGCAGTGGTTTCCTAGCAGCTATTTTACCATGAAGGGCTGCTGTTAAGTCTCCTCTTAACAGTTGTTGAAGAGATGTGTCTGCTGCTAGAACTCTGTGTGGCATTGACCTGGTCTCTAATCTGAGCTGCTGTTAACCTGTGATTTCTGAGGCTGGTGACTCGGATAAACTTATCCTCAGAAGCAGAGGCGACTCTTGGTCTTCCTTTCCTGGGCGGTCCTCATGTGAGCAAGTTTCTTTGTAGCGCTTGATGGTTTTTGCAACTGCACTTAGGACACTTTTAAAGTTTTCCCAATTTTTCGCACTGACTGACCTTCATTTCTTAAAGTAATGAGGGCCACTCATTTTTCTTTACTTAGCTGCTTTTTTCTTGCCATAATACAAATTCTAACAGTCTATTCAGTAGGACTATCAGCTGTGTATCCACTAGACTTCTGCACAACACAACTGATGGTCCCAACCCCGTTTATAAGGCAAGAAATCCCACTTATTAAACCTGACAGGGCACACCTGTGAAGTGAAAACCATTTCCAGTGACTACCTCTTGAAGCTCATCAAGAGAATGCCAAGAGTGTGCAAAGCAGTCATCAAAGCAAAAGGTGGCTACTTTGAAGAACCTAGAATATAAGACATATTTTCAGCTGTTTCACACTTTTTTGTTAAGTATATAATTCCACATGTGTTAATTCATAGTTTTGATGCCTTCAGTGTGAATGTACAATTTTCATAGTCATGAAAATACAAAAAAATCTTGAAATCAGAAGATGTGTCCAAACTTTTGGTCTGTACTGTATATTTTATATATTGGAAACGATGACCCTGCAGGTCCCTTCCAACTCTAACATCCTATGGTCCCATTGGAAATGACATGTTATCATGTGACTGTCAGTATTCCATAGGTGCTTAATCTACAATCTAAGGCCTTACTAAAACAGGCAATATTCAGATATAATATGGGGAACAGTGTATTTCGCACAAATTACAGGATTCAACATGTAAAGAAAAACTTAACCAAGAAAACCAAGCTCGAGAAAAAAAAATTACCTCTAACTTCTATATTAAAAACAAAAAGTCTCAATGTGGAGTGATGTTGATTTTTACATACAGATCAATGCATTTCTGCACAGGACCTAATTCTGCATTCTCAAGAAATCAATGTTTTAAACCAGATGCAAATTGAGCGTTAAGTGCTCTGGGTGTTAGAGAACTTACCAAGCCTCTGCCTCCACAGGTTGTTTCCCATACTAGCACCAGCCTCTTTAAAGTCATTAATAGGTCACTGATTTCCTTGCCTGAGGTGACACAGTGAGCTACCAATCAGGCTAAAGAGATTGGTGGTAGACAGGAAAACAACCTCAGGAGGCAGAGGCTAGGGAAGTGCTTTGTCATGGACAAAGCACTTAATGCCTAATTTGCATATTAATTAAAAATGCTTTTTTCTTGGGAACGCAGCAATTGATTGACGATATTAAGGTGTTTATGGATCTAGCTTTCTAAGATCTGCAAGCCCAAATATGATGTGGCGTTTACAGGGCAAGTGGAGGTGGGTGATCTTATTGACGGACTGCCTTTAAATTCTTTGCAAGTCCTTCAACCACTCATGAATGCCAATTGTTATATTCTCTATTGAATTCATTTTTAAAGGGCCAAAAACCATTAAGGACATATTTTAGAAGACCAAAGTTTATGTAAAGAATGGCTAGCATCATTCACAAATTTAAGTTAATATCTCTACAGATTCTCAGCAATGAAGATATGTGAGGTCGGGGGGGGGCAATAATAGGGGTAGACAAATACTTTAGACTTTATTCTCAAATTTTCAGCTGCGTTTTACAGTTCCAGCAAAGTCTATGTGATTTCAGAAATATGCACAGAGCTTGTTTTTTTGGTCCTCAGTATTTTGTGCTTTGCATGTTTTTTGCACCATAGTGCATGTCACTTCTTTCAGACTTTTTAAAAACAAGGAAAAAACATTTAGTGTGAACATTTTGCTGCGCTTTTAGTGAAAAAAGCAAGTATATCAGTATGTGAAACCTATTTATTTTTGTGATTTTCCCAAGTTTACCATCTTGGTCACCTGAGATGGCAGTTTGGATTAGTACAGTTTAAATTAGTGATGCATACAAAGTAAACATTGGCTGACCAAAGTGTGAGATTGAACAATATCTGTGGCCAACCAAGGTGTGAAATTGAACAATGCCTGAGCAACTCAATGGCAGACCAAAGTGTGAAAGTAAATAGTGTCCTACAAACTCAGAGTCTTAAGTAAACTATTCCAGACCAATTCATCTCCCCCGCTTACATATGTAATGTGTATTTTTCATGAACATACATCTTGCATTGGTAACCCGTGTTCATGCTTCTGTGGTGGAAGCAAAGTTGAACTTTGGGATCCTGAAAAATGCACCAAAACCTGCGTTTTTGATGCTGCTTTTCTGCCAAGAGAGCAGGTTTTGCGGCAGAAAAAAACGCCTAGTGTGAACATAGCCTTAATTAAATTTAAGAACACTGCACGGCATTGACACAATGTATTCTTGAACTACATTTATTTAACTAAACACTTTTTGTACACATTTCCTTATATTATGAATATAAATAACTGAAGGGATTTGTTAATGTAAGAAGGGATGTTTAGAAATACAGCAATCATATATGCCAAAATTGCTTTCTCTTACAGTAGATCATTGTTTATAGTTTATCACTGTACATGGCTACGACTCTCCTTGGACCCTCTTATAATTATGAAATGTCACAATTCAATAAAAATTACATTTTTTTATGGTCTACTTACAACACCAGATATGTTCACATAGGAAAACAGCAGCCACTTTACAGTGCTGTGGGCGTTGGGCATATTACCAGAGATCTCAGATTTCATCAGAGCTAATAAGATGCTGTATCTTATTCTCCAGTCAGAATACTTTAATGCGTACCCGTCTCTGAACAGACAGATGGCACATTTACTTTACGAGTAGCTGGTGGAATTGATCTAACAAAGATTTTTGGCCTCATGAACATATCAAAGTGGAGGCGACATTTTCTGCACTAATGACAAAAAATAAGCCTTTCCTGAATCATTCAGGCCAAAAAAAAAAAGGATCTGCTTCCTGCTAGATGCACAATATCTGCCTGACTAGTATTTTTACATAGACATTCCCTTCTAGGTAAAAAGAAAAATCATAGTAATAGCTGAAGTAAAAAAACAAAAAGTGTTAATATTTATTTTGGGCAACGTGCCAGCTTTACTACATGTGTTGCCACATTACTTTGGTCTCATTTGGATATAAGGGTAATTCCTAACTCCGCTACCACTGGCATAAAATCGGGACTACATGTAGTAAAGCTGACACGCCGCCCATATAGTACATGAGGACAGCTGCCGTGTGTATGAGACTGCGCCTGCAGTGATCAGCTGTGCTGGCGCCGGCATGCGGCTGGGTACGCTGACCGCATATGATAGGAGCGCATATGATAGGAGCGGCAGCGGGAGGTGTATGAATGGTATAACCCGTTACCATATGGATCATACCTCACTCTGATGCTATTACCATCTTAACACGACTACTTCTAGCCTAACGGGCATTGCATTAGCGGACATAAACCGCACATGCTGGAATATGATCTGTGCGCTCTAGCTCAGGTGTGATCAGAGTATAGAGCGTTCTGCCTAGTTAACAAGATAATCCCTTACTCTTGTAGGGACCGGAGCCTATGACAGACAAATTAACAATTATATTTTATGTGTGTGGCTATCCAGCCTTGGGCATATAGGGCTATATGTACTGTCTGGTACTAGTATAGCCAAGGTGCACGTATAATAACACCTCTGGCGTGTATTCATGATCTCAACAAATTAGAAAGAGATCTGTATCAACTTGTCTCATTTGGAAATTACTTATGTGGAGAATACATAGCCTGAACCCATTAATTATAAGGGACTGGGTTAGGCCTCCCTATAGAATATAAAACTCTTGCACCACTGCACAAGCGGAAATTTTTGGATCACTGTCAAATACCATCCTAGATTGTGACCTTATATGCATCTATAGATGCATGTGTTGTGTAAAGATACATTTTAATATCAATTTTTAATAACAATTCTAATGAAAGTTTACATTTTATTCACACCTTTTCTTCTTTTCCCTTCCCATTAGTTCAGTGTGTTTTTGGTGGTGTACACCTGTGAATAAATGTCGAGTGAGATATAACCAATCCTCTTTATGCGAGTTGTACATTTGAATGGTACCATTGATTATACCATATTGTGTCCTGGAAAATGGTAAACAAATTCCAAGTGCGGTGAAATTGTAAAAAAAAAAAAAAAAAATACAATTCCACAATTGCTTTTTGGGTTTTTCATTTACCATTTTCACTAAATTGTAAAACTTATCTGGCAATATGATTCTCCAGGTAAGTATGAGTACGCACATACCAAATATTTATAGTTTATTTTTTATTTAAGTGGTGAAAAAAAATTCCGAAATTTGTATGTAAAAAAGTTTTTGCTTTTGTCACCATTTTCTGACACTCATAACGTTTCCATTTTTTGAGATGAGAGCTTCAGCACTGCTATGTATAGCAAAAATTATGATCTCCTATGAATGCTGGTTAAGAGCCGGCGTTCACAGGACTATCGTAATGACAGGCAAGGGGGTCTTCAACAGACCCCCGGCTTTCATATCAACCCATCGGCGCCCAGCAATCATGTGACAAGGGCGTCAAAGGGCGGGATTTATGACACGCTTCTGGCCTGCACATGTTACATCCGGCAATCAGAGATTGACAGGGGGATTTAACTGGTTAACATATGTCATATGTCCTGAAAGAGTTAAAAAGAAAAACAACTACAATCAAAAGGCAAAATCATTAGAATTAAAGAAGGAATGAGTATTTTAAAGGAGATCTAATTCAACTTTGCGTAAAAGGCTTTGAGTAAAAATTCAATTATTAGCTTAAAGCACCACTCCAGCGTTTTTGTCTTTTTTTATTGGAGTGGAGTGGTTCCACTAATGTAAGTTCCTTGACCCTAGTAATGTACTTACCAGCTGCTATCTTCAGTTGTTCCCAGTGCTGCTTCAATCCCTCGGCACCATCTTGTGACCAGAATCCAGCGGTAAAGATCACAAGCTGTCAGTGTAAGTCTATGAGAGCCTCATTCTGCCTCATACACTTACATTGAGTAGTGACCTCCGACTCACCCAGAAGACTTATTGGAGCAGTGCCGAGAACAGATGAAGATGGCAACTTACATTAGTGGCACCACTCCGGCCCTGAAAAAAAAAGAATTGAAAAAACAACAAAACTGGAGTGGTGTTTTAAAGGTCTTGTTTCGCTATTTGTGCATCCTGAATTGTATATAGTAACTTTCAGTAGTAATAATGTAATAAACTGCTTGTGCTAGGTACAAAGGAATTCATCATTGTATGGTCCCCAAAGCCCAGAAAGATCCCATTGGAATCAAAGAGTCATTACAGGGCTTTGCAGAACATGCTGGTCAAAAGATTACTGCTGGAATTTATTTGTGCCTTGTGTCCATAAAGTCAACCCATAATGGCCGATTTCGACCTTGATTCTGGGCTACATTGTTTAATGCAAACTATTTTGAGAAATAAGCCATAGATTGTAGTTTAAAACATCACGTTTATTGCCAATCTAAGAGCAGATCATGATGGATCTAGGCAATATTCAGATGTTTGGGCAGTAGGCTTGACTGGACTATGTAACCTAACTGGACTTAAATACTATTCCAAGAAGTGTCCACATCCAACTACAGGTGGCTAATGCAGAAACAGGACGTCTTATTAAACTCTACACAGAATGCGCAATTCATTTAAAATAATTTAATACATTTACTGTAGAAAAATATTCTTCTGTGACTTAAAATAACTGTCGGTAACATTGGCTTTATGAGTAGGAAACATTCACAGCACTATTAACCATTAATTTCTCTGATCCACATGGCATTGGATTTGGAATGGGGAAGAACCTGCCTACATCAATATACAAGGGACGCCCTGCATGCCTTGTTATTTAAGGTTTAGAAAGAATATTCATTGCAGGTGAAGTGCCCCAATGTGTCATTTAACCCAACAGCTCCCAAACTATAAAATACCTGAAGCTGCGTGTCCTGAGATCTCTGAAAATTGCAAACATGTCATCCTGCCATCATGTCCAGTGCATATAACAGACTAGGCATATCATACCAAATGTAAAAGAACAGATCCAGAAGGATCTTTCTTAGTTTAATGCATGATTAGACCTTCCTGGTACCCATAGTCTGTATTTTGCAGTTCTTTACCATTAGAATTAAAGAAACTTCTGAGGAACCTTTACACCTGTAGTCAATAGGGTCCGTTACAGAATGCATCTTCCATATAACAGATCCAGAAGCCAAAATAGCAATGTGATTTTATCCTGAGGGCAGTAGCTTAGGATCTGGATGCCTCCAGCTGGAATACCGGACACTGGTGAAATGTCTTATTTTATAAGTGACGTAGAATTCTGAAGAATTCTACTACCTAGTGTAATATTTTAAACTGGCAAAATCAGAGCGTCATTTCAGAGTTGGCTTAAGTAGGAACATATGACCATACCAAATCAAATTAATTAAAGATGTTTTCCCACGAACAAAAGTTCATTTTAATCAATAGATCTTGGAATAATAATAAGTTCCACAATTTAATGTATTTAAATAAAATGTTCCTGTGCTGAGATAATCTTCTAAATGTGCAAGTGGGTAAATAGCTGGCTGAGTGATAGAAAGCAGAGGGTGGTTATCAATGGAGTAAGCTCAGGGTGTGTCAGGGTTACTAGCGGGGTGCCTCAAGGGTCGGTCTTGGGCCCTATATTATTTAATATATTTATTAATGATCTAGTGGAAGGGTTGCATAGTAAAATAGCAATATTTGCAGATGATACTAAACTTTGTAAAGTAGTTAATACAGATGAGGATAGGGCACAGCTACAGGAGGATTTAGATAAATTGGAGAGTTGGGCCAAAAAATGGCAAATGGGGTTCAATGCCGATAAATGTAAGGTCATGCACATGGGAAAGAAAAACAGCAGTCACCCATACATATTAAATGGGAAACCGTTGGGGAAATCTGACATGGAGAAGGACCTGGGCGTCTTGGTTAACAGCAAATTAAATTGGAGTGCCCAGTGTCAGGCAGCAGCTGCGAAGGCAAATAGAGTCATGGCATGCATCAGAAGAGGAATAGGGGCATATGATGAGAACATTGTTCTTCCTCTGTATAAAGCGCTGGTAAGGCCGCACTTAGAATATTGTGCACAGTTCTGGGCTCCGGTGCTCAGGAAAGACATATTGGAGCTAGAGAGGGTACAAAGGAGGGCGACTAAGGTAATAAAGGGAATGGAGGGACTAGAGTACCCAGAGAGGTTGTCAAAATTAGGCCTATTTACGTTGGAAAAGAGAAGGCTTAGGAGAGACCTCAAACATGTATAAATACATCAGGGGGCAGTACAGAGATCTCTCCCATGACCTGTTTATACCAAGGATGGTGACAAAGACGAGGGGGCACACTATGCGTCTGGAGGAAAGGAGGTTCCTGCACCAGCATAGAAGGGGATTCTTTACGGTCAGAGCCGTGAGACTCTGGAACTCTCTGGGAGAGGAAGTGGTGATGTCCAACTCACTTAATGAGTTCAAGAGAGGCCTGGACGCCTTTCTTGAGAACAATAAAATTACATCTTATGCTTAGTGATAGTTAATTAATCCAGGGATTTAATCTGACTGCCAGATTGGTGTCGGTAAGTGAATTTTTCCTCAATGATGTAAATTGGCCTATACCGCATGGTTTTTTTTTGCCTTCCCCTAAATCAAAAATGCGGAATAGCTGCAGTGCACAAGAAATAGGCTGAACTGGATGGACCCTTGTCTTTTTTCGGCCTTATAAACTATGTAACTATGCCCCTGCTGTGTTCTGTGTAATGGCTGTGTCTCACCATGCAGGAACATGGTCTGATCATACCACAGCTCCTGGGCAGGGGAGGAAGCAAAAGAGAGTACACAGATATTACAGCACGAGATCGCATCGGATTCTTTTTTTGAAGTAAAACATTTTTTAAAGACAGGCAGTGAAATGTTTTACCTCACAAAAAGAATCAGCTGTGATCCCATACTGTAATGTCTATATACTCTTTTGCTTCCTCCCCTGCCCAGATGATGTCAGACACAAACATTACACAGGGGCACATTTATAAGATTATCTCAGCGCAGGAACATTTTATTTAAACACACCCAATTGCGGAAATCATCATCATTCCAAGATCTATTGATTAAAATGAACTTTAGTCTGTGGGAAAACCCCTTTAATTTAACTATAATAAACTATAGAAATGTAAAAATACATTTTTGTAACTAACAGTAAAAAGGAAACTACTCCCTGTACATCCTCATGCAGATCTGAATTGTACCAATCTGGAATAGGGCACCCACATATATGGGCCCACACTGTACCTTTGCCTTCATATATGCTATTATTTATGCAGAGACATGAGGATATTTTTCCTATCAAAGCTGTGAAAAGAAGAAATAAAAAATCTGTTACATGTTAAAAAACAGAATATGGCACTGAAAGGTGAACGGGTGCATGAGACTCAGCAATACAAGCCCCAGGGATTACATGTCATACAAGTTTTGCTGTGTCCATAAAGTGAGGTTAAAATACTGTAAAATAGTATTTCGGATCAGTTGTTTTTTTGTTTTTTTTTTAACAGAAACCATGTCATCTTATCAGTACAATACATTGTTTGGGCAAGCATAGTTAAAATAAATGAAATTTTGCATCAGACATAATTTGAACTTAATCACAATATATAAACCAAAATTAGTAAAAGATTCTGGAACTCATGGGGGCAAAAACTAGATGTTCCTTCAAATTATAATTGAAAGACTACAACACTGCACTGTTGCGATATACTAAGCATTGATTCTATATTTTCTGTCAAATAGAGGAGGATAACATAGTACTCCTTGCTCCATCATCAATACTTCCCACCAAGACTTCCCTAACATAACAGATAACCATACTAAGCTTCCCAAAAGTGTGGAGATTAATCATGGTGACTATTGGTGGTCTCCTGGCTTCCTTCTGAGCACATACACACTGCACACATACACACATCAGTATTGCAAAAAGCCCAAATATACAAGTTACACATCTGCTTACAGTTTCATCTAATACATGTATATTTTTACTAAAATGGTTTCTATTGGGGGGAGTTGCTTGATGCTTTGGTGTCAATGCTGATCCTTACATGAATTTATTTTGAATTATTGAACAGAGTTGCTTTTTCTATATAGTCACCTGTTTTATTCGCTAGTACCTGTAACAACTGCATTTTACAAAAGCCATTTATAAATATATATATTTACATTCTATAAATCCCCATCTGATATAATTTAAACATATAGATTATATATTTAAATTATATTTTATAAATATATATGTAGTTCTAAAACACCTAGAAAATTAGTACAGTTAACATATTAAAATCCAAACTCCGAAGTACAGAAGCTGCACGTATTATCACCAACATCTCAACAGCGGACACGGATGTCAACAAAAAATGTCACTGCTGCCAATTGTAAAACGCCACAAATATTCATATGCACAGTAACTAAAAGGGTAACAAACAATTAAAACACACTTTTTTCAATATGGTCTCTTATCTAGAGAAAGGTCCGCAGTAGAATAATTCCCTTATATAAATTATGGCATATAGGGTTCAAAGTCCCATGATCATGACTGTGTAACCCAGCCTAGTGGTTAAGTCACATTAGGGCTCATGAATCAAAACTATCCTAGAAAAAAAACAGCTCAGTTTTTAGTTTCTAAACATCATTGGAAAAAGAATAGGCTCCGATTGGTTGCACTCGGCAGCAGGATCACCTATAACAGTTTTCATAAATGGACCCACTGAATGTTACATGGAGTCTGTCAGCATAGCTTGACAGGCCAAAAAAAGTACAGGTACTCGGCGCACCCTTGGTGTGGCCAAACATTTAAGTGCACCTTCCCACCTGCTTGTTTTCCTGCTTTTTCTGCCCTTTCCTGGCTCTTTAAAGCTGAGAAGGTGCACTTAAATGTTTGGCCACACCAAGGGTGCGCAGAGTACCTGTACTTGGAGGTTTGAGTGGTCATTCTTTGCTGACAAAGTCCCTTTTGAAAGGCTAAATAGGGACCCATAAAGAACACAGCAATTTATATTAAACCTGCTCAAATAATTCTAGGGCAGATTTAATGTGTCTCATTTAAGGTAAACCTGAAGTGTCAGAATACTAAAAACTGTGTCTATATGTATATATATGGCATCTAAAACATTCCTTAAAATAAATTAATCCCCTTTGTAAAATAAAAATTATATATACTTACCTCTTGCAGCATCGTCGTTCCAGCGATGCTGCGTCTCTCGGGGCTCACATGACATTGTTATGCCACACAAGCCCTGCAGCCAATCAACAGCTGCTATTGGGTTCTCAGTTCCGCTTGTCTGAGGTTTGTTCAAGTATACCCAAGAGCAGCTGCTGAGTGGCTGCAGGACTCACGTGGCATAACAATGTCTTGCAAACCCCGGGAGACACAGCATCACTGGGACGGCGCCGCTGCAGGAGATGAGAGTTTGTTATATTTATTTTACAAGGGGGAGTACTTTATTTAAAAATGGATTGTCCAGGTGGACATTGGACAACCCCTTTAATTTTATCTTTTACTGTTCGAGACATATCTCAAGGACATCTAGAAAAAACGATGCAGAGCTGCTCCTCAGAATACCTCTGTCCTGAAATCACGTGCTTAGCCAAATGAAGTTCTACTATAAAATACAAGACATATAATTTACTAGCTATAAATCTAAATAAGCCAGTGCCATCATATCTGCTAGGCCAGGACGGACATACCTACATAAGATGTAACCCACTGTCTGATTGCTTACAGCATGAAAAAGATACAAACACGCACAATTTTACATGGAATCAACTTCTACCTCTATTTTCTCTATAAATTAGGACAAAAAAACTTCTCAATCAGGGCTTCAAAGCAACCCTACAGACAAAACTGAAAATGTCACTATACAATGTATAATTAGCATACCTAGTGCCCACCTCATGAACGATACTGCTGACGTTTTTGGTCCCCATTTACACCCTCATGAGGAGGGCACCAGGTTTGCCGACTATATATTTGCCATTTAGTGGCAACTATTCAATTTTGATTTGCGAGGCATTTTAAAATCAAGTTGTCTGGTCAGATGTGACAGGGATCATACACTACTAATGTGCTTTGTAAATGTTACTGCCTTTTGAGATACAGCTTCCTCCCAGTTGAAGTTCTGTACAGTGTGTAGATGGCCACACTATAGTCTGCGGGGACCATAGAGGAGCACATGGAGAAGTATTAATCAGGGTGGGAAAGACACCACACACTCTGTAATGCAATGCAACATTAAAGGGTTATTCACTAACCATCGGAAAGGGAATAACTTGCCGATTCCTGAGCTTCTGATTTCTGGTAACCCCAGCAAACCCAAAATCGGGGTTCTTGAATCCTTACAAATTGACCCTGCAAAACCCATATTGAATGGAGCAATGGTGCACATGCTAGATCTCCGCTTCATTCATTGTCAATGGGACTGCAGAGGGACGAGCATGTGCACCTCTATCTGCGTATTTGACTTTGAATATTCCTGCCGAAGTGGAAAAAAGGGGTCACTGGTATAAAATCTGCACTTGCGGCTTTTGTTACAAATCTGCAGGAATCTATAGCAAAATCCGCAACACTAAAGCATTTAATTGTGTTTTTTTTTGTCTGTGACATGCTGTAGATTTAAAAATCTGCAACTCAGATCATTTCCACAAAAAAAAGGTCTGCAGCATGTGGATGACATTTGTTAAATTGTATCCAATTGCCTGCTAATGTAATTCATCATGGAATTTAACTGTACAAAAAAAACTGAAAAAAATGTATGACCAGTGTGGACTCTGCCCTATAGTATTCACCGCCTCACCCACACAATACTTATTCTCAGCCTTGCAACCTTAGAGAGCAAACTAAGCAACTGGCTTTACTGTATCATCATTAAATTGGATCCAAGCTAAACAATTCAGCTTAAAAGGGTTATCCACTACTTCGATAACTACTTCTTAAATGCTATAGTCTTCCCAGTAAAATAATTAAAAAGCTTATATTTGCCTGGCGCACTCTTAGCGATGTCGGCACCAAGCTTCCCGGTGCTCACGTGACATTATTATGGTCACACAAGCAATGCAGTCAATCAGAAGTTGTTCGTGGGCTCCTTTGCTCACATTTCCCTAAGTCGCATGTGACATCTGGCAGGAGGTGCGAGTGCTGCAGTATTAGTGTAGCTCTCATGTGACATAGCAATGTCATGTGAATGCAGGGAGACTGAGCGCCGCCATTACTAGAATGATGCCAGAGCGGAAGGAGTCTTTTTTAATTTTATTAGCGCTAGAAGGTGTTTACCAAGTAGTAGACAACACCTTTAAGAATATAAGAAACATCATAAAACTGACAAAAAGATAGAAGGTAGAACTTATAAGCACATTATGGGATGTGGCGATAACGTAGTAGTAGCTGGGAGACTGGCATTAATATTAAGTGTGTTTTCTAGATGAACAAGGCACTTCACTTGGTTTCCCACAAAGATGCTGGCTACAGCGAAGTCCTTCACATAATCAGAATGGATTCTCATGTAACATAGCTATTAACAGAGCGACCAGACAGGCGTAGTCACCACCTAGGCATGTTTGACAAAAGTTTGAGAGTCTTGAATAGAGACTTTACGACAGGCATTAATTAGCAAGCTATAGTTCTGCAACAGCCACAAAGCCCTAACTTTCCAAAAATAAAACGAATTGCATACATTTTCATAGCCGACCTCGGATTTGTACATGAACGGTGGTTGTGATGAAACCAGAGGTTACCTTTCATTGAAGACAAATGAACACAACTCTACAAAAGAGTTTACTACCACATCTTTTCCAAAATACTTTGTGTTGCTTAAAGAGTTCTCAGGAGAAATAGTAAAAAATACATGATAGCGCCAACACAAGCAGCCCAAGTGTATTTTTGTAACTTATTTCCTTCTTTGGCACCAGTCATGGAATTGCACTCCCTCGTGATATTCCATTTTAATATTTTGCTAAAAGGTGTCTGGGTTAGGCCCATTATTTAGGGATCAAGATTTTCACAAAACCCTTTGATTGCTGCTCTAAATGTTGTAAAACAGGCAGAAGAGAGCAAAGGTAGGTAACACCTAGACATAATATATTTGAGGCTCAACCATATATATATATATTTTTTTACAGTCTATCACTAGTTGAGACGCTTTTATAATGTAACCATTTAAATAAAATCTGTGCAGCTTATTGGTTCACAATTCTGTCATTGAAGAGGTTTGGATAACCCCCTACTCAATGTGCAGACTCACCTGCAGAGGGTATCTCTATAAGGTCTACCCTATGAATAACCGTCTGATGGTTGCAGAACAAGTACGGGGAACCAATTCTACAACATAAGGATTAAGGCGCTGGCTATCCTTGCAGCCTGAGGAATTCTTAAGCCAGCTAGTACCTAATATAGTCTGTGCTGCCCCAATGGATGAGGCATGTATCCCTTGTCTCCAATCCTAAGAATCTATAAATCTGCAGGCTGGAAGTGAATTTTGGCAAATGAGACAAAGACATGTTCACAGTGAAAAAAGACAAGTGCATTGTCAGATGTGGACACACAAGCACATAGTGTTCCTCACAATTCTGCTCATCTAATTCCACAGAATCAAAGGCAGTTGAGGAAATGGGTCAAAAAGGCAAAGACTGCTGATGTCTGCGGTCAGGATGTGGTTCCCCATGCAACTCTCCTTGGATGCTAGGGGATCTCAGAGAGTCTGTCGAAAACACTTCCTAGTTAGAACATAAAAGAAAAATGCGCTGAAGATGAACCTCGAGAGATCCATGTAGGACGATCCCCTGCTCCTGTTTGTCAGTCGCCATTAGCTGAAGGTGAGGAAGTGTAGAACATGAGCGATAAGGGGCATGATGTGGAATGGAAGGAAAGAGTTGAGCTGCAGAATTCTTGTTGCCCTTTTACGTCCCTGGAGTGGTAATGAGGATCGCATGGAGAACTGCCTCACTCCCACCTGCTGCTGGAGACCTGTCACTCGCTCACAAGAGAAAACATACAGCGCATAATAACGTACAAGGCAATGCCCTCGCTCCCTGCTGTGGCCCATACTTCTGGCTCTTTGGTCAGTTTTTAGAGAAGCTTTATATTTTACGTCTTTTGAAAGAAAAATATGATTCTTTTGCTGTGTTTATCCCAATAAAAGAAGAAAAAAAAAAGACAAAAAAACCCCATAATGTCTCGTTCACAATAAATAATTTGCAAGTACCGCCTGTGAGTATTTTGATTTCAAGTGCCAGGGTGAAAAGCGGCTTCTCTGGGCTTTCATTTTACAGGTGAGAGTCTCCTGGGCAGGGCAGCACGGACACCGTGTACAGTACCACACATACACTCCCTTGCCAAGCTCTCCATTTCAGGTGCAAGGCTTTGGCACCACTGAGCCCCCTTGCAACTGCACTGCTGCAGATGATGTAGGTAGCTTCCTTATTGTTCTGGGTACTCTGTGTGGGGACAATAAGAGGCTTACAATTCCTCCTATCCCCTTAAAGCACAGATTCCTGCTAACTGCTGGTTGAACCATCATTGAGGAAGTAGGTGGTCATTTCTCCTTTTCCTTTGACTTTAACAACTCCTCGAAACTCCAACTGATAACCTTTGGCTGCCAGTACCTGGTACAGATCAGTTGTCACCTAAAGGAAAAGAAACATTTTTATTTGCATTTATAAGATTAAAAGGTGTTGTTCACTACTGGACAACCTTAACTGCTGAAGTACTCCACATAAAACTAAAAACATACACAACCCTCCTGGGCCAGATCCGCTCCTCCACTGTTAGCGTTCTGTCTTCCAGCAGTCACTGATTGTCTCCGCTTAAAGAAAAGTGAAGGTTGTAGGCATCCACTCTGAAAGAATACTGAAAGGCTGCAGCTGTCATGTGAAATAAAGTAAGGCGAAAGACACACGTTGACATCGGAGGAGCGACGCCAGTCCAGGAGGTATGGGGCACTTTAGCCGTTAAGGTGTTGCCCAGTGGTCGCCAGCGCTAGTTGTAAAGAGTTCTCTTCAAAAGATAGTAAGATCAAACTAAAGTGCAATTAACAGAATATGACTTAAATACACACATTAGGCCAAAAATAACTATGAATACGTATATTTAAAGCAAGAAGCGGGTAACCCAGTAATATGACTAAGCCTAGGTATGAGCTGCAGATCAACCCCCAGTACATGTCCCAAAAAACTGTATTCATAGAATAACCAAAAAAGTGCTAAGATAGAAGTAAAAGTTTATCATCGCGTACAAAAGTGGAACAGACACTTAAAAACCACATAAACATGACAGATAGGTTCTCTTTAAAGTGTCAGCAGGATTTTGAAAAATAAAGAACACTTGTGGCCATATTGGCGCTGCAATACTAATTACAACGATACTGTTGGTGAAGAAATCCGTTTTATGGATTTTGTGTAATCAGGGTTTGACATTTTCTTATAATCATAGCTTCGAGCATTGGGGCAGGACTATGGGTAGGGTCTTCGGGTCTGCCACGGCCCTTCTGCTGCGCCTCCTGTCATTATCGTCCTCTTGGTTTAAATGTTGCACCGATGCCATCCTAGCCGTGACTGGCACTTGCGCACAATGATCTCCTAGCAGTCTTCAGGTCAAAGGCACCAGAGGCGGTGCATGCACAGGTTTAGATCTTGGCTCAATGATGAGCCGAAATCTCAATCTGCGCATGTGTCGCCACCGACCTCATTTAACTGAAGACCTTTGGGAGGTCAATTTGCATATGCGACACCAACATGCCATTTTCCTGAAGATTGTCAGGAGATCAATGTATGCAAGCCCCGCCTGCGGCTAGTATGGCTCCTGCACGAATTTTAATCCAGGAGGACGATAAAGATAACAGGAACAGCGGAGGGGCCGTGGTAGAGCAGAAGACCCTACCCACAGTCCCACCCCAATGCACGAGGCTATGATTATAAGAAAACACCAAACCCTGATTACACAAATCTACAAAACAAATTTCACCACAGGTATCATTTAAATCAGTATCACAGCACCAATATGGCCATGTTTGTACTTAGCAAAATCCTGCTGACAGGTTCCTTTTAAAATCAGATAAGACCAGAGGAAGAGGAAGAAAACATAAGTACTAGGAAGGTGGTAGCAAGAGAAGGAGGAAATAAATTAATTCTGAGTCATATACAAGAAACATACGCTTATAACAAAGTGATTCTATACCATATAGTACCAGTCAAAATCCACAACATTATTTACAGACTCTGGTATCAGGGTATTGAAAACATTGCTCCTGCCGCCCCACAATAAATCACGCGTATTAATGTGCTCCCTCAGAGTTTAAATGCGTCAAAATACCTGGATTGTGGGGCAGCAGGAGCAGGGCTTTGAATACACTATGTGGTATTTATAGTTGAAACCAGAAGATTCCATAAACTACATGTGCATGTTTTTCTCAGTATCTGACATGAAATCAGAATAAACCTTTCCCGTTTTATGTCAATTAGGATTACCATAATGTTTAATATTTGCCAAATGGCAGAATAATGAGACAGAGAGAGAGACAGAGAGAGAGACAGAGAGAGAGACAGAGAGAGAGACAGAGAGAGAGACAGAGAGAGAGACAGAGAGAGAGACAGAGA
Source organism: Phyllobates terribilis (assembly GCF_046119375.1). NCBI lineage: Eukaryota > Metazoa > Chordata > Amphibia > Anura > Dendrobatidae > Phyllobates > Phyllobates terribilis. The sequence goes on along the minus strand of NW_027362762.1, from coordinate 202,071,272 downwards.
GAGAGACAGAGAGAGAGACAGAGAGAGAGACAGAGAGAGAGACAGAGAGAGAGACAGAGAGAGAGACAGAGAGAGAGACAGAGAGAGAGACAGAGAGAGTTAGTTTTAAGGCATTTTTATTACTTACTGCAAAGTCAAAAGTTTACATTCACTAAGATTATTATGCCTTTAAACAATTCTGGACTGCCCATATGATGAGGTCATGTGTTTGGAAGCTTCTGATAGGTTTTTTGGCAACATCTGAGTTAATTAGACACACACCAGTGGATGTATTCTAATGCACACCTGAAACACACTGCTTCTTTTTGTAGCATCATGGGAAAGTCTAAAGAAATCAGCCAAGATATCAGGAAGAGAATTGTGGACTTGCACAAGTCTGGCTCATCCTTGGGTTCAATTTCAAGATACCTGAAGGTGCCTCATTCATCTGTACAAACAATTATACACAAGTACAAACAAGATGGGAATGTCTAGCCATCATACCGCTCAGGAAGGAGACGGGTTCTGTGTCCCAGAGATGAATGCGCTTTGGTCCGAAATGTGCACATCAACCCCAGGACAAAAGCAAAAGACCTTGTGAATATGATGGCGGAATCTGGTAAGAGCGTGTCAATAACCACAGTGAAATGAGTACGGTATCAACATGGGATGAAAAGCCACTCTGCCAGGAAGAAGCCATTATTTCAAAAGAACAAAAAAAGACAGATTAATGTTGGTTCCTGTGTGCATTTGCAAAGACCTTAATTTTTGGAGACATTGTCCTGTGGTCTGATGAAACTAAAATTGAACTTTTTGGGCATAATGACCATCGTTACATTTGGAAGAAAAAGGGAGAAGAATGCAAGCCTAAGAACACCATCCCAACTGTGAAACACGGGGGTGGCATAATCATGTTGTGGGGTTGTTTTGCTGCAGGAGGGACTTCACAAAATAGATGGCATCATGAGAAAAGAAGATTATGTGGTAATACTGAAACAACATCTCAAGACATCAACCAGGAAGTTAAAGCATGGGCGGAAATGGGTCTTCCAAATGGACAATGACCTGAAGCATACTGCCAAAATGGTAACAAAATGGCTTAAGGGTAAGAAAGTCAATGTTTTGGAGTGGCCATCACAAAGCCCTGATCTCAATCCTATTGAAAATGTATGGGCAAATCTGAAAAAGGCAGGTGCGAGCAAGGCGACCTACAAACCTGGATCAGTTACACCAGTTTTGTCAGAAGGAATGGGCTCAAATTCCGACCACCTATTGTGAGAAGCTTGTGGAAGGATATCCCAAACGTTTGACCCAAGTCATTCAGTTTAAGGGCAATGGTACCAAATACTAATGAAATGTATGTAAATTTTTGACTTTGCAGTAAGTAATAAAAATTCTTTAAAACATTCTTTCATTATTCTAGCATTTGGCAAATATTAAAAATTATGGTAATCCTAATTGACCTAAAACGGGAAAAATAGAATTAGACTTACCGGTAATTAGGTTTCTAATAACCCACCACGACAGAACATAGGAGGATGTAACCCCACCCTAATAGGGACAGGAAATACGAAGAGGTTTAAATAGCCCCTCCCACATTCTCCCTCCAGTGTTATTACAAAGGACCACAATAGTATAGATGCTTCAAATTAATTTTTATTTCTACTGATCAAGCTGTCGTAGAGACAATAAGCGAGGGGGAGGGAATTACCCGTGCTGTCGTGGTGGGTTTTTAGAAACCGAATTACCGGTAAGTCTAATTCTATTTTCTCTAATAACCCCCCACGACAGCACACAGGAGGTATACCAAAGATATACTAGGGAGGGACAATAGCCTGAAGGACCTTCCTTCCGAAGGCTAAATCTCCAACAGACATTAGGTCTAGTCTGTAGTGTTTGGAGAAAGTATGAATTGAGGACCATGTGGCAGCTCTGCAAATCTGTTCGGAGGATGCGCTGGCCTTTTCAGCCCAGGAGACAGATATCGCCCTTGTAGAATGGGCCTTGAGCTTTGCAGGAGGCGGTAGATCCTGGATCTGGTAAGCCTCCGTAATGGCCCTTTTAATCCAGTTGGCTATTGTGGACTTTGCTGCTTTCTTTCCTCTGTTTGGACCTTGTGTATGGACAAATAGGTTCTGGTCTTTCCTTCCTTCTTCTGTTTCCTGAAGATAGTGCACTACTATTCTCCGAACGTCCAGAGTGTGGAATTCCATCTCTTTTTTTGTCTTTTGGGTTGTCACAAAAAGATGGCAGGATTATCTCCTGAGATCTGTGGAAATTTGAGACCACCTTAGGTAGAAATGAAGGGTCAAGTTGGAAAATTAGATGATCTTCCAGGATTCTCAGGTAGGGTTCGTTGACCAAAAGGGCCTGTAGTTCACACACTCTTCTGGCTGTAGTTATTGCCGCCAGGAAAGCCGTTTTCCAGGTCAGCCTGTCCAATCTTATGGTTGATAAGGGCTCAAAGGGTGGAAGGGTTAACCCTTTCAGAACAATGTTAAGGTCCCAGGGGGGAACCAGGTCTGTTACTCTAGGGTGGATGTGGGTGGCTGTCATAAATCTTCTCACCCACTGATGTTCCGCTAGTCTTTGATCGAAGTATGAACTTAACGCCGCTACCTGAACCTTAAGAATACTAGGTCTGAGACCTTTGTCCAGACCTTCTTGCAAAAAGTCTAGAATCTGAGCCACATCAGCCCTATGAGGGTCTGGGCGAGTGGGTGCACACCACCTTAAGAAGGTTTTCCAGATCTTATGGTAAATGGTGTTTGTTACAGGTTTCCTGCTCTTCTGGAGAGTTTTGATGACTTTCTCTGAGAGGCCTCTTGTTTTTAATATCAGGAATTCAGAAGCCAGGCAGTTAGGTGTAGTCTCTCAGGATCTGGATGGTAAATAGATCCCTGGAGAAGGAGATCCTTGATGGGGGAAGGATTAGAGGGCTCTCCACACTCAGATTGGTTAACGTTCCGAACCAACTTCTTTTTGGCCACCGAGGGGCCACTAGGATTACTCTGGTCCCTTCGGTCCTTATCTTCTGTAAGGGTTTTGAAAGGATAGGTAATGGGGGAAAGGCATACGCTAGTTTGAATTCCCATTTGTAAGCGAATGCGTCCACGTCCAGGCAAGGGCCGTTTGGATCCAGGGAGAAATATTGAGGTACTTTCGCGTTCTGGTGTCCGGCGAAGAGATCTACCTCTGGATAGCCCCATCTCTCGACTAACATCTGGAAGACGTCTGGGTTTAGGCTCCACTCTCCTTTATGAATCTTTGTTCCGCTTAAGAAGTCGGCCTGGATATTGACTGAACCTTTGATATGAAGAGCCGACAAGGATAGATGTTCTTCGGCCCAGGAGAATATTCTTGTTGAGATTGCTTTTAAGCTTTCGTATCCTGTGCCCCCTTGATGACGTAGGTGGCCTACCGTGGTGATATTGTCTGAAAATATCTGAATGTGAGATTTCTGGACCAGAGGCTCTGCTGCTCTGAGGACTTTCTCTACGGCTTTTAGTTCTCTGAAATTTGATGAGCGTTGGCTCACCTCTTTGGTCCATATACCCTGGAATAGCTCTTGGGAGACCATGGCTCCCCATCCCTTTTCGCTGGCATCCACCTTTATGGTTACTAGCGGATTCTGGATCCATCGTACTCCTCTGTTCAGATTTTTTTCGTTCAGCCACCAGAATAGAGAGGTCCTTACTAGTGGTGGTATAGGGATTCTCCTGTTCAGAGACCGTGGGGATCCGTCCCAATTCGTAACATGGCGTTTTTTAATGATACTGATCTTCTGCTCTTTAGGACATTGATTTTTGCTTTTATCATGTTTTTGTTTGGGCAGGAATGACATCTGGCTGTGGGAATCCAATAGTACTCCTACAAATGTTTTTGTCATTGAGGGAACCATATCTGATTTTTTCTGGTTCACTAACCAGCTCAGAGATGATAGGATCTGAGTGGTCAACTGTAGATGTTCTCTGAGTACTGGTACTGAGGGCCCGATTAATAACAGGTCGTCGAGGTATGGTACTATTGAAATGTTCTGACCCCTGGTATAAGCCATGACTTCTGCCATGACTTTTGTAAATATTCGCGGGGCTGATGAAATTCCAAATGGGAGAACATTGAATTGATAGTGGACTATTTGATCCCCCTGAGCCACTGCGAATCTTAGGAACCTCCTGTGAAGTGGATGTATGGGGATGTGGTAATATGCATCCTGGAGGTCGATTGTGGCCATGACATGTCCTATCAGGGGGACAGTTGACCTGATGGATTCCATTTTGAATCGTTGGTAGTGGATATACTGATTCAGTGGCCTAAGATTGATTATAACTGTGTGAGCCATTTGGTTTTTTTTATTAGGAAGAGTCTGGAATAATGTCCTGTGCCTATCTCTCTTGTAGGAACCAGGGATATCACCCCTGAGGACAATAGGTCTGTAAGACCGGATATCAGGGTGAACTGACGACTCAGAGGAGAGCGGTGTTAACCTTATCCTCTCTGGATGATCGGGGGAAAAATTTATTTTTACTCCGAACTCCACAACCCTCAGGACCCATGGGTCTGAGCAGATTTCTTTCCACTGAGGGAGAAAATTCGAGATGCGGCCCCCGACTGTCCTGACGTCATGGTTTGTTCGGACGTTGGTTTTGGGAGAGAAAAAGATTTTTGCCTCCTCTACCTTTTGGGTAGCTCCATCGTCCTGTTTTGCCTTTACCCCTATATTGAGGGGTCTGCTCGTGGGAGGGACGAAAAGGCCTCTTCCTCACATTCCACACAGGTTCCGGGAGGGCCTTCTTCTTGTCTGAGGCCTTCTCTAGAAGATCATCTAGGGCTGGCCCGAACATGTATTTCCCCTTAAAGGGGATGGAACACAACTTAATTTTTGATGCCACGTCTCCGTTCCAGGATTTCAACCATAGGGCCCTTCTTACAGCGTTTGATAGCCCAGATGCTCTTGTCGCCACTCTCACGGATTCTGCAGAGGCGTCTGCTAAAAACCCCCTAGATTTCTGTAGAAGCATTAGGGATGCCAAGATGTCTTCTCTGGGGGTGCCTGAAACTAGGTGTTCCTCCAGTTGATCTAGCCAACTAGCCATTGATCGAGCTATGCCCATAGAGACTGCGTTGGTGCTTAATAGTGTTGCCGAGGTCTCCCAGGATTTTCTGAGTAGTCCCTCCATTTTGCGTTCCAAGGGGTCTTTTAATTGAGAGGAATCTTCAAAGGGCTGTGTAGTTTTCTTTGCTACTCGTGCAATCTGGATATTCACTCTTGGGACTTCAGACCAGCATTCTGCCGTTTCATTGTCTACAGGAAATCTATCCCTTAACTCTGTAGGGGTATTTAATCTCTTTTCTGGGGACTCCCACTCCTCTAAGACTAAGTCCCTAATACTCTGGTGTGTAGGGAACACCAATTTTTTCCTGGAACGAAGCCCCCCAAACATCTGATCCTGTACTGTTTGGGGCACTTTTTCTTCCTCGACCTCCATAGTTCTCCTTACTGCCATGAGGAGTTCCTCCGAACTATCTGATGGAAAGTAATATCTCTCTCGTTGGGAGTTACCAGGGGCTGGACTTAGTTCACCTTCCTCTGGAAGATCTTCCGAGATATATATCTCCTCTTGAGAGTCTTCCTCCCCTCCCTCTGGCGGGCTAATCTTCCTCTTTTTCGCTGCTGAGGGAGTAGATGTAGAACCCTGACTAGGTGAGAGCGTAGGGAGAGTGACCGAGGCTAAGGAGGATTTGATCTTCTGACGTACAATTCCCTTTATCTCCTTCATTAAGGAAGGTTGTTCCTGCCTGAAATCTTCTCCGTACAGTCCTTGCATAGGGGCTTTCTATGGGAGGACGATAGTTTTTTTGTACAGATGGGACATCTGCGTGACGGTTTAACTTTTTCTCCAGATGCAGGTTCCTTGTCCCCCTACAAGAGAGGGGAGAAAGGAAGGGGAGCTATAATCACTATTTCCTGCATCTGGGAGGACTACCAGTGCCATACTTACTGGGACCGGACCAGCGCTGGGCTCTACAGATGCAGAGCGAGAAGCTTCAACAGACATGGTTTTGTCCGATCTGTAGATGTCTTCCTGTCCAGGGCTCCTTTTATGGGCGACCGGACCAGCGCCTCCCTCTGTTTAAAGGGCTCCTCCCCCAGTGTCCAGGTGAAGATTCCTGATCACCGGCGGCATTCCGCTCTTCTTCCCCCATAGCTTTTTTGATGCGGTTCACAGCGGAATGCAAACTGCCGGAAGTGACGTCATCATCCACCGCCCGGCGTCCGACGTCACTTCCGGCGCCGCGGCGTGCGCTCCACATCCTGGAGCCGGCATTGCCCGCGCATCCAGCGGGGGAGAGGAAGAGGAGATGGACCGGAGAGCTCAGAGAGGCCTCCGGTCAGAAGATCCTGCAGACCTTGCCCGAAATAAGGGACTGCAGGAGGGGGTCCCGAATCCAGAGGAGACGGGAGCAGCGCCCTGAGGAGGAGAGGTAAAGACCGCTCGATCCTCCGCTGCCCGGCTAGTAGCTTTCCCCCAGTGCCTGTCGCCAGCTCAGCAAACCGGGGATGACCTCTTTTCATCCCTAATAGGGACAGGAAATAACGCTGGAGGGAGGATGTGGGAGGGGCTATTTAAACCTCTTTGTATTTCCTGTCCCTATTAGGGTGGGGTTACATCCTCCTGTGTGCTGTCATGGGGGGTTATTAGAGAAAGTTTATTCTGATTTCATGTCAGATACTGAGAAAAACACGCATATGTTTTTTTATATAGTGTATGTAAACTTCAGGTTTCAACTGTATATATACAATCCTGCTCATAGTTATTGGCACCCATGAAGTTTAAGTACATAATATAGAATATCTCCTGAAAAAAATGAATCAAGTGAAACAGTTTTTTTGTCTAGAGCCCTCGTGTTAAATACAAAAGAGCAAATGATAAACAATAATTTAAAACAAAAAACAATGGGAGGGAAAAATAGAAAAACCTAAAGCCTGCTGTGTCACTGGTATTGGCATCCTTTAAATTAATTTAGTATGGAAACACATTTTGATTCGCCTGTGGTAAATCACAAAAGAGATTCACCTGTGACTAATTGTCGGTGCCCATGTGACATGAATTAGCCAATGAATGAGGACTTCAGTGTTTTAAAAAGCCACATGGTAGGCCCTGTTGTCACAATGGTGAAGACATAGGAGCTGTCTGATGACTTCAGAAATGCTATTATTAGCAAACACAAGACTTCCAAAGGCTATAAAGTCATTTCCAAAGACCTTGGTATCCTAGTTTCAACAGTGCGCAATATTATCAAGAAGTTTGCCAAGCATGGAAAAGTCAAGAACCTCCCTGGACATGGGGAAAAGCGGAAAATTGACGAGAGAGGTTTTCAAAGGTTGGTGCGAATGATGGAAAAAACACCACGTCAAACAGCCAAAGACCTGAAGGCTAACCTAGAACAGTCTGGGGTCATGGTTTCAACAAGTACCATATGCCGCACACTAAACCAAGCAGAGCTTTATGGGCGAAGGCCAAGGAAGAAACCATTGCTGAAGAAAAGACATAAAAAGCAGCGACTGATCTTTGCCAAAGAGTACCTTAATAAACCACAATCCTTCTGGGAAAATTAAACAAAAATAGAGCTTTTTTTGGCAATGCAAAACAACAGTTTGTTTACAGACGGCGCAACAAAGCTTGTAAGGAAAAGAACACCTTACCAAAAGTTAAGCATGGTGGAGGATCCATACAGCATGTAGGGTTGCTTTGCTGCCTCTGGTACTGGAGGCCTTGACAGTATCACAGGAATCATGAAATCAGAGAATAATTAAGAGATTGTAGAGCAAAAAGTCCTAACCAGTGTAAGATAACTTGGTTTGAGTCGAAGATCATGGGTCCTCCAGCAAGACAATGACGCAAAACCCACATCCAAAAGTACACAGGAATGGTTGAAAAAGAAGAAATTGAATGTTTTAAACTGGCCATCAATGAGTCCTGACTTTAATCCCATTGAAAATCTTTGGGGTGAGCTGAAATCTGCCATTGGGAAAAAGAACCCTGCAAACATTCAAGAGCTTGAACGAACTGCAAAGGAAGAGTGGGAGAAAATTCCAGCTAAGAAGTGCAAGAAGCTTATAGATGACTACAAGAAATGTTTGGAGGCTGTCAGCAATGCCAAAGGGTGTGCAACCAAGTATTAATTAGGGGTGCCTTTATTGCTGAGCATGCTGTTTATTGTTTCTTCTTTGAAATTGCAACATGGAAGTTGAAAAACAATGTTTTATTGTTATATTACTTTGGACCGCTAATTAAAAAATCCTAAGGATATAACTTTGGTACATTTCCATTTATTTCTGAAGATATTAAACAGTCTATGAAAAAAATGAAGGGGTGCCAATAATGGTGAGCAGGACTGTATGCTTGGGAAACTTTGTATGGGACAATGAATATTAATGTGTTTATACTCTAGCCATTGCTTTGGTTATTCTGTGAATACAATTATATCTATGCGACTCCACTTTTGAACTAAAGGAAGTAGCTGACTTATCATGACTATCCTAATCCACATCAGGTCTCATGGAGAACCTTCCTATTTCCATTATCTCTTAGAAACCCTTCTGACTCTTTTGTTCCTATGGATGTGGAGTGTGGCACAATCTGGTTTGCCTTATCAATTTTCCCGGAAGTGTCAGAATGACCAGAATGGTTATTTCTCCACAATAGTCTGTAAACTCATACATTATTAGGAAGTGCAGTCACATGGTGACATCAATGATGGTGGAAGCAGATAGTGTCTACTCTACTTCGGATGAGTGCTTGCAATAGTCACTTCAAGGTTCATCCTGGTGCTCAAAAGTCGCCTACAATATAAAATACTAACCTGTATGCGGTCTGGTACTCCAGTGCTGTCCATTCGACTTGCTACATTCACAGTGTTTCCCCAAATATCATATTGGGGTTTACGAGCTCCAATAACACCAGCAACCACAGGGCCAATGTTAAGTCCTGCAGAAGAAACACAAAAAAATAATTAAGATCTAGATATTGGCCTCACAGGATATTAAAGTGGTAGAAAGTTACATAAGACAGGAAACAATGTCCATTACACACTTCAATATTAATGCCACCTTGATAATGATGGAACAAGGCACTTGGCATGTGTTACGTACAGCACGATTATTTATCTTAACGAATATTATCAAGACAACTCAGCAGCCGTGAATGCTATACATTTCATGATGGAAACATACATTATTCCTTGTGTTCCTAAGGTGGGAGAATGAAAGCTGAATTTATGGGAGTCAAGGCAAGGTAAATGGAGCACATTATATTATGAAGGAAAACCATGCTCCGATATTGTAACACTCACCGATCTTCATCTGGAAGTTATTGAAGGAATGCTCATTGATATACTTCATCTGCTCCATCAGCTTCATTGCGTAGTCGGCCAAAGCGGTAATGTGTGATTTGCCTTCTTTGTCGTAAGTTGTATCATTTAGCCCTGAAGCCGCCATGTAGGTGCTACCAATGGTTTTGATTTTCTCTAACTGCTTGAACTTTTCTTCACTTATGATCTGTTGAAAAGATTAGAGAGGTTACCAATATCTAGACGTTTATTTAGCGATTACCTCGTCCTCAGCTTTCCAACACATGGGAAATAAAACATACTTATTTCAAGGAATAAAATGTGGAAAAAAAACATCTAGAATAAAGGATCAATGTGTTCTTAGACTTTCTACACAACTCAGAAAGAAAAAAACATTTTCGTCACTATGTATTAACATAAATTAATATGTAAAAATGTATTAACATCTAATATTTTAGTAAATGTGTTTTTACCCCTTTATCTTAAAACAAATGTGATTATAAATTGGAATAATATCCCAATCTTCCAGCTGGTTTATTTACCAGAATTTATGTAAGTAGAACGTTCAAGGGTCTTCGGCAACATTTTTCTGTCCATGGACTGGTCTGGACACTCATTTTAATGAAATGTAGAGGGGATCATTTCCTTCTGATCAGGATATTTTTAGTGGAGTGAGAAATGATTTCCTCACATAATAGATGTGAATTCACTGTAAAGGTTACCGTACACCTTCAATAACTGTAGGAGGATTCTTCCCAACTCTCCTATGCACATATTTGCCTGACCAAGGGTGCATGTGTTTTTTAATGGGGTGAGTGGAATAAATCACTGTCAGAGGAATCTAATTTCCTTTGCGAACAAAGGCTTGGACATGTTGAATGCCAACATGCTCAGTCTCCCTCTGACACCTGCCCATGCTAAAAAACAGGAGCAGGAGTCGACCTTACAAAATATAATGTACTTTTTAAATCAATTAAATTAATTCACTGCAATTCATCTTAAAATATGTAATGACCATTGCACACAATCTTAAATGGCTAGTAAGACATGCAATATAATGGAACAATGAACAGGGTGTAAAAAACTTGTAATGAGAAGACTGTAGTGCACCGCTATTTCTCTCCACAGGATGTGACCATGCTGAAAGAAACTGAACAGCATTCAATCGTCCCTGTGATCTATTTAACAATCCCCAGGACCCCTAATGTCAATTTTTGGTTTGATTTAGGGCAAAATCGATCAAAAGCAGCTTGAAGCTTATGGAACATGCCAATCAAAAAATCATTTGTAGCACACATACAAAATACAGTACAGACCAAAAGTTTGGACACACCTTCTCATTTAAAGATTTTTCTGTATTTTCATGACTATGAAAATTGTACATTCACACTGAAGGCATCAAAACTATGAATTAACACATGTGGAATTATATACTTAACAAAAAAGTGTGAAACAACTGAAAATGTCTTATATTCTAGGTTCTTCAAAGTAGCCACCTTTTGCTTTGATGACGGCTTTGCACACTCTTGGCATTCTCTTGATGAGCTTCAAGAGGTAGTCACTGGAAATGGTCTTCCAACAATCTTGAAGGAGTTCCCAGAGATGCTTAGCACTTGTTGGCCCTTTTGCCTTCGCTCTGCGGTCCAGCTCACCCCAAACCATCTCGATTGGGTTCAGGTCTGGTGACTGTGGAGGCCAGGTCATCTGGCGTAGCACCCCATCACTCTCCTTCTTGGTCAAATAGCCCTTACACAGCCTGGAGGTGTGTTTGGGGTCATTGTCCTGTTGAAAAATAAATGATGGTCCAATTAAACGCAAACCGGATGGAATAGCATGCCGCTGCAAGATGCTGTGGTAGCCATGCTGGTTCAGTATGCCTTCAATTTTGAATAAATCCCCAACAGTGTCACCAGCAAAGCACCCCAACACCATCACACCTCCTCCTCCATGCTTCACGGTGGGAACCAGGCATGTAGAGTCCATCCGTTCACCTTTTCTGCGTCGCACAAAGACACGGTGGTTGGAACCAAAGATCTCAAATTTGGACTCATCAGACCAAAGTACAGATTTCCACTGGTCTAATGTCCATTCCTTGTGTTCTTTAGCCCAAGCAAGTCTCTTCTGCTTGTTGCCTGTCCTTAGCAGTGGTTTCCTAGCAGCTATTTTACCATGAAGGCCTGCTGCACAAAGTCTCCTCTTAACAGTTATTGAAGAGATGTGTCTGCTGCTTGAACTCTGTGTGGGATTGACCTGGTCTCTAATCTGAGCTGCTGCTAATCTGCGATTTCTGAGGCTCGTGACTCAGATAAACTTATCCTCAGAAGCAGAGGTGACTCTTGGTCTTGCTTTCCTGGGGCAGTCCTCATGTGAGCCAGTTTCTTTGTAGCGCTTGATGGTTTTTTTTACTGCACTTGGGGACACTTTCCAAGTTTTCCCAATTTTTCGCACTGACTGACCTTCATTTCTTAAAGTAATGATGGCCACTCGTTTTTCTTTACTTAGCTGCTTTTTTCTTGCCATAATACAAATTCTAACAGTCTATTCAGTAGGACTATCAGCTGTGTATCCACCTGACTTCTGCACAACACAACTGATGGTCCCAACCCCATTTATAAGGCAAGAAATCCCACTTATTAAACCTGACAGGGCACACCTGTGAAGTGAAAACCATTTCCGGTGACTACCTCTTGAAGCTCATCAAGAGAATGCCAAGAGTGTGCAAAGCAGTCATCAAAGCAAAAGGTGGCTACTTTGAAGAACCTAGAATATAAGACATATTTTCAGTTGTTTCACACTTTTTTGTTAAGTATATAATCCCACATGTGTTAATTCATAGTTTTGATGCCTTCAGTGTGAATGTACAATTTTCATAGTCATGAAAATACAGAAAAATCTTTAAATGAGAAGGTGTGTCCAAACTTTTGGTCTGTACTGTATGTGCTACTACATCTTCAAGCAAATGCTCTTATTCTGACAGGCTGTCAAAATAACAGCACAGATTAAATCAGAACTGACGCAATCACGTACACATCTTTACACCTTTCAGGATCCATGACTTGGGGACAGCTTCCCTTTCTAATAAGCAAATAGAGGCTGTTTTTATTCTGTAATGTAGGTGAAAGTGTTAAAAACATCAAGTATTAGACATGAGGGCAGGATTACAATTAGATGTTTTTTTTTTTTACTAACACTGCATGTAATATTTGTCATCACCTCATCAAAATCAGCAATAATCTCATTGAGAAGACGCAGACACTCCACTCCTTCATTATTGGCCTCAAGTTCAACGTAGAATTCCGAGAAATTACTGATCGATGCAAACATTACAGCCACACATTCACAGGACTGATAGTACAGTTCATCATTCCTATGTTCCCGGGCCAGAAAATGAGCGGCAACATCTTTAGGAAGGATATTGTGCAGGAGACGCCTGTTGTATGCTTGCAGCTCTTCCATATCCTCCTTTTCTCCAGTTGCCTACATGGACATAAAATCAGGGAATATAAGACCTCGTACAAATCCTGGTTTTAAAGCCATCATACATCGGTATAGAAATGAAAACTGGATATGCCTATCACAATGACAGAAGAATAGTAAGTAGTGCCTTAGATATTCACTAAGCCAAGATCTGTAAAACTGCAACATAACTAATATTAGGTACTTCTCATGTGTTTTGGTCAAACTACATTAGCATTACTCATTACTTGCCCCTTGAAACCCCTGTTGCTCCAGCACTTCCACTTTGGTGGTTCTCATTGGTACCAGAGCTGAAGACATCCTACCGATCAGTAACCTGACTGCGTGTATGGCATGTGTTCACTGAGGCCAGTGATTGGCTGACTGATTAACAATATGTCGTCATATTCAATATCTACTGGCACCAACTGAGTGCAAGCGCTGGAGGATTCAAGGTGCTAGTACAGCTTATTTCTTCATTTTATAATATTAAAGAGGTTGTCAACTACTTTTACATGTCATCAATGTCTGATCAGCCAGGGTCTGACACCAGGCACCTCTGCAGATCAGCTGTTATCTGTATCAGCGGCCGCCGGCAGAAGTACTTGCCGAGCTGCTCAGTCTTCTGGTAGTGGCCGCTGCAGGGTACTACACATCCGCCTCGTATTGATTTGAATAGGAGGCGGATGTGCAGTACCAAGCCCCGGCCACTACAAGTAGACGGAGCAGCTCAGCAAGTACTTCCGGCCGGTGGCCGCCGCCGCCAACAGCTGATTGGCGTGGGGTTCCAGGTGTAAAACCCCGGATGATCAGACATTGATGACCTATCCTACGGATAGGTCATCGATGTAAAACAGTGGACAACCTCTTTAACGACTTTTTGCCCACTTTATTAAAAAACAAAGCAAAAAATACAATAAAACAGACCTAAAAATAAGTGTATCTGACTTATGACATTATTTAACTAGACGCTTCCATAACTCTGAATGTAGCATAGTGTAAAAGTTATCTTAGCCATGCTGAATGGTTGCTAGTTTACAGGGAGAGCCACAATGCCACACTTAACAAAACAGCTTTCAAGCAGCCTTTTAAGTGTTAAAATAGTTGAATTTAGAGCCACTAGCTCAGTATCGATATGGCATCGATGCAATACCCTAAATCAAAGTGGTCTTAAATAGTTTTTTTTTTTTTTTTTAGCTTATAAGCAATAGTATAGTATTTGTACCTGTAGTTTCCATAAGAAATCTAGACGAGCCGTAGATTCTACTTGTTGAGCATGGAGATACAGAGCCAAAACGAAGACCGTCAGTATGACTGGAGTTACATACTTCAGATGTATCTTATCCTCCACAAGACTACAAAAAAAGTAGCAAGCAGGAGAATTTCATTACAATAAAACCGCAAACTGTACACTTGGATAATAAATGTGGGTGGACAGTAACCTGTAATGTTAAGGCCCCCATAGACATTAGATAAAAGTTGGCAGTAGCCACAGATTTCAGAGGGATCTTCCAATCAGCTAAGTGTATAGGGGCCTCCTGACTCTCCCCAACAAGTGATTTTGGGAAAGAAGGATCCAGATGTTGGAATTTCAATTTATGACCCTTTTGTTCTCGCTGGACATAAAACGCTTTTGGAGGAGTCTGGCAGCTCCTCTCTCAGAGAACACAGGCGCTCTCAGCTGATCTCCACTATAGTAGATTCAGACTCAAATTTAAAGGCGAGGTGACAAGACTCCGCCGAACATCCCACTATCTTACCTCACTACAGAAGGAATTAAACGTACGGCAAACCAGAAATGGAAAATCCCGAATTTAAATCCCTTTAAAAGGTGGATTTACAATTGTCAATTATTGCAAATTTTCTTTCTGCTATTTTGTAAAACTGTAATGCAATTTTACTGTAGTCGAAACAAAAATACCCACAAAAATGGCACGTATGGATCCATGCTAAAGGGGTTGTCTAGTACTATTAATAATGTGGCAATCTATTTTTATGGTGAAAAGAAGCTTCTTTGTAATTACCTTATGTTGCCATTACTGCCTGTAAGCGGCGCTATCACTGGCTGCTCACAAGCATCACGTGACCCGCCACTGATGTCACGTCAAGTGAGGCGCGACATAAGTGACGTGCTTCCCGCGGTGGATGCTGGGCTGTGGGCGGGGGTTACCCCGCGAGTCACACCCAGCATCCACCGCACGCTTTCCCAATGAAAGAGGAGAGGGAGAGCACACGGTGGATGCTGGGTGAGATGCATGGGGTAACCCCGCCCACAGCCCAGCATCCACCCAAGGAACGCAGAAGAGAGAGATTCCCAGCTGCACCATGAACCATGACGTGACGTCAGCGCCGGCTGTAGCCGGGGGTCACGTGATGCCTGTGAGCGATAGCACCGCTCACAGGCAGTAACGGCAAAGTAAGCTAATTACAAAGAAACTTCTATTCTTCATAAAAATAGATTGACACATTAGTAGTGAACAACCCCTTTAACACAATGTTTTTTTTATGTAAATTATTATAATCCTAAAGATGATACTTAATTTGATGGGTCAGAAAGTGACTTACGATGTTACCACTCATTGTGGTAATCGACCACACAACCTGATTTGACACTAATACACTATGCTAAAGCTAAGTTCACAGACAGTGTTTTTGCAACATTTATTTTTGTTCAAAATGTAGGTGTTGCTGCGTTTTTGTAGCGATTTTCCGATCTTTTAGCTGTTTTTTTGGTGTAGATTACAGGTGTCTACGATACGCTTAATAACGTTAGTTTTATTCACCAAAAATGTAAAAAATACTGCAAAAATAGAGAATAACCTGTTTGCTGCTTTACCTGCAGTGTTTTTGCACTTTCTCATTGCTTTATGTGGGTGAAGAAACGCTGCAAAAATGTTTGAAATGTTTTAAAAACTGGGTGTGTAGGAGATTTCTCTATGCATTTCATAGCTTTTGCTGGTACTGTAAAATGCAGCTTCTAATTTGCATAAAAACACTGCATGTGAACATACCCTAATAAAACAGCAAAAATAACACCACAGTGCAAAAATAAACCCCAAGTTGTCTCTTCTCTAAATACTATATTTTTTGGGCCATAAGACACACTTTTTTCCCCCAAATTTGAAAGGAAAATGGGGGTTGCGTCTTATGGTCAAAACGTTACTTGCGGTTTTGGTGGAGCGGGATCGCAGGGCCCTCCCTCCTTCAGGAACGCGTTGGTGGTAGCGGCGGCAGCAGGAGAAGAGGTGAGGCAGAGCAGCTGGGGCCGGGACCTGTGCCTGGCCTGTACTTGGGCCGGTGTTGGGCTGTGAGCGGCGAAGCAGAGCGGCCTGCGCAGCTTTCCGGTGTGCGTGGCAATCTTCCTGAGGCCGTGATCTACAGGAAAACGGCCACCAGAGCCAGTGCATGCGCAAACCGGGAGCTCTGGCGGTCATTTTCCTGTAGATCACAGCTCTAGGAAGATAGCCGCGCACACCGGAAAGTTGCGCAGGCCGCTCTGCTTCGCCGCCTGATGCCGCTCACAGCCCGGCCCCAGTCACAGGCTCCACAGCATCTCACCTCTTCTGCTGTAGCCACCAGATTCCTGAGGGAGGGAATGAAGGGCCCTGCGATTCTGCTCCACCACCACCGCCTCAACTCCCCGCTGGAGCACCGGCGTCTTGCTTCCTGAAGGACCCTGCCTCCTATGACCCTCGCACCACCGCCCCCCAGGTAATATACCGTACCTATTTAGACTATAAGATGGACCCCCATCCTATAAAAAATAGAAAAAAAATATTTTCCACCCCAAAATTTGGGGTGCGTCTTATGGTCCGGTGTGTCTTATAGTCCGAAAAATATGGTATACATTACAGGACAGCACCTAAAAAACATCAAAGTCTGTGCAATTCTTTATAGAGAAGATGATTCCATAATGACGCCAACTATGAGCTGAACTGTACTGAATTTAGCAAAGCCTTCTGTGCCTTATCATTCCAGCATAATGCACATTTACACCATTACAATGCATTTTTGTAACAGTCCTGCATATATGTACATACATAAACGACTTACCATTTCTCTTCTTCTAGTGTATTATTGAAGGAACTGAAAAAAAAAAAGGATATAACTCAACTTATTTTTTATAACATTTTCAGCTATGATAATCATATTGCACATAATTTATGGCTTGATTTCTTTGCCTGTGTGGATTGAATGGGTTGTTACCGACATTTCGTGAGAATTTCATGTCAATAGCACCTTTAGAAATATATTTACTTAGAAAATTGGTGACGTGTTCAATACTTATTTCACCTGCTGTAGATGGGAACTTCTGACCGGCTTCTCTTTAAGAAACCATTACAAATTGAAATCAGTGGTATTGCTCTTAGATTGCATTTTGCAAAGGCGACCATACACATTAGAAACTTGCTGGCAAATCAAAAGTACATGTTGTAGTTCAAAATGGACAATTCATTGAATAGCTTTAGACATGCTGCAAACTTCCTTTTTACTTGTTTTATATATTCCATAGGACGCATCACTAGGTTATGCACGTTTGCACTGTACTTGTAATTAGTGGATACACATTATTATTATAGCACCATTTATTCCATGGTGCTTTACATGTGAAAAGGGATATACATAATAAAAACAAGTACAATAATCACGAACAATACAAGTCAGCGACCAGCGACTGGTACAGGAGGAGAGAGGACCCTGCCCGAGGGATGGGTGAGGATACAGTAGGTGAGGGTAGGGCTGGTCGTGGAGCGGTATGGTGGAGCGGTGGTTACTGCAGGTTGTAGGCTTGTCGTAAGAGGTGAGTCTTCAGGTTCCTTTTGAAGGTTTCCACGGTAAGCGAGAGTCTGATATGTTGGGGTAGAGTGTTCAAGAGTAGGAAGGATGCACGGGAGAACCATAAGATATAAAACCCGTGAATCCAGATCAGGACAATGCTAAGGCTTTGAAAATGTAGCAACCAAGCAACTGTGTAAAAATGAGATGATGACATTTTTAAGACTTTGAATGTAAAGAAGGAAAGTTTCTATTCCAAGGTAAAATTTTATGTACCGTATTTTTCGGACCATAAGACGCACTTTTTCCCCCCAAAATTTGGGAGGAAAATAGGGGGTGCGTCTTATGGTCCGAATGCAACTTACCGGTGGTGGTGGAGCAGGATCGCAGGGCGGCGGCGGAAGAAGAGGTAAGGCTGGCCGGTATCTGGCTGGTGGCCGGGCCTGGCCCGGTTTCTTGCTGTAAGCGGAGTGGCAGAGCAGAGTGAGCGGCATTCCGGTGGCCGCGGCCATCTTTCTGAAGCTGTGATCTACAGGAAAATGGCCATTTTCCTGTAGATCCCAGCTTCAGAAAGATGGCCGCGGCCACCGGAAGCCACTTATTCTGCTCTCTCACTCTGCTTACAGCAAGACACCGGCACCAGGCCCCCAGCACACCGCCCCCCAGGTACCAGGATCCCAGCACCAGGCCACCAGCACCCCAGGTACCAGGCCACCAGCACCCTGGCCCCCAGCACCTCAGGTACCAGCACCAGACCCCCAGCACCCCAGCTACCAGCACCCCAGATACCAGGCCCCCAGGTACCAGCATGCCTCCACTTCCGCCAGCTTCCTGAAGGACCCTGCCTCCTGTGACCCCCAGCTCCACCGCCCCCCCAGGTAAGATACCTATTCAGACTATAATATGGACCCCCATTTATAAAAAAAAGTTGTTTCCCTATTTTCCACCCCTAAATTTGGGGTGCGCCTTATGGTTCGTTGCGTCTTATAGTCTGAAAAATACGGTAATTGTGAGAAATTAAAACACTATCATGCGGATTCATAATTTCTTTCACAGCAGTTTTCTGGTTTGAAAAGTTGCTAATTTTGTGACTTTTTGCCTCTGTCTGCCTCAAATGCTTTCTAAAAAGTAAACAGGAGTTGTCAGATGGATGGAACCAGAGAGGTCACAATAGGTTTATTATAATTTACACGAGAAAGTAGAGTAAATTATAGAAACAAAGAAAAGGTGTGAGAATTTGGTGAATCTTGCTCCAGCGGATTTCTTTTCAAGACTGGCTTAAGAAATGTCAGTTTTAAAGAATCATCCCTGCTCCCCCAAGTTTATCAATTTTTATATAGAAGACTATGATGATATATATGATATGTTCTAATTGCATTCAGAGTATAATTCAATTGTATCTTTAAACATCTTCTCCCACTACAGAAAGTGGTGGCAAATGGTTAGGAGCGTTGTTGCAAGTTTCAAAACGGCTGCCTAACAAGTATTAGACAGGTTTAGGAAAAAGGAAAATGTAACCAAGTTTATCGACCTCCCCAGCGCTTTCTTGACATACAGTCGTGACCAGAAGTTTAATGTAAAGACTCGATAATTACAGAGTTGTCTCTTATTTTTAAAGACTTCTGCAATTCGCCCTGGCAGCTGGATATCGGCTTCTGGGCCAAATCCTGACTGATGACCACCCATTCTTGTCTAATCAGTGCTTGGAGTTTATCACAATTTCTGTGTTTTTGTTTGTCCACTCTCTTATGGCGGCTTCATCACAGGCTCTTAAAGGGAATTTGTCAGCAGGATTTCACACCCAAACTGTTTATATGCACATGTAGCTCTTCAAGACATAACCATACCTTTACATTGCCAGTCCATTCCTCCATTACTGTGAAATCAGCATATGCTGACTAGAGGCTGAAGGACCATGGTATATGTGAAGCCTCTGTCACACCAGCTCTATTTTCTGTGGAGAACTGCCTGATCCTGCTTGACTGACCACCACTGTGCTATATGACTTCAGGCAAATGAGCCGTAAGTCAAGTAGGAGGCGGTGGTGCTGGGAGGAAAATAGCGCTGGAGTCACAGGGTTCGGATCTACCATAGTCCTCTGGTCTCATTTTCAAATCAATACAAATGCTGATTTCCCAATATCGGAGTAAAAATATAGGGGTGTGAAATCCTGCTGAGACATTTCCTTTAAAGGGAATCTGTCAGCAGGTTTTTGCTACCTCATCTGAGTGCAGCCGTTCTGACACAATCAGAGCTGTTAAGATTTAGAATGAAGCAGAGCCGAGAAAGCTAACCCTGCCCACACCAGGCTCTCCATGTACAAAGCCCATAGACAGTGAGGTGCTTATGACAGAAGTTGGGGTTGCCGGACTAGTGTAAAGCCCCCGTCTCACATAGAAAGATCGCTAGCGAGATTGCTGCTGTGTCACGGTTTTGGTGACGCAACAGCGACCTCACCAGCGATGTCGCTATGTGTGACACTTTGCAACGATCAGGCCCCTGCTGTGAGGTCGCTGATCGCTGCAAAGTGTCCTGGACCATTTTTTGGTCGTTGCTCTCCCGCTGGTCAGCACACATCGCTGTGTGTGACCAGCGGGAGCAGCGATCAGGCTGGTAACTATGGTAAACATCGGGTTACTAGGGGCACACGCGCACCTAGTAACCCGTTGTTTATCATGGTTACGAGCCTGCTAAAGTGAGCGGTAACCTCCCGCTCACTGTAGCAGAGTGGTAACCATGATAAACAACGGGTTACTAGGAGCGTGTGTGCCCCTAGTAACCCGATGTTTACCATAGTTACCAGCCTGCTCCTGCAGGCTCGTAACCAGGAGCAGGACATCGTGGAAAGATTCTTTCCACGATGTCGCTGCTCTCCTGATCATTGGTGAGCCTGCCTGTTTGACAGCTCACCAGCGACTGCATAGCAACGCAGCAACGATCCCTGACAGGTCGTATCGTTGTTTGGATGGTTGCAGCGTCGCTAAGTGTGACGGGGCCATTACTCTCTTAGTGATAAATCCTTCAGTTAGTAAACAGCACGCAGTTTGACAAGTAACACATCCCTGAATTCTGTGTTTCAGTCTCCATCTCCTCTTGCCTTGAGTTTACATTGCAAAGACCTGCTGACTGATACTCTTTAATGGGATTGAAATAAGAGTGTTTATTATCCATGGCACCAAAATGTTAATGTTTTGTCCACCAAGCCACTTATAGTTATCGTGTTTGCGTTGTGACATGGTGCTACATTAGGCTGGAAAAAGCATAGTTCATCATCAAACTGCATTGGGAGAAGTTGCTCCTGGATAGTGTTTAGATACCATACTTTATTCATGGCAATGTTCATAGGTAAAACTGAGTGAGCCCAGGCCCTTGAATGAAAAGCAACTCCATACATGAATGGTCTCAGAATGTTTTACTGTTGGCATAAATACAGGACTCATAGTAGCACTCATCTTTTCTTCTCCAAACGATCATTTTTCCAGACGTTTAACAGTCTGAAGGGGGTTTTATCAGAGAAAATAACTTGACCCCAGTCTTCTGCAGTTCATTCCCTATACTTCCCGCAGAATGTCAGTCTGTCCTTTACGTTTTTTCTGGAGAAGTGGATTCTTTGCTGCACTTCTTGACACCAGGACAGCCTCCAAAAACCTATGACTCACTGTGTGTGCAAATGCAGTCTCATGTGCCTGCTGCTATCCCCGAGCAAGCTCTGCAGTGGTGTTGAACCAATCTGCTAGTGGAATCCTCTTCAGAAGATGGTTCTGGCAGTTGCTGGACTTAGGTATTAGGCGCCATGAAGCCTTCTTCATAGCAATTGAACCTCACTCTTTGACGTTCTTGATTGGATTAATGGTTGATTTAGGAGCAATCTTACAACCAGCAATGTCCTTGTCTGTAAAGCCCATTTAATGCAAAGCAATGAGCACTACTGCACATAAATTCCTTGGAGGTAACATTGGTTAATCGAAGATGTCAATAACTCCAAGCAGCAGCCCCCTTTAAAAGCAACCAGTCTGTTTTATAATTCAATCAAGAGAGTAATATCAGGTGCCCTTTCTCTTTAACACTTTGCATTATTTCATTGCTTTTCATTAGCTCAGGACAAACAGGTCATTTTGTGGTAGGGCTAAAATTCTATAGAAATGGAGTTTTGGTGATTAAGATTATTTTCATGTCAAGGAATGACTATGCAATTTTCTGCAAATCATCTGATCAGTCTTCACAAGTACAGTTGTGCTCAAAAGTTTATATACCCCGGCAGAATTTTTCCTTTCTTGGCCTTGTTTCAGAGAATATGAATGATAACAAAAAACTTTTTCTCCACTTATGGTTATTGGTTGCGTGAAGCAATTTATTGTCAAACTACTGTGTTTTCTCTTTTTAAATCTTAATGACAACCAAAAACATCCAAATGACCCCGATAAAAAGTTCACATACCCCAGTTCTTAATACCGTTTATTGCCCCCTCTAACATCAGTGACAGCTTGTAGCCTTTTGTGGTAGTTGTGGATGAGGTTCTTTATTTTCTCAGATGGTAAAGCTGCCCATTCTTCTTAGCAAAAAGCCTCCAGATCCTGTAAATTACTTGGCTGTCTAGCATGAATTGCGCACTTGAGATCTCCCCAGAGTGGCTCAATGATATTGAGGTTAGGAGACCAAGATGGCCACTCCAGAACCTTCACTTTGTTCTGCTGTAGCCAATGACAGGTCGACTTGGCCTTGTGTTTAGGATTGTTGTCATGTTGGAAGATCCAAGTACGTCCCATGCGCAGCTTCCGAGCGGATGAGTGCAAATTTGCCTGCAGTATTTGCTGATAACATGCTGCATTCACCTCTCCTTCAACTTACACCAAGTTTCCTGTGTCTTTGTAGCTCACACATCCCCAAAACATCAGCGATCCACCTCCGTGCTTTACTGTAGGAATGGTGTTCCTTTCATCATAAGCCTTGTTGACCTCTCTCCAAATGTAACATTTATGGTTGTGGCCAAAAAGTTCAATTTTGGTCTCATCACTCCAAATTACCTAGTTCCAGAAGTTTTGAGGCTTGTCTCTGTGCCGTTTGGCGTATTGTAGGAGAGATACTTGTGGCATTTGCACAGTAATGGCTTTCTTCTGGCGACTCAACCATGCAGCCCACTTTTCTTCAAGTGCCTCCTTATTGTGAACAGCCACACCGCTAGTTTTCAAAGAGTCCTTAGTTTTCAAAGAGTCCTGAATTTCAGCTGATGTTATTTGTGAGTTTTTCTTTGCATAGACTTGCTCTAAAAGCTATGGGCTGATTATTTATAACCGCATATCTTCAGAACATGAGAGGTGGAGTTGAAAAGATAGCTGCTATATAGAAATCAATGGCCTGTAAAGAGTTGACTAGGAAGCAAGAGTTAACTTCTCTCCTGGAATGTAACTACTACATACTCAGCCAGGGTCTGGAGGCCAAGCTCCATGGAAACCAACTGTACACTATACAAGATAAAAGCGGTTATTGCAGGAGAATAACATCAGTTAGAGAAAGCAATTCAACTGCAAACTTGCTAATTTTCATGCTGACTAACTGTCTGTATAAATACCTATCTTTAAGTCCAAACCACTTTTGTAATTGGCTTTATTATTCAATTCTCTATATACTTTTCCTAATCTTGATATTTCCTATATGTGTTTTTTTACGTTACTTCATGTGATGTTTCATTTGAGAGGAGTCTCAAACGGGACGTCACAGGAGGCTGGGGCTTCATTCGCATCTCTACAGCGTCTATCAGCCCTCCTGGAACAGGATGTCATAAAGGGGTGGTGCTGCGGACACTTACCACAGCAATTGTCACTGCCATCCACTGATGACATCCTGGTTCAGTAGAGGTGATCGAGAAGTGACCACATCTTCAATTGCTGCTGCCACAGTCACTGCTTCCAACACAGCAGTCTCTTTCCTTGAAAGGAATAGTCATCAGAGGGCGGTGAGAGAAGCAGGGTGGGTGACTTGGGCGCCAGCCCACATCTTTCATCACCATCTTTAAATGAATTGTCACAAGAGGTAGCACTGGTGTCAATCACACAGTTTATATCACCGCCCTCTGAAGATCCTGCAGAGAAGGCATGAGAGCAGCCCAGCATCCTGTGAAGTCCCGTTTGAGACTCCTTTCAAACGAAACGTCAAAGGACGTAAAGAAAAAAAAACACATTGGGAGAATTGTAGGGGATTTAATAATAAAGCTAATAACAAAACTGATTAATGCTTAAAGGTAGGCATTGGACCACACTTTTTAATACAAATTTCTGCTATAAAAACATGCAGCAAACTTTGTGAAAACAAAACTTTGTATCAGTCTCCCATTTTTGGTCACTACTGAAAAATAAGAGTTTCAGTAAAGAACCAACATAAGATTAATTTAGATCAGACCTTGGCAAGGTCCGGCCCAAATGCCACATCTGACCCTTTGGCTGTTCCAGTCTGGCCCAAGACAGCTGAGGGGCTGAAAACAGAGGCCCACAGGCCGCATCATGCCATCTGCTGCCAGTCCACACCACCTCCTGTAATTGCTATCTCCACCTTCAAGATGCGGATAGTGGTGTATTCATTGGTGGAGGAGGGACCGCCGGCTCATTCTTCCACCAATCAGTGTGTGAGCAAACAGTCGCGATAATGTCACTTCATTGCACTGCTGTTGCTGCAGAGAGTCAAGGCACAGAAGACAGGAGCAGAGGGCTGGAGAACGGGAGTGAGGTGAGAATGTTTTTTTTCCTTTCATATGTGTATGGCATGTTTACATGTATATAGAAGGCTACGTGGCGGCTCATGCTGTACATAGCCCTCCTATGTGTTGGCTCATGCTGTATATAGGGGGCTATGTGGGGGTGCATGCTATATATTGGAGGCTCATACAGTATATAGGTGTCATGCTGTATATTGAAGGCTATGTGGACGCTCATACTGTATATAGGGGACTGTGTGGGGGCTCATGCTGTATATATGGGGCTTTGTGGGGGCTTATGCTGTATAAAGGGAGACTATGTGGGAGATCATGCTGTATATAGGAGGCTATGTGGGGGTCACATTGTGTATAGGGAGGCTGTGTGAGGGCTCATGACGTATATAGGGAGGCTGTGTAGGGGCTCAACTGTGTATAGGAGGATGTCAGCATATTTAATTCTGCTCAATATTAAGTGATAATATAAATCTAAAATAATAATTATATTTGTAATATGTTAATATTAAAATTGAGCATAATTAATTTCAGCCTATTGGTTCAGCCTTTTTGTCAGTGGCTCTCATGTGGACCCATGGGAAAATTGCTCACCACTGATTTAGATGATACATCTGAGCCAATTCAAACTGCACACAACTCCTACCACTGACCAGCCAAAGAAGGGTTACAAATTCTAGAGAAGCAGCTCATAAATTACCATGCACTCATCTGTAATGATGCATACAAAGATTACATTACATCAAATTTACTCCGAAACTGGAGCGCCCGGAGGTATTCAGATTGAAGCAGATGATGTGAACAAGATGAAGGAATATAGACGTTTTTTATTAAGTTGGGGTCAATCTTGGAGGTCATGAGCGTGTGTTTAACATGCAGAACTTCCCTTGAAGATGCTTTACATGTAGATATGGCCATAGATGCAGAGTTATATATTATAGTTAATGAATAAGGATAAGCTATATAAGTTTGGACAATGAACACCCCAGATTTTACAAGTAGAAGTGGCACATATGTATCTTGAACTGGAGTTAACTGTTAGATGTAGCGACTAGTGTTGAGCGAGCACTAAAATGCTCGGGTGCTCGAAGCTCGGGCCGAGCTCACCGTGATACTCGGGTACTCGACCCGAGCAACGAGCCCAATGTTAGTCTATGGGAGACCCGAGCATTTTTGTGGCGGCACCCCCGGCAGTCTGTAGAAAGCCTAAAAAGTGCCCAAAACGATAGTGACAGTGCTCAAATGACATGGGGACAGCATGGGGATCGCCCAAGGAAGCATTTCTGACCCCCAGGTCACTGCTGTCAACAACGTGGTCAGAGGTATTAAGCCACTTTTACGGGCTCACAATAAAACGTTCAAAAACAAAACAAACTGCTTTCCTGTGAAATATGTTAAGGAACTTCCTTTCCAGGGTAAAGACTTGTGTATTAGGTAAAATAAATAACCAAAAACAAAAATACTCCTCCACACCTTGGGCTATGTTCACAAGTAGCATTTTTAATGCATTTTTGCACTTTTGCATTGCTTTCAACCGTGACAAATGCATTCAACGGGAAATGTCATTTTAACATTTTACAACCTTATCTGCCCATGTGCTGTGTGACACATGCATACAGTGCTGAAAAGACATGGGAACAGCATGGGGAAGACCCCTGGAAGCATCTCTGACATCCAGGTCACTGCCTAAAAGTGTGCCCATCAGAAGATGCAGACTTGCAACTATCCCCGTGCAAGTCCTTGTCCCAGGGCAGTGTTCAATTGTACCTCCCTCATTCCTTGCAATGCAAGCCCAAGTATGCAGCCTGCCACCCACCCACCCCCAGACATCAATACCATACTGCTTGCTTGCACTTGAAATTGGGCCTATTAGGAATGTGGAGGCGGCCGGGTGTCCATAAACGGTCCCCAGCCGCCCCTATTTGAAGGACAGCCTAACCACAAACACGTGGACAAGTGAATGTGGCCAGGGATGGTCCATCTGACTGACGCCGTCACACTGGGTTAATATTGTGGAAGCCGGGACACAGTTGGACACTGGGAGGCAACACGTCCTCCAGACATAGAGGATTGCGGGTCCTGGGTCATTCAAGCTTCAACACAAAGTTCAGAAGGTAGACAGCAGCAGTTGGCCTCCTACACAACGAGTAAATTATTCATGATCATGAGGCCATCCATCTCCTTAGCTTTCTGTTCCTTGGAATGCAAGCGCATGTATGTAGTAGCGGCTAGGCCTGAGGTGGTCAGCGTTTTGGTGCATATCCTACCTCCTCCGAGGATTGCTGTTTTTTTTCCTGCTACTATCCCAGTTCTAGGACTCCCGTTAAAACAAAGCTTCAGGTGATAAATGATGGATGAGGTAGTGGCAAAGGAGAAAGAGCAGGAGGAACAGGGACCATTCACATCAATATCAGGCCAGTCAACCACACATGTCTTGTAGGATATGTTTCTGTACCAAAAGGTGCGGTTCGGCTACACAGTTATAGGGCATACAGTGAGTGCAATGCCTACCAAAAATTTTGAGGCACTCCAATGCCCCTTGGAAGTGACATGGAGGTCAGAGGGCCTTAACTAAACCGTTTTTTCCATTTATAGCAACTGGGTCTCCTGTACACTGTTGGCCTAAGCAGTGAATGGAAGGCTTTCCAAAAATTATGAGGAACTGCAATGCACCTTGAAACAGACGTGGATTACAGAGTACTAAAAGCCTTCTACCCATTATTGGGGAGTGGGTCTCCCTTAGTGTTCGCCTATGCATTGAAAAGCAAAAGCTGACTAAAATTAGGAGAAAACGCAATGCCCGTTGGAAGAGTCATGGAGGTTAGTGTTAATTAAAAACAACATTTCAATGCCCCTTGGAAGAGCTGTGGAGTTCAGAGTGGTTTAACAATATGCTTTTAATGCCCCTTGGAAGAGTGGTGGAGGTCACAGTAGCTTAACAAGACTGTTTTAATGCCCCTTGGAAGAGTGGTGGAGGTCACAGTAGCTTAACAAGACTGTTTTAATGCCCCTTAGAAGAGTGGTGGAAGTCACAGTAGCTTAACAAGACAGTTTTAATGCCCCTTGGAAGAGTGGTGGAGGTCACAGTAGCTTAACAAGACGCTTTTAATGCCCCTTACAAGAGCCATGCAGTACAGCATATTCAAAACATTATTCCCATTATTGGGGAGTGGGTCTCCCATAGTCTTTGCCTATGCCTTCCAAAGCAAAAGCTGCCAAAAATTAGGACGGAGGAACTTGCAATGCTGGCAACACGGACCACGGTCACCCTGGTGGTATAGTGGTGGTGGAGGCTGAGGATAAGGAGAAGAGCAAAATACAGCCGAAATGAGGAACGTATACCCATGTGTGGGTGTGAAGAGGTGCATGGGAATACACCTCCCGAAATAACACAGTGGATTTGATTTTATGTTACTCTGCTGTCATTTGGTAGTGATGAGAAGTCTGGCCCAATCCAGCCCTTGTTCATTTTGATAAGGGTCAGCTTGTCAGCAGTCAGTTGACAGGCGAGTGAGCTTATCAGTTATAATTCCCCCAGCGGCACTAAAAACACGCTCCGATAACACGCTAGCGGCAGGGCAGGCCAGGACCTCCAAGGCGTACAGAGCGAATTCATTCCAAGTGTCCAGCTTGGATACCCAATAATTAAAAGGCACAGAGGAATCACAGAGGACGCTGGTAAGGTCAGCAAGGTACTCCCTCACCATCTTTTGAAACTTTCCACTCCTTGTGAGAGTACACCGCGCCTCAGGGCCAGTAAGATGAGCGGGTCTCAGAAAACTGTCCCAGAATGTTGACAGTGTTCCCTTGCCTCTGCTGGATTGGAGTTGCGTCTCTCTCGCCTGTACGCCTTGGTTGGTCAACGAACTGTGACCTCTGCTGCTAGCGTGTTCAGATGGGAATTTTTTTTTTTTTTTTTTTTAACAGCTCTGCAGCAAGGGCCTTCTGGTACTGCCACATTTTTGTAGACCTCTCCACCTCTGGAATAAGAGAGTGAAAGTTCTCCTTGTAGCGGGGGTCTAAAAGTGTCACCAGCCAGTAATGACTGTCACCCAACATTTTGACAACGCGAGGGTCACGGTTAAGGCAGCGTAACAAAGTCAGCCATGCGTGCCACTCAGGTAACGGGCAAGACTTCAGTGTCCTCAACAAGATGACGACTGACCATGCTCTCCTCCTCCTCCCCCCTGTCCTCAGGCCACCCACGCTGAACCGACGGTATGACAGTTGTACAGGTACTACCGTCTACAGCGCATGATACCAGCTCCTGTTCCTCCTCCCCTTCATTGTCCCCCAATGCACGCTGGGATGAGATGAGGCTGGGCTGTGTGTAAACGCCCGTTACGGCTTCTTGATCCATCTCATCATACTCTGGCTGCAATGCCTCCTCTTTAATTCTCTGCAGAGCGCATTTCAAAAGACAGACAAGTGGGATGCTGACGCTAGTGATGGCATCATCGCCACTCACCGTCTTGGTGGACTCCTCAAAGTTTGTCAGGATGGTACATATGTCAGACATCCAGGTCCACTCCTGAGGTCTTATGTGTGGAGTCTGACCTGAATATCGATGGCCTTCTTGCAGCTGGTACTCCACAACTGCTCTCTTCTGCTCACAAATCCTTTGCAACATGTGGAGGGTAGAGTTCCAACGTGTGGGGACATCACACACCAGTCGGTGTGCCGGAAGCTGCAAACTCTGCTGCAACACAGCAAGGGTGGCGGAAGCTGTAGCAGACTTCCGAAAATGAGCTGACAGGCGGCGTACTTTGACGAGCAGATCTGGCAACTCAGGGTACGATTTAAGAAACCGCTGAACCACGAGGTTAAGCACATGAGCCAGGCATGGTACGTGTGTGATCTCACCTCGCCTCAGAGAAAGCCACCAGGTTACGGCCATTGTCACACACGACCATGACTGGATGTAGGTTCAGATGTCTCAGCCACAGATCTGCCTGCTCTTTCACAGCTGTCCACAACTCACAAGCAGTGTGAGGTTCATCACCTAAGCTTATGAGTTTCAGCACAGCCTGTTGCCGCTTGGCTGAGGCAGTACTGCAGTGCTTCCAGCTTGTATCTGATGTGGTGATATCTGACATGGAGGCTGAACATGAGGAGGAGGATGATGCGCAGGAGCTATACACTGTGGGGGCAACTCTGACTGACATAGGGCCCGCAATCCTCGGTGTGGGGAGGATGTGTTCCGTCCCAAGGTCCGACTGGGTCCCGGCTTCCACTATGTTTACCCAGTGTGCCGTCAGGGAGATGAACAGTCCCTGGCCACAAGCACTTGTCCATGTGTCCGTTGTCAGGTGGACTCTCCCAGTAACTGCGTTGTTGAGGGCATGGCAGATGTTTTTGTACACGTGCTTGTGTAGTGCGGGGATGGCACACTGGGCAAAATTGTGTCGGCTGGAGACCAAGTACTGAGGGACGGCCAACGCCATAAGGTTGCGGAAGGATTCCGTCTCCACCAGCCTAAAAGGCAGCATTTCCAACGCAAGCAGTCGTGAAATGTGCGAATTTAGGACTGTGGTCTGTGGGGCGTTGGCTGCGAATTTGCGCTTTCGTTCAAAGGTCTGGGATATGGACAATTGAACGCTGCGGTGGGACGTGGACGTTGATGCTGTTTCTTGAGAAACTGCCATAACAAGTGAAGACTGAGAGGAGGGGCATCTTTGCATGCAGTATGGACAGGGGATTGCCTAGCACGCACAACAGGGGGGTTCTCTTACACGCACAACAGCGGAAGAAGCAGTGGTGACACCCGCTGACACTGGTTGTGGACCCTGGGGTTCGCCCCACAAAGTCGGGTGCTTTGCTGCCATGTGCCTGATCATGCTGGAGGTGGTCAGGCTGGTAGTTTTGTCACCCCTGCTGATGCTGGCATGGCAAGTGGTACAAATGGCCTTTTCGGGGTTATCAGCAGAGTCTTTAAAAAAATTCCAGACTCGTGAAGACCTACCGGTTGTACTGGCAACGTCCCTCGTGTTGGTGTTATGGGGAACTGTTGCCCGCCTTCTGTGTGCGGCCACCACTCTGCTTCTTCCTGCCTGTTTGGGTACTCTGCCTCCCTCCCCCTGTGTACTGCTGGCCTCGCTCTGCGTGTCCTCCTGCCACGTTGGGTAAGTTACTTGATCATCCACCACCTCCTCCTCCTCTTCCACTTGCGCACCACGATCCTCCTCCTTACTTCCTGGCAATTGTGTCTCGTCATCGTCCACCTCTTGTGACAAATTGCCAGCGTCGACTTCCTGTGGCCGTGGCTGTTCAAATATTTGGACATCGCTACATGGGATCTCCTCTTCCACCACTTCAAGAGGAGCAGGCGAGGGGCACAAATATGGAAATGGACCAGTGAACAGCTCTTCAGAGTGTCCAACTTTGGGATCAGTTGCTGTCTGACGACACTCGGCATGGTGGGAGGAAGGAGCATCAGGGTGAGGAGGAGTAAGCGGTCGAGACTCACGGCTACTAAAACTTGATCGTGTGGAAGACAGACCGGAGGTGGTGGTGCCCAGGTAACTGGAAGTATTATCTGCTATCCAATTAATAACCTGTTCACACTGATCAGTTCGCAATACTGGTGTTGTAGTGTGCTTCCCTAGTAATTCGGTCAAGAAGTGGGAGCGAGAAGATGTGGCTGCTGGTTGTGGCACATTTCACCTTGGCCACGGCCCCGTCCTCTACACGCACCATCACCAAAACGTCCAGTTCCACGTCCCTTGCCACGCGCCTTGCCCATTGTAAATGAAGTAAAATAGCTTACACTCGCACTATCAATGGAAAAAGGGTAATAAAAAAGAGATTAGAACCATGGAAGAGGATAACCACAGTTCTATTTCTCTGGCCTACACCAGAATATTTTAAACAGATATATTTGTGTCTGAACAGTCAGCAAGACACTATTACTGTTTTTTTTACGGAAAAACGGCCAAAAGCAGGATAATACAGAGATTGGAACCGTGGAACTGCAAAACCAAAGTTCTAGTTATCTGGCCTACACCAGACTCTTTTAAACAGATATATTGGTGTCTGAACAGTCACAGAAACACTCAATATTTTTTTTTTTTTTTTTTTTTTTGGGGGGGGGGGGGGGGGGGAATACCAAAAGGTTAATAGGACGTGTATTTGTACAGTATGACCGAGAAAAAAAAAATACAGGATTTAGATGAAAAAAAAAAAAAAAGGATTTTTCCTGGCCCCTGAGACCGGGGTTTAAGTCTTGCAAATGGACCAGCAGGAGCACAAAGGACTGTATTGCAGTGTTTGTTGGTATAACCACTGCGTCTCCTATACAGCCTGCCTGCCTGATATCTGGGATGGATATTAGTCCTGAGAAGGACTGTTTGTTTGATTTGGCAGACTTTAGAGACCCTACACTACCTATTTCGCACTATATATCTCTCCCTAACACAGCAGCACTGACCCTACACTGTCTGATCCCGGGCGACTGTGTCCAAGATGGCGGCGCCCGGTTTTAAATACTCGAGGTGACGCTGTGCGGCCAGCCAATCACTGTAATGCCCACAAACAACATGGCTGCGACATTACAGTGACTGGCTGGCAATCCCTGCATGTTCATTGGCTCTGTAAAGAGCGCCAAAAGTGCAGGGCGGAGACCCGAGCTCCCGCCCGAGTAACCCGGAAATGCTCGGTACTCGCCGAACATCCCGAGTAGTGAGATGCTCGGGCGAGTACTGAGCAGTGTCGAGCATGCTCGCTCAACACTAGTAAAGACACAAACTATTGGGAAAAACAACATTCCAGATGGCTTGATTTTTATATGTCCAATTTTTTGTTTCACTAGAATTTTATTAGGAGTCTAGTAGTGATTTATCTTTCAACTCTAATTTAACCTGCACGAAAAATATTCATATCTGTACAGGTGCATCTCACTAAATTAGAATATAAAAAAGTTAATTTATTTCCGTTCTTCAATACAAAAAGTAAAACGCATTATATAGAGTCATTACAAACAGAGTGATCTATTTCAAGTGTTTATTTCTGTTAATGTTGATGATTATGGCTTACAGCCAATGAAAACACAAAAGTCATCTCAGTAAATTAAAATCATTAACAAAAACCACCTGCAAAGGCTTCCTATAAAAAAGTCTTTCAGTCTCTTTCAGTAGGATCCACAATCATGGGGAAGACTGCTGACTTGACATTTGTCCAGAAGGCAGTCACTGACACACTCCACAAGGACCCAGAGTTCCAATTTTCATTTGGAAATCAAGGTCCCAGAGTCTGGAGGAAGAGTGGAGAGGCCACAATCCAAGCTGCTTGAGGTCTAGTGTGAAGTTTCCACAATCAGTGATGGTTTGGGGAGCCATGTCATCTGCTGGTGTAGGTCCACTGTGTTTTATCAAGACCAAAGTCAGCACAGCCGTCTACCAGGAAATTTCAGAGCACTTCATGCTTCCCTCTGTCGACAAGCTTTTTGGAGATGGAAATTTCATTCTCCAGCAGGACTTGGCACTTGTCCACACTGCCAAAAGTACCAATATCTGGTTTAAAAACAACAGTATCACTGTGCTTGATTGGCCAGCAAACTCACCTGACCTTACCCCATAGAGAATCTATGGGGTATTGTCAAGAGGGAGATGAGAGACACCAGACCCAACAATGCAGACAAGCTGAAGGCTGCTATCAAAGCAACCTGAGCTTCCATAACATCTCAGCAGTGCCACAGGCTGATCGCCTCCATGCCATACAGAATTGATGCAGTAATTGATGCAAAAGGAGCCCCGACCAAGTATTGAGTGCATTTACTGAACATACATTTCAGTAGGCCAACATTTTTTAAAAACATTTTTCAAGCTGTTATTATAAAGTATTCTAATTTACTGAGATAATGACTTTGTGGTTTCATTGGCTGTAAACCATAATCATCAACATTAACAGAAAAACACTTGAAATAGATCACTGTGTTTGTAATGACTCTATATAATACACTGCTCAAAAAAATAAAGGGAACACTTAAACAACAGAATATAACTCCAAGTAAATCAAATTTCTGTGAAATCAAACTGTCCATTTAGGTAGCAAAACTGATTGACAATCAATTTCACATGCTGTTGTGCAAATGGAATAGACAATAGATGGAAATTATTGGCAATTACCAAGACACACTCAATAAAGGAATGGTTCTGCAGGTGGGGACCACAGACCACATCTCGGTACCAATGCTTTCTGGCTGATGTTTTGGTCACTTTTGAATGTTGGTTGTGCTTTCACACTCGTGGTAGCATGAGACGGACTCTAAAGCCCACAGAAGTTGCTCAGGTAGTGCAGCTCATCCAGGATGGCACATCAATGCGAGCTGTGGCAAGAAGGTTTGCTGTGTCTGTCAGCATAGTGTCCAGAGGCTGGAGGCACTACCAGGAGACAGGCCAGTACACCAGGAGACGTGGAGGAGGGCAACAACCCAGCAGCAGGACCGCTACCTCCGCCTTTGTGCAAGGAGGAACAGGAGGAGCACTGCCAGAGCCCTGCAAAATGACCTCCAGCAGGCCACAAATGTGCATGTGTCTGCACAAACTGTTAGAAAGCAGGGTCACACTGAGCACATGTGACAGACGTGACAGAGTCTGGAGACGCCGTGAAGAGCGATCTGCTGCCTGCAACATCCTTCAGCATGACCGGTTTGGCAGTGGGTCAGTAATGGTGTGGGGTGGCATTTCTTTGGAGGACCGCAAAGCCCTCCATGTGCTCGCCAGAGGTAGCCTGACTGCCATTAAGTACAGAGATGAGATCCTCAGACCCCATGTGAGACCATATGCTGGTGCGGTTGGCCCTGGGTTCCTCCTAATGCAGGACAATGCCAGACCTCATGTGGCTGGAGTGTGTCAGCAGTTCCTGCAAGATGAAGGCATTGAAGCTATGGACTGGCCCGCCCGTTCCCCAGACCTGAATCCGATTGAGCACATCTGGGACATCATGTCCCGCTCCATCCACCACGTTGCACCACAGACTGTCCAGGAGTTGGCGGATGCTTTAGTCCAGGTCTGGGAGGAGATCCCACAGGAGACCATTCGCAACCTCATCAGGAGCATGCCCAGGTGTTGTAGGGAGGTCATACAGGCACGTGGAGGCCACACACAATACTGAGCCTCATTTTGACTTGTTTTAAGGACATTACATCAAAGTTGGATCAGCCTGTAGTGTGTTTTTCCACTTTAATTTTGGGGGTGACTCCAAATCCAGGCCTCCATTGGTTAATAAATTTGATTTCCACAGACTACATTTACCATAATGCCTCTCATTCAGAGTACATGCAGTTTCATCATATTGCACTTGCTCTGCTCAGAGTCCTATCTAAGGGCAACAGTGATAGATCAGTGACAGAAAGACTCAATGTACCCCAAGTAATGCAGCTTCAGTCTGTCTTCTCTGCCTTTTGCTTGTGATAACTTTCCCAGTCAGGATTTGCATCAACTGTCTGT
Source organism: Phyllobates terribilis (assembly GCF_046119375.1). Lineage (NCBI taxonomy): Eukaryota > Metazoa > Chordata > Amphibia > Anura > Dendrobatidae > Phyllobates > Phyllobates terribilis. The sequence goes on along the minus strand of NW_027362762.1, from coordinate 202,036,562 downwards.
CTTCCATAGTGTCTGCCTATATCTTATAGAACTATACTAAAATATGCACACAACACCCATACTACAGACAGCATAATCAAGAGATTTTTTTTTTGTTTTTGCTTTTTTAACTCTGCAGCCAAAGCACCAACTACATCACTGCTCTTCTAAAAAGCATAAATTATATATTCAGCTGCCAGGAAGGACTTGATAGATAATGATATGATCCTGGCAGATAGATTCCTGCCTACACATTAGAGGAAATACTATAAAGGTCAGTTATGTTTGCAAAAATAAAAAAAAAAATTATGCTAGAGTGCTTCTTTAATATTAAACAACTCTTTTTAGAGCTTAGAAAATAAATCTATTGTTTGTTTTAGTGAGCTGTGATTACATGGCAGGTCATACACACAGTAAAAGATTAAGACTTACAGTGCATTAGCCGTCACCAGCAGGTCATAATTGTCAAAAAGAACAACCTCAGGGGCTTCCACGATGATAATGTAGAGAATCTGGATGGCGAGCATGAGTGCTAGCTTCCCAATGCTGCTGATCTGGAGGAACACGGAGCAGGCCAGAAGACTCAGCAGAATACTGTAGTTGAAGTACTGCCAAAAAGAAAAGAATACAGGACTCTTTTGAAACGCCATAATTGTCCGGCTTAGAGCACCAGGTTGAATTCTTGTTCACAACACTGAAATGGTTACCAATTTGTAGACAAACTATCATAAATCACTCCTTGATCTTATAAAATACAGCATATACAAATATTACACATAGTTATTAAGTCAGTCAACTTTGTTATCAAACTCACTTAAAGCACCACTTTGTATTATCTCCCTGGCTCATACTCAACTGCCGCCACCTTTATCCTTTTCCAGGGTCGCTCCCGTCCTTCTTAGGTGAAAAATGACCTGCTGGCAGCGCCAGCATCTCTGAGAGCATCGTTCTGGCTCTCATAGACTTACATTGACTTCTTGTGATGTAACGTCTGACTTTGGGACAGTCAGAAGTTACGGGCACAAGATGGTGCCGGTGGACTGGAGCAGAGTTGGTAGCAGCCAGAATATGAGGATAAGAAAGTGGTATTGCCACCAACTTTATACAATATTTTTGTTCCTACCTCTGGAAAGTTGCAAGATGGTCGATCAGAGCCGCAGGGAGCAGTTTCCATACTAAGGTTATAGTTAAGCATTTGGAAATGGCAGGCATTCACAGAATCCATACTGATGTTCAGTTCTTGGGCAGCACATTCAGCGAGACTCTGGTGATTGCAGGCAAACTAATAAAAACAAACAAAAACAAGAGAATGTGATGGAAATGTCAAAGGAAATATTGGAAAGGACAATTCGGTACTACATAGTAAAATTTTGGTTTGGGCTAAATACATTGAACAGAGCTGCTGGGCACACGAGTAACAGCCCCGCAAGGTACTGCAGCACCGCTCCTGATCAACAGGGTAGGAGCTGTTCCGCAATACTTGGCAGCGTAGCTCAGTTCACTGAAGCAAATTTCAAATGATTGGTCATCAATATTTTCTGCCTGGACAAACCCTTCAATGTATAGAATGGATCTACTGCATAACAGAAAGAAACAGAAGCAGAAGAGTCCAGTGATTGTTATAAAGTCCGTTTGGATTCAGTTATGTTGATGGATTTAGAATGGAGAAAAAATAGTCCTGTATGCAAAAGTTTTTTCCATTTTAAAAACAGACCGATAATGAAACCCAGATATACCCCATAATAATCAATGGGGCCCTTCTGTTTCTTTCTGTTATGCAGTAAACCTGTTTTGCACATATACTTCCACTTGTCTTTTCCTAAAATGGAAAAGACAATAGGATTTCCATAACACAAATGTGAAAGAGCCCTTAGAAACCTACTAAATATGATCAAAGTGTCTAAATATGTTCTCACACTCCTACACAAAATTATACACTATTACATACACACACGGACATCTTAGAAACACATGTACATACAATTCTAGGAAATACGATTGCATATGGGGGGGAATCTGCCGCCAACCACACAGCACTAACTTGCTCCTGGTGTGACTGACCAACACGCTTTAAGACCCTCTCAGAGTAGAAGCAGCACCAGGTGTCGAGTGATGTTGCTTCAGCAGACGTGGGTGCGCACAGCAAGGTGTGGGGGTGGGCACGGCACGCTGTGTGGGTGCATCTCCTGTACTGCAATGCGGCCGGGCCGGCAAACCCATATGTTTAAATGTAGCGTGCCAGCCTGCAGACGCTAAAGCAATAGAGAGTTGGGCAGCCCTTAACAGATACAGGTCGACGGGCACATTTGCCTCTCTGCCACCTGACCCAGCCCGCCCTTCTCTGTGGGCCACAAAAAATTGCTTTGTAGGCAGCCTGCTTAAGACCCCTGATATAGAGGATACAAACTATTGATATTCCAAGTTAGTATATGTAGAAACTTACCATATTAACAAAGGCTGAGGTGAATACGAGTAAGATGGTGAAGATCCCAATGAGGGTGCTGTTTGTACGTGACTGGACAATCTTCCGGGACACCCGTTGCAAGATTGATGGGCACAGCTAATTTAGAAAACCAAGATCATAAACGACTTCTAGACACATTTATTCCCCTACAGATCTTTTTAATTTCAACACCTGCTCACCTTTATGCAAGAATACACAGCACACACAAAAAGAATATTGGCCAAAATGATGAAGATACTGGTGTAGACTCCGAGCATGAGGAAGGAACTGCATAAAAAAAAACACACAATTAACTAGAGTAATTCAACAATTACTATGATCTCCCCAAGGTCAACAGTTCGCAATTATCAGGTAATATCGCCTGCTTCTTCCATTCAATTATTGAATGTAGAGCTAATTGTGACTCGAAGAAAATACGATTTGTGATATTAGTTTATTGATCTCTGTAGTGGCTCAGTGTAATTTAATAAGGAAAAACATCATTGTTTCTTAAATTGATCCTTATTTCAGGTATCTGTATCATGGAGGTTCCAGCTGTTGGCACTAGTAGCTGGAGCAGCAGGGTTCAAGGATATTTCAGATGGATGTCGCCAACATGTTTTATTCTAACAGTTCTTCTTGCCACATCCATTTATAGTTATTGCAATCTAACCTGTTTCATATAACAGATGCTAAGTCAGACTCGGATATGGATACTGTTGGCTACTTGGGTCACTGGATTACATACTGTAAATCAGTAGGCGTTTGTCATTTATGGACACCAGAAGTCCACCAAAGGGATTTTTCTTGCAATATTTCTCCACCCCGATATTAAAAGGGCTGTCCATTTTAATTTTTTTTTTTATTCCAAAAGCTTTATCCAACATAAAAATAACTGTCAGCAGCAGTCACCACCACCCCCCGGACGATCGAACATCAACTCTCCACTGCTGGCAATGGTCTATGTTGATAAGGCTGAGGCCAGGCCAGAGTCAGCAACCGGGCAAGTGCCAATGCCCTGAGCAGGCGGGGTGGGGGGGCAACTCGCCGTCAGGCACCCCAGCTCGCCATGGGACCCGTGAGCGGTGCGGTGCCAGCGCCCGCTCCCCCCCGCTTGCTCAGGGCCCCGGCACAATACTTACCTCTACCCGTGCCTGTCAGAGGGTGCGGTGACGTCTTTACACCGCACTCTCTCCTGAGCAGTCACAGCGCAGAGCAGGAAGACGCCGGCGCGGGTGAAGGGTCCGGAGCAGCGGCAGCAGCAGGTGAGAAGTGAGGTGAGTATTTTTTTTTTTTTTATATATATGTATGGAGGCATGGGGCATTATATGGTGGGGGGGGGGTGTGACATTCTGCATGGGGCATTATATGGTTGGGGGGGGGGGAGACGGGGGGACAAGTGACATCCTGCATGGGGCATTATATGGGGGGGTGGGGGGGACATCATGCATGGGGCATTATATGGGGGGGTTGACATCTTGCATGGGGCATTATATGGGGGGGTTGACATCTTGCATGGGGCATTATATGGGGGGGTGACATCTTGCATAGGGCATTATATGGGGGGGGTGACATCTTGCATAGGGCATTATATGGGGGGGTGTGACATCCTGCATGGGGCATTATATTGGGGGGGGAGGTGACATCGTGCATGGGGCATTACATGGGGGGGGAGGGGGAGAGGTGAGATCTTGCATGGGGCATTATATGGAGGGGTGACATCCTGCATGGAGCATTATATGGGGGGGGGGTGGGAGGTGACATCCTGCATGGGGCATTACATGGGGGGGGCGACATCTTGCATGGGGCATTATATGGGGGGGGTGACATCCTGCATGGGGCATTATATGGGGGGGAGGGAGAGGTGACATCCTGCATGGGGCATTATATGGGGGGGTGACATCCTGCATGGGCCATTATATGGAGGGGGGAAGAGGTGACATCCTGCATGGGGCATTATATAGGGGGGGGGGGAGGTGACATCCTGCATGGGGCATTATATGGGGGGGGGGAGGTGACATCCTGAATGGGGCATTATATGGGGGGGGGGGGGGGAGGAGAGGTGACATCCTGCATGGGGCATTATATGGGGGGGGGGGGGGTGACATCCTGCATGGGACATTATGTGGGGACCAGTATCCTGTATGGAGCATTATATGGGGACCAGTATCCTGTATGGAGCATTATATGGGGACCAGTATCCTGTATGGAGCGTTATATGGGGACCAGTATCCTGTATGGAGCGTTATATGGGGACCAGTATCCTGTATGGAGCGTTATATGGGGACCAGTATCCTGTATGGAGCGTTATATGGGGACCAGTATTCTGCATGGAGCAATATATGGGGCCCATAATACTGTATGGAGGACTATAGTGTCCGGTCTGCACTGTGCGTTGAGAGAATTCGCTGGTTTCTGAGATATTGTAGAATTTACAATAGATATCGCTCATGTAATGTAAGAAGTGAAATTTTTCGGCATTGTACAATATATATATATTTCTCTGCCATATCTGTGCATCATGAATCGTGGTATGTGTTAAAGGGGCCCACTGAGACGCTTTCGTCCAGGGACCACAAAAACCTGGAGCAGGCCTAGGATGAGGCGGTGATATCATGGTGATAAAACGTGACTGCTGCAGCCAATCTCTGGTCTCAGAGGTTTTGCCAATGTATATGGCAATAGACTGCTGAGGTTAGTGATTGGCTGGAGCCAGCAATGGAAAGATGGAGCAATAGAGAAACTGCACAGCTGACTATGTGTTCAGTGTTTAAAAAAAAAAAAAAAAATAGACAATCCCTTTAACTTCATTTGGCTTACTAGTGGGTATAAAAAAGGTTGTCGAGAGAGGGTAATTCTTTAAACATGTCTCTAACATTTGTGTACTTACTGGGGAAATATGACAATTTGAATGAAACAAATGAAACAGAAGACCAGCAAGGTGCAGGCGACGTAACCTCCAAAGCGATCATCCACTTTCTTAGAATACTGCAACATATGGAAAAATTGAGGGCATATAATTACTAAGTGAATAATAAAATATTCTGAAATTGTTTTGTGCTATTATTTTATATTTTAAAAGAAATACATTTTTTTCACTTCAAGAAAAACAGTTTGTAGCATGCGTCAACAAGTGTAATATGGTCAGCATCATGGTATATTATCTATTCGAAAATACCACGGCGCATACAGACTCCGGGACTTTAATACAGATTTATTCGGAGGACAGGATTTGCAGTCTGTGTGTCATTATGTCTCTGCAACCTTAGATTTAAAAAAAAAAAATAAAAAAAAGAATAAAACGATTTATGGAGTTAAAAGTTGCAGCATCAAATATTTGGTGACCGTAGAAAAACCCTTTAACTTCAGTAGTTGCATAAGCTCAATTTATATTGAAAACATCAATAAAAACTAAAGTAATTGGCACACAATTTCCTATTCATATTGATTAGAGAAGTCTTATTTGTGCTCTTCGTAGTCATTTTTTATTCTATTAGTGCTGGAACAACAAATGACATTTGGATAATAGAATTTATTTGAATATATCTTTAGTTCTATGGCAGCCGGGCAATTAAATAAGGAACCAAGAGTGCTCATCTAGAGCAGATTACCTTTTTTTCGAGGTCCGGGGTTTGAAAAGTGAGGATGAATTTTTTAACATGATCTTTACGCAGCTGATCAATACTTCGTGCATCTATTGCTCTTGCCAAGAACTCATCAACTTCATCCTCTGGATTCAGAGCTTCCTGTGTGTTCCTGCTGCAAAATTTCAAAAGGAACTATTAGTATAACGTCTGGTACATGTGTTCACAACTGATCCTTCAACACTTCTATAACAAAACTGCTTAGGTTGAAGGACCTGACTTGGCAGAATACACAACACAGTGGTCACTTTGCACTACTTTATATTTCCACCATGTCCAATCACTCAATCGACCCGCTACCTGACTTGTGCTGCCCAAACTGCAGGCAGAATGAATCACAGTCTGGCAGTACGACTATAGCCTGGTATATTTTTTCCCCAAAATGCTCCAGTGTTTTAGAGAGACCATATAAAAATCAAGCTGGGAACCATATCCGGAGTCTAGAATAGTCAAGCGCCACCCCTGGATAGCTTTTCCCCGCACCGCTCTAGGTGACTGACAAGTCTCTTGCTATAGGGGAAGACCTGTTAATCACCTGCAGCAGTGTGGGGAGAAGCTGGCAGAAGACAGAGCCCAACTACTCTCATCTCCGGCTATGGTCTCCGGCCACATCTTCTACCTAAATTATCTCAGAAATACCGGAGAGTTTCAGAGAAAAATATACCTGGCTGCAAAAGTGCAACCAAGTTCTGATACATGCTTCCCATAGTTTGGACAGCATGAATCAGAAGACAGGTTCCCTTTAAACTAGATACAACAGCAGTTTTGGTTGGTACAGTATATAAAAGAAAAAAAAATCTACACACCCCTGTTAAAATGGTGGAATTTTGTCATGTAAAAAAATCATACCAAGAAAAATTATTTCAGAACTTTTTCCACTTTTGGCACACCTAATCTGTATAAATCCACTGAGAAACCAAGTAATTTTTTTTTTTTTTTTGGGGTGGGGGGTTGGGGGGAGAATAAAAAATGACAAAACTAAAATAATGTGGTTGCATGAGTTTAAACACAATCTTATAATAAGGGATGTGGTTGTGTTCCTAATAAGCCAATTACAGTTAAACTCATGGTAAATAGTACTCAGAACACAGTTGCCATCACTTACATGGTTACTAATTAATCCCCTTATAAAGCATAGCTGTTCTAATAGTATTTTCTTGACATTTTCTTAGTTCATTTTCAAAAGCTTTGGTCCATAAACCGCTTACAACACAGAAAAGGAATCTCATTTTTGAAAGCCATCAGTCAGGAGAAGGGCATTAGATATACCGTGAAATACTGAGAAGAGGGTCATCAAGAAGTGGTTCAAATTTGACACAACAGTGACCCTCAAAAATTGATGAAATGACAATAAGAAAATTGGTCCAGGAAGCTGCCAAGAGGCCATCAGCAACATTAAAGGAGTTTCAGGAATTTCTGGCAAGTACTGGTTGTGTACTGCATGCGACAACAATGTCCAGTATTCTTCATATGCCTGGCGTGTGCGGAGAGGTGGCAACACGGAAGCCTTTTCTTATGAAAAAAAAACATCCAAACCCAGCTCCAAGGGAGAAACTCAGGAGTCTCACAGCTCCAATGATGCCAGGCAAAACACCACCCCACAGATACAAGATCATAGATACTATGACTACCAAACAGCACCAACAAAAAGTGAACGGATGTTAAGAACTCCACTTTCATGTGGTCTCAGACAAAAAGCTGAGAACAAAAACAGATGAGACCCTTTTTGCAGTCTTCTGCTAATTTAGCAGTGTGGCCCTATGGGGGTTTTGCATCAAAGCATGGTGCTGTGGGACACCTTGGTTATTCTGCCTGTTGGTGCTGTGTTATGGCGACGGTGGTCGCCGCATAGCACCTAACAGGTTAGGGACCCGCTTAGAGGTTCGCTATCATGTGGTAGTTGGGAAATAAATTCAGATCAAAATATTAACCAAGATCCTCATGTTCCGTTTTGAACATTTTGCTTAGCTGCAGTAGATCAATGTATATGAGGAAGTACAAGCCATATCATGTTTTCTAAAGTTATAGCATATCATACAGTAGTACATCGTGGCCACAAGATTGGGAAGCACTAACATAGCAGCTTTCGATTCTGGCTCACAGAGGAGAGACATGAGAAGACTTCCCCCACTATGATTTGGATAGTAATCGCCCAGCTCCACACCATAGCCCTACTCATCTGGAAATAAAAAATATAAGAGTTTGCTTTATTCTCTACAAGATTTTATACAAGGCTGAACATACAAAACAAATTCTGAAGACTGACAGACCATATATCCGGGTCACTTATAAGTGATAGTTATCATTCATACATAGTTTATGCTTCCATTAACACCATGTGATATTACATGATCTATAGTTTCAGGTTTGGGCGTTAGTTCATCACACCCAAGACGTATTTTTAGAAACACAGCATACAAGAGTGATTTGCATAAACAGTATCTCGTGTCTTTTACTTACTTGTCTTTGCTCGATTCATCAATGCCCTGAGAAAATGAAAGACAGAATTATTATTCCTCTACGACAATTATGGGCTATTATTATACTTGCGCATTAACAATATTCTGCAAATTTCACTTGCAGCTGAGTGCCAGTAATACATACACAGGATAACATCCTTGCTTCTTTCTAAATCTTAACTAATGTAATGATTAGGTTAAAGTCTTGGGACAGGTTCCAAGTTAGACCTTGCTCTAATGTCTTTACTAAGCTAAGGCATAAATGCACAAGTCTATTCTTTGGTATGGATTTCCATGCCCTTGGCTTTAACACAAGATTATTTTTCGATAGAAATGAGAGTCACTATGTGGGTCCAGAATACAGAGCTCCGGTTACTCTGAGGCTATTCATATGGATGCATAAAACCGGGTTAGGCAATTCAAAAAGGTTAAATGCACTACTTCCATCCCATATGTAGATAGGAAACACAAACAGACGACCACAAAGTGTGTTAGGGAAACAGATTCATCTACCGTAATTTAACTTATCCTCTATGGCACAATGCACTTGATTCACCATATACAGACAAAGGCAGAATCTTATTCATTGAACAATCTACCCAGTTTATTGCTATAGAATTGTGTGACTGAGGATAAAGTCATATTTGCATGTAGCTGAAAAGTGGTGCCCTGGAGTTGACCTAGCCCCGCACTACTAGATGTATTATGTAAAGTAGAAGGCAGGTCAGTGAAGGCACAGTGAGCTGTCATAAGAGCATACAGATGAATATGTAAGCAGAGCACCAGATAGAGCACCCCACACAGGCCACACCGGAGCACGAGCATATCATTATCTCCAAACTGAAAGTAAAGATTACACAAGAACCACAGGACAGATTTCATCAACCAAGGCATCATTTTAAACAGTGTAATGTCGCCCACCTGACAGTGTATTTGGTTTTCTGAGCACAATCCTGCTGACAGGTGTACTGTAACTGAAGAGTAGAGTACCAACAATTTTGTCCACGTCTACAGCTGGGCACCTAAACAGTCAAGGCCTCAAAGCAACGGGCCTGGGACGTACATCTGACTAGTTACCAGAAACACGGAATCCCTATTCGTGTTTTCAGAGTAAAAGATATCTAGTTACAATGAAGTATGTAAGCAGGAGAGACCTGTCAGCTATGAGGAGAAAAGAAGACAGAAGCATATCTGGTTACAATGGCATGCCTGAGGTTTAACAGTACGAATCTGCTGACAGGTTTTCTTCATGCTGAAAAATGTATCTAGCATCTAATTTTTAACTAAACTAAAGTTTCCCTAGGAATATAAACTGTTTCCATTTATTTCTAGGAAATTATAAACAGAATCAGCATCGCAGATTCCCTTTTATGTTATTATTATTTATTTATTCAAGTTCTCACTAAACAATTCATGTTTCAAATGGGTTTAGTGATTGTATAATTAGCATTCTATCACTCCATCTAGCATGCTAATAGGCCCAGCTAGTATGCTAATCAACGGCACTGGTGGACCTCTGCGCACTCCGCATGCGTCATCCCCTCCAAAGGGCATGGGAATGGAGCAAGGGGATAAAACACTAGGCCTCTCCAAAGAGGAAAGTAGGTTTTCAGGCAGAGTTAAACAGCAAAAAGAAAAATAACTAGAGGATGCGTTTTCTTAAAAAAAAAAAAAATCACAATCCGCATTTAAAATTGGAAATGCGACAGATAAGAATCAGAGGAAACAAAGCATGCTCCAACCTGTTTATATATAATCATAGCATATACGCCTCATTACTAAGAGATCTGCTATTTTATAAGCACAGAAAACTACCATTACAATGAACTGGCCGAACACACTCAAATATTTTTAGATATTTCTATTTATTAAAAAGGATAGCGTTTTTCATACCGAGAAAAGAAAAACATTAAAAATATCCGCTCTTTATAGTGCTGCCACAGACTTCGAGTAATTAGTCACGTCTAACAATAATTTATTTATAACTCCCCAAGCAAGCAGTTTCCATGCACACATCTGCTCATACAGACTTGTACGCTGCAGAATATCACAGGAAACCATTCAATCATGTAGAATTCTGGCCAGTCATCCAGAACTGATGACACTGTTGGCACGGCACAAGCCCAAAAACTTGTTTGTAAACAGAAAATTGAGATGAGCCAGATCTACAGAGCCGGTCACTCCCGAACTACAAATCCAAGCGTATTATTTATATATTTTTTATATATATCTTTATATCTCTATATATATTATACACAATGTTATTAAAAGAGTTTGGAAAGGGTTAAAGACATGCACATATGTGGTGCAACAACTTAAGAGTCTCTTGATCAGGTATTAAAATGAAGCCCCACATGGTGTTTCTGGGGAGGACGGCTGGTGTTTGCATACTATTCTCTGCTGTCCATGGAGAGTGGGCTGGCCGATCAATCCTGTAGGGAGTGCAAGCACACAGAGCTCATCTCCGGGTATCCAGGGAGCAACGTTTATTTGTAATGTTTGCAGCTACTATCGGTTTTTGTAAGTGTAGAAAGGAAATATGTCACCTAATAACTTAGAAATAGATGAAGTCTATACAACCACTTGCCAATTACAACTTTATAACAATGCTCCATTTTATATAGTTCTCCTGAACAAAGCAACTCCTTTCACAGGCCTTAAAATTTACCAGCATATTTGACGTTAACACATTGTGCGCTATGGCGCGCAGAATTGTGTGCGATTCTATCTCGTGAAATAAAAAGGAAACCAAGATGACCAGTTTGGGATAAGTCATTATATTTGTTATTCTGTAAAAAACAGCCGAGACAGAAAACAGGCATATCGTAAATCAGTTAAAATTCTTGGTATATGGTATAAGCTGCCCAGTGTCACAAAAATTACCTACCATTAATAATATTCAGGGATAATATACAATATATACAACCTGTGCAGCTGCATTCACAGGGGCCCTGTAGGCAAAGGGGCTCAGAGCTACAGGTCTTTACAGCAAGAGGCTCTGCTCCTTCCTAACCATATGGCAGAATTACAGGTGGATTCATATATAAGTAAAGGATTTTCTGAAGAGCCATGAATGAGGTGTCGAAGGCTAGTACAATATTTGAAGCCGGAAATCAAGAAGCCAATAGACAGTTCTTGCATCTAGGCCACCTGTTAGTACCGACCACTGGGTAAGCTTTGAGATCACAAGTGAGTTTGATATGGTCAACTGCTATGACATCACAAGTGTGTTTCCATAAGGTAAGCTGCTATGACATCACAAGTGTGTTTCCATAAGGTAAGCTGCTGTGACATCACAAGTGAGTTTGGTATGATAAACTGCTGTAATATAACAAGTGTGTTTCAATAAGGTAAGCTGCTGTGACATCACAAGTGAGTTTGGTATGATAAACTGCTGTAATATAACAAGTGTGTTTCAATAAGGTAAGCTGCTATGACATCACAAGTGTTTCAATAAGGTAAGCTGCTATGACATCACAAGTGTTTCAATAAGGTAAGCTGCTGTGACATCACAAGTGTGTTTCCATAAGGTAAGCTGCTATGATATCACAAGTTTGTTTCCATAAGGTAAGCTGCTATGACATCACAAGTTTGTTTCCATAAGGTAAGCTGCTGTGACATCACAAATGTATTTCAGTCAGGTAAGCTGCTGTGATATCACAAGTGTGTTTTATTCAGGTAAGCTGCTGTGACATCACAGGCGTGTTTCAATAAGGTAAGTGGTTGTGACATCACAAATGTGCTTCAGTCAGGTAAGCTACTGTGACATCAGAATTGTGTTTCAATAAGGTAAGCTGCTGTGACATCACAAGTGTGTTTCAAAAAGGTAAGCTGCTGTGACATCAGAATTGTGTTTCAATAAGGTAAGCAGCTATGACATCACAAGTGTGTTTTCATAAGGTAAGCTGCTATGACATCACAAGTGTGTTTCAATAAGGTAAGCTGCTGTGACATCACAAGTGTGTTTCAATAAGGTAAGCTGCTATGACATCACAAGTGTTTCAATAAGGTAAGCTGCTGTGACATCACAAGTGTGTTTCCATAAGGTAAGCTGCTATGATATCACAAGTGTGTTTCCATAAGGTAAGCAGCTATGACATCACAAGCGTGTTTTCATAAGGTAAGCTGCTATGACATCACAAGTTTGTTTCCATAAGGTAAGCTGCTGTGACATCACAAATGTATTTCAGTCAGGTAAGCTGCTGTGACATCACAAGTGTGTTTTATTCAGGTAAGCTGCTGTGACATCACAGGCGTGTTTCAATAAGGTAAGCGGTTGTGACATCACAAGTGTGCTTCAGTCAGGTAAGCTACTGTGACATCAGAATTGTGTTTCAAAAAGGTAAGCTGCTGTGACATCACAAGTGTGCTTCAGTCAGGTAAGCTGCTGTGACATCACAAGTGTTTCAACAAGGTATGCTGCTGTGACATCACAGGTGTTTCCATAAGGTAAGCTGCTGTGACATCACAGGTGTTTCCATAAGGTATGCTGCTGTGACATCACAGGTGTTTCCATAAGGTAAGCTGCTGTGACATCACAAGTGTTTCCATAAGGTAAGCTGCTGTGACATCACAAGTGTTTCCCCTTAAGGTAAGCCGCTGTGACATCACAAGTGTATTTCAGTCAGGTAAGCTGCTGTGACATCACAAGTGTGTTTCCTTAAGGTAAGCTGCTGTGATATCACAAGTGTGTTTCTATAAGGTAAGCTGCTGTGACATCACAAGTGTTTCCCCTTAAGGTAAGCTGCTGTGACATCACAAGTGTTTCCATAAGGTAAGCTGCTGTGACATCACAAGTGTTTCCCCTTAAGGTAAGCTGCTGTGACATCACAAGTGTATTTCAGTCAGGTAAGCTGCTGTGACATCACAAGTGTGTTTCCTTAAGGTAAGCCGCTGTGTGACATGAGTGGGTCTTAGGCCATTTTCACACAACATACATTCACAGTCCAATTTAGGATTGTGATGTTCAGTCTAGCAGCAGGTCTCCTCACCCAAACTCAACAGCCCTGTGCATGCCCATGACATTGTGGTCCGTACTTAGACTGTTTTCACATATCTGACATTCACAGTCTTTGTCAGATACATTATTGTGACATTACATGTGGATTTTAGTCCAGCAAACTGCTGTGACATCACAATATTCCTGTGAGGTAGGCTGTGATGACATCACAAATGAGTTACAGTCAGGAAAGCTGCTGTAATAATCTGAGTAGAACCCACTTGTGAGAAGTGGCGTCAGGCAAGTAACATCGCCCCTCTCTGGGCTTATAGGTGGATATAAGTCAGGAAAGATGAATCTCTGTCTGGTACGTCCTGTGACATCACAAATCGCTTTAGGCAAACTCAGAGGTGGATGTATCATATGCACCATCACAGTAGCAGCTGGAAATCATGGGGCCCACCTGATTTTCTTGCTCAGGGGTCCTCTGTCCAGCCCTGAGAATATTGTATAGCAAAAAAAACTATACAAAACAACAACCATTACCACATGATAACTATATTAACTAAACACCCCCTCTTATGATAGGGGATGGAATATGAGAATCTGCTGCAAAGCGGCAAAATAAAATACACAAACAAAATCCATTTCTGCCCATTGCGCCGCCATGCTGATGAAGACGTATATTACACCATAAAGTGGACCACAATAGTTAATTTGCCATCAATCCATATGTAGACAAACTATAAAATCCCTTGATAATTTAATAAAACCAAACATTGTACAATTACTGCTATAAATTATGTAAGTGCTGCTGTAATTAAGGAGAATTTGATACGCTATTTATTTCAATCAGAGTTTATGGGAAATGTTACATTTCAAAGGAAAAGAAGCCAAGAAAATAAAAAGACAACGTGGTTTACTAGGGATATATAAAACTGCATTCACCGATAGCCGTGGCACTGAAACGAAGACATATAGCAGTGACCCGCCGATCTCCCGGCATCACTTTACCTATTTCACACTTGAGGGGCGGCTTTTCTCATGATAGCTGAATAATAACATTTCGTAGACCGAAACATTGGCAGTCATTGGTTTTATTGTATACCGACTGATAAATAACATTCAAACCTTAAAGTGTAACCGTCATTTTCATTTTTATTTTAGAAATCAACAGTACACATGAAAATAAGAAACTTTGTAATACATCTCAGAGAAATCTGCTTCTTACTCTTTCGTGACTGATCTTTTATTTTCAAAATTCACAATCCTGTGGTAAAATCTGTATTCAGTGAAGACAGACTGTTTTGCCATTGATGAGGTTCTATGAAGAACAGAGGAGGGGGAGCTCTGTATCTAGCTCATCCCTCTCCTCCCCTTTACATAGAATCTTGTTGTGGCTGCCATCTCCTATCTCAGTAATGAAACATTCTGGCTTCACTGAATGCAAATTTTACTGAGAACTGAGCATTTTAAAAATGAAAGCTCAGTCCAGGAGGAGAAAGAAGTGTATTTCTGGGATGACATATCTTACCAAGTTGCTTATTTTCATGTGTACTATTAATTTAGGAAATTAAAAATAAAATCGATGGTAACATTCTTAAATGCACATTCACGTGAGTGCTGTGGTTCTTCTATATTCGTTTTGGCGGGTTGGCACCCACCACTGCCTCCAAGATACAATTGCCCATGAGAATTTGACTTATATCACTGATCACAGAAGCTCCAATTTTATACAGCTTCCCATTTTAATGTTAGTGCGAACAAGGGGAGAGTAGGAGGTGAGAAGGCAAAACTGTGTGAAGACTCCATGACACAGCTCAGATTGAAGGCTGCACTGTATGCTACTATATAGGCATACAATGGCATAGGTCACCCACTGACATTCAAAATAAAAACCAAAAAAACACATGTTGGCATATGCAAAGGAATATCCGCCCAGCGTATGCCAAAAGACACTATCCTGGCACATGTCATGTGCATGGGGAGCTATGGATTCGAAGTAAGCCTCACTTTCTCGTTGAATATGCCATACGTTTGGAGAATATACAGTGGGTACGGAAAGTATTCAGACCCCTTTAAATTTTTCACTCTTTGTTTCATTGCAGCCATTTGGTAAATTCTAAAAAAGTTCATTTTTCTCTCATTAATGTACACTCTGCACCCCATCTGGACTGAAAAAAAACAGAAATATAGAAATTTTTGCAAATTTATTAAAACGAAAAACTGAAATATCACATGGTCATAAGTATTCAGACCCTTTGCTCAGACACTCATATTTAAGTCACATGCTGTCCATTTCCTTGTGATCCTCCTTGAGATGGTTCTACTCCTTCATAGGAGTCCAGCGGTGTATAATTAAACTGATAGGACTTGATTTGGAAAGGCACACACCTGTCTATGTAAGAGCTCACAGCTCACAGTGTATGTCGGACCAAATGAGAATTATGAGCTCAAAGGAACTACCCAAGGAGCTCAGAGACAGAATTGTGGCAAGGCACAGATCTGGCCAAGGTTACAAAAGTTTCTGCATTACTCAAGGTTCTTAAGAGCCCAGTGGCCCCCATAATCCTTAAATGGAAGAAGTTTGGGACCACCGGAAGTCTTCCTAGACCTGGCCGTCCAGCCAAACTGAGCAATCGTGGGAGAAGAGCCTTGGTGAGAGAGGTAAAGAAGAACCCCAAGATCACTGTGGCTGAGCTCCAGAGATGCAGTAGGGAGATGGGAGAAAGTTCCACAAAGTCAACTATCACTGCAGCCCTCCACCAGTCGGGCCTTTATGGCAGAGTGGCCCGACGGAAGCCTCTCCTCGGTGCAAAACATATGAAAGCCCGCATAGAGTTTGCCCAATAAAATCCCAACAGTGAAACATGGTGGTGGCAGGATCATGCTATGGGGGTGTTTTTCAGCTGTAGGGACAGGACGACTGGTTGCAATTGAAGGAAACATGAATGCAGCCAAGTACAGAGATATCCTGGATGAAAACCTCTTCCAGAGTGCTCTGGACCTCAGACAATGACCCTAAGCACACAGCTAAAATAACAAAGGAGTGGCTTCAGAACAACTCTGTGACCATTCTTGACTGACCAGCCAGAGCCCTGACCTAAACCCTATTGAGCATCTCTGGAGAGACGTGAAAATGGCTGTCCACCAACGTTCACCATCCAACCTGATGGACCTGGAGAGGATCTGCAAGGAAGAATGGCAAAGGATCCCCAAATCCAGGTGTGAAAAACTTGTTGCATCATTCCCAAAGAAGACTCATGGCTGTACTAGCTCAAAAGGGTGCTTCTACTCAATACTGAGCAAAGGGTCTGAATACTTATGACCATGTGATATTTCAGTTTTTCTTTAATAAATTTGCAAAAATTTCTACATTTCTGTTTTTTTTCCAGTCAAGATGGGGTGCAGAGTGTACTTTAATGAGAAAAAAATTAACTTTTTAGAATTTACCAAATGGCTGCAAAGAAACAAAGAGTGAAAATTTTTAAGGGGTCTGAACACTTTCTGCACCCACTGTATTTGTTTTTTTTAGATAATTCCTTTGCTTGGTGTTTAAAGAAGATCTGTCACCAGATTTCACAATACTAACTACATACATTACTAAATTGATCTCTACCATCTGATGAGACTGGTGTGCTTACTGTGAAAATCTATGGTCGTATAATGAATATAAAATATGCATTTTTTTATTGAGTCCAGATGACGAGAGAGGGATCTCATGAGTCCAGGTATATTCAGTCTCCGTCCACCTAGCCTGATAACTGCGGTTTGTACTGTGCAGCGTGAGATCTCAGCAGCAGGAAAAAGATACTGAGAAGCTGTCAATCAGGCTGAAGTAAACTTTCAAAAAGTATTTTGCAGCTTTGTTACATAGATTGTCAAAGCCTACACCAGCCTAATCAGATCAAGAGATCAATTTAATATTGTATGCAGACTGTATTGTGAAATCTGGTGACTGATAGGTTAAAATGACTTTCTAAGAAGTTGCTCAAACTTGTGTGTTTCTGTATACCTGAGGGAAATTGATTGGGAAATTCTGAGCCCCACTGACTGCAGGGGCTGAATACTATTATCTTTACAGCTTTTAAGATTTTCAAAGCCAAAACTGAAAGTCATAGAAAAATACAACAGGTAGATCTGAGAGGTTTAATATAGGTCAAAAGAAGTCAGAACATGTACATTGGGTTCAGAGAACGCCATGTCTGAACATTAGAGCACTTATGTGCTTAGACTTTGTATACACTGGTCTAGATCCGCAGCCTCTCCAGAGTACAGCATGTGTACTGCGCAGCTTATTGCAATACAGATGCTCCGCTCATTAGTCTGGAGAAGGTTCACATGGAATCAGTAATTACAGCTTATTTATTATGGATAGATTTCCAGGGGCTTTAGCTTTTGCTAAGACATGACTTCAGATTGGGTAACGTACCTCCTGGTTCCACGTGCGCACAATGCAGCTTGACTCAGTCGCTCATCCGTACTTATCTACTGCAGCAGAACACATTGTAAATAGACAGTCTTTAGGGTATAAGAGACAAGGCTGCATTTTGCCTTTAGGGAAGATTTGGCTGAGAATGGCATGTGACTTGAGAGTTGCTCGCCCCTTGGTATGTCTCATTAAGCAGATCCCACAGGAGGCCCTCTGAAACTATTTAATTAAGTGTTTCTGAGAGAAGAGCTCTACATCCCTGTGTTGTCTTTGCCTACCCTCACCGGGGGGCCTCTCTCACGCTCAATCCTTTGGAAAATCAGCAGCCTGTGTGAGGCCAGAGAATCCAGAAACACTAATAACGCGGCTCTACTGTCACGGCATTGCTAACGAGACCATCTCTGACTGATTCACGGCAGCATGCACATGGGAAATGTGTGTATCAGTGTGTGCTGAACACAGCTAGGCCATAGAGAAGTCATTCTCACAACCGGGGAATTACAGATTGGGGTGGTTGTTTGCAATTCCAAAATAAAAAGTTAGTCCTTGGTCAATCTCATTTTCAGGTGCAATCTGGCCTGCTCTGATCACAGTCCCATCAGAGTATAATTAGTGGTTTTCTTCACTGAGACACAACAGAGTTAAATGGTCCCGCCACATCCAGTTGTCATTTTCTCATTTACTATGACTTTGAGGAAGAAATAGATCAGCCTAGAATCCTTTTAAGTTGTAAAAACCTGAAACTTTGTTTTAAAAGGCAAAATGTATAAACAGAAAACATGTAGCCAAGACTTAAGAGGCCTTATCCCATTACAGCAACCAAAATTTATACAAATAACTGGCCCATGAATTAGCCAATTGTGCAGGACTGTCTTCAGAAACCCCTTGGGTCAGCTCCAGCTGGTCAGAGACATTCCCGCTGCCTATGCAGGAGACTTGTGGTATTATATAGTAGACAGCTAAAACTTAAAGGGAACCTGTCACCATGTGTTTGCTATGTAATCTGAAAGCAACATGATGTAGGGGTTGAAACCCTGATTCCAGCGATGTGCCATTTGCTGGTCGGCATAGTGTCATTTTGATACAATCACTGTTTTCTCTGCTGCAGATGCTGCAGTGCTTAGAATGATAAGCCCTGTGTAGCCTCCCCCACACTACTGATTGGCATATTTCTGTGTACACTGTGTATAGGCAGAAAGCTGCCAATCAGTGGTGGCAGTTATACAGAACAGTTGACTAGGAGGCATGAGACACTTAGTACTGTAGTGATAATCTCCTGCTGATAAAACACTGCATTAAAACAGCAACACACAACCTTTTAAGTGACACATCACTGCAATCAGGCTTTCAGCCCCTACATCATGCAGATTTCATAGAAAAAAAATCTGTTGACAGATTGCCTTTAAGGAAAATTATTTGATACATGAACAGGCTGAGTTTAGAGCGGTTGTGTCCATATGATTATGTTGTAATAACATATGACTGTTTCTGCCTTTTTTGCCATTGTAGTAAAGTACCCCTGGGTCTAGATGTGACGCTGTTTTACATGGCAATGATTTCAAGGGAATCTGTCAACATGGTTTTGCTATGAAATCCGAGAGCTGCGTGATGTAGGGGGAAGAGATCCTGATTCCAGTGATGTGTCACTTACTGGGCTGCTTGGTGCAGTTTTGATCGAACCCCCATTTTCTCTGCTGCAGATGTAGCAGTGCTCAGAATGCTGAGCTGTGTATAACCCCGCCCACACTCCTGATTGGCAGCTCCGGTGTACACGGAGCAATGTCTGCAAGCTGCTAATCAGTGGTGGGGGCGGGGTTACACAAATTAGCTGGACTGACCTGCATCCAAGACCTAGTCGGGCAATGATAATCTAATCAGTCTAATAAGTGACACATCCCTGAAATCACGGTCTCTGCCCCAATATTATGCTGCTCGCAGACTAAATAGCAAAAACCTGCTTACAGATTCCCTGTTATAACATGATTTTTTTCATTCTGTAACTTTTACCCCAACACTAATATAAGAATGATTCACATTGAACATTACACCCCCCTGTGAAATACCAATGATTCATTCCTTTATACTCACCATTTGACGAAAAGCCTTTGAGCCTTTGTTGCGTGGAAAGGATCTTTCAGGTACCCAGACCCGTGTAAGGCCTTCACTTGAGTTGGCTCTGGCTCTTTGTAGTTTGGCCAGCATGGCCTTTTCTTCTTTCTGTAATTGAAGAACACACAGAAACACCTTTATAGGACACCCTCTTAACTCAAGAGCAGACCTTCTGTAGCAGTCCTGGCACTTTTAATGCTTGTGACAAGAAAATCTCATAGTTCGAATGAGCAATGGTGAGTCTTTCGGATCATGTCTATCAGGGAGAAAATACACTTTACATCACAAACCTCTCAAGATCCAGTCTGTTTCTATAAATATGAAAAACATACCAAGAACTGAAGTGAATAGGACCAGGAGTGATCGTGTCACTGTACTGTCGATGATAAATCAGAATAACTAAGAAGCACTATTTGCTTGTAGATACTTGTAATTCACCTTACAAGTACTCAACTACAGGGCGCCTAATTCTCCCTTCAGTACACCTGGCTATTTGGTAAAAAGTATGACTTTTTGTTGTTGCAGCAGGTGGAATAACTGACACTGCAAGACCAGATCAGAACAGAACATGCACTGATTTTAACAGAATGGACAGACAGAACTTTAATTTAAAGACGTCTTTAACTAAAAGCCTCTAGTCACTGTTTGTGACTGCAGGCTTGTGCATCCTCACATCGCGTGCACCGAGCGCACTGTGAGGATTCTCCAATGCCGGAAACAGTGGTCATGTGACCACAAGTATGCAATACGCATACTCCCAGCCACATGCCGACTAGATGGGCACGGCCATGGAGTGAGTCCGGAAACAGTCTCGTTTGAATGTGGCCAGGAGTATGCATATCACATACTGGTGGTCACATGACCGCTGCTTCCATACTGGAGAATCCTCACCGTGCGCAGTGAGCGCACTGTGAGGATTCACAAGTAGTTTGAGAGCGGTCAACCTTTTTTTAAAAAAACATTTGTGAATAGCCCATGTGTTGAAGTTTTGAATATTATCCATTCTGATTAAAGTGACTGTTTGGTATGGGACTAAAGTCTGCAGACTGCCGAATCATGATCGCATACGGTGTGAAGACTGTCATGATTTCCTCAGTACTCTGCTTTTGAGCTATTCGCAGTCATGTGCTGATTAGACTCGTTTAGCTTTTCTCAACAGAAGAGAACTGAGAGAGGCCGAGTGTATTCAGCACATGCAAATCATATACACGACGTCAAGTGACCACTGATTAGCACGGAGAATAACTGGGAATGGTATGCATTGCACACGGTCACAATTTGAAAGACTGCAGTCACATAGAGAGGCTACAGACTTGTCACAACCCCTTTTAATTTGATGACAATGGATGAGGACTCTGATTGATGATGAGTGAATTATACTTTGGCAGCAATAACCTGATAATCCTAAGCAAACCAAATTATTTAATGATACATAAATCATCTTTTTGTGAAATACTCACACTCTTGTAAGAGTCAACATCAAACATGGTAGAAGATCAAGGTAAGGTAAAACTATTTCGGTTTAGGCCTTTAATAGCCTGTGTTCTCTAACTTACCCTCTTCTGGCTGCACCCTGTCACCAGGAAAGTTTTGATGTTGTGTTCCTTGAGATAAGCGTTTCTCTCACCTCCATGACCAGGTTCCACCTCATAATCTCCATTCAGGTAATTTAATGTAGCACTTGTGATGTGTATCCTCCTGAACAGGAACGAAGAGCGGACATCATTACTCCAATGAACAGACTAAAGATCATGTTCATCTATGTAGCTGACAGTTCACAGTTAGGCTCTGTTCACATAATATTTAGAACGGGAACACCTCCAAATGCATACATACTGAAAATATATTCAAGCATATATACCAAACATAAGCAATAAATGTGATGTGAACAGAACCTAAAACAGCAATGTGAATCAATGCGGAGGATAGAAGTGTCACTCACCCGGCCTTGCCACCAGCTTCCATATGATTGGCCAAAGTCACATCATTAGACCATACATCAAACTGCCACTTTCGCAGGCCAAGGACACCACAGTGAACTCGCCCACTGTGTATTCCCACTCGCATGTTCACATTTACCCCTGTAACTTCTCTTACTAACCTGAAATGACAAAAACAAATTCATCAAGGTCATCGCATCATTCAGATAACACCATCATCATTTACAGAGCTGTCCAGACTCTGAAAACAAGCTGTAAGAAAAGAACAAGCACTACAACAACAAATAACCTGGCAAACCCTCTACTGCAGTGATCCCTAATGGGCGGAGATGCCATGCTGCACATGAATGAGAGACTGCTGCAGCCAATCGTTGGCTCCAGTGGTGATGCCTCCATGAATGTCACAAGACCACTGAGGCCAGTGATTGGCTGCAGTGCTCATATGCATTTGCATCACGTGATTGCTATAGCAACGTATACAAGGACCAAAGGGGATCACAGGAGTGCCATTGCTGGGACAGCAGGGGTTTTACCAAATGAGTAAATTATAATAAATAATTATAAATAATGTTATTTTTAATTAATCACATCCTCTGCAATTTTTTTTAAACGGTGTATAATCTCTTTAAAGATTATCTGTCATTAGGTTTTCGCTACTTCATCTGAGAGCAGCATAATGTAGGATCAGAGACACTGATTACAATGATGTATCACTTACTGTATAGGATACTGTAGTATAGATTAAAAACTATTTTATCTTCTGCAGATCTAACAGTTCTCTGCTTTCTGTGTACACTGTGCATAGACAGAAAGCTGCCAATCAGTAGTGGAGGCGTGGTTGGCCATGCAGTCTTCTAGTGATAATCTTCTGATAATAAAACAGTATTTTATAAAAACTAAACTAAGCAAGCCCAATAAGTGACACTGCTAGAATAGGGGTCTCTGCCCTTACATTATGCTGCTCTCCGATTAGATAGCCTTAACCTGATGACAAATTCTCTTTCAGAAAACCAAACAAAAGTTAAATACAAAACGTAAATGATACTAGTCCACCTTCTTCACAGCTTCCATTTTTGTGACAAATTCTGTTTTTTGAAACATCTTTGTATAAAAAAAAAAAAAAAAAAAAAAAAAAAAAAAAAAAATCACTGAAAAATGTTAAGCGTATGGCTTGTTAAAACCTATATAATTATATTTTAAGCAAAGGTCCACTTACGAGATGGCTTCAATCATATCAACTCCCATCTCCACACAGCAGTGAGCGTGATCCGCGCGAGCTTCAGGCAATCCGGAGACACAATAGTAACAATCGCCCAGGATCTTAATGCGCAAGCAATGGTTTTCCTTGAAACAGAAAATGATAGTCATGAAATTTTGGAAATACGCAGCAAGAATGAACTGCAATACATTCAACTCAGAAGACATAAGTCCCCTTCATAGGTAATAAAGTTGTATTGTGAAGTGAAATGCTGTATTATCCTCCAGCTATATTTGATTCCTCACGCTTATTCCTCACATACTGTTCGGCAAGCAGTGAAAAAAAAAAGTGGGAATCATTTAAAACAAATTATGAAACCATGAGTCAGTAACATAATTAGAAGAACCACAAAAAAAGCATTCAACAAGAACAAGCTCCAAGGAAAAGTTAAAACGCCCAAATGTTAGGCAACCAAATAATGTCTGAAATCTGCTTGTGAGGGGAGTCGCACGGCTGCCAAACCTCACCAGGGGCCTCCTACTCATGCTCAACAATTCGGAAATTTGTAGTCTGTGTGTGGCACAATTTTTAATGCAGCCAATTTTTTTTTTTCAGTTTTAAAACTTGGAGCTAAACTAGATTTCAGACCACGGGTGGAAACATACACAGATATTCGTATGTTACAACATAGCTCCCTGTATGCTCAGCTTTTGGCCACAACTTTGACATTAACATGAATATGATTTTAAATATATAATGAGAACGAAAATAGCTCTGTAGTAGTCAGATTACTAGTCCTGGTATTATACTTCATCATCGGCTCCTCCGGACACATCTGTCTGCAGAAACAAATTACTGCTTGGGGCTAGGAGGGATTTTGGGTGACTGCAACCCTTACATGTCTCCCCCCCCCCCCCCCCCCCCCCTTCCATTAATTAAAAAGTTTTACAGCCTAAGTCACCAGCATACAGCTAAGGAAATGGTAATGTGAGATACAAGGCTCACAACTATTGATGGCAAAAATGTAATCAATAACTGTCTAACAAAACAAAACCTGGCGCCTGATAAAACACTACTAACCTGCAGATATGGGGTTAATCGACACCTGCTCTTAGATCCACATTAAGGGCTCTTTCATACGTCAGTATCTCCGGTACGTGTGGAGAAACTGACACACGTACAGTCATTCAAATCTATGGGTCTGCGCACGTCAGTGTGTTTCCACAGACCATGTGTCCGTGTGCTCATGTCCGTTTTTTTCCAGATGCACGGTCCGCAAAATGTCTCGCGCTGAACAAACGTGTGTCATCAGGGTGACACGTACCGGTACCTGGGAATCAGTGTACAATTAGTGCTGTTCGCAAGCGCCGGGTGCTGAACGCTGCCCTCATCATTGTCTCTTGCTCACGTGATCAGCAACAGCAGGGACAATGTTGGGAGTAGTAGTGTCTGCTCCCACACTGTCCCTGTGTAAAAATAAGAATAAAATAATAAAATCCTTATACTCACCTGTCTGGAGATGTCCACTGCTGTAATCCTCTGACCGCTGACGCCGAGGAGCCGGGGAGAATGAGCCGCTCCAGCACTGAGCTGAGCTCACTGAGTGACACAACACCGCTCCTGAGCTCCGCTCAGTGCAGGGCCCCGCTCGCTGGAGCGGCTCATTCTCCCCGGCTCCTCGGTGTCAGCAGATTACAGAAGGGGACATCTCCAGACAGGTGAGTATAAGGATTTTATTCT
Source organism: Phyllobates terribilis (assembly GCF_046119375.1). Taxonomy (NCBI): domain Eukaryota; kingdom Metazoa; phylum Chordata; class Amphibia; order Anura; family Dendrobatidae; genus Phyllobates; species Phyllobates terribilis. The sequence goes on along the minus strand of NW_027362762.1, from coordinate 202,011,679 downwards.
TATTTTTACACAGGCACTACTACTCCCAACATTGTCCCTGCTGGTGCGGATCACAGCGCGAGCAAGGAACAATGATGAGGCCAGTGTTCAGCACCCGGCGCTTGGGAACAGCGCTAACTGTAGCGCTGATTCCCAGGTGCCGGAAAGTGTGATCCTGATGAGGCACACAGGCGGTACACGGTTGCCACACACGCACACACACAGGACACTGATATTTCCAGTACCGAATTTTATGGTACTGGAAATATACGGACTGCCATAATGGGAGGAAATTGACTTTATTCCTCCTGGCAGCATTCTGGTTTCAGCCACGGGTTCAGTCACCGCTCTGTGTATAGAGAGCAGAGGCTGTAACCGCAACCCGGTCCTGGCTGAAACCGGAATGCTGCCAAGGGGAATAAAGTTAATTTCCCCCTGGTAACGTGGGTCTAAGTGCGGGCGCCAGGCAGGTTCACAACGATATTAACCTGCAGATTAACCTCATATCTGCAGGTTAATCAAATTTTTTCAGGTGACAGGTTCCCTTTAAAAACACTTATTATTCCAAAGTTAAAAAAAGCCCAATCAATAGGTAAATTCAGATAGATATGTACTGTTACTGTCAATTATATCTGTTTATTAATAACAAATCTCTGTATATAGACTTATATTACTGGTCAAATCTTATGGACCCTAAGAAAGTGGAGAATAAATTCTCTACTATTCCCTAGTGCAGAGGACCAACCTGGTCGCGAATGGTGGCACCCTAGATTGTAATCAAGTGATGCCCCGTTCCTCGATATCTGACCCTCTATGCCCCTAGGTTACCCTGTTGTCATAATTGGTATAGGTCTAGTATTGGTTATGCAGATTGGTAACGGTCAGATAATTATGCAAAACATATACAAAATAATTCCAGGCTAAAGTTAATGGCCACGGATCCTCAGGGAAATCCCTGCAACAGAATGTGATCCAGATAAGTACTCAGGACGCATGCTGGATGTGTTTTTGTTGCAGAGATTTCCCTGAGGATCAGTGGCCATGAACTTTAGCCTGGAATTATTTTGTATATGTTTTGCATAATTATCTGACCATTGCAAATATGCATAACCAATACTAGACCTATACCAATTATGACAACAGGTTAACCTAGGGGCATAGAGGGTCTGTATACAGTCTAGGGTGTGCCAACCTACACAACAAGGTAGGGATACTTTCTGCACTAGTGAATTAAATAAGGAGAATTTATCCTCCTTTTCCCAGGGTCCATAAGATTTGACAAGTAATATAAGTCTATATAGAGAGATTTATTATTAATAAACATATATAATTGATGTAACAGCACATCTATATGAATCTACCTAATGGGTGTTGTTTTTTTTTACTTTGCAATAATAAAGAAGTGTTTCTATGGGATTTTGTTTCATTAAACAATACAGTATGAGATAAGGCAGACTTTTTTCTTTTTTAATTATACATTTTACATAAATCTCACATTGATCAGTCACTTACTGCAGCTAGCTTGTCAAATCGGGCAAAGAGTTCGTTCAAAGTCATGACTAACTCCTGTGCCGTGCATTGTGATGCCAAGCTGGTGAAGCCCTCAATGTCCGCAAAGAGGATACTGCAAAGAGAGACCGGGAGGTCAAACGCAATTAAATACATATTCTTATTTCAAGAAGTACAGACCATTACATCGCCAATGCATAACCCGATTATACGTCTTGAAGGTGAAGTGGCTAAAGCTTCTCCAGTCCCCTGCCGCAGGACGTCCAGCCATCTTGTACTGTGCATTTCTGAAGGTTTAATCAGGAAAAGTAAAGTCCTAGCTCCACATTACCTCACATTGTCATGCTTCTGTATGTAGATTTTGTGAAACATCATATCCTCCTTTTTGGTATTTATGTCTTCTTTCATTTCCATTGCAACATGACGAGGCAGCACAGACAGCAGGAGGCGCTCCTGCACAGTAGAGGTGAAGTCACATATAGAAGAAAAAAAAAACAATACCAGTTATTTGACATTTTTGCAGGTCTTTCCAAAAATAATAATTGCAGTCAGTCAATGAGACAAGCCCTAAGCGTGCCAGGTTTGTGTTTCCGCCCCTTTCTTTATCTTGACATATGGCTCCATTGTGGTAAAGAAATAAGAAATCGCATATACTCACCTTCCGTTCCGACACATCTCCGTCCAGCAGGCTGTGACCCCTGCCAGTTTCCTCTCTCTCTTCAATCATGGATTGAAAGCTGCAGACAATCTCAACAGCAGAGGACATTGGCAGGGTACAACGCCAGCAGGACGAAGGAGTGATGGGGGCATCAGAAGAAAAGTGAGTTTATGCCACCACTTATATTTTTTACCACAATGGGGAAATGGGTAATGATGGAAAAAAACAGGGATGAAGGATGCAAGGTGGGAAAAACCCCTTTAAAGAGAATGTGTCAACAGGATTTCAACCCACAAACTAGGGAATCCCACCAGGAATTTGCCCTTTAATCTAAGAGCAGCATGATGTGGAAACAGAGACCCTGATTCCACTAATGTGTCACTGGGCTGCTTTCTGTAGTTTTGATAAAATCACTATTTTATCAGCAGGAGACAAACAAGAGGAATAGTAAACCTGCTGCCATGTAGTCCTCCATATTCTTGAGCTCTGTATAACCCCACCCACACCACTAATTGGCAGCTTTCTGTGTACACTGTGCATAGGCAAAAAGCTGCCAATCAGTGGTGTGGGCGGGGTTATACGGAGCTCAGCATTCAGAGAACTGCTAGATCTGCAGCAGAGAAAATGGTGATTTTATCAAAACTGCAACAAGCAGCTCAGTAAAAGGAATCATGGTCTTTGCCCCTACATAATACTGCTCACAGATGGGGTAGCATAAAAACAGTGACAGATCCCCTTTATGAGTCTCGATTGGAAATGATCAACAGCTCATAATCTTGTGGTGCTATGTAACCCTTTAGTTTGCTCAGTGGATGACTAGCTGCTCAGACCTCATCCTTAGGACAATATGGAGGATTGGGGGGCATCTTCATTGCTGCTCTATAGCTCAGCTGACTGGGGGTGCAGTGTCCCTTCAGTTCTTTACCAGGCACGGGAGAATAGACTTTGTAGCAGCTGTGCCCAGCACTGCAGCTTGGTCCTATCCACATAAAAGACTACAGTACCAGGCATGGCCACTACAAACTCTACAGCTCTGTGCCTGCTGGGCAATGAAGGGGTCACAGCTCTCCAGTAAAGTTTATATAGCAGTCAGGAAAACGATTGTGTGGCCAACAGCCACCTGTACTGACTCCTCTATACACAAAACACTCGGTGTGGCAGAGTATTCCTATGTTCTCTGCAGTTTTTGTCCCAGAAAAGAAAAGGATCGGTTTTCAGAAATTCAATGTGCCGAATCTTTCTCTTCCCCGACACCATCTGTCAGGGGAGAGTCGGGAGACCCGCCATACATATTAGACTGTTGGTCAATCACATTAATATCGGCGGTTCGGGCTGACTTTAACAAGACTGCCATGCACATTAGATTAATGTGTCAACAGAAAAAGACCTATTGTTTAAAAGGAACCTGCCACTTGATTCATGCTGCCCAAACCACAGGAAGCATGAACTAGATCTGGCTACACAATTACAGCAAGATAGATTATTCTCTGGAATTTCAGACAAAATATAGTTTGAAAGTAGTTGTCCACTACTTTCACATTGATGCGATCAATGTATGATCGGCAGGGGACCCCCGCCAATCAGCTGTTATCAGTGCCGGCCGGAAGTCCTTACCTGCGATGCTTGGCCGTCCATTTGTAGTGGCCGCCGCTGGGTACTGCACATCCACCTCCCATTGAATTGAATAGGAGGCGGATGTGCAGTAACAAGCGCCGGCCACTACAACTTCACAGTCAAACACCGCAGGTAAGGACTTCCGGCCGGCGGCACCAACAACAACTGATCGGCAGGGGTGCTATGGATATGGAATCAATGTGAAAGTATTTCACATCAGTAGATCTTTTCTCACTTTGGAAACTGCTAAAACTCTTACTGTCGCTCTTATTCACTCTCGTCTGGACTACTGCAACTCTCTTCTGATCGATCTCCCTCTTACCAAAATTTCCCCTCTCCAATCTGTCCTGAATGCGGCAGCCAGGGTCGTATTTCTGTCCAGCCGCTTCACTGATGCCTCCACCTTGTGCCAGTCATTACACTGGTTACCCATTCGCTACAGGGTCCAATATAAACTCATTGCTCTCACCCACAAAGCTCTCCACAGTTCTGCACCACCTTATATCTCCTCTCTCATCTCAGTCTATCGTCCTACACGTGCCCTCCGTTCCACAAATGACCTAAGGCTAACATCCCCCATAATCCGAACCTCGCACCTCCGTCTCCAAGACTACTCTCGTGCTGCGCCAGTTCTCTGGAATGCTCTACCCCAGACGATCCGATTGATGCCTAGCCCCGATGTCTTCAAGCGCGCTTTAAAAACCCATCTCTTTAAACAAGCCTACCATCTCAAATACCCAGTAAACTAACTTTCCCCTGTTCCCTCCTGAATACTACTCAGAATCTGCCCCCTACTGTTCATCTGTTTCTACACCCTCCATGCACACGATAACTGCACTCGGTAATTGAGTATTACACTTTAACATACAAGCTAATGACCGGATCATACAGCTTTATATGATAATCCCAACTTATTATAATTGCCTGACCTGAAATAACAAGCACTTTCCACCTATTGTGTCCCCCCATTTCCGTGTAGAATGTAAGCTTGCGAGCAGGGACCTCACTCCTGATGTAACTGTTAAACTGTCTCACCCTGTATTGAATTTATTGTTTGTACATGTCCCTGCTTAATTGTAAAGTGCTGCGGAATATGTTGGCGCTATATAAATAAAAATTATTATTATTATTATTATTAAAGTATTGGGCAACTCCTTGAAGAGTTTAGTCCGGTTCCACCCCTGGCTAGCTTTTTACCACACCGCTATTTAGTGAGAGGCCTGTAAATAATCTCTAGTGGTGCTGGGAAGAGCCGACCAGGGGCGGCGCTGGACTAGGCTCTTTAAACTATATTTTCTCTTTATGGCTTCTCCCAGCGCCACTAGAGGTGGCTAACAGGTCTCTCGCTAAGTATACACTTGGGATAGACCTATCAATCACCTGGAGCCAAGCAGGATAAAGCCACTCCAGTGCAGCACAGAACTTGGCTCTTCAAACTATTTTCAGTCTGAAACACTGAATCGTTTCATAAAAAAACATACCTGGCTGCAATCGTGCACCAGGCTCTGTCTTTGGGCAGCATGAATCGACTGACATTTGCTTTTTAAATCAGGTTTTTATATTAAATTTACTTTTTTTTAAAAAAAAAAAAAAATGTTAGCTTTTTTTTTTTATATATCACAATCTTTATTAAACAAAACAGAAATCTTGCAATTTTCATACTGCTCACTGGGGCATTTTAATCTCCAACTTCTTGATGTTTCTAAAAATCTACATGAACATTAGTAGCAATGAACAGACTCTTGTACTGAAGCATCTAATGAGCGTGTGCACAAGTCATTATGAAAGGAAGTGAATGATGAAATTACCTATTGTGATTGGTGGGTCCTGTGTTATCAGCTGTGTATAGAGGTGTTATCAGCCATTATAATCCTGCTTCTACTGATGAGGAGTTTTGCTGAAAAGGTTTCATGAAAGGACAGGAAGTAGGAGACTAAAAAAGCCCCAGTGGCTAGTGAGAAGATTTCTAGATTACTAATTGTGTTTCAAGAAAACCTTTGGTGCAGTATGTTTTTAAAAAAAATAAATAAAAAAATTGTTTTGCCTTCCCCCGGTCCAGTACAGTCTGTCGCTGCTCCCTGAGACTATTCTCTGCAGAGTTGACGCAATATCGACAGTGTAGCAGCCAATCATTGAGCTCAGTGGCTGTGAGCGGCATATGCCGTCGAGTAGAACCGCTGAGCTCATGGATATGCCACCATGCAGTAGATGTGACATCATCGCTGCAGACAATAACCGATACCGGGAACAGCGGCAGAGACTCAGCACTGGACCCTGGGAGGGCGAGTAAATCACTGTTTGTTCTAAAAAAACAAACTGCGCCTGTTAAAACCCCTTTAATAAAAATCATGATAAAAAATACCAGTGCCAACATTTTTTATTAATACAAGTAACACAAAAACTCGATTAGAACAATGTATCATTTTCTGGTGACACATTACCTTGAAGGATAGGCAATCAATAACTAAATCCCAGCAATTCTGTTCAACAGTGTCGCTTTTCTTGTCGCTAATTAATTATTTAATCACCTTGTTTTTACTTGCCATTCCTGTGTCCCACTATCACTGTGTGGCTACAATGGATGCAGGGGACAGACTCAGCCATGCCTGGGCGCCTGATGTAGCCACGCAAGACACTAATCGTATAAGTGGCACATTGTACGTGGGGGCCCTGTGACGGATGTTACATTGTGGGCTGGGGGCTTGGCTACTCCTTTGCTAGCTGTTCCCCTGCTGATGCCACGTGACGTGGCACACATAGCTGTAACTTCACACTTACCTGCTGCTGGTTCTCTCTCTGAAGGTGCAGCCGGGCCTGGATGTAGCCACGTGTTTCTTGAAACGCCTGTCTCTGGGACACCTCTGCAGGGTAGTGGGTGCAAATACCAATAATATTTGTGCAAAGGAAGATCAGAACGTTGGCGCTCAACTAGAAATGGAAAGAAAGGAAAAAATTTGAAATAAAAATACTGATTTTATGCGCATATTGAATGTGAAGACAGATATTTCTATTCAGTGCAATGAGTCATCCAGCCATGTCCACTTACAAATGGAAATAAAATCCAGCCGTCCTGCTGCGAGCATATAAGCAATGATCTACAGATTTGCTCAAGACAGATCATAAAGCTGCCCATGCTGAGGGCATCTTACAGACACTTCTAAGGAGTGCCACAATGGGTCTGATTTGCCAACACCAGCGTGTCATTCTCGTGAGGTTTTATAAATATGGAGCTGATGATAAACATTTTTTTTACAGCAACTACATCAGAGAACTGTTGTAATTATATCGCTAATGTGAAAAATTATTTAATGGGAAGTGACAGTCGAGACAAAGTTATTAGTGGAAACAATCATGTGCCCATTGTAAAAAAATGAATAACAAAATATATCTATGTGTGATGATAATAAAGAACTGCAGAAATTCTAGAAAATAGGGCACAGTATGAGAGTGATCCTAACGTTACTTACATGATAAGAACTTCACACTATTGCCTCATGCAAGCTTAAAGGGAATCTGTCGGTAAAGCCCCCCACACCCTATACCCAAACTAAGACCCACAGGTTTGGCCACAGTCTAATGTGTATTGGAGATCGGATATTGAGATAATAATGCCCCCAGAGATAAGCTGCCACAGACAAGTCTGCTGACCACTCTTTCATAGAAAACACAGAAGCACTCAGCCGAATAAGAGCTCCTGTGTATGGGAGGGTTGGCAGACATGGCAGATGGCCAAACTATCAGCCGAACCATCAACTGTCCAACAGCCCTCTAATGTGTATGTCAGGCTTAAGCTCTTCCCCCCACCCCCTCAAATAGCATAGTCAGTCATGCAGGCCTTGGAAATATAAATCCATCAAAACCTTTATAAAACTTATCTGTTACTGCATTCCCAAGTAATTAGCATTGTGCATCATATGGAAATGAAGTGCCAAGTGCTCTAGGCATGACAGAGCCCTTCTTAAGTCACTGCCTTCCCAGGTTGTTTCCCCTCCCAGCACCAGCCTCTTTGGAAGCTCACTGCCTGATTTCCTTGCCTGGTGCCTGATGCAACAGACAGTGGGCCATCAATAAGGCTCAGTGGTTAGCCTGGGGTCCTGGGTTCAAATCCCACCAAGGACAACATCTGCAAGGAGTTTGCATGTTCTCCCCGTGTTTGCGTGGGTTTCCACCAAGTTCTCAAGTTTCCTCCCACACTCCAAAGACATCCTGATGGGGAATTTAGATTGTGAGCCCCAATGGGGACAGCAATAATAGTGTATGTAAAGAGTTGCGGAATATGTTGGCGCTATATAAAAATAAAGATTATTATTATTAGTCTGTTGCTGGACAAGGAAAATACCTGGGAAGGCAGTGACTGTCACACCCAGAGCACTTAAAGGGGTTGTCCACCATCAGGACAACCCCTTCTTAAACTAATTGTTCGGCCCCGATAAAATGAAAAAACCCTATACTCACCTGCTGTGCTGGCTCCGTTCCAGCGGTGTCGCCACTAGCGATCCCGGGGCTGTGTTGGAGTGAAATGACACGTAATGCAGCTGATCCCGGACTTGCTCTTTATGTTCAGCTTGTCCGAAGGCCAGGGCCAGTGACACCAGCAGAGATTGGGTGCCGGGCACAACGTGTCATTCCACTGCATCACAGCCCCGGGACCGCGAGTGTTGACACCGCTGGAATGGAGCCAGTACGGGAGGTGAGTAAAGGTTTTTTTTAATTTATTAGGGTCAAACAGTTTAAGAAGGGGTTGTCCTAGTAGTGGAGAACCCCTTTAATGCATCATTTGCATATTAATTTAAATGCTAGTTACTCAAGGATGCAGCAACAAGTAAACAATATAAAGGTGTTGATGGATTTACATTTCAAAGACCTGTGTACCATATATGGGGTTGATCTTACTGACAAATTCCCTTTAACAGAGAATGAGGAAATGTGCACAGCATCACCTACAGCATTAATGGGATATGAAATATATTGCAGCGTACCAACTTTATTGCAAAAAACTATTTTGTAGCTTCCACCTACAAACATCACAAGAAATCACATCAATGACTGAGAAATGCGCAAAATGAAAAATGTTGATCAAACAATCCCTATAGATGACAATTAGGATGAACAAATTCATATTATTCTAGTAAGTTCGTTTAATAATCCAAAATATACAATGATTAAACGATTGTCCAGGAATAGGATATTGATGAACTTGGGGTAGAATACACCACTGTACAAATGTGGTACTTGTTTTCAGGTATTAGGCTATGTGCACACAGTGCTTTTTTGGTGCGTTTTTTCGGCGCAGAAATAGGCCAAAAAATATATTGCAAACCTTATCCCATGGTTTCCTATGACATTTTGCAAGTTCTGTGCACATGATGAGGATTTTTCTTGACTGAATTTCATGTGTAGAAAAAGAAGCAGCATGTCCATTTCTTTGTGCATTTTTGCCATGCATTTTTTCATATACAAAGCATTGAAAAAAATGCATGGCAAATCTGCAGGCAAAAACGCATCAAAATGCTGCGGATTTTCCACAGGGTTTTTTGCTGGCAAGAGGTGCAGAAACACTGCAGACATTTGCCTGATTGTGCGCACATTACAGTTCATGTCATCGATATCGTAGTACTGGGCAGCGCCTTTGAAACTTTTCCACAAAAGTGTACACTGCTCAAAAAAATAAAGGGAACACTTAAACAGAATATAACTCCAAGTAAATCAAACTTCTGTGAAACCAAACTGTCCACTTATGAAGCAACACTGATTGACAATCAATTTCACATGCTGTTGTGCAAATGGAATAGACAATAGATGGAAATTATTGGCAATTATCAAGACACCCTCAATAAAGGAGTGGTTCTGCAGGTGGGGACCACAGACCACATCTCAGTACCAATGCTTTCTGGCTGATGTTTTGGTCACTTTTGAAAGTTGGTTGTGCTTTTTCACTTGTGGTAGCATGAGACGGACTCTACAACCCACAGAAGTTGCTCAGGTAGTGCAGCTCATCCAGGATGGCACATCAATGTGAGCTGTGGCAAAAAGGTTTGCTGTATCTGTCAGTGTAGTGTCCAGAGGCTAGAGGCGCTACCAGGAGACAGGCCAGTACACCAGGAGACGTGGAGGGGGCCATAGGAGGGCAACAACCCAGCAGCAGGACCGCTACCTCTGTCTTTGTGCAAGCAGGAACAGGAGGAGCACTGCCAGAGCCCTGCAAAATGACCTCCAGCAGGCCACAAATGTGCATGTGTCTTCACAAGCTGTTAGAAACCGACTCCATGAGGGTGGTATGAGGGCCCGACGTCCACAGATGGGGGTTGTGCTCACAGCCCAACACCGTACAGGACGCTTGGCATTTGCCACAGAACACCAGGATTGGCAAAGTCGCCACTGGCGCCCTGTGCTCTTTACAGATGAAAGCAGGTTCACACTGAGCACATGTGACAGACGAGACAGAGTCTGGAGACGCCGTGGAGAGCGATCTGCTGCCTGCAACATCCTTCAGCATGACCGGTTTGGCAGTGGGTCAGTAATGGTGTGGGGTGGCATTTCTTTGGAGGGCCGCACAGCCCTCCATGTGCTCGCCATTGGTAGCCCGACTGCCATTAAGTACAGAGATGAGATCCTCAGACCCCTTGTGAGACCATATGCTGGTGCGGTTGGCCCTGGGTTCCTCCTAATGCAGGACAATGCAAGACCTCATGTGGCTGGAGGGTGTCAGCAGTTCCTGCAAGATGAAGGCATTGAAGCTATGGACTGGCCCGCCCGTTCCCCAGACCTGAATCCGATTGAGCACATCTGGGACATCATGTCTCGCTCCATCCACCAACGTCACGTTGCACCACAGACTGTCTAGGAGTTGGCGGATGCTTTAGTCCAGGTCTGGGAGGAGATCCCACAGGAGACCATCCGCAACCTCATCAGGAGCATGCCCAGGCGTTGTAGGGAGGTCATACACAATACTGAGCCTCATTTTGACTTGTTTTAAGGACATTACATCAAAGTTGGATCAGCCTGTAGTGTGTTTTTCCACTTTAATTTTGGGGATGACTCCAAACCCAGGCCTCTATTGGTTAATAAATTTGATTTCCTTTGATGATTTTTGTGTGATTTTGTTGTCAGCACATTCAACTATGTACAGAACAAAGTATTCAATGAATATTTCATTCATTCAGATCTAGGATGTGTTATTTGAGTGTTCCCTTTATTTTTTTGAGCAGTGTATATTCACCTGATCAGTTCCTCCTGCTCTATAGGACAAGAGTGTGTGAGATAGAAAAATAAAGACACTTACCTAATGCAATCACTGCCACTTAAGTGCTCCCGCGGCTCTCACTTTACTTGGCTGCAGCAGTGGCACACTATTTACATACATGACCACTGCAGCTGATCACCAGCTGCAGCGGTGTATGGCATGAGATCATAATTGGCTGCATATGTACATAGCACGTTATTGCTGCAAGCCAAGTTAAGCAGCCCAGCAGAGAGCAGGTATGGTGGGCGGTTTAATAGGTAAGTAATGCCTCTTATATTTAATCACCTTTCAAGGCCTTGTCTATTTTCTTTTCAGAAAATAGAAAAGCCCTTTAAGATTGCACAGCCAACATTTATCATGTTTTATTTAAGGCACAAGGAAATGTCATTACACAACAACAAGGGCTGCGTAGTTCATAAATTATTACTGTCCTTGCTATAGATACAATTATTCATCATTTATATAGCACATATTTCACAAGCCTGATCTATCACAGGAGGTCAATCCGAAGAAAAAGAATCACAGTGTATATTAATAATGATAAACTACTTTTTAATCTTATTTTCTGCTCAGAGATTATTGTTTGAAATTATAGGTGGAAAGCCTGAAGCCATAGTTCTCCACTAGGAATCTGACGGCAAGCTTTCTGCTCTGTATGTCAGCTGCAATGTGATCATGGACATCATACAAAGATCTAACAAGCCATCCATCCATACGAGACTTGCTTTATTGACACTTTGCGCATTATTTTATGAAAGTTAAATTTAACATATTTAAGAGGGCTGTCCGAAACCTAGCAGTGAATTTAATATTAATGTATTACAATTTAAAGGAAACCTGTCACCAGGTTTTGGCTACCCCATTTGAAAGCTGTATAATGTAGAGCAGCGGTGTCACTTACTCAGCTGCTTGCTGTCATTTTGATAATCACAGTTTTCTCTGCTGCAGATCTAGTTCTCTGAATGCTGAGCTCTGTATAACCTGCCCACACCGCAGTCAAATAGGTCATGAATATGCTTGACTACTTGGTAGTAGGTTTACTAGTCCTCTAGTGATAATCTCCTGCTGATAAAACTGTGATTTTATCAAATCTACACTAAGCAACAAATCCATAAGCTCAGTAAGTGACACATTGATGGAATCAGGGTCTCTGGCTCTATATTATGCTGCTCTCAGATTAGTAAATAAATACAATTGTAACCCTAAAATGTCCTAATTGCACAAAAGATGCAACGACCAACAAAGAAAGGAAAAGTTCTAGGACAAAACGTAAATACAAATGATATAAATCTGCATTAAGAGAAAGTTAAAAACAAGGAATAGGGAATTAAACATCCAATATGGCAAAATCCAGATAAGAGAGGTAGGGTGAGCCCAAAAAGGGGAAAGGAAATGTAATACCGCCCCCCAAAAAACCCACAAAGACGGTTATAAAAAGAAAAGAAAAGCTAAACACAGATAGTAAGTTAGAGTAGAAAGAGAACGGTTGGGAATTTTTAATTGAAATATATTAGAAAAGTGCTTAGTTTTTAGAATTAAATTGTTAGACATTAATATTAAATTAACTGTTAGGTTTTGGACAACCCATTTACTCATTCTTCAGGAATTGTATGTTATGGAGGGATAGCAGATGTTGGTCCTGGATAACCCCTTTAATGGAACCTCAACTATAAAAGTCTGGAAATCTATAGGGCATCATTCTGATCGGCCATATGACAGGTTCGACACAGCACTGCAGCTTAACATTATGTCCACGTCTGTGTTCATTCACATCTGGATTCCAAGCATTTAATAAGGACACAACTTCACAGGTCCGGCTGCATAGGAAGGAAATGAATGGTAGCACATTGGTGAAGAGCTCTTTGATAATGTCTGTCTATTTGACATAACGATTATACAGCACAATCATTATCTGCCGGCAGAGGAAACAGACTCTATATTAAAATATTAATATAAAACCTAAAGCAGATAAAAATGCTGCAATCCAAAAATAAACACTAAGGGCGAGATCTGTAGGAGGAAACACAGAAGAGCTCCATTTCTATGCTGCGTATTGCCGGGCATTGGAGGGGATACGTTAATATTGTGCAGCTAGGAAGCCATGTTTGCTGGGCGGCCATGGTGACAACAGGAGTAATCCTATCTTATTAAAGTGACACAAAGCATCTGATGACCTCTCACTGATGTGTACACATCTTGTATCTCAGGCTACATTCACACATCTGTATGACAAGTCCTAGTGCGGGTCACTTATTTCTCCTACAGCACTCCAGCTCAGAGTTTCATTGATCCATAAACATCTGATCCATGAATCCTGATCATGAGACTCTGAGCCTGTCCTCATCTGTTTTGGCGCTCAAACTCTGCCATTAAAGCCTATGGGGATCCGTGTAAAGCGGATGACAGTGAATACATGATTTGTACTTCAGTTTTCCGATCAAGTTTCATTTGTTTTTTAACTGATACATTGTTAAGAGTCAATAAATAAACAACCGTGAAAAACAAATAAAAAAGAAACGAAAACTAATCAACTAGAAAAACGACAGCTTCTTGCAGATGGAAACATTCACACGGATGTTAATGAATCCGTAATGAAAAACTCATTTAGCAGCCTCCCGAAAACACTGGATCATCAACATCAGGATCCAGCCGTGATCTGTTCCCAAAAAATCTGAACGCGGATGGCATCAGTGTTTAGTTCTTGTGCTGTACATATAGAACATTGCAAGAATAGGAGAAGCTGTCATTTATGTATTTACTTATCCATCCGTGGAAAACACTGATAACTGATGGTAAAACCAGAGACACGGACTATACACTGATGTCGCAAGGATCCAAAACACTGATGACATGAACACGGATGTATGAATGTGGCCTTACAGTGGATATAAAAAGCCCACACAGCCCTGATAGATTGCCAGGTTTCTTGTCTTTTAAAAAAAAATCATAAAAAAAAATAATAATTTCAGACATTTCTGAACCTTCCCGCCGCATCTGTAATCTACAAAATGAAATGACCATTCTATAATTCACGGAAATATCCACTATCCCCATAAATATTACAAACTGATAACGCTGATGCATTTCATCTATTTCGTTAAATATATTTATTAGCCATTGTGTCCTAAATCTATGCCATTAACACACAAAGAAAGCCAGAAACCGTGCCACAAGGTTTCAGCTATATGATTACAGATGCAGATCGTGTCTCCTATAACAGATTGCATTAAGCAGTCCCTCTAAAAAAAGAAAGAAAAGGGGGAGGGTGGGTCTGTTTTTAGACACTGGATATTAGGTTTTCCACTTTTGTAACATTAAAAAAAACAGCAATGACGGACAAGGAAGAAATAATAACTTTGAAATACTCGTGAGAACCAAGCAGTTTCCATTAAGAGAACAGAGAAGAGGCCGGGAGTGAAATGATCCCTCAGCCAAAGGTTTGCACAAGCTACACCTTCCTGTGTGGTAAGTGCGGTTAACCGCAGCCAGCTGGAGCCTGGCCCTGTGCCAACCTGCTATGACAGGCGGCCAGGGCTGGAAAAACCCACAGAATATACATCTCCATTCTCAACGCTCACTACAAGAATACTGCATACTACATTCACACGCGTCAAGAATGTAGCTCCATACCCTACATATCAATGGCCACGTCATATATGATAACATGCATTCATCCAAGAAGATCAACCCCCCTCCAAGACATCTGTAACCTCATGGACTGGTGTTTCTAACGCCCACTGCAGCGATGCTTAGTCTATAAACCCTGTATGGTCCTTACACAAACACCACCATGGTCCTAAAGCACAGCAGACTTCCCATGTGAATTTTTTTTGCAGTTATCAGAGCTGTGGAGTCTGAGTCTGTGTCCATTTTGGTGGAGTCTGTATAAAATGGACCGACTGTGACAACATATAAAAAATTGGGTACAGTAGTAACATAGTTTGTAAAGCCGAATAAAGACTTGCGTCCATCAAGTTCGACCTGTTAGTTCTGTAATTGCTAAAGTTGATCCAGAGGAGGGCAAAAACCCCAAATGATTTAGCCAATCTTCACCTGAGGAAAAATTCCCTCCCGACTCTGAAACCAGCAGTCAGAATAAATCCCTGTATCAACCTACTATTTTATTTTATTTTTAAGTATATGCTGAAATCTGCCTGGTATCTAGAAATGCATCCAGTCCCCGCTTGAACTGGTGTAGTGAATCCGACATTACCGTCTCCTCACTCAGTGAATTCCATATTCTCACTGCTCTTACCGTAAAGAACCCCTTCCTATGCTGGTGCTGAAACCTTTTCTCTTCCAGTCTTAGTGAATGCCCTCTTGTTACCGTAATATCCCTCCTTTAGAACAAATCCCGGGCAAGATCTCTATACTGTCCCCTAACATATTTGTACACATTTATTATGTCCCCCCTCAACCTTCTCTTTTCCAGGCTGAATAGTCCTAGTTTTGCCAACCTCTCTGGGTATTGCAGTCCCTCCATTCCCTTTATTAATTTTGTTGCCCTCCTTTGTACCTTTTCAAGCTCATTTATATCCTTTCTATATATTGGGGCCCATAACTGAGCACAGTATTCCAAGTGTGGTCTGACCAGTGCTTTGTACAGTGGAAGAACAATGTTCTCATCCTTTGCAGCTATACCTCTTCTGATACATCCCATTACCCTGTTTGCCCTTACAGCAGCGGCCTGACTTTGGGCACTCCAATTTAGTTTGCTATCAATCAAGATGCCCAAGTCCTTCTCCATCTCTGAATTCCCCAATGGTTTCCCATTCAGTGAGTACTGGTGACTTCCATTTTTCCTTCCCATATGTATGACCTTACATTTCTCCTCGTTAAACCTCATTTGCCATTTAATGCTCCACCTACCCAGCTTATCCAAATCCCTCTGTAGGTCTGCACTGTCCTCTTTTGTATTAATTGTTTTACATAACTTTGTGTCATCTGCAAATATTGATATTTTACTATTTATCCCGTTGACTATGTCGTTAATAAAGATATTAAATAACATTGGGCCTAGTACAGACCCCTGTGGTACCCCAGTAGTGAAGCTTACCCATTCTGAGTATATTCCATTTATAACCACCCTCTGCCTTCTATCCTTTAGCCAGTTAGCTACCCACTTGCAGACATTTTCCCCCAGCCCCATCATTCTCATTTTGTATACCAACCTATTATGTGGCACGCTATCGAACGCTTTTGAGAAGTCGAGATACACGACATCCACTGGTTCCCCCTGATCTACTCGAGAGCTAACCTCCTCGCAGAAGTCAATCAGGTTTGTTTGGCAGGAGCGATTCCTCATGAATCCATGTTGGTTCGGGATTAAAAGATTATTAGCATCAAGATGCTCTGTAATCGCCTCTTTAATGAAGCTTTCAAAAATTTTGCCCACAACGGACGTCAGACTCACCGGCCGATAGTTTCCGGCGTCACTTTTCGCTCCCTTTTTGAATATTGGCACTACATTCGCCTGTCGCCAATCAAGTGGTACAGACCCAGTCTCAACAGAGTCCTTAAATATAAGATATAACGGTCTGTCTATCACATTACTTAGTTCCCTTAGTACCCGTGGGTGTATGCCATCAGGTCCTGGTGATTTGTTTATTTTAATGTTACTGAGGTGTTTCTGTACCCCAGCTTGGGTTAGATTTGTCATACTTAGTGGAGGATTAAGTTTGTCACTTCTCGTTTCTCCTGTTAGTTCTATTTCCTTTGTGAAAGTTGTCGAAAAAAAATTATTTAATAGATTAGCTTTATCCTCCTCTTTCTCTATGATTTTGCCTTCCTCACTTTTTATCGGTCCAATATTATCCGATTTAATCCTTTTACTATTTATATACGTAAAGAACAGTTTGGGATTTGATCTACTTTCCTTAGCAATACGTTTCTCTGTTTCCTCCTTCGCTATTTTTATTTGTTTTTTACAGGTTCTCGTTTTTTCCTTGTAACACATTAGTGCCTCCTTACTGTTTTCCTGTTTTAATCTCTTGAATGCCTCTTTTTTGCTATTTAACGCCCCTTTTACGTTCTTATTCAACCATATTGGTTTCCTCTTATTTCTGGCCCTTTTATTCCCATACGGTATATATCTCTCGCACTGAGTATTCAGAATTCTTTTGAAGGTTTCCCATTTACTATTCGTATTCCTTTGATTAAGAACTTTGTCCCAGTCAATAAGTTGAAGGTTTTCTTTCAGCTGATCAAACTTCGCCCTCCTAAAGTTTAATGTTTTTGTTGTTCCCTTATTGATAACCCTACTGAAGGGAATTTTGAAGTCGATAATATTATGATCGCTATTACCTAGGTGCCCCCCTATCTGTACCTCAGTTATTCTATCAGGCCTATTAGTCAATATGAAGTCCAACACGGCCTTCCCTCTCGTTGGTTCCTGCACTAGTTGGGAGAGATAATTATCCTTAATATTTGTCAAGAACCTTTTTCCTTTCTGAGATCTACAGGTTTCTGTTTCCCAGTCAATATCCGGGTAGTTGAAATCCCCCATTACAATCACTTCATTATGTTTTGCTACTTTGTCTATTTGTCCTAATAGCAGATTCTCATTCTCCTCTGTTATATTTGGTGGCTTATAGCAGACCCCCAGTAATATTTTATTATTATTTTTTGCCCCCTCTATCTCTACCCACATGGACTCGACCCCCTCTTCTCCCTCTCCTATATCTTCCCTTAGTCTGATTTTTAGACATGACTTTACATATAAGCAGACTCCTCCGCCTTTCCCCTGTTTCCGGTCCCTTCTAAATAAACTATAATCTAATAAATTTACCGCCCAGTCGTAGCTATCGTCTAGCCAAGTCTCTGTTATACCTACGATGTCATACCTCTCCTCCGATATAAGCGCCCGCAGCTCATCCGCCTTATTGGTCAGGCTTCTTGCGTTGGTCAGCATACAAGATAAAACTTTGGGGTTATTTAGCATCCTATTCTTCTCTAACGATCTAACTGTACTCTCCCCACCCCCCTCTCCACCCTCATTATATTCACTTCTCCCCTTCCCCCTTGCTTGCCTCACATCCCACCTATTTCCTTGCCCCCCCCCCCCCCACCGGATGTGCTGGAAACGTTTCCATAAGAATTTGGGGAAGTTATGAAATGTCTGTTCCTGATCTAAGGATCTTGTCTTTCAGTTGAGATGAGTCTGTGCTGCACTTTATGTACACGCTCAGTAGTGAGGCTGGACTGAGGAGTCGGAGGTTTGGTTTACTGATTCCACAGCCCTGACAGTTATGCTGCATTTTATGTGAGGATTTTCCCCATAGAATTTATATTTGATGCGGAAAATTTGCAGGCAAAAAAAATAAAGAAAAAAATGCATATTTAGTGCATTTCTGCTGTGGAAACACACTACAAATGCACGTAATCTGCACAAAACTGTATCAAAGTCTTGTCAAAGCCAAATACTGAATAATCTAAAAAATAAAGCAGCTTAATTTAATATAGGACATAACAAAAAAAGTATTTAAAAACATAATGAAAAAAATGCAAGTAACCTAATAGGTGCAGAAAAACTGTAACATTAAAAACTCACCAATATGTCAACGTGGGAACTTAACCTAAAGCCATTATGACTTACATTAACAATCAGAGCACTTGCACGTTTCAGACCCTAAACACGTTGGTAATGTCAGCCCATCATTAGGGACACATGTAACCGTTGAATTGCGAAAGATTTTCGATTGCGTTGGATGATCAAGAGGTTTTTTTTTTTTAACAAACTTACAATAAGATTTGGAGAAGGCTTTATCCTGGAGGAAGTTTTGCATTCCATGGCAGATTTAGATCACTGACAAAATCTACAACCATATATAGCTCTAGACGGAGACAGTTTACAGGCAACTTCGGGTTTATGCAGACGACTGGATTACAGCTTCGTATGGTTATAAAACTGTAATGCGGCGGTAATTTTCTGTACTTCTGTGTAATGGTATGTAATCTCACAAATTTTTTTTGTATGTAACCTGGGCGCAGTATTATTTAAAGCGCACCTGTCAGCAGGATCGTGCTCCATAAACTACATACACTGTCAGGTGGGCGACATTACACTGATTAATATAATACCTTGGTTGATGAAATAAGTCCTGTGGTACTTGTGTAATCTTTACTTTCAGTTTGGAGATAATGATATGCTCATGCTCCAGGGCGGCCTGTGGGGACGCTCTATCTGGTGCTCTGCTTATATATTCATCTGTATGCTCTTATGACAGCTCACTGTGCCTTCACTGACCTGCCTCCTATTTTACATAATGCATCTAGTAGTGCGAGGCTAGGTAAAATAGGAGGCAGGTCAGTGAAGGTACAGTGAGCTGTCATAAGAGCATACAGATGAATATGTAAGCAGAGCACCAGATACAGATTCCCCCACAGGCCCCCCTGAAGCACGAGCATATCATTATCTCCAAACTGAAAGTAAAGATTACACAAGAACCACAGGACGGATTTCATCAACAAAGGTATAATTTTAATCAGTGTAATGTCGTCCACCTGATAGTGTATGTAGTTTATTGAGTACAATCCTGCTGACAGGTGCAATTTAACCTCTCGTCAAGAGAACAGCTCTTCCTCTTCTGGGTCTGCTCGGTTAACAGGGCATCACTGCCAATCATTTTTAATGATCGGCAAAGACACCCCGTCAACAGAGCAGTGCAGAAGAGAAGACACAGCTCTGTTGACATGTTGTCAGTGGAATCAGGGGAACTGCCGACAGGAGTGGTCCGGACCGTGACCGCTCTGAGACGGCAGAAATTGTCACCACGTAGAACAGGCAGGTAGTCAACAACTACCAGCCTGTTAGCTCTTAACCTTATAAGTAAAAATAATAAAAGACCTGGGTAACCAATTTAAATGTCAGCACGATCCATCCTCTCAAACTTACATGTGGCCATGTTGCTTTCTGAAGGATAAAGTCATCCATGCCTTATGTTCTTTATGTATCTGTTGCTCCCACACGAAAAAATATTAGTTTAATATCTAAAAGACAAATGCTTTGGGTGTGCCAGAGCACTTCCCAAGCCTCTGCCTCCCTGGCTCTATCCCCATGCCAAGTGTCCCCTTCTCCTTTTTAAGAGCTCACTGGCTTGCCTACTCAGCCAGTGATCTGCCAGTCCAGCAGAAGGTGGTGCTAGGTGGGGAAGAGTCCAGGGGGCAGCTCTTCTGCCAGTCTTATGAGTGTGGTGAATCTTACAGCTTGGTGGACTGATTTGTGGAATCGTACAGCAGCAGACATTTCCATAAGAGTACACCTTTTAGTGAATGTGGCACATCTTGAGGTGGCCCAAAGATCACAATCAGGAATCCTCCTTTTGACGTAAATTATAGTGAATCTGTTGGGCTATCACTATCTCTGTTAAAGCAGATGAAAAGGGGCAAAAGGGCACTGCTTTTTGTGCAAACTAAATTTGTGCACAAAAGACAGAAAACTGTTGGAAAAAAAAAATGATGAATTGGCTCCTTCCACTATATAGGCGACTCTGCTCAGAGGACAATGATACCCATGTACACTTATTGTATAAGACTTATCCATGTCGTGTGTATGAGCCCTGTTGCCTTTTTGCCAAGTCGTAGCATGTCAATTATTTCAGTGTTTTTACAGCGCTTTTCACCATTCAAATGAATGAGTGAAAAACACAAGTTAAAAATTTGCAAATACAGTGCATATTATACGCAATTCTCCCGGTTACCACTAAAAAAAACTGAAATAATGCAATGTGTGAACATACCCTAAGACTATAGGCAAAGCTCCTAAATACGAGCATTCAGTATTTCTGCTATGCATGTAATTCAGCCATCAGTGCGCACTTACAGAATTAACAATAAGTCACATGAAATTCAGAAATGAATATGACTCACATAAGGAGGAGGGAAGAACAATATACTGGATTGAACTGTAAAAAAAAATGTCATAAAGTGCACCATATAAGGGGCAGATCAGCACAGTGGAGCTATTTAGACCAAGGCTCGTGAAGGTTAACCACAGCAGTTTTATGTGGCATTCGAGCTGACAGCACCAAACATCTCCAGATTCACTTTATACCGTGTGGCCTTGACCGAGTTAATGACTGATCCGTTCCCTCCTCCTGGGGAAGGGGTTACCTTGAACTTCTATTATGCCAAGTGACAATGAAACAATCAGGACCCCCTCCTGGATACATTGCAACACGGTCAGAAGACTACACACACAGTCATCAAACTTATGTAATGCATCCCATAGGACTGTACAGCAATCATAGCCAGCGCTAGAGAGAATTATGCACCCCAGCAGAAACGTCCTGCACGGGCCGAACATCTCACAAGCATGGCCCCATATCATGTGTTCTGGCTACAAGCCAGAGACAAGCACACAAGGAATATTATCATCACTGGGAATTTTCTAAACAAGGTCACCCTGAAATGCTGTACACTAACATAGGGAGAAATTGTGCAGCATACGCCAAGTTATTTTCCATAGGAACTTATCCAGATTTCTAGGTTTGCCCTATGGCCTATGGATGGAAAAAGATATGCGGAAGAACACGCAAGACTACATAAGACAGATTACTGTGCTATATAGTGGCAGGGCTGGTAGCAGGCCGTGGGCAGTGGCACTACTGACACGTGCACAGTATGTGTGTATTATGTCACTCTACCAGTGCTTATGTATTTATTGTGTGACTTACTAAACAACCTTTTATATACAGATGTAATACACTCACCTAGCGTCCTACGTCGCATTGACATTAAAACCCACCATTTTTTTTTTACCATTAAAAGGGGTTGTACAGGATTAGAAAAACATGGCTTGTTTTCTTTTTTTTTAAAAAAGCCCCATTCCACACCAGTCTTCAGGTGGTAACTCCACGCCAATTAAAGGGAACCTGTCATATCAAAAACCGCTATTAACCTGCAGGTTAGCAATTGTAAAGCCGTGCAGCCACCGCACTGAAAGCGCAGCCAACGGGAGGAAATTAACTTTATTCCTCCTGGCAGCTTCTGGCTTTCAGTCATAGAGGCGAAGCTCCAGATATCGCTCAGCACACAGTGAGTGGCGGCTGTAACCATGCCCCGGCACTGACTGACAGCCAGCTCAGCAGCGCATCAGTACAGAACTGGCTGTCAGTCAGTGCTGAGAGCGCAGTTACAGATGCAGGTCACTGTACTGAGCCTTGACTGAAGCTGCGCTGGCCATGACTTCATGACTAAAAGCTGGAGGAGAAATGAAGTTCATTGCCTTCCGGCAGCCGGGCTTTCAATGTGGTGGCTACACGGCTTTAGAATGCCATTAACCTGTAGACTAACCCCATAGCTGCAGGTTAATAGCTTTTTAAGCTAACAGGTTCCCTTTAAGCTAATAGGCTGAGATATAAACATCACCCACCACCCGAGGACACGTGTGGCACTGATTTTTTTGGTAAAATGGTAAAAGAGTTATGTTTTTCTAATCCTGTATAACACAAACAGTAACCATTGTTTTAATTTCTAGTTCATAAATCAATAGTATATATGGAAATTACAACTGTGTAATATATGTTTATGAGAGAAACCTGCATTTTTCTCTGCCAGGACTGATCATACATTCTCAATATTTTCCATTCAAGGGTAAAATCTGTATACGGTACGTGAAGACAGATTGAGACTGGGGATGCGGTTGGTTTTTATAGGATTCTATGTAGAAGGGAGGAGGGATGAGCTCTGCCTATAGCGCCTCCCTCCTCCACATAGAATCTCATCAGCACCCTCTGCCATCTCCTATCCCAGTGACGTAACAATCTTTCTTCACCGAATACAGATTTTACCCATGAATGGTGAATATTCCTGGAGTCCTGGAGGATATAGACGCAGGTTTCGCTGATAAGCTATATTACATAGTTGCTTATTTTCATGTGACTATTGAGTTATGGGAAAAAAAATTAAAACGATCGTTATTAGATAGTTTTCTGCAACAGCACATGCTAATTTAGGCTTTTGTAGTCAGTCTTGGGAACATTTCACTTGCTTGGTTCTTATGAGGCATTTAGTGGGCGCTGCTACTAGCTCAGGTGTTGGGACAAGGTCATCTGATTTATTAAAAAAATAAATAAATAAATTACAAAGGAATAACAAAAATTGTAAAAACATGGTACTAAATCTACAGAAATCAAAATCTCTAAGGGCCATTAATGAATGTACCCAAGACAACACGTGAAGAGTGAATAATCAAGCAACGTACCAAGAACTCTGTGCACCAGCGCGTGCAGCCTCAGTGATGGTGATATAGACCCCCATCAGGTTTTTTTTATTTATTTAGGGGTGAATACCTATACGTCATTACTACAGCACATGATGGAGTATACCACCCTTTCTATGAATGTGATTAAAAAAATAAGTTCTATAACTTACTAATATGCTTAAATGATGCCAGGTGCCCCAATTGTCAAGTATGCCCTTCGATCCGATGCTCGCTGGCTTCACTTTTCCTGTGTCGGCATGTAAACAGAGGTGTTGGTAAAGGGGGCTGGCTGACTGCTTGTTTCAATAGCTAAGCCAGCCCTCATTTCTGTCACGACCGATTCATAGGCAGAAGGGGCTGACTTGGCCATTAAAATGAGCAGTGGTGACAGCCCAATTAGGAATATATTTAACTACAGAATCAGTGAGAACGGTGCGGCACACAGATACAGTACAGTAATGTCTCATAATACGGTCACATTTATGAACCCTTAGAAAACTGTTACATCGGTAGGAAAGTATTTTCCAGTTGCAATAGGCAGACATTTCCGAGTACTGAACTTATACCTGCATTTCATATTTTCAGCTAAAAATGGAAATGAATACCAGGAGAGGAAAACACAAAAAAGTTTGGGAATGTTTTCCTGGGATTCATTCCCATTTTTGGTTTGGAAACACAAAATAGAAATGGGCCTATATAACACTCTTGAAGACCAAATGACAAGTACGTGGACGTGCCCATGAAAATCTTACATACCTATGCTCCAATGCCCATGTAAGGGAACCTTACTGTTTATGTTTCATAGCAGCTGGGACAAACGGAATAGGAATTTTACGTCTTTAATTACACATTCAAATTGGAATGAAGAGGAAAAAGAAAATGTCACGTTCAATGTGTCACATCGTATGTGGAATAGAAGTGACTTCCAGACAGGGGAGTACAAAATGTGAATTTCTTATATATATATACAGCCTGTCCCAGAGTCCCATTGTGGAGGTCTTACGTCAGCACAGGAGCACCCAGTGCCCTACGCAAAACAAATAAAATAACACTGCTTTAAATCACATTGACAAGCATTAAAGGAGTCTCTTTGTATCCTTAGGGATTCAACAACAAACGTCTTGTACTGTATTACGAAACACCTGAGACACCAAAATGGCTAAAAGCACACAGAAGGTAAAATTTTCCATTTTCACCCTGTGAAACCTCTATACACAGAGCAGGTCTGTTCACACAGGCACCAGTTCTGAGGGCTGTAATGTCATCTGAAGATATATTTGTATTTAGAAATGGCGGGTATGACAGCCTGCTAGTCCTTAGATACCGGATCACTGTCAGGCATCAGGTATATACACAAAGTAATATTAAAACCTATCAAGTTATCGCAATTCTAACAAAACTACTCTTTGCCTTTAATAAAAGTCCAATTTATAAAAAGTGGGGTGAAAACCAACATGGACAGCATTATAACACACAGCTCCAGCTTCTTCAGTCCTGGGAGACAATCTCAGTCAAGTAACTCAAAAAGTTTAGTACAGTATATATGTATACATATGTGTGTGTAGGGGGGCTGGCTGAATGGCTCATATGCATAGCTAAGCCTTCCTCCTTCTCGGTTACATTTGATGTATAGACAGAAGGATGCTAGCTGGCTATTGAAATCATCCAGTTAACCAGCCAAAATGGGAAATGGTGTCCTGTATTGATCACAAGCCAGAAATGGATGTATAGGGACCAGGGACTAGAGCTAGTACCTCTAGATCAGACCCCACTGATAACTGAAGTATATTAGTAAGTTGCATAACATGCTATTTTATGCACATTTAAGTTGTTGTTTTTTATTTGACAACCCCATTAAAGGGATGACTCACGTTGTAAGTTTGGAATACTTACAACCTTTGACAATCCTGTAATACTAATCATATATGGCGTTTCCTACAACCATATCAGCACACTGACACTTGTTACCTTGGTACATATGTTTGGAAGTTCCCTTTTCATTTTGATTCTCAGGTAATATCAAATGTGTTCAGGTCTCTATATCAAGTAATACCAGATACATAAACAAGTAAACTTCCCATCAGAGAACAGGTGATGATTTTATAATCTTTTCAATATTGCACCTTTTTACAGTATTCTACAATGTCATTAATATACACAGACACACAGTAGTCTGACAGATGGATCCAACAGGATGGACATCTCCTATGTGAAACGTTTCATTTGACAGAGCAGCCATCACTGGCATTTTTTATTTCAAGAAAATAAAAAAAATAAAAAGTCAAATTTATTTTTGACCTTTCTAAGCCACTGAGTTTTTTCAAAAACATGACCATTAGTTTTCTAGCGTGAGGACTACATTTCAATGAATATTATCATTCCTATTTCTATCTATACAGACACCATCACAGCAGGTGACAAACTGGAAGCAGAGCCTACTACTATACAATGTCTATGAGCATCAGCCATGATCTCAGAGAATGAATGGTTAAGGAACATCAGTACATATAGTTATGTCCTACCATACCTATACTGACAAATTCTATGAGGATTTTTGTCAAACAGTTAGCGAAAACCAGATCTATAGAATGTGTCTGCAATATTATATATATTTTACAGAAATAAATACATTCGGCAAATAAACTAGTCTGACTAGCACAATAATAGACGTCCACCCTAATGAGCTGTTGTAGGATCAGTCTTTGGGAAGATCCACAGAAGCAGATGGTTAAACTTTCCATTGAAAATGTTTAGAACGTGACATCTAGATGGGCTGACAATAACAAATGGAAACTACAGGAATAAAACGTTTGTATACATTTTAAAGATGCGTTCTAACACTGTCTAAGTATTGGCTTCACTGCATATGCATTGCCCAGACTCTAAAATGGCACAACGCCGGACGGACACATGAGTCGGTGTGTTCCACTTTCTAAATTAACTCTATTAAAAGTTAATAGTTCATTAAACATTTATGGTGTACTAGATTGCTATTAGAGATAACTAAGTGCATTCCACGGGCTCAACGAGGAGGTCTAGAAAAGGAGTGTGACAGCTATGAAGGGAATTTTTGTAATCAGTCATGAGGTAGAGGGATTGGTAGAAGTCACACTGTGCATGGGTCTGCTGGGGCTGCTGCACTGAACTGTGGCCTTCTAATCTTCTGCTGGAGACTTTGTAATGACTTCTCTTCAGCAAGGCTCTGTCCTTCTTCTAATCTTAGCAGACAGGAGGTTGTGATCCTTCAGGATTAAACATTTAGAATTATGTAAACTCCACAGGGGAAAGAAAAGTTAAACAAACGAAGAAAAGTCATGTTATTTAGAAGGGGACAGAAATAGGACTTGGAAGTGCCTAGAAGACTCTCAGCACATGGGTGTAAGAACACTCGAGAATGTAGACCATGGGGGGTGAATGTCCGAAATTTTCACATCCCCTGGTAGCTCTTTGGTTAACCAAACACATTAGATAGCATTAGACAACCGCTGTCTCTGACATCCCCATGTATAGGAACACTAGGTCTCTAGGAGAGAGCTGCTGCCAGAATCACCTGGCAATGACTTATGGTATCTCCTCACAGAACAAAAGAATGAAATTGGTGAATTCTAAGTGCCCAATCCTCATATCCCCCGACAATCTATCAGCACAAAGTCCGGCGGACCCCATACACATTAGATGGACAGCTGACCCTGCTGAAACTAGTGGGTTGGGACAACTTTTTATCTAATATGTTTGGTGGCCTTTAACATCAAGTGATCAAAACAGCTCATGTATTAAAAAGATGCATGTGAATATTATGCTTGGAGAGCCATCCTCTCAAATCTGAAATGTCTCTTGAAGGCACAAATTACATTTCCACAGTGCACATACATGGCATATTTTCATACAAGATAAATCCACTGCATAATAGGGTAACAGGAATGGATATGCCCCCTATGCACACACCCTAAAGAAAGCACCCAATTAGCATGTGGCTTTATCACATCTGCACTGAATCGCTCATATCCTGAGGAATCAATATGACACAAAGTTGGAGACTTTTTCAAACGTGACCATGAACCATTTTTGTAGCGAGTCAAAATAAGTCTGAGCCTCTATGCACGGAATGAGGCAAATATAGACTTAATAGTGCTGTAGTGGGGCAGAAGTGTGATGCTGGTGTTAGTACAGTTCCTTCTCGGGGGTCATAGGGTCGAATCTGACCAAGGGCAACATCTATATGGAGCCTATTCACAGAGTTTGTTTCCTTCAACACTTCAAGACAGACAGGTTAATTTGTAAGGACTGATGTGAGTAATGACATTCTGGGTAGCACTATATAAATTATTACAATAAGTAATGGAGGCTGTAGGTGTTGTAGCCTGCAGTGGAGATCCATTATGATATACACTATACTATACTATACTATACTATACTATACTATGTACAACTCCTACTTGTTAGAAGGGTTTATACAGGGCTCGACAAACCCAGGCGCCTGGTCGCCAGTGGCGCCTAGAAAATGTTGCCTGGTGCTTGAGGAGTTGAGAAGAAAAAAAATTACTCTCAATCCAATCCCACCTCCTGCACGGAGTCATCCAATCGGAGGAAGCAGGGACAGTATCGCTCAGGCCGCCTTCTCCACTTTGCTCCGCCCCCCTTATGCTCCGGGACTGGACAGGGAGAGTTGGGTTACGGGGGAAGGATCGCTGTGGCCGGGGGCCCGTTCTCATCTCCCGCTACCTGTGTAAGTACATACAAAGGCTGTGCTCCCCGGGGAGACGCCGTGTGTGAGGGGGTCTATATGTACAGTTTGTCAACAAAAAAACGGAACAGGCATTTTTTTTTAAAAATTAGTTTCTTTGATTTTTCTGAGAAAAAAACTGAGAATATAAAAAATTTATAAATGTAATGACATCTATTTTTTTTTTTTTAAAAAGCAATTTTTAAAGCATTCGTAAAAATTAAAAAAAAAATGTCAAGAAAAAAACGGAACAACAAATTGGACCACTGGTACTTCAGCTCTAAAATCACAAGGCATGTTCATGGCCACAAAAAGCAAAGTGAAAAACACTAGAATGTTGCCTAAAATCTAAAATATCAAAATATAATATTTATTATCTTTAAAAGTAAAATGTTGTTTATAACGTTTGTAATGTTTTTTTTGTAAACTTAAAAACCAAGTTGGCTTAAAAAAAATTCTGGCTCCTAAATTTTTTGGCTGGCTCCTAGATTCTGAACAACTTTGTCGACCCCTGGGTTTATACATATTAAGATTATTAAAAGGTGTCCCCCCAGCAGGGACACCCAGTCGGCTGTAATTTGTGGGGAAACCTGGCAAGTAGGGGTTTCGTTTTCCTGCAATGCGACCCCACTATGACTGTAAACTGTCAAATCGTGAGGGCATGCATGCTATCACAAGTCCTTGGTGCGAGTAAGCGATCATGTCACTGCTGTCACAAGTCCTTGGTGCGAGTAAGCGATCATGTCACTGCTATCACAAGTCCTTGGTGCGAGTAAGCGATCATGTCACTGCTGTCACAAGTCCTTGGTGCGAGTAAGCGATCATGTCACTGCTATCACAAGTCCTTGGTGCGAGTAAGCGATCATGTCACTGCTGTCACAAGTCCTTGGTGCGAGTAAGAGATCATGTCATAAGTCCTTGGTGCGAATGAGCAATCATGTCACTGTTGTCAAGTCCTTGGTGCGAGTAAGCGATCATGTCACAAGTCCTTGGTGCGAGTAAGCGATCATGTCACTGCTGTCACAAGTCCTTGGTGCGAGTAAGTGATCATGTCACTGCTGTCACAAGTCCTTAGTGCGAGTAAGCGATCATGTCACTGCTGTCACAAGTCCTTGGTGCGAGTAAGCGATCATGTCACTGCTATCACAAGTCCTTGGTGCGAGTAAGCGATCATGTCACTGCTGTCACAAGTCCTTGGTGCGAGTAAGCGATCATGTCACTGCTATCACAAGTCCTTGGTGCGAGTAAGCGATCATGTCACTGCTGTCACAAGTCCTTGGTGCGAGTAAGAGATCATGTCATAAGTCCTTGGTGCGAATGAGCAATCATGTCACTGTTGTCAAGTCCTTGGTGCGAGTAAGCGATCATGTCACAAGTCCTTGGTGCGAGTAAGCGATCATGTCACTGCTGTCACAAGTCCTTGGTGCGAGTAAGTGATCATGTCACTGCTGTCACAAGTCCTTAGTGCGAGTAAGCGATCATGTCACTGCTGTCACAAGTCCTTGGTGCGAGTAAGCGATCATGTCACTGCTATCACAAGTCCTTGGTGCGAGTAAGCGATCATGTCACTGCTGTCACAAGTCCTTCGTGCGAGTAAGCGATCATGTCACTGCTGTCACAAGTCCCTCGTGCGAGTAAGCGATCATGTCACTGCTGTCACAAGTCCTTCGTGCGAGTAAGCGATCATGTCACTGCTATCACAAGTCCTTGGTGCGAGTAAGAGATCATGTCACTGCGGTCACAAGTCCTTGGTGCGAGTAAGCGATCATGTCACTGCTATCACAAGTCCTTGGTGCGAGTAAGCGATCATGTCACTGCAGTCACAAGTCCTTGGTGCGAGTAAGCGATCATGTCACAAGTCCTTGGTGCGAGTAAGCGATCATGTCACTGCTGTCACAAGTTCTTGGTGCGAGTAAGCGATCATGTCACAAGTCCTTGGTGCGAGTAAGCGATCATGTCACTGCTGTCAAGTCCTTGGTGCGAGTAAGCGATCATGTCACTGCTGTCACAAGTCCTTGGTGCGAGTAAGCGATCATGTCACTGCTGTCACAAGTCCTTGGTGCGAGTAAGCGATCATGTCACTGCTGTCACAAGTCCTTGATGCGAGTAGGCGATCAGGTCACCGCTTACTCGCACCAAGGACTTGTGACAGCAATCATGTCACTGCTGTCACGATTCCCTGATACGAATAAGCGATCAGGTCACTGCGGTCACGATTCCCCGGTGCGAGTAAGTGATCATGTCTTTGCTGTCACAAGTCCTTGGTGTGAGTAAGCGATCATGTCACTGCTGTCACGATTCTCTGGTGTAAGTGATCATGTCACTGCTGTCACGATTCCCGGTGTGAGTAAGTGATCATGTCACTACTGTCACAAATCGGTAGTCTACAGTCACCTAGAGTGACTACAGACTTTTGTCCCGAGCCTGGACAACCCCTGTTAACTTCTCTAAAAGGGTATATGTAAATAGATGTTCTTTTTGTTGTGGCTTGTGTTTATAACAGAAGCCTCAATGTTGTGTCAGATCATTTGGCGACAGTCGCCAGCATTGCACCACGAACTCCACTCACTCATATTGAGGTGTCCGATGATCCCGACACAAGCACCTGAATCTGATATTGAGGTCCCTAACTAAGCTTAGTGAATCAACAAATATAAGTCCCCGTTTTTGTCAGAGTACAATGTTAGATTATTTTTGTAGACAAAAAGCTACAATCTTCTAGCCCAAAAATAGCCAAAGTCCTCTGAAGAATGTGTCCCTCTCATGAGGAGACGACTTCTTGTGCATCCAAAGAGAAACTCTCCAGTGAAAACAGAGGAAACCTTGTGAAACTATCTTTCATCCAAAGGCACGAGATGAAAGTTTTGCCATCGTCTGCAGTGCTTTATCATTAAAGATGTATCAGCAATGGAGGCTGTCTGAGCAGAAGTTGTTTCCATAGTAACGCTCCCGCTTCCTCGGCAGCAATGTGCTGTGGTTTTACTCTTCTCTTAGGAAAGCCAGACAGATACTTTCTAAGCCTGTTTAATGTAAGCGCAGGGCGGTCTGGGAGGTTACACGGGGGCTTGTAATATCACCAGAGAGCAACAGATGGATCCCCTAATCTACGAGGTGTAGTGTATTACCAGTATGAGGATAAGGCCGGTATCAGGCGGCAATAACCTGGCTACATGTTATCATCCATATTACAGCTGAGCAACCACAGCCTGGCGGCTCGAATAAAACAAAGATCACTCTTCTCGCGGGCTACTTCTCTAAATGGAGGCTCAGTGGTTACAAAACGTTTCCCATGACCGACAATGCAGCTTTTCAAGATGCTTAGAAATAGAGTCGAGTCCTCGTAGGGTGAAAATGCAGCGGCTGTGAGCTGTATCCTACAGCTGTCAGCCTGCTACATCAGCTCAATCATCTGGATATAAACCGTGGGAGGGAGCTACCTCTCTAACCCCAGGCCAAGTGTAGCAATATTTTAGTGGAAAAAATGCAATTTTTCATAATTTCTTTCCACTTTGTGTTATTCCAATGAAGCACATGAAGGGTTAACCTCCCCGACTGCCGGTGTGAATAACATGAGGGATGCAGTTTTAAAAATGGTATAACTTTTGTGGGCTTTCCAATATATAGGTCCCATAAAAATCACTTGAAAACTGAATAGGTCTGTTTTGTAAATTTTTTTGAAAAAATTTAAATAAATAGAAAAAGAAAAAGAAAATTCCACTGAGCTTAGAAGCCTTCTACCGTCCCAACAAAATAAAAAGACATTTGAAAAGTGATGTGGATGTAAAATAGGCACATGGGAAATGTTGCTTATTTAGTCTGTGTGCTATGACTAAATGGTCTAAATATTTAAGTTTGAAAATTGCTACATTTGTAAATTTGTCAAATTTCAAGATATTTTCATAAAAACAAAAAATTTAAAACATAACCTAAATTTACCACTTGCAAAGAACAACAGGTCACAAAACAAAAATCTCAGTCATCGGGATATGTGAAAGTATTCAAAAGTGATTACCACACAAAATCACAGGTCAATCACAAAATGGGTTTTTGACACTAAAAGGTAATTTTTTTAAATTTATTTTGCTTACATATTTCTCGGTGCTTTTCAGACATCAACATCACTGTCACTATTGGGACACCCAATCTAGATTCCCTATCAGTATGTCTTTGGAGTGTGGGAGGAAACCCACGCAAATACAGGGAGAACATACAAACTAATTGGTGGGATACGACCCAGGGCCCCAGGGGTGCAAAGGAACAGTGCTAACCACTGAGCCACCATGCTGTCCATGGTATGTGCACACAATGTTTTTATCCGACCACCTGAACAGCTGAACAAAATAAACACATGAATTTTTATGTAAAAATTACTGACTGTTCAGATGTTCAGTCTTTTGAGTGTCTTAACTGCCTCAGGTTTCCAAAGATGCCAAGCCGTTAAAAGAAGTGACCCGACCATTCTGAAGGTGTTTTCCACTCTAAAGAGGCTCTATATATTATAATAAAAGTTAACGGGAAAGCTGAAAAGACGCATAGAAGATGTCCGATTGAAGAGAAGTAGGAGATAGATATTCTGGTAGATCGCGCTGCTGTGAAAAAGAGTAGTTCCTCATGAGGCAATACTTGAAGTAGCTTTTATTAACGCGTTTTAGGTTCATACGAAACCCTCTTAAGGAGGAGCTACATATGTAGTTCAGTTTTGAGAAAAGGTTAAGTACGAACCTGAACTGCGTTAATAAAAGCTATGTGCAGTATTGCCATACGTGGAACTACTCCTTTTTCACAGCAGCGCGGTTTACCAGAATATCTATCTCCTACTTCTCTTCAATCTACATCCAGAAAAAGATCCTCTTATCTGCAGACGTGACTGCAGCAGCTGAATAAACTTTGGGCATTTATTGGAGTTGTGACATATACAACCCAATCTGGTGAGCAACCACCTCACCACCCGATTTCACTTTTAAAATACATCATTATCCTATGTGCACTTGTCTCCCTTTTTCTTTTCTGGAAGAGGTCCGGGCATCTTTTGGGCGTGTTCTTAGCATTTTTGTTTCAAAAGTTCTTCATTGTTTAATTCATGAAGTGTCTTCTGCTTAAGACACTTTATGAATTAAGAGGCGCCTCTTGATAAAGATCGGCAAAACGCGCGTCGGTGTGTGTCGTCATCATCTCTACCTCTGTTGGGGGGTTCCAGGGAGTGGAGGGCTCTTTTTGGACACTGTTGTGGGTGAGTCGCATAATTGTTTTCGATACAGGGGAGTGGTCTGGGCATTAATTGGTATTACCTCTATAATTTGCTGAAATTGTGCATTGATACTGTATGCAATACAACATTCAAAATCCCATATTCATTTTCTCTATGCAAGTGCAACTACTCTTATTGACATATTCACATTGTGTGTGCCTTGTCATCTCTGTGCGTGCAATATTACACTTAATATCCCATATCCACCCCTTCTCTATTTATATGCAACCGCCCTCCGTTACATACTTATATGTTGATTCATTGTGGCTGCCCTGTCATCCTTGTGACCCCCTAGCATCTGGCACCATGCACTTTATATCCCTCCCTATGTGATGTTTCATACTTGTCATTATGTAATTTCTACCTAATAAAATCATGCTTTTATGCCACATTACTCATTTGTTCTCCTTTTTCAATATATTAAATATGTGAGTAGGCAACTATCGGCCAGGGGCTCGACATTTTTGTCTAGATACCGCGGTCCATTTAGCTTTATATGGTGGGCCACCGTTTGTTCCACTACATACACTATGTAGAATTGTTACCAGCCATAACACAGGTTTGTTGCTACCATGCACAGCTCTTTCTGCTTTACTTTCCCCCTCCCCAACACCTTCTAATTTAATGTGGCAGCTTTTCCGAGAAACTATTGCTTTACACACACCTCTTACGTGGCATCGTTTCAATAGCCTGGGCAAAATCAAAGGAGACAACCTCAGCTGAATTGCTTCTTTTGAAATTAGAAGCCATCTCCTGAATGTACGTAAATTAGATTAATACAGCATGGCCTGTCCTTCAAGAACAAAAGTAGCAGTGGAAACAAAACAGAACATCATGGAAACAGGGAAAGGAGCAATCCTCTCAATAAAGGCTGTTATGGTCCCTTAGGTGATTGTGGAGCATTTTTCAGCAGCAGATCATGTCAATGACAGTTACATCTGCTTCTGGTATGCAAAACGAAAGTCATGATCACAGAACATATTTGCAAACATACATTACTGTAGAAGTGAAAGAGCATCTCTCCTAGTGCTAACCATGCATATTATGGGGTCAGGTGAGCGTATGAAAAATCATCTGATTTTCACCTGTATGTCATCTGTATGACTGTCTTTTACATCTGTGTGACATTGGTGTGTCCACCATATTTATACAACAGTTAAAACATGTACAAGTAGTGTTGAGCGATACCTTCCGATATCAGGAAATATCGTATCGGATTGGATCGGACAGATACCCAAAAAGTATCGGATATCGCCGATTCCGATACCGGAAACCAATGCAAGTCAATGGGACACAAATATCGGAATGAAAATAAACCTTTTCTTTCCTTGTAGGTTAATTCTACATGAAGTAAAACAACTAAGAATAATGTAGAATGTATTACATGAAAAGCCGGCAATTGATCAGCGGCATACACCGGTACCCGACAATTTAGAACAGAAAGAATAGAGCTTCACACATAGATTAGATAGATAGAAACATGTCAGTCACATATATATGAAGTACAGTGACAGTGTTGCTTACTGTACTTGTCATTTAGTGTTAAAATAAAGGATTTATTTGAAAAAAAATTGGCGTGGGGTTCCCCTTAATTTTAGTCTCTAGCGGAGGTTAAGCAGACGGCTGGGGCAGATGTTTGAAGCCTGGGAAGGGGGTAATACCCACGGAGCTTCCCAGGCTACTAATATCAGCCCCCAGCTGAATACCTAGCCTTTACTAGCTATTAAAATGGGGGACCCCCTCAAAAAAATGACGTGGGGTCCCCCCTAATTTAATAGCTAGCAAAGGCTAGGCAGACAGCTGGGGGCTGACATTAATAGCCCAGGAAGGGTGCCATGAATATTGGCCCCCTCCCAGGCTAGAAACACGAGCCGTCAGCCGCCCCAGAAATGGCACATCCATAGGATGCGCCAATTCTGGCACTTAGCCTCGCTCTTCCCACTGCCCTGTAGCGGTGGCAGTGGGGTAATAGGGCTGGGGTTGATGTCAGCTTATAATGCCAGCTGACATCAAGCCCAGGTTAGTAATGGAGAGGCGTCTATAAGACACCCCCATTACTAACCCCATAGTCAAAGTTAAAAAAAACACAAACACCCAGAATAAAGTCCTTTAATTGAAATAAACACACAATTCTTTATTGTTCTAAATTAAACTCTACTTACCATCACGCCCATTCCAGCTGAAGCCAACGATCTCCTGCAATAAAAGAAAAATAATAAAGCAACCTCATCCTTACCTTTCCATGGTTCCCAGGACAGCTTCAGCTCTGCTACATCGAGATGACAGGCTGGACCGCAGGAGAACGCTGCCATCCAGCCTGTCATCCCGCAGACACTGAGAAGCGCAGGCATGCTTGCGCTCCTCAGTGTCTCTCTGTGACGGCATCCAGATGAGCAGAGTTCATGTCCAATGAACTCAGCTCACCTCATGCACGTCACTGACAGCGTGGGAGAATTCTCCTGCACTCAGCGCTTCAGCGTGAGAATTTTCCCACGCTGTCAGTGACGTGCATGAGGTGAGCTGAGTTCATTGGACATGACCTCACCTCATTCACGTCACTGACAGCGTGGGAAAATTCTCACGCTGAAGCGCTGAGTGCAGGAGAATTCTCCCACGCTGTCAGTGACGTGCATGAGGTGAGCTGAGTTCATTGGACATGACCTCGGCTCATCTTTATGCCGTCACAGAGAGACACTGAGGAGCGCAAGCATGCTTGCGCTTCTCAGTGTCTGCGGGATGACCGGCTGGATGGCAGCGTTCTGCTGCGGTCCAGCCTGTCATCTCGATGTAGCAGAGCTGAAGCTGTCGGGAACCATGGAAAGGTAAGGATGAGGTTGGTTTATTATTTTACTTTTATTGCAGGAGATCGTTGGCTTCAGCTGGAATGGGCGTGATGGTAAGTAGGAGTTTAATTTAGAACAATAAAGAATTGTGTGTTTATTTCAATTAAAGGACTTTTTTCTGGGTGTTGTGTTTTTTTTAAATACTTTACTAGAAATTCATGGTGGTCATGTCTAATATTGGCGTGACCCCATGAATTTCAGGCTTAGGGCCAGCTGATAATGCAGAGCTGGCCTTAACCCCTTTATTACCCAGTGAGCCACCGCACCAGGGCCCTGGATGATTTGGGTACAGCGCCAGAAGATGGCGCTTCTATGAACGCGCCATTTTCCGGGGTGGCTGCGGACTGCAATTTGCAGCGGGTGGGGCCCAGAAAGCTTGGGCCTCCCTGCGCTGCGGATTCCAGCCCCCATCTGCCTAGTTGTACCTGGCTGGACACAAAAATAGGGCGAAGCCCCACGTTTTTTTTTTTTAATTATTTCATGAAATTCATGAAATAATTAAGAAAAAAAGGGCTTCCCTATATTGTTGTGTCCAACCAGGTACAAATAGGCAGCTGGTGGTTGGGGGCAGCCCGTTCCTGCCTGCTGTACCTGGCTGGACACAAATATAGTGCGAAGCCCCACGTCAATTTTTTTTTAATTATTTCATGAAATAATTTTTTAAAAAAAGGGCTTCCCTATATTGTTGTGTCCGGCCAGGTACAAATAGGCAGCTGGTGGTTGGGCGCAGCCCGTTCCTGCCTGCTGTACCTGGCTGGACACAAATATAGGGCGAAGCCCCACATCAATTTTTTTTTAATTATTTCATGAATTTCCTGAAATAATTAAAAAAAAATTGATGTGGAGCTTCGCACTATATTTGTGTCCAGCCAGGTACAGCAGGCAGGAACGGGCTGCGCACAACCACCAGCTGCCTATTTGTACCTGGCCGGACACAACAACATAGGGAAGCCCTTTTTTTCTTTATTATTTCATGAATTTCATGAAATAATTTAAAAAAAAAAATACGTGGGGCTTCTCCCTATTTGTGTGTCCAGCCAGGTACAACTAGGCAGCTGGGGGCTGGAATCTGCAGCTCAGGGAGACCCAAGCTTTCTGCTGCCCCCCGCTGCAAATTGCAGTCCGTAGCCACCCCGGAAAATGGCGCGTTCATAGAAGCTGGATGCTGTACCTGGCTGGCATACAAAAATATGGCAAAGCCCACGTCAAAATTTTTGGGAAAAATTAATTAAAAAATAAATAAATAATTTAGGGACTACATCTTTATTAACTCCTCAAATGTCATTTAGTGTTAAAATAAAGGATTTATTTAAAAAAAAATTGGCGTGGGATCCCCCATAATTTTAGGCTCTAGCGGAGGTTAAGCAGACGGCTGGGGCAGATGTTTGAAGCCTGGGAAGTGGGTAATACCCACGGAGCTTCCCAGGCTACTAATATCAGCCCCCAGCTGAATACCTAGCCTTTAATAGCTATTAAAATGGGGGACCCCCCCAAAAAAATGACGTGGGGTACCCCCTATTTAATAGCTAGCAAAGGCTAGGCGGACAGCTGGGGGCTGATATTAATAGCCCAGGAAGGGTGCCATGAATATTGGCCCCCTCCCAGGCTAGAAACACCAGCCGTCAGCCGCCCCAGAAATGGCGCATCCATAGGATGCGCCAACTCTGGCACTTAGCCTCGCTCTTCCACGCTGCCCTGGTGCGGTGGCAGGGGGTAATAGTGGTGGGGTTCATGTCAGCGCCAGCTGCCATGAAGCCCTGGTTAGTAATGATGGGCGTCTATAAGACACCCCATTACTAACCTACAAAGTGTTAAAAAGAAAAAACACACTACAGCCAGAAAAAAATAATTTATTTGAAATAAAACACACAATTTTATTTAATTCTTAGTTTACTAAAAAAAAAATAGTTACCTGTCCACGTTCCTGCGCTTGTCTCCCATGCACAGCTGTCACATCTGGAGATGGTGACAGCTGTGCATGGCTGCTGTAAGCTCACGCTGCCGGGAACACGTCCGCTCCCGGCAGCGGGAGCCACTGACTGAGGTCACCGGAGTGCATTCAGGCAGCGCAGCTCCGGAGACCTCCTTT
Organism: Phyllobates terribilis; assembly: GCF_046119375.1. Classification (NCBI taxonomy): domain Eukaryota; kingdom Metazoa; phylum Chordata; class Amphibia; order Anura; family Dendrobatidae; genus Phyllobates; species Phyllobates terribilis. The sequence continues at coordinate 201,973,571 of NW_027362762.1, read as the reverse complement.
ACGGCACTGCTGTACCGTGGGAATTTCTCAGGATACAGCAGGGCCGTAAAGGAGCTAACCGGAGCAGTGCTGCCTGAACTCCGGCGAACCCGCTTATGCAATGACGGGGCTGATTTACGGCCCCATCATTCTAGCGGCGGCAGCGGTTCAGAGCGGTCACATTCTTTGTGGTTGCTCTAAACTGGAGATCATCGTGGGACACTCGTGGACTACTACGGAGGGGTAAGGATAAGGTTGTGGTTTATTATTTTATATTTTATTACAGGAGATCGATGGCTTCGGGGAATTAGGTGTCTAGGTGAGTATAGGTGTAGTTTTTTATCTTTTACTTTATTTTAGGTGGTGATCGGCGGGGACAGGTAATGTATGAACTAATTTATTGTAGGTAACCACTGGCCACCAATGACATGTATTTAAAATTTATTGGGGACACAGTAGGGCAATTTAAATAGCAGGATCAGGCTGATGGGAACTACTGCTCCCATCGAGCTGATCCTGCTGGCACGAGTGGTCGGGGGACAGACATAGGCCGATGGGAGTAGTAGTGTCACATCGGCCTATGTCTGCCTGCACGCACACACCCGCAGACATCGCACAGACACCGCACACACACGCACAGACACCGCGCACAGACACCCACACACACCAATCATGACGGGCTGATCGTCTGGGAGGTGAGGCTGACCTGTGCGGCCGTGGGAAAGTTCATGCGAGTTCATGCAATGCAGTCAAGCATGAACTCACGTGAACCCTCTGAGGGCACCGCGGCTACTTCAAATGAACAGCTGATCAGCATCACCTGATACCTCAGCTGTTCATTTGAAATAACCGGCGGGAAAGCGCAGCACAGAACTGGAAAGCCGGCGGTGAAGTCTTTTCACTGCCGGCTTCCCCGCCCGGGTCCTTCGCTCCCCGCTCCTTGGTGCTGCGCTCCCCGCCCGGTCCTAACTTACGATCGGGATGGGAGGTGGCGAGGGGAGCGGAGGATCGGGGTGGGAGGCTGCGGGGAAGCAGTATGGGGCTGTGTGATTGTTTAAAAGCCGGCGGCTTTTTACCGCCCGCCGGCTTTTAAACGATCAGGAGAATTCTCCCACGCTGGGATGGCATTCTGATGACAGGCTGAATCTCAGCTGAGCGCTGCCATCCAGCTTGTCATCCTTCAGAGACACTGCAGAGCGCAGGCATTATGGGAACTTCCGATTCCGGCATTCGATATTGTAACAGTATCGGAATTAAGTATCGGAATTCCGATACCGCGAATATCGGCCGATACCCAATATTTCAGTATCGGAATGCTCAACACTATGTACAAGATGTTCAAATGTATAGTTTCCTAGGCTAATAGTGGCAATGTATCTCTAAAAGTCGAACGCAATATAGATGTTCTGTATAAGATTGTGTTGTTTTTTTCTTCTTTTTTTACCCATAGACATCTGTTTACAATGAGACAGTATGAAAAACAGACATCTGAAAAGCCCTATTAATTTACATTGGTCAGTATACTGTCCATTAGTTACACTGATGGCACACGTCCGTATTATACGCTTGTCTGAATAATCCCCAACTTGCATTGTGTCCTCCTGACTCTCCCCCCAATAAGCAGATATCAGGGCAGAGAAGGACTATAGAAAACATGCAAATTAGCACTCCTGTATAGCAAAAGTCATAAGTTACTTACCGGAAACGGGATTGTTCGGAGACCATGACAGCACCACGAGAGAGGGGATCCGCCCACCAAGGACATGAAACCTACAAGCTTAAAAGGGGCGGCCCTCTCTTCTCACCTCAGTTTGGATTACAGAGCATTGAGAGGACCACCAGGTTAGTAGACATAGCAAAACATGATAAACCAACATTTCTATAAATCACCAACTTAAGAGTGAAAATTAATAAACAAGGAGTGCTCCCACCAATGTGAAGGGAGGGAATATAAGGGTGCTGTCATGGTCTCCGAAAAATCCCGTTACCGGTAAGTAACTTATGACTATCGGTCGACCATGACAGCACCATGAGAAAATTACAGAGATGAAGAAGTTTAGGGAGGGACTACAGCTTGGAGCACCCTTCTCCCAAAAGGGAGATCAGACGAAACACCCGAATCCAGTCTATAGTGCCTAGAGAAGGTAGACGGAGATGACCAGGTAGCAGCCTTACATATGTCTTCTATCAGACACCAGTCTTCTCCGCCCAGGAGGTAGTCACTGCCTGGGTGGAGTGAGCTTTCAATTCATGTGGTATTTCCTCACCGCTGGATGTATAAGCTAGGGAAATAGCCTCCCTCATCCATCTAGCTATGGTGGACTTTGTGACTTTAGAGCCTTTCCTAACACCATGGTAGGATATAAATAACAAACTAGCTTTTCTAAACTCTTTGGTGACCAAGAGGTACCTAATTACACATCTCCTTACATCTAGTGTGTGAGCGAAATATGCTCTCCTCTATGCCTTCCGAACTCCAAATATTAAAATTATATTTTCGAGATCTCGAGGAAATCAATACAGCACAGCCTTATAATGGTGTACTAGGAAAGACTTCTGCTTTATTAACATATGGGGTCCTTTAAATAGGGTCAGAGACAAAGGAATAGTTCCCTCTGACCCATGAACCAATAGTAACCTTAGGGGAGTGAATCGTAATGTGAAACCTCACTGCCCCTCAGTGTTGCCTGATGACCATTACATAAGAGTGAAGACAAAATGGATACCACAGACAAACAAGATGGATTCTTTTCGCTCACAAGTGTATGAAACTCTTCTTCTTTCCAGTTACCCAGATTAGGGCATTAGGAGGGTAGGACTACTTCTTGGAGTCTGTGAAAACGGATAGCTACTTTAGAGAGATAGGCGGGATCAGGATTAAGAATTATTTTATCATCCAGGATCTGAGTGAAGGGCAAGGCCTCTCCTAGCAGATGTTAAAGCTATCAGAAGTGCTGTTTTAAGGGAGAGGGGCTTAAGAGTGGCTAACTCTATTGGCTCAAAGGTTAGACCAGTTAAGGCTTTAAGAACCAAATTTAGATCCCAGGGAACCAATTTGCTTTTGACAATGGGCCTGGACCTAAAGGCGGCTTTAATGAAATGAGAAATCCAATAATTACTCGCCAGATCACAGCTATATAAGGCGCCACACATGAACCTTCAGGGTGCTAGTGGCTAGCCCTAACGCAAGACCTTTTTGCAGAGATTCTAGAATTTTACTTATTGGAGCCTCTTCACAGACTCTGGAACCGTAAAAAGATAAAAACTTCTTCCAGGTTCTCGCATAAATTCTGGTTGCAATAGGCTTACGGCTATGCATTAAGGTGGTCACTAAGCCTTGGGAGAAACCCTTTTTTCTTAATAGCTCCCCTTCAAGTTCCATACCATCAAGTGGAGGTCAGACACTTGAGGATGGACTATAGAACCCTGGAAGAGGAGATCCAGAACTTCTGGTAGAACCCAAGGATCTGACACAGACATGCTCCTGAGGCATGAGAACCAGGGCCTCCTGGGCCAAAAGGGTACGACCAGCAGAACTCTCGCCTTGTCCTCCCTGATAACCATAGGAAGAAGGGTTAAACAAGGGAAAGGCATAGGCTAGACTGAACACCCAAGGTGAGCGTTTACTGCCAGGGGTTTTTCTTTGGGATCCAGGGAACACAAGAGCTGAGTTTTCCAATTTAACTTTGCAGCAAATAAATCCACTACTGGAGGTCCCCATCTTTGGACAATTTGGGAGAAAATGTCCTGATATAGTTCCCATTCCCCCTGTCTCAGGGTATAGCGGCTTAAGTAGTCTGCCCTTGAATTTTCTTTTCCCTTTATATGAAGGGCTGTTAGGGAACGAAGATGGCATTCCGAGATCTGAAAGATGATCCGCCACTCAGAGATCTTGATCGTGTACCCCCCCTTGGTGGTTCACGTAAGCTACTGCGATTTTATTATCAGAGAAAACTTTTACATCATGATTTTGAAGAAAAACTAGAAAATAATTGACTGCCCCATCTATCGCTAGCAAATCTTTAGCGTTGGAGGAGAGACTCTTTCCCGAATTAGACCAAGACCCCTGGGTTACCATATCTCCCAGATGGGGCCCCCACCCACTGGAACTGAAATCGGTAGTAGTTGTTCGGGTTGTTCTAAAAACCCAGGGGACCCCTCTGGATAAGTTCACTTCATCATCCCACCACTGTAAGAATTAAACTGACCGGGAAGACCATGAAAACCTCCCCTCTAAGCGCCCCTTCAACATAACTTCATTATGCAGTACATCCCATTGTAAAACCCTGGAGTGATATGGAGCCCACAGAACCCCGGGAAGGCAAGATGTCAGGGTACCTAACAGGGACATCGCAGCTCTCAGGGACATGACTGGGTTTGACACTGCCCTTCTTACTTGATCCCTGATCCTTAGTTTTTTGGCTTCAGGGAGTTAACATGTCTGAGAATCTGAATCCAGCATAACTCCTGAGAATAGCTGAACTTTTGTGGTCGTTAACCTAGATTTATTTAAATTGAGGACCCAGCCCAGATTTTCTAAGATGGAGATCACTATTTTTAGATGCTTAGTACATTGAAGGGCCGAGTTACCAACTATCAGGAAATCATCCAGATAAAGGATAATTAATATGTCATGCTCTCTAACATGAGCCATTAACTCTGCCACGATTTTGGTAAATACCCGGGGGACTATGGCTAAACCGAATGGCAGGGCCCTATATTGAAAGTGCTTGATGACCCCATCTATAACCATGGCCACTCTAAGATATTTCTGGTAATCTGAATGGATAGGTACATGGTAATAGGCGTCTTTCAAATCCAAAACTACCATGTAACAATCTGGAAAAAGCAATTTTATTGTTGACCTTATAGATTCCATTTTGAAGGTGGGGATTAACAGGAATTTATTCAGGGCTTTTAAATTTATAATACACCTGAAAGAACCGTCCGGCTTAGAGACCAGAAAGAGGGGAGTAAAATCCCAACCCCTTTTCGGACGCCGGACCTCCACCAGGACTGCTTTTTGAACAAGGTCCAGTTCTTCTTCCTGAAGAGTGAGTTGTTCTAATATACAGGAACGGACAGGGGTCTTGATAAACCGTCCACGAGGAACGGCTTGGAACTGGAATCTCAGACCCAAACCTGGGCTACAAGTCATTGACTCGATTTCCTGGGCACCCGAGTGGAAGACGACGTACTGAACAGAAGACCTCTACCTTTTGGTTTACGGTCTTCCCATTTATCCTGGTCTCTCTGTGGCTTTTTACGCACAAATCTTCTCCTATGAAAAGACCGCTTATAGGCAGGCATGGACAGGCTAGGGAAACCTTTCTTTCCTGTCGCTTGCTTTGTCTAGGATTTTATCCAGGACTGGACCGAAGAGATGTTCCCCTTTGCAAGGTATAGCACAGAGTCTAGTTCTAGCCTGGATGTCACCAGGCGAACACTTGAGCCACAGGGTCCTGCGGACTGTATTAGACATGGCGGCCAATCTAGCAGCTAACTTAACAGAGTCCGCGGAAGCATCCGCTAGGAAGGCTGCTGCCCGCTGCATGAGTGGGATACTAGACAAGATCTCTTTCCTGGATTTGTTGTTTTCTAAATGCGATTCCAGCTGATCTAGCCATATCATCAAAGACCTAGCTGTGCAAGTCGCAGCAATTGCCGGTTTTAAAGCCACAGCGGTTGTCTCCCAGGTGCCTTTGAGAAACATCTGCTTTTCTGTCCAGAGGATCTATAAAGGCCCCCATATCATCAAAGGGGAGAGATTACTTTTTAGAAGCTTTAGTTATGGCTGCGTCTAGTTTGGGAGCCTTCTCCCAGGAGGAGGAGGCCGAGTCCTCAAAGGGGTACTTTCTTTTAAAGAATGGGGAGAGAGAACCCTTTCTTTCCGGCTTTTGCCACTCTCTATGGATTAGACCCTGAAGTTTATCATTAAACGGGAAACATTTTCTCTTCCTCTGCCCCAGTCCTCTGAACATGACGTCTTGGACTGACTTCTCTGGTCTGAGGTCTGTAATGCCCATGGTTGAGCGTACCACTTTAACCAACCCATCAACTTAATTTAATGGAAAGCAGTGCTGGCCTGAACCACTATCCGAAGATGAAAAAGATGAAGATGAATCGTTAAGAGTCCACCTCCTCGGCTGATGATAGGGAATAATCAGGAGTTGGGGAGACCTCATGGTTAGCTTCCTTCCTCTTAGACTTTTTAGAGAGGAGTTTGCTCACCTCTGATTTAACTAGGGTTTTTAAGCCTGGGGCGAAACTAGGGGTTTCATCCGCCAAAGTTTGGTTTATGCAGGACTGGTAGTCTTTTGGAATATGAGTACGCCAATAGGGCCTCGCATAACACACATTGCTTGTGTTTGGTTTTGGAGGTACACTTCTTCCCCTAAACGGATAAGAAGGGGGGACACCTTATTACTCAAGTGAACTTTCTCGAAGATCACTTACCCAGAGCTCAAATAGCCAGTACCGGTTTAGCTGGAGGACCTTTCTTAGCCGGGGGATCGTCCCTAGGGGCTTACAGATTCGTCCGTCTTGTTAGAGTCACGATGGCCGGACAGGGTTTGTTTACCTGCAGTCCGAGAATTGCTGGTGACTCGAGGGGGTAGTGTCTCCTGGGGCTCCCCAGGCGACCGCTGAGATGGAGAAAGCGGCGGCCGCTGGATTTGCTGCTGCTCGTCTTCAGAATCCATTAGCAATAGAGTTCTGAAGTAGCTGGTAAGCCTAGAGCAGCGATATCTGGATGCTTAAATAGGAGCGTCTACTTCCCTTTAATTTCCCCCTTTTTTTTTTTCACATCATTGCCATCTGCTGGTTGGAGGGGGAGAATGCAGCACTCACGCGGCGTCTGCATGCATGTGGACCGGACTTCCTGTCTGGTTACATGACCGCCCGGCATCAGGCCCCGCCCCCAGCTTAGTAAAAGACCGGAAGAATGCGGTGCCGGTCATAGAGGAGCAGCTCCTGTAATTGGTGCTTTCTCCCTCCAGCTGCCTGCTCCAGCTAGCGTTCACCTGCTGCTAGGGGCGGCCCTACCCTGGCCGGGGTGCCGCTCCCCCAGCGTCCTTGCGCGCAGGTCTGAGGCTGCCAAGCCCAGACAGGGACACAGCCCCCCAATGCTGTGCCCACCTCAAGTTGGGGCTGCCGTCCCCAGATAGGGGCGCAGCCTCCGTCATCACGATCCATCTGGCTGGAGCTGCCACCCCAGACAGGGGCGCAGCTCCCACAGCCCAGGGTACAGGACGGTACTGGAGCTGCTGATCCCAGACAGGGGCGCAGCTCGACAGCACGCTTCTTCCGGACATCTTCACAGGTAAGCCTGTCAGAGGTTCCCTCCATCAATGACAGGAAACCAAACTGAGACGAGAAGAGAGGGCCCTCCCTTTTAAGCCTGTAGGTTTCTTATCCTTGGTGGGCGGATCCCCTCTCTCGTGGTGCTGTCATGGTCGACCGATAAATAGGTAATTACATGTAAGTCAATGTTAAACCCTTTATACCTTGCAACATGATTAAAAAAAATCTCTAACAAGCACCACAGCTCCTTCATTTATGCACATTATTTGAAACCAGAGGTACACTTAGCAATAATAAAAGGGGTTCATACCGACAAGATGCAGAACTAGAGATAGGTAGCGGATCTACTTGAGGGGAGGGGTGAGGCAAGGGAATAGACACCCCAAGCCAACTTTCATGGTGAGGGCAAGTCAGATTCCTGGGCGATTGCCACAAAGTGCTTTTATATCAACGACCACAGGACACCAATACAGTGAAAACTTGTGGTAGTGCATGGAGCAATGGACTCCCTGCTCAACCATCCGTTACCTTGGAAGACGCAGGATTCTTCGGATCTATGGCCCATTGGACACCAGAGCCAGGCACAGGTGCAATGGGGGGAGGAGGGGACATGGAGCTGTGGGGAGTAAGTAGAATGGCTTGCTTTCTGGGGCATCTTTTTCTAAAGAACTCAGGTGACAATACTTTGAAGGGGTACTTAAGGGGCATTGTGCTTCATTAAAGGAGTACTCAATGTATTATTATTCAAGAAGATAGTACTCTGGGCTATTATTCACTAAGTGGACACTCTAGGAATTATTATTCATGAATGGACACTTTGGGCATCAATACTCTGGACATCACTATTTTAATGGAGCAATCAAAAGAAAATTATTACTTTATAAGGGCCACATGGGTGACATCATAACTGTGTAGGGTCAAACGGGGATCACTTATGTTCGTAGGTCACACACGAGTCATTTTCTAAAGAAGGTATTGTAACAACAAGCAGAAAATTGGTGGGTGGTAGGATGGGAAGTTAGTGTAGGGAATAGAAATGTGAAAAACAAAATGTTTGTGTTGCAACTCGGCAGATAAGGAGTGCTTGGAAGTAGTCATCATGGTGGTCTGGGACAGATGGAGAATATGGGAAAAGTGATTAACTCCAATCAGAAAGGACATCACTTGTGAGTCTGTATTCTAATCCATTTTATGGTCTGCAGAACTGGTATCTGACACTGTATGATTGTTGAATGATTTACATATTTGTCCTGTTCTTTTCATAGTTTTTAATTTAATAACCACATTGCCTGCTGGGGGTCTCTCTATACCCACAGTGATTAGGGTGCACCTCTGCAGTTCTAAACGTGCGTTAACTGGGTTAGTGGCCCACTGAGATATGTTCTGCCCCTATCCTCCATGCTGAACTCATAGCTACATCTGCTGGAAATGTACCCAAGGTCAGAGCAATGATAACCAACCAATATCACTGCACAATTAGGCAGATTTGCTGTCTGGAAGCTTAGTAATGTTTGGTGACAAAACCTATTTGCTGCCATATTTTTGCTAACACAGCTTTCACAGAAGCAGGTGTACAACTCCGAATAGATTTTTTTTTTTACCAATTAAACAGAAATATTTCCTAGTATTTTTCCATTTTAGAGAGGAAAAAGACCTTCACATTGATCCTGTAAATAACCTATGAATTATGGAGATTCAATCTACATCCAAAGGAAAGTAATTTTGTAAATCTGTCATAGAATAACACCTTGCTCACATGTGGAATTACTTGTTGCAGAAATTTAGAAATTTCTGTGATTATCCCTTTTATCTGAACGGGACATGCAGAAACAACCTTATTCTGATGTACAGAATGAATGCTTTAGATATGAAACATTGTAGGAGATGAGTAAGAACCGTGCTGGTTCAAAAAGTCATCCTCTCTATTTTTTTAGGGCCCCTTTCCCAATTGCTCTTTAACATGTTTTTAATTTCTTTTCATTAAATGTGAAGTTTTAATATATAACATTTTTTCTTTTGGGATGGCTGGATCTTTTCTATTGCTCTTGTGCCTCCCCCATCCTCCAGCTGGGATTTTTTCCTTCCCTGCATCCCCTACCAGGACTAAAAGATCCCAGGGCTATGCTTACACTTCAGGAGAGCTGAGAAGTATTTTTATTTTTCTGGATTATAATACTGGCTGTAACTTTGGATAAGTGCAACACAAGTAATACAATTATCTCTTGATAAAGGCTGTAAATTGGACGTATCATTAAAGTATTAATATATACGAGCTTCATGAAGGCTTCTATGCTGTTACTCAGTTCGGTGAGAGCTTATTCCATTTAGGATTTCCTTAAAGAAATATTAAAAAAAAAAAGCATAACTAACTTTCTACTCCACTCTACCTCCATATCAAATGCAAAATACAGACACATGGAAGAAGAGCGGCTTCTGGGAAACTCCTCTCTCCTAGGTCAGTCTGTATTGCTTGTGGCTGCTAATGCATTAGATTACATTGCTAAATGACTTCCTTGTTTGTTCCTGCAGCTTCACACTCATCCTCGCAGGTCAAACATTTATTTCCTTCCTTCCATGCTTTATCCAGCAGCAGAATCAAAATTAGTCAGGGCCATGGTCTGGCAAGAGAATCATTGTCCCTTCTATCAGGATCCGCTTGTAACTTAATGGGAAAATCTTACAATAATAAAAAAAAAAAAAATTACAATTGTAATTGTGTATATTTAGCATCCTATGTAAATCCTCCTAAGGGTATGTGCACACTTTCAGTATTTGTAGCCGTGAAAATCTGCAGCAAATACTGGAGCGTTGGCAGTGTAAAAAAATGCACTTTTTCTGACTATTTTTTTTTGCATTTTTTTCCCAGTCATTTGAATGGATGAAAAATGCTGCAAATATGCTGAAAGAACTCACTAACAGAAGGTTTGAAATAGCTTCAAGTCTGCAAGGAAAATAATATGCAGCATGTGCATGAGATTTAAGAAATCTCATTCACTTTGCTGGTACAGCAAAAATGCTGCATTTTTTTTTTTTTTTTTTTATTTTTAGGGGAAAAAAGCACGAGAAAAAATGCAAAAGTAAACATTCCCTAAGATTGGCTTCGTACATCTGCTTGTCTCAAGGATGAGATGTCATAGTATACAGGTGCTTCTCACAAAATTAGAATATCAAAAAGTTAATTTCAGTTCAATACAAAAAGTGAAACTCATATTATATAGAGTCATTACAAACAGAGTGATCTATTTCAAGTGTTTATTTCTGTTAATGTTGATGATTATGTCTTACAGCCAATGAAAACACAAAAGCCATTATCTCAGTAAATTAGAATACTTTATAACAACTTGAAAAATGTTTTTAAAATCCGAAACATTGGCCTACTGAAATGTATGTTCAGACTCTGGGACCTTGATTTCCAAATGAAATGCAAAATTTACTTTCGTCTGAAAACAACACCTTGGATCACTGAGCAACAGTCCAGGTCTTTTTCTCCTTGGCCCAGGTAAGACACTTCTGGCGTTGTCTATTGGTCATGAGTGGCTTGACACAAGGAATGCGACACTTGTATCCCATGTCCTGGATACATCTGTGTGTGATGGCTCTTGAAGCAATGACTCTAGCAGCAGTCCACTCCTTGTGAATCTCCCCCAAATTTTTGAATGGCCTTTTCTTAACAATCCTTTCAAGGCTGCGGTTATCCCGGTTGCTTGTGCACCTTTTTCTACCACACTTTCCTTCCATTCAACTTTCCATTAATATGCTTGGATAGAGCACTCTGTGAACAACCAGCTTCTTTGGCAATGACCTTTTGTGGCTTACCCTCCTAGTGGAGTGTGTCAATGACTACCTTCTGGACATCTGTCAAGTCAGCAATCTTCCCCATGATTGTAGAGCCTACTGAAACAGACTAAGGGACCTCTAAACGCTTCGAAAGCCTTTGCAGGTGTTTTTTATTAATTATCCTAATTTACTGAGATAATGTCTTTTGTGTTTTCTTTGGCTGTAAGCCAAAATCATCAACATTAACAGAAATAAACACTTGAAATAGATCACTGTTTGTAATGACTCTATATAATATACGAGTTTCACTTATTGGATTGAAGAACCAAAATAAATTAACTTTTTGATGATATTCTAATTTTGTGAGAAGCACCTGTATACGCAGGATGTTGCACTGGATAGTCTCACAAAAAAAACTCACAATGCTAAGAGAATATAAGGCAGGACGACAAAATAAAAAAAATAAAAAAAAGAAAGCTTAGATCGAGCTTCAAACACCCCTAGCAATCAGCTTTTATTATCCAGGGAAGTGCTAGTCAGGCAAACATTTCCACTGCAGAGGGAATGTGGTATTATTACATGATGGTCATTCATTATGAACGGGATATCGACGGGGTCATTGTAAAGAGACCAGTCAAATATCAAACAAAAACTCTATGCTTCTGTTGGCAGGAATTGGGCAATGATAGAGGGAGACAACAGAAGAATTGCAGAATGGAGTCAAATGTATAAAAAAAACAAAAACAAATATAGTATTTTTAGTACTTGTATATATTTTTTATATATGTATATACACATACTTTTGTGCAACAGGGTGGTGATGGGTGAAAAGACAATTGAACTGGTTTATAACAGCAAATTCTCTTCAAGGCGACTTTCTACAACTGCAGTTACAAATGGTAGATGGCTACTATTCAGTATAGGATGGAACGGAAAATCTGACACTGGACTAGGTTAAAGAAGTTGTGCTTTTTATGGTTTTAATGTATTAGTAAACAAATTGATTAGATTTTGTTACATTTTCTGGTTAAATAGCATTATTATTATTAAATGCATTATTTCCTTGACTCGAATCAGGCCTGAATGTCCACTAATGGCATGAAAAACACATGCAATATGCATCAAATGCACTTAATATGCTTTAATATTATCCCCAGCTCGGTCCTGTGAGATAATAAGATACATATTCTAACTAGCAGAAGGTCTATTTAACCTAAAATGTAATACAGGCCGACAACTACCTGTCCCTGTCCGGCCTTCATTTTTATGGAGGAAATGGAGATAAGCAGCCAATAACCAACCACCTGGGTAACCCCTCAACTGGAGACACCAGGCACCTTCGGGTTGTTTTTATACACAGAATATTTCAAGTCAATCAGCTGGCAAAAAATATATGCTGGAAACTTTTTAGGTCCCTATATATGTTAGATAAAGGTTAGTGGGGCTGGCTGACTATTGAATGTTGTGGAAAAAATAACCATCCATCTAATGTGAATGGTGGTGTCCCGACTCTACCAGTGACAGATGTCAGAGAAAAAGTAGAAAGGGGCTGTTTTATTTCAACATGTATGATTCTTTGTCTTTATGGGAGATAAACTGCCGTCAAAGGCTGCTTGTTCCCGCTCATTACTGAGAACATAGAAAGTAGGCTCAGATCATACATTTATATTGGGGGCTCGTTTGGCTGACAGCTATATCAGGTGTATGGCCACCTTTACACAGATTCTTCTCCTCTTCTGCGCATTACGTTCCCATGTAAGGAAACCGACTCAACAGAATACATTTTACTTGAGGAGATTGCAGGAACTTGAAAATCTAAGTGTTCAACCAGGAGAAATCACACTTTCAATCCCACTGTGCTAAAGAATTGCCACTAAAAGTGAGGTGAAACACTTAATTTGGAATGCTAGGGGGAAAAAAAAATCCATTTCAGCTGGTATGTCACTTTAAATGCTCGCACCAGATTGAAAGTTTCCAAAACATCTTTATCAGAAATTCTGTACTGCACTAAGACTTCCCGAACATATGAAAATTCAATATAAAAGTCAAGAACACTACGATCATCTCAGGCTAAGGCTATATATAGGCTAAGTACAGGGAGACTTGTTATATCACAGCAGATTGATATTATCCACCGTGCTAAGATGTTGTCTAAAGGAATACATAGAGGTGTGATCTTGTGGACTGCTGTGGTCAACCAGTAGTTAGGTTTAAATCAGTCAGTGTAGCTGAAGCCTTAAAAAGGGGTTGTCTTACCAAATCAACACCCACAGAAATGCCCCCATTACTAGGATAAATCAAACATAGGGGTGTCCTGTGGCTGGAGCAGGACCCTCTCTATGAGCCACAGTGAGAACCACTCTGCGGAGGACCCTCCCACTCTGCGGAGGACCCTCCCACTCTGGTGAACCCCATAGGTCCATGAATCACTTGGATTGCCACTTACTAGACTACCCCACCATGCAATGCTACATTTCCACTTCCATAGCTGCATTAACAACTGATCACCAGGGTTTAGATCACCATGCTACCTTCTGACTTTAGGAGAAAACTTCTGAGAAGGAATGGAAACACTTGTGTGTTCACACAGGGAAATTTTGTGGCTTTTTTTTTTACTGGCATGTTCTTTACATTTAAAATATTGCATTGGCTGGTGCCATGTTAATGAGAAATAATTTATAAATTGCTATTATTACTACTATTATTCTCCACACTGGCCAATAGGCAGCTAACAAGAGACTTGCCATTATCAGGTCCATATACCCTTAAAATCCCGTTAAAGGGAATCTGTCACCAGGCTTTTGCTACCTCAATCTGAAGGCAGGATGTTGGGGCAGAGACCCTGATCCCAACGATTTGCCACTTTATTTTTTGAGCAGTGTAGTTTTTAATCAAAACTACAGCTCCCAGTAAAGGGAACACAAACAAAATATAACTCCAAGTAAATCAAACTTCTATGAAATCAAACTGTCCACTTAGGAAGCAACACTGATTGACAATCAATTTCACATGCTGTTGTGCAAATGGAATAGACAATAGATGGAAATTATTGGCAATTATCAAGACACCCTCAATAAAGGAGTGGTTCTGCAGTTGGGGACCACAGACCACATTTCAGTACCAATGCTTTCTGGCTGATGTTTTGGTCACTTTTGAATGTTGGTTGTGCTTTCACTCTCGTGGTAGCATGAGACGGACTCTACAACCCACAGAAGTTGCTCAGGTAGTGCAGCTCATCCAGGATGGCACATCAATGCGAGCTGTGGCAAGAAGGTTTGCTGTGTATGTCAGCGTAGTGTCCAGAGGCTGGAGGTGCTACCAGGAGACAGGACAGTACACCAGGAGACGTGGAGGGGGCCATAGGAAGGCAACAATCCAGCAGCAGGACCGCTACCTTCGCCTTTGTGCAAGGAGGAACAGGAGGAGCACTGCCAGAGCCCTGCAAAATGACCTCCAGCAGGCCACAAATGTGCATGTGTCTGCACAAACGGTTAGAAACCGACTCCATGAGGGTGGTATGAGGGCCCAACGTCCACAGATGGGGGTAGTGCTCATAGCCAAACACCGTGCAGGACGCTTGGCATTTGCCAAAGAACACCAGAATTGGCAAAGTTGCCACTGGCGCCCTGTGCTGTTCACAGATGAAAGCAGGTTCACACTGAGCACATGTGACAGACGAGACAGAGTCTGGAGACGCCGTGGAGAGCGATCTGCTGCCTGCAACATCCTTCAGCATGACCGGTTTGGCAGTGGGTCAGGAATGGTGTGGGGTGGCATTTATTTGGAGGGCCGCACAGCCCTCCATGTGCTCGCCAGATGTAGCCTGACTGCCATTAGGTACCGAGATAAGATCCTCAGACCCCTTGTGAGACCATATGCTGGTGCGGTTGGCCCTGGGTTCCTCCTAATGCAGGACAATGCCAGACCTCATGTGGCTGGAGTGTGTCAGCAGTTCCTGCAAGATGAAGGCATTGAAGCTATGGACTGGCCCGCCCGTTCCCCAGACCTGAATCCGATTGAGCACATCTGGGACATCATATCTCGCTCCATCCACCAACGTCACGTTGCACCACAGACAGTCCAGGAGTTGGCGGATGCTTTAGTCCAGGTCTGGGAGGAGATCCCACAGGAGACCATCCGCAACCTCATCAGGAGCATGCCCAGGCGTTGTAGGGAGGTCATACAGGCACGTGGAGGCCACACACAATACTGAGCCTCATTTTGACTTGTTTTAAGGACATTATATAAAAGTTGGATCAGCCTGTAGTGTGTTTTTCCACTTTAATTTTGGGGGTGACTCCAAATCCAGGCCTCTATTGGTTAATAAATTTGATTTCCATTGATGATTGTTGTGTGATTTTGTTGTCAGCACATTCAACTTTGTACAGAACAAAGTATTCAATGAGAATATTTCATTCATTCAGATCTAGGATGTGTTATTTGAGTGTTCCCTTTATTTTTTTGAGCAGTGTATTTTATCGGCAGCAGCTCCAGCAGTTCTCTGAATGCTGAGCTCTGCATAACCCCGCCCACACCACTGATTGGTGGCTTTCTGCCTATGCATAGCATACACAAAAAGCTGCCAATCAGGTTGTATATGGAGAATTGCTTGTCAGCAGGCCAAATAATCCTCTAATGATAATTTCCTACTGTTAAAACTGTGACTTGTGGCGGATTCTTGTAAGTACATATAGACAAATATTGCAGAGTCATTGTGCCTGCATAATTGGATATTAGCCATTTGGAATTTAGGATTATCCAACATTTTAGAGTTTGGATAAACTGTGTGTACAAATTACCAGACGGTGAGACGCTTAATCTAAAAATCTGGGCTACTTTTCCCTGATCCCCTTGATTGGAAGACATGTATTGCAGATTACTGTAACATTATGATACGACATCTGCTGTGACAACGTAATGCAGTTCACAGATATTACAGTTTAGATAACCTGAAACCACCACATTCAATCCTCATCACACAGGGTTTGTGAAGATTATGGTGGCAAAGCAGGATTAAACTCCTCATTCACATAGTTCTTTAGATGCAATAGTGAGCACCCTGTCTATTCAGCTTTCCACAGAGAGATAGGGGTTATGTTTCTTCTTGTGGAGAGTGACATACTAGCCCTGGCATGCCAATGTAAGGAGGCCTATAGGCCATTCAATGCTCCTCTGGGAAATAAAATATGCAATTGTCTCTTCAGAGAGGAAGAGGACTTGAACTTTATAGCACCATTTGTTGGAAGCAGCAATCCTACAAGTCACTATCGACCCTTTAGCGAGGCTTGCCACTCACCTAGCCAAATCAGATCGCATACTTTGCATTGACTAGGGGCATTACCCTGAAACACCATGTCTGCAAATTGAGATTCTGATTTGGCTTTTATCCCAAGTCATACTGCAAGGCTCGTTTAATGGGTCGATAGTGACTTGCAGGATTGCCGCTTCCAACAGGTGGCCCTACAAAGTTCTAGACCTCTTTCTTTTTGAAGAGGCAATTTGCACAGGGGAGTGTAAAACACAATCTGGCCCATGTCCTTCTTGTCCCCTGTATTTTCAGGCCTGCTAGTACATTGCGAGGTGAATTTCTAGAGTTAGGGACTATCCTGAGTGGGTACACCTTGTTGTGGTCGGATAATTTTAATATTTTTTTTTTTTATCAAAGAAATGTCAACTAAGTACCAAGTGTTATTTACATACATTACTACTATCTACTCACTGTAGACTATATTTGTTCTAGGTTATATTTGCAATCTGTGAAACAGTAACAAGAAAAAAATTCACACAAAAAGACAAAATAGGAACAAAATTAACAAAAATGTGAATGTTCTCCATTTCTATACACTTACATCAACATCAGGATTATTTAAAGGAAAAAATGATATTCTATACATAGACTTATACACACCTACAGTACTGCTACAATACTGCTTTTAAAAAGAGAAGTGTTAATAGTTTATTTTCATCAATTAAACTGTGAATCAATTAAAGATTAATCTAAATCAACATTTGGTGTGTACCAATACCAACTTAATTCTAAAGATAAAGTGAGGTCACAAAAGTTGTACTCTAGCTGTTTGGACATTTGTGGTATAGCCTGGTAATATGCCACTATTGTCTGTGGTTAGACTGGCACTTTATATATTGGATTTTCATTCTTTAAGTTCGTGCAAAATTTAAGGTGCTGTCCACAATTCGACAGGCCCTTCTGAATGTCCCCATTGTGCTAAATATAAGAAAAAAGTAGACTGACCCAGACCAGTGCAAGGTGTTACCCGGTGATCAAATGATGGAACGGTGAAGGCTGTAGCACATCAGCAACCACTGACTGTTTAGATCATGAGCAGTGACCACTGATGGGCTGCAAAGCCACCACAGATCCCTCACAAGATTACCGAGGGACACAGGCCGAGCAGTGCCAGTAATCAGGGCTGTGGAGTCGGTAAGCCAAATCTCCGACTCCACGACTCCCTCATACAATGCTCATGTTTAAGTGATAAATTTACTGTAGAACAGATTCATCTCAGCTAAAAGTCTAGACCCTTAGATCAGGAATAGGACAGACAACTATAGAACATTTCATAACTTTCCCAAATTCTTATTAAAAAAATATTCCCCACAAACTGCATTGAACTACTGTACCCAATTTATTATATATTTTAGGAGTTGGAGTTGGTCCATTTTATACCGACTCCACCAAAATGGCCTCCGACTCCACAACTCCGACTCCACAGCCCTGCCAGTAATTCTGATTTTTTTTTTCTTATTTTATCTTGCACACTGGGAGCATTCAATAGGGGCTGGCCAGTAGTGGACAACCCCTTAAATTCTGATGATTTTTGAATATAAATGACCTAAAGTAACTGTTCAATCGATGTCTAGAATTTTTGCAATATTACACAAAATGAATTAAAATCTGGGACTCCTACCTACTGTGGTGATCACCGTCTATGTCATCAGTATAGGAATGAATAGTTTCCAAGTACCAGGTGGCCATCATTTTTATAAACAGAATTATTTACATGCAGAGAAAACTACGATAATCCAATCAAAGCTTCACAGAACAGTAGCGTGTTAGCTCGCCCTAATGAGGCTGGTGACGAAGGGTCAGCTCTGCTCTCGTTTCACGCACCAAGCACCTCACGTTCTAAACATGTATTCTTCTCAGTTTCTGGGCTACACAAGGGGAATTAGTAGCTGCTTGGTAAATTAAAGCATTACTTTGACAGACAGAACTAATGAACAAGATAACAATATAACAAGCTTGTGGACTAGAATATGATGTGCTGCGGATTTAAATTCTTAAAGTTTAGTGCACTACAACAAAACGTCAGTCAACTACACAATGTATGATCCCACCAGTGATTGGCAGCAGTGGTCAAAAGTCAACACACCTCATCATTGGTGCCCATTAAGGGGAACCAGTCCTGTCAATAAACACTATTAACCTGCAGATTTGGGGTTAATCTGCAGGTTAATAGCATTCTAAAACCATAGTCGCCACACTGAAAGCCTGGCTTCCGGCTGGAGATAAACTCCATCATAGAGGTGTAGCATAGTTTCAGCCAGCGGCAGCTGTAACCACGCCCTGGCACTGACTGACCGCCGGCTCAACAATGCATCAGAACAGAGCTGGCTGTCAGTCAGTGCCGGGGTGCAGTTACAGCTGCCGCTCACCATGTACTGAGCGGTGACTGAAGCCGTGCCTCTGTGACTTCTGACAGTAGCTGCACTTTCAGTGCCGTGGCTGCAAAGTTTTAGACCACCATTAGCCTGAGGTTTAACCCCCAAATCCGCAGGGCAGGTAAGTAGCGTTCTTTGACATGACTGGTTCACTTTAAGGCTATGTCCCCGCTATCAGTATTTGGTCAGTATTTTTCCTTTGTAAGCCAAAACCAGGAGTGGGTGATAAATGCAGAATTGGTGACTTGTTTCTATTATACCTTATCTCTGATTGTTCCTCACCTGGTTTTGGCTTATAAATACGGATGTAAAAAACTTGACCAAATACTGGAAGTGGGGCCATAGCCTTAGACTAAGGCTACACTGACATTTCTCACATGTCAATAAAATAGTATGTAGTGATTTCCAACGGTGTTGCATTGCGACCTGTGACACAATAGTAAATGTTTCCAAATGGGTTTTCATTTTCTATTGCAAGTCGCAAGTGACATACAACAAATGTCACCGTGTAGCCCTAACCTGAGAACAGTGGAGGACAATGGGTATAGTGGATATATTGGTACGGAAACAGCAGAGAATTGTCAAGTGGGAAGCACTTCTATGCTGATGTCAGTCAAATTTACCTTTCTGCCGTGGATGTCCTCTCTTCAGTTTAGAATTTCAGATTGTCCATCGATTATATCCACTTTCCCTCCTATTTTCTTAAATTCAAAATTTCCTAAACCAAATTCATTATCTTTTCACCAACTAATTCAAACCCCTCTCAAACAGTCTATGTCCTTCAATCTTCACATTCAGATCCTTACCACCTCCTGCTGCCTCCAAATTAAATACATTTCTAGAGCCCACTCCTTTCTCAACTTTGAGTTTACCAAGACGTTCATACTAGCCATCATTGCCACGTGATTAGACTGCAGCAACATCCTGCTCAGTGGTCTTCCATCATGCTCCCCTCCAAGCCATTCTAAAGGCTACATCCAGACATCCATGTGACACGAAATAGTGCGGCCTGTTTTTTGCTTTCTTGGCACAGCACACGAACCCATGGAGTTTAAATGATCCATACATGCATCTATTTTAAGAATGGATCAGTATGTCCAGTCCGTGAAATTCAGAAAATGTACAATTCACATCTGTTTTGTGGATCACATACAACCATTAAAGTCTATGGGGAAAAAACATGGAGAATATCCTTTATACTTCAGTGATCCATCAGAGTTTCACCCATTTTTCACTAAATCCATTGTTACAATGGAGAAAATTGATGCATCATAAATGACATGTAAAAAAATGGTTTTACATGGATGTAAAAATAGTCAGATTTGTGAATCTAGCTCAACTCTGCTGCCCGATTAATCCACCTCTCCCTCAATACTGTTCTGCTTCCCCATTACCTAAAGAATAGTCCAAAATACTAGCAACGTCTTAGTAGGCCATCTATATATCGTCCCCACCACACACCTATGAACTCATTTCCCACAAGATGCATAATCTCCAGTCCGTACAAGATGTCCTTCTCTGCTCTACTTGTCACACTCAACCACTTAACATTTCTCCCATGCCCCGTGTCCTATGAAACGCACTACCCCAACCCATCAGACTCTCCCCACCCTTCAAAGCATTAAAACACTACTTGAAAGCCCACCTCTACAAGAACGCAGACAACCTGCAATAACCCTGCTGTTGAGGCACAGCCATGTCAGCAGCTCATATCCATCCCTCCAGGTTCCTTCCTTCTCCCTTGTAGATTGTAGGCTCTCATGACCAGGATCCTCACTCCCATTCTGTCACTCAGCCCTGTGTAGTTATACTCATTTTGTACCTTGCTACATTTTTGCTATGTAGTGTAAAAACAGTTTGGACATACAGCGCCTTGGAATTAAGGGAGTTCTAAAATTATTATTTTTAACATCATTTTGTAATTCGACATCCCTTTTAAAAGGTTAAAATTTGCTTTTTCTCTGCATTGCATCCTTATTTAATTATGTAACAGTTCTTCATTGTAAGACAGGAAAGCTCCAATGACATACTTCTAAAATTATGTTTTCCCTACTGAACAAAACACTGGGAAAAACATCAAGATGGATAAACATTAACACAAGATGTAAGAATATATGGCTGAAAGAAAGATGTTCCCATGAGAACCGACCATCATTTACCCCTTCTAAAACACAAACTCGCTGGCTATACAATTGGAAGAATAGGACATGGACGGCAAAAATCCTATGTTGAAATGTATAGAAATTGCACAAGTTACTGGTGTTTATACAGGCAGAAAAACATTGGTTTTGCCATTTGTTTTCTGTCCAAGTTGTGTCATTTTGTGGCAGATGCCAAACTTCTGACAGCAGAGCAGAGACCCTGAAACAACTTTACTGCTATGTCTGCGAGATATTAACACCAGTTAAAAGCCGCCTATAATGGACAGGGAATAGTCATACACAAAAGCTACTCTTGTCAAGGTTTACAGACCTGTTCCAGAACTGTAATGGAAAATCTGGGCTATTGGCTGACCAACAAGAAGCCTTTCCACTACCCATACTTTTCATTGCGTTGACAGTGCCCAGGACTTTGAGGGTAAATTGTATCAGTACTTGAGGAGCAAAACTCAATTTACACTATAAAATTAAAGTAGTATAGATTAGTGTGTCTGACATTGCTGTATGGTCCCACAGTCAGTCTTCTATGGTGGCTGTATTATATTTCTGTCCCTTAAGTTAGACTTCGGCATTTGCATTTGTGGAAAAGAAAGGTCGACTAAATCTGTAAATTAACAGTCCCCTGTAAATTGTAATGACCCCCTATATGATTGTTCAGCTGGCCCCGAAGCCCCAATACACGGGAACGCTAGGCTGAACGCTCCGGTGTTCTCTATGGGAGAGCTGTTACCTATGGCAGTGGTTTATCTCCAGGAATGACAAAAGGATTGGAAGCCGAAATTCAGCAGGAGAGATCTTTCGGTCCCCTAACATCATCTGCCTTCAATGCAATTAATCAAAAAGATGGACTTTTGAAATTCCTCAGCTTCCCAAGATGGGATTTTGACATTTTTTGCACTGTATAATACTTATTCAATACAAATTAAATGGTTTTCTTTGGTCACTGGACACTTATATTTTATATTTAGTAGTTTTTTTTATAATATTCATGAATTTCCATGCACAGTGCACTTTATATACCAAATACTGATGATGTATTATACTATCCCCTTTATTATGGCACATCATTCCCCCTATTTTTAAACCCTATTATAGTGCCTTTTGTGTTCTATATGTTTTTAATGTGTCATTCGTCTTTAATTAATAAAGTGATTTATATGAGATCAGTCTATTTTTCAATATATTTTGTTGGTTTATGATAGTTGGTATTCGTAGGCTGGTATAATTTGGATATTTTGGTATTTCCTTTTTCTGTAAGTTTTTGTTTAATAATAATAAAAAAAAAAATAATGTGTAGAAAAAGGAGAAAAAGAAATACAAAATATATGTCTCTGATTAAACAATTCTTCATCCAACAGCCATCTTGACCGACTCTCCCATACACAGATGCGTTCGCTGGGACGATCGAGTGCTCCTGTGTTCTTTATGAGGAAGCTGCTGATTTAGAGGTCATCCGGCAACATATCTTGGGGAGAAAAAAAGTTATCGGCAGCCCGATATTGGACATAGGTGATCGACATCTTTCCAGACCATTATTAGGCAACGCCCCATACAAGGGTGGAGATATCATTGATGGAACCTGTCCAACCTCACAGGGGCCCAAGAGGTAAGGGGGCTGACTACCACCTCCATATCAGCAAGTAGCTTCTCTCATAGACAGAACTATTGGATTGCAAAGGGCCCATGTACTGTTCTTGCACAGGGGCCCTTTTCCATCTGCCCTGTCCCATACACATTAATCCATCGGTCCAAACTGGTCAATGTTGGAAGGTTTCAATGACATTAGTCTAATGTGTATGGGGGCCTTTAGACACAAGATCTATAACCATATATTACACTGTGTAGTATGGAGTCATAAGCTACAATGCCCTCTTACACAGTGCCGAAAAATTGTTTCTTAATGTGCCCAAACATATTTGGTAAACGTCAAGTGAATTTGTACAGAGGTCACCAGACTCTTCCCTGGCAGAAAACATAGGAGTTAGGACCTGGCATGATGGATTTCTTTGTGGCGTTTACATGGGAGATGGGAGAATTAGCTGTTAGTGAACATCAATCTTAACCACAACCTAAACTTCAGAAAGTCAACACTTTGTAGTAGCGAATGGGAAAGAATTTACTGCACAACCACTGTACAGATTTAGATTACATGGACCTGGATAGAAAACTTAAAGGGGTTCTCCACTACTAGGACAACCCCTTCTTGAACTAAAGGTTTGGCCCCAATAAAATAAAAAAGCCTATACTCACCTCCCATGCCGGCGTTGTTCCAGCGGTGTCAGCACGCACGGTCCCGGAGCTCTGGGGTGGTCGAATGATAAGTGGTGTCCGGCGCCCAATCAGCGCTGGCGTCACTGTCCCTGCCTTCATACAGATTGAACATGAAGAGGAAGTCAGAGATTAGCTGCAGCCTGGACTTCCTCTTAATGTTCAATCAATACGTGACGCCAGTGTAATGTGTCATTCCACCACCCCAGAGCGCCGGGACCGCGAGTGCTGACACCGCTGGAACAACGCCGGCATGGGAGGTGAGTATAGGTCTTTTTATTTTATTGGGCTCAAACATTTAGTTCAAGAAGGGGTTGTCCTAGCAGTGGACAACCCCTTTAATACTTAGCATAACCAATATCAAGGTTTTCTTGAACGTTTTCCACATTAACTTTGCAATTAAATTTTCCTATTGTTATCAATGTATTTAAAATTCAGGGAGAGTTCAGTGTGTGACAATTATGTCATAGGTACCTCCTATTTTTATTCTGGTGTGATAAGAGAACCAAAATGACCAGTTTCTTGTATACCCTCTCGTGATTTCTCTCCCATGCTCTCATTTGCACACGCACAAACACAAGCTGCCAATTACAGCTTATATTTAGCATTTGCCTGCAGAAAATGAAGGCTTGCAGAAACACAGGAAGGCTTGTAGAGCACAGCCTGGTGATAATTTAAGGTCTTGGGAGTAACACCCCTTCTGAAAACCAGATTTTAATTACTAGAGAGAGTGACCCACAAATCTTTGTATATGGGAGAGGACGAGACACATTTAGCTGTATGCCCACAGCACAGAGGCATAAAGTACGCAACCGCCTGTACAATGGCAACAACTCCATTATCGCAATTACTACGTAATATGGCCAGAGGACAATCGTAGCGACAGGACAGAAGACAAAGTCATGGCAAAGCAATGAACGCACCAGGTAGAGTTCACATCAAAGGAAGGGGAATAATAAACAGAGAGATGTGCATTACCGTCTACTTGACAAGCTTGTAAAATATATACAGACATACACACACACACACACATTATATGTGTATATACATACACACATTTCCCCCATTGTATGTGTGTGCAAGTATGAATATATTTCTAAAGGTGCTATTGACTTGAAATGATAACACGATGGGTAACAAGCCATTAAATCCACAAAGGCAGAGAAATCAAACCATTGATGTCCATGAATTAAGTTATATGTAATAATGAGAATTGGCACAGGAAAAATAAATATTGAATACATGAAGAAAGAGGTGCAAAAAGCCATGGAAAGTGAGGACACCAGCTGAAATCTACCAGTAATTAGAAAGCAATCCTACCACTTGGTGAAAAATAATATCAGCTGGTTCAATTGATGGCCTATAAAAAGGTGTCGCAAGAAACTCATGATGGGTGCCATTGTGTGTATTTTATAGTCTAGTGGTTCGATCTCTGAGCTTGAATCCAAACTTTTTGATTGGTGCTGCTTTAGACACATACAATACCAAAAAAAAGGGGAATGATCTATTCTAGAAATGCTTTTTTTCTTTTTATACACACTGCGTTGCAAATTATTATGCATATTGGATATAAGTGTCATAAAGATGTTATTTTTTGCTTTTCAAGTAACCTCATGGATCGTATTGTGTCTCAGGGCTCTTTGAATCACTAACATGAATTTCAAACACCTGTGATAATTAGTTTGCCAAGGGATAAAAGTAAACGACTTAAAGGACCTTCCACATTATTAAGCAGACCAAAGGTTTCAAGCAATATGGGGGAGAAAAAGGATTGCTCTGCTGTTGAAAAGTGTCAAATAGTGCAATGCCGTGGACAAGATGTTAAAACATTCGATATTTCACGAAAAAAAAAAAAAAAGCATCCTACTGTGAAGATATTTGTAGCCAATACAGAGCATAGTTGGGTTTGTGCAGATAAAGGCATAATGAGGAAGTTTTTTGCCAGATAAATTCATCGGATTAAGAGAGCAGCTGTTAAAATACCATTACAAAGCAGCAAACAGGTATTTAAAGCTGCTAATGCCTCTGGAGTCCCACAAACCTCGAGGTAAAAGATCCTCCACAGCCTGAAGATGTGCATAAACCTACTATTTGGCAAACCCTAAACAGTGCTCACAAGCAGAAACGGTTGCAGTGGGCCCAGAGATCCATGAAGACTAATTTTAAAACAGTCTTGTTTACTGATGAGTGCCCTGCAACCCTGGAAGGTCCAGGTGAATGAAGTAGTGGCTGTGACATGCAAGGAGGTGACTGGGTCATGTTTTTGACTGGAATCATGGTAAAAGAGCTGGTAGGCACCTTTAAGATCCCAGAAAATGTGAAGATGACCTTGGCAAAATATGTATAGTTTCTGAGTGACCACTTTCTTCCATGGTACAAAAAGAAGAACCGTGCCATCTGTAGCAACATCATCTTTATACATAACAATGGACCATCTCATGCTGCAAAGAATACCTCTGAGTCATTGGCTGTTATGGGTAAAAACGGAGAGAAACTCATGGTGTGGCCACCATCCTTCCCTGACCCCAACCCTATTGAGAAACCTTTGGAGTATCCTCAAGCAAAAGAAGTATGAGAGTGGGAGGCAGTGCACATCAAAACAGCAGCTCTGGGAGACTATGCTAACATCCTGCTAAGAAATTCAAGCAAAAAACTACCCACAAACTCACCAGTGCAATGGATGCAACTTGGCCTGTTGAGATGATTTTGATAGAAAAAGTTTTTAATTAAGTGCCGACACTGCTGGAATGTAGCTGGCACGGGAGGGGAGTATAGGTTTTTTTATTTTATCGGGGCCGAACATTTAGGTTAAGAAATTGTTGTCCTAGTAGTGGGCAACCCATTTAAAAAAAAAAAAAAATCCAGAAAGTCACACTGTATGATTTTTTCATAATTAATTAGCATTTTATTGCATGAAATTAGTATTTTAATCGCCTCTCACAGAGCTGTTAGTTTTTCTTTATGAAGCCCTTCTACCCTGCACTCATTACCTGTATTAATTGCACCTGTTTGAACTCGTTACCTGCATATAATGGCCACTTGCCTTATATTAGGCAAACAGAAAATGGGGTTTCTAGGGCCTCTACTAGACAGGCAGTGTGTTCAGAAACCGAACTATACCATGTACTTTATTTCCTCCCTAACTCTGGAACTCCATTAGTCATGGCCACTTGCCCTAATGAAGGCAAAACACAAACTTTTTTTCTCCACCTGTATAATAGAAAAAAAACAACTGATAAAATATATAGAGGATAGGAACATACCTGCCGACATGTATATTGGTATTTAAAAATAAACTAACATATTAGGCATGACTGGATCACCAACAACACAGAACAGATTTCCAGCAGTGAATAATCCAGCAGTGAATAATGGACTATTTGGATAGTCATGATTTGCAAATGAGGCAATTAATCTTCATCAGATCCAAAATGTATTTAAAGCCAGTTTGCATAAGAAAGCTGAAGAGATTCATGTCCCTTCTTTCTCTGAGAATGAAAAAGTCCAGTCTACAGGCGGACACCGCACTGGTCATCTGGGTGATGTCCATTTTTTACTATTATTTTCTCTCTATGAAAAAACACAGATACCAAACCGATGATAAAAAAAAACCTAAAACACCCAGATCAAAAATGGGGGAAAATTGTACCAAGCACACAGATTTTAAAACATGATCCTCTTTATGCATACAAAAAAAACACGCCGGATGTTGGTTTGAGGCCGGTTTCACATATATTTGTGCATTTTGCATATAGAAATAATGGGCTGATTTCCATCAAACTGGATCAGAGTTTCAGCAGTGTTTGGCCAGAATGTCTAATTTTACCACCATGGTTTCATCCCTGGCAAAAATACAAACAAACTGATAGAGGTTTCTCAAGCTTCAATAAACGGTTAAAACACGGACCCCACTAGGATGCCACCAGTGTGCGTCTCCTACCCTTAAACTTGCAACTTGTAACATTGCACAGATTAAACACAGACATATCAATTTTTTTGCCGGACACTCAGTATGCAAAAATAAAAAACAGACATGTGAACAGTCCCCACAGACAATATAGCAGGTTTTCTAGGAGGAAAAACACATAAAATAAGTGCAAGAAAATTATAAGTGTGAAAGGGGCATTACTGAAGTACTCTCTATCAAAAAAGCACCGATGTCCATCTTCCATCACCGGCCCCAGGTCCAGCAGCCACAATTACACCTGTGTACAATACATGAGAGAAATTCTGCTTCCACTGTAAGCACACATCAGTGCTGTGCGAGAAGGGGGCCGACTGCCAAATTTCAATTGCTAAGCCAGTCCCCTTCTCTTTTTATAAATGTCCATGACAGAAGTTAGTGGGGCTGGCAATGGAAGCTCGCTCTTTTGTTGAACACTGTTGAACACTCGAAAGTAGAGCTGCCATGTCCGTGATGGTGCAAACAGCAGGATATTGGCGTAACATTGATAGAAAGAAAATCAGTACATTGAATTTGATCTACATCTAAAAGATACTTTTTTTTAGCTGGACAACTCCTTTAAGCAGCCAAGCTTTGTCAGTAGGAGCCATGTTGCAAGCTTCACGTCAATTGTCACCAACCACAACTGTCCCTGTTGATCATGAAATGATGACCATGTATAATTCAGTATTCCAAGCTTCTTAGTTGTAAAAAATCCTTTAAACTGTGGAAACCTCCTGTCCTTCGCTTAATATTGCAATTTATTTTTAGACATGAACCATAAAGCTACAATACTACATTGTCCTATGGTAGACCTTCCATGAACCCCGGTTAATATGTAATGTATTAGTTTATTACTAACAGTTAAAACAACACGTATTAGACGAAAACTGGGGCAATAGAGTTTTAAGATGTTGGCCAGGGCTTTGATGTCCCAAGCAGATATAACTGCGAGTCCAAGCTATGTCTGGGAGCAAATCTTTAGATCTTTTCAGCAAAGCCATCTATACAGATGGCCCTATGGATGGTATGTCTTCATTTAACCTGTTAATTCAGCTAAATATAAATCCCTCATCGATGTGGACGGATAACTTCAGTGTATGTACATGCAGCAAAGTTCCCAGCACAATAATGGCCTCTCAATCATAATAATAAGCCATTCTTCACAAAACCACTGCAGGTTACTAAAGCTTTAGTCTAGCCCAAGTTCACACTTATGTCAGAGACAGCTTCAAGTTCTGTAATTTTTTTCCAGAAGAAAACGCACAGCATGCTATGCATTATTCTGTTAGGATGATGGACACCCTAAAAGACTCCATTTCATTAAATCCATCATGGAACTGAACAGTTTCTTGCAGTTTCTTCCTTTAACATAAAAATGAAACTCCAAATACAAGTGTGAATTTTAGCCTAAGGCCACGGCCCCACTATCAGTATTTGGTCAGTATTCAGTCAGTATTTTTTTCTCAGGAGTGGGAGACAAAACCAGGAGTGGGTGATAAATGCAGAATTGGTGACTTGTTTCTATTATACCTTTTCTCTGATTGTTCCTCACCTGGTTTTGGCTCCTACTCCGGAGAAAAAATACTGACCGAATACTGACCAAATACTGATAGTGGGTCGTGGCCTAAAGCGGACACACATTAGATGGCTGTTGGCCCAAAGAAACTCTGCACAATTATTCGGCCGACAACCATACTCAAAAGCGCTTGTTTGATCGAGCGCTCCTGTGTGGTCTATGAGAAAGTGTCCAAAAGACTTTTCTGTCGGGGGATTATCTCCAGGAGAACAAAACAATCGGCAGTCCACATCTCCCCTGATGATCAGTTGGTCGGTAATATCAGCGGGTTCAGCCTGAACTGTTTTTAATCCCAAACTAAAGTGTGCATTAAACTGCTTTCAAGCAGTGATTTTGATAAGCGAGGGATCAGGCATGCCCAGCATTCCTTATTACGGTGCTATCGGCTTTATTATCTCCTACCAGGAATGCATGCCTTCTTAAGAATGTGATTGGTCAACAACAAAAGCACAGCCTGCGTCATTTTAATCAAAAGTTATAAGTAATCAGAAAAATATATATTTTAATAGCTTGTATATAATGATTCCAGAAAGTAGAAACAGTAGCGATAAACAGCCCAATTAAAAAGGACGGCTGTCCTCGCCACTGGCACAAGAGTTATGGATATTTCTGGGCAGTACGTAGGCTACGTTCTTCTGCCAATCTGAAACTCTGTCATGACAGTCTATGGCTCCACAAGGCTTCAGATGGATCCAGAGTCACAGAAACTCAGAAAAACAGGAGAAAAATTAAAGTTATTTGACTGGTTACTATAGGAAATGTAAACCAGGGCTGTGGAGTCAGCAAGCCAAACCTCCGACTCCTCAATTTCCCTGACTTCCGACTCCTCAGCCCGGCCTCACTACTGAGCGTGTACATAAAGTGCAGCACAGATTCATCTCAACTGAAAGCCAAGATACTTAGATCTGGAACAGAACATACATTTATTGGACATTTCATAACTTTCCCAAATTCTTATGAAAACATTTACAGCACATCCTGCATTGAACTACCGTACCAATTATATATATTTTAGGTCGGAGTCAGTCCATTTTATATAGACTCAGACTCTACGAAACTGGACACCGACTTCAACTCCACAGCCCTGATGCAAACATTTATAAATGTCTATAAATGACATGGTTGAAGAACCAACATGACAAGCCACTAATATTGGATTGGTGAGGATCCCTGCGAATCACAGAACGAAGTGTCAGCAGTCTGTCCCCTAGCTTCACGATCATCCGCAGGGGTTACAGCACTCCATCCCCCTGACCTGGGAGTGAAGTAACCTATTTTAGAATGATTTAGTTGCCACGTTAATGTGCACAGATCATAGTCATGATTGATCAGACTTTCTGATAATCGGAGACACAAAGCTGTTATATTTGGACATCAAAACCAGCACACCCAAAAAATAACTGAGGAAGGCAGTGCCATGATACAATGGTGCATAGCCGAATGATTGGCAGATTGGAGCAGCGGCCATTGTTATTAAATCTAGGTGTACATTACTTTCAGCATTGCTCCAGGGATCCCTCCGCAGCTGTAACTCCTATTTATAGCCCAGTGTTTACAGAGATAATACCTGTGCAATTACCAGCACTGCCACTCCTGCTAAGGTGACAGCAAATAATACCGGAAGCCACTTTTCCAGCAGTACCTCCACCTTGTAGACAAGGTTCACACAATCCCAGCATTACTCTATAATAACAGTATTATGACAGAGCCATTCACATGACTGAAGCGGACAATCACAGCGGACACTGTCTTTCATCCTGGCAATACTAGTCTTTATCAGACATGCAAAAAATAAAGAACAAATCAAGGAGTATATACCAACTCAAGGACCATGACCTTTATAATTCACACATAACACATGATTAAAGCAGGACGATGTGACAAGACTAAGCATAGGACCATCCAATAAAATATCTGCTACATAAGAGAGTAGAACCAAACAGTCAGTATGCAGAAATAAAACCAGCGTCAAATTAACTAATTACAGAAAATGATTAATACACCCGCCAAAACCTCCATCAAGATTCAAAGTCCTAATAGAACAGAGATACAGCAAGTCATCCACTAAGCGTAATAAATACCAACCACATGGAAACTTTAAAACCCACAATAAGCCTCATGTGCCCACGTCGTCTACTTCAGGGGGACTCTGCAAGAGAAACCGCCTGGTAAACCTATCAGAAAAAGCTCATAAGAATCAACATATGCATTTTTATATAAAAGTGTATTGCTGTGCGTTTATTCAGGTTTTTGAACATCTTTTCACTGCTTCAAGTTTCTAAAAATGCCAAATGGTTAAAAGAAGTGACATGTCCATTCTTCTAGTGTTTTCCCGCTATGGAGACGCTCTGTACTCTATAATACAAGTCAATTGGAAAACTCAGAAGATGTTATTTAATGGAGTAAAAAAAACCCCATCAAACCATGTCCTGGGTTCAAATCCCACCAAGGATAACATCTGCAAGGAGTTTGTATGTTCTCCCCGTGTTTGTGTGGGTTTCTTCTGGGTTCTCCAGTTACCTTCCACACGGCAAAAACATACTGATAGGGAATGTAGATTGTGAGCCCCAATGGGGACAGTGCCAGTAATGTCTGTAAAATTGTCTGAATTCTAAAGCGCTGTGGAATATGCTGGCGCGCTATAAATACAAAGATTATTATGATTATTAAACTATGGCGAAATCCTACAAAAAAATATTGCCGGTGGTGAAAAAGGTCAAACAAAATGCTTAGGAGTCGACAAACAAAAATTTTCAGAAAAAAAAAACACCACGTCAGTTTTCTGAAGCGACTTCTGCTTGAATAACTTAACGGGTTCACCTGAGTTTAAATGACATTATATGCACATTACCTAAGTTAGAGAGAAGTAACACAAAACCAAGCCGGCAGGAGTAGCACGTGCCAGGAAAAGTACAAGGCAGTATGCATGCCAATGCACATTTCGCTGTCCCTGATGATGCTCTTACGTTTCCCGATCATGCCGGCTTGGTTTTTGGTTACTGCTCTCTGATTTAGGATTCCCTATTGTGGGTTTTAAGGTTTCCACGTGGTTGAGATGTATATTAAGCTGAATGGATAATTTGCTGAATCTCTAAGGGCCTTTTAATCCTTATGGGAGGATATGACACCTGCATTAATTACAATTTCCACCTGTGGTTATAATTATGAAAACCAATAGTTTGGTTCTACTCCCTTATGTACCAGATATTGTATTAGACTATCATATGCTCCGACTGTTTTTATCACGTGTTTTTATCTCTATGTGTGTATAACTAAGAAAGATCATGGTTTTTGATTCAGTATGTACTTCTTCAGTGATAGGTTTTGACGATTAGGAAGCAGCATAAAGAAACAAACGTATTGTATTAGTGGACTTGCTCCTGATGGTAGTATAAGCAATTGTAGTTATGCCGGGTACACATGAGAGTATTTCAAGGCCTGTGTACAATCAGAGTGCCTGGTCTAACAGTCTCATGTGTATCTATGTCGCTATAAGTTTAGGTTTGGACACCAGTTGTTACCCCGGGTATCGCCCTCTATATAAGGACTGTGAAATACAATCGTGTGAACCTGGCCTTACCACGAGCTTTTGCCAGATTGCATACATTACCGCTTATAGCTGCATTTATAGAGAGTATATGAAAATGCATACAAAAGCCCACCTAAGGTATGCTGCATTGGGAAAAATATTTAAGAGAGCAAAACACATGCAAAAAGTGTTAAAAAACACAAACTTGCATAATAAATAAACCTGCACAGAATTTTACAGTCTTCTAAAGACTCACAGCCAACTTCTAGCCACAGCGATTTTGTTTTTTCCCACCTCTGTGTGAAACCATCTATAGCATGTCAAGTGGACATAGCAAGCTAAAATTTGAGCACTGTTGACATAGACAGGCCGACGAGGTTCACTAAAGGTAATTAAAGTGCTAACACATTCACACACTACCTTTTGGTCCTCAGATCAACTTTTTTAAGGAAGACTGTTTATGTCCTAATTTAAAGGGAAATGCTCAAAGGAAGCATTCAGAGGGGCTGAGAATTGGGGAACAAGCATTCCTAAGAATATTCATTCCCGATTATTGGCCTGTTTCAACATGCTAGTGATCAGATGAATTAACAAAATGTTCATTCGTTGGACAATTGGACTGTTTATGCCGGTAATAAGATCATATTTATTGACAGCACATCACCCCACATAATCAGATGTGCTGCTGACAACATGATGCTGCATGGAGACAGAATGTTCGTATTAAATTATTATTCCTATGTTCTTTTATAACTAAAAATGAAAAGGTCTTGTAAAAAAAAAAAAAATGAATAAAAACACTTTCAAAATATGTTCAAAATACTCTGTACAAGAACAGAGCACTTCTTCAATTTGATACTTTATGGCTCATTGCCTAGGTTACCTCCCACTGCTGCATTCAACAATGGTGACCAAACATGCGCAATTCTTCCAAATTCTTCCTAAAAGAGGCTCTGCTCTGAAGCTAGCTGGGATCGCTGGAATGCACCGTTGGCTCCCGTTCCCAGCCAGCCTCAACACCACTGCGCTCCTCCGATGCTGCAGAGGCAAAGCGGCCACATACAGAAACAGAGGTGACAATTGGTGGACGAAGGTTGAACTTGATGGACCTAGGTCTTTTTTCAACCTATGTAACTGTGATAAGGTTCAGGAAAGTGGAGTAATGGATGCCACTGGTCTGAATGGTCATACAAAATCAATAAGATGGGAGAAGCGCTAAGGATCATTCTGCTCCTCTTAGTGCTTGTTGGCCTATATCAACAGCCAGTGAACAAGCTCCAATCAACTTGTATATAGTCATTTACCATTTGTTAATAGGCCAAGATCGTTCCATCTAAATTCACAGATTTCAGTATTTTTTTTTTGTGTGTCTTATTTTACTTGTCATTTTCTGAATGAAATCTGTTTAGAAGTGTTATAGACTGTCAATAAGGATGTAAATTAAAATTTGCTGGCAAATGACAAGTCGCAGGGTGATAAAGCTGACGTGATTCATGAGTAAGGAATCTGTGTTTGCACATAAATGTGGCAGTCGGTCCTAGCACAGCAGTGCTGTTCTCTCAGCTACTTGTAAATTGCCCGGTGAGAGCGGCTCGCAGTTCACAGTCCCACTTTACAAAATTATTCTGTGAATCAACATCATTGCATTCTTTCTGCTCCTGCGTAACGGATGGGTCCATTAGAAACGTCATTAGCTAGGATTTGTGATCATTTATCAGATTGGGACTTGCATAGGATTATTATGCAAAAGAAAGTTGATGTCTTTCATGGAAAGGTGAAGACAAAAAGATGCTGTCTTGCTCTTAACGCCAGGTTACACCCATAGCTGGGAGCACAGTTGTTTCATAGTTTGCTCATGCATTATATAATCATGCAAACATTATGAAATGGCTTAGTGTCGCCAAATATGTGACAATATGGTATTGTGCTTCTGTAAATATGTTGATAAATATTAATAAAAATGCAAGATACAAAAAAGATAACAGCTGCAGAAATGAACATGTATAGCATATACAGTAGTACATTCTAATCAGATGAATTTTAACAAATATTGCTAAAAAAGTAGGACTATAGTAGGACTATCAGCTGTGTATCCACCAGACTTCTGCACAACACAACTGATGGTCCCAACCCCATTTATAAGGCAAGAAATCCCACTTATTAAACCTGACAGGGCACACCTGTGAAGTGAAAACCATTTCCGGTGACTACCTCTTGAAGCTCATCAAGAGAATGCCAAGAGTGTGCAAAGCAGTCATCAAAGCAAAAGGTGGCTCCTTTGAATAACCTAGAATATAAGACATATTTTCAGTTGTTTCACACTTTTTTGTTAAGTATATAATTCCACAGGTGTTAATTCATAAGTTTTGATGCCTTCAGTGTGAATGTACAATTTTCATAAAAATGAAAATACAGAAAAATCTTTAAATGAGAAGGTGTGTCCAAACTTTTGGTCTGTACTGTATATGTCCATAAGGCTGTTAAACTGAAGTCAGGAGTCCCGAGCGGCCAGTCGGGAAACGGCAGAGCATACAAAGGCTGAGTTTCAGGATACTAAACAGTATACAAAATCCACCCAGAACTGAAGATAGAGTAATAACAGCAAAATAATCAGAAACTTACCCTAGCGGTAGGATAGGTATACAGACGCTGGGGTGTTCCACCACCACAGGGTCTTTATGGATATCCTACCACTATACTTCCTGTACGTTTTAGAGCTGTAGGCAGATTCTTTGTAGGTTACCTACGAGTCTTCATAGTCTCCTACCCTAGTGCTTATGCATGCACATGTTAACCGGAAGTCAGTAGTAGTTTACAATACAGTTTAATCTTCTATATTTGCACTATTTATCCTACGCAACACCCTGGTAGTTTCTTTTGTGTAATTCTCGGGATTTCATATCATATTTTTATTATTATTCAAAAATAAAGATGTGATCAATTTGTATTTACTTTTGTTGTCCGTTGTTTAGTTTACTATATTATTATTAGTCCTAAGCTGGACACAGCAGTCATTGGCCATTTCTCCTATATGTTTGTTATTTATAGGTCAAAATTAAAAATTTCAAAAGGTGAAAATTTACAAGACTTACCATAGTATAAACATTTTAAGGTGCATTTACACTACTCGATAATAGTCAATGATCATTCCTCAGAACGCTCTTATCAAGATAATCGCATAGTCTAAGCATGCTGACAATCACACGATGAACGAGCAAAATGCTTGTTCGTTGGGTGAAATGATTTTTGGTGTGCACAAAACATCAGTTCTCGGCACCGCATCTTCCTGTGTAAACAGGCTATTAGGTGTCGAGAATAAAGGAAGCCTATGAGCACTTAACTATCTATTAGGCTATGACCCAACTATCAGTATTTGGTCAGTAATTTTCCTCAGTATTTGTAAGCCAAAACCAGGAATGGGTGATAAATGCAGAATTGGTGATGTGTTTCTATCATACCTTTTCTCTGATTGTTCCTCACCTGGTTTTGGCTCCCACTCCTGAGAAAAAATACTGACCAAACACTGATAGTGGAGCCGTAGCCGCATAGGTAGTTCAGTGAGCATCTAAAGTGGGGTCGGCTTGTGCCAACATGCTCTTAAATGACCACCAAAAATGTTTCCGGTTGGTAGTTATGGCAGTAAATGGACCTTTAGGAAGACATACAGTGAAGGAAATAAATATTTGATCCCTTGCTGTTTTTGTAAGTTTGCCCACTGACAAAGACATGAACAGTCTATAATTTTAAGCGTAGGTTAATTTTAACATGAGAGATAGAATATCCAAAAATAAATCAAGAAAATCACATTGTATAAATTAGATAAATTTATTTGCATTTTGCAGTGAGAAAGTATTTGATCCCTCTGGCAAACAACACTTAATACTTGGTGGCAAAACCCTAGTTGGCAAGCACAGCAGTCAGACGTTTTTTGTAGTTGATGATGAGGGTTGCGCACATGTCAGGAGGAATTTTGGTCCACTCTTCGCAGATCATCTCTAAATCATTATTTTGAGGCTGTCGCTTGGCAACTCGAAGCTTCAACTCCCTCCATAAGTTTTCTATGGGATTAAAGTCTGGAGATTGGCTAGGCCACTCTATGACCTTACTGTGCTTCTTTTTGAGCCACTCCTTTGTTGCCTTGGCTATATGTTTTGGGTCATTGTCTTGCTGGAAGAACTAGCCACGACCCATCTTCAATGCTCTTACTGAGAGAAGGAGGTTGATGGCCAAAATCTCACTTTACATGACCCCATCCATCTTCAGTACGGTGCAGTCGTCATATCCCCTTTGCAGAAAAGCACCCCTAAAGTATAATGTTTTCCCCACCATGCTTCACGGTTGGGACGATGTTCTTGGGGTTGTACTCCTTCCTCCAAACACGGCGAGTTGAGTTAATCCCAAAGAGCTCAATTTTTGTCTTATCTGACCACAGAAGCTTCTCCCAATAACTCACAGAATCATGCAGATAGATATTCATAGGCAAACTTCAGATAATTTATACAAAGTGATTCTCTTGATTTTTTGGGGGATATTCTATCTCTCAATGTTAAAATTAACCTGCCGTTCAAATTATAGGCTGTTCGTGTCTTTTTGGCAGTGGGCAAACTTACAAAAACAGCAAGGGATCAAATACTTATTTCCTTCACTGTAGAAAAAATACGAAAAAACATTTAAAAAACACAAGGGCTACATCGAGCCTAGTGATTAAGTTTGCTGGAGCAAATCAAGCCACAGCCTCTACAGCACACAGAAATGCTGTGCACTGGCAGATTTAGCAAATGTATTAGATGTAACGTTTGGCAACTAACATCAAATATGAAGATAATAAATTCTAAAAATACCACAACCTTGAGAAAAGCAACTTGCTCTTGTTTAGTTCTCTGGCAACTCTGCAGTTTATCACTTTCCCATAAATTACACTGAACAGAACCAATGAGAACTGCAATACCATGGACGTCAGAAGATGACAAAGTAGAACATGGGACCATGACACTATGGTCAACAGAAAGATTTATGAGACAAGTAAGACTTGGTCGTCAATTTCATTGAAAAGAATGGTGTTCAGACTGAATGCTCCATCCATCAAGCCTTGCACCATATTTTCCCGACATGTGAAAGTGTGTGTTCAGAGGGGGAGGTAGTAAAGTGAAGGTGAGAGACGATAGGTATGACCCAGTGCTTTAATTAAAACAGTGCACACTGAATAGAAAAATTAACCTGGAGCAATGGTTTAAGTAATTATGCCCCAATCCTGTTAACCATGACATCTTTATAGCAGATCTACTCTTCTTGAATTACTGGTGAACAAAATGGAACAGGATACCTATAGCAAGTTGGGAATATGCCCATATATGTTGACCAAAAAAACAGGGCAGTGGAGTCGGAGTCGGAATAAAATGGAACAACTCCAACATCCAAAATATATAATAAATTGGGTACAGTAGTTCAGTGTAGTTTGTGGGGAATATTTTTTCATAAGAATTTGGGAAAGTTATGAAATGTCCTATAAATGTCTGTCCTATTCCTGATCTAAGGGTCTAGACTTTTAGCTGAAATTAATCTGTGCTACAGTAAATTTATCACTTAAACATGAGCCATGTATGAGGGAGTCGGAGTCGTGGAGTCGGTGTCATGGAAACTGAGGAGTCGGAGGTTTGGCTTACCGACTCCACAGCCCTACAAAAAAACATTTACTTTACTTTCTTAATTTGTTGCAGGGTGGCAGCTTTGTTTCCAAGGTCTAATGGTCATGTCACAGCCTGGATCTCAGTAAGAGACGATTAAGAGCTTATTTTGAAGCAGAGATTCTTATCTTCCAAACCCACATATCAGGGGGTAAAATGAGAGCTGCAGGTGTCTCTCCCAACTCCAAGATAGCTGGGGCTGGGGCACAATGAGAGTAGTGATTCTCAACTTTAAAATGAGCCCAGGGTTACCTCTGCAGCTGCCCATCCAAAAAGGGCTGCAGGCGAGCCGACAGGCTGCAGTAGGAACAGGAGAACGATAATGTGTGATCTTCACCTGTCTGTGTATCCTTAGGTGGGAATCTCACCAGTAATATTAAAAAAAGATAAAAGAATTCTTAAATGGGATTTTACTAAATTTTATTATTTAGCAATAAAAGTATAAATAAACTATACATATGTGGCATTGCTGTCTCCAGAATGCCGCAAACTATAAAATGAGAACGCTATTTATCGCACCCAGTAAGCACCATAAAAAAGTCTGAAACCACAAAACTCTATTGAACCCTAAAATGATACCAATAAATACTGCGGTTCATCATGCAAAAAAGGAGCTCAATGCTTTGTGGGGGGGGGGATCTACAGCTTATAATATGATGATACATAAAAGCATTTTTTAATTGGATTGTATTGTATAACTATCATGTCACTACAGAATCAAACTATAAATTGAGAATACAATTTATGCCACACAGTGAGCATAAAATAAAAAGAAAACTATTCAGAATTGCTGGGTTTTTTTTTGTCATGGTGTCTCACGAACCATGGAGTAAAAGGCAAACAAAAAGTCACATATATACCAAAATGTTACTAATAAAAACAAATCTCACCCTGCCAATAATATGCATTCAGATTGCTCAATCAACAGAAAAAGAAAATAAAAATAAATTAATGTGCCATCTGCTGCACATTTATGGAAGACACTTTGGAGCCAAAATTGTATTTACACCGTTTAATAAATGTCTTAATATTGTTTCCAAAATGGGGTCACTTCTGAGGGGCTTTCTGTCCTATACTAATACCTTAGAATTCAGTTCAGGAACAATAAAACCCTTCCAGCAAAATGTGACTTTCAAAGATCACGGCTCCCCTTCTGAGCCCTCCATGTGCCCCAACAGTAGTGATGATGTACAAAAATGGTATTGCCTTAGCTAGGCAAAAATTGGGTAATATATTACGAGGTACACTTTACATTTCCTCTTGTAAATATGAACATTTTGAGTCAAATCGGAATAATATAAAGAAATTTAAATTTTACATTTTAACAAGCCAAAAGGTAAAAGAAATCTGAAATGCCTGTGGGGGTAAAACGTTGACTACTA
Organism: Phyllobates terribilis; assembly: GCF_046119375.1. Lineage (NCBI taxonomy): Eukaryota > Metazoa > Chordata > Amphibia > Anura > Dendrobatidae > Phyllobates > Phyllobates terribilis. The sequence goes on along the minus strand of NW_027362762.1, from coordinate 201,934,286 downwards.
CACCCCTCAATGTATTCTTTGAAGGGCGTAGCTTCCAAAAAGGGGTCACTTCTGGGAGGAGGGGTGCATCTACACTAATACCGTAGGGGCTCTGTAAATGCGATAAGGTAAATGAAAACCAATCCTGTAAAATTTGCACTCCTGAGCCAAAGTGTAGAGCAAGACCACATATAGGGTATAGCCATACTCAGCAGAATTATGTAACAGATTAGGTAACAAATTGTGAATGTTTTTTTCTGCTATTACTCCTTGTGAAAATGAAAAATTTTGAGCTAAACCTACAATTTAATGTGAAAAAATTTGAATTTTATATTTTCTCCCCACTTTGCGTTAGCTGATCTGCAGCAGATGAATGGTGGAACTTCCTAAATACTATTTTGATAATAAATAATAATAATTTTGAATAAAAGAGTCAATGTTTTAAAAAAATAAATAAATAAATGGGGTGATGCGTGGAGCTTTTAAGATCTCATCCCCACAATGGCATGTGAGAAATCAACCACCTCGCCCACCCTTATCAGAAAAAAAAATCCGTGTTGATTTTTTTAAAGATTCAGCAGTAAAGCCCCCGTCTCACATAGCGAGATTGCTGCTGTGTCACGGTTTTGGTGACGCAACAGCGACCTCACCAGCGATGTCGCTATGTGTGACACTTTGCAGCGATCAGGCCCCTGCTGTGAGGTCGCTGATCGCTGCAAAATGTCCTGGACCATTTTTTGGTCGTTGCCCTCCCACTGGTCAGCACACATCGCTGTGTGTGACCAGCGGGAGCAGCGATCAGGCTGGTAACCATGAATAAACAGCGGGTTGCTAGGGGCACACGCGCACCTAGTAACCCGCTGTTTATCATGGTTACGAGCCTGCTAAAGTGAGCGGTAACCTCCCGCTCACTGTAGCAGAGTGGTAACCATGATAAACAACGGGTTACTAGGTGCGCGTGTGCCCCTAGTAACCCGATGTTTACCATGGTTACCAGCCTGCTCCTGCTTCAGCAGCAGGCTGGTAACCAGGAGCAGGACATCGTGGAAAGATTCTTTCCACGATGTTGCTGCTCCCCTGATCGTTCGTGAGCCTGCCTGTTTGACAGCTCACCAGCGATCACATAGCGACGCAGCAACGATCCCTGACAGGTCGTATCATTGTCGGGATCGTTGCAGCGTCGCTAAGTGTGACGGGGCCTTTAAAGTAATCTGTCAGAAAAATCAGCACCCGATAACCACATATATGGGTATGCAGGTCTTTGAAATGTAAATCCATTGACACTTATATTTTTCTCTGTTGCTGCATTCCCAAGTAATTGGTGGTTTCATTCACATTCAAAGTAGTTTTAAAGTGCTCTGGGAATGTCTGAGCACTTAAGCTACTGCCTCTTGAAGTTGTTTCCCTGCCCAGCACCATCCTCTGCAGCTTGATTGATCAATCACAGTCTTATTTTCTTGCCTGGCACCTAATGTCACATAGGCAGCGAACTATTAATCAGGCTAAAGGAGGCTGGTGCTGGGTGGGTAAACGGCTTCAACAAGCAGTGACTTGTTAAGAGCTCTATCACTCCCAGAGCACTTTGTGCACCATTTTCATATGAATGCAAATACTTATTACTTGGGAATCCAGCAACAGAGAGGTGTCAATTGATTTACATTTCAAAGACCTGCCCATGTATGTTGCTTTGGGAGGGGGGTTGTGCATGATCTTACTTACAGGTTTCTTTTTTTTTTATATATATCAATGTGTCAATTGTCTACTTTCAGAAAAGTATATAAATATGCAAATTTAAGTACTGGGGAATAATGTAAATTTATAATTTAGCAACCTAGTTGTAAACGTCAAAAGTGTGAAAGCTGTCTAGACTACCAGGAGGTAGAAAATGTCAGGAAAAGGGTGAGTGGGGTTCCAAAGTTCCCCCATATGAATATAAGTACCTTGTTTATCTGGAACAGGCTTACATTTGGGGTTTATCAGGGAAAAGAAGGGAGAACATCCTGTATGAACCAGCTTAGCAAGACTTGGCAATTGTAAAATTGCAAACAAAGCACACACTGGTGCAGATTATATAAATTATTCCATGTATAGACGCATATGCTGTGTAGATGAATTGCTATGTCGCCATGCCTATTCCACATTGTGCAGCCCGGGGTTCAGGAGAGTTCAATTATCTGAAGACTGTGTTGATTTTTATTATGTACCATCAAGAAAGCAGTCACTGCATACAATGGGCTCTTGTCACCATTCATGCAAGCTCCGGTCTCCATGTTCAGCTGCAAGACAATGCTACTCACTGTATGCCTTACTTTGGGAAATTAAGGTACAGACGGAATATTCCATATTTTTTATGTTTATGAAATTACAAAATGCAATTTGAGCTAGTTAAACAATAAACCAGTATTTTTTTTTTTTTTTTTTTTTTTACAACAAGCAACAGTAAATCCAGCATGACTAAAATTACACAAAAATGAAATAATCGACGCGTAGTTATTCTCTAGTAACAAAACAGGCCTATTGGGAAGGTTTCATTTGCTTACTTATGCAATTAAAGGGCACAGCTAAAAAACCTTTTTACCTTTTGCAAACAAATAAAATGGAGATCATCTTGTATTGATCCTAGGTTACAGCCTGCATTATGGAAAACAACTACACTCACAATTATTAACAGTCAACAAGCTGTCAGCAGCCGCACCTTAGCTGGACACTAAGGCTATGTTCACATGTCCAGTAATCATCCATTACAATGGATCCAGCAGCAATCCGTTGACCAAAGAGTATTGCAGACAACTTTTTTTTTGTCCAAAAACAAGGAAAAGAAAAAAAACAAAAACCTCCAGTTGCAATCTGTTTCGTTTTTAACATTGAAGTCTGAGGAAAAGTGATCTATAAAAATAGCCATCCGTTTTGTTACCATTTTAAAAGGAACCATTCTTGCTTACTGGATCCATTTCAAATGGAAGAAAATTTTATGGCTATTTAACAAATCCATTTTCCAAAGACTTGAATGTTAAAAGAAAACTGATCTGGATGAAATCAGTTTTTTTAGTTGGGCAAAGAAAGTTGTGTCTGCACAACTTTGAATCCATTCTAACGGATGATTACTGGACATGTGAACATAGCCTTAGGGCGCAGTCAGGCGGCTGTATAAATCGGACTGAGATCGGAACGCAATGCACGGACTGGCTGGCAGCACTCCCAACCCCGAGCGTGACAGCTGCATAGAAATACATGAAGAGGTCACGATACGGTCGGGAGAGCCGCCGGCCAGTCCGTGCACTGCGTTCCGATCTCAGTTCAATTTATACAGCTGTCTGACTGCGCCCTTCCTACACGAGATGTCTGCAAACTCCCAGGTATACAGATAAAGCTTGCAAAACACCAACTAAAGCTTTGAGCTGAACATTGCGCCTGTATGGACTGCTGGGAAAACGTCAACTTTAAAAAGAACCTGTCACTAGATTTTCAAACAGAATACCACACCATCACCATTCTGAGGATTTAGTTAAGAATCAATGTGTCTTGGCTGCTAGTAGACTTGATCTCGGTTGATTGACATCACCACCGGCTGGATAGCAATGCAGAATAACTTCACCATTCCAGCTCCGCCCAGATGACTCTTGGTGAGCCATTTATGCACAGATAGCATATGTTTATCCAGCAAAATCAAAAAGCAAATTTTCAACAAGATTTTTTTTCCGTTAGAATAAATGAATTACCAAGCGTGAAAACATCATAGTCGAACCATTGGCTTAAGATTTGAAAATCTAGTGACCGGCAGTATGTAGTCTAGTATGGCAATCTGCAGAATTGAAGAAGCAGATCTGGCTTATAACATAAGTTATAACTTAAGACTAATACTTTGTACCTTAAAGACTCACTTTTATCTATAGATTCCTTCTATTCGTAAAATGTAACAAAAAAAAAAGGTAAATGTACAATTAAAATAAAAGTGAATTCAAAATGAACCACTTGCACAAAACGCAGAGTCTACTTCCTCTAAATGCCGAAATGAGAGGAAAGATTTACCATGGGTCTATTGTAAACTAATAGGAAGACCAGAGACATTAATATACAGAGTCTACGGCGGCAGCCTACAATGTAAAGCTCCTACATCATGCGAAGTTCAAGGGGAAATGCAATACTCACAAGCCTAACAAGAATGTATGTACAGAGAATAAGCGTTCATTTCCCAGTTGATACATGCGAATCTATTGTATTGCCAATAAACAATACATACACAAAGCTGGGTGGGGTTGACTAGTAAAAAAGAAAAAAAAAAAAAATTGTGCATACATCATCCCCCTACCTTGTTCATTTTTTTTTCTTATAGGCTGTGACCATGTCAAGAGGCCAAAAAACAAACAAAATCATGGCCTGGAGACTCAAGTTTCCAAGTCATTTTTTTACCACAGAACGAATGTCATAGAGCAAAAAAAAACAAATACATGGCGGAATTGCATTCTTTTTTAAATCAACACTTTATCCCAACTGGGATATTTTTCACTATTTTCAGCACATTGTATGATTAAATGAATGGTGCCATTGAAAACTACAACTTGCCCCACACAAAAACAAGCCCTCGTATAGTTAGGTTAATAGGGCAAAAAAAAAGTTCTGATACTTGGAAGAAGTGGAAAGAAAACGCAAACTAAAAAAATCACCCAGTCTTTAAGAGGTTAAGCTGCATTTACAACGAAAGATTATCATGAAATAGTGGTAAGAAAGCTCATGTCACAATCTTTCACGTAAATAGGCTGCTGACCACTTTATGAATGAGCAAAACGCTTGTTCATCAGGTGAAAGATCTTTTGTTCACTGCAAAATAATCTGAGGTCAACCTGTTTTAAAAGGCTATTAAATGACCGCTCATTAGTAATGCTTTATTGATTGGCGGTCATTTAAATCCACCGGTCAGATCATGCAAACAGACTCAAACTGGACAAGCCACACAGCTGTATTCTGCTACTGCCTGCCGTAACCGCACTTCACACAGATGTGTCATACATGGAGAGTAACTTCCTTAAAGGGGTTTTCCCAAAAACAAAAGTGCCCCTGCTGTGTACTGTGTAATGGCTGTGTCTCACCGTGTACGGGACATAGTCTGATCATACCACAGCTCCTGGGCAGGAGAGGACGCAAAAGAGTATACAGACATTCTGCACATTATTCACAAACTATGGAAGAAGTCACTTGTGATTCAAAATTAAGCACGCGTCATATCACAACGGTGAAATTACAGATCAGGTGGTCACCTGTAGCTGTCAGTATAGGACAGAGATCCAGTATACATGTATACATTGGCAGGGCCATGCTGCTCCATGCAGAACACAATGGGAGCAGTGGTTTCATAACTGGAGAAGGAGTTAACACTTTTTGCTCCTTGCACAGTGTCCGCTTTGGCATTGGCCTTGATAGGATTATTAAATAGAATGCTAAATGTCAGCAAGAGGAGAGTGGCGGATGTAGGACATGTGCTCAGCCAGAATCACTGAGAAGAGGAAGCAAGGAGGGGGAAAATGCAGGAAAAAAATCTGTCAGGTTTCAGAGGTTATATGCAACACTACAGGCTGATAAGAAACACATGTCTTTCAATGTGAGCTTCAGCCCCAGAGCCATGGAGTCTGCCTTCCTTCTCTGCTGCATGACACTTCCTCCATTTTATTTCCAGACAAAAGCGGCCTGCTCAGTGTCACTAGAGCCCTCTTGCCCTGGCTGTTTCTGAAGCCTGAGGGCTCCGCAGTCTCAGACCACGTCCTGTACAATACATAAGGAAAACTCCTCATTACATTGATCTACGTTATTGAGGGATGAGAGCTCTGTTCAATGGGGACAATAATCATCCATGCTAGATCACAGATAATATTCCACAGCAATCCTGGCTGGGGCTACAAGTGCGCCAAATGTGTAATTCTAATACAATTAAGAACAGCAGGTCTAGTATGTGCCCCTCAGCTCCATTCATTACAGAGCTCCGGAGATTGCTGGGGGTCCAACCACTGGAATCCCTGGCAATCAGCAGGTTATCCTGTATCCTATAGATGGGATAACTTACTACCTTGGTTTTCAGCAGGTATGGCCTCACCTCATTCAGACATCAGTTTTAAAAGCTGACTGATTATTTTTATAAATAATTCCATTTTTCTCGTACGTGGATAAAAGAAAAAAAAAAAGTATCTATTCTCCACCTTTTATGTGATTGTCCGTGACAATAGGACTGTACTTGGATGTCATCTGAGTAGGATCCGATTTTTTAATGGACCTATAGACTTGCATTTCAGATTTGGATCCAAATTGGATAAATCTCCGTGATTTTCCACTGACCACTCAGTCCGTGGAAAATCATGAGTCATGTGAATGGCCCCATAGACAGCAAGAAGAGAGCGGCAGATGTACAACATCCAGGTACAGGTACATGAAAATTGGATGTGTGAATGAGGCCTAACAGTAATTTCTGATAGACCCCATTAAAAGGTTATTCCCTAGTCCAGCATAGACACGACTCCCCAAACAGATCCTGAATTGGAAACTATACTACAGTTCTTCTAAACCCACATTTTATTCCGTACAGATAATTAAAGAGGGTCTGTCACTTAGTGAAAAGACAATTTTCTGCTCATACTTTCCTCCTGTTGCTCCCTCAAGTATTCCATTTTTTGGTCAGTCACATGGCTCCAGAGACATGGGTCTTTTTATTTAATGATACTTTTCATGGTCTTAGCCAACAAGGCGTTGTTCACAGGGTAGGAATGCAAAACAGCTTGAAGACACCCCCCCGGAGAATCCTGTGCGCCACACCCCCTTGAAAGACCATAAAAAGAAACCCAAAATAGAAATCCATCTCTTTAGAATCAGATGACCAATTAAAAAATAAATAAAAATAACAATGAAATACTCAGGGTAGCAGCAGGAAGAAAGTAAGCGCGAAAAATGGTCACTTTTCAACTGGTGACAGGTCCTCTTTTAGGCCAAGTGCCCACGATGCAGAAATGCTGCAGATTTTTTCCACATCTCCCTGGCAAAAAAAACACATGCGGATTTTACATGCGTTTTTCCCGCCAGGCAGAAGCGTTTGTCAAGCGCTTTTCCAAGCATCACTTGGAAAAGTGCTTGACAACTTGGTCTCACTATATAAATCCATGCAACCGGCATGGATTTATATAGTGTGACCAAGTTAATAGTTAAAAAAAAAAAAAAAGAATAAAAATGGTAAAAAAAAACCCCAAAACACATTATACTCACCTTCCGATGGTCCCCGGTCTTTTCTCCAGTGCGTCCGGTCTCTTGTACGGCTCGCGGTGGTGTAAAAGAACCTTCCATGATGTCATTTAGTCATGTGACAGGTCACACGACCGCCGACGTCAGCGGTCGCGTGACCTGTCACATGACTAAATGATGCCATGGAAGGTCCTTTTAGACCATCGGGAGCTGACGGGGAGCCAGGACGTATCGCTAAGGAGACCGGGGGCCATCAGAAGGTGAGTATAATGTTTCTTTTTTACCATTCTTTTTAACCATTAACTTGGTCACACTATATAAATCCATGCCGGTTGCATGGATTTATATAGTGTGACCAAGTTGACAAGCACTTTCCAAGTGATGCTAAAATCGCCAGGAAAGCGCTTGTCAATCCGCATGCGGAAATGCATGTGAAGAACGCTTCACATCCGCATGTCCCTGGCAGGAAAAACACATGTACAATCCGCATGCGTTTTTTCTGCCAGGGAGATGCAGAAACGCTCAGGAAAAATCAGGAGCATTTCTGCATCGTGGGCACTTAGCCTTAAAAGGAATCTGCCAGAGCCACAGACACATGTTTTACTCTGAAAAGCTTTAGGCATTTTAGAAAAAGCATACTTTGAAAAGCCAACCAGGGACCAGTCTGAGGCACTGGGGTGGGACTAGTCACCCGAGATACATAGTCCCTGGCCAGCTTTACAAACTCTGCAACCTGTGAAAGTCCACAGTATTGTGTGAGGTGCAGACTAGCGCATTTTTCGGATGGAGAGCGATCCGTGAAAACATCGGATGGCTCTTGGACCAATGTTACTCTATGGGGCCATACATATATTCGATTTTTTTCCTTAGTGTCTGCCCAAAGAAAAAATTAAAAATAAATCTCTGCATGCTCGAGTTTGATCAGATATTCGGATCGCATTTGGCCATCCAAGTCAACGAGTGCATGTTAAACATAGGACTGAACTCGGATGACATCTGAGTGCAGACCGATTTTACACAGCCTCACAGAACGCAGAAGATGGAGACTTTTTCTCCATATTCTCTTCATCAGAGAGAATCGGAGAACACTATGCTCACACTTATTTGTGTCATTTTCCGTTTTTTTTTTGCGATTTCGTTTTTTTTTTTCCGCTCCCCTTCTTCCCAAGGACATAACTTTTTTTTTTATTTTTCAGGCAATATGGCCATGTGAGGGCTTATTTTATTGCGGGACAAGTTGTACTTTTGAACGAAAGTAGGCATTAGACCTACCGGCAATAGGGTTACCAGGAGTCCTTCATGACAGCACCATGAGGAGGTAGTCCTTCATATCCTTGATAGGGACAGGAAACACACAAGAGGTTAAAATGCCCCTCCCTCCACCCCAACTCCAGTGATTTTTCAAGTACCACACCAGGATGGATGCAACTCTATTTTATTTGCCAATCTATATTATTTCACATAGCCGTTTCAGGAATATTTAGGGAGGGAATATAACGGGTGCTGTCATGAGGGACTCCTGGAAACCCTATTACCGGTAGGTCTAATGCTTACTTTCCAGGATGTCCCTCCAGACAGCACCATCAGGAGAATACCAGAGTATACATTTTAGGGTGGGACCACTGCCTGGAGGACCTTCCTTCCGAAGACCATCTTTTAGCCTGATAGAATGTCCACTTTATAATATTTACAGAAGGTGTTCAGATTTGTCCAAGTTGCCGCTCTGCAGATCTGGTCCACAGATGCAACTGCTCTTTCTGCCCATGATGCGGACATAGATCTGGTAGAATGGGCTCTAATATTTTCTGGAGGGGACTTACCCTCAGTTAAATAAGCTAGACTAATTACTGATCTGACCCATCTTGCTAATGTAGATTTTGTTGCTTTTTTCCCCTTATTTTTCCCCAAAACTGTATGAATAGGTTGGAATCTATGCGCCAGTCCATCGTGACCTCTAAGTATTGTAGAAACACTCTCCTGACATCAAGCGAGTGGAAGGCTAATTCGGTTTCTTTTCCAGCAGAAACGACATTTGTTGTTCTGAGTCTAGGAGGATTCCCAAAAAAAAATCTTCCTTCTTTCTGGAACAAGATGGGATTTTTCCCAATTTATAATCCATCCTAAATTTCTTAGGGTCAGGATGGTTGATGTTAGGTTGGTTTTCAGCTGCTGTGGAGAGTCTGCCAATACCAGGAAGTCATCTTGATCTTGAATGATTAATATTCCTTGTTCCCTGAGGAACGCCATAACTTTGGCCATCAGTTTGGTAAAGATACGTGGAACTGAAGATAGCCCAAACGGAAGACAAGTGAACTGGTAATGTAGAATGGTGTCTCCTTTTAGTGCAAACCGTAGAAACTTTTGACTGTGACGGTGAATTGGGACATGATAATAGGCCTCTTTGAGATCTATTGTACACATCACCATGTTGTGTCCGATTAAGGGAATTGTGGACCTGATTGATTCCATTTTGAATTGTTTGTAAACGACTGATTTGTTTAGAGACTTCAGATTTATTATGGTGCGATAATCGCCCCCGGGTTTTTTTTTTATTGAAAAAAAACCCGAGTAAAATCCCAGGAACTGTTCTGCTTCTGGTACTGGTATCATTGCTCATTATCAGTTTTCTCACGTCTGTTGGCAGTCTTTTGGAGACCTGGGGGGATTGGGTTGTTGTCAGGTGAAACCTTCCCTGCGGGATCTGTCCGAATTCTATCTTGTAGCCCTGTGCAATAGATTGGAGAATCCATGAGCTGTTGGTAATCTTCATCCATGCTCTGTGGAAATGTTGGGAGTCTTCCTCCTACTTTCCTGGCGTCATCTTCTACGTGCGTTAGCACTTGTAGTGGGAAGGGGATCCCTCGAGATACCTCCCTTCTGGTAGCTCCATCTACCTGATTTTCCTTTTCCGGACTATTCTGGCTTTTTCTGGTAACGAGGTTTCTGAAAGGAGGACACCTTCTTAGGTTTCTCCTCCGGAAATCCATTTTTTTCATCTGAGACTTTCTCCAGTATTTCATCCAATACTGGACCAAACACCCGGAGGCCTGAACAGGGAATGGCACACAATTTACTTTTAGAATGACTGTCTCCTGACCAGGTTTTTAGCCATATTGCTCTTCTGGATGCAGTAGAAAGGGCCCCATTCCGAGCAGCAAATCTTATTGATTCTGCCGAAGCATCGGCGACAAACCCTGTTGCCATCTTAAGTAGCGGAATTGAGTCGATCTCTTCTCTGGCTGTCTTCCTCCTCAGGTGGTCTTCCAGCTGTTCCAGCCATATGCTCATGGATGCGATATTGGCTTTTATTATCGCCGCAGATGTTTCCCAGGTCTTTTTAAGGAGATTGTCTGCCTTCCTATCCATTGCATCCTTTAGAGATGACGAATCCTCAAAGGGGATGGATATTTTTTTCGCTACCCTGGCAATCGGTATATCAATTTTTTGAGGTTTCGTCCCATAAGTTTTATATCTTCTGGTTCGAATTGTAGGAGAGTTCTGAAGCTTCTGGGAATTATTAGCTTCTTCTCTGCATCCTCCCACTCTTCCAGGATCATTGCCTTAATGTGATTATTCACGGGAAAAACCTTATTCCTGCGAGTTCTCAACGCCCCAAACATCTCATCCTGATGATGGTTGGTAAGTGTTTTCTATCAGCATAGTGTTTCTTACTGCAGTTAACAGTGTATCAGTATCTTTCCAGGAGAAGAGATATTTTTTCTTCTCTTCTGGGTGGTTAGTGATAGTCTTCCCTGTCCTGATCAGGGGCAGAAAAATCAGACAACTCTTTTTCCCCAGAACTGGACTCCACCTCCTGACGTGGACTCTTGAGACGGGGCGCACCTTGAGAAGCGACTAAGTCTGTGACAGCAATCTGCACTTCCTCTCTTACTATGGCTCTTAAGTCTGACATGAAGGAGGAATGTTGTTCTTTGACAACTTTTGCAATGCAGGTAGAGCATAACTGTTTCCCGTATGTGTCCGGTAGTTTCTTGTTACAGATGGTGCATCTCCTTTTCTTAGGATCTGATGTCATCGTGTCTTTTTTAGGTGTCTCCTTGTCCTAAAATGACAAGGAGCACAAGACTCTTTACTACCGCAGACAAATAGGAATGTGGTGAGAAGAGGGGAAGTACTCAGTAACTTACTTGGACTGGAGTTCAGTCGGTGTGTCAGAACGACCAGTGGTTTGATCTGCCATTACTGGTGAGCTGCTTGACTGATAGCTTTTCTCACCTGTCTTCCACCTGCATCGTCAGAAAAAAAGAAGTTTACCCTTTAATTTTCAGTTTGGCGCCATTTTTTTAAAATTTCCGGAAGTGTGTTCCACTGTGGAACGCACGCCGGCTACTAGAGATTCGCGTATCGCTCACTCTGTAACTGGAAGTGCTGTCTCCGCCATCTTGTGGCACACGCTGGAGCTGTGCGCAGCCGCCGGAACCCAGAGCCCCCTTTGCGGGGGAGGTGGCTCCACTCCTATCGGACAAAGGCTGAGGGACCCCTGGTTTCAGCAGGGTGTCTGCCTCCGGACCCTGGCAGGAGGGAGGGAGGGGAGGAGTGCGAGGACCCCAGCCCGATCCTCCTGCGCCCGGCTTCAGGAACTCCTGCTCCCAGTAACGTAATCCTCTTCTGTGTCCGTCCCTGATAAGGACAGAAAAAACACTGGAGTTGGGGTGGAGGGAGGGGCCTTTTAATCTCTTGTGTGTTTCCTGTCCCTATCAAGGATATGAAGGACGACCTCCTGATGGTGCGGTCAGGAGGGACGTCCTGGAAAAAGGGGTTAAAATCGTCCCAATTCTCTCAGATGAGAGAATCTAGAGCCGTATGCCCCTGTTCTTACAGAGTAAAACCTACCAGGCAGAAATGACGCAGCCAGTGTCAGAATTGCACTGCTTATGGCTCAGGAGGCATGAATCTAATATTACCTTTATCAAGAACTTTCATCCAATCTACACACAGTACTAGATGGATTGTAAGGCTATGTTCAGACACGTTGCAAATGTTCAGCTGCATTTAGCAGTACCAGCAAAGTCTATGAGAAATCAGAATTCTCTGTTCACACGTTGCTTTTTGTTTGCTGCATATTTTTTGCCTTGGTTGAGTTTTTGGAAAATAGAGCATGTCAGGGGTATGTGCACAAACGTTGTGTTTTTTCTGAACATTTTCTGCACCAAAATCTGCTGATAACTTTTCTCTGGCTGGAGATTAGCTGCGTCAAAAATGCAGGTTTAGCTGCGTTTTTTGTTGCGTTTTTGCAGCGTTTTTTTTTTTCACTGTCCTTCTGTCATAATTTAGTAATGCACATAAAGTTCTGTGAAAAAAACAACAACAAAGACTCCATTTCTATTTTGCCATCAAAAACACTGCAAATACGCAGCAAAATATGCAGGTGAGTTTTTGCTGCGTATTTGTAGCATTTTTTCATCCCCCCCCCCATTACTGCCTATTGGTGAAAAAACGCTGATAAAAAGCTGAAAAAAGTGACATGTCACTTCTTTCAGCGTTTTTCTAATCACTGAAAATACGCAGCAAACAAAAAGCAACATGTGGGAACAGTGAATTCTGGTTTCTCAGACTTTGCTGGTACTGCCAAATGCAGCTGAATACGCAGCAAAACACAACGTGTGTGCATATACCCTTACTTCTTTCAGCGCTTTTTCACCCTTAGGAAGTAATGGGTAGTGAAAAAAAACGCTGCAAAAACGCACCTGCGTTTTTTCAGCGTTTTTGATGGCAAAATAGAATGGGATTCTTTTTTTTCCCACAGAACTTTATGTACATGCCTAAATAGAAACAGAAGGACAGTGATAAAAATGAATCAAAAATGCATCAAAAAAGCTGGCAAACCTGCACTTTTGACGCAGCCGTTTTCCTGCCAGAGAAAAGTTGTCAGCAGATTTAGCTGCAGAAAACAACATTACGTGTGTGAACATAGCCTACTACTTCACAGTAAGATGCCTTTCTCCCATGCGTGCTCTATGAGCACCAAGAATTCAGCCTGGAATAGAGACAACTGAGCCTGGGTGGAGGTAATTGTTTTCTTGTTGCATCTAAACAGTCCGTAGTCAACAGGAGGCTCAGAAATCACTTTGCAAGGCTCTAACGAGTCTCAAGAGTGTGAAGAGGCAATTGACATCCTAGTCTGTGTACATCTCAATCTCCGTAATTGTGGCAATCTATTCTCTAGGGCAGCTAAACCTGGTCACCAAAGCCTTTAGGTCTCTGCTTTCACAGAGGTCTCTTACTAATAGAAGATATTCATTTATTATAAGATAAATTTTATACTTCGTACAGCTAGGTGTGTTTCATCACATTGAATATCCCATCCCATTAAAAAACTGGATGCAGTGGACGGTCTTGTGTGGTGCGGAGGACCGAATGTGCAGCGCCGCAACAGCACAACCGGAAGAGGATGTAACTAGTAAGCACATTTTATTTTAATTGTTCTAGTCCATTGCTCTCCTTGCCGAAAGACAAATTTATCAAGAACTTGGAAAAAAATATTAGAAGTCCCACAGTTTTATGTTTTTTACATAGCCAAAGAACTTCTTATATTTTGCAGTAATCATAGCAAAAGAGTACAACATAAAAAGAAGTTCCCGAATATGCACAATCAGATTTTGTCAAAAGTGAACAAATGATTTTCACTCAGTATATTGGGAGGAAAAAAACAAAATAAAACACTTTACTGGAAAGCTAGACCCAAGGCTATCATGAGGCTGAGGTAGGTAATTGAAAAATATTAGGGAAAATCCCAGGGTAATCCAGTTTTAAATTAACCATGAAGTCGTGTTTTAAGGATAATTAGGTTTGTTTAATGAAGCCAAATAATTATTCAGTACCAGACCTAAAAATAAAAGGTGCAGTTCAGGTCCAAGCAGTCATGTGCAAGTCATTCTGGGAGTTTGCCAAAGATTGAGGGGAAAGCGAAATGTCTGTGAAAGCTGCTGTATACGCTCAGACAAGTACTCGGAATAGCTGTGGTTGCTTTTTGACACCTTTATGTAGTATTTGAAGGGGTTTATTTTTGCTCTTTATACTTGTGGTTCTATGCTCATCTGATGTATCGGGTGTTATTTAAAGAGGTCAATCCTAAATCATGAAGAAGCGGTGGGGAAATGGAGCGCACAGGTCACGTCCATATAATGTAGGGCTCCAACAAACTTTAAAGGCTTTGTTCACATGTCTATGTTACCAGTTTGTTTGTTTTTGCTTTTTTACACAAGGGATCTGACACAAATGAAGCAAACACAGGAACCAAATTTAGTTTATAAATGGATTCTTTTATAATTGAAAAAAAAAAAACCTAAACAAATCAGTTTATTAAAAGACACTTTGGTTTCCATTTTGCATCTGTTTTATTCTGTCTGTAATGGATCCCCTTTTTATTAGAAGGGTTTCTAAATACCTCTAGTGTTTTGGGCATGCGCAGAGCCTAAAACCGGATCTGTTACTGGATGACCATCAGTTATGAACCATTTCCCATACACTTCATTGTTTAAAAAAAAAAACAAGATCCAATTGCGCTCCCCGTTTTTTTTTTTTTTTTTGGGGGGGGGGGGGGGGGGCCTGAATAGAAGAACAGACTACTAGTTGTGCAGACTACAAACAAGGGATAACAGCTGGAAAATGACAAACAGAAAACATTTTTCTGACACATACATATAATTGGGTCCTGTACTGGAATCTGATTTCTGTTTTTATGATCCCAAAATAGATGTAAGAAGAGGAATAACAGTTGGACAAGTGAACAGAACATAATTCTTCTGTTGGGAGGAGTGACTGGAAATGTTGCAGACTATGGCCTCGTGCATCAGGCACATGCAAAAAAAAAAATAAAAAATTGAGAAAACCAAAATGTGCTGGTTTTTCTCATCGTTTGAAACTGGAATGTCTCATGTCTGATTAATCTATGGCAGCTCACAAAATATAATGGCTTTTCTTTATGTGAATGGCCAATCACATGAAAAAAGGCCATTATTTTATAGTCATCATTCATTCTATTGGTCACTGTGGATCTGTGATATTACACAGATATCTACTACTACTACTACATCAAGAAACTATGTGAAAACTCGAGTTTGCCCCAGAATCCTTCAATTTTATGGAATGTATCACTAAGGCCCTGATTCATTAAGGCTATGTGCCCACGATGCAGAAATGCTCCGGATTTTTTCCTGAGTGTTTCTGCATCTCCTTGGCAGAAAAAAATGCATGCGGATTGTACATGCGTTTTTCCTGCCAGGGACATGCGGATGTGAAGCGTTCTTCACTTGCATTTCCGCATGCGGGTTGACAAGCGCTTTCCAAGCGGTTTTAGCATCACCTGGAAAGTGCTTGACAACCTGGTCACACAATATAAATCCATGCAACCGGCATGGATTTATATAGTGTGACCGTAAAGAATGGTAAAAAATAAATCTATACTTACCTTCTGATGGCCCCCGGAGTCTTTATTCGATCCGTCCTGGCTTGCCGGCAGCTCGCGGTACACTGAAGGACCTGCCGTCACATGACTAAATGACGTCAGCGCAAGTCCTTCAGTCCACCGCGAGCTCCCGGCAAGCGAAGATAAGGAGACCGGGGGCCATCAGAAGGTAAATATAAATATTTTTTATTTTATGCTTTTTTTTTTTACAGGTTCTATGGTACCCGGGTCCAGAGGAGAGTCTCCTCTTCTCCAAACCCGGCTACCATCTGCACATTGAAAAGCATGGATTCTACATGTACAGATGCAGTGATGCGGATTCCATGTGTTCCAATGAAAGTCAATGGCGGTGAAAACGCAGCGCTTCCACAAAATAATTGGTAGTGCTGCGTTTTTTTTCCGCAATGATAATCCGCAGCGGAAATTTCCGCAGCATGTGCACAGCACATGCGGATTATCATTGGGGAACATGGCAGGCCTTCTACCATGCGTTTTTGAAGCGTTTCTGCAGAATTTTGCCGCTGCGGAAACGCTTAAAAAACGCATCGTGGGCACACAGCCTAAAACTATTTAGCCAGAGTTGTAATGTAAATTGCTTTGAAAAGTCGTACAATTTTGGAGCAACTTTGAGTTGCTACTCCTGATCATGGAATTTGTGAGACCTTATAGCATAGCTCCATTATCTTTATTGGTGCTGAGTTGCAATACCAAACACAATCCATGATTAGAAAGAAAGCAGCCAAACAAATCATGGACAAACATCTGGATATGAATAAATGTATACATATTACCAAATCTTTTCCTAAAAATGTCATAAATCCATTTCAAAAATTCTGCTCTAACTTGCAAATCAGAAAATATGCTCAATGCGGCGAGTTCCCTCTGCATTAGAGACAGCAGATATAGGTGATACATGGTGGTGTCTGCGCTAACCATACCCATAAGACAGCCGTCAGCCGAGTGCAGATATGGCGGACTATTTCACATATTTCATCATAAACATGTGCAATCCCCTCAGCCGAGCTCATCTCATGCTTCTTCATTTTAATTGGGATGGGATATAAGCTGCTGCCAATCACCTATAGCGCCAGTTTATAGTATGTTACAATCCAACAGGTTTCATCCCTCTTTTTCTCCAACATCTGCCATCAGAGGAGAGGAGTCTGGTAACCCCCATACCAATAAGATCGCTGGCAATCCAGACAAAATTGGCAGAATTTACTCCAATATCAATCAGTGGAACTTTTAATCTAAAGTTTCCAGCAACTGGCGTGCAAACCGATTCAGTGGAAAGAAATAACAGCATTGTAAAGCTCATCTGAAAAAGGAAAGCTTGAATCTGATTTTTGCTATGGCCACAGTCAATGATTTCCCTGTGCACTGCCCAATATAATAAAGGCAACGAAACGAAGATATTGAACCCATCAGTTATTGCACTCGGTGAAAACAGTCACTGAGCGGACCTCGACAGAGCGGTGATAAGTAGGACTACCATCCACGTACATGCTGGCACCTTCTTTTGTACTGTTATACATGTCAAAGTAGACATTTCATGCAATAAGTCAATCCAAAAGGAAGCAGAGTCCAGAGCAACCATAACAAATACTGTTTTATATACAGTATCATTGTCACTGAACAGAATCAGGCACAGATGGCTTCTTTCAGCAAAGCATCTTCAGACACATTAACCCTTTGTTGCAATTTGCGGTGCCTGAAGTTTTCAATTGTACACTATGTTGTCAACATAAAGAATTATAAAGAGAGCACTTAAAAGGGATTTCACCCCCAAATGGTTTATTTCTACATGTAGCTCTTGCAAAGATCCGTACCTTTGGTTAGCTAGTCCATTCCTCCGTTACCGAGAAATTGCCATTTGAATCAGTGGAAGTTCTTCCCAAGCCTCTGTCACTCCAGCTCTATACTCTGCCTAGCACCACCTTCTGCATGACTGACACCTCCACTGATGTGTGGCTTCGGGTAAGAGAACTTTCTGTCAAGCAGCATAAGGTGGCGCTGGGCAGGGAATAAAGTGGGAGTGACAGAGGCTTGGGAAGAGCTACCACATTTGAAAGCACTTCAGCCTCATTTGCATAGAGTCAAATGGCAATTTCTCGGTAAAGGATAATTGGACTAGCTAACTAAAGATATGGATAGCCTTGACCTTGGAAAAGCTACATGTACTTATAGTTTGGGAGGTGACATTCTGCTGACATTGGCTTTAAAAAGATAAATCACAAATGTACAATACTGTACATACACCTTTGAGTTCTTCTCTTTTAAGTGTATAGTCTCATATTTTCAAGTCTTTTTAAATAAACTATAATTTGAACATGATAGCCACTCGTATTTTGGATTCTCATCCTCTAAGATCTAAGGGCACTGGTATTCTTTTCTGTACGCCATTGCAGTGGGAAAAATAAAAAAGTAATTATGCAGCTCTGCGAGTTAAAAGCAGCATGTCATCATGGCAGGACAAGTCAGCGCCTTTCAGGTGTGCTCCATAGATGACCCCATCACGGTCAAAAAATAGGTACTCCATTTTAACAGCACACTCGGGCCACACCTAATGTAAAAGAAGGGACTAAAAAAATAAAAAAACACACACCTTTGAATGTTCCTGCCTTAGATTCAAATACAGAAGAAGTCACAGAATTCTTATAATAAATATGCAATACAGTTTTTGCAAGGTGTGTAACCATATCAGAAGTGGGTGGAGTGGTAAAGGGAATCTTTCACCCATTTTTTCCATCTAATGAGAGCAGAATAATGAGCAGAGTCTCTGATTTCAGCGTTGTGTCACTTATTGGGCTGCTTGTTGTAGTTTTGATAAAATCACTTTTATCAGCAGGAGGGGAGGGGTGGAAGGAGATGGATGGAAAACAAATAGGTGGGAAGGTGCATTTAAATTTTTGGTCACGACAAGGGTGCACCCATTGCCTCTACTTGGTTTGAACAGTCATTGTGTGCTGACAAGAGTCCCTTTAAGGGAAAGCCACATGCATATTTGGCTGATAATGCTACAAGCTTGCAACGGGTATTTCAGGTGACTTACCTTAGGACTTAGCCCGCATTCAGCAGTTAGTCACTAAAAGCCTCAGCTGTTTTCCTGCCTCTCTCTACAGTGCCTTCCATTGTCCCATCTACATAGACTTCTATAGGCAGCAGGTATAGTTTTGGTCTCTAAATGAAGACAAATCTGTAGACTGATTTAGGCAGTTTTCAGAGTTTTTTCTCAGTTAAGGTAAGAAGAAGCAAGTCGTAAGTTGGCATTCTTCTCTAATAAGTTACAACCTGTATTACAAACTGTCTGCACTTGTACTGCTGATATACAAAAAATAAGAATAAAAGTGTTACGTCCTATGTTAAGTCCTATGGCCAATTGCTTAAAGAATAACATTTGCCTAAAATATGTTCTGTATGACAAGACACCCAAGGTAAACAGAAAAAAAAATATGTTTCAGGAGTTACAAAGATGTATATATTTTTTTAAATTATTTAAGGTTTGGTTTACATCTCATTTTTTGGCTACATTAAAACATGGGTATATGTTGGGAAGAACATACCAATGCCCTCAAGAGTAGTCCAATAATGAACTTTTGGCATATGCTGGGACAACATGCGGTGGCACTGTATAGGCAAGCATAGCCTTTAGGCTTACTATGCGGAGAGAAACAGAAGAAAAAACTGAGCAGTAAACCTTTCTTCCCCAACATTTACAATTAGAGGCATTGAGCAAATGTTGTGCAAGGTCGGAGGCTTCAGTCAGAGGTATACAACTTATACGGCCAGTGAAGACAAAAATGAGCTGTAAATTGAACCTTAATGAGAGATTACTTGGTGGTCACAATGGTCCAACACAATCACGATCTACACAACTTGATTGAAAGACAGAAAAATACACTTTTCAGAAAAATAGAAAGTTTATAAATTCTCAGCTCCTGATCAGAGCCACATACAGTGGAATTATTGTGCTGTTTAACTACTGTCTAAAAGATACAAAGAACAATAATGCTATGCCGCGAGGACTACTGTATGACTGAATATGGATATTACTCATGTTCAGAATATCTTAGACATACATTTTATTCATGGCCATGTCTCAGTGGGAAGAAAAATAAAACCCTTGAACGCCATCCCATAATTACTGAAATGATGTTAAACTATTTATGAATAACCACAGAAAATAGGTATGACTAAAACTATGTAGCTAGGTAACTGTAACCCATTAAATATAAGAACACATTGGTATGTATTTCAGCTTTACAGGCAACATAACAATAACCTGGGTACGGCTGTATGAAGGTTATGCAAAGTATAGGGCAGCCAAAAGTAATGGAGGTCCACCTAAAAACAACATGTACCATGGAGAACCGCCTCAATCAGGCTACATATTCAGTGAGCAATTATCACAAGAATTATACTAATATTTGTCAGGGACAACAATAGTTTTAGGATAGCAATTTACCTTTTAGAACAAAGGTTGAGTGTATGGAAGAACGGGTAAGATTACCTTTCATTCCAATCAAGTTCTAAAAAATCAATAGTACAAAGCCAGAATGTAAGAAACTCTATAATATATCTTATTACAGAAAAATTCTTCTTAGACTCGTCTCCTCCTGTAGTGATCACTGCTCTTAATTCGCTGGTAAAAACAGTCTTAAGACAGTCAGAAGTGCAGATGGATTTTCAAATCACTGAGGGATCAGGTTACAGCTGCTGCCCATATAAGTCTATGGATAGGGAAGGGAAGAGACAACCAGCCAAAGATAGCCAGCTGCTGTTTCTGAAGTCATAGCAACACTGTTGATTGTTCCTATTTATTGTCATTAAAGTGTTTTTTCAGGACTTTTACATTGATTCAAATAGGGAGCGGACATGCAGTACCTGGCCATGGTCACCATACAGATAACGAAGCTGTACTGCTCCGCAAGCGAGTACATCCAGCCGCTACCGGCACCAGGAACAGCTGATTAGCGAGGGTGTAAAGTGTCACACCCCCACTGATCAAATATTGATTACCTATCCTAAGGCTGATCTACCAATATAAAAGTCCAGGACAAACACTTTAATGCTACTGCTCCTTATGAGTGGATGTTAAAAAGAGATGGTGCAGTGTATGGGACACATCAAAGTAGCTTTCTCCATTCTGGGTAGAGTTCTGGGAAAACAGATGAGGCCAGTAGAGGTGTAAAACTGCTACTAAGTGCTGAACATAAGCCATAGAAATGTCAGTAAAAAAGGTTATTTCCCAAGTACACACACACATATACACACACAAAATAACTTAAGAATGGATTCTGTCAGCACAGAATGACTGTTCAAACTAAGCACATAAGCACAGGTGCAGCCAAACATTTAAAGCTCCACTCTAATCCAAAGTCATTGTTTATTGCTCGTTGTCCAGTTTACTGGCCACTGCTGCAGCATGGCAGAGGCGGCAGACCTCCTGGGCAAATCACTAGATCTAATCAGCTTCAGTGCAACTGTGCTCCTTTGATCCTTCAGAGGCAAAGAGTCATTATGAAGCAGCCTTGGAAAGCACACAGTTTAGACAAGAGGCTAAATGATGCTGCTGGGCCAAAATGTCAACCAGGAGGCAAGTGAGTGGTGCACTCCTGAAGGACCAGTATGAGAACCTGCTTTTTAAAAAAAAAAAAAAAAAAAAAGTCACTTGAAATGACAATGGTGCTTAAATGAGTAACTAAACTTTTTTTTAATTTAATGAAAAGACTTTGTAAAATTATCAATCTTTGTAATGTACTCTATTACAATATCTTGCTTCCGTTTCTCTCAAAGTCCATATTGAAAAGGCTGTTTCAACTGCCTCATTCATGCACTTAGGTGTAGCGGTTTTGAACTGCAGATCTAGCAAAAAAAAAATCAGTACTCCTGTGTGAGCTTCTCTGCTCGCCTCGGCTACGCTCAGGCAGGCAGAGAGTTAACTGGTAAGTGGTATCAAAGTAGGTGAATGAAGAGGAGGAGCTCACACAGGAGTACCGATTTTTTGCTAGATCTGCATTTCAAAACAGCTACTTCAAGTGCATAAACAAGGCAGCTGTAACAGCCCATGGTGTTTAAGAGAAGTTAATGGAGTATATAACAAAAATTCATAACCTGGCAAAAACTGATTAAATAATTATATATATAAAAAAGTTTAGCTACTCTTTAAACGTATTTTGCGTCTTTCTTATCCATACATGCGAGTCAGCTAATTTCCCTGGCTTAGCAACCACAGAGTTAAAGACAGAATGCTAGATAGATATGAAGTTTAGCTTTTCATCTATAGACCTAACGTGGATTATAAGACACTAAAATGGGCATCTGTTTTACGGCTTTGCCTTAGATCATCCCTTGGTTTGTACGACCCAGACAGGCACAGACTTATAGAACACGGTGTTCCCTTTTAGTTCTTATCACCTGCCTATGTTGTTTGTAAAACATCGACGTGTTTCCTCTAAGTGATGCTGGGAGCTAATCTCACTACTCATCCGATTTCTGGAGTCTGCAGCAGCTGTGTTCATGTATGAAGGATGTCATTTTTTGTTTCTGAATTTCCATATGTAAGCAAGGGATCTGAATATAATTTTGCTGTGGCCTTTAGTGCAGTGTTAAAAATCCACTTTTACTCTTCTGTCACCACTTTGAACCTCCTGTTCACTGCACCACCAAATGCTGTCCATCATGAGTACGGAGGTGGCACTGGCGTCATGGCAAGCAGTGGGGGCAACAGCATGGCAGAATGCTGGCAAAAGCATTTGGTGCTCATAGCAATGTTCATTAGGCTTTTCAATAGGATAATTGGATATTTATGGTCCTCACACCTATGGGTGCTCCACCTATCAAGTCTAGGTAATAGATAGGCAAACACTTGGAGGCTGCTGCCCGGGCAGGTTTAACTTATCAGACACCCGTCCTGGAAACCCGTACTGCAATTATCTCTACAATGCCAAAAACTAAATGTGTAGCATATTGTATATTAATAGCCATCTATGTAATTTTAATTTTATTACTTTTGATGAAAAAGCATTAGTTACTACTGGACAACCAGATTCTTCTGTGGTTTCATACAGAACAGTGAAGCAGACATGAACTTTACCAAAGTGTATCCAAAGTGCGGCATCTGACCTCTGATGGTCATCATCTGCAATTTCCATCTAAAACCTGCACCAGATTGGGTATCTTGTTCTCTTACAGCTCTACAGATATTTCTGAAACATTTAGAAATAAAAGAAAGCCCTCGTTCGCCCTGCAATTCCATTGACGGATGAGAGGTCTAAGACCTGGGAAGCATGTAATGAAGCCAAACCTAAGAGGGCTTACACATAAGATGATGGTGTATAAGATATTTGTCACCAAGCTTGCACACTGCTAAGCAACTGAAGACCGCGCTATGTAGCGTCAAGGTATACATCTACAGTGCAGAACCTCTCGGAAAGTTAATTAACAACTTGCTGCAAACTTGTTACCATGCATACCAGTATACCGCCCCACCAGTGTTACTTTCCAACAGTTATGGTAATATTACATTCTCATATTTAGCATTTACACTTCAGTGGCTTACATCAACTTTGGTTTACAACTAGGCTGCACCGAGAACAATGACCCAGCTCCAAAAAAACACAGGAATAAGATATATATTATATATTTTGGAGATTTCCATTTGCCACAAATCTGCTCTACCATGAAGAAAATCATCACCAATGCCATCTTGCTAATGCGCCGTCATTCCCTGGGGAGGAGGACGTTATGAACTTTCACATGCGCTGCCCCAGGGAATGAGGACTCCTGCGTGAGATCTCTGGCAGGGTAAGCAGGGTAAGTAGATCCCTTAGACAAGAGTGAGCGGTCATTCAGAGACTGGAAGGCGGCAGGGCCATCCCCCTGCACTTGTGGTTCATTTAAATGGAAAAGTAAAAAAGCAATTATTTAGGAATGGAACAATGGATTGCAAACATGGATTAATCTGGATTACAGCGCCCTAACACTGATTAGATCATCTGACAGGTTCCCCTTTAAGCATTTTTTTTTAACTGGACAATTCCCCTTTAAAGAAATGACAGTTAAATTTATAATCTGTGGTCCAAAAAAAATTGGCCAAAAATCAATAACTAGAATCTATGATACACAAACACTCAAAAGAAGAAATGTTGACATTTTACTCAATATCTATTGATATCTTCATGAGATGCTTTACTTGACTAACAAAACCTCCTTGACTATAGAAGACAAGCTGGTGAAAAGAGTTACAAACTTTTCTTAGCATCAGGGCTGTGGAGCCGGAGTGCATTTTTGGTGGAGTAGGTATAAAATGGACAAACTCCTAAAATATATAAAAATTGGGTTCCTTAGTACAATGCAGTAAATGTTTTCATAAAAATTTGGGAAACTTATGAAATGTCTGTTCCTGATCTAAGGATCTTGTCTTTCAGTTGAGATGAATCTGTGCTGCACTTTCTGTACACGCTCAGTAGTGAGGCCGGGCTGAGGAGTCGGGAGTCAGTGAAACTTAAGGTTAGGCTTACCAACTGCACAGCCCTGCTTAACATGCTCAATATCTTGGTCAGGAGACACTTAGAAAATGGTGGTAATTACTGGAGTTTGGTTAATTTAGACACAATATGGGAATATTCTGCTACTTTATGGTGGTACAGATAAAGACACAAAATACTAGCAAACTAAAAATACTGGTTGGTTTTTCATGATGTGTCCACTTTTCTTACACTTTGGTGAATAGGTTAACAGCTGACAACTAGGCTAACCTGGCGACATTGCTGCGGTAGAAAGTTACTCTGAGCAGGAAGCAGCGTCCCCAATAAGGAAAAGATAGATCAGCCCCACCTGTTGTGTACATGGCAGAACTGGGCAAGCAAAATAGGCTTTGTGAAATGAGCAAACATTATCAAGTCTGGATATTAGAGAACAGGTACGTGTTGCTGCATATAAGCCTATTAATCCAAACTATGCTGTTATATAAAAGTTACATGTCCTCAAAATGTATCAGAGTTTTATTTAATGTAGATGTGTTTTGAGTTATTTACATCTTAACAAGTTGCCTATAATGGGAACATTCTGGAACAATTAAATAAAAAAATAAAAAAGCATATATAGTCTTCTACGCCAGCTAACCATCTCCAATTATGGTGGATAGCGCACAATGAATCACATTTATCAATACAGTCAATGCTTAATTCTTAGACAGTGCAAACTTTGACTAGACAAAATGAACCAAACTGATGAAAATGCTGTTATAAATCTGGTATACTTTAGATGGTCTAGTGTTTGCCTCCATACACAGACTAACGATGGCCAAATTTGCCCATATCAACAATGTTTGTCCAACGGTTTAATGTGTATGTGGGCACCGACTGATAATCTGGAGAGCTATTGATTGCATGTCCGATTTCAGAGGGCCAATCGCGTTGTTCTCCAGGAGATAAGCTGCCGCTGGCCGAAACGTCAGTCCAGGGCTTTCTCCTAGAGAACACAGGAGCTCTAGGTAGAATGAGTGCGTCGGTTGAGACGGCTATCGGCTGAAGCATTGTTCGGCCGACAGCCACGTAATGTGTATGGTCGGCTTCAGAATTAGGCATAGACAGTAGATGGATAATGTACTATAAATTGGATTACTTTGTGCCTGAAACGCATGCCACAATTTTGGAGCATGAGTGTCACATGTTTGGCCATGCCCTTTTTATGCTAAACTTTGAAAGAATATGGTACAAGTCATGAAAGACAGTTATATGCTGTAAACTGCCTAGGAATCCTAGTTCATTTAGCATGATAAATCTCCCCTCTTCTATGTAATGTAGTTCTCCAGTCTTGTACGGTTCTTCCATATGTCCCTACTTCGTACCAACATACAACACAAACAGCACAGCAATATACAGAGGACAGATAGAAAAAAGTACGACTGCAGGACTAAGTTATAGTGTTTGGTGTCTGTTACCATTGAGACACATAGCCTGCAGAGGAGCGGTAGAGACAAAGCAGCAAACTTATTTTACTGAAATAGAATAAAAAGTTTGCAAAATTGGACGTAGCCTTTAATAAAAAGGTATGAGCTGGACACATTTGCCTTTATAGGTCCCATCTGTTTTCCCTGAGATTTGCAGTGCTGGAGGTGTATGGCAGCCAAACTATATCAACCCCTCCATCACAAATTAAGCCAAGATGAAGCGTAAAGTCACCGTTCTAGAAACCATCTGTTACATGATTGCCATCTCTTTCTAAAGTCCAACCACTGAATGCTGCTGGCGATCATAATGCTCATGCTCCGAAGCCTTCTTACAATGCCATTAGATTTCTTTACAAAACTTGTCATCGGAATCTTCGGAATATTGAAAAGAAACCTTTAAACTACGAACAACACTTGTCGTTTCTAGAAATCATCTCTATAAATTAGATTAATAAACACTTAAAAAAACAACTTAAATTATGTAAAATCCATAAATAAACAAGTCTTTTACTTAATTTAACAACTTTTCCATTTCACACAAGATGATAAAACCTTTATTATCTCACTAACATCTTCTCATCATTGATATTAATACAGAACACACAAAACATAAGCACTGTTATACAGTTGGCGTCGTCAATATTCTATTTCTGAATCACAGCCTAGAAAGGCACATCTCATCTCATATTACCAATGTCTTGTATGCTAGAACATAGATAGAAGTGATCCAGTTATAAAGGGTCTTACCTGTTTCCAGAGAAAGACATCATTCATGTTAAGCCTCCAAGAAATGATGAGATGCAGAGACGACAGGATCACCCCACTCAACACTGCAGCTCTCATGCGTACGGGAAGCAGGGTGTAAATGATGTAGATGAAGAAAACACTCCACCAGATCCCTTCAGAGGCACTACGTGGGGTGACCATAAGAACCCCTAGAATTTGCACTGCAAACAGGACGGCAATAACTAAATAACTCACAATCCACATATAGTCTTGGTGAAAGCCATTACGGTTGCAGACCACCATGAGTGACAGAAAGAGGGCCATAGCGACAGCAAGTACTGAAACGTAAAGTACCTGGGGCTCACCATGTGTGCAATGAAAAATAAGCATCACAAGACACACCAGCACCAGAGCACCCATTAACATAGTCAGACTGCTCTGGTTCATCTGGAAGAAATAGCGTTGGTACAAGCGCTCCAGTTTGGCAGACTGAAACTTCTTTGATTGGAATACTTGAAGAAACCTTGCCCAACACTCTCTAGGGGTTAGGTGGTGTTCACCCTCATCCATGTCAACTGCTTCAGTTGAGCCCATTTTTGAGCATTTGGCCTCCCCGTCCTCAAAGCCAAGGGCAACAGATTTTAGTCCCAGATCACCCCCTGTCCCCTTTTTTCCGTAATGGTCCTCTTGCCACGTGCAGCGGAGGCCTAAGTTGTTGCGGCTATTGCGCTCCATCTCAGGGTCCTGAAGGCAGCTCATGTAACGTGGGCCACACAAAGATGTATTTTTGCGCTTGCCTTTCTTTCCATTGCGCTCCCCCCATGCAGTTTTACGCTCATCCACTTTGGGGACCAGGATGCCACTAAACCACGACATTCTGCTGCTGGTAAGACAAAGAAAAGGCTCAGAGACAGATACAGTCAACAACAATAGCTTAGTCCGTACACAATTTGCTAAATACGGTACCTGCTTAGCCCCCCCCCCATAAAAAAAGAACAGTCAAAATTGGTGTATCCAGAAAACATTGATATCGTTACACATCTAGGAGTACAATTTTATACATGTTGAAGCGTCAGTACCTACCTCTCCTGAGTAAGACGTGGCAGCTTCCCAGAAGCTCCCGGCTGGGTAGGTGATACACGGCATTTATTCCGTCGGGTGGAGAGGTGGGGGAGGACCTCTGCTTCTGAACTTGCTAGTTCGATGGCATTGGGAGGAAGATTGGGAGAGATCTCAATTGGGCACCTGCAAAGCAAAATAATGGTACAAGACAAAGTATTATCACAAACAACAGCCATGAGGTAAACCAAGACAAAAGACTAAATCAGTTCTTTACTAAACACAATTACAATGTGGCTAATTAATAGCCCCCGTAATTTTCCTTCAGCAGATGAGGAACACACATGGCTGAAGATGCACTTGAAGTAGACAATCAGAAAAAAAAAAGAAATTAACTTATAAAAATGACACACTCACTCAGGCCACAACAAAAAAGAAGAAAAAAATAAAACAAAACAAACAATCTAGAATGACCAACACCCTAATCATATCTATAAGCTCCGTGTGCAGATCAGTAATAGACTACATGATAATGTTGCTCATATAGTTCAGATTTTCTCAGCAAATCTGGACAACTTTGACTGGATCTTCTGAAAAATCTAAGATGTAGGTGTCTTGCCCATAGATAGACAAATGGCATGATGGATCTGGACCCAACCTATCCACAGTTCCTCTGGGAGGAGGTGTCTGATGCTTTACACCAGTTCCTATTAGTCCACGTTTATACGTTCAGTATTTCACATCAGTATGTGTAAGCCAAAACCAGTAGTGGGTGATAAATGAAGAAGTGGGGACATGTTCATACTTTTCCTCTGATTGTTTTGTAAGCCAAAATCAGGAGACGAACAATCAACGTGTGAAAGTGGCCATGGGATAAAGAAAATCTTGGCCAGTCTCTGAGTACATGTTTGTGGCAGAGCTACTAGCCTAAAGATTATCCACCAAATGTGTACAGGCAGCTAAAAGGAAGTATAACACTTTTCGCAGACATTAATGGCATACTGATAGGATACCCGCTGACCCGACATATGCAGGCATCTTGTAGGATATTACTGAATGGGGAACCCCTTCTATTGACACATAATTCTGTAACAGGTTATAAAAATGTTTAATTGGAGAACCCTTTTAAAAACAAAAAGATGAAGGCAGTTTTCTTAAAAAAAATAATAATAAAAAAAAAAAAAAAACACCATCTGTGATCTCAAGGATCAACTTTCAGGAAAAGTGCATCTATTTATGCCTCAGATTGATAGCACTGAACATCCTTCTCAAATATAGGCTTCTTTAAAGTCCATGAACATGACCCTGCGCTCCCCACCGCACAGACTGCTTTATATTAGACAGCAGGAAAACTAAATGCTGTCACTTACTCACAAAGCCCTTACATGCATGTCTATTTAATAGCCTACAGAGGATTTATTAGAGGAAAAGTCAAAACCCTGAAGCCATATAAATAACACATTCTCCAGCATACACAAAAACGTCACGCTGTTACAATACAGGCCAGCAAATTAGAAACCGTTCATTAAAATGAAAACAGGAGCCACGGGGACGGTAATGTGGACCCACTGCCTCCTGCTAGGCTATACTATAGAGTATGTAAAAAGCATTCAGACAGACAAATACACGCATACTACCACTGATATGTATGTTATAGACCTGATCAAGGATAAAAACATCATCCAGAAACATGAATTTTGCAATAAATGAGACATCTGCCAACAAAAGAAAAAAAAATGTATAAAAATGCAAGTTGGCCCTGCATGCCCAGTGCTACCATTTACTCACTATATACTGAGGCAAATCTTAAGAGCATCCCTCTGTGATACTTAGCGGTGTCTAGTGTCACATATCTGGACGCACGAGGACCCAATAGGTGTAAAAAGTCTCGGCTAACAGATTCCCTCTATCAAGTGGACGTGCTCAGCGCCGAGGTTTATAACAGTCATATGTACAGTGAGTGGGGGGGGGGGGGAGTCTGGCAGCGGACATAAACTCCAAGACAGAACAGCCTGAAAACACAAGAGGTGGCACAATATATACTTGCAATAATAAATATAAAGCACCTTGAAAAAAAACAAACCTTTAAATTAATGAGTCAGATTACAAATGAATACACTACACTAAAATTGGGACATTTAGATAATAGACAGCATGATATTTTGACTGATTACCTTAAAAAAAAATCTGCTTACACTGCTTAAAGAAGCACTCTCAAAGTGTTTATCTTCTTAATATATTGCAGTCATCATATTATATAGCACTTTTTTACTTACAATTGCTCATTTTGCCTTTCTACCCTGATAATTCTTCTCTTTTCTCTGCTCTACGTAGAAACACGATGTCTCATGTCACTGCAGAAATCATTTGCATCTTCAACTCCTGACCAAGCTTCTCCGCTCCTCCCCCTGCCATAGACTTTTGCAGAGACTCATGGCTCATACAGGGAAAATTGACCTCCTGTTTCTACATAGAGCTTAGAAGGATTCAGCTCATTAGTTTGTAACCACACAATGTCATAGACCAAATGAAAAAGGGAAGCATTAGCTGGGTAGAAAGGCAAAATGACCAATTGTAAGTACACTGCTATATTATATGGTGATTATAATATATTAAGAGGATAAAAACTTTGATGGGAGTGCTTCCTTAACCCCTTAACGACAGCCGATACGGCAGTCATTATGGGGTCTCAACTTAACTTTTTAACGGCACTGAGGAATAAGAATAGCGCCGCCCCACAGCTGAAATTCCCGCGGGTGACAGCTGTAAGTCAATTGCAACAGCAGTATCTAAAGCGTTAAAAAGGGTTAAAAGACCCCCTTTGGCAGGAAAGTCATCTTATCATTTATACTGCACAAAAACAAAAATAAGAACTATTCTTGTACTGATGTCTGTTGATTCTACCTCCCAAAAATCGGGACACGGCTCAGCTCACATTTATCCTGCGCTCTCCGCTGAGCGCTTAACATCTGGATTTCCGTGTAAACCCTAAAAACTGATTCATACAAAGCCCCCAATGGAACAACTGACTTATGATGCACATGGAGTCCCTTTGCACTCTGTATGGTCTCTGTTCTGGCAATGTCCCATCATTTTAGGCATCTTTTTAGAGCACAAGTGTGGGCGACCACAGATCTGTGCACACCTAAAAAGATGGATACCACAACATGCCAAAAGGCATACAAAGTGTCTTAATCTGCCTCACTATAGTAAGTGGTTTATTTTTCAACGCTTTTCAAAGCATATAGCTTCTTCATCAGGACTACTACGATCGTGGTTGTCCAGATGAAGCTATATGTGTCGAAACGCGTTGACAAATAGACCATTTACTATTAGATTGGCATCAGTCATACTTCCTCCTACAGCAGCGCAGAATCAAACCATTTGTTTTCCATAACATATGCTTTTATCGCCTTTGTGGGTCTGCAGCAGCCTCAAGCATTTTCAGTGGTTGTGTGTACACAATCCAAACCAGGTGAGCACAATTGTGCTATTTCTTTCATATTTGTTTTCTCAGATAAGACCCCATTTGCACTTTGTCTCCTTCCAGTATTTCTCTCATTATAGTAAGTGGTTCCATTGGGGAGTTTCATCTAAATCTTGTTTTTGTGCTCAGCATAGAACACTAGAATGTGACCCCAGCTTTATACTGAAAGCCATAAAAAAATATTATGTACCCTAAAATGTTACCAACAAAAACCTTGATTGATCCTGCACAAAAGCAGCCCCCACTCCAGCCCGTCATCTGTCACTGGAAATATAGGATTTCCCAAGTTACTGATCGAACAAAAACTCTGGAAAGTGACATGTCTCCAACACCCCCTCAAATAATAATAAATAAAATCCAGTGAATTCTGTGCTCCCAAATCCAAATGCCCCCCCCCTCCTTCTGAGCCCCTCTGTGCCTAAACCGCATTAAAGCAGCCACGTTTGGCATTGCTGCAGTGGGGAGAGAGCACTTAATTTACGGGGTGCGCGTCTCAAGAAGCACAAGCTGGGCACAATGTATGGGGCGTTACAATATATAGAGGCACAATGTACGGGCACTACACTGGCAGATTTGCAATTCTCTAGAAAAAAAAAAGCCTGGGTGGATGTCACTGCAGCCGTAGATGAATTCATTGGTGCAATTTCTACAATGGTGTCACTTTTGGGGCTTTTCTGCACTTCTGGCACCTTGGGGGCTCCACAAATGTTGTCCGCAAACTACTCTAGTAAAATCTGTACTCCAACAGCCAAACAGTGCTCCTTCCTTCTCAGCCCTGACGTGTGGCCTAACAGCATATAGGGCAGCACCGCGTTACCGATAAAATTTTATATTTCCACGTATCAATGTTATAAAATTATGTTAAGCACCCGTGTTCAAAATACTCACTACGCCCCTAGATGAAATCCTTAAGCAGTGAAGTTTTCAATATGGGGTCACCTGGGGGTGGAGGGGAGCGTTTCTGCTGTTCTGACACCTCAGGGGCTCAGCTAATGTCACCCACAAACTATTCAAAAGGAATCTGCATTCTAAAAGCCAAGTAGCTCCTTCCCATCTGATCCCCACCATGTGCTCAAGCAGTAGTGTACAACCACATATGGGGTAATGCCACGTTAGATAACATTGCATAACAAATTATGAGGTCCATTTTCTCCTATTACCCTTCATGTAAATTATACATTTGATGCTAAAACAGTTGGAGAGAAAAAAGTTTTTTGTTTTCACATCTAAATGTTATAAAGTTTTGTGAACCACCTGTAGGTTAAAAATTCTCAGTACACCACTAGATGAATTCCTTGGGGGGGGGGGGGGGGTGTCTACTTTGCAAAATGTGGTCACAAAAACTTGTGGGCGGGGGCTCTGCTGTTTTGGCATGTCGGGGGGCTCTGCAAACGTGACATGGCATTCACAATCTTTTCCAGACAAATGTACGCTCCAAAAATCAAATAGCGCTCTTTCCTTTCGGAGCCCAAACAACAGTTTTTGACCACACATTCAGGACAAACTGTGTAACAAATTATGTGATTTATTTTCTTCTATTATCCATTTGAAAAACTACAAACTTGGGGCTAAAAACATTTTAGCATTATAAATACAATTGTCATTTTCATATCCACATTTTAAAAAGTACTGTGAAGCACCTACAGGTTCAACAAGCCCCTAGATGAATTTCATGATGGGTCTAGGTTCCAAAATAGGGTCTGCAGTTCTTGTACCTCAGGGGCTCTGCAAATGCGACATGGTGACTGCAATCTATTCCTACCAAATTTACATTCCAAATACAAAATGTTGCTTCCCTTCTGAGCTTTGTCGTGTGTCCAGAAAGATCTTTTTAAACTACATGTGGGGTATCACCGTGCTCAGAAGAAAGTAGGTAATAAACTGTGGGGTCCACTTTTTCATGTTACATCTTGAAAAAGTAAAAAATTTGGGGCTAAAGCAACATATTCATGAAAAAAAATGAAAATTTTCAATATGACAACCTAATGCTATCAAATTCTGTGTAATATCTGTGAGTTCAAAATGCTCGCTACACCACTGTATAAAATCCTTGTGGAGTGTTTCCAAAATGGGGTCACATGTGGGGGGGTTCTACTCTCTGGGCACTTCAGGGGCTCTGCAAATGTGACATGGGGTCCGCAATAGATTCCAGCCAATTTTGTGTTCCAAAATTCAAATGGTGCACCTTCCCTTCTGAGCTCTGCCGTGTGTCCAAACAGAGGTTTATGACCACATGTGGAGTATGAGCGCGCTCAGAAGAAACTGGGCAACACATTTTGCAGTCCATTTTATCATGCCATCCCTTGTAAAAAGTGAAAAAATTGGGGCTAAAGCAGCATGTTAGAGGTAACATTACACATTATTTTTTAATTTGAATTTGTATTAATTCCTGTGAAGCACCTGAAGGCTTAAAAATTTTTTACTGACAGCAGTTTTGAAGTATTTTATGGGTGCAGTTTTTAAAATGCTATCACTTTTGGGAATTTTCCAAATATTGGCCCCTAGTCCATTTAAATCGGAATAGGTCCCTAAAGAAACAGGTTTTGTAAATTTCTTGAAAAAAAATGAAAAAAGGTTTTCTTGCCGACACTCCACTATTTACAGCAGGAAAATCTGCTGCAAAAACTGAACATGTGCACATTCTCTAAATAAATTCTTTGAAGAAGAAAAAAAGTAAACAAAAATGAATATTTCAATATTTGTATAGGAGAGTAAGTAGCAATATCAGATTTGTTGGTTTTGTGCATTAACAGAAAGTAATGCTACCTTGCATTGATTAGATTTCAGAATTTCTGTGCAAAAAGAAACCTTCATTATTTATAATAAAAAGCCGATACTCTGTCCCGACGTAAGTCCACCATGACACGGGTATACTGCTCTTTCCAAGGGAGCACAGATACATGGTAATGAGCCCTTGATTTGCTGACTAAATGACAGTCAATATCACACTAGTGGTATCTATAATGACGGCTTGTAATTAATTACTATTCGCCATATTTTTCTGTAATCATTTCTTATGTTAAGATATAAATAAAACAAATAATCCAATACATCAGCTAGTCTGAATTAGATTAGGTCATCCGAGAACTGAAAGTACAAGTTTTACTGATTTTTAATTGTAGTTTTTTTGTAAAAAGAAAGGTTTTAAATTGTCCAGAAGATAAAATTCACGAGCTAAAATTAGTATTCAAGTCAATAAAAACAGACTTGTTTACCATAGACATAATTAACTTGTGCAGCAGTCCAGCAAGGCGACATAGAAGGCTTCTATTATATTACATATAATTACATTTTGTGATGACAGACTTCCTAGAAGAGGCGGTATCTGGTTGGAGGTGTAAGTATCTGTGAGGTCACCAAACAGAAATTAACCAAAAGGTGGCCATACACCTTGGGTCTCGTTCAGACGTAAAATACTGACTAAATACTAAACGTCAGTATTTGTAAGCCAAAACCAGGAGTGGGTGAAAGACGGATTTTGGTAAGAACTTACCTGTAAAATCCTTTTCAGCGAAGGAAGGAAGGGAGACACAGCCATTACTAGTGGGTAGGCGGAGCCCACACAGGATAGAACACCTCAGATTACAAAAAAGTGTTGACCGGCCCCTCCAGCTTGGGCTCCTCCTACTCCAGCTCTCCAGTCCGTACACAAGCTAAGGAAGAGCAAATATCACCAGCGGAGCAACATAACCCCTTCTGAAAAACGTAGAAAAAAGCAAGAAGACAGGTTATGCATATAACAGAAAAAAACACACAGTCCCAGGTACTACTCACTGGACCGGACCACTGCGATGAGCTGGCAATGCTGGAACAGAGCCTTAGCGCGCAGACCCCAGCCCAGATAACCGCCATCAGAGAAGGGTCACGCTGCATCTGAAAACACAACAACACACTTCTGCCATGGGAGGGAGCTGTGTCTCCCTTCCTTCCTTCGCTGAAAAGGATTTTACAGGTAAGTTCTTACCAAAATCCGTCTTTCAGCAGCAGAATGGAAGGAAGGGAGACACAGACATTACTAGTGGGAAGTCCCAAAGCAGTCCAGAAATTAAGGGTGGGAAAAAACAACAAAGGCAGATTCCCAACAACTTAGATAAATGCGCAACCAGCGCTAAACACAAGTTAAGGAGATAACCTAAACTACAGCCGCCTGCAGGACCCTACGTCCTAAGGCCGCATCAACGGAAGCACTGACGTCCACCTTATAAAACTTTGTAAAAAGTGTGGACGGAGCGCCAGGTAGCCGCCCGGCAGAGTTGAGCTGCCGAGGCCCCTTGATGAAAAGCCCACGATGAACCCACAGCTCTCGTGGAGTGAGCTCGAATCTTAATTGGGCAAGGCTCGCCCTTAAATCGGTAAGCTTCTAAAATGGCCGACCGAATCCATCTATAGTGTCCTTGGAAGCTCGTTGACCACGACGACGACCTGCTGGAATCACAAAAAGTGAGTCCGACTTCCGAAAACCTTGAGTAATAGACAAATAGAACTTTAACGCCTGCACCAAATCCAAAGTGTGCAAGGCCCGTTCCTTCGCATTCCTCGGCTCTGGACAGAGCGAGGGCAACACAATATCCTGGTTAACATGAAATTGTGACACCACCTTAGGTAGAAAGTCGCCCCGTGTGCGAAGCACTACACGATCCGGGTGAAACTCCAGAAAAGGAGGCGAGCAAGAAAGAGCCGCCAACTCAGAAACCCTTCTCAAAGAGGTGACCGCCACCAGGAAGGCAACCTTCCAGGAAAGCAATGAAAGGCTAACAGAGTCCATAGGCTCAAAAGGCCCATGTTGAAGAGCCTCCAAGACAAGATTGAGCCGCCAAGGAGTCACAAGTGCCTTCCGCGGCGGAAATTGACGGATTACCCCGCGAAAAAAGGAACGTACGTCCCTGCGCGAGGCGATAGCCTTCCGAAACAGCAAGGATAGAGCGGAAACCTGACCCTTCAGGGTGCTAACTGCCAAACCCTTGTCCAGCCCATACTGCAAAAAGGCCAACAAATTGGGAATGGAAAAAATCCTCGGGTTCCTTGAAGAACCGGAACACCACGAGAAGAAGGCTTCCCAAGTCTTGTGATAAATCCTAGTGGTAGCAGGACCTCTGGCCGCTCGCAGAGTGGCAATGACTTCGGCTGAAAATCCTTGACGGGTCAAGATTTCGGTCTCAAGAGCCACGCCGTCAAACGCAGAGACTTCAGGTCCGGATGACGAATGGGCCCCTGGGTTAACAGGTCCGGGCGAAGTGGAAGTGGAAGCGGAGGCACTGCCAGAAGCGACACCAGCGTTGAGAACCACGTCCTCCTTGGCCAATCTGGGGCCACCAACATAGCCGAGACTCTCTCCAGTTTGATCCGACGTAACACCAGAGGAAGTAAGGATATCGGCGGAAACACATAGATCAGCTCGAATTGGTCCCACGGAGCCACTAGAGCATCCACCGCCACAGCCTCCGGGTCCTTGTACCTGGACATGAACGTCGGTAACCTGGATGCCATCAAATCCACTTGGGGAGTTCCCCAACGGGAGCACAGTAGTGCAAAAACTTCCGGATGAAGACTCCATTCTCCGGGATCCACCTTCTCGCGACTGAGGAAGTCCGCCGTGATATTCTGGACTCCTGGGATGTGAATCGCGGAGATGGCTGGAACCCTGGCTTCGGCCCATACCATGATCCGAGAGACCTCCATCATGAGCCTGGAGCTCCTCGTCCCACCTTGATGGTTGATATACGCGGCCGCCGTCGCGTTGTCTGTCTGCACTCGGACTGGCAGACCGCTTAAAGGGACCGTCCAGTGTTGGAGGCAAAGGAAAATCGCCCTCAACTCCAGGAGGTTGATCGGCAGGACAGACTCTTCTGACGACCATACTCCCTGAACCCAGAGATCGTTCCAGACCCCCCCCCCAGCCCGTCAGACTGGCATCGGTGGTTATGACCGACCACCGCGGAAGGAGGAAGGACTTCCCCTGGGATAACGCTTCTGGATGTAACCACCATCCTAGAGACTCTCGCACCCTGTGGGAGATGATGACACTGCGATCCAGCGAAGCCTGCGATCGATCCCAACGGGTCAGAATGAGCATTTGGAGACCCCTGGAATGAAATTGAGCAAACGGGACCGCTTCCATTGATGCCACCATCAGACCCAGAAGGCGCATACACCTTCGAAGGGACATTGCTGTCGAAGACTTCATAACCTGTACATGTTGACGAAGACTTGCTTGCTTGTCCGGAGGTAAGCACACCACTGCCCGTACCGTGTCGAAGTGCATCCCCAAAAACAGGATTGACTGCGACGGTTCCAGAGATGACTTCTTCCAATTGACTAGCCATCCGAAGTCCTCCAGGAGCTGAAGGGATAGATTGCGAGCCCTCACCGCCTCCTCCTCTGTGGACACCACAATCAAAAGGTCGTCTAGATAGGGAAGAATTGTCACCCCCTGCCTTCGAAGGATCGCCATGAGAGGCGCCAGAATTTTTGTAAAAACTCTGGGCGCTGATGCCAACCCGAATGGCAGGGCCACAAACTGGTAATGGTCCTGACCTATGGCAAAACGTAGGAAGCGCTGGTGAGCCCTTCCGATGGGAATATGCAAATAAGCGTCGCGAATGTCGATTGACACTAAAAAATTGTTCTGCTACAGAGTCGCCACAACTGAGCGAAGCGACTCCATGCGGAATTTCCGGGTCCGGACATGCAGATTCAATTTTTTGAGATCCAGAATGGGGCGAAATTTGTCCTCCTTTTTGGGGACCACAAAGAGGTTGGAGTAAAACCCCCTTCCCCAATCCTCCGGCGGAACCGGCACCACCACACCATTCTGCAGAAGGGAATCGACCTCCCGCCGTAGAGCGGTAGCTAGCTTGGGCTCTGACGGAATGCGAGATTGGCAAAATCTGTCCGGGGGTCGAGAAAGAAACTCTATGAAATAGCCTGCCGACACAACCCGCGTCACCCAGGCGTCTGAAACGTGGGACGCCCAAGTCGACTCGAACTGGAGCAGGCGACCCCCCACTCGAGGACCCTCGAGTGAAACCCTGGCGTCAGTCCGCCTTAGCGGGCTTTTTGTCAGCTTCCCGTTTGTCTTGACGGAAGTTCTGTTTCCAGGGAGTGCGGGATTTCGGAAAGATCTTTTTTCCCGAAAACGAGGGACGACCCGATCCCCAAGAGGGCTGACCGAACCGTCCCCTGGGCCGAAAGGGCCGCCGACTACTACCGGCACTAGACTTGCCAGACGCAGAAGCCACAGCTCTACGCTGCGGTAAAGCAGTTTCTTTTGCCTTGGCCTTCGCAATCAGTTCCGTGAGGTCAGACCCAAACAGCAGACCACCCTTGTAAGCTAAACACAGCAAACCTTGCTTGGAAACCGCGTCTCCGGTCCACTGCTTAAGCCACAGTGCTCTTCTGACTGTGACAGCCGAGGATTGCGCCCTGGACAGCAGTGACGTAGTATCCAGAACTGCATCTCTGCCATATCGCGCTGCCTCTTCCAACAACTTGAAAAGCCCTTCTACCTCGGATAGCGGGGATCCATCTTGCCACGCCGTCCGTAGGCGGTCCAACCACCTCAGGGAAGCTTCACCAGCACACATGGCTCCTAAAGCCGCTCTGAATCCATGACCCGCGGCCTCGTAGATGGATTTAGCCGCCATCTCCGTTTTTCTGTCCAGCGGATCCTGCAGACTCGCCTTCCCTTTAACAGGAAGTAATGAAGATTTGCTAAGCTGGGATAAAGGGACATCCACTTCAGGAGAAGGAATCCAATTAGCAATCGACTCCGTAGAACACGGATACAGTGCCTCAAAAAACCGTGTCCCCTGAAAAGGCTTATCTGGACACAGGCGTTCCTTCTCCACCGCCCCATCAAGTTCATCCAGAGATGGTAACGTTGACCGCGACCTATGCGACTCCTGAAAAAGCCGGGCCGACTTACCAGGGCGTCTAGCTACCTCCTCCGGTAACTGTAACGCCTGCCTCATAGCTCCAATAAAAGCATCCACACGGCCCAAAAGAGAGGCAGAGCGCCCCTGCCGATCCTCTTTATCCGAATCGGACATCTCTCCAGCAGAGCTTGAAGGGGAACCCTCCATATCAGAGATCTCTGAGTCGCTGCGCGGGGAGGACAGTACCGGCCTGTGGCGCTTCCTGCCATGAGAAGACAGTTGGGATCTAGCTGACACCCAATGACCTAGAAGGTCAGACAGGCTATCAATAGAACGAGTGAGAGCCTCCATTTTAACATCACTGAGTCCCCCGACCTGCGCTGCACTTGACGCCGTCAAGGACTCCTGCGAGTCAGATACGCGAGACTGATCCTGTAGCGGACCTGGGAGACGGACCGCGCCTCCTGGACCCTGATCTGACATGCCCTCACACAGTATATAGCAGGCTTAAGCCTGTCAGTAACTAGGACAGTGTGGCTTCTAAAAGGAAAGAAACGAACGCTGAAGGGTTAAGGCTCTTACAGGGAGAGCTACCCCAGCTGTCCCCCAATTAAGGGTTAACCGCCTACCAGGGGGTTAATGCAGCAGACTCCCCACAACCTCTGCTAAATGAAAGAGGTGTGCGAGTCCCAGACAAAAAAACCTCTATATGAGGTAGCAGCTGCAGGGCAGCGCAGTCTGCCAACTAATTGTGCCGCAGAAAGGTGCCCTGCGCTGTGGGGGTGAGGAGGTTAAGCTTCTGCCCTGACAGGCAGAAGCGACTCACCCAGCTGGCCGCGGTGCAGCGTTCCTTCGGTTCTGACGGGAGGAGAGGAGAGTGAGGAGCCGGAGGAGGCCGTCAGAAATGGCCGCCGCGCAGTGAAGAGAGAAGCCGGAAGGGGAGGGACAGGAGAAAGCGCGCTCAGAGCGCTACCTGCCCGCGAAAAGACCGGGAAGGCGCGAAGCCACGCCCCCCGCCGGCATTCAAAAAGGCGCGCGACTCCTCCGCTCTCTGCTCCTGCCCCGCTTCACATGTCCTGCAGGGATCCACCTGCGGACGAAAAACACACAGTCACCAACGGTACATGTAACTGTAACGGTACATGTAACTGCCGCAGCAGCCGCTGAAGCACTCAAACACATTTACAAAT
Source organism: Phyllobates terribilis (assembly GCF_046119375.1). Taxonomy (NCBI): domain Eukaryota; kingdom Metazoa; phylum Chordata; class Amphibia; order Anura; family Dendrobatidae; genus Phyllobates; species Phyllobates terribilis. The sequence goes on along the minus strand of NW_027362762.1, from coordinate 201,894,370 downwards.
GCTGAGTACTCACCCAGCTGAGCGCCACAGGGACCCCCAGGGATTTGTGGCTCTGTGGCCCTTAGCTTCCCCCCAGGACGGAGCGCACAGGGACCCCAATGGCGCGGTTTGCGTCTCCTCCGGGAAGCGTCCCTCATCCCCCGGGGCCGGCAGGGTTCTGCAGGGACCACCTTAAAGGGTATGCAGATCCACCAGGGGAGGGGTGGGGGTCCAGCAGCGCTGAGACCCCTGAGACCTCTAGACCACGGGGGGTCCAAGTCTCTGTCCGATAAAAATAAAAAAAAATTTCTGAGGAGCTGCTCCAGCAGCGACCATCCTCTGCGACCTCAAATTTTAGACTGGAGAGCTGGAGTAGGAGGAGCCCAAGCTGGAGGGGCCGGTCAACACTTTTTTGTAATCTGAGGTGTTCTATCCTGTGTGGGCTCCGCCTACCCACTAGTAATGTCTGTGTCTCCCTTCCTTCCATTCTGCTGCTGAAATCTGCAGAAGTGGTGACCTGTTTCTATTATACTTTTCCTCTGACTGTCCCTCTCCTGATTTTGGCTTACAAATACTGAATGCGTGCTAGTGGACTTAGAAGTAGGTTTATGGATAAGGGACAGCTGAATAAGCCATCGTCTGGTGAACGACTGTTATTCTTTAATGGACAATGCCGTCTAAAATGTGTGTGGCGACATGAGAATTTTCTAATTACTCTGAAAGACTGTAAAAGGAAAAATTGTTCTAGGACTAGCAAAAACAGGATAATTGTAATCACAACAGACTTCTTCCCAAGCTATGGCAGTCTGTTATTGGTCAGCTAAATTGAACATTCATTGTTGTATTTCACCCAACTTTAGACTCATGTGCATGGCCACATTTTAAAACCATGACTACTGTGCCCAGAAGAGCACGGAGGTGAGTTTGTAATGAAGCTGTACTGAGGAGGAAGTAACCCCAGTGAGTGGTAAAATATGTAGCAAGTAGTAAAGCAGAAGTACTTCAGTCTTAGGCCACGTTCACACGTTCAATATTTGGTCATTATATTACATTAGTATATGGACCCTCTTGACAAAGCAACAAGCGAAACGTACGTTGGGGCAGGTACATTCCTGTGGTTCTATGGGTAAGGAAATCCTTTTATTATTATTACTTAGATTGGATTATGTCCTAACAGATTGTGGCTACACTGGATCAATAATATTACATCTGTGCTATAGCTAATAGCTTGTTGGATTACGGAGTGGGATGCATATGGCAGTATAATTAGACTTCTATATTACCTTCTGTACCCATTAACTTTTGTATTCATAAGATATTTTAAATTGACTTTGATCCACATACCCTTAACCACAGATGTCCAGTTTTATGCATTTCCCTGATTTTTTATTATGATATTCACTTGATGTGGTTTAATTGATTCAATAAAACTGTACATTTTATTATATCAAAGTGTGTGAAACATTTCTTTGTAGGTTATATAGTTACATCTTGAATGTTCATACCTTACAATCTATATATCCAATTGCAAGTAGGTTATCTACAATATATGAAAGCTAAAGCCATGAGTGGGTTTTGCCTTACATATAGTAAGAATGAGTAGGCCCAATCGTCAGGTGATCGCTAGCACATTTACACGATCCAACAATTGGGTACGAGTGTTCGTAAGGTTGTTGGCTTCTCTAAACACACCTCTATATCACTATCTGTAAGCAGAAAAGCATTGGGGTGATGACCAGTGTGACAACCGCACAGTCTGTATTCATGAGTACACCACAAGGAATACAGTGTGTGGGCCTTTATAGGATCAGGGACTGATCTGAGGGCCATTATCTGTACATCGTCATGGGACACGTTAGATTACACTTTACAAGGGGCTTAAATCATCTACAAGATCGAGAAAATTGCTTTTACAAGCAAAAACAAAGCTGCATTTTATAAGGTAGAACAAGAAACCGTGAAAAATTCTGCAGCATATAAGACAACAGAGCTGGATTCTGCTGTGTATTCATTAGCAGCACTTGTAATGGAGGCTCTCTGTAACGCTGGGTCTCCTGTCTGTTGAACACTCAGTTTGTCTTTGTGTTCACCTCCCACACACACACACACAGAGTTCTGCCTGGGAACAAGTACAGGCTCAGTCGTCATGTCGGTGACATCATGCACCGTTGTCATGGAGACAGCTGTCACAAGCCTTGTCCACCATGGGCACTAAACACAACCTTTCCCAGATAAGGCCACAAACAAACAAGATAGGAATGTGTACAATGGCTTTAGTATAGAGGAGAGGAGGTGTGGTGGGATTCCGAGCAGCTCCTCTCTATACAGCACAGAAAACACATTCACACTACATCTATCAGGGCGCTAATGTCTTGTGGTAGGACACGAGACATTTTACGACTACACCGCATGAAAACTGCCGCAACCCGAAATATTTTATTGTAATTAAGGCCCCCATACACATGGACACTCAGATAAGCAGATGCTGGGGAGTTGGAAGTGATAGCTGCCGGCGAAACGCTAGGAGCAGGTTCACACTACTACAGTAAAGCACTAATCCATCAAGCATCCCCGAAAAGCTGTATTCCCTGGGGAACGCTGACAGAGCCACACACTTGAATGAAGCCGACAGTCACTGTAGACACTATACAACAGGCAATGCATCTGTAACCATCAGTAAAGGTAGAGTCATGGGGTAGTTTGCTGAAAAAAAGCCGCTGGGCTGAAAAGCCGCTGAATTATACTAAACAGGATATGTTTTGTCAGCAAACACAAGCTTTTCGGTAAGCTACCTTCATATGAATGGGACAGTTGCACAAATAGCTGCAACAAATATACCGCAAGCAAAAATTATCCTTAGGCTGTGTTCACATGAGGAGTTGGGAATGTGTTTTTCAAACTCAATGTTCCAAAAACCCAGTAAAATTGCACCAATTTTACATTTCTGGAAAGCCGCGGCAAGAAAAAAAAAAAAGAAGGATCAAGCGAGAACGGACTTGGATTATGTTTACACAGCAGATTTTCCACAACAAGTGCACAGTGAATCCGCCGCATGATTTTGCTGCAGATTAAACATGGTTTTTACCACTTAGATTAAAAGGGGTAAAAGCTGTGGTGAAAACCTTAAATCAGAAAAAGACATGCTTCCTAAAATCTGCATAGCAGGTCACTTTTCAGATGGAAAAATCTTATATGATGGAGAGGAGTTCTGACAAAACATCTTCCACATGCCAACAAATTTGTACAGTTTTCTGTCCTGTGTAGACTAACTACTAATGTTAAGGCAACTAAATAAGAAACTTCAGAAAGGATTGGTTATTAGGCTCCCATTCTAACTAATTACTCAATCTTACTTTCCAATAATCCTAAACGACTCTTTGACACGTTTCATTCGCTCATCAAACAGCACAGGCCCCGATCACCGACATCAGTGCTGATGATCTGGCCAATTATTTCAAAGAAAAAATTGACCATATCAGACAGGAAATTTTCTCCCAATCACCAAACGTTATGCATGCTCTCCCCCGCCACATTGTATCTTGCTCACTTTCTGACTTCAAACCAGTCAGGGAAGATGAAGTGATCAGGCTCCTTCCATCTTCTCGCCCTACCACCTGCACCAGTGACCCTATTCCCTCACATCTCCTTCAGTCCCTTTCTCCAGCTGTCACCACTCACCTAACTAAAATTTTCAACCTCTCCCTCTCATCTGGTATCTTTCCCTCTTCTTTTAAACATGCCAGCATACATCCATTACTTAAAAAAAACATCCCTTGACCAGAACGGCACGGCCAACTACAGACCTGTTTCCAATCTTCCCTTTATCTCTAAACTACTGGAACGCCAGGTCCATTCCCATCTAATCAGCTATCTCTCAGACAACTCTCTTCTTGACCCTTTACAACCTGGTTTCCGCTCTTTACATTCTACTGAAACTGCCCTCACTAAAGTCTAATGATCTACTAACAGCTAAGTCTAATGGTCACTACTCCCTGCTGATTCTCCTGGATCTCTCTGCAGCATTCGACACTGTGGATCACCAGCTCCTCCTCACTATGCTCCGCACTATTGGTCTCAAGGACACTGTTCTCTCCTGGTTCTCCTCCTATCTCTCTGACGCTCCTTCTCTGTGTCTTTCGCCAGCTCCTCCTCCTCTCTCCTTCCCCTTACTCCCATCCAATATAGAGTTCAATTTAAACTCATCACGCTAACCCACAAAGCACTCCATGCTTCAGTACCCCCCTACATCTCCTCCCTTGTCTCAGTCTACCACCCTACACGTGCCCTCCGTTCTGCCAGTGACTTAAAACTAAAATCCTCCATAATCCGAACTTTCCACTCCCGTCTCCAAGATTTCTCGCGTGCTGCGCCAATTCTTTGGAATGCACTACCCAGGACAGTTCGATTAATTCCCAATACCCACAGTTTCAAGTGGACCCTAAAAACTCATTTCTTTAGACTGGCGTATCGCCTCCACACAATTTCAGGTTCATACCAACCATGCACTTAATAGCCTCGGTCACGACTGTACACATACTGGCAGGCAACCAGTCCATGTATTATTTATCCTATTTAGTATATCAAGGCTGCATTATAGAATATATGTACATTCAACCTTTTGTGTCTCCCCCATTTCCTCATAGACTGTAAGCTCGCGAGCAGGGCCCTCACTCCTTTCGATATGAAATATGCTTATTCTGTGGATAGAGCTTCATCTGTGCTGCTACACGCTGTCTGGCCATACCATTACAACAAGAGCCATCCAATACAGATGGTCAATAAACAACTTATTTTCATCTAAATTCACAATAGAAAGGGCATTCAAAGCGATAAGGCATTGTAAGCATACCAAGATAAGATTTCATTATATACAAGTACTAAAACAATGTAGGGCATAATTACAAGAAGATATATAATGGCAGGATAATAGCTTTCATGACATTCAAAAAGAGTTGTTGAGAAATCTACAAGTCTGGTCAGATTCTAACATGGTGGGTAGGAGACATGCAATTGATGAATTGTTCCAGAAAATAAAGTCCTCAGTAGTTGAAATATGACTAAAGGTGCCTGCATAGGGTACGATGGGGCCTCTATTAACCCCAACATAAGAGGGCAGCTGCATGGAGAGGTTCATATCTGACCTAAAAGATAATATTCCCAGTGATAGGACTAGTCAGGCCGACGTCTGAAATATGTTGCTGTATAAGTGGCCATTGACCCTTCAGCCCCCTGTACAATTTCTTGGAGCAATTTTCATGCATGTTTAGTCACCAATTTCATGGAGAATGAGGTTACCAAAATCTGATGGTCAGCTTCTTCAGCATGTAAGCAGCCAGAACAGGCACCAGCTGGGTAGCGTTTGCAAGTTTTGGCCGGGGGAGACTGTTGCTCCTGTCGGAGCTCACATTGATGAAGTTCTTGATTTACACCACCACAGGCAAACGTGGTAGGTTCAGACTTGGTTCTTAGTGGACCCTTCTGAAAAAAGTAGGTTCAACCAAAAGCTGACTTGGTAGTTTAAGGGCCCATCCACACTGGCGAGTAGCCAGCGTATAACTCTGAAGAGTGCTATCTGATGTTATACTATGAAGCAATGCTGACTAACATTTATTTTCTCATTCCGAGTCGGCATGAGAAAAAATAAATTATTATTATTTTTTTTTTAAAAAAAACGCTGCATGCTGCGATTGGCAGCGCACGCCCATACAAGTCTATGGGTGCATGCAAAACATCTGAGTGCAGTCCGATATGCGCCGACTCCCAGAATGGAGAAACTGAGTTCTCAGTCTTCCCCCGCACTGGTAATCAGATTGTGAGAGAATCGGAGTACAGTAAAATGACACTCTGATCACACTCACTTCAGAGTCTGAACTGAGGGCCATCTGCATATAGCATCAGATTCTCTCGCATGAGAGAATCATTGGATGCTACTCGCAAGTGTGAGCGAGCACGAAAGGATACCAGGACAGGTCTGGAGTTCCCATCATAGCAAAATTGTCTGCAAATAGCAAAAACAAGAAAACAAAAATTGTATGAAAACCATTATCCAGTTCATTTCATGCCTTAGGTTCTTAAATAACATCATCTGACACTGTGAATACAGAGAGAATAATGTGCTCAATTGGAAATTGAGAAAACATTTTTATGTGGCACATTCACATCAGTGTCAGGGGACATTTGTTTTTAGTACAGATGTAGTCTGAAATTTTATGATACTGAGACCTTCTGAATTTCATTTTTCCCAGAACTGAATATCATCATCAAGTACCCAACAAATGGCTTTCAGTTGGCCATAAATCCGAACTACCCACAAGCAGGGAACACCACTTATACCCATAAATATGAGGTTTTCCAATCAGTTTAAGGCCTCATTCAGACATTAGTCATTTCTCTTGTAAAAAACAAACAGATTTTTAACAGTCTTTGATCAGTGTCGGTTTTTACCACCAGAGTTTCAGCATTTTTTTGCGTATGAGGTGGTTTCTCAGCAATTGTGTGTTATCTACCTCACCAACACAGACAACGCCAGTGACTGAAAGCAGCGGTCACACGTTGTAGACAAGATGACACTACTGCAGCCCTGCAAACAAATATCAGTGAGAAGCAGTAAAAACTTGACTTTTTTCACATTTTAAAGCATTTCCAGCTTTCACCTTAATTTTAAACTTAAAACGAACAATCCCTTACACAATAGGAAAACAATTAAAGTTATAATCATAAAGGGTTACTCCCAAACCTCAATTTATCTTTCTGATCACTGGCGATCCTAACCACAGACCTCTATGGACACAAGCTTCACTGCACATGCGCTATGACGCGCTATGTTCCCTGCGCATGCGCTATGACGCGCTATGTTCCCTGCGCATGCGCAGTGAAGCTGGTAATCTCACAGCCTCACTGCGCAGGCGGCCGGACATATACAAGTGTGCATGTGCCCCACAATATCAGTGCTAGCCAGGAGGCAGGATTCAAATACATGGGCCGCGCCAGCAGTGTGTGAATGCTGCGCCCGCCCAAGACTGACTAAGACAAGCACGCCCCTATGACTGAAAACGCAGGTAGGATCTAAGTATATTAAACGTTATAAAATCATTATAGCTGCACCAATTTTCATGAAAGCAGCTTGTTAGTGATGCACATTGCATCACTAAGAACGCTATGGGGGCAGTCTAGAGGGCAGCTAGGATGTGACAGGTTCCCTTTAAGTGCCTCATAAAAGGACCTTTCACCACTTTTCCTTTAAACTGTATTTAACTAAAAAGGGTCATTCCTGTCATGCCATCATGCAATAATTCCTAAAAAGCACCTGAAGGGTTAATAAACTACCTGAACACAGTTTTGAATATGTTAAGGGGTGCTGTTTTTAAAATATTATCACTTTTGGGGATCTCCAATATATAGGTCCCCCAAAGTCATTTCAAAACTGAACAGGCCCCTAAAAAAAAAAAATACATTTCGTAAATTTCCTTGAAAAAATGAATAAGTTACTGCTACATTTTTAAACCTTCTAACATCCTAACAAAAGAACATTTTACAAACGGTGCTGATGTAAAGCAGACGTGAGGTAAATGGTATTTATTAACAATTTTGTTTGGAATGACTGAATTAAAGGGATAAACATACAAAGATTGAAAAAATTGCTACATTTTTAAAATTTTGGTCAAATTTCAGATATTTTTTTTTATAAATAAACGCAAAACAGATTGACCTAAAATTACCATTAACAAAGTATAATGTGTCATGAAAAAACACTCAAAACCACTGGGATATTGACATATAAAGTGACACTGCTGAGATTTGAAAAATTTGGTCTCACTAAGGGGTTAGATAAAAGGGTAGGATTAACTCTCCTAAGCAGTCTATATGGGCATGCAGGTCATATGAAGCTGAATAAAGCGATATCATGATATCTGCGATCTGTCTTATTCCAGAGAAATCCACGTTTTTATTATACGTAAATGACCTCTTCCAGGCGATGGGGGGGGATGCTGCCTGGAGGATAATTCTGCCTCCAGAGATTATTTTACATGAAGGGGGAGTTACCAGTGTGAGACAAGTAACTAACACAGAAAAGGGAAAATTAAATTTGTCTTCTTGCAAGCACATTTTTTGCTCCTCTGAGCTCTGCTGTATTGTTAACAATATTACAACCATGTTAGATGGAAGCTGAGAAGAACCTGCAGATGTGTCAGGTATAATCACACACAGCTCTGCTCTGATCAGGAGAGCAGAAAGCGGCCATTACATATCACACTGGTAACTCCCCTTCATGTATAATAAGCCCAGGAGGAAGAGTTATCTTCCAGACAACATCCTCCCCATAGCCTGGAAGAGGTCATTTACATAAAGTGATAAAAGATGATTTAGCAATAACAAGGCATCTGATGTGATGCATACAGGGAGGGCTTTTTTCAGCAGTCTATAACCTGTATGGCCATATTAATAGTTTAGATAAGTCAAATGTGGTGACAGATTCAATTTAACCTCTGTGTGAACAAAAGATTAAACATTTTAAATAAACAGCAAATGACTAATTTTACTGAATTTTCTAAACAACCTCAAACACAACTTGAAATAGCCAATTCTGATATTTTTATCTCAAGTGTATAGCGAAGATTGAAAGCAAAAAAGAAAATAAAAACTATAAACCCACTACTTGGAAAATGCAGGGTTAACGGGGTCAATGCAGCTAAAATTAAAAAAACTAAAGGAATAAAATAAATTATATTGATCTGCTTCACGCTACTGTTCCAGTGCAGCTTCCAAAATCCACCCTGCTGGTCTTCTGTTTACCTTGGCTGCAGTTGTCACGTTCCACATATCCAATGTGACCACTGCAGCCAATCACTGGGCTCAATGGGATACAGCACTACATAGCTGAGACTAGTGATTGGTGTTGCAGCGATCACATGGGATGTATAAGAATAGGTCTCTCATTGGTCTTCTGTTTACCTCGTCTGCAACAAAGAATACGGCGAAACAAAAAACAGCGGGTATGAAAATTGGCAAGTTTTCAATATTTCTTCATTCATTATAAATGATTGATGGCTGGGTGCAGTTTTTAAATAGCCAATACAAAGTGTTTAAATGAGAAAACTGCCATAAAAAAACACACTTTGAATAGATGCAAAATTATTGCACAACTTTGAGTTTTCACATCAGCTCCTAGCATCTCCGCCAAACGTGAAGAGCTGTGGTGGGACAGGGCATGACTATGTCCAACCATCAAATTCAGCAAAAGTGCCAGCTTTTCTTACACCAGAAATGTTACTCCAACTACTGACAAAATCAATGAGCGCCTCTTATTCCTGCACGCCAGTCTTAATGAATCAGGGCCATAATGTTAGATGTCACCAAGCAGAGATTTCCCTGATTAGCCACCGAGTATCAGGTTTTCAGCAGTTATCTTACAATGTAAGAGCACACATACTCATCTATAGCTCCAACAAACCCACAAGTGGAATTCACCTTTGTAACCTTAGGCTACAGTCAGGGGCCAAAATTTTGAGACTGACAGTTTAGTTTTCACAAAATTTACTGCTTTAGAGTTTTTAGATTTTTTTTTTTAGTTAGATGTTTCTATGGTTACTGAAGTACAATTATATGCAATTGTCCATCTCTATGAAGTATCTAATAATCCGATAAATGGTTGATTTAGGGGTAATCTTAAGGCCCCAGATAACCAATTGTTAGGGGAGATGTCCAGTTTTGGAATGCCAATTGCTTTGTTACTTGGAAGTGAGGTTGCAAGCCAGACACGTCTGATAGAGAACACACAAAAGCACTTTGCAGAAGACTGCCGAGATGGGTGCCACATGAATGATCAGCCGAACAATCATTCGGCTGGCCGCCATTTATTGCGTATGGCAAACCTTACAAGTAGCAATGTACTTTCCTGTAAATCCCTTCTGATGCAAAGTAATGATGGCTACATGCATTTCCTTGGAGGTAACCATGGATAAACAGCAGAAGATAATGATTTCAAGAAATGCCCTCCTTTTAAAGCAACCAGTCTGCTTTTAGAATTCAATCAGCACAACAGAGTGATATTAGATGCCTTGTTAACACTTTCTCCTGACCCAACATGAAGATCACCAAAATTATGTAAGCTGGTCATTTTGTGACAGAACTGAAATTCAGTGGAAATGTTTTTCATGGCAATAAATAACTTTGCAATTTATCTGATCACTCTTCATAAAAATCTAGAGCAGGGGTCCTCAAACTTTTTAAACAGGGGGCCAGTTCACTGTTCCTCAGAACACTGGAGGGCCGGAATATAGTTTTTTTAAAAAAAAAAAAAAAAAACTATGAACAAATTCCTATGCACACTGCACATATCTTATTTTGAAGTAAAAAAAAAACAATACAGGAACAAATACAATATTTAAAATGAAGAACAAGTAAAGTTAAATCAGCCGGTATTTCAACGGGCAGCATAGGTCCCCAATAGGCAGGTAAATGTCCCCAATAGGCAGCATAGGTCCCCAATAGGCAGGCTGTTTCCCCCTTACAATGCCCCATGCAGGCTGTTCCCCCCCTTATAATGCCCCATGCAGGATACCACTCCCCCATATAATGCCCCATGCAGGATACCACTCCCCCATCTTTATAATGCCCCATTCAGGATGTCACCCCCCCCATATAATGCCCCATGCTGGATGTCACCCCCCATATAATGCCCCATGCAGCATGTCACCCCCCCATATAATGCCCCATTCAGGATATCACCCCCCCATATAATGCCCCATTCAGGATATCACCCCCCTCTCTTTATAATGCCCCATGCAGCATGTCGCTGCCCCATATAATGCCCAATGCAGGATGTCACCACCCCCATATTATGCCCCATGCCTCCATACATTTAAAAAAAATAAATAAATAAATAAATAAATACTCACCTCACTTCTCACCTCCTGCCGCTGCTCGGGTCCGGACTCCAGCGTTGCCGGCGTCTTCCCGCTCTGCACTGCCTGTGACGGCTCAGGAGAGGGCGCGGTGGAAAGACGTCACAGGGAGCATACAGCAGGAAGACAGAGGATCTGCGGAGGCACGGGGAGAGGTAAGTATCCGGCTGCCGGGGCCCTGAGCAAGCGGGAGGGAGCGGGCGCTGACACCGCTCTCCTCCACCCACAGCCCGGCAGGCCGGATAAAAATCCTCCGCGGGCCGCATGTGGCCCGCGGGCCGTAGTTTGAGGACACCTGATCTAGAGTTAATAATGCAGATTGCCACCTTAAAAAAAAAAATGAGGTGTAAATTTAGTTAAGACCAAAATTTGTGTCACTCAAATTTTTGGCCTGCATCCATGATTATATTCCATGTATAGAAAATAATTCTCCATAGCATGCGAACTGCATTTATTGCAGCACAAAAACAGTCAAAAAGTTAATTTCATTGCATATTCTCAACAGCCTCAAATATGACCATGAAGTTAAGTTCTGTTGGTTAATCTTAGAAGTACACATCTGTAGGCAATACTTTGACAGCATGGCCTATAAACACGTTTAGAAAAATCCTCTATGACATTTGGCTTCCAATTAGAAGACGACCAGATCTGATATGTGGGCGCTACATCCACAATTAATTCAGTTTGTCACCCAGCTGAGGCTTGCACAAATTCCCGAGAAAGACCTTTGCCTCCTGCTAATATTTGTAGATACCCTTGACTTTTATTATATCCTCATGTGTCATCTGTCACACAACACGGACATTAAGACCTAAATTATTCTCCTACGGCTTCATGGTTATACATATAAAGTTACACATGTATAGAAAAGAAATAAAAGATTATGCTTTAGAGAAATCCAAGGATACAATCAGTGAGAGGGAGATGACAAACAGTCATAAAGAGAAAGAAATGAAATATTTCCAGAGCGGATACCAGGGTGTAATTCATCACTGGGCAGGCGATGTTACACACAGAAGTAATACATCAGTATGCACACAGGAAATTGTCAATAAACTATATTTCAGGATCCAAAAAGGGGAAGGATGCGGATGTCAGGGGACAACCGACAAGAGATATATGTGAGAAAAGCTGGAATGTACATTAGTTCCCAGTACTGGCGCAAAAAAAGAAAAAATTCCCTGTAGACACAATGTAGAGAAAGTGGCATACGATCAGTGTCAGATTGTAGTTGTCATTACTGATTGTTTGCTGCATTGTCCATAAACGTCCTGTGCCTTAGAGGGACAGCTTTACAGCTTTACAAAGCAGTGTTACACCAGGATCACAGGATAATTTTGATGGCCAAAATGAACCTTGGTTGTCGCATATACAAATGTCGCTTTGGCATTTACACAGTTGCTATGGGAACCTGTATATCAAGACGACGTGACCTGCGACTCCCTGTATTACCCATTACACAGATCACTATTAATATTGATATAGCAGACAGTATTAGATCACTTAGGGCGCGTTCACATGACCAACTGTTCGGTCGGAGTGCTGGCCATGGAAAATGGACAGCACTAAGGCCAATGTTATTCAATGGGGCTGTTCACATGAGATATTTTTTCACAGGCCAAACATATCTGTGAGAAAAAAAAATTGCGGCTTGCACTAGTTTCTTCAACTCGCTTACTCAAATCTATGGGTATATTTCCTTATGTCTGCGTTTTCTAGATGAAATTCAGACTTTTCTAGACTCGTGAGAACCTATTCTTAAGTTGTCCATCAAATAAATAATGCACCGTACAGGGGTTACCCAAGCGGCTCTAAATGTACAACGTGTTGGGGGTTGGGTGGAGGGGTGAATCTTCATTTGGAAATTTCAACATTCCTGATGGGTTTTTTTTCTGCCGGGAACTAAGCCAAAAGGCAGTTGCTCGGTTTCCTCTCCTCTGTTGGACATCCGTGCAAGCTCAGTCAAGTAGGTTGGGAAAATATTCACTCGAATGACAGCAATATTAGGGGAATGGGTCCCACTGGAGTCCCTATTACTAGAGAGCAGCATTGTGAGATCGCAGGTGACAGCTACACACTGATGCTTGACATACATATTGAATTAAAAATTGGTAGACTGTTTTGGTGTGTTTGGGGGCCTCTTCACTCTCACATCTTTGATATTACTCACCCAGATAAGATGAACATCCAAGCCTGTCAATTATGAGACCAACCTGTTAATATGTATGGGAGCGTCATGACTCTGCCCAAAAAGCAGATGCTCTTAGAAAGGAGAATTGGGCATGTTGGCTTTCAATATGCCCAATGCTTTATTCTAACAGGAGATAGGAAACCACCAGAGCTGTCTGACAGCTGCTTATTCCTTTTCTATCGCAGAGAACACATGCATGCTCAGTCAAGCAGAGTGTACATGTGTATGAAGGAGAGTGGGGACGTCAGAAGGAAAGGTGCTAGCCAAACAAGTGGTGTCCAGTGTAGGGCCACCTTTCTAACCTTCCCATCCAGCTGAGGCTCATCTCACCACCACACTGCAGAAAAACAAGAACATTTGGCCGAGCTGTGACTTTCTTCTATATTCAAATGTGGGAGAAACTCTAGAATTGCATGTTTTTTTTCCTGCTGCATTGGCTGTATGAAATTTATGCGTCATGTTCATATAATAGAGTACTGCTTGTAGGGCACAAAATATCGGTCCATATGGAAGAACACAGAACAGGGGAGATAAAATGCCACCTATAAATCCCATTTACCACTTTGGTGTACGCTGCGGCAGCTAAATACTGAGATTTTATGCAGTTTAAATGGAATTGGTCATCTGGTTTATGCCACCGAATCTGTGCAACATAATGTAGAGACAGAGCCCAATTCCAGTGATGTGTCACTTACTGAGATGCTTGCTGTAGTTTTGATATACATCATAGTTTTATCAACAGAATAAACCTGCTGCCATGTAGTCCTCCATATTCATGAGCTCTCTATAACCCTGCCACCCCCAACACTGACTAGCACTTTCTGCCTATGCACAGTGTACACAGAAAGCGGCCAATCAGTGGTGTGGCCAGGTTATATAGAGCTCAGCATTCAGAGAACTGGTAGAAATGCAGCAGGTAAAACAGTTTTTAAATTAAAACTGAAGCAACTAGCAAAGTAAATGATACATCACTAGAATCAGGGTCTCAGCCCATACATCATGATGCTCTCAGATGAGGTAGAAAATTTACTAAAGTTTATTCACTACAGGAAAAGGAAATAGAATATGCATTAGTAGGAGGACATAAATATACCAGAGATGGCTCAAGTGGTTGTCCACTTGGCCAAAATTCCTGTCAGTAGTAGTCACATGCCCCTGCATCGTGACGTTATTGTTGCAGCAACAAGTAGAGACTGGTGGTGGTCCGGTCAGTGTCAGCATGGAAGCAGAGGAAGATTAATAAGGGAGGGGTATTGCTTTTTTTAACATATTCTACGACTTAAAATAAAAAGTTAAAAAGGGACATCCCCTTTAATTGTGTAAATCCTAATAAAAGACTAATGCAGGTACATGTCAACCACAAGAAGTATCATGAATGGCACTAGCTACAAACTGAAGATGATATCAGACCTGATTTATTTCTCTATAACTTATCACACCACCTACACCAGCTTTTATCCATACTTAATCATATCAATCATATCACAGAACAATAAACAGCCACAAAAAACAGGTAATGGAGGTATTAGCCAGAAAAGAAAACTATTGTAGTTTATAAAGCGAATGCAATGCTTGCAGCAGGACTGGCTGATCATAAGACACTAAACACCAGACCATGTCTGGACACATGACTGGACATCTTGTCTCCGGGAACACAACAGAACAAAGTGTGTTGTGGAGATTAACTCCTAACAAGCTGCGGTCAAAGAGTCATTCACTCACCATGAATGCGAAAACGTCTGCTCACGTACGTCCTATATATTGGTCTATAACCCAGTGTTCGCTATTCACAATGGAGGACACTAGTTTGTAATCTTGGAAGTAGCCAACACAAGACAGAAAAACATGGAAAAAGAAGAGTGCATGGAACAGGTGACCAAATACTCAGACCCTTCAGCGCCAAAATGGCTGACTATGATGGAAACTTCTCCTCACCAGATAGGAGGACAGAATGCTTTAACAAGTGAAATACTGTGAAAGGGAACAGACATTATTGAGCATAACGTCAGTGGCATACCTTCCATAGAGGCAAGGTAATTCGGGACATGAACATTTCTCTTTTTACTTTCTTATTCCTGACGCCATAGTGTCTCTCTTAATGGACACATTTTGTAGCATGACAAGTACATACAAACAGAAAAGTTCGGCAAGAATCAAGCAAAGACGAGAAGTAAAAATAGAGGAGTATGAGGAATTGTTACCATTCCCTTTAAATTTATAATCATTTTAACAAAACTTTATTCACATGTCCATGTCTATTTTGCTTCTGCAAAAAAAGACCCAATTTCATCCATGTTTCAGTCCATTTTTCATGCATTTGTCCTTTTTACCAAATACATGTCATACAGTTTCTCAAAAAAAGGGGTGAAGGTCTCCAGAGACCAATTCCTGAAGGCAATAATAACTGGCGGCCACAATTCAAGAACTGGAAGTTGGATCACTAGAGAACCTCTATGCTACACCAAGTTTAGTTTAGTGGCACTACAGGGAAGGGGGGAATATTTGTGTGCTAAATCCATAATACAACCGCTCTATAGTGACAATGCTACAACTGAACCTGGCCTTAAACACAGACTTTAGCCATCAACTCTGCCCCCAACATGTCTATCACACTAATGAAATATTAAATGTACACTGAGAAACCACAGCTTATGAGACGAGAGATAACTTTATCCCGTGTCAGCCTCCTGTGCCCTGTGAAAATTATACTTGACAAATAATAATGGGAATGTGCTCTCATGGTATAAAAGCTTCACTCAAATAAAACTAATCCCATCTCAACATGGCCAGCTAATCATGGTATACATTTCAGTTAATCTCCAGGAATTTATGGCTTTACCACCCAATCTTGTATAACAAGTGGTGTGACCATACTGATGCCAGGTCTGGAAGTCGTAATGACCGTAATGTGCACTGTGTGCTGGTAGAGGAGCTGTCAGGGAGGCCCAGGAAGCTGGGGAGAAAAAGCAGACATTAGCTCAACCTTTCTGTGTGGGGTTACCCTTAAAGGAGCACATCTGCCAATCAATCTGGAATCACAGTCATTTTGGTTTCAGATCAGCTTTCTCAAGAACACATTTAAAGGGACTGTCAGCACAGAATGACTGTTCAAACCAAGCACAGGCGCTCGCCGATCATTTATATACACCTTCCCACCTACTTGTTTTCTATCCATCTCCGCCCTTCTCTGGCCCTATGGAGCCAGAGCTGGCAAAGACAACAGGGGGTGGAGATAGAGGGACCCAAGCAGGTGGGAAGGTATATATAAATGATGGGCAGCACCGAGAGCCTGTACTTTTCACCCCCAAAACTATTTATATGTTCATGTAGCTCTTGCAAAGACAAATCCAGCAATACCTTTACATGGCCTGTCCATTCCTCCATTATTTCCCATCTCAATCAAGGTTTGAACTGATATGTAAATGAAGCTGAAGTACTTTTTGAAGACCTACTGAAGACTGTCACTTCGGCTCTATTCTCCACCAGGTGCTGCCTCCTCCTGCTTGACTGACAGCTCATTTGATTGAAGTCACACGTTCAGTATTTGATCAGTATGTGTAAGCCAAAACCAGGAGTGGTTAAAAAAGGCAAAAGTGACGCACATGTTTCTATTATACTTTTCCTCTGATTGTTCCGCACCTGATTTTGGATCACAAATACTGAGGTAGAATACTGACCAAATACTGAACATGGCCTTAAGAAGTTATCAGTCAAGCAGAAATCAGTGATGGGTGGAAAGTACAGCAGGAGCTTGGGAAAGGCTTTCACACCCCCAAAGAGCTATAGCCTCATTTGCATATTGATTCAATTGCACATTTCTCCATAACAGAGGAATGGACTGTCTAGGTAAAGGTATGGCCGGCCTTTCCTTTGCAAGAGCTACATGTGGATATAAATAGTTTGGGCGTGAAAATATGCTAACAGGATTCCCTTTAACTAGTAAACTATTTTACAACTTTAGTGAATTTTCAACACTCTTAAACCATTTAATGCCAGATGTGTTTCGAACCTTCATGGGAACGTCACATTGGGAGGGGAGGAACGCTGACAATGTGGTCTTTTATCAATAGAACAGGTATATGAATCCTGATGGTCAAGCAAGCGTCCAGGCAGCTGTGTGCCTATACAACATCAAAGTCGCTCACTTCCTGAGCAATCTTTTGGGGCTTCATTTAGATGCATTCTATGTATGCATGCCCTCATCATCTACCGCCTCGACTAACACAATATCCTCCTCTGTGGCCTACCTGCTAACACTCACTTACCTAGCCTTAACTCTGCTGACCGACTAATCCACCTCTCTCCTCACTACTCATCCGCATCTCTGCAAATCCCCTAATTGGCTTCCAATTCACAAATAAATCCAGTTCAAACTACTAACACTGACCTACAAAGCCGTCCATAATCTGTCTCCTCTGTATATCCCATAACCAATCTCCCAATATCTTCCCACATGTAATCTCCGGTCCTCCCAACACCTTCTTCTCTCCTCCACACTCGTACATTCCTCACCCAATCGCTTCTAAGACTACTCCCGAATATCCCCCATCCTCTGAAAGTGTGTGCCCCAACACGTCCGCTTATCCACCACATTTGTAACTTTCAGAAAGAACTTAAACTCATCTCTTCACGGAAGCTTACAGCCGGTAATAACCCCACTGCCATCGGAGCTGCCGTAACTCCCCAAACTACTGCCTATAGCTCAGTGGTTAGCACTGCAGCCTTGCAGCGCTGGGTCCTGGGTTCAAATCCCACCAAGGACAACATCTGCAAGGAGTTTGTATGCTCTCCCCGTGTTTGTGAGAGTTTCTTCCGGGTTCTCCGGTTTCCTCCCACACTCCAAAGACGTACTGATAGAGAATCTAGATTGTGAGCCCCAATGGGGACAGAGATCATAATGTCTGTAAAGTGCTGTGGAATTAATGGCGATATATAAGTGAGTAAAATAAATAAATAAAAAATAAATATTTCAACATTATCCTGTACACTATAGTCCCATGAGACAAGGGTCCTCTCCCCTCTGTTACAGTCTGTCATTGTTAGTTTGTTCACTGTAATTTATATCTGTATGTAAGCCACTTTCAAAATGTACACAATGGTGTTTAAAAAAAAATAAATAATAATTTATACATATATATATATATATATATATATATATATATATATATATATATATATATATATATATATATATATATACACACACATACACATTTTTTTAAAATAAAAATAATAATGTACATTTGATGACACATGGACCAAAAATGGATCCAGCACAGTGAAAAAAAAAAATACAAGGGACAGTTTTTCATGCATGAAAAAAAAAAAAAACAATGAAGGAAGCCCTCTAGACTACTGAACTCATATTTGGACCCACTACTTGCAGGACATTTCAAGGGGTTGTGCAGCTGTTCTTAATGTAGACTTCGAGGTAAGCCGTCGCCTTGACAGTCATAGGTACAAAGCTATAACACAATGTATAACAATGGACCAGTGAACTAGACCATTCCTTCTTCCTGTGCCACAGGTTACATAAATGTGACTCCTTAAAGCAAGTAAGAAAATTCAACTTTACATCTGGATCTCCTGCACCACCGCCTTAAGCAATGCAAGCCGAGGTGCACATGGTGACATGTACAGACCTCCCTCACTGGGGAAGATAGGTCACTCACATTCAACTCAAGTGCTGGTGGCACATATTGATTCACGATGCCAGCGTTTTCGCTACAGTGCCAGTACAAGGATAAGAACAAGTGCAAACAAACCGTAAATCCATTCATTTTGTTTATGTACTTGTATCAGGATGGGGCAGGAATTGGGTCTAGCAGAATATCATGTATAGCTGGAGTGTGGTAAAAAAAAATACAACTAGATGGTACAAACAACCTTATATTTTTACCATAACACAATCCTTCTAGCCTAAATGCCATAATCAGCTGCAAGGTTATTTGATGAGAGCTTCTGGGAGCACACAGATTAAAACCAAGACTTTCTGCAGATCCTCACATTGATTTCAGTACAATAATAAAACCTACTCCAGCAGTTCAGCAAAATGAACATGATATCTGCCATTTTTAACTTTGCTAATTTCACAAGGTACAAAGTGTAATAACATTTCATTTGTAACCCTGGAAGCAAATTCTCAACAGCAAACCAACAAATGGCATGAAATCTACAATGTATCTTCTGTTATAGACGGCAGGAAAAATCCTGCACAGCGCTGAGACAATTACACAGCAATTCTGTGAAGCATCTGCCAATCACCCTCTGTAATATAGCCATCCACCGATGTCAGCTCACATTAGCCAGCCACCTCCAATGTGCACTGCAGGGTTTAGAAATACAGATGCCTTCACAGCTGGTTACTTAGAGTCTAACTGCAGGCAACAAGGGAGAATTACAGTGCAGTCACCGGCCACTAGGGAATCAGCATAGGAAATAATACAATATGAAAATATAATACTGGAGCAGCGCTGTCATCATCTGCCCAGGTGTCTACACTGGAAACACTCAACCTTCTACTACCGGCGACCCCAGATATGCTGCCCATTATGTGCACAGACAGTGTGGTCACCAATACAGAAAATCACAGAGAAAGCAAAGAACACCAAAAAATGGATCTGAGAAATAAATAGTGGAAAGCAGCGAGGTTAACAGCAATTTTACATGAGCCGTTGTAGGCTGTTAGGCTAAGTGCCCACGATGCAGAAATGCTGCATATTTTTTCCGCTTCTCCCTCACAGGAAAAACGCGTGCGGATTTTACATGCGTTTTTCCCGCCAGGTAGAAGCGTGTGTCAAGCGTCTTTGCATGCATTTCTGCATGCGGGTTATCAAGCGCTTTTCCAAGCGATTTTAGCATCACTTGGAAAAGTGCTTGACAACTTGGTCACACTATATATGACAACCGGCATGGATTTATATAGTGTGACCAAGTAATAGTTAAAAAAAAAAAAGAATAAGAATGGTAAAAGCCTTCGTTACTTACCGGTAACGGGATTTTTCGGAGCCCATGACAGCACCACGTGAGAGAGAGGATCCGCCCATCAAGGACAGGAAACCTACAGGTTAAAAAGGGCGGCCCTCTCTTCCCGCCTCAGTTTAGTTAACAGAGCATGAGAGTACCGCCAAGGTTAGTTATAACAAAACATAATCACATTAAGTATATTACTTTTCATCAATTTCCCACAAGGGTGCACAAAAAGAAATCAAATCTACAGGAGTGCACAACACCAGTGAAGGGAGGGAATATAAAGGTGCTGCCATGGGCTTCGAAAAATCCCGTTACCGGTAAGTAACTAAGGCTTTATTCGGTCATCCATGACAGCACCACGTGAGAGAATTACAGAGACGAAGGAAATTAGGGAGGGACCACAGCTTGAAGCACCCTTCTCCCGAAAGTGAGATCTGCAGAGCCACCCAGATCCAATCTATAGTGCCTATAGAAAGTAGAGGGAGAAGACCAAGTGGCAGCCTTACAAATCTCCTCAATGGAAAGCCCTGTCTTCTCCGCCCAGGAGGTTGACACCGCTCTGGTAGAATGCGCCCTCAATCCCTCCAGTATCTCTTTATCCCCTGAAGAGTATGCGAGGGAAATGGCCTCCTTGATCCATCTAGCGATTGTAGCCTTTGAGGCCTTACAACCCTTCCTAGCCCCCTGATAGCAAATAAATAGGGACTTATCCTTTCTAAAGCCATGTGATACTTCTAAGTACCTTAGGACGCACCTCCTAACGTCTAAAGTGTGAAGTCTCTCCTCTTTTTGATTTTTGGGCGGAAAGCAAAAAGTTGGGAGAACTATTTCCTGGGTTCTATGGAATCGAGTGGCCACTTTAGGAAGAAAGGCTGGATCAGGTTTTAATATAATCCTATCGTCCAGAATTTGCGTGAATGGAGGGCATATTGAAAGGGCCTGTAGGTCACTGACTCTCCTGGCTGAAGTTAGGGCTACTAACAGGACCGTCTTTAGGAAAATAATTTTGGGGGAGACTAAATCTAGTGGCTCAAAAGGAGGACTGGTCAAGGCATCTAAGACAAAATTCAAATCCCAGGGAGACATCTTTGCTTTGGTAATGGGTCTACACCTAAAGGAAGCTTTTATAAAACGGCCTATCCAATAGTTATCTGCAATATTGGAAAAAAATAAAGCTCCCAACGCCGACACCTGTACTTTCAAGGTACTGGTAGTGAGACCTAATTCTAAGCCTCGCTGCAGAAATTCCAGAATTTTCCCAATAGGGGGCCCCTCCTCCACCTTAACTTCTGCAAAGGACAGAAACTTCCTCCAGGTCCTGGCATAAATACGGGTGGTAACAGGTTTTCTGCTAGCCAGGAGAGTATTCACTACATTTGCGGGGAATCCTTTGTTGGTCAATAACACCCTCTCAAATTCCACGCCGTCAAATGTAGACTCAGGGTTGGAGGATGGGAAAGTGGCCCTTGAGTGAGGAGGTCCGGAATCTCCGGAAGAACCCAGGGATCTGATATGGACATCTTCCGGAGACAAGGGAACCACGGTCTTTTGGGCCAAAAGGGACATACGAGTATCACTCTGGCCTGGTCTGCCCTGATCTTTCTCATCACCGCTGGGAGCAGGATCATGGGAGGGAAGGCATATGCCAGAGGAAATCTCCAGGGAACCATAAAGGCGTCCACTGCCAGGGGTCCTTCTCTGGGGTCTAAGGAACAAAAATTTTCCACTTTCCGATTGGCTCTTGTTGCGAATAAGTCCACAGTCGGAAGGCCCCACATTTCTCCTAGGTGACAGCTCCTGTGAATCTTCCATAGCTTACAATGTAAGAATGGGCTGGGAAGCACCTCTATATGTTACCAGACCCTTTATATACTGGCCATACCGGTACCATGTGTGGGTGTGTGTTTCCTCTTTTTTTTTTTTTTTTTTTTTACCCAGGAGGGCGTTACCTGCTCCTTGGTCTTCCTCCCCAGGTCCAGGTGGGATCCAGGTGGGCTACTCGCTGCCAGGTCCTCAATCCCCCGGCGTTCAGCTGCTCGCGCCAAAAAATTCAAACGAGCCCCGCCCCTTCCGGTGACGTCACAGGGCTTCCTGCCCGGCGCACCAGAAGTCGCGTCAGAAGGTCGCGCCCGTCACGTGCGCCGCCGGAGCGACCTGGATCTCCTGCAGGCGGTAGCGGGGGGGGGGGGGGGGCCTGCTAGCGGCCCCACACCTGACGGACATCTACCTCCCGTGAGGCGATGACGCGCCTGCCGCAACGCTCACGGAGGCGCCCCCATGAGCCCTGCCGTGGCGTCTCCAGAGGACCAGGACGGACCGGCTCCAACCACCTGCTGTGGCCCTCTCTGGGACAGGAGTCCATCTTCTGCAGGTAAGCCTGCAAGGACCCCCATCATGGACAGGAAACCTAAACTGAGGCGGGAAGAGAGGGCCGCCCTTTTTAACCTGTAGGTTTCCTGTCCTTGATGGGCGGATCCTCTCTCTCACGTGGTGCTGTCATGGACGACCGAATAAAAATAAAGATTATACTCACCTTCCGATGTCCTCCCGGTATTTCCTCCGCTCCGATCGGTGTCTTGGGTGGCTCGCGGTGGTGTGAAGGACCTGCGGTGACGTCATTGAGTCATGTGTCAGGTCACATGACTCAATGACGTCATGGCAGGTCCTTCACAACACCGCGACCCATACAGCAGACCAGACGGAGCAGAGAAAACACCAGGGGCCATCGGAAGGCAAGTATAATCTTTATTTTTTATTTTAAACTCTTTTTTTAACAGGTACCATGGTACCCGGGTCTGGATGAGAGTCTCCTCTTCTCCAAACCCGAGTACCATCCGCACATAGAAATGCATAATATCCGTGTGTGCAAATGTGCTGACACGGATATTATGTGTTTCAATGCAAGTCAATGGCGGCAATTACGCTGCATGGCTGCAAAATTAATGGACATGCTGCGCATTTTTCCGCAATGATAATCCGCAGCGGAAGTTTCTGCAGCATGTGCACAGCACATGCGGATTATCATTGGGGACCATGGGGCACGTAT
Organism: Phyllobates terribilis; assembly: GCF_046119375.1. Classification (NCBI taxonomy): domain Eukaryota; kingdom Metazoa; phylum Chordata; class Amphibia; order Anura; family Dendrobatidae; genus Phyllobates; species Phyllobates terribilis. Next base: position 201,871,278 of record NW_027362762.1, on the reverse strand, counting down.
TACCAAGCGTTTTAAGCTTTTTCGCTGCGGAAATTCCGCAGCAAAAACGCATAGTGGGCACACAGTCTAAATGACTTTTTTCTTTCACACTACATGTCATCAGTTTGGGAAGCTACAAGAATACTAGGAGAATATTACTGAGCGGCCTGACTTACTGGGGTAGTTTAGAGATGAAAATCAATACGATGACATAACCATGTATTACATTCATTTGGGCATTTCTCCCAATCTTTAAAGCAATAGACACCTTTGATATGAAACAAAAATATTTTACCTAATCTGTCATCGGGTTTTTCCCACCTAATCTGAGAGCAGCATCATGTAGAGACAGAGACCCTGATTCCAGCAATGTGTCACTTAATGGGCTGATTATTATAACTTTGATAAAATCAGTTTTATCAGCAGGAGGTTATCACTAGAGGACTAGTAAACCTGCTGCCAGGTAATCCTCCATGTTCATGAGCTCTGTATAACCCTGTGCCCCACCAGTGACTGGCAGATTTTTATCTCTGCAATGTACACAAAAAGCGGTCAATCAGTGGGGGCAGGGTTACACAGAACTGCTAGATCTGCAGCAGATATAACCATGATTTTATCAAAATAATAGCAAGCAGCTCAATAAGGCTATGTTCACATAGTGCTTTAGCAGACATTCAGTGGTTCCATCACAAATTCCTGCAAAATGGGATTTGTGTGCATGTGCTGATGGGGCCGTTGACTATAATGATGCAGACGAAGTCACAGTGTGCGCTGTCGGACATCATTTTCAGCCGTATATGCCTAGTTGAGGCGGACTCCAAGACGCAGTTGACGTCTTCATTCCAGCCTTCCAGGTATATAAGGCCGAAAATAACGTCCAGCAGAGAACACTGACGCCATCTGCATCATTATACTCAATTGCCCCATGAGCACCTATCCCATTTTGTGGGGCTTCAGACATAAGCCCCGATGGAGCCACTGATCATATACTAAAACGCTATGTGAACATCACTGGAATTAGCATACTTCCCCCTACATCATGCTGCTCTCAAATGGGCAGAAAAAAAAAAACAGGTGACATTCCTTTTAAAAAGCTATTACCATCCTAAGGCTATGTTCACACGTAGCGTTTTTGCAGCTTTTTTTATGCAAATTTTCAGCAACGTTTTGCAGTACCAGCAAAGGCTATGAAATTTCAGAAATCTCATGCAGACACCTTGTTTTTTTCCTGACTGTTTTGAAAAGAGCTGCGTTTTCGCAAAATGCAACATGTCATTTCTTTCAGCGTTTTTGTAGCGTTTTCCACCCATTGAAAGCAATGGGTAGTGCCAAAAACGCAGGTATCAGGTTTTGCTGCCAACAACTGAGGAAGTTGAATCAGGTTATTTTTTTATGCACTAGACATTATCACCATACACAAGAGACAAATGTACCCTGACAAAAACGCTGGAAAAAAACGCAGCAAAAACTGCTTTTTTGAGGTTGCTATTTTAATGCCAAGAGAGGTTTTTGCCTGCAGAAAAAAAAACGCAGCAAAAACGCTACGTGTGAATATAGCCCAACGGGTTTCATTAAGGAGACAATGGAAAAATAAAAAGCTTAGCAATTTGCTGTTTAAATTTCTCTCCGCTCCCCTAACAGATCTTTTTATTTTATGCTTTACTGTTCAGTGCCAAGGAGCCTGGCCATCACTGCCGCCTAGGAACAGTGGTTGAACATGAACAGTGTCTTCAAGCTCTTTCTTATGGAGATTGGTAGTGCACTGAGACCAGGCAGAATCGCTGTAGCTCCTGACCCAGCCACCTCTCCAGTCCGACTGAGGTCCAAGTGCCGCAGAAGCAAAGTTGCCTCAACTCACTGCATCAGGAGCACGATGATGATGCCTCAGGACTATACTATCACTCAGGAATGCCCACCAAGTAATCAGGAAGTCAAGAGGCCATACAATGTGCGACTAGCTCCTAATTTCAGACTTTTCAAATATAGGTGCGTTTCCCAGCCATGCTGGATATGAAATCACTGTCTTCACATACATCAGTACAACTTCATTTCTGGAGTGATTATTCTTTCTAGATCTCATTAAGGATCATATGTTTTCCACTCTATCTACAATCTGAGTGATCTTTCCTTCTCAGATGCTCTACCCCCTCTCCACACTGATATACAATGTACATTTTCATCCCCTCTCTGCTGCTATCTCTAAGGGCTTTTGTAGATGACCGTTTTATGGGTCTGAGTGCGATCCGACAAAACACTGGATAGCACTTGGACCAATTTTATTCTATGGGCTGTGCACATGTCCGAAAGCTGGTCCAAAAAAAAAAAACAGTATGCCCGAGTTGGATCCAATTATCAGATTGCAATCGGCAATGCAAATCAATGAGTCCGTGGAAAACACGGACTGCAATTGTATAACATCTGAGTGCAGTCCGATTTTCATGGACTGAGAATGCATAAGATGGAGACATTTTTTATTCCCCCCCTCCCCCATCTTCTCCTCATCCAAGAAAATCGGATCACGCTGTGCTCCAACTATGATTGGAGTTTGATCATAGTGCGATCACATAATTGGCCCAATTCTCTCAGGTGAGAGAAGATACTGTCATGTGACCCTAGCCTAACACTGATGATAGGAGGAGAGCTCAGGCACATGTGTGTCAGTTTACAGACCAGCTAGCTAAAGACTTTTTAATGAGAAGTATTTAGAAAGTTGCTTAAAGCAAGTCTGTCAGCCCTGAATTGCATTGTAAAATAAATACATATCCTTATAGGCAACTTTGCCCCCATAAAATCATACCTTTAGTTTATTAGCAGCTTGCGTCTATGTCCAGAATATCAACTTTATTCCAATATGCAAATTAGGGTGCTTAGTGCATTGCGCCATTTCTATTTGCATACCTCCGCCTCCCTCTTTTCTGATGGACAGCATTTACATTGTCCGAGCAAGCGAGGTCTGTAATGGAGAGTTGGTCGCATGAACACCAGCCCTCTTTCCTGTAGTCCATTGCTACAACAGCACAGCAACGTCAGGAGACAAAACTATGCGTGAGCACACACTCACTCACATGCACTCACTCTCAATTGCAGACTGAACTCCTTCAGGCAATTCAAGTGCTGTCAATCACAATCCGGGAGGCAGAAGTACACAAACACAAAGGGTGCGACGGTGAACTAAGGTGCTAGATCACTCCAGGGGTGCACCAAGCACCCTAATGTGACAGAGCAGAGGTGTTTGGCGCTTTACACTGTTTACATCACACCGCGACCAGAGGTTTTCACATCTGATTGATGGGGGAGGTACTACATTTTGGCTCATAGACCCCAGCAAATAGCAATTAAGGAAAAGAATCTGTCAGCGATCCGCTGAACTGGGACTATTTTTATAAGATTTTTCAAACAATTTAATGCATTTGTGTGCAGTAGGGCGCGTCGGCTCATATCTACCACCATCCGCAGCTCTTCTTTTGATTAGCTGTCCTGGCCAGCTAATCAAAAGAAGAGCCGCAGATGCTGGCAGGTAAGAGGCGGTATGCCCACTCCCACGCAGAGGCAACAAACCACTGCCGTGGCCGAAGGAATAAGACATGAAAATATATTCGCACCAACTCTAATGAACAGCAATATCACAGCAATTTGACTCTAGTAAGCTATAAAACATTCTAGGCGTAGCCCTAAACTAAAATATATCAAATATATACCACTGCTCCAATGAGTTTTTGTTTATGATGAGGTTTTTGTTTTACAATCAGTGGCATTTTTGGATGTGGATTTTCCCATGTAGGTGTCTTTATATGTCTCTACAGGGCTTGACGACCACAAGGAAGTTACAAGTGTAATAAATAAATTCCACCAAAATATAAGAGACTGCATAAAAAATAATAATAATAAAAAAAGCAGAAGTAAAGTGTGAGGGAGATCTATGCTGTAAAAAGTTCATAACTTGGGTAACTATCAGTTATGGTTGGACCATAAAGGGAAAAAAAAAAGCCTTGCACGTCCCAAAGATCAGACGTAAAACACATTGTTTAAAAGGTGCCCACTGCTGCCATTGCGACTTACTGTAAGAAAATGTGAACCCATGGCAAATACGCAAAAATCAATTCAGCAAGGAGGTGTCCTGTTAAAATTATCAGTATATTAAATAGTAATGAGATCTGGTGCAAATCATTTATCGGAGCCCCTACTAATCACTAGAAGGACCTTACAAGCCTACGACAGAGCTTCTAGCAAAACTCCAGGACACAATAATATGCATCACACTCCCACCGACTTCAGGCCAACAATCTAGTCAACATTGGGGGGTTCTAACAGGGGGTTAAAAAAAAAAAAAAAAAACACTACTATGCTCAGCATGCCACAACAACAATGCTGTCAGTTCAGGATGGGGGTCCTAGTTTTAGTAACAGCTGGAAAGCAACAGGTCTATCCTGACTGACATTTCAGAAGATACATATTTTCTGCCACAAACAGAAGACAGCAATATCCTAAAGTGAGAAGCTGAGATATGGGGCGCTGTTTGCTAAGAGCCCAGCATCTGTCTAGGTCCTGGACTCTAGGACATGGCAGGAACATAGAGATCATTGGTGATGTCCTTCTCCTGGCAGAATGGAAAGTTTCCCCCATGACATCGTACAGACCAGCAATCCATCCACAAGATGCCAGAGGCAGCAGAGGAGCAGGCAGGCCCATCCACCATGGCTGCAGCACAAGGTGATCCAGTGCTGGGCACAGCAGCAGCAATGACAGATCACACATGCAGAGTGGATCCCACGCCAGATCACGGCTCTGCTATCAGAGGGGGATCCCACCTCGGCCCCGTGTACACAGCAGCGGCACAGGGGCGGCCACAGCCCGGAGCAGCCTCCAGCACATTCCCGCACAGCCTGGCCCTTCTGCATTGCTGGCTCCTCCGCAGACAGCGCTCCCCCCCTGCACAAACCACCGCAATCCTCTGCCCAGACCTACCTCACACCCCCGCAGTCCGCCCCCACCATCCCGGGCAGCCCCCCTCATCCCGCTGCTGCTGCCCCGGAGGAAGGTCCGCACAGACACGGAGGCGGGAGGGACAAGGAGGAGAGACGCGAGACCGGGGGCACCGGGCATCACGTGGAGCAGAGGTGGCACTGCCAGGCTGCACACAGGTAGCACTGACAGGGCAGGCGGCCTGCACACAGCGGAGGCTACAGGTGACACCACTGACCTGGGGCTTCCCTGTGGCGACTGAATGGTGCTGGTTGGGTGGCAGTCGATCTCCTGCGGGGCTTTCTCCTCTGCAGCTGGCAGCGTGTCCTCCGTGCTCCCCGTGGATTTCTGTCAGCCCCGGTTCTCGTCTCTTCTCATGTCCGGGGAAACCGCCCTGTGCCCAGGTGTTACACTACCAGCAACTTGGTATCCCCGGTATCCCCAGCCGACGTGCGCGCCCCCGCTCAGTACTCTCTCTATGTTCAGGGCCGCACATGCGCAGTTGAGGCTTTACACGTGGACGCGCAATCCTGGATTTGGTAGCTTGTTATCTTCTTAAAGGGCCAGGCCCAGGTCGCCTGTCTATTTCGGACCCTGTCTGATGTATATACATGTTCAGTCCTCCTGATGTATCTGTACCTCGTGTATATGCATGTTCAGTCCTCCTGATGTATCTGTACCTCGTGTATATACATGTTCAGTCCCCCTGATATACCTGTACCTCGTCTATATACATGTTCAGGCCCCCTGATGTATCTGTACCCCTTGTATATACATGTTTTGTCCTCCTGATGTATCTGCACCTCGTGTTTATACATGTTCAGTCCCCCTGATAGACCTGTACAGTCTATTCAGTAGAACTATCAGCTGTGTATCCACCTGACTTCTGCACAACACAACTGATAGTCCCAACCCCATTTATAAGGCAAGAAATCCCACTTATTAAACCTGACAGGGCACACCTGTGAAGTGAAGACCATTTCCGGTGACTACCTCTTGAAGCTCATCAAGAGAATGCCAAGAGTGTGCAAAGCAGTCATCAAAGCAAAAGGTGGCTACTTTGAAGAACCTAGAATATAAGACATATTTTCAGTTGTTTCACACTTTTTTGTTAAGTATATAATTCCACATGTGTTAATTCATAGTTTTGATGCCTTCAGTGTGAATGTACAATTTTCAAAGTCATGAAAATACAGAAAAATCTTTAAATGAGAAGGTGTGTCCAAACTTTTGGTCTGTACTGTACATGTTCAGTTCTCCTGATATACATGTACCTCGTGTATATCCATGTTCAGTCCCCCTGATATACCTGTACCTCGTGTATATTCTTGTTCAGTCCTCCTAATGTATCTGTGCCTCGTCTATATACATGTTCAGGCCCCCTGATATACCTGTACCTCGTGTATATACATGTTCAGGCCCCCTGATATACCTGTACCTCGTGTATATATATATGTTCAGTCCTCCTGATGTATCCGTACCTCGTGTATATACATGTTCAGGCCGCATGATATACCTGTAGCTCGTGTATATACATGTTCCGCCCTTCTGATGTATCTGTACCTCGTGTATATACATGTTCAGGCCGCCTGATGTATCTGTACCTCGTGTATATACAGTACAGACCAAAAGTTTGGACACACCTCATTTTAAAGATTTTTCTGTATTTTCATGACTATGAAAATTGTACATTCACACTGAAGGCATCAAAACTATGAATTAACACATGTGGAATTATATACTTAACAAAAAAGTGTGAAACAACTGAAAATATGTCTTATATTCTAGGTTCTTCAAAGTAGCCACCTTTTGCTTTGATGATTGCTTTGCACACTCTTGATGAGCTTCAAGAGGTAGTCACCGGAAATGGTTTTCACTTCACAGGTGTGCCCTGTCAGGTTTAAATAAGTGGGATTTCTTGCCTTATAAATGGGGTTGGGACCATCAGTTGTGTTGTGCAGAAGTCTGGTGGATACACAGCTGATAGTCCTACTGAATAGACTGTTAGAATTTGTATTATGGCAAGAAAAAATCAGATAAGTAAAGAAAAACGAGTGGCCATCATTACTTTAAGAAATGAAGGTCAGTCAGTGCGAAAAATTGTGAAAACTTTGAAAGTGTCCCCAAGTGCAGTTGCAAAAACCATCAAGCACTACAAAGAAACTGGCTCACATGAGGACTGCCCCAGAAAAGGAAGACCAAGAGTCACCTCTGCTTCTGAGGATAAGTTTATCCGAGTCACCAGCCTCAGAAATCGCAGGTTAACAGCAGCTCAGATTAGAGACCAGGTCAATGCCACACAGAGTTCTAGCAGCAGACACATCTCTTCAACAACTGTTAAGAGGAGACTTTGTGCAGCAGGCCTTCATGGTAAAATAGCTGGTAGAAAACCACTGCTAAGGACAGGCAACAAGCAGAAGAGACTTGTTTAGGCTAAAGAACACAAGGAATGGACATTAGACCAGTGGAAATCTGTGCTTTCGTCTGATGAGTCCAAATTTGAGATCTTTGGTTCCAACCACCGTGTCTTTGTGCGACGCAGAAAAGGTGAATGGATGGACTCTACATGCCTGGTTCCCACCGTGAAGCATGGAGGAGGAGGTGTGATGCTGTGGGGGTGCTTTGCTGGTGACACTGTTGGGGATTTATTCAAAATTGAAGGCATACTGAACCAGCATGGCTACCACAGCATCTTGCAGCGGCATGCTATTCCATCCGGTTGCGTTTAGTTGGACCATCATTTATATTTCAACAGGACAATGACCCCAAACACACCTCCAGGCTGTTTGACCAAGAAGGAAAGTGATGGGGTGCTACGCCAGATGACCTGGCCTCCACAGTCACCAGACCTGAACCCAATCGAGATGGTTTGGGGTGAGCTGGACCGCAGAGTGAAGGCAAAAGAGCCAACAAGTGCTAAGCATCTCTGGGAACTCCCTCAAGATTGTTGGAAGACCATTTCCGGTGACTACCTCTTGAAGCTCATCAAGACAATGCCAAGAGTGTGCAAAGCAGTCATCAAAGCAAAAGGTGGCTACTTTGAAGAACCTAGAATATAAGACATATTTTCAGTTGTTTCACACTTTTTTGTTAAGTATATAATTCCACATGTGTTTATTCATAGTTTTGATGCCTTCAGTGTGAATGTACAATTTTCATAGTCATGAAAATACAGAAAAATCTTTAAATGAGAAGGTGTATCCAAACTTTTGGTCTGTACTGTACATGTTCAGTCTCCCTGATGTATCTGTACCTCGTTTATATACATGTTCAAGCCCCCTGATATATCTGTACCTCGTGTATATACAACCCCTGGCAAAAATTATGGAATCACCGGGCTCGGAGGATGTTCTTTCAGTTGTTTAATGTTGTTGAAAAAAAGCAGATCACAGACATGGCACAAAACTAAAATCATTTCAAATGGCAACTTTAGGGCTTTAAGAAACACTAAAAGAAATCAAGATTAAAAATGTGGTACTCAGTAAGGGTAATTTTTTTCAGACCAAGCAGAGGGAAAAAATATGGAATCACCCTGTAAATGTTCATTTTCAAAACTAACACCTGCATGAAATTAGATCTGCTCGTTAGTCTGCATCTAAAAAGGAGTGATCACACCTTCGAGAGCTGTTGCACCAAGTGAACTGACATGAATCATGGCTCCAACATGAGAGATGTCAATTGAAACAAAGGAGAGGATTATCAAACTCTTAAAAGAAGGTAAATCATCACGCAATGTTGCAAAAGATGTTGGTTGTTCACAGTCAGCTGTGTCTAAAATCTGGACCAAATACAAACAAAATGGTGGGAAGGTTGTTAAAGGCAAACATACTGGTAGACCAAGGAAGACATCAAAGCGTCAAGACCGGAAACTTAAAGCAATATGTCTCCAAAACAGGAAATGCATAACAAAACAAATGAGGAACGAATGGGAGGAAACTGGAGTCAATGTCTGTGACCGAACTGTAAGCAAACCGCGTAAAGGAAATGGGATTTACATACAGAAAAACTAAACATAAGCCATCATTAACACCTAAACAGAAAAAAACAAGGTTACAATGGGCTAAGGAAAAGCAATCGTGGACTGTGGATGACTGGATGAAAGTCATATTCAGTGATGAATCGCGAATCTACATTGGGCAAGGTGATGATGCTGGAACTTTTGTTTGGTGTCGTTCCAATGAGATTTATAAAGATTACTGCATGAAGAGAACATGCAAATTTCCACAGTCATTGATGATATTGGGCTGTATGTCGGGTAAAGGCACTGGGGAGATGGCTGTCATTACATCTTCAATAAATGCCCAAGTTTACATTGATATTTTGGACAGTATTCTTATCCCATCAATTGAAAAGATGTTTGGGGAATCTGACATCATTTTTCAAGATGATAATGCATCCTGCCATAGAGCAAAAACTGAAAACATTCCTTGAAAGAAGACACATAAGGTCAATGTCATGGCCTGCAAATACTGTAGTCCGGATCTCAATCCAATTGAAAATCTTTGGTGGAAGTTGAAGAAAATGGTCCATGACAAGGCTCCAACCTGCAAAGCTGATCTGGCAACAGCAATCAGAGAAAGTTGGAGCCAGATTGATGAAGAGTACTGTTTGTCACTCATTAAGTCCATGCCTCAGAGACTGCAACCGGTTATTAAAGCCAGAGGTGGTGCAACAAAATACTAGTGATGTATTGGAGTGTTCTTTTGTGTGTTTGTTTTTTATGATTCCATAATTTTTTTTTTCCTCTGAATTGAGTGATTCCATAATTTTTTCCTCTGTTTGGGCTGAAAAAAAATTACCCTTACTGAGTACCACATTTTTAATCTTGATTTCTTTTAGTGTTTCCTAAAGCCTTAAAGTTGCCATTTGAAATGACTTTAGTTTTTTGCCATGTCTGTGATCTGCTTTTTTTCAACAACATTAAACAACTGAATGAACCATCCTCCGAGCCTGGTGATTCCATAATTTTTGCCAAGGGTTGTACATGTTCAGTCCCCCTGATGTATCTGTACCTCGTGTATATACATGTTCAGTCCCCCTGATGTATCTGTACCTCGTGTATATACATGTTCAGTCCCCCTGATGTATCTGTACCTCGTGTATATACATGTTCAGTCCCCCTGATGTATCTGTACCTCGTGTATATACATGTTCAGTCCCCCTGATGTATCTGTACCTCGTGTATATACATGTTCAGTCCCCCTGATGTATCTGTACCTCGTGTATATACATGTTCAGTCCCCCTGATATATCTGTACGGGAAGATATTTAACCCTGTGGACCAATCAGGCAAATCCCCGGGGTACTAAGCTTTGCAGGGGTCACATGTTAAACATTTATCTTGACTAATGTTCCATCACCAGTGAATGCAGTACCAAAGTAAGGGTGCATTCACACGACTACCCAGTTACGACAGAAGAAAGCGGACCGGACCGCAGCGTGCCTGTGGATGGCGCACGTTTCTATCTGACACTCATTCAGGGTCACCAACCGTCCAGAAGTTCCTGGACAGTATGGAAAAATAGGGCAATTTGTTCCCTGTTCGAAAAATGAAATGGGTCCTTGATTTATTTAAAGGAAAACTGTGACGTTGAGCATGGTCCAATCTGAGAAGGAGAAGCTGTGCAGAATGATATATAGGTTTGTTAGAAAATATTATTAGGTCAGAAGTCTGTGTAAATCTGAGCGAGTTTTAGTGCACGGACTGGCCGGCGGGCTCTGCCGTCCCGAGCATGACAGCTTCATGTATTTCTTTGCAGCTGCCAGGCTCGTGTAGGGACAGCCGCCAGCCAGTCCGTGCATTGCATTCCAATCTCTCTCCGATTTATATGGCTGTCTGATTGCGCCCTTAAACCAACAAATCCATCCGTATTATGGACATATAAGCGTTTTTTCAGCCCCATGAATGTTTATTATCTTATACAGTAATGGTATCAACTAACAAGAGGAGTAGCACTCGCCATACCAATTCCCTGACCTTCCAACTTCTCTGGTCTCTATTTACTGGGCTCCAGCGATGATGTGGCATTGTCAACACATGATTACTACAGTCAATGGTTGTAACTGTGATGGGTCGATGCCTCTGTGGTCACTGCTTAAGCTAGTGATTGTCTGCAGGGGTTACATGTCATTGTGCTGACACATTGATCGTTGGATGATCAGCAGCCTGTTCAGACTGCACAATTATCAAGAAACGAGCATTTCTAGGAACCCTCGTTCACGATAATCTCTCAGTGTAAATGGACCTTTAGTTGTCAGACCACCGGTCACACATTGATGACGTATCCTAGGAAAACACCATAAATGCTTCACAGTACATGGGCTTAGAACAGGTGAGTGTGAAGAGCCCAAGCATCTGTGTTATGGGCTGCTGCTCTGAAATATAAGGACCTTTGCTCTAAACATTGACTCACTCACCACTGCCACAAAAAAGTACACAAGCGGCTGCTAGATCAAACAGAAACTTTTTCCATGTTTACATTATAATACTGGACAAATCCGACTGAGTAAATAATTCACAACATTATAGATAATTTTCAATTAAACATGAAGCAAGAAATTGAGAATAAATACAGTCTAGACATCGAGAATGCTGTAAACGAGTATTCTAGCTAGAAATGGATGATGTTTAATGGAGTATTTAAGATAAAGATCCATTTCCTGCAAACATCACTCCAGGTTCCAATGCTTGTGCACTGATAGAAGTTTCCCAGAGTTTGGTTCAGAGAAACATCTGTAGGGCACCAGACTTACAAGGGATAAAGGAAGGCTGCTTGTTGTCAAGGAACATGGCAGAATGTGATGTCTGGGGTGCTGTTTTTAGTAAAGTAGGACATTTGTACAGAATAAATGGAAACTTAAAGGAAAAAGACTATATTCTATTTTGGAACACCATCCTATACCCTCTGGAACTTTATATAAGTCGATTTCATCCTACATCAGTACAATGACTCCAAATTATTTATAGGGGTATTCCCATGTCAGGTTTTCATGGGAAGACAGAAAAAACTCCACCAAGACAATGGATAAACTGGTTTCATAACTCCAAAATAAATAGAAGTTCTGAAGAAGCAAGCTAAGCTATTTGTGTAGCCCCCAACCACTGTGGTCGACACCTGGATAGCATTATTCCAGTCTCAGCTATAAGCACTGACATCGGAATAACGTTTAAGGGCTCATGCAGACAACTGTACTTTCGGTCAACAACAAAAGACTGACCGTCACTTCCAAGCAGAAAACAGTAGAGTAGCCATCTCCATACATAACTAACAAATACAGTTGCACTCTGTAGTGCTTTGGCATGTAAATATGAAATACATGAAATTTGAATTGCATTGCTGGTCTAGATAACAGGAAAAAATAGAGATACGTAGCACATAATTTGGCCAATTCATGCAAGCCCAGCAGCCAATGACAAGGGGATTTCCTTTTGCTGGGGACCTATCCTAATGTGAATCCTCTCCTAGGCTTAAGCCTGCATTTATGGGTAGGTAGGATCCTGCTGTAATTAAAACAGCCATAGGCTGATAGGTGGAGTGCTCAGTCAGAAAGCCTAAATATAAATAACAAAAGACTGACCGTCACTTCCAAACAGAAAACTGGTGTGTACAGGTGCATACTAAGAGTATTCATCTCCATACATAACTAACAAGTAAAGTTGCACTCTGTACAACGTTATTCCAGTCTCAACTATAAGCACTGACTTGAGAATAACGTTTAAGGGCTAATGTTGACAACTCTATTTTCGGTCCGAGTGTGATCTGACAAAACATGACATCACACTGGGACCAATGTTAATTTATGGGGTCGTGCACATGTCCGACTTTTTCCTCGGACAGAGTGTGTCCAATATAAAAATCACAGCCCGCACGTGTTGGATACGACTATTGGATCGCACTCAGCCAATACAATTCAATAAGTTGAAAACGTCGGACTGCACTCGGATGACATCTGAGTGCAGTCTGAATTTTCACAGACAGAATAGAGAAGATTTAGATTTTTTTTGCCCCATCTTCTCATTCGAGAAAATCGGATCACACTTTGATCAGAGTGTGATTTGCATAATTGGCCTGATTCTCTCGGATGACAGAAAATATGCTGGTGTGACATTACCCTAAGGCTATGGTCAGTATTTGGTCAGTATTTTACATCAGTATTTGTAAGCCAAAACCAGGAGTGGAACAATCAGAGGAAAAGTATAATAGAAACACGTCACCTTTTCTGTATTTATCACCCACTCCTGGTTTTGGCTTACAAATACTGATGTAAAACACTGACAGTGTGAATGTTACCTTAGACACAGATTAAATGGTATTGTATTGGATAGTGGTAGTCTGTAGTGTGTTGTCAGCAGAATTGCCAGATCTCAGCTATTGAGCTGTTGTGGAAGCTGGCTGACTTTATGCTAAGAGAAAATTCCCAACAAGTCAATCCAATTTGTGGGAGGAACTTATGTTTTCAAGCAGAGATAATTACTTCTTGCCTTGTCATTGTCTTGAATATATTTTCTAATACTTTTACAACTTTTCATGAAATAAAAGAATTTTCATGGAAATAAAAACATTTCCTGTGTGATTCCAGACTGTTGAAATGTGATGTATTTTTTTTGCTGTTATGAAAATAGTTTTAGGATGTTTGCACTGCTCCATATGTAAAATTCTCTTTTGTCCAAGGTAATATTAATTTGGGTGGCCAGCTAGAAAAAAAATAGAGCTTCAGATGAGTTTAAAATGTAGTAAAATAAAATTTACTAATATAGTTTCATTATCAAAGCTCCACTGATTTCCTACTGTCATGTCAATCCTGGGTCCTGTCATTTCCACTTCCGTGTTGGGTTCCTTGAACTTGTAAAACCCTTATAACTGGTTTAACGCACCCCAATCATCCAGCCTAACACTGACTGTCATGTGATTAGACCCTGCCTCTGGCAGAATCTAATGAGTGTACAAAGATGGTCGAATGTACTGTGAAGGATCTATAGCCCACAGATTAAGTATATGTACATTACCTTAAAGCAGTGTTCCTCAACTACAGTGTCCATTTTAGGACATGATCAGATATCAAAATCAAACATCAAAATGATGTCAGTTTGAGCCTAAATCACTTGTCAGAATCACTTGTCAGACAGGGTATTTAGCCTCAAACTGACATCATTCTTATGTTATATTTTGATATCTGATCATGTCCTAAAATGGACACTGTACTCAAAACCAGTTCTCAATAGTCACCAACAGATCATGTTTTTATTATTTCCTTAACATTGTAGGTTCATCATCTGTGGGCGTTTAGGACTTGAGTTAAGAACACTGCCTTAAAGGGAACCTGTCATGTCAGTTGCAGCATGTAAACTGCCCCCAAGTTGTTGCTAGTGATGCAATATGCATCACTAGCATGCTTTTTGCTTTAAAATCGGAGCTATAATCTTTAGTAAAAAACACTTTATATAGTAATATCTTACTTGCTCATTTAGTCATAGGGGTGTTCGTTACTGTATTCAGTCCGGCTTGTTGCCACCCACTCAATTTGAATTGTCCCCGGTTGTTCCCTCCCCCCACCAAGGGAAGAGGGGAGTAGTAGTGTATGGCTGTACACCAACCAGACTAACAAGGTAATACAAACAGGGATAAAGGAAAATACCAATCATACAAATATATCCACACAAACAACAGAGGATAACACCGGGGAGTGGAGGATGCTGAAAAACCAAAGTAGGAGAAGAAGAGGATAAACACAACCAAAGCAACAGTCTAAGCTAAGTCCACCAAACGCCTTCTCAAACAACAACAAACCACCGAACCATGCAGCATGAAGCTAGCTCTGTCAATGACTGCTTGCCCGAGCCCAGAATATACAGGAGAGGGGAGGGGCTAACACTGAACAGCTGCGAGCATTAAGGCAGGTAAGCTTCCAGGAGCTCACAACTGAGCAGATTAACCCCTGCACTGCTAAAAGAAATCTGCATAATTTAATATGAAAGTGAAAGGCTGAGTGCAGGAGTAGAAGAAATCAGACGCTGCAATCTTCTGGCTCTTCTCTGTTGCGGTAAGGCTAAGTGCCCACGTTGCGGAACTGAAGCATATTTTTTACGCTTCTCCCTGGCGGGAAAATCGCATGCGGATTTTACATGCGGTTTTCCCGCCAGGTAGAAGCGTTTGTGAGGCGTCTTTGCACCTTCTTTGCATGCATTTCCGCATGCGGGTTATCAAGCACTTCTCCAAGTGATTTAAGCATCACTTGGAAAAGTGCTTGATAACTTGTTCACACTATATAAATCCATGCAACTGGCATGGATTTATATAGTGTGACCAAGTAATAGTTAAAAAAAAAGAATCAGAATGGTAAAAAATAAAAAAATAAAGTTTATACTCACCTTCCGATGCATTCTCTGCCCCGTCCGGAGTCTTGAGCGGCTCACGCTGTTGTGTGCAGGACCTGCGGTGAAGTCATTGAGTCATGTGATGGGTCACATGACTCAATGACGTGGCAGGTCCTTCACACAACAGCGCGACGGAGGGAAAACATCAGAAGATAAGTATAAACTTTATTTTATTCTTTTTTTTACAGGTTCTTTGGTACCCAGGTCTGGATGAGAGTCTCCTCTCATCCAGACTTGGGTACCATCCGCACATTGATTCCGCTGCGCTTCCGCAAAATTAATGAACATGCTGCGGATTTTTGACCGCAGCATATACGCTGCGGAAAAATCCGTATCTTGGGCATTGACATTGCGGAATGCCATTGGGGACCATGGGGTGCGGATATACATGCGTTTTACAAGAGTTTACGCTGCAGAAATTCCGCAGCATATACGCTTGTAATACGCAACGTGGGCACGCAGCCTTAACCCGTGACACCTACGCTGAGAAATCAGTGCTTGAATTGATATACAAATGAGACTGAAGAACTATTGTAGATCTGAAGCCTTTGTCACTCCATCTCTATTCCCGCCCTCCTCCTTGACTGACAACCTCTATGTTGTGTGACTTTAAACAATGAAGCCATCAGTCAAGGAGGAGGAGGCAGCAAGGGGTGGCAAATAAAGCTAGAATGACAGAGGCTTCAGATCTACAAAGAGTCTTTCAGCCTAATTTGCAGATCAATTCAAGCGCTGATTTCTCATTAATGGAGTAGCTGGAGTATTGGAGTAGCCATGTAAAGGTATTGCTAGACTTTTCTATGAATGAACTACATGCACATATAAATAGTTTGGGCTGTGAAATCCTGTTGACCTTTAAAGAGAACCTGTCACCAGGTCAAAAGTGGGTTTTTGTTCTTACTTTAATCCCACTGCACCTGAATATTGCAGTTTTTCTTTGTTTTGTTTGTTTTTTTTTTGCTTTTTTTTTTTTTTATTTGCCATATAGTTTCAGAGATATAGTTTTATTATGTCAAAATAAGAAAAGTATAGACAATAGCTATTGCAGAGCTTGTAACAACCTGAAATATAAATTTATTGCATTTTTTAACCAGCACCGTGAATGTCATAAAACTAAAAATGAAAAAAAAAGTGAGAACTACTGTTAATTCAGACTGCTTTCTAAAAAGCAGAATAAAAACTGATAAGCTGTATGTGCCTAAAAATTGTACCAATTGAAACACCAATGCAACAAAATTGATCAGCACATTCTAACAAAATTAAATGTGCAGTTTGATGTTAATGATGAGCGTTATCTGAAGAGGTCACCATGTTGTTGGCAGATGGGCTAACACAATTTTATTAAAATGCGCCATAAGAACCTAAAATGTGTAAGTATAATATATAGCAATGAAACAGTAATGCAGTTTGAAATGCGTGTTCTGAATGCTTCTGTATACCTTAGTGTGATCAGTGCTGTCTCATCTGTTTGTATGCCAACAAATCATCTCATCTCACAGCTCCAGCAACAGAAAATCAAACTAATTTGTAGCTATCAGAATATGGTGAAACAAAAGACTTTTTTTTTTTTTTTAATTTATTATGCAGACACTTGGTCGTTAACAAGTTAAAAAGTAATTAAACTCTGATAAGAATTCTAAAAGCAACTTAGGTCCCTAAACTCCCTGCAGATCCACGGAGGTCCAGCTTCTGAGACCCCCATTGATCACTTGAAAGACCGAGCAGAAGTTCGCAGCTCAGAGCGCAGGAGGCCGACGTACACAGCGCCTGCCTGAGCACATGCACTGATCTGAAAATGGATTCAATAGAAAGTCTATACACCTGCAGATTTTTTCTGTACAGAGGTATATTGTTTAGTAGTATGGCTCCCAATAGCCTGTATGGCAGCAGCACACAGACACAGACCCCATGCAACTCAGCTCTCCTTTTTGTACTACCATACAGGCTCTGTTCTGTCTGCTGTGTACATAGGATTTTGGGGGAGATAAAGAATGGGCAGTTTGAATTAAAACCCCAAAGTTTCTGTTCTCTAGCCACAAAAGCTGCTGCCAGAAGTCTTTGGAAGCTGCTTATTCTGGTCTCCCAATAGAGAACACATGAATGCTCGGCTGATCTGAGTGTTCATGTGCATGGGGGAGTTGGAAGAGATAGCTGCTAACAAAACAAGTTAAGGTGAACGGCCACCTTTATACATATGACAGCAAATTATATTGCATACAGAGGTTTTTGCTATTGTTGACTATAACCATGAAGACACATAGCTATGCATAAGAGCTGTATACACAAAAATCTAGGATTCTTAGCAGAGTTGCTTATTTTTTTTATTTTAGATATGCTGGTATAATTATACAGGCAAACAAGTTTACTCACAGTTTAAAGCTGCAGAATTACAGAAGTTAAAGGGAGTTTTCGGTATTCAGAAAACACCTGTCCCCAGGGGTGCAGTCTGTTTTAAGAAAACAAACTGCTTTAATGAATTACCCTTCATAGGTCCACGCTGAGTCTCCACAAGTGTCTGTTATTGTCTGCTGCACTGACGTCATGTTGCCAGCGTTGCAGCCAATTAGTGAGCTCAGCGGCTCTGCCCAAGTAGACGGCACTAGCCGATCTTAGTCGCTGAGCTCACTGATTGGCTGCAGTGCTGTCTACATTATATCAGCATTGCAAAGAATGAAAGAAGCCAGAAGCAGAGGCGGAATCTCAGTGATGGATCTGGATAGTGTGAGTAATCTGTAAAGTTTGTTTTTATAAAGGGAGTCTGTCAGCACAAGATGACTGTTCAAACCAAGGGCAGGCGCTTGGTGCTTGGTGCACCGTTGGTGTGGCCAAACATTTAAGTGCACCTTCCCACCTGCTTGTTTTCCATCTATCTCCAGCCTTCTCTGGCTCTATAAAGCCAGCGCTGTCAATCAAAGACGAGAGGGGTGGAGATAGATGGAAAACAAGCAGGTGGAAGGTGTATTTAAATATTTGGCCATGATGCACCGAGTGCCTGTACTTGGTTTGAACAGTCATTCTGCGCTGACAAGCTCCCTTTAAAGTAAACTGCACCTGTGGACAGAGTTTTTCTGAAACCGAAAAACCCCTTTAAATTAAATCTCTTCTTTGTGTTAATGGTTTGTTGTTTTTATGAAAAGGAAAGCGCTTAAAGCAGTTTAGCATTTGTGCACCTTTTACAGCATGTAAAGGAGACATATTAACTAGAATGTGAGTAATTTCAAAATACATGTTTGTATATAAATGCTTTTTGTTCGATGTGAGGCATCCTATTTTGAGTAAAAATCACTCCACTGACCTACTAATTTATCATAAACATAGGCTGAAGTAAACCTGCCGAACCTGAAAGGTGAAATGTGTTTGCATTAAATTAAATGTAATTTGAGCTTCACGCATGTGAGCTTATGAATATAAAGAACATTTAATTAAAACCTTTGAGAAAGCAAGAGGAGAATGAACCAATCAAAATGTCTTTCTTATGTAAGGTGCTCAAGCCACCCTGTTCCTACAAGATGCAAATCAATGGCTTTCTGTGGGACTGCACATCATTATCTAGTCTGTAATTATAAATTAAAAATTATGGCACTAGACTTTCACTTAAAATAGACAAATCATCTTACGTTATACATATGCAATATTAGACTTAGGCTACATTTCCGCCGCGAAAACGCATTAAAAACGCATGTTAAATTGTCTGCCATGTTTCCCAATGATAATCCATATGTGCTGTGCACATGCTGCGGAAATTTCCGCTGTGGATTATAATTGCGGAAAAATTCAAAGCACTACCATTAATTTTGCGGAATCGCAGCCATTGACTTGCATTGAACCGCATAACATCCGCATGCATACAAGTATGCATGCTGATGTTATGCGATTCAATGCGCGGATGGTACCCGGGTCTGGAGAAGAGGAGACTCTCCTCCAGTCCCGGGTACCATAGTACCTGTAGTTAAAAAATAATTTAAATTTAAAAAAAAAGCATATACTTACCTTCTGATGGCCCCCTGTCTGCTCCCGGTGGTGCTGCTGGCTCTTCGACTGCTCGCGGTGGTGTAAAAGGACCTTCCATGACGTCATTTAGTCATGTGACAGGTCACGCAACTGCTGACGTCGGCGGTCGCGTGACTTGTCACATGACTAAATGACTTCATGGAAGGTCTTTTTACACCACCGCGAGCAGCCGAAGACATCGGACGCACCGGAGAAGGAGACCGGGGGCTATCGGAAGCTGAGTATAATGTTTTTTTTTATTTTTCAACATTTTTATTCTTTTTTTTACTATTGATGCTGTATTTGCAGCATCGTAACTTGGTCACACAACATAAATGCATGCTGGTTGCATGGATTTATATAGTGTAACCAAGTTGTCAAGCACTTTCCAAGTGATGCTAAAATCGCTTGGAAAAGCGCTTGTCAACCTGCATGCGAAATCGCATGTCCAAAACGCTTCTACCTGGCAGAAAAAACGCATGTAAAATCCGCATGCGTTTTTTCTCCACAGCATTTTTGCATCGTGGGCACTTAGCCTTATACAGAACAACTGGCAAAGCAATTGTACAATATAAGAATATAGGGGGTGGTTGGGGCACCGCTGCACAGAGGAAGCACAATGATGTGGCTGCTGTGCTGAACCAAAGCGTCATCCCACTAATTCTTAGGTTCTGGAAGGTTGGGTTATGAAGGGATGGGAAATCCTAGTGATATACACATCTGTTATTTCTTAAATAGCTATTCTCATTTCAGTATTTGTAAAATATGAACAGGAAATGTCATAAATGTCTGATCTCCTGGGACCTGCACATATTTTGAAAATGTGGATCCGCAGAGCATTTTATCCTGCCATGAATTGTAACTAGTGTCAGTGGGCTAGTGGCCATGCATGCATGGCCCTCCGTATTGACTTCTATGAGAATTTCAAAAACAGCCATTACACTTGGGCATGGAACCCTCCTTCTTAAGAAACTAAAGTAGTGAATATGCCAACATTTTCTGCATAGATTTTCATGTCTACAATTGGATAGCACTCTCATGTGAACATTGTTTGTGTGAATAAGCCCCCGAGTACTTTCATCAAGAGAAAAGATGTAAAGTAATCCTCCACATCCAGCTGTTCATCTATCTACAGTTTTAACTACTGAGCTACCGTGCTGCCTATTAAAAGCTATGTACACCTTTCCTTTGCACAAATTATTTTTGCTCTTCTTTTGCTTCTTAAAGGGAACCTCTCACCAGAAAAAACGCTATTAACCTGCAAGTATGATGTTAATCTGCAGGTTAATAGCGCTACTAACCTGCCCGGCGCCTGCACTTAGCCTGAACGCTGCGGGGAGAAAATAAACTTTATTCCCTCTGGCAGTGTTCCAGTTTCAGTCAAGGGGACAGCCCCGGCGCTGGTTCAGTCATCGCTGCTGTAACCACGCCCAATGCAGAGCGAGTGTCAGTCACTGCCGGGGACGCTGTTACAGCCGCCGTTCTGTATAATCAGAGCAGTGACTGAACCTGCGCCGGCGCTGCCCCCGTGACTGAAACTAAACGATGCCTGGGAGAATAAAGTTATTTTTCTCCCCACAGCGTTCTGCTAAGTGCAGGCACCAGGCAGGTTAGTAACGCTATTAACATGCAGATTAACCCCATATCTGCAGGTTAATAGCATTTTTTTCTGTTGACTGGTTCCCTTTAAAAGGCTGAAATACTAAAATAAGCAATAGTTTTTATTAAAAAAAAAACTTTCTACATTTTGCTGTTGCAGAGTGTCTGTAAATCTAGCTCAGTGATTTTCACAACTGATACAAATCCATCAATGGTTCCTGCTCCTGACACCCTGAGCTCAGCCTCCCTTCAATCAGTATTAGGCCTCCTTCACAAGTCTTTGTTTCCAGTACTTGTAGAGTCCGTTTTCACACGTACCTGAGAAACGTACACATGCACACCCATTATAATCTATGGGGCTGTGCACCTGTTCGTATTTTCACAAGGACCGTGAGTCCTTGTGAACCACACGAAGACATACAGTGGCTTGCAAAAGTATTCACCCCCTTGGCTTTTTACTTATTTTGTTACATTACAACCTGTGTTTAAATAGTTTTGTAATCTGATTTGTGTGTGACGCATCAGCACTAAATAGTCTAAGTTGGTGAAGAAAAATATAGGCATAAATTAATTTATGGGATCAAATAATAAGCCTTTAAAAAATTATGATGCAAGCAATTACATTCATAAGTCACATGCATATGGAAGGAAGTCCACCTGTGTGCAATCTAAGTTCTACATGGTCTGTCAGTATATACATACCTTTTCTGAAATCCACGGAGGCTGCAACACCATTTAGCAAGAGGCATCACTAACCAAACAACACCATGAAGACCAAGGAGCTCTCCAAACAAGTCAGGGACAAAGTTGTTGCGAAGTACAAGTCAGGATTGGGTCATAAAAAAATATCCCAATCTCTGATGATTGCACCATCAAATCCATTATCATCAAAAGGAAAGAACATGGTACAACAAGAGAGGGCCGCCAACCAAAACGCTCAGCCCCGGCAAGGAGGGCATTAATTACGCATCATAGAGACCAAAGGTAGCTCTGAAGGAGCTGCAGAGTTCCCGAGCAGAGACTGGAGTATCTGTCTATAAGACCATAATAAGCCGTACACTCCATAGAGGTGGCTTTTATGGAAGAGTGGGCAGAAAAAAAGCCTTTACTGACACGCAAAAAATTGTAAGGCTCGTTTTGAGTTTTCCAAAAGATGTGGGAGACTCCCCAAATGTATGGAGGAAGGTGATGTGGTCAGATAAGACCAAAATTGAACTTTTTGACCACCAAGGTAAACGCTATATCTGACGCCAAACCAACACAGCTCATCACTAGTGTTGAGCGAATTTGTTCGGCATTTCAAATTCGGGTTCCGAACACGAACCCGAATATGAAAAGCCAAACAAATTCGCTCAACACTACTCATCACCCCAAGAACACCATCCCCACAGTGAAACATAATGTTGGTAGCATCTTGCTATGGGGATGTTTTTCGGCAGCAGGGGCAGAGAAAATGGTCTGAGATGAGGGGAAGATGGATGGTGCGAAATACAATAATATTCTTGGGCAAAACCTGTTACAGTCTGTCAGTGATTTGAGACTGGGATGGAGGTTCACCTTCCAACAAGACAATGACCCAAAGCATACTGCTAAGGCAACACTTTAGTGCAGGGGTCCTCAAACTTTTTAAACAGGGGGCCAGTTCATGGTCCCTCAGGCCATTGGAGGGCCGGAATATAGTTTTTTAAAAAAACTATGAACAAATTCCTATGCACACTGCACATATCTTATTTTGAAGTAAAAAAAAAACAATACAGGAACAAATACAATATTTAAAATGAAGAACAAGTAAAGTTAAATCAACCGGTATTTCAATAGGTAGGTAACTGTACCCAATAGGCAGCATAGGTCCCCAATAGGCAGGTAAATGTACCCAATAGGCAGCATAGGTCCACAATAGGCAGGTAAATGTACCCAATAGGCAGCATAGGTCCCCAATAGGCAGGTAAATGTACCCAATAGGCAGAATAGGTCCCCAATAGGCAGGTAAATATCCCCAATAGGCAGCATAGGTCCCCAATAGGCAGCATAGGTCCCCAATAGGCAGCATAGGTCCTCAATGGGCAGGTAAATGCTCCCAATAGGCAGGCTGTTTCCCCCTTATAATGCCATATGCAGGCTGTCCCCCCCCTTATAATGCCCCATGCAGGCTGTTCCCCCCTTATAGTGCCCCATGCTAGATGCCACCCCCCATATAATGCCCCATGCAGGATGTCCCTTCTCACACCATATAATGCCCCATGCAAGATATCACTCCCCTGTCTTTATAATGCCCCATGCAGCATGTCACCCCCCCATATAATGCCCCATGCAGCATGTCACCCCCCCAAATAATGCCCCATGCAGCATGTCACCCCCCCATATAATGCCCCATGCAGCATGTCACCCCCCCATATAATGCCCCATGCAGGATGTCACACCCCCCATATAATGTCCCATGCAGGATATCACTCCCCTGTCTTTATAATGCCCCATGCAGCATGTCACCCCCCCATATAATGCCCCATGCAGGATATCACTCCCCTGTCTTTATAATGCCCCATGCAGCATGTCACCCCCCCCCCATATAATGCCCAATGCAGGTTATCACTCCCCTGTCTTTATAATGCCCCATGCAGCATGTCACCCCCCCATATAATGCCCCATGCAGCATGTCACCCCCCCATATAATGCCACATGCAGCATGTCACCCCCCCATATAATGCCCCATGCAGGATGTCACCCCCCCCATATTATACCCCTTGCAGGATGTCACCCCCCCCTTATAATGACCTATGCCTCCATACATAAAAAAAAAAAAAATCCAATACTCATCTCACTTCTCACTTGCTGCCGCTGCTCTAGTCTGGACTCCAGTGTCGCGGCGGCGTTGTCCCGCTTTGCGCATCCTGTGACGGCACTCGGGAGGGCGCGGTGTAAAGACGTCACCGCGCCCTCTGACCTGAGACGTCACAGGAAGTGCAGAGCAGGAAGACAGCGGATCTGCAGAGGCACGGGGAGAGGTAAGTATCCACCTGCCGGGGCCCTGAGCAAGCGGGGGAAAGGGCGGGCAATGGCACCGCTCTCCTCTCCTCCGCCCATAGCCCGGCGGGCCGGATAAAAGTCCTCCGCGGGCCGCATGTGGCCCGCGGGCCGTAGTTTGAGGACCCCTGCTTTAGTGGTTTAAGGGGAAACATGTAAATGTTTGGGAGTGGCTTAGTCAAAGCCCAGACCTTAATCCAATTGAGAATATGTGGTCAGACTTGAAGATTGCTGTTCACCAGAGGAAACTATCTAACTTGAAGGAGCTGGAGCAGTTTTGCCTTGAGGAATGGGTAAAAATCCCAGCTGGCATGATGTGGAAAGTTCATAAAGTCTTATCCAAAGCGACTTGCAGCTGTAATTGTAGCAAAAGAAGGCTCTACAAAGTACTGACTAGGGGGAGGTGAATAGTTATGCACACAAGTTTTCAGTTATTTTGTCCTATTTGTTGTTTGCTTCACAATAAAAAGAAAACCGAATGTTCACAGTTGTAGGCATGTTCTGTACATGAAAAATGCCAAGGGGGTGAATACTTTCGCAAGTCACTGTACTTCTCAGATGATTAAAAAAATGGTATATGGTTGAATCTGACAGACATATCTAAACAGAGACCCGTTTTTTCTTTTAGAAGAACTAAAAATATAAAGGATAATCTTATTAGAGGGCAAATAGAAGAAGAAAAAATAGGAGTTGGCTTGAAAATACTGTTCCTATAGGTACCCACAGATGTGCATATTGTTCTTGTTGCTCAAAGATGCAGTAAGATAAAATATTGCACCTAGGAGCAGTTAGCCACCAGGTACGGAATTTTATAGTTTGTTTGGTGTTTTGTCCCTGTAGATTCTATTACATAGGTAAAACATTTTGGCTCTTACATAAAAGAATAAGAGAACACATACAGTCAGGGCCGAAAGTGTTGGCACCCTTGAAATAGTTCCAGAAAGTAAAGTATTTCTCCCAGAAAATTATTGCAATTACACATGTTTTATTATACACATATTTATTTCCTTTGTGAGTATTCGAACAACACAAAAAAACTGAGGGAAAAAGGCAAATTGAACATAATTTCACACAAAACCCCAAAAATGAGACGGACAAAATTGTTGCCACCTTTCCAAAATTGTGGGTAAACAACTTTCTTTCAAGCATGTGATGCTCATTGAAACTCACCTGTAGCAAGTAACAATATGAAAATCACACCTGATGTTAAAAAAAAAAATACCCAAATTTGGTATTGCCGCGTCCAGAACGACCCGATCTACAAAAGTGTCACACTAGTTAATCCCTTCAGTGAACGCCGTAAAAAAAAAGTTGGCAAACCATGTTTTTTTCATCATACCACTGGAAAAAAAGTAGAATAAAAAATGTATAGCTGAAAACGTCATCTTGTCCTGCAAAAAACAAGCCGCCATACAGCTCCATCAGCGGAAAAATTAAGAAGTTATAACTCTCAGAATATAGCGATGCAAAATTAATTATTTATTCTATAAAAGTTTTTGTGTAAAAGCGCCAAAACATAAAAAAAATGAGGTATAGATGTAACCGTACTGACCCGAAGAATAAAGTTGCCTTATCAATTTTGCCATATGCGAAACAGCATAAAAAAAAAATCTTGAATTGTTGGTTTTGAATTGCTGGTCTGGAATTGCTGTTTGATCTCTCTCACAAATCGGAATAGAAAGCGATCAAAAAATGTCATGTCCCGAAAATGGTACCAATAAAAAAAGTCAACTTTTTCCACAAAAAACAAGCCCTCACATGACTCTGTCAGCAGAGATATGGAAAAATTATAGCTCTCAAAATATGGCGATGTTTTTTGCAATAAAAGCATCTTTTAGTGTATAACAGCAGCCAAACATAAAAAACTATATAAATTGTAATGCAGCGGCTTGCTACATTGCTAGAATGTCCAGGGGGTGTGCTCTAGTTGTCCATTTACCTCCAACTCAGGTGACTGATCACGTGACTGTGACATCATCACAGGTCCTGTGTGCACAAAAGGATATATAAACCCTGGTAGTTTTGAAACAGGGAGAGAAAGAGTGGCCTGGTGAGGCCTAGAAAGAGAGGCCTGGTGAAGCCTGGAAGGCAGAGGCTGGATCCCCCTGTGTTTAGGATACCAGTAGCCTTGGAGGGCAAGAGGCCTGTTCCCTGTGTGGGACTCCACTAGCCTGGAAGGCAGAGGCTGCATCCCCCTGTGTTTGAGATACCAGTAGCCTTTGAAGGTACGTGGCCCGGAGGCCCCATCTGGGAAGCCTTAAAGCCACAGCTGTGGCAGAATCGAGCTGACTGAAGCAGCTACGACCCGGCAAAGGTAAAAACGCTGCTTGATGTGGACATTGATATTGTTACCTTGCTGAAGGCTGTATCTGGAGCCAAGTGGGCATGTCTGTCACTAGAAAGGCTCTGGGATATTATGTGTAACATGTCGGCGAGCCACTGAGTTGGACTATGTTATGAGCAGTTTATAAACGGCTGTAATGTGAATTACCGGAAAAACGTTGCATGTGTGCTTTGATTGACCGGTGAAGCGAGTGCCCCCAGCGTGATGAATAGCGCTACCTTACAATTGGTTGGAGAATGCGGGCAACTGCAGCCTGGTTGCTAGGGGTAACGACACAGGACGACGATTGTGGATGCAGGCATCTTGCTGTGGCTTGGCGGGGTCACGAAGATTAAAAACATCTGGCTGTAACTCGGCGGGGTTACGAAAATTGTCGTCACACCCAAACCTGGTTTGCTGTGGCTCCGGCGGGGCCACGAAAATTTTCCGGGGAGAGCGGTGTGGAGTGTCTAGTGTGAACAGCTTACCACGATGGCTATGAATGGAGCAGTATCCCCAGACGGAATGGAGAAGTGGTTAGATGACCGGCTGCAAACACTCTTTAGCAAAATAGAGTTTTCTGAAGAGGTGCAGGAACAGATGAAAATGGCTGTGAAGGGAGCAGCAGATGACACTGAAGCTGCTGAGCGGTTAAGGTACCTGTTAAAATTACAGCAACAGGACATGGTGCAGGAACGGCAGGAACTGTTGGCACCGTATAGAATGGCGGCAGCGGACCATTCTGTGAGTTCTCCTGGGGCGCCGGTATTGTCCCAGAGTGCCCGGGGAGGTGGTAAGAGATGTTGTGTGTAACGGGTCTGGGAGGCGGAACCTCTGGGCTACTATACAAGGGAGCGGTCCTTGTAAGGGAGCGGGTGGCGACCAGGCAGGCAGTTGACCGGGACAGTCTCTGGGTGTACGGGCAGGAGGTCACGGCAAGTGATCAGGGCAGTCTCTGGAAGAATGGGCTGGAGGTCACGGCAAGTGACCGGGGCAGTCTCTGGAAGAACGGGCTGGAGGTCACGGCAAGTGACCGGGGCAGTCTCTAGGTAAAGGGTAGGTACGACCTGTGATGGCTGAACCTCCAGGTAGGCTAGCAAGGCAGATGGAGGATGTGTGCTCCCAGGTGAGCAAGCGAGAGTCTCTGGAATAGCAGGTGGTCACAGCACGTGACGGCGGAGCCTCCAGGTAGGCAAGCAGGCAGGTAGCGGAGAAGCGCTCCCAGGTGAGCGGGCAAGAGTCTCTGGAATAGCTGGTGGTCCCAGCACGTGACAGCGGAACCCCCGGGCAGGCAAGCAGGCAGGTAGCGGAGAAGCGCTCCCAGGTGAGCGGGCAAGAGTCTGGAATAGCTGGTGGTCACAGCACGTGACAGCGGAGCCTCCGGGCAGGCAAGCAGGCAGGTAGCGGAGAAGCGCTCCCAGGTGAGCGGGCAAGAGTCCGGAATAGCTGGTGGTCACAGCACGTGACAGCGGAGCCTCCGGGCAGGCAAGCTGGTCCATAGACAGACTGACCGGAGTTGTAAGGCAGACCGTCGGACCTCAGGCAAGCAGGCAGGTAGCTGATGTGCGCTCCCAGGTGAGCGGGCAAGTTGGTCCTTAGACAGACTGACCGGAGTTGTAAGGCAGACCGTCGGACCTCAGGCATGCAGGCAGGTAACAGGAAATCAGGCAGGATTAGGACAGCAAGCTGGCAGGAATCTGGCAGGTAACTGGCAGGTAACTGGCAACGGGACCTGAGGGCTGAAGCAGAGTAGAACGGTGCAACAACATTGCTCGGGCACCTCCATTTTGGAGGAGGTGCCTTATATATGGTAAAGTCCTCCGGCCATTGGCCGGGGACTCCTTAGGACGGCGCGCGCGGCCCCTTTAAGAGGGAGGGAGGGCGCGCGCGCGCCCTAAGCACAGTGGCCGGGAAGGAGCGCGCGCTGCCAGCAGAGCGGGAGAGGGACGCCGGACACGGAGCAGAGCGGTGAGGGGAACAGCGTCCCTGCCTAGCAGAGGGCAGGGACGCCGGCACTACATTGTGAACTGGTTCCTAAGACTGTCGCGTGATTTTTTTAAAAAAAAAATCCCCCTACAGGTGTGGGTGTCCAAAAGGGGGCGAAGTCTCAAAAGGGGGCAGAGTGTCAAAAGAGCATGGAGTATAGAACACCAAAATTGGTTACTGGTTGTGGGTTGGTACTGCCTAAAAATGACAATTTGACCGTTGATAACGGGGTAGCTCCAGTAGAAGGGGTTGACGTCAAAGTGGGAGGTGACTTATTGGTCCACAACACCATGGGGAGTGACACAGACCCCATAGCTGACGGTGACACTACGAAAGTAGAAAGAGAGTTCAGTCAGGAGGAGCTAGACGAGGTGAGAAAGTCCCCCTCTCGTCGTCGACGGTGCTAGGGCCACAAAAAAGCTGCTCCTGTAGCCTTTGCTGAAAGCGCAAATAAAGAAAATGTAATGCTGTGTGGATCCTCCTTTAGAAGCAGAAGAGGAGGTGACATTGCCAGTAGCAACCTCCAGTACAGTACTGAGACAGAAGGATCGATCAGGATCTGACAGCCCTGAAAGATGAGGCGGCCAGTCAGGCTCCAGCTCTTGGTCATATCAGGCAGCAGTATAAGAGTGACGTGCAACAACTAAGGAAAAACCTGGAGAATGTGTCCTCAAACCAGCTAAGCCTGGAGTCTGAACGGGAGAAAATAAACCAGGTTGTGAGGAACTTACAGCGAGAACTGGAGGAAAGCAACAATTGGAAGGAAAAGTTCCAGAAAAGTAAAGAGGAGGTTTTTCAGTTGGAGCTTGACAAAGCGGAGTTTGAAGATGAGCTGTGCGAGTTGAAAGATCGGTTCTCCCTGGCACACTTAGAGCTGATGCAGGTGAAGCAAAAGCTGGATGAGGGACTACACCAGAGGGATAGGGAGCTGTCTGCCTTAAAAGAGGCACTGCAGGATGAAGTTTCTGGACGTGACCAAAACCTAGAACGACTGCGCGAACAGTTCAACCGGGAGCTATCCGCCCTGAAAGAGGCAATAAAAGATGAAGTGTCTGGTCACGACCGTGAGGCAGAAAAGAGGCATTAAAAGTTCAATAGGGAACTGCAACAAATCAAGAGAGACTATGAGGATCTCCTTAAGGTTAAGGAAAAACTAGAGGATGATAAAACTGATGCAGAGCACATGCGCCAAGTGATTGAGACTACTCTACAGGACACCCGTGCTAAGAATGATGATCTCCGCAGAAAGATCCCAGGTCTGGAAGCTCAGGTGAAGGAGCTGCAGACGTTCTGTGGTGATCTCCAGAGGGCAAAGACGTGCCTTAAGGATAGAATCTGCAGGATGGAGGAGTCCATCGAAGAAGGGAGGTATGAAGCAAATGCCTCTTCGGATAATGGGAGCTTGGGTGATTCGGTGGATGTGAGAGCCGAGATCAAGGAACTCAAGGAGTCGCTACAAGCCCATTGGAAGCAAGAGAAGCTTGAGAGACTGGCTGTCGAGAGCCGAGTGAGCGCATTGGAGACAGAGAGCTCTGAGAAAATTCTGCTGATAAAGGAGCAGTTGAAGCCGGATGAGCTTCAGAGATGGACTGCTGAGAGGCAAATAGCTGAGCTAGAGAAAGAAGTTGTCGAGCTCAAAGGTTGCCTGGCAAAGTACGAATCCTTGCAGAAGAAGGGCAAACAAGTTGCGCTCAGTCCTTTGGGCCATGAGAGGGTGGACCTGAGGAGAGCTGAGAGAGTGTTGAAAGAAAATAAGTATGAAATGGGAGTGGTCAAGACGAGAATTCTTGAGTTCATAGCTGTGAGTCAGCTCAGGGGAAGCATACAGGGTGAAGAAGCTGAAAGTCAGTTGTCCCTGAAACCTGAGCCAGATGATCATTTGGAGACCACTGGTGAGACAGAAACGTCTCTGTACAAGTGCCTCATAGATGTACCCGAAGATTTGAGAGAAGAATGCACCAGAGAGTCAGTGCATGAAGAGTTTAAGAAGGCCGTGGGAGCCTGTAAGGTGTACTCGACCTCAGAAGCTAAACAGCTGGTGATCCTGTCCACAACCGAAGTCACAGTGAAGAGTGTGGCTATCCTAAGTGACATGCACTGGCGATGTATTCGCACGAATCGGTTTGTCCAGTTGAAGACGGAACAAGCCATTAGACAATTGGAGCTTATGAGAACAGCTCAAAGTCTGCGGGAAGAAGTCATCCGGGTGCCTCATGCTCTGGTAAGAAAGCTCATTGGGAGAAATGGCCAAGCCATGCAAAGGATGGTAAAGAAGTCTGGTGTGATGAAAGTAAGCAGTCCACGTGATCATCAGGACTGGATACCAGATGAATACGGCATGGTGTCATTCTCCACAGTAGGAACGGAAGAAAATCTTGGATATATACACATGCTGATTGAGTACCGAGTGACCTACCTGCGAGAGGTAGAACAGTTGAATCTCGCCAGACTGCGAATGGAAAGACAGCATCGCCTGAGCAGCAGAAGGTAGCAGCCGTCTAGAAATTGTGAGACCAGACCGAGAAAGGGCCCTTCAAATAATAGGACGGCTACAGTAGAAGTTAGAGACCTTTCAAGATGTCCTGAGGATAGTGGGCGTGGGTTTAGAGGTAGTGAGACCTCCAGTAACTCAGGTCTGAGAAGCCCATACAAACGACCCAATAGAGTACGGGACAGCACGAAGTCAGACCTAACCGTAGATACAAGGGCAAGTAAGTCACACTGCTGTATTGACCGCTGGGAGAGGGGGAGGTCTGACAAAGTTACGACTGACCGCTGGGAGCGGGGGAGGTCTGACCAGGTTACTACTCAGAAATGTGACTTGATGAAGGTAGTGACAATGACAGATGGTAGGTCCCTAAGGAATGGGATAATGTCGATGACTAATGTTCCTGGGGCTGAGCAGCGCAATTGTCAAGTACATGGTCTCTGTGTGAACCGTGGGTTATAAGGTAATTGTGTATGCTATGTGTTCAACCCCACAAGTTTGAACAGAGGGGGGGGTATGTAATGCAGCGGCTTTCTACATTGCTAGAATGTCCAGGGGGTGTGCTCTAGCTGACCATTTACCTCCCCCTCAGGTGACTGATCACGTGACTGTGACATCATCACAGGTCCTGTGTGCACAAAAGGATATATAAACCCTGGTAGTTTTGAAACAGGGAGAGAAAGAGTGGCCTGGTGAGGCCTAGAAAGAGAGGCCTGGTGAAGCCTGGAAGGCAGAGGCTGGATCCCCCTGTGTTTAGGATACCAGTAGCCTTGGAGGGCAAGAGGCCTGTTCCCTGTGTGGGACTCCACTAGCCTGGAAGGCAGAGGCTGCATCCCCCTGTGTTTGAGATACCAGTAGCCTTTGAAGGTACGTGGCCCGGAGGCCCCATCTGGGAAGCCTTAAAGCCACAGCTGTGGCAGAATCGAGCTGACTGAAGCAGCTACGACCTGGCAAAGGTAAAAACGCTGCTTGATGTGGACATTGATATTGTTACCTTGCTGAAAGCTGTATCTGGAGCCAAGTGGGCATGTCTGTCACTAGAAAGGCTCTGGGATATTATGTGTAACATGTCGGCGAGCCACTGAGTTGGACTATGTTATGAGCGGTTTATGAGATGTAATAAACGGCTGTACTGTGAATTACCAGAAAAACGTTGCATGTGTGCTTTGATTGACCGGTGAAGCGAGTGCCCCCAGCGTGATGAATAGCGCTACCTTATAAAATCTAGTATCGGTGTAATCACACCGACCAAAAGAATAAAGTCATCTAATCACCTATACCGCACAAGGAACAGCGTAAAAAATAAATAAAACCAATTCTTCACCTGCTGTTGATTTGTTCATTCTGCCTCCCAAAGATCGCAGTAAGGATCAGCGCACATTTATCCTGTACTCTTACACGGAAACCCTATGTAAGTGCTCAGTGTAATCTGTGAAATACGTGATTCAGACGGAACCCCCGGCAGAAGAATCCCTATAATGAGGCAGATGGAGACACTGTGGATGTGACGAGCCCCCTAGGCCGTGGGGTACCCGGTGCCGGGCTAGTAGATGCTGGGGGTTGTAGTCACTGTGGCGGTGACCCGGTCCGTGACCCAGGGCGGTCAATCCAAGGGGAATTTATATGTATAGGTTTTATAATGTCCGACTACGCCACCTGTGGAATGTGGCTAATAGGGGCCGCCGCTGCGGAACAGTCCTCTGAAGCTGATGGTTTTGCAGCAAGGGTGGTATAACTCCCCACAGGAAGAGTTAGCTTCAGGGCAGTGTGTGGATGATGGTGGTTGTGCAGGGTGTCAGTAATAACCACAGAGTCAGTGCAGTGCAGTCCCAGGGTCTTTACTCACAGTTGTTGCAGTTACAGGGACCCATGTAACTGCCCTCGTCATTCCGTGCTTACTCAGGGAGGGGTTCAGTCCACCCTCAGGTACTTCCAGAGTATTTATCAGGACCCCGTTCTGTGTGCCTTCCTCAGTCGTCTTCCTGCGCTGGCTCTCTCCCTCCTGGCTTGCGCCTCACAGTCAGTGTCCCAATCCGGTGTCCTCGGGTCTTGGCGGGCGACCTGCAGTCCCCTGGACCCTCTGTGGCCGCCTTTTCGGCGAGTATTAACTGTGGTGGTGGGCAACTGCACCCTGAAAGTACAGCCACCTCCGGTTGCTAGTTAGACTTGCAGTATCTTGACTAGTTAAGGGGCCGGTCCCCTCTGCGGCTTGATCCTTCCACGTTCCTGCAGATTCGGGCATACGGGTGGCCTCCAGCACTGCCCGTACCCCTAGGATCCCCTCTATCCTTCTGGAGCCTTCCTTGCTCCTCTCTCCTCTCTCCTTCTCCTTCAGTCCTGGGCCTCACAGGCTAGGCCCGCCTCCGGAGCAGAGCTCCTGCCGAGCCCCTGCTCTGTCACTTCTCCTCCTCTGACTGTCTGCTTCTAGATGGTTCCGCGGGCTGGAACAGAGTAAAAGACAAAGCATTTTAAGACATGCAAAAATATTTAGAACGCGTTCACATAGAAGATTATAAACATAAAACTTCTTCCCTTTATGGGAGGCACATTTTCATAAACGTTGCAGTTACCATATAAAACTTTCTTTCAATAAAACTTTTCAGTTGCACAAACACATCTTCACATATAAAACATTTTTCAACAGGTTACAGCACGATCTGCAACCAGGTCATTATTTACAGTTCAAGTTCAGATAGCTCAATAATGGAGTTCCCGCCGGGGACACTCCTGATCCTTGCCAACTGACCCTGCCGGGTCCTCAGCCTTTGGGGACACTTGCATGGTTTGCACGGTTTTGGTTAATGCAGCCACACTTTTAGTCAGCTCTTGGACCTGAAGGTGCAGGTCTGTAGACGGGGCATTGTCGAGAGTCTGTGCATCAGCCCCTACAGGCTCTGGGGAAAAGGATGCCATCTCCTGGTGGTATGTGATAGCTGGGCGCCGGTGGGATGTAGCGCCACCTGGTGTTGGTTCCCGCAGCACCCGGATGGCTCTGTCTTTAAATTGTGCAAAGTCCAGATCAGGGTTTTGCAGAGCCATAATGCGCAGCTGTGTCCGGTGAGCTCTGGACAGGAGCCCCTCAATAAACTGCTCAGTTAGCAATTTGTTCTCATCTTGCACACTGTCGGGGTCTACCTGTTTGATGGCCCGCAGTGCCTCCTGCAGGTTTAAAGCATAGTCCCGTACACTGTCCTGCACCCTTTGCTTGCACCCGTAAAACTTCATTTTTATTTCAGCTGCAGTGCGGGTGTCAAAGGTATCCTTTAGTCGGGCCAGTATCTCTTTTACAGTGCCTTTGTCTCTGCCTGGCCAGGACTTTGTTACGCTCACGCCCGGACTAACTGGCGTGAGCGTGATTAGTGATCCCACTGCGCCATGAACCGGAGAGTGCCTGGAGGGGCATAACTAAGTATCAACCCGATTCGACCAAGGTCGCACGACAGCTACGATGCCGTGCACCAGGGAGGAACCGAGCAGAGGGACCAGGTGCGACTCCAGGTCAGACCCCGGTCACAGCTGTTGACCCACACCGGGGAACGCAGGAACAGGCAGGCTAGACTGGCAGACAGGCAGGTGGATATTGGCA
Organism: Phyllobates terribilis; assembly: GCF_046119375.1. Lineage (NCBI taxonomy): Eukaryota > Metazoa > Chordata > Amphibia > Anura > Dendrobatidae > Phyllobates > Phyllobates terribilis. The sequence continues at coordinate 201,836,969 of NW_027362762.1, read as the reverse complement.
AGCCCGGCTGGCATGCAAACAGGTGGGCACTGGCAAGCACGGCTGGCATGCAGACAGGTGGGCACTAGCAGGTTGGAGCGCAGGCTGGATAGAGTCCAATACAGACTGGGAAACGGGTTCAGAGCCGCAGATGCGGTAGTCAAGCAGAGAAAAGCGAAACCACAGGTGCGGTGGACAAGGCTGAGCAGAGCGAAACCGCAAGTGCGGTGGACAAGGCTGAGCAGAGCGAAACCGCAGGTGCGGTGGACAAGGCTGAGCAGAGCGAAACCGCAGGTGCGGTGGACAAGGCTGAGCAGAGCGAAACCGCAAGTGCGGTGGACAAGGCTGAGCAGAGCGAAACCGCAGGTGCGGAGTACAAGGCTGAGCAGAGCGAAACCGCAGGTGCGGTAGACAAGGCTGAGCAGAACGAAACAGCAGGTGCGGTAGACAAGGCTGAGCAGAGCGAAACCGCAGGTGCAGAGTACAAGGCTGAGCAGAACTAAACAGCAGGTGCGGTAGACAAGGCTGAGCAGAGCGAAACCGCAGGTGCGGAGTACAAGGCTGAGCAGAGCGAAACCGCAGGTGCGGTAGACAAGGCTGAGCAGAACGAAACAGCAGGTGCGGTAGACAAGGCTGAGCAGAGCGAAACAGCAGGTGCGGTGGACAAGGCTGAGCAGAGCGAAACTGCAGGTGCAGTGGACAAGGCTGAGCAGAGCGAAACCGCAGGTGCGGTGGACAAGGCAGAGAGGACAAGGCTCTGTTCACATGGAACAGACAGGGAAATGCAGGAAGATGGCTAGAACACAGGAGGAAGATACAGAGGAAGGGAAAAGGGACAAGCAGAACCAGATACACACAAGGTACTACACATGAAGTAGCGAGTGGACACAAAACTCACAAACAGAAGTACAGAGACAACGAGTTGGAGTTAGGTGCAGGTTCAGATACTGCAGGAAAAGGGAAGGTACGGACATAGAGACAAACAGGCTAGGAGAATGTTCAGACAGGAACTGACACTGCAACAAGATACAGGAGCGAGTCTGGGTATACAGCCCCCAGAGGCGGACAAACAGGCTAGAAGACACAGATAACAGGTCTGGGTATGCGGCCCCCAGAAGGCAGGACGAACAGGCTAGGAGCGTGTTCAGACAGGCCTGGGAATACAGCCTCTAGGAAGGCGGACAGGCAGGAAAAACAGAGCGGGACCTGGCATGTCAGAGGCAAGGAGCCCTCTGAGGGTAAAGTTGCTCAGGCCACTTCTTCTGGGAGAAGGAGGTTTAAATATCCAGTGACCCACAGCAATAGGCTGGGGACGCATTAGGGGTGTGCCCACAGCAGCTACAAGATTCAGGAAGTAACCGGGCCGCCGCCCTAAGCAGTTAGACCAGAGGATGCACACAGCAGAACAGGAGCACGGCTTACAAACTGGACTGAAGGTTAAGATGCGATCTTGCATAGTGGGAGATGGTACACTATGCAAGAACGCCGCCAGGTATGTTACAGACTTCACTTCTCTCTGGGCTGCTCCGATTAGCTGACCTATGAGGATGCTTACTTTCTGCTCCTCTGTCAGGGGGTACACTTTAAACAGACTGCGCAGTCTTTCTTCAAAGTCGCTCAGAGTGTGCGACTCTCCTGAGTACTGGGGCAACCACGCCGCCCCCGGTATATATGGCATGGAGAATGGCATCACCGTGGCAGCGGTCGCGCTTGCGGCTGAACTTCCCTCCATGTCCGGCGTCTTCCTCCCCCCTAGTGAACCGTGGCCTACCTTCTTTCACTTTGCTTCTCATAGGCCGCAGTTCCGCAGGCAATGGTCTCCTTTTAGGACCTGGCGTCGCACGCGTCTGACGTCAGCGCTCGCTGGGGCTCCTTCCAGGACCTGGCGCTGCGTCAGTGCGTGAGGCGGGGCTCGGGCTTCGCGCGCTTCCAGCGGTTACGCCCCTCTTCTTCCCGCGCTGCGACCTGCAAATGGCAGACAATGGCGGGAAACAGCGGCAATTGGCGGGAAAACTTCACCACAGTATGCGACACTGTTCGTGAAGGCGCACAGTACCCGGTGGCAATGGGCACGAAATCCTGCTGACTACGCCAAAGTTGACGCGCCCCCTGGGCCGTGGATTACCCGGTGCCGGGCCGGTAGATGCTGGGGGTTGAAGTCACTGAGGCGGTGACCCGGTCCATGACGCAGGGCGGTGAATCCAAGTGGAATTTGTATGTATAGGTTTTATAATGTCTGACTACGCCACCTGTTGAATGCGGCTAATAGGGGCCGCCACTGCGGAACAGTCCTCTGAAGCTGATGCTTTTGCAGCAAGGGTGGTATAACTCCCCACAGGAAAAGTTAGCTTCAGGGCAGTGTATGGATGATGGTGGTTGCGCAGGGTGTCAGTAATAACCACAGAGTCAGTGCTGTGCAGTCCCAGGGTCTTTACTCACAGTTGTTGCAGTTACAGGGACCCGTGTAACGGCCCTCGTTGTTCCGTGCTTACTCAGGGAGGGGTTCAGTCCACCCTCAGGTACTTCCAGAGTATTTATCAGGACCCCGTTCTGTGTGCCTTCCTCAGTCGTCTTCCTGCGCTGGCTCTCTCCCTCCTGCCCTGCGCCTCACAGTCCGTGTCCCAATCCGGTGGCCTCGGGTCTTGGCGGGCGACCTGCAGTCCCCTGGACCCTCTGTGGCCGCCTTTTCGGCGAGTATTAACTGTGGTGGTGGGCAACTGCACCCTGAAAGTACAGCCAACTCCGGTTGCTAGTTAGACTTGCAGTATCTTGACTAGTTAAGGGGCCGGTCCCCTCTGCGGCTTGATCCTTCCACGTTCCTGCAGATTTGGGCATACGGGTGGCCTCCAGCACTGCCCGTACCCCTAGGATCCCCTCTATCCTTCTGGAGCCTTCCTTGCTCCTCTCTCCTCTCTCCTTCTCCTTCAGTCCTGGGCCTTACAGGCTAGGCCCGCCTCCGGAGCAGAGCTCCTGCAGAGCCCCTGCTCTGTCACTTCTCCTCCTCTGACTGTATGCTTCTAGATGGTTCCATCCCCTTTTATGCTGCTCCTGGCAAGTGCTCCCCTTTTCTACTTCCTCCACCCCATCCACTACATGGTTCCCCCTCTCTAGGTGGTTCCCCCCACTCCAGCCAGGGACCAGGGACTGTGCTCTCCCGTTGGAGCAATCTCTCCCTGTCCCCCGGAAATGTGGTGTAGTGAATGCTGGTGTTAGGGTCCTGAACCATACTCCTTCCTTACCTGAGAGTGAGATACCACACCTCTGGGTGAGATGCAGTACCTCTGTGGCGACCGAACCCTCGGGGGCGCCACAGATGCCGTCTAACCTGTGATCTGGCGGTGTCTGTCTTTTTAGGCGTGCATAAAAGCGCGGTCAGCCACAGTTTTGTGCACTTCCGAAAAGAAGGACACCACTGAACAGAGGCCAGATAGATTGCAGAATAACTCTGCTGCCTCATTATAGTGAATGGATCCCTCGGAGGTTTCATCTGAATTACGTCATTTGGAGATTCAGATGGATACCCCAATGTAACTGCTCAGCGCAGAGCGCCGAATAAACGTGATCCCAAATGTTATGTAAAATGTTCCCAATGAAAGCTTCAACTCAATCCACAAAAAAAAGCAATTCCCCACTCAGGTCTGTCATCTGTTAATGGTAATAAAGGTGGATTTCATGTTACTGGTAGAAGAAAAGGTTCTGGAAAAGTGCTATTGCGCCTCACACCCCAAAAGAAATCCAGTGAATTCCGCACTACCAAATCCAAATGTCCCTCTCACTTCTGAGCCCCACAGTGTGCCTAAACCACATTTAGCATCCACATGTTTGGCAGGGATATAATTTCCAAAATGCGGTCACTTTAAGGGGGTATTCTGCTCTTCTAGCACTTAGGAGTTCTGTATATGGAGTCTGCAAACTATTCTAGGAAAATTTGCGCTCCAGGAGGCAAATAGTGCTCTGTTCCTCCCGAGTCTCGTTGTGTGGCTAAGCAGTACTGTGCAGCCGCATGTGGGGTATTGCCACGTTCAGCAGAAATTGTGTGACAAATAGTGATGAGCGAGTATGTATTGTTAACCCTTTCGGCGAGCATGCTCGGGTGCTCGCTGAGTATTTGCGGCGTGCTCGGCATTTATGTTAGTGTCACCATGTCACCGTGGCTGCAAGTGTCACAGCTGTTAGACAGCTGTGGCACATGCAGGGATTATCTGTATCCATTTTCTCCTGTTATCCTTGTGAAAATAAAAAAATTGGTGCTAAAAGAACATTTTTGTGGGAAAGATGTGATTTTTTTATTTTCATGGCTCTACGTTATAAACTTCTGTGAAGCACCGGGGGTTCAAGGTGCTCGCCACACATCTAGATATATTCCTTGAGGGGCCTAGTTTTCAAAATGGGGTCACTTGTGGGGGGTTTCCACTGTTTAGGCACATCAGGGGGTCTCCAAACGCGACATGGCGTCCGCTCTTGATTCCACCATTTTTGCATTCAAAAAGTCAAACGGTGCTCCTTCCCTTACGAGCCCTGCCGTGCAGTAGTTTTCCCCCAGATATGGGGTATTGGCATACTTAGGAGAAATTTCACAACAAATTTTGAGGTTCAATTTCTCCTGCTAACCTTTTGAAAATAAAACATTTTGGGCTAAAGTAAAATTTTTGTGCAATAAAAGTAAAATGTTAATTTTTTACTTCCACCTTGCATTCATTCCTGTGAAGCATCTTAAATGTTAATAAACTTCTTGAATGTGGTTTTGAGGAATTTGAGGGGTGCAGTTTTTAGAATGGTGTAACTTTTGGGCATTTTCTGTCATATATGCCCCTCAAAGTCACTTCAAATGTGATGTGGTCCCTAAAAAAATGGTTAAGTAAATTTTTTGGAAAAATGAGAAATTGCTAACCCTTTTAAATTGCTAATAAAAAAAATTATGTTTAAAAAATAATGCTGATGTAAAGTAGACATGTGGTAAAAGTTAGTTATTAACTATTTTGTGTGACATAACTCTTTGGTTTAAGGGCTGTGACAGAGTCACTGGTGACGTATGTGAGGGGAGATATGTTTCACTGCGGCTGTTAGCTTCAGTGAACTGAACCTAGAAGTTTTTTCCAGCATGCTAGGTGCTGAAGAGGTTAATCAGCCATCTTGGGATTTTTGTAAGTAGGTGTGAGATGAGCGGAATGCCTACTCACCATATCTCCACCTCAATGGTGTGGCCTGAGAAAGTAAACCTCCAGCAGTGAGGTTTTTTTCTCTGGTGTTGTTTGGGGAAGGAAGTTTCCAGACTGTGTGTGTGGAAGTCAGATCCCCTGGTCCTGACAGACGCTTCAGAAGTTGGCTTAGGAGCTGTGCTGTCCCAAGAGATAAATAGGGAAGAACATCCCATCCTGTATCTGAGCCAGAAGCTCTCATCCTGCGAGAAAAACTACGCAATAGTAGATAAAGAATGCTTAGCCATAAAATGGGCCATAGATATGCTGAGATATTACCTACTTGGCCGAAAGTTTAAACTAGTGTCAGACCATGCCCCTTTGAGCTGGTTAAGGGAGAAGAAGGGTAAGAATGCCCAGGTGACTAGGTGATTCTTAGGTCTCCAGGACTTTAGTTTTCACATGGAGCATTGGCCCGGGAAGTTACATGGTAACACAGATGCCCTCTCTAGAATTCCCTGTCTGGTGATTGAAGGTGCTAAAAGCCCCAGCTTTGGGCAGAGAGGGGGAATATGTGACAGAGTCACTGGTGATGTATGTGAGGGGAGATATGTTTCACTGCGTCTGTAAGCTTCAGTGAACTGAACCTAGAAGCTTTCTCCAGCATGTTAGGTGCTGAAATGGTTAATCAGCCATCTTGGGATGTTTTTTTGTGCATAGGTGTGAGATGGGCGCGATGCCTACTCACCATATCTCCACCTCAAGGGTGTGGCTGGAAAAGGTAAACCTCCAGCAGTGAGTTTTTTTCTTGGGTGTTGTTTGGAGAAGGAAGTCTCCAGACTGTGTGTGTGGTAGTCAGAGAGCTCCACAGAAGGACTTTGGTGAAACTTTGTTGTGCTACCCGGAGTGGGCGAAGCCCCGCTCACTTATGAACCGTGCTATACTTTATTTTTTGTTTTTGTTTCTCGTTATGCCGAAAGGCTGTGTTTATTTTCTGGAACCCTGCAGTGGTTTAGGCCGTGTCCTAATAAACCAGCAGGAGCTTAACCAAAGAAGAGTTCCCTTGTCTATCTCTGTGAGAGCCGAGCGAGTGAATCTACCATATGGCACAAGAATTAGAAGTTTAAAAATTGAGAAATTTTAAAAATTCTCCCCAAATTTCCTATATTTTCACAAATAAATGCAAGTCACGTCGAACAAATTTTACCACTATCATGAAATACAATATGTCATGAAAAACAGTCTTAGAATCACTGGGATCTGTTGAAGCATTCCAGAGTTATTACTTCACAATGTGATACTACTCAAATTTAAAAAATGAGGCCCTGTCGTTAACCTACAAAGTTACTTGGTCCTTAAGGGGTCAATAATATGGAATATGCAATATGTCTCTGTTTGTGTTTTATCTGTAGCATTTCCCAGTTGTCTGGAGGGACGCCAGCCTCTTTCAAATGTGGACAATTTTTTAAAAAAATTATAGAGAAAACATTTTTATGGACAAATTAAAAATAAAACAAAATCGTGATTAAATAAAAATATATTTTGGTCATAAAACCTACCTTTGTGGTCAAACAATGCATTCAAAAGTGCTCACATCCCTTTACTTTTGTGTTGTTACATCATTAGCATTAAACCTCATTAAAGGGGTTTCCCCACGAATAGCAATTGCAATCTAGCTATAGAATAGATGATTACAAAAAAAACAATATATGCCTCACCATGCATTTAATCTATCCTGCTGCTCATATCTTCTGGGCTCAGACCCACAATGCCGTGACCCTCGGCCAGTATACATAAAGAAAAAGTGGGAAAAGTCTCCAATAAAAATTAATTCTCACTTTATTTGTGCAAAATATTAAAATATATAAAGGTCCATGATAGCGGAGATGCAATCTCGACGATTTTCTGGCTTACGCTCTTAGTGACTCACTGACTAAGGGCGTAAGCCAGAAAAGCGTCGAGATTGCATCTCCGCTATCATGGACCTTTATATATTTTAATATTCTGCACAAATAAAGTGAAAATTAATTTTTATTGGAGACTTTTCCCACTTTTTCTTTAAGAATAGATGATTAATGTCTGATCATTTGATGTCCCACTGCTGGGACCCCCATAAATCGCTAATATGGGGTTCCAACAATCACAAGAAGAGGTGTTTTAAGCCCTGAACCCCTCTAGCTGTGTCAGGACTATGGGATTTGCAGTGGTAGTCAAGTGTAATCCTGAGCTATTAATCAACCTGTCATTCATGGAAAAGCTCTTTCGACATTGACTTATTTAGCATCAATATTTGTAAACTGAAATCTGAAGTGGAATATAAATGGAAAAAAGTTCTAATAGATAAATATGGACTTCTTCTATATTTTGGTCTCTCTCCACTCCTCAACTGTTAATGAAGCCTTACTCTAAAATGGATAATTAGTTTTCACACAAGTATTCGTAAGTACGATGTGCGACATTTGTGTGTTTGGAGACTTTTTTCCATTCTATTTTCAGGCTTTTACAGAGATGTTTTGATGAAAGTTAAAGCCAAGATTCTGACTGGGTCACTCAAGCGCATTTATAGACTTGTCATGAAGCTATTCCTTTCCTATCATGACTATGTGCTTAATGTCGATAAATTAAACTAAGTTACAGTGCAGATATACACAAGTAAATAAACCAGACTGTCAAAAGGTATATACATTAACTGACTGCATACAGTAATGTGGGAGGTGGTGCTGAATAAATAAAATGTTGACATGACAAAGTGACTTTTATTTCAAGTTATACCAGAATATGTTTTTGACCCAGACAAATTATCATTATACAAATTAAATGACCAATTTGGAGGGTATCACAATATCAGGCTGCTGTAATGAAGAATGTTTAGGACCAAGATGAGTTGAACGGTTTTTATTTCCACAATGCATTTCAATGGTGGACTAGCGTCTTTTTGGCGCAATTGTTTTTTTTCCCTTGAAAAAGACACTAATTCAGCGTTGAAACGCGTTGTGGAAATAAAAACGTTCAACTCATCTTGGTCCGAAGGATTCTTCATTTCAGCAGCGCAGCCTGATATTGTATTATCGTCCAAATTGTTCAACTATCCTGGAGGAGATCATCCCCCAGCCGCAAGGCAGCAGCAGCCGATATTTTCAGGTGATCATAGGAGTTGTGCCTGCACACAATCTGCTCAGGTGAGCACCTTACTTTTACATTCTTTTGCACCCAAAGGGGTATCACCCAGTGGTATTGCGCACTTTTGATCACCTACAATTTTTCTACTATATAAATGAAATGGCACAATTGAATCTTAAACTTTAATAAATATGTCATAAATTCACATTTCATGCCCATCATTTAACCAATATAAGGAATAATAGTAATATTCTGACATCGCCATGATGAAAGCGCAACTAGCAACTTAAAAAATCCAAATTGTAATTGCCATGAGAGATCAATTCCAATACATCATGGCATGATACAGTTGTGCTCAAAAGTTTACATACCCCGGCAGAATTTTTGCTTTCTTGGCCTTGTTTCAGAGAATATGAATGATAACAAAAAAACTTTTTCTCCACTCATGGTTATTGGTTGGGTGAAGACATTTATTGTCAAACTACTGTGCTTTCTCTTTTTAAATCTTAATGACAACCAAAAACATCCAAATGACCCTGATCAAAAGTTCACATACCCTGGTGATTTTGGTCTGATAATATGCTCGAAATTTGACACAAATGGGTTTGAATGGCTGCAAAAATTCTGTAAACTTTTGAGCACAACTGTATCTCATTTTGAAGACTATCAAAACTTGGAACTTTTTTTAACAGTTCTGAAAAGTGGTGAGACTCAAACTAGCAAAACTGTCCCTGTCCTGTTCCCAACACACCCTGAGAAGGCTAGTAGTTCGTTTAGGCTGTGTGCCCACTATGCGTTTTTTAAGCGTTTCCACAGCAGCAATTCCGCTGCAGAAACACTTAAAAAACGCTTGGTAGAAGGTCTGCCATGTTCCCCAATGATAATCCGCATGTGCTGTGCACATGCTGCGGAAATTTCAGCTGCTTATTATCATTGCGGAAAAATCCACAGCACTACCAATTATTTTGCGGAAGCGCTGCGTTTTCGCTGCCATTGACTTGCATTGGAACGCATGTCATCCACATCACTGAATCTGTACATGCAGAATCCATGCGTTTCAATGTGCGGATGGTACCCGGGTCTAGAGGACAGGAGACTCTCCTCCAGACCCGGGTACCATAGTACCTGTAAAAAAAAGAATAAAATAAAAAATAAATATTATACTTACCTTCTGATGGCCCCCGGTGTCCTTGTCTTGGCTTGCCGGCAGCTTGCGGTAGACTAAAGGACCTGCGGTAACGTCATTTAGTCATGTGACGGGTCACGACACTGGGCGCCATCAGAAGGTAAGTATAATATTTATTCTTTATTTTTTAACATTCTTTCGGTCACACTATATAAATCCCTGCCAGTTGCATGGATTTATATAGTGTGAACAAGTTGTCAGGCACTTTCCAAGTGATGCTAAAATCACATGGAAAACGCTTGACAACCCGCATGCGGAAATGCATGCAAAAACGCTTGACAAACGCTTCTACCTGGCAGGAAAAACGCATGTACAATCCGCATGTGTTTTTTTCTGCCAGGGAGATGCAGAAACGCTCAGGAAAAATCCGGAGCATTTCTGCATCGTGGGCACATAGCCTTAAACAGGTTCTCTGTAAATGTGATTAAATGACGTCCTGATATAATTCAAACTGCAGACGTAGTCACGTGTAAGTACGGTCTGCAGACTGAAGATACACAGCTCCCAAGGCTTGTGTGTCAACTGACAAGATCTGTATCACACATTACTCAAGGCTGTCATAGGTGAAAAAATATAGGCTATTCTGATGTCCTGCAAAGAAATTCAAGCAGAAACTATGCAAAAATTCACAACTTCAATAAATGCAAGAATTTTGAAGGTGATATCAAAGAAGGGGTCCTATGTTAGCATGTAACTTGGCCTGTTAAGATGTTTTCAATTGAAAAAGCTTTTTATTTCAGTAAATGTGACCTCTTAATGCTGCAGATTCAACAATGACCATTTTCAGTTCTTTACAACCTATAAAATGTTTTGTATAATAATTTGGAACAGTGCATTTTGAGTATTTTTAGTTTTGAAAAAAAAGCAGTTATGATTGAAGGTTTGTCCAATAAAATTTGATTTATCCTCTAACAGTTGATAATTTGATTATTATACTGACTCATTTGCATCAACCATTTAGGAAAATCAGAGAAAATAGCATTTCCATAATAATTTGGTAGGTATGACAGGTTCTTGTCACGTGACTATAGTTTAATATCCTTTGACTAGGGTCTCCTTCCCTATCCCTAAAGCTACGGACGCCCTAGCTATCCTTGCTCTCCAAATTACTTCTAATGGTAAAGATGGCGAGGCCACGTATCTTGCTGAGCTCCTTAATCAGCCCTTACCTGTCCCTTCCCCCGCCTAGGGAAATGAGGTGTAGTTGTATATAAGAACACACCAACCAGACTAACAAGGGTAGACGAACAGGGATAATTAAAATACCAATCATACAAATATGCACTCACAAATAACAGAGTGGAGCATCGGGAAGTAAAAGGAAGGAACAACTAAATAGGAGAGGACGAGAATATGCACTCTTTGTAGAGTGTCCTGGAAAAATGCTCGGATTTCCCATTGACCCATTATACTCATTAATCAAAATGAGCATTCGGGCATTAGGAATTGCTTGGTCTTGCAGCATGGGTGCTGTGAGGCATATATTTTTGCCGAGAGGAATTAGATCAAATGTATGATTTTTTGGAGGTGCGGTCCATGCTCCTTTTTTTGCTTTGTACCCCTGCATCTGCTATGTGTCTTCCTCACCCCTCCTCCTTGCCTGGGCAAGGAAGCTTGCCCCCATCCGCTAGCGTTGTCTGATGAGAATTTTTTCAACATATTTTCCAAAATGGCCTTCTGGTATAGCACCATTTTAGAAGACCTCTCCGCCTCAGGAAGGAGAGATGCAAAGTTCTCCTTATAGCATGGGTCTAGCAGTTTGAACAACCAGTGCTCTTTTTTGGCCAAGATAAATATAACGCGAGGGTCATGGGAAAGGCAGCGGTACAAAATGTCAGCCATATATGCCAAGCTCTCTACAGCCAACACTTCCCTGTCTCCATCATGATGATGACTTTCCATCTCCTCCTCATTCCACTCCTCAGCCCATCCATGTAGGAGAGACGGGACAAAGGTGGTTTGAGTACCAGCCTCTGTTGCACTATCAAAAAGCTCCTGTTCCTCCTCCTCCTCAGCATCCACCTCCTCATTGTTACCCAATCCGTGCTGAGCAGATGAGATGAGGCTGGGCTGGGTAGCATCCCCCTGTCTCATGTCTTCCTTCATCTTTACCTGCTCCGCATGCATAGCTTCAAGTAGGCACAGAAGCAGGATCGTTACGCTTACTATGGTATCATCGCCGCTCACCATCTTTGTGGATTCCTCAAAATCTTGGAGAACAGCACAAATGTCAGACATCAATGCCTACTCTTCAGTTGTTATGTGTGGAGGCTGACCAGAATACCGACGGGCATGTTTGAGCTGGTATTCCACAACTGGCCTCTGCTGCTCAGAAAGCCTTGCCAGCATGTGCAGCGTGGAGTTCCAGCGTGTGGTCACGTCACACACCATTTGGTGAGCTGGCACTTGCATGCGCTGCTGCAGTATGGCCAGAGCGGCGGCAGCTGTAGCCGACTTGCGGAAATGGGCACTGACGTTGTGTACCTTGACCAGAAGCTCTGGCAAATCTGGGTATGTTTTCAGAAACCACTGAACTATCAAGTTAAGCACGTGTGCCAAGTATGGTAAGTGTATGAGCTTGCCAAGCTTCAGAGCCGCCACCAGGTTACGCCCATTATCACACACGACTAAGCCTGGTTGGACGTTCAGCGGCAAAAGCCACAGATCTTTCTGGTCTGTTATTCCTTTAAGTACCTCTGCTGTGGCGTGCGGTTTGTCTCCTAGACAAATTAGCTTCAACAGAGCCTGTTGCCGCTTCACTTAGTCAGTGCTGCAGAGCTTCCAGCTTTCTGCTCATGTGGACGACGTGCTCTGAGATAACACATCGGAGATGGAGGATAAGGAGGAGAAGGATGGGGTGCAGGAACTAATGTAGGAGGTGGAGGAAACCTTGATAGAAGTAAGACCAGAAATCTTCAGCGTCTGGAGCACATGTGCCGTGCCAGGGTGGGACTAGGCCCCAACCTCCTCAATGCTCACCCAGAGTGCCATTAGAGAAATGTAGCGTCCCTGGCCACAAGTGCTTGTCCGTGTGTCGGTCGTCGAGTGGACAATGCCAGTAAGAGCATTGGTAAGGGCACGGGTGATGTTCCTAGACACGTGCTGGTACAAGGCGGGGACGCCACACCAGAATAAAAGTGGCGGCTGGGGACCGAGTACCGAGGGAATGCTGCAATCATGAGTCGGTGGAAATCCTCCTTGTCAACAAGCCTTAATGAAAACATTTAAATGGCAAGCAACCTGGAAATGTGCAAATTTAGTGTTTGGGCCTGTGGGTGGGTGTCTGAAAACTTTCTCTTTCATTCCAAGGCCTGGTGTAGGGGCACCTGAACAATGTGCTGGGACAACGATTTGGAAGTGCGTGATGATGGTATGTGAGAATGTGCAGGGTGGGAAGCATCTGCGCTAGTGTCATGGACAGGGGATTGGGAAGCACCTAGCACAGGGGAAGAGGCAGTGGTGTCTCCCGCTGGCATCAATCGTGGACCCAGGCGTTTGGACCACCGAGTCGGGTGCTTAGATGACATGTACCTAATCATGCTAGTGGTGGTTATGCTCTTAGTGGTCAGGCCCCTGCTGATCTTGGCATGGCACAGGTTGCAATCAACAATTTTTTCTTTATTAAGAACTCTTTTTAAAAAAGTCCCAGACTGGGGAACAACTAACTCTTTGACAGAGAAATTGACGATTGTCGGTGCTCTGCGGAACAGTTGTCCACCTTCTCTCTCAAATCACCCCACTGCCTCTTCCTGCCTGTTTCAGTGCTGCCGACACCCCCCCCCCTCAGCGCTGTTGGTCTCGCTTTGCATGCCAGCTTCCCAGGTTGGGTCGGTGACTTCATCATCCACTACCTCGTGTTCCACCGCCGCACCCTGCTCCTCCTGACTTGGTGACTTAACAACAACCTGACTTATTGGCAACTGTGTCTCATCGCTATATTCCTCCTTAGATAAAAAATTTGCTGTTACTCACAGTCATCTTCTTGTGGCCGTGGCTGCTCTGGGTTTTGTGCATTGCTAAACAGCATCTCCTCCTGTCCTTCTTGGACCATGCAGGGTCAGAGGCCATAATCAATAAATGATGCTGTAAAGAGCTCCTTGGAGTTCCTAGTGTGGAATCACTAGTCTCCTGGGACTCACCATGGTGGGAGGAAGGAGGATCAGGGTGAGGATTAAGTGATCCAAACTCTTGGATAGTGAGACTGGACCATGTGGAAGACTGGGTGGTGCTGCCCAGCATGCTGGAAGCATGATCTGCTATCCAACCGACCACCTGTTCGCACTGGTGTGGCTTCAGAAGTGGTGTACTGTGCCTCCCTGCAAAGTGGGACAGAAACCTATGTGTTATGGATGGGCGTGTTTCTAGTGTCCAGCAACAGGCGTAGTCGCACCTGCCCCCCGTCCTCGGCGTCTACGTGCACTTCCACTTCCCCATCCCTTACTACACGCCTTCCGCATTTTCTAATAGCTATGAGCTTAAAACCAAGTTTACTTTTAATAATAAAAAAAAATTTGGTCACCTGCAGCAGTCAAAGCGTTTTTTTTTTTTGAGTTTAGTACCACCGTAATGTAACACAAAGCACGTAAAAGTGTACAGATGACAAATTCAATGTATGGAAGACAAATTCAATACAGAAACATTTTTAAATGCTTTTTATGAGTTTTATATACCACCGAACTGTAACACAAACCACGTAATGCTCTATGGATGACTAATTGAATCCAGAAAATATTTTCAATGCTTTTTTAGAGTGTTATATGCCACCGAAATTTAACTAAAAGCACGTAATACTCTATGGATGACTTACTGAATCCAGAAAACTTTTTCAACGCTTTTTAGAGTGTTATATACCACCGAAATTTAACAGAAAGCACATAATACTCTATGAATGACAATATAGTACATTTTTTCACCCCCAAAAAAAGAATGTGCTCATGTGCAGCAGATATATATTTAGCAACGGACTACAAAGCTGTAAGCCCTGCCTAGAGGCTGTATTCTGCCCCTCTCCTGCTCCTGCAACTGTCCCTCCCAAGGCTAAATGCAGATGACTCGCCCAGGGGGATATGGGGGTTACTCGGCACCCGGGCCTTGACGTTCTGTGGGATGTCAGGGCAGTTGGCTCCCGGGCCCGTACCCTGGGGTCACTCTTTAAAAGGGGTTTTGTTAAAAGTTTTGTCTCGTGACGCTACCTGTGGCTCCTGGTAATGGGTAACAGTGCTGCTGCAGACCTCTGGGGGTGATGGGATGGCAGCTGGGATGTCTCTGCTCCCCACAGGCGGAGCCGGCCCCCGGGGCAGGGTTGATGAAAGGGGTGCAGGTGAGAGGTGGCCTGGTCGGGTCAGGGGTAATGACGGACACGCACACAGGGGATTTGCTTCAGTACCTTTACTGGTGTAACAGCAGGTATGGTCCAGGGTACCTAGTAGGAAGGGTGCACTTCTGGACTCTCCCCAGTGAGCGGGTAGTAGGCCTCCTGGTCCGTTTCTTCCTCTCTCTAAAGCTTATGGCCAGCCTGGAACTAGGCCTAGCTTCTATGCTGTTTCACTCTCTCACATGTCTGCTTGGCAATATAACTTTTCTCCGGCTAGCACTATCCCTGGACGCTGGGGCCTTCGTGGTTCCTAGTTCTGTAAAATGATGGTAGCTTCAGGTTGACCAGGGGTCTGGAATCCTCCTTGAATTCCAGTTGTCCCTACTGGGTGTGGAGGACCCTGTAGGCGCGGACCCGGTGTCCGGCTTGTGTCCTGGGGCTGAGCTTCAGATGCTCCTCTGCCCCCTTAACTCCTCTCTCCTCTCCTTGCCTACGGCCACACTCGGGGCCCTCAACACAGCAGCTCACGTGCTACTTCTTCACTGGTCTCAGTGCCAGCACATTCTGACTACCTAACTCCACCCTCCAGTATATATATCCCTAACAGGGCTCCCTCTGGTGGTATGAGGTGGAAGGGTGGAGGTGTCTGTTATGTAATGAGGGCCTCTTGTGGAGAAGTCTGTCCATGCACCCTTTTGGGTCCTGTGGTACCTGTGGTAGCAGGGTGCCACATTCCCTCCTAGTACAACTCAGTACTCCTGGACTGAAGCATTTTTGTAAAACAGGTAGCAACAACAATTACAATAACAATAACACATATCAAAGTTACAGTGAGTCCCTTAACCATGTGTCCATCTCACTGGTGAAGGTGCAACATAAGCAGGATGAGGGACCTGTCCGAAAGCCCCCAACGTAGGCCCTGGGCGTGGCTGCAGGGCATAAGTGATTCGGTGTTGGACCACGTCTTTGGCCACGCCAAACGGGTTTTTGTTCTGAGGTCTTTTGTTGTGGATTTAAAACCAATAGGGGGCACTTTAATAAGTGCAACTATTTACAATGGACAGTTCTTTGGTTATTCACCGTCCATAACCTACAAGTCTTTATACCTTTTACGGGTAACTAAATGCACACATATAACTTTTTCAGTTTATACAAACAATGCTATACCCTCCGGGGTAGCTATTTACACTGTAGGCATTTTGTACCTTATTCCCTATACCTGGTAGGGATTTGGCCTTGTGTGCTGCGTGTGGATCTACGTAGCACTGGGGTGATACTGGTGTCTGTGCATACACTATCTGCTAACCTATCAGGTCTACGTGCGGGTAAGTTATAGAACTGCCTCAACATCTCTATAGGACTGGCAAATGCACTGTTTACTGGACCCTCAGGTTCTGCTTCAACTGGCGATCCTTCTCTTACTGGGGACTCTTCCTGTTCCTGAGCAGGGCGCTCACAGGTTCTTCTTGTGGTGGAGGTTCTTCTGGTGGCTGACAGAAGTGTATCACTGGTATGATAACTGCTCCATCGAGTTGAGGCCAGTCCGCAGGGAAGTCTCCCAGAACTGTATGAACTACATCTTCCTTGGGTTTTTCCGGTATTATAAGAGGTACTTCTTCCTCCTGTGTCTTCAGTAGACCTGGGCACAATTTCAAGTGGTCTCTTTAGACTGTTGTGGTTGTCCTACCTCCATCCTTGCTGATCAGGCAGGTTTTGGTGTTGTGAAATCTGGAATTTAACACGGTGTAGGGCTCTCTTTCCCACTGGTCATCGAGCTTGTGACCTCTTCTTTTCCACTTTAGCACTATTTCTCCTGGTGCCAAGGGTTCTGCTGGTGCATGCTGGCCTTCTTGTCTTTCCCTGACTTTGTTTAGGCTGTCTTCAACATAGGCCTGTACTTTCCTGTACTGCTCTTGTCGATTTGTGTCCCAGTCTTCAATGGACATATCTGCAGCAGGTTCTACCACTCCGAGCTGCAGGTCCATGGGCAATTTTCCAGGTCTTGCTCTCATGAGGTACCCTGGGGTACAATTAGTAGAATTCACAGGTATGTGGTTATACAGGTCTACCAGGTCAGGTAGTTTGTCTGGCCACTGGTTCCTTTCTTCCAAAGGTAGGGTTTTTAACAGGTCAATGACGATGTTATTCATTTTCTCGCACATACCGTTGGTTTGAGGATGATACGGTGTAGTCTGAATCTTCTTGCATCCGTACAGGTGACAGAATTCTTTAAACAGCTCAGCTTCAAAGGCAGGGCCTTGATCTGTTAGCACCTTGTCCGGGTATCCATGGGGCCTGCAGAAGTAGGCTTGGAACGTTCTTGCTGCAGTTTCTGCTGTCAGATCCTTGACAGGGGCTACCACCAGGAACTGGGAATAGTGATCCACCATGGTCAGGGCATAGGAATAGCCTGATCTGCTGGGCGACAGTTTGACGTGATCCAGAGCGACAATCTCCAGGGGTTGGGTTGTTTTGATGGATTGCAAGGGTGCTTTCTGACTTCCGTAGTCTTTCCTTCTGAGGCTACAGGGCCCACAATTCCGGCACCACCTTTCTATGGAACTCCGCATTCCAACCCAATAGAACCGGTCCTTCAGCAGGGTTTCCCGCTTCTTCCAGCCAAAATGACCTGCTTGGTCATGGTAGGCCTCTAGCACCATCTGGATATCCGTCCTGGGCACTACAATCTGCCACACCATTTCATGGGTTCTAGGGTTGACATACCTCCTGCACAGCTTTTCTCTGTAGATGAACAGCCGGCTTCTCTCATTCCACAGGTGCTTGGCTTGTGGAGGAGCATCCTTCTCCAGCTGAGAACCTTCTTGGGTTATCAGTCCTTTGATGAGGCTGACAACCGGGTCACTGTCCTGGGTCTCCTTCCAGCTGTGATGAGGTAAAGGGTTTAGTGTCTTACCATGATGTCTTCTGGGGGTGTGTTGCTCGTGGACCATTCCATTTCTGTGGAAAGCAGGTAATTCAATTTCTTCTAGGTCATCCACTTCATCCTCGGTGTCAGACTGGTGGGGCATTCTTGACAGGGCATCAGCATTGGTGTTCTTGTGACCTGCCCGGTACTTGATTGTGAACTGGTAATTCGACAATCTGGCCACCCAACGCTGTTCCATGGCCCCCAACCTGGCTGTCTCCAGGTGTGTCAAGGGGTTATTGTCGGTAAAGGCTGTAAATTTAGTTGAGGCCAGGTAATGTTTGAATCTTTCGTTGATAGCCCAGACCAAGGCCAGGAACTTCAGCTTGAAGGAACTGTAATTCTCCTGGTTCCTCTCAATAGGGAGAAGCTTCCTACTGGCATAGGCGATCACCTTTTCTCTGCCGTTTTGCTTCTGGGACAACATAGCTCCCAGTCCCTCATTGCTGGCATCTGTGTATAACAGGAAAGGTTGGCTGCAGTCGGGGTAAGCCAGGATTTCTTCACCGGTTAGAGCTTCCTTCATCAATGCATAACACTCAGTCTGTTCTTTGCCCCACTGCAATGGGGGACTTTTACCTCTTTTGGACTATCCTACTAGGAGATCTTGTAAAGGTGCTGCCTTTTTGGTGTAGTCCTTAATGAACCTCCTGTAGTACCCGACCAGTCCCAGAAATTGACGTACTTCTCTGATGTTCCTTGGTTCCGGCCACTTCAGGATGGCAGTGACCTTCTCCGGGTCTGGTACTACCCCCTCTGAGCTGACTACATGCCCCAGGTACTGAACCTTCCGTTTGAGCAGGTGGCACTTGGAAGGTTTTAGTTTCATCCCATACCGGGACAATGCCTCAAATACCTCCGCCAGGTGCTTTAGATTGTCTTCATACGTCCTTGAGTACACGGTAACGTCATCCAGGTATAGCAGCACTGTCTCAAAGTTCTGGTGTCCCAAGCAACACTCCATCAACCTCTGGAACGTTCCGGGTGCGTTGCAGAGTCCAAATGGCATGCTGTTGAATTCGCATAATCCCATCGGGGTGGTGAAGACTGTCTTCTCCCGGTCTTCCTCAGCAACAGAGACTTGCCAGTACCCGCTAGTGAGATCCAATGTGGAGAAATAATTGGCAGATTTTAGTGCAGCCAGGGATTCCTCTATACAGGGTAAAGGGTATGCATCTTTATGTGTTGTTCAATTAATTTGTCTGTAATCTACACACATCCTCATGCTACCGTCCTTCTTTCTGACCAGGACCAGGGGAGCTGCCCAGGGGCTACAGCTATCCCTTACTACCCCTGCCTTTTTCATGTCATGCAACATTTCTTTGGCTTTTTGGTAGTGAGCTGGTGGTATGGGTCTGTAACGCTCCTTAATGGGTGGATGGTTACCTGTGGGTATGTGGTGTTGTACCCCTTTGACCCTTCCAAAATCAAGTGGGTGTTTACTAAACACCTGTTCATATTCCTGAACCACCCTGCAACACCGTGTTTTTGATGGACAGGAGTGGCGTCAGTTCCAACATGGAGCTGTTGACACCATTCCTCCAGCTGGGTTTCGGAGTCATTGTCCTCCACTGTATCTGGTGGGGTCAAGGATTCCACGGTGTGTATGGCTTTATTATTCACAGTATACAGTCTGGCAACAATGGCGTATCTTGGCAATTTGACTTCCTCCTACAAACCGGTCGTTCCAGCTCGATGGGCCTTGTTGATCTACTCCTAGGTGTCAGCCCTTGGCCCGTTTAAAGTACAGATCCGTGTGGTGTGGCCTGCCTTGTGGCAACGGTAGCAAATGAGTTCGCCTGGAGGGCGAGGTCGGTCGCTGGCCCTCCCACGGGGTGGCGTTGTTCTGCCTCTTCTCCTCATCCAGGGGACATCCTCAGGACTTTCACCGAGTAGGATCCTTCCTTCCAGCTCGGGCTCCATCTGTAGCTGCAGGGCGCTCAGCACAGTGGCCAGGGTTTTACTTAGCTGACGCACTTCAGAGCGCAGGCTGTCCAGCTCGCTTGAGGACGCTGCTTGCACTTTTGCCTCAGCCGCTAATGAAGGGGCAGTGAGTGCTATGGGCATTGGGGTGGCCCCACCCTGGTAACGCTGGACAGCAGTATCTGATGTTTCCAGGGGCTGAAGGCCCTTAATAGCCATGTCCTTCAGGGCTTCAAAGGTGGCATTTGGATGATCTAAGACCCACCACCGTACAGTTCTGCTCTCCTCCTGGGACCTTAACCCCCGGATGAATTGTTCTATCAGCATTCTGTCTTCATCATGTATGCTGGCTGGACTAACCTGTTTCAGGGCCCGCAGGGCCTCTTGTAAACACCAGGCATAGTCCCGGATACTGTCCTCAGGTTTCTGGGTACAGTGGTTGAACCTCATCCGAAGATCTGTCTCAGTGCGGTTTTCAAAGACAGTTTGCAGTCTCTTAAATATAATAGATACTGATTCCTGGCCTACGGCTGGCCAGGTTTCAACTTCCCGCTCTGCGGCACCAGCCAATTGTCCCAGCACAACAGCGGCTCTCTGTTTACCAGTCATTGAGTACATGTCCAATACACCGCATATTTTCCTTTTGAACCCAGACAGGGTGTCTGGTTTGCCGTTATACTGGGGAAGCCATTTCACTCTGGGGACGTACGGCAGGGCCATGGGTATCACTGGAGTCACGACCCCTGCTAGTGGGGCAGCCGCTCCGGCCTGAGCAGCGCCGGGCGCGAGTTGAGCATCGGGAGCATTAACCGGTGCTCCGGTGTTTTGCTGGTAGTCTGCCATGGTTGCGCCCCCCTAGTAAACCGTAGCCTACCTTCTTTACTTTTATCAGGTAGGCCGCAGCTCCGCAGATCACGGTCTCCTTCCAGGACCTGACGCTTCCTGGTGCTGCGTCAGAGCGCGAGGCGGGGCTTGAGCTTCGCGCGCTACTAACGGTCACACCTCTCTGGTTCCCGCGGTTACGCCCCTCTTCTTCCCGCGCGGCGACGTGGTAATGGCGGCAATGTTCACCACAGTTCAAATACAGTTCAAATACGGCACACAGTACCCGGTGGCAACGGGCACGAAATCCTGTTCGTAACGCCAGGAGGAGATGACTCGCCCAGGGGGATATGGGGGTTACTCGTCACCCGGGCCCTGACATTCTGTGGGATGTCACGGCAGTCGGCTCCCGGGCTCGTACCCCTGGGGTCACTCTTTAAAAGGGGTTTTGTTAACAGTTTTGTCTCGTGATGCCACCTGTGGCTCCTGGTAATGGGTACCAGTGCTGCTGCAGACCTCCGGGGGTGATGGGATGGCAGCTGGGATGTCTCTGCTCCCCGCAGGCGGAGCAGGCCCCTGGGGCAGGGATGATGAAAGGGATGCAGGTGAGAGGTGGCCCGGTCGGGTCAGGGGGAATGACGGACACGCACACAGGGGATTCACTTCAGTACCTTTACTGGTGTAACGGCAGGTATGGTCCAGGGTACCTAGTAGGAAGGGTGCACTTCTGGACTCTCCCCAGTGAGCGGGTAGTAGGCCTCCTGGTCCGTTTCTTCCTCTCTGTAAAGCTTCTGGCCAGCCTGGAACTAGGCCTGGCTTCTATGCTGTTTCACTCTCTCACATGTCTGCTTGGTAATATAACTTTTCTCCGGCTAGCACTATCCCTGGACACTGGGGCCTTCGTGGTTCCTAGTTCTGTAAAATGATGGTAGCTTCAGGTTGACCAGGGGTCTGGAATCCTCCTGGTATGCCGGTTGTCCCTACTGGGTGTGGAGGACCCTATTGGCGCGGATCCGGTGTCCGGCTTGTGTCCTGGGGTGAGCTTCAGATGTTCCTCTGCCCCCTTAACTCCTCTCTCCTCTCCTTGCCTCCGGCCACTCTCGGGGCCCTAAACACAGCAGCTCACGTGCTGTTTCTTCACTGGTCTCAGTGCCAGCACACTCTGACTACCTAACTCCACCCTCCAGTATACTGTATATATCCCTAACAGGGCTCCCTCTGGTGGTATGAGGTGGAAGGGTGGAGGTGTCTGTTATGTAATGAGGGCCTCTTGTGGAGAAGTCTGTCCATGCACCCTTTTGGGTCCTGTGGTACCTGTGGTAGCAGGGTGCCACACAGAATGTATCTGATACAAACAGGAAAGCACAAGATTAGCCCTTATAATGACTGTTCGCATGATGGTTCAGCTTCAGTACCAGTATCAACACTAGAGGACTCTGATTCGTTAAACTGTGCACACATAGGCCTGGACAACCACGCTCTCCCTTCAATAAAAACTGTCCTTGAGCTATGCAATGGCATCAGTGAGTGTGGCAGTTCTTTTTTAACCCTTGATGTAATGCGGCCAGCCAATTACAGTAATGCCACTACCGAGATGGCTACGGCATTACAGTGATTGGCAGGCAATCTCCGCATGTTTATTGGTTGTGTAACAGATGCCAAAATGCGGAGCGGGAATTCAAGCTTCACATCTGAGCATCGGTTAATGCTCGCCGAGTGCTGAGCATATGTCACGGGTGTGTCAGGTTTGACAGACAGTCATACAGGGTCCGGCTGTAGAAGGTCACTGCCTTTTCTTGATCCCTCTCCTTTTAGGATCCAGCGGTGATCCTCACCTTGCTTGGGGGTTATACCTTTAGGACCCAGCTGTGATCCTCACCTTCTGCTGCTAATTAGCAAGTCCTTTCTATATCCTTAAGTACACTCAGTTTCTCCAGAGAGTTTCTGGTGATAGTGTTCTGATTCTTTTGAGGCCTGGAATTCTAGTAGTCGGCTAGAATTTTCTTAAGAGTTCCTTTGTGAATTGTTGCCGTGCTTCCTTCGGTGTCACCTTGAAGCTAAGTATATTCCCTTGTTTTTTTTCCTTGTGTGTACTTTAGTTTGCAGTGGGGCTGACTAGTGCTCACTCCTCCTCCTCCTTACCTAGGGCCTAGCTTTAGGGTCAGCTAAGGCCAGGT
Source organism: Phyllobates terribilis (assembly GCF_046119375.1). Classification (NCBI taxonomy): domain Eukaryota; kingdom Metazoa; phylum Chordata; class Amphibia; order Anura; family Dendrobatidae; genus Phyllobates; species Phyllobates terribilis. The sequence goes on along the minus strand of NW_027362762.1, from coordinate 201,814,384 downwards.
TTCCTGCTCAGCGATAGGTGCAGAACCAATATAGGGTCCCTAGGGGAGTCAGGGTTTGTCGTTTGAGCTGTTTAGGGGTCTCCACTCCCCCTTTCATTACTTGTAGGGCAACCTTCACTTTTCCTGTCGTTATACACTGGGTTCCTCCCATACCCAATGTGACAGCATATTTAAGCACCCAGATACTTGAGTGATATCCGAGTATCACCGAGCACGTTTGCTCATTCATAATCAACACTCCAAATGCCTCCTCAACAAACACCTCCAACTCCACACCAGGCAGTATAAAACTAACACTGGCAATGCTGATTGCCAGAGGCGAGTATTAATGGCAGAGGTGAGTGGCCAACACTGAACAGCTGAGATTATCAAAGCAGGAAAGCTTCAGAGACTATCAACTGAACAGATTTAACCCATGAATTGCTAGCCGAGATCTACACCATTTAATATGATGGTGAAGTGCTTCTAATCTGTGCAGGACTATGTGGAATCAGACACAGCGGTCTTCTGGCCCCTCTCTGTCATGGTAAACCCGTGACAGTTATCCTCCTGCTCTCCTCGCAGACTGCACAGCTTTCCAATCCATAAAATGCCTTCTGGTGGAGAAACATGTGACCAGACATGTCCACTGTTGAACGTCCTTATTTAAAAAAGACAGAACAAAACAATAAGAGGTTATGGTTTTGCAACTGTTTGACTAGTCACGTTTATCAACCGTATTCGCCACAACAATACTGCTGCCTGCAAATTACTTTCCGTGCATGTACTTATGTAGCAAGCTCTTTATTTAGGGTTAAGCTTTTTTTGGCAAGAGTGGGAGAAGTTTAAACCGAAAATTGGTTAAGTTTGTTAACAAAGTTTAGAAACAAATTAAACTTTATACTTTTGTCCAACAGGTATGCTAAACCCAAACAGTTGTGACATAACGATATAAAAAAAAATTAATATCACAAGTAAGAATGTGGTTGCCGGTAGCATCAGCTCTAACATCACTGGTAGTGCTGGCAGCAACTGTCCGGATAGTAGTAGTACCAAATGCAAGCCACATTTAGCCCCCTTTACAAACTCTGGCAAGTGCATTAGCGAGGAAGAAGCGGAGGGTGCAATTGAGTATTTGTCCCATTGCTCATCTCAATCCCAGCAGAATGTTGTAGCCTCTGACAGTGACACTATCAGCTGAAGTCAGCATTCTGCTCAGTCCAGCTCCTTAGTCCAGCTCCTCCGCCATAATGGTTAATGTTGAGAAGATTGAAATTTCCTATCTGTCAATAAGATCTCTTACTATTCTGCCCCACTGTCCCCTAACCTACAGCACCCAGGAGGATGAAGAACATACTACACCAGAAAAACTTCTTCTATTTGATATTTTGTAAGACATGAACAGTCAGCCTTTATTCTCAGAAGACATGGTGCTTGAGGACATGGATAGCACAATTCTAATGATAGGAGTGGTAGGGACATTTTCCCTTGTTGTAGCACTCTGAGCCAGGGCAAACCTCGCAGTGGGAATCGGGTGGGGGATCAAGTAGCGGTGGCCATTTCACACATAGGCACCTGTCAGACGAATCATGGATGAAGATGATGATGATGATTCTGTGCTGGACAGAACCAGACAGGGGTGACTAGGTGTTGAAGTCATCAGAGGAGGAGTTGCTGGAATCGGTGATACACAGCGCAAGCGCTGTGGCATTAAAAGCATTATCTTGGCCAAATCAGCTTTTCCTGCGGTCAGCTCAATAGTAGGTAATGCCAGATATAAGGATCGTTGGTAAAGGAGGCTCTACAGCACCTGAAAAGTCTGGTTGAAATGGTGATGAGTTGTACATGTGGACTTGTTGTGTGTGAAAGTTTATTTACAAATTGCCACCAGATGAATGTTTGCCACTTTGCAGACTCTGCAAGAGGACAATAAGCAGTGTATGTCCCTGTTTTTATAGACTAAAAACTATGGCTCTCCATCAACACATGAAGCGACATTACCTGCTCATTTGGCACAGTGAAGCTGGCCAGCAATCTGAGTAAGCCTTGAGTTGTACTCCTCCCACTTACCACCGCGCTTGTCTTTTTGTCAGCCCAGCCATACCCTTAGATGGCATCTGTTAAAATTCTCACCACTATCATCATCAAGGAAACAACCGTGCGCTCCCAGTCATTTGCTGGTTTGCCAACTGAACGTGCCTCTTATCAAGTTGCTTATGGTGCTGTCACTGCCTTACCAGCTTCTGGATTCTACTGCCTTTCAAGAAATTATGGCGTGTACTCAGCCTTGCTGGAAGATGCCAAACTGCCATTAGGGGTGCCCGCTCTCTGTTTTCACGTGCAGGAGATTGTAGTGCACTGCAATATAGATACCTGGAGTTGCAACTATTGGCAGAAACAATACATGAGTTTCACAGCTCAGTGGGTGAATGTTTTCAGTTGCAGCAATGCATCTCCACATCTAGGACAGGTTGTGAGGCCTCCGCGACTGGGAGCTACTTCAGTTTCCATCACCAGTTGGTGATTATCTGTCTCCTCCTATTCCCCCTCCAGATTCTGCTCAACAGACATAACCACACAGTGCTCTCATTCTTTTCTCTCATGCAAGGCAAAGCACTGTCAAGCAGGTTTACAGCTTGGAAGCCTGGGGGAGAAAAGCCACATGGGGGAAGAGTAGCTGCTGTGCATTAAGAGGCAACTAACCGGCCTGTTGGCTGGCTCTCCGTGAACTGCAACTTGGAATTGTTGTGAGTGACAATGCCCAGAACATTCTGACTGCCTTAAAGTCAGACAAAATAACCCATGGTCCACGCATGACCCACGTCCTGAATTTAATAATTCAAGATTTCTTTCACAAAAATACACGCTTGAGAAGGTGGTGGCTGTGGCCAGAAAATTGTCAGCCCATTTCAATAGGTCTTATGTGGCTAAGCACACTTTCCTGGCTTTGCAAAAAAAAAAAAAAGAAAAATGGACTTCCAGCGCGCCACCTGGTTTGCAGTGTTGCAACCTGCTGGAATTCGTCTGTGACGATACTGTAGCAGGATTTCACAGGGCAATTGACTCCTTCCCTGTCCTTCAAGGTAGGAGGATCCTAGGCTAGCCCTCTACCCCAGATTACCAGATTACCCCTGGAGGTGGATATGCTGGGGTCTCGTACCTTGCTATGCTCCTATATGCACGCTGATCAGTTTCCTCCCCCACCCTGGGAGATATGGAACAGAAGTGTATAGGATGACAAAAACCTGACAAACCGGAAACAGACAGGGATAAAACAAAACTACAATCATATAAATACACTCACCAAACAACCAAGTGGAAATAAAGGGAACAGTAAGAGGGATAAACCAAATGAGAGAGGATAAGGATAAACACACAATACCAAATCCACGCAGATATCTCCTGTAAATGACACCAAACGGCTACTAATTCAGAGCTCTCCATCACCACCAAAATAGGAAATTGTAATTATCACCAGCAATTCCCTGGTGCAAGAGGTGAGCAAATGTACCAGAGAAGAGTGACCAACACAGAACAGCTGAAACAATTCACGACGGAGAGCTCCAGGAGTTAGACAGAACTGACACAGAACTGATTAACCCTTGCAATAACAGAGCAAGGAAAACCTGCACTGCTAATAGGAAGGTGAAGCAGATCTAGTACATGCAGGGATTTGTGTAACCAGACGCCGCAATCTTCTGGACCCTCTGTCACGGTATCCCCGTGACATCGATGTTGTATTTGATAGCATTTGTACAAAATGCGTAATGCAGACAATAAGGCAGACAATCAGAGCAAAAAATGAAGCTGACTACAAAGCTTGCCATGACAACCAACCATTGCAGTGCGGTTATGATAATGAAACTATGGGGCCCTTGGTTGTGCTGGCAGGCATGGCACTCTGTATATTGCAATGATTATGGGAGGACAGGCCTATTGTTAATATGAAGCAGAGTGATAACTATTGGATTGTCGAGCCTTTAGACCCTTGCTATAAAAGCAAAATGGGGGAATTTTTTCCAGCTTCCATAAAGGATCCAAATAGGCTTACTACCAGGATAAGCTCTGTTCCCTGTTCTGCAAAGCTTTTGCCGAAAAACGACTGCCACCTGCGTGACTGACCTGCAGAGCCGTCTGAGATCCACACAGACACAACGTTCCTCCACCTATGCCAGCATTAGGACTGCAACAAGTAGACGAGGCAGCAGCTGCAACACCTACATTATATTTGACTTGATGGACCAGATGCTTTTCTGCCATTGGTGAACGTCAGCAAACACACATGGACTATCTAAACAGCCATGTTCAGTCTTACTTAGACTGTGTTCTTTCCTAAGCCCCGATCCCATGGATTTCTGGTAAGCAAATTGGACCAGTGGCAAGAATTGGTCTAGTTAGCTATGGGAATACCGTCGTATCCAGCCTCTAGTGTCATGTCAGTAAGGGCATTCAGTGCGGCTGGTGGATTTATCACACCATCTGTTTGCCAGCCTGTTGGTTGACTGTCATCTTCACTATTCTGCTGCTGCCAGTGCCGATAGACTACACTTTGCCAAGCATCTACTCACTGTCCACCATGTCCTCTATACTGTAGTACTGCTGCGTTTGCCATTGCTGGCCCTAGACTGCCAAGTATCTCCTTGTCTGACTCATCTTAACTCTCTACTGTGTTCCTCCTGCTACAGCAACTGCACAGCCATGCCAGCCACACACCTCCTGGCTGCCCACTGTGTTTCATAGAGCTTGGCTGTACTGCTGATCTTGGAGCTGCCATTGCTGGCCCTAAACTGCCAAGCATTTCTTTGCCTATCCCATCTTAATGCTCTACTGTGCTGCTCCAGCCGCAGTCAATGCACAGCCGCGCCAGCCACACACCTCATGGCTGCCCACAGTATTTCATAGTGCTTGACTGTACTATTGATACTGGAAAACATATTCTCATGTTTTTGTGGTCTCAAGAAAAAGTTCCGAAAATATAGCTAATTTTTGAAAAGGCTTGAGGACAACAATCCCGAATTTCTTGTCATTCAAAACAGTTCCACAGCTGTTTTGGCTCCAGAAATAAGGGTACAGTTTTTTGGACGGTTTGATAAAAAGCCTTTGTAATTGCCCAGTGATTTTGTGATTACCAGTTGCAGACCACAAAAAAAGGATATTTTTTTCACTTCTGCTTGACAGGCCATTACTTCTTCACATTCAAGTACAGTACACCTGTTTGCCTCCCTATTAAGGGGATAATTTTTGGACGTGTTATAAAAAAGCTATAGCTTCTTCATTTAGCAAAGTGCAGCCCACACCCCAGGGTTAATTGTTTCACCCAACCAAGTTAAAATGTGACGGCTTCTTCCATTTGCCCCACTTGTCTATCAACAACACCAATACATGCAGCTTCTGCCTCAAAAGGGATCATTTTTAGACTGTTTATGCAATTTAGGTAGCTTAATAAGTATGATATTGAAGGGTGTTGTGAAATATGCTGTTGGTTACCTCTGGATACAATCCGTTTTATCCAGACATTTCCTGTGACAGATTTTTAGACCTTCTATATTTAATGCATACTAGCCATCTTATTTGAGAAAACCATCCTTTTGAATACCACTTTTTGATTCAATTTCTGGTGGTCCTCTCTAAGAGATTTCACTCTGTTATGAAAACTATTGCAATAAATAATTTGAAAGCAGTTCCCCAACACAAGCTGCATTTTAAGCACGCAGTAGATTAGGAAAATGAAGGATCTATTGATGTTTTTGTCCTTGCATGGTTCTGTCAATTCTATAGTTGCCCCTGGCAGTCCTATTAATTAATTCCTGGCATCTTTTTTTTCATTGCTTGTTGAAGCAGTTGTAGGAGAGTGGCTATTTTAACCATTTTTATATTCTATGATCAGGCTATTGTATGTTATACTAAATGTTTTAAAGGTTTTTCTTACTTTGTAAAATTATAAACTTTAGAGTCTGTGAGCAATTTTGAACCTGCTAAACTACTACAATAAGATAGTGAAAGTGTGGTGGCATTTAAAGAGTAAGCGTAGTTTTAATTTTTATTGAATAAATCAGAGAACCTTTTTTTGAGCCAAGGGTCATTTCAATATCTATACCATATTCCAGGGGCCGCACAAAATTATCAACTTGAAAATGACTCTGCAGTAACGAACTGGCAACAAAGCAGTATCAGAATACTCGGCAGGTATAGCCCAGCGCCGCGCTCTGTTGCTCCCTTGTTACTGCTCATCTGAGCTGAGAACAGAGTACGCGCTGTCACTGTGCACATCGCAGAGTGGACATCACTCTGGGACTAGCCCAACCCCTGAAACGAGCATCACTGATGACTCTTCTTTCAGGGAGGGAGCAGAGGCTGCAGCAGTGACTCCAAAAATTAAGGTCTTTGTTCCTGTGTGCATTTGCAAACATTAATCTGGATTTTTTTAATGTTTTTTTAGGAGTAATGGCTTCTTCTTGGTAGGGTGGCCTTTCAGCCCATGTTGATGCAGTACTCGTTTCACTGTGGATATTGACACAATCTTACCAGCTTCCGCCATCATCTTCACAAGGTCTTTTGCTTTTGTCCTTGGGTTGATATGCACATGTCGGACCAAAGCACGTTCATCTCTGGGACACAGAACCTGTCTCCTTCCTGAGCGGTATGATGACTGGACATTCCCATCTTGTTTGTACTTGCGTATAATTGTTTGTACAGATGAACAAGGCACCTTCAGGTATCTTGAAATTCTACCCACGGATGAGCCAGACTTGTGCAAGTCCACAATTCTCTTCCTGATATCTTGGCTGATTTCTTTAGACTTTCCCATGATGCTACAAAAAGAAGCAGTGTGCTTCAGGTGTGCATTAAAATACATCCACAGGTGTGTCTCTAATTAACTCAGATGTTGCCAAAAAACCTATCAGAAGCTTCAAATACATGACATCATCATATGGGCAGCCCAGAATTGTTTAAAGGCATAGTAATCTTAGTGTATGTAAACTTTTGACTTTGCAGTAAGTATTATTATTTTTATTGTTATTATTGTTATTATTATTTATTATTATAGCGCCATTTATTCCTTGCCACTTTACATGTGAAAAAGGGGTATACATACAAAAACAATTACAATGATCTTTAACAAAACGTGACGGTGACTGGTACAGGAGGAGCTGGTACCAGGGATGGGAAGTAATAAAAATACGTTAAACAATTCTCGCTCTCTCATTTTTCTGGCATTTGGCAAATATTAAAAATTATGGTAATCCTAATTGACCTAAAAAGGGAAAGGTTTATTCTGATTTCATGTCAAATATTGTCAAAAACATGCATACGTGTGTTTTTATATAGTGTATGACTATGAAAATTGTACATTCACACTGAAGGCATCAAAACTATGAATTAATACATGTGGAATTATATACTTAACAAAAAATTGTGAAACAACTGAAAATATGTCTTATATTCTAGGTTCTTCAAAGTAGCCACCTTTTGTTTTGATGACTGCTTTGCACACTCTTGGCATTCTCTTGATGAGCTTAAAGAGGTAGTCACTGGAAATGGTCTTCCAACAATCTTGAAGGAGTTCCCAGAGATGCTTAGCACTTGTTGGCCCTTTTGCCTTCACTCTGCGGTCCAGCTCACCCCAAACCATCTCGATTGGGTTCAGGTCTGGTGACTGTGGAGGCCAGGTCATCTGGCGTAGCACCCCATCACTCTCCTCCTTGGTCAAATAGCCCTTACACAGCCTGGAGGTGTGTTTGGGGTCATTGTCCTGTTGAAAAATAAATGATGGTCCAACTAAACGCAAACCGGATGGAATAGCATGCCGCTGCAAGATGCTGTGGTAGCCATGCTGGTTCAGTATGCCTTCAATTTTGAATAAATCCCCAACAGTGTCACCAGCAAAGCACTCCCACACCATCACACCTCCTCCTCCATGCTTCACGGTGGGAACCAGGCATGTAGAGTCCATCCGTTCACCTTTTCTGCGTCGCACAAAGACACGGTGGTTGGAACCAAAGATCTCAAATTTGGACTCATCAGACCAAAGCACAGATTTCCACTGGTCTAATGTCCATTCCTTGTGTTCTTTATCCCAAACAAGTCTCTTCTGCTTGTTGCCTGTCCTTAGCAGTGGTTTCCTAGCAGCTATTTTACCATGAAGGCCTGCTGCACAAAGTCTCCTCTTAACAGTTGTTGTAGAGATGTGTCTGCTGCTAGAACTCTGTGTGGCATTGACCTGGTCTCTAATCTGAGCTGTTGTTAACCTGCGATTTCTGAGGCTGGTGACTCAGATAAACTTATCCTCAGAAGCAGAGGTGACTCTTGGTCTTCCTTTCCTGGGGCAGTCCTCATGTGAGCCAGTTTCTTTGTAGCGCTTGATGGTTTTTGCAACTGCACTTGGGGACACTTTCAAAGTTTGCCCAATTTTTCGGACTGACTGACCTTCATTTCTTAAAGTAATGATGGCCACTCGTTTTTCTTTACTTAGCTGCTTTTTTCTTGCCATAATACAAATTCTAACAGTCTATTCAGTAGGACTATCAGCTGTGTATCCACCAGACTTCTGCACAACACAACTGATGGTCCCAACCCCATTTATAAGGCAAGAAATCCCACTTATTAAACCTGACAGGGCACACCTGTGAAGTGAAAACCATTTCCGGTGACTACCTCTTGAAGCTCATCAAGAGAATGCCAAGAGTGTGCAAAGCAATCATCAAAGCAAAAGGTGGCTACTTTGAAGAACCTAGAATATAAGACATATTTTCAGTTGTTTCACACTTTTTTGTTAAGTATATAATTCCACATGTGTTAATTCATAGTTTTGATGCCTTCAGTGTGAATGTACAATTTTCAAAGTCATGAAAATACAGAAAAATCTTTAAATGAGAAGGTGTGTCCAAACTTTTGGTCTGTACTGTATATATATATATATATATATATATATATATATATATATATATATACACACTGTGTTCCAAATTATTATGCAAATAATATTTTCTCAGATTTTCCCAAATTACCTATATGAATTGCAGTCATTGTAATTTTCCAGTCAAATAACTATTAGAGTACAATTGAAAGGTTTTTGTACAAACTGCCTATGATAACAGTATATTTTTTAAAAAATAAAAAACTCAAACTGCACTCAAAATGCATGTTCCAAATTATTATGCACAGCAGAGTTTTCAACCTTTTCATTTTAATAAAGAACAAAAAAATGGTCATTTTTGAAATTCTAAGCATTAGCAGGTTATTACAAACTGAAATCAAACAGTTTTCAACTCAAAACTTTATTCTAGGTGATGTTACATTTGCACATAGGACCGCTTGTTCGAAAGGAGCTTCTGAACTCTCTCGTCCATTGAATTTGTCAGGTTTTGGATGGTTTCTGCTTCAATTGTTTTGCATGAGGACAGAATACCCTCCCAGAGCTGTTGCTTAGATGTGAACTGCCTCCCGCCATCATAGACACTCCTTTTGATGATGCTCCAGAGGTTCTCAATGGGGTTGAGGTCAGGGGAGTATGGGTGCCACACCATAAGTTTGTCCCCTCTTATGCCCATGGCAGCCAGAGATGCAGATGTGTTATGTGCAGCATGAGACGGGGCATTATCATGCATGAAAATGATCTTGCTGCGGAATGCACGGTTCTTCTTCTTGAACCATGGAAGGAAGTGCTGTTTGAGAAACTCAACATACATTATGGAGTTCATCTTTACCCCTTCAGGGATCCTAAAAGGGCCAACAATCTCTCTCCCCATGATTCCAGCCCAAAACATTACTCCACCTCCTCCTTGTTAGCGCCGTAGCCATGTTTGCATGGGGTGTCCATCAACCAGCCATCCTCCACTCCATCCATCTGGACCATCGAGATCATTTCATGCATGATAATGCCCCGTCTCATGCTGCACATAACACATCTGCATCTCTGGCTGCTATGGGCATAAAAGGGGACAAACTTATGGTGTGGCACCCATACTCCCCTGACCTCAACCCCATTGAGAACCTCTGGAGCATCATCAAAAGGAGTGTCTATGATGGCGGGAGGCAGTTCACATCTAAGCAACAGCTCTGAGAGTATTCTGTCCTCATGCAAAACAATTGAAGCAGAAACCATCCAAAACCTGACAAATTCAATGGACGAGAGAGTTCAGAAGCTCCTTTCGAACAAGGGGTCCTATGTGCAAATGTAACATCACCTAGAATAAAGTTTTGAGTTGAAAACTGTTTGATTTCAGTTTGTAATAACCTGCTAATGCTTAGAATTTCAAAAATGACCATTTTTTTGTTCTTTATTAAAATGAAAAGGTTGAAAACTCTGCTGTGCATAATAATTTGGAACATGCATTTTGAGTGCAGTTTGAGTTTTTTATTTTTTTAAAAATATACTGTTATCATAGGCAGTTTGTACAAAAACCTTTCAATTGTACTCTAATAGTTATTTGACTGGAAAATTACAATGACTGCAATTCATATAGGTAATTTGGGAAAATCTGATAAAATATTATTTGCATAATAATTTGGAACACAGTGTATATATATATATGCACACACACAGTATGCTGTGTATATTGGTGGATTTATTTATATTTTTGTTAAATGGATTCTTTTTTTAGTCGTAGACACTCTTCATGCCAAGTGCTGCTTAGCTACAGTTATATGTGTGTCTGTATATCGCTTTCCCTTTTGGAGGCGTCTATCTGTAAGATTGATCCAACCAGCTAACTGTGTAAACAGAGTTTCCATGCCAACAAAATGGGGTGAAAGTTCATGAAGAAGTGTGTGGGCTGGAGATAAATGACCTCACCCACAACACAGAGATGAAACATTCTGCAATCTAGCAATAGTAGGACACTGACTACTCATGCCAATGTTTGTGCTAATGCCAAATTTTCTGATACTGTTTCAGGCTATTGTATACTGGTGATTTTCAGCTAATTCATATATCAATGTAATTTGGTTCTAAATGTATATTCCAGTGCCATATTCCAGTGCAACTCTTTCACACAGACCCCATCCTGTCCTATTAGCCATATATAGGAACAGACATGACTTTTTTCTATACATAACTTTGTGCAAAGTAGCCATAACTCAGTGCTGAAACATCAACATTGCAGGATCCGGTCCATCTGCCATGTCAGTAATCTGCTTCCACTGGGCAGGAGCCCTGAGGACCACCTCACCACCTCCTACCTCCCGGCATCTGCTGCACTTCTTTTGATTAGCTGGCTTAGAACGATGTCATTCCAGGGCGGACATACCATTGGTGCAACCCCTGCAGCGACACAAGGGCCCTAGAGATAAGGGGGCCCCTTCCCACCTCGAAAGTAGGTGGAATTGTGCATTATGATGAGCTATTGGACTGGAAAGGGCCCATATATTGTTCTCACACAGGGGTCCTCCTCTGTCTGTGTCCACTCCTGATATCACATGTGCGTCATGCCGCAACAATGATGTCACACCAGGGCTGCTAATCAAAAGAAGAGCCACAGATGCCAGGGGTAGGAGGCAGTTCTCAGGGGTCCTGTTCAGCTGTCACAGATCCCTGATGTAACTGATAGACTGGTTTTTGTGAATCGATTTACACCAACTCTACGGAAATGGGCATTTAGATCTCATACAATTTGACCTTTGAACCAGGCAATTTCAGATGAAATTTACAGAACTCTGTATGTAAATGCTCAAATTAGAAGGCATCTGGCCATTTAATGTGCAGTAGGGATAGGCTGGATGTCCAATAAATGGCACTTGCTTCATGCCCAAAATCTTCCTCTCCTAGATCAAAGCATTTGCTAGAGAAAACAAATTCGCCAGCCCTTCTTCTTTTATGTTGCGATATTAGACTGATGTTTTACAGAATTACATGCACTATATCGAAATATGTGTAATTGTTAAAGAGAGTTAGTGGAGAGCCCACTTCTTTTAGCAGGTTGGAACTTTCAATCAGAAACAGCAAACAGGTAACCAAAAAGCAAAAACACTAACCTTTGCCTGTAAGCTTTGTAAAATTTGCTTTGTATTCAGGCGTCTTTTTGCACACAAGTACTTTTTGACTCCTATTCTTAAATGTATGCACCCTGCACCCCTTCTTCTCTGCTTGTGTGCTATACAGTATTGCATGCAATCTCTTTTATACCATTGCCTAGGTCATGAATATTGGCGAAAAAGTGTTTGCTGTGTTACATTATCTAGCAAAGTCTTAAGTTAACATCTAGTTGCTAATTGATTGATACAGTTTTGTTACAATTCACATCTAAATTGAATGTTTTACAAATTCATTCTTTCCACTATTATATTTAGTTTGATAGACAATATAAAATTGCTGATAAATTCAGACTATTTATAGACTATTAATCGCTGTTAAATTCATCTGCAAGCTTCAACCAACGATCTTGCTAAGGATGCAATATTTTTCATTTAAAGGGAACCTTGTAGGAGATTCATACCGAAACCCTGCAGCGAAAACATACTTTGAAAAGCCAGCTGGGGACCATGGACTAGGCACTTCCTCTTGGACTAGTCACCTGAGATGCTTAGTCCCTGTCCAGCTTTTCAAAGTAAGTCTTCTCTAAAATGCTGCACCCTTCCAGAGTAAAATATACATGACTGTGATACTGCTGATTCATGCTGCTCATGGTTTCGGGCAGCATGAGTCTATTGTCAGGTTCCCATTAATGTTTATCTGTAGAAAGCTTTGAAGTCATGATTACACCAGAAAAAATCAAATATAAGCTCAGATTTCTAGCCATGCGTTATGCACCATAGCTAACAAAATACAAAACTACTAGCACTAACCTTGTTGCCCCATCTCAAAAGAATGCAAATTCTTGATGCAGCTTGTGTTCTTATTTTAGCCCATACTTATTGCATTGTATATTACAGATTATTATTATTATTCCTTTTTTTTAAAACGAAACACCTGGCCCTTACTACTGCAGAACCTCTTCACCTCTTAATGAATAGTTGTAACCATGGCAGAATCCATGCAGCACATGTGTTTTATATCAGCACCAAGCAAATGTTAGCTGTTACCAGGGTCTAATAGACCTGGGGTGGTTCATAGTGATTAGGGTGAATATGATCTACACATGTTAAATTGCGGATTGGATACTCAATAATGAACTTGTAACTCTGCTGGAAATGGCCATGGGCCACAGATGTGTGATGTGGCCATGCATTAATGGATTAACATGGAAATTAATTCTGTATTTTTTTTGCAGTTGCAACAGAATTTGACCCTAGTGTGTCAAGTCATAATAATACAGATTATACAGATATAATACAGATTATGTATAATGGGAGCCAAAAGTTCATATTCTATAGCATGTCTGTCAAGCAAAGGAAGCAATTGTGGAAAGTGATACCGCTAGGGTAGATATTTTTGCTCCACACTAAATAAGCTTTAACTATCTTCAACTAACAACACTAGACACTGGAGGATAGAACACCGGCCGGCCATTGTGAAATGTAGAATGATTAGAATGCCAAAGAAAATGCATTGTAGCTCTGTTTTAATTAAAAATAACATTCTATGGCATGTCTGTTAGTAAGGGCTTAGCGAAAGACAGTGCAGGGAACTGAAGCATTGGTCGATTTGGGTGAATATCACAAAGCAGAGTACCCTGCACAGCTAGGGAAAACTTTTAAAGTGCTGCTTCATTTTCAGGATCCATAAGGGTCCCATAGATTGAGTCCACATAAATCACAAAGTGATGCTGTATACTAGCAATATTTATTTATTTTATTTATTTTACTCACTTATATATCGCCATTAATTCCACAGCGCTTTACAGACATTATCGGTCCCCATTGGGGCTCACAATCTACATTCACTATCGGTATGTGTTTAGTGTGGGAGGAAACTGGAGAACCTGGAGGAAACTCACGCAAACACGGGGAGAAGATACAAACTCCTTGCAGGTGTTGTCCTCGATGGGATTTGAACCCAGGACCCCAGCGCTTCAAGGCTGCAGTGCTAACCACTGAGCCACCATGCTGTCCATATATGTCTTCACTTCATACAATAAATCTAGGTGTAAAGTTTCTCCTAGAGGAGACTGTCAAGCTGGTGTGGTGAGACTTTCAGAAGAAGAGAACCGAGTCTCTAGTGCTACTGACGCGCCCCCTGGGCTGTGGGGTACCCGGTGGCGGGCCTATGGATGCCAGTATGGGGGATATCACGGTGGCTGGCCCGGTCCGTGACCCAGGGCGGTCAGTAAAAAGGGAAATTTATAAGGGATTTGGAAAGTTTGTGACGCCACCTGTGGAATGCGGCAAAATGGTGCCGCCGCTGCGGAGCAGTCCTCTGGAGCTGGTGTTACGGCAGCTGGGATAGTGTGGCTCTCCACAGGTAGAGCTAGCTCCAGGGCAGTGTAGGGGTAGATGGTGGATGTGGGGGAGAGACGGCAGGACGGTCCCAGAGGAAAGACGGACACTCACACGGGGGTAAGCTTCCGTACCTTTACTGGTGATGATGCCGGCACGGTCCAGGGTACTCAGGACGAAGGGCGCACTTTTGGACTCTCCCCAGTGAGCGGGTATAGGGCCTCCTGATCCGTGGCTTTACTCGTTAAGCTTCTGGCCTGCCTGGAACTAGGCCTAGCTTGGTTACTGTCTGTCTCCCCCTTGCACCTGCTGACCTGGTGATAGGGCCTTCTCTTGGAGATCACTCTCCCTGGTTGCTGGGGCCTCCGTGACTCCTAGCCCTGGTACTGTAATCAGCGTTTGGTGAACCTGGGACCTGTAGTCCTCCAGGGGTTCCGGTGGTTCCTACTGGGTGTAAAGATTTCCCTGTAGGCGCGGACCCGGTGTCCGGTATATATCTCGGGGTGAGCCTGGTATGCTCCTCTGCCCCCTCACTACTTCTTCCTTCTCCTCTCGCCTTCGGCCCACTCAGGGCCCTCACTAGGCCTTCACACGTGCTGTAGGCCTTGGCTCGCCTAAGCACAGCCGCCAGCTTGCTGCCTCTTCGCTGCTCTCTGAGCGTCAGTACGCTCTCTGCTCACTTGCAGACTAAACTCTGAACTAACTGACTCTAACTGAGCTGCCTGGCTCCACCCTCCATTTATATATCCCTAACGGGCTCCCTCTGCTGGTCTGAGGTGGTAGGGTGGAGGTGTGTGAATGTGTGAGGGCCTCTTGTGGAGAAGTCCATCCATGCACCCTTCTGGGTTCTGTGGCACCAATGCGCAGCAGGGCGCCACACTACCTATTGCAAATAGAAATCCTGTAAGTCAATATCGACCCTTCAAAGACCCTTGCCACATGATATAGGATATAAAACCAAGCCAGAATCTACATTTACATGATGGAAATACGCATTTTATTATGTTTTATAAATCACACAATCCTATGAGTCACATGAGGCTGGATTGAGATAGCAAAGAGAGGATAGGAAGCTTGCAGGTCAGGTAGGGAGTCTAAAAGTTCATTTACACTGGAAGAGCGGATTGCTTCCCACAACCCCGGTCCACGGTCTAGGTCAGTGCTCTCTGGCCATGGACAGGAGCTGCCAAAATTTCCTGACCTTAAAGGATCCTGATCTTGTCTTATAATTTGCTGTGCCAATGCATCGTCACCTGTGTGCCACGTGGCACACCACACCCTCAAATTAATATTGGTCATCGGGGAGTGGGTGTGCCATATTGCATTCAAGCTAGGGTGCCAACCTCCGCAGCCAGGAAAGGACAACCACTTAGGGCATAACTAGGGTGAGGCAGTAATATATATTCCCTAATTATCAATTGGGTATTAATTCTATTTTTAAGCATTTTGTGTGTATTTGATCTATTTGGGGTATCGTTTTCTGTTTTTTTTACTATTTAAAATGATTTAATAAATGTTCTATTTTAATGGGTATTCTAACTGATAAGCCATGTTTGTTAACCCTTAACTCAGTAAGCCTCATTGAGTAATTGGGAGACTGTTTACACTGGCCAATTAAAGGGAAACAATGGAGATGAGCGGATTGCTTCTTGCAACCCCGGTTCACAGTCCAGGTTAGTGCTCTCTGGCCGTGGACAAGAGCTGCTTGAAGGTCCTGACCTTATGGGTTCCTTGGTGGGGTATTTAATTCGAGGGTTTGATGTGACAAAAATGTCTGGTAAATGAAATGTGTCCTCAAAAAATTACATATCATCTAAATCAGGTTTTTGTGTTACATGTTTATTTTATTTTGGGCAATATGATTTTTTTTTCTTCATTTCACATTTTTTTTAACTAATTTCTTGTATCTTGCAATTTTCACACTCGCCACTAAGCCTTTTTTAAACTTATACTTCCTGTCCTTTCTGGAAGAGTTTACATCAAGCTCCTTATCATCAGAGGCTGGATTACAATGACAGGTAACACCTCTATATACACCTGATGACACAGGATCCACCAATCACAACAGGTGATGTCACATATACTCCTGCCCTCATAAAGACCTCTATGCATGTTCAGTAGATGCTTCAATACGAATAGTCACAGTCTGTTTATTGTGGACATGTATATGAGGATTTCTTGAAACCATAGGAAATTATAGTCAAAAAAAATTCCTATGTCCAGCGTGAAAATTGCCAGAATTTTCATTTGTATTTATAATAAAGATTGTGATGTGGAAAAAAAATAAAAAACATTGTCAACATTTAAAAACCTGATTTAAACAGTAGATCATTTTGTACTGACCCCTTCCTTTATTGCTATGTTTATATAGCGAATACGATGCTGACCTTTACAGTCGCATTTAAGTGGAGGAGATTTAATAAGTAACATCCCTATGCTGCAGTAAAAAAAACAAGAAAAATCATTGTATTTACATTGTGTATGTCCTTGAAATTTGTGGTGTTTGTTTTTTTTTTAAGCCCAAATTCCATTTTATATGACTATAACTTTAGAGCGTAGGGAACGGTGCGGAGAAGACCCCCATAGGGAGTCAGGGTCTACTTTACCTTAGAAAATTCCTTGCTATTAGTAACATTTTATTAGTGATATTCTGAATGTGTTAGTTATAAAGATTATCATTTATTTTTCAAGTAACGCAATTATAGGTGCTTGAAGTCTTCAGCCATGTTTCATTCATATTTTGCACTTACATACTGTCTTTAAGTTTTTGCAGTTCCTCACCCATATGAAGTTAAAAAGTCACCACATTGTCAATGATATTTTTGCTTTCACTCATAGTGCACTGTGCATATACCTAAACCCTGAGAGAGCAATGTCTCGTGAGCATTTTGCTTTCTTCCAAACTAACCTCTGTGAATTTGTTATGAAATGCAACTTGGGATCCTGCATCAAAATAATGAATGTTGGGACTATGGCTCAGAAGGGAGCTGTGCGCATATTACTGTAAGGCAGCAGCTTGTAGGGCAAGCCTCCAGAGAGAGCCTAGAATACAAGTGCTATATGTTACCCATGGTCTCACCATATCCACAGGCCATAGGAATTTTATTTGTACCACTGATTGATCTGTTAAAGGGGTTATCCGGTTTTAAGTTACAAGTCTGCAGTCACTCTACAGTATGTGCCTGCAGACTCGTGAATCCTCACATCACTCCCACTGCGTGCTGTGAGGATTCTCCGGTGCCGGGAGCGGGCAGTCATGTGTAAGTTTGCGATATGCATACTCCAAGTCACATTCCCACTAATGGGCATGGATTCACTCAATGCAAGTTTATTGAGCGAGGCTGAAAACAGTCTAGTCAGAGTGTGGCCGGGAGTATGCATATCACTCCCGGCACGGAGAATTTTTACAGTACACAGTGTGCACGATGTGAGGATTCACTAGTCTGCAGTCACACAGAGTGACTGCAGACTTGTTGTGACTGCAGACAACCCCTTTAATGTAGAGCTGTAAAACCATCCAATGTGACTTGCTTATCTCTTAGATTTCTCAGCGGCTTAGAATGAGGAACATTGTCAAAACTTCTATTACATCTATAAATAAAAACTCCAATGTTGTCTGTTGTAGACTAAATCTTACTTCCCTAAAATGTACAACAGACGGGCATTCTTTGGCATAGCTTAATTGCCCTGGAGCTTTGTTAGCTATAAGACATCTAAATGACGTGCCGCTCCTGAAAGAGTTACTGTTCCTTCCTCATTTCTAATTGCTGCTAATTTATCACCGATTTCGAGACCTGTCAATTGCATCATTTTAAGTCTTCAAATAAGATCTGTATTATAATACATAATGAGGACAGTGGGGATTAGCAAAAACACAAGGTTGATATCGTTCTGCTAAGACTAAAATGCAGGGACATTTATTAATAATAATGTTTGCAGTGTCAACATGTCACCATTACTACAGCAGCCTAGGGGCACACGGGTGCTCCTACCAGAACCTGTCATTCTAGTTTTTATGAATAGGGACAATATTAATTAATAAATCATTATTATTCTCTTAAGGAGATCCTGTCACCAGGTCCAAAATGGGCAGTGTTTTGCTCTTATTTTATTCCTGCTGCTCCCCTGAGAAATCCATATTTTTTTTATAATCTTTGACACATGGTTCCAGAGATATGGGCCATTGTATTTAGTGCACCCAATATGGACATTAATTTCAGGGTAAAGACACGCTCCCAGATAATCCTATGAGCCATGCCCACTTGGTAAAGGCCAGAAACATTACCAAATTGGGTACACTAAATAAAAATGTCCCCAATCTCTGTCAGATTTTAACCCCTTCACGTTGTTTCCAATTTCCGTTTCACGGGTTATCGTTTTTTCCTTACCTTTTTCCGAGAGTCATAACTGTTTTTTCTTTTTCTGTCTACATAGACATATGAGGGCTTTTTTTTTTGTGTGTTGATTTGTACTTGTAAATGAACCCATTCATTTTACCACATAGTACACTGGAAAACGGGAAAAAAATCTTAAGTGGGAGAAATTGTTAAAAAAACACAATTCTGACATTGTTTTTTGGAAACTGTTTTTACGGTGTAGATTTTATGGTAAAAATTATCTAACAATATAATTCTGCTCATCTTTATGTTTACAGTAATACCAAATATGTCCAGTTTTTTTTATTACTTTAGTGGTGAAAAAAAATCAGAAGTTTGAAAAATAATTTTTTTGGATTGTCGCCTTTTCCCGAGACCCGTAACGTTTTCATTTTTCGGTTGATGCAGCTGTGTGACTTATTTTTTTGTGAGGCGAGATGACGTTTTTATTGATACCATTTGATATAGAAGTGACCAAAAAAATAAATTAATTAGTTAATTTTGGTGTTCTTGATTTTTTTTCATTTACAATGTTTACCAATCGGGTTAATTAGTTTTATATTTTAATATATCAGACTTTTCTGAACGTGGTGATACCAGATATGTGTATTTTATTTTTTTTGTTATCTTTATTTTTAATGGGGGAAAAGAGGGGTGATTTGATCTTTTATGTTTTTTTTATTTTTTTTCATATTTTTAAAACTTTTCTTTAAATTTTCACTGTCCTTGTTAGTTTCCTTAGGGAACGTTAAGCTGTGATCGTCTGATCGCTTGTGCTATATATAGCAATACCACAGCATTGCTGTATATAGCAAAAATCACAGTTATCTTGGACCCATGCATTGGAGCAGATGGAGGAATTAATTTCTCCATCTTCCCCGCGCCTGTTCTCCTATTCTCTCATGCAAGAGAATCGGATCAGACTAAGGTGACACTCGGGTCAAACCCTGACAGCGTTTGAACCGATAGCCATTAGCATAATTGGCCCGATTCTCTCGCACGAGAGAACATACGTCCGTGTGATCCCAGCTTAATTTACAAATCTGTAGCTTCCTCTCGGCTTCAGCTTCCATCTCTCAGTCAGACAGGGTTACAATATTGATATAATACAGCAGAGCTGTGAGAACTTCAGCAAAAATGTTTGTAAGGAGGCAAAGTTCAGCTCTACTGTACTGTGTTAGTTACTTGTCTCACACTGGTAACTCCCCTTTCATATAAAATAAGTTCTGGAGACAGAGTCTCATGCAGATCAGTGCCCAGCCCATAGTCCTGACAGTTCACTTACATATATCAAAAACATGAATATCTATCTCTGGAACAAGACATAAGAACGCAGATATCATGGTATCACTTGATTCAGCTTCCTATGACCTACATGCCCATATATTGGGCAGCACGGTGGCTCAGTGGTTAGCACTGTAGCCTTGCAGTGCTGGGGTCCTGAGTTCAAATCCCAAGGACAACATCTGTAAGGAGTTTATATGTTCTCCCCATGGGTTTCCTCCAGGTTCTCCGGTTTCCTCCCACACTCCAAAGACATACTGAAAGGGAATCTAGATTGTGAGCCCCAATGGGGACAGTGCCGATAATGTCTGTAAATTGTCTGAATTATAAAGCGCTGCGGATTATGTCAGTGCTATATAAATAAAAAGATTATTATTTATTATTATATAGTTGGCTTGGGATGGTTGATCCTACTGACAGATTCCCTTTAACGTAGAAATGTTTTTAAAGATTCCCTGAAATGGCAATCAACTTTGAGTTTGTAAAGATGAGACCTTTAGGATAAGTTATAATTTCGGGTCCTATTGAAATAAATCACATTTGTTAGAAAATCCTTAAAGTACTCCATAATCTTGGTTATGTTGTTGTAAATTAAACACAATATCGCCATCTTGTGGACATATTATGAAAGTGGCATGTGCTATGTTTTAGATTGTACAGTGGTGGCCAAAAGATTAAAGACTGACATGAATTTAAGTTTTCACACAGTTTGCTGCTTCAGTGTATTTAGACCTGTAGTCAGATGTTTCCATGGTTACTGAAGTATAATTAACAGCAGTTCATAAGTTTTTAACCCCTTAATGACCACTAATACACCTTTCTACTGACCTGAGATTTAAGAGACTAGCATTCCCCTACAGGTGAAAATGCAGTAAATGTACACTATTGCTGACACCCTGTTATAAGAGTGATTAGTGTTGGCACCAACCACGGCCGTTTAACCCCCTAGATGCTTCTATCTATAGTGACAGAGGCATTTCAATTATTAAAAGAGTGCGGGGGCTCACTCTTTAACCCCATGAGCACTATGAGATCAAGATTGTGTAGTCGTGATGGATGTCATGGTAAACCAAGGCCAAGTAATGGCTTTAGAGTCTGGCACCTTTAGTGACCTGTTCAGATGTTGCAACATTTTAGTGGTAAAAATATAAATTTTTTTCACTGTCAATCCATTTTACATTAATTCCTGAAAAGCAACTGAAGGGTTAATAAACAACCTGACCGCAGTTTTTAATTTTGGTGAGGAATGCTGCTTTTAAAAATGTGTTGTGGGGCTGAAGTGGTCCCTAAAAAAATAAGTTTTTCAAATTTTTTTGAAAAAAAAAAAGAATTGATGCTACATTTTTAAACCTTCGAACATCCTAACAAAGTAAAAATACATTTGACAAATTGTGTTGCTGTAAGGTAGACATATGGGAAATTATATTTATTAACTATGTTTGTAGTATGACTATCTAGATTAAACGTATTACCATTCAAAGATTGAAAACTGGGTATTTTTTCTCAATTTTTCTCAACTTTATGATATTTTCATAAATAAAGGCAAAACATAGCAACCTAAATTTACCACTTTCATAAAGAATAATGTGTCACGAAAAAACTATCTCAACATCATGTTGAAACATTCCAAAGTTATTGCCTCATAAAGTGACACGTGTCAGATTTGAAAAATTTGGCTTGGTCACTAAGGGGTTAACATTTATTGACCAATGCATCAAGACTCAATGTTTTCAGTGTTGACCCCTTATTTCTCAAGACTTCTGCGATTCATCCTGAAATGTTGGATAGCAGCTTCTGGGCCAAATCTTGACTGGTGACTGCCCATTCTTATATAATAATAATAATAATAATAATAATAATAATAATAATTAATAACTAACTAGTGCTTGGAGTTTATCACAATTTCTATGTTTTTGTTTGTCCACAGGTTTTTTGAGGATTGACCACAGGTTCTCAATAGGTTTGAGACCTGGAGAGTTTCCTACCCATGGACCCAAAATTTCAATGTTTTGTTCACTGAACCACTTAGTTATCACTTTTGCCTTGTGTGACATGTTGCTCCATCATGCTGGAAAAAACATTGTTCATTACCATATTGCTCCTCTATGGTTGGGAGAAGTTGCTCTTGGAGAATGTTTAGATTGCATTCTTTATTCCTGGCAATGTTAGGCAAAATTGTGAGTGATCCCACTGCCCTGGATGAAAAACAACCCCACACATGGATGGTCTCGGGATGTTTAACTGTTAGCATGACAAATTCGTGTTAGTGCTCACCTATTCTTTACCTGACAATCATTCTTCCAGATGTCCCAAACAATCTGAAGGGAGCTTCATCAGAGGAAATAACTTTGCAGGAAGTACAGGGATTGGACGGCAGAGAACTGGGGTAAAGTTATGTTTCCCTAGTGAGGCTTCCTTCAGACTGTTTGGGACGTTTGGAAGAATGATTGATTGGAGAAGAAAAGGTGAGCGCTACCATGAGTCCTGTGTTGTACCAACAATAAAGCATTCTGAGACCATTCATGTGTGGGGTTGATTTTCATTAAAGGAGAGGGCTCAAACACAATTTTGCCATGAATTAAGAATGTGATCTTAACATCCTCCAAGAGCAACTTCTCCCATTGTGGTAACTTAACCTTAGTGTGGTATAATGCGTGTTTATGTAGTCTAACCTTCCATTGAAAAACTACAACGTTAAAGAAATTATTTGAAGGCACATGCTTTTAGGTTACCAGGATCTGAAATGGTGACAGCATTTCATTTTATAATCTACAGTCCTGGCCAAAAGTGTTCCGACTGACACAAATTTTGGTCAGTCCCAACGCTCCAGGAACAGTTTGGTGATGAACTATGCTTTCTCCAGCATGATGGAGTACCATGTCACAAAGCAAAAGTGATAACTAAGTGGTTCGGTGAACAAAACATTGACATTTTGGGTCCACGGCCAGGACACTCCCCAGATCTCAATCCCATTGAGAACCTGTGGACAATCCTCAAAAAGCGGGTGAGCAAACAGAAATACAGAAATTGTGATAAACGCCGGCAGTGATTAGGCAAGAATTGTTGTTATCAGTCAGGATTTGGCCCAAAAGCGGATATGCAAATGGCAGGGAGAATTGCAGAAGTCTTGAAAAATAAGGGACAGCACTGTAAATATTGAGCCTTTACACAAATGATGTATTTGTCAATAAAAGTATAAAAACTTATGAAATGCTTATAATTGTCCTTCAGTAGCTATAGGAACTAAGAAATAAAAAATCTAAAACCACTGAAACAAAAAATGTTTTATGATTAAAATTTGTCAGTCTCAAAACTTTTGATCAAGACAAATGGAACATACTGTCACCGTTTCAAACTCTCGTTTCACATAACTTTTTTAAAGTTGTAGTTCTTCCATAGAAGATAAGATTACATAAACGCCGCATAATACCACACTAAGGTTAAGTTCCTACAATGAGTTTTTGGTGAGTTTTTGATTCTGCGTATTTCTGATGCACAAAAAATGCAGTGTTTCACAGTTCCATCAAAGTGGATGGGATGTAGAGAAATCTCATACACACTGTGCTTTTTTTTTTTACACTGTATAAACTGACCTGCGGTGCGTGTTGAAAAAATCTGCATGTAAAAAAATGAATTTGTGGTTTTTGTAAGTTTCCACTGTGGAAATGAACTAAAAATGCATGTAAACCACACATGACTGTATCAATAAAGTTTTGTCAAAGAAAAATACCAGGAGTATCAAAAACAAAGCAGTTTTATTTAAAACATGACACATCAACAAGACACAAAAACAGCAGTGTTAAAACACATGTAAACTAATGTAGTCAGAAATGCAATGAAAAAAAATGCAAGCAATTTACCGACTAGGTGCAGAAATGCTGCAGAAAGTCAGCAACATCAAACACTCCCCAAATAATCATCATTTGAACATTGCCTAACACGTCCGCTTGTACAGTGCCTTGAAAAAGTATTTATACCCTGTGACCTTTTCCACATTTTTTCACGCTACACCCACAAACTTAAGTATATTTTATTGGGATTTTATGTGATATACCATCACAAAGAAGTAAGTATTTGTAAAATGTAAAGGAAATGGCATATAGTTTTCTAAATATTATAAAAATATAAATCTGAAAATTACGACGTGCATTTGTATTCAGCTCCCTGTAGTCTGATATCCCTAATATCCTGAGTGACCAATTGCTTCCAGAAGTCATATAATTAATAAGTTGAGTCCACCTGTGTGTAATTTATCCTCAGTATAACTACAGGCTCAGTGATTTGTTTGAAAACATGACGGATCAAACAGCATGATTTAAACCAAGGAACACACCAGACAGGTCAGGGATAAAGTTGTGGAGAAGAGTAAAGCAGGGTTAGGTTATAAAAAATAGCCCAATCTCTGAACATCTCATGGAGCACTCGTTAATCCATCATGCAAAAATAGAAAGAGTATGGAACAACTGCAAACCTACCAAAATATGGCAGTCTACTTAAACTGACATGCCAAGCAAGGAGAGCACTAATTAGAGAAGCAGCCAAGAGGCCCATGGTCACTCTGGAAGAGCTCTCCAATGCAAGTCAATGGGTGCGAAGAAAAAAAACGGACGGCACACGGACATCCGTACACCGTCCAATTTTTACGCACACATCTCAAAGGAACCAAGAAATTGCATCAGCCAAGCACAGGAAGTTCACAGCCAGAATAGATAGATAGATGGATGGATAGATAGATAGATAGATAGATAGATATCAAAAACATCCATGGACACAAAAGAAAAACCTCCAGAAATTGGGTACTTCCACAGAGGATGGGCACCAGGAAAATGGATCAGGAAAATCTTTGTAAAAAAGTTTTTTTCTGATGATGATATTAAAGTTTTCAGTAGGGGTTTATAATTTAGTCCCAGTAGTCATATCAATTGATTCCAATTGGAAACATAATTATTTAGGTTTTATAGGAATGTAAAGCTAAAATATTGGTTTGTAATAAATCCAACAGTTGATAAAATCAGTGACACTGAACTGACATTACAAACTTTGAATTTACAGAAATGTAGTAATTTTGTACCTGCAATTAATGTTCCGGTTATAGATGCTTTTATTAAGGCTGTGAATGATGACATTTTGAAGCTTAAAGAAACTGCTAAAAAAGTTTTTCTAAATCCAAATCTGACAACTAAAGAGCATTTAGCTCTGGAGACCCTTGTCCATGACGACAGCATTACCATCAAGCCAGCCGATAAGGACGGGGCGGTTGTTGTCATGGACCTGTGATATATAACAAAATTAAGGACGTATTGATTAGAGCACATAATGACAAAATTATTAATAAAGAATTGGTGGATTATCTTTTGGTTGAAAACAGTATTATATCTGTTTTATGTGTATTACCCAAAATACACAAAACTTTGGTTGATCATCCAGGGCGCCCTATATTTTCAGGCAGTGATTCCATCTTTAGCCATATAGGAGTGCTCTTGGATAGGATCTTAGGACCATTAGCAAGAAATACTAAATCATATCTACAAGGCACCAATGATTTTCTATGTAAGTTACAGGGCATTCTGGTAATCAATACTCCTTTAATTTTGGCTTCATTCGAACTTACGTCGTTATATACATCTATTCAGAATGAAAGGGGGCTATTGTCTGTTAAAAGAAAGTTGGATACAACAAGTCTTAAACCTGAAACTATAACCTTTTGTATGGAACTTTTGGAGATAGTACTTACCAATAATTATTTTATGTTTGGGAATGAATACTATATTCAAGGCCATGGGACTGCGATGGGTGCCAATATGGCGCCCACGTATGCTAATTTAATGTTGTCCATGTTGGAGGAGGACCTTATCTATGTAGCGCCACCATTCTCTCATGTTTTGAGATGGTGGTGCTACATAGATGACATCTTCCTTTTCAGAACTGGCACTACACAAGAACTTATTTAATTTCATGAATTTATTAACACAATTGATACTGATATAAAATTTACACTTGTTCATTCAACTCAGGAGATTCAATTTCTGGATGTCCTGGTGATGTTTAGAGAAGGTGAATTTAGAACAAGCTTATATTCAAAGCCTACTGACAAAAATAATATTTTGAAATTTGAAAGTAATCCCAGGAAAATTGTTAATTCTCTTCCCTATAGTCAGTTCTTAAGGACTAAGGATTGTCAATGACAAAAGTCTGTTAGAGCAGAATATTGTGACCATGAAGAATAAATTTCTGGCTAGGAATTATCCGATTAAATTGTTGAATGAAGGTGTGGATAGAGTTAACAATTTGTATCAGGCTACGTTATTGAGACCCACTAAGACTGCAAATAGTAAACTATCAAACAGAATACCTTTTATTAGTACATTGAGGAAAGCTACTCAGTAGCTAAGATCATTAGAAGACATTGGGGCATGTTGGGTAGATGTGTATCGGGTGTCCGACAATTTTTAAATCCCCCTCTTTTTTCCTATAAACGGGCCAAAAATGTAAAAAATAAATTGATAAGAGTGGATGTATGCCCTTTGAAGGATAGTAGACAAATGACATTAACGGGTACAAAGAGAGTAGGTTCGTAACCATGTTTGAGTTGTATCAATTGTTCTAACATATTTAAAAGTGATACATTTGACCAATGAGAAGTTTTCAAGTAGACATTTGTGACTCGGAATTTGTTGTTTGTCTTTTGCGTTGTCCCTGTAAGTTAATGTATGTGGGTAAGACAACTTGGGATGTGAAAACCAGGTTGAATCACCATAGATACACTATAAGTAAAAAAGATTAGATTTACCAGTGTCCAAGCACTTTGTAGAGGTCAGACATAATGAAAAACAACTAAAATTTATGCTAATCGATTATGTACCACCTTTGAGAAGGGGTGGCGATCGGACGTAAATGCTAAAGATCAAAGAATTACAGTGGATAAAGAGGTTGGACACATTGAGACCTAAGGGTCTAAATGTTAAGTATAAAATTGAATTGGCGGCTTGGTAAATGTGACATTATGGTTCCCTCCTTGGTCTCCTTTTTTGTCTAATACAGTATTTGATGGAAATGTCTATCTAAATTTCTAATTTGTTTTTGTTTATATTATTTTTTTTCAGATTATTGAAATATGGGTTGCGCACATGATGGAACTCATCCCCACATCATCATATGTCTTTAACATAATTTATACATGTCAGTTTTGATTGTACCGGTATGTTACCAACAATTGTTAGTGTTTATTTTTGTTTTTTTGTCTTTTATTTATATATGGCTTTTGTAATGGAGTATTGTGCATGAAATAGAGGCTTAATGAGATGGTGAGAAATGACTATTCGGTATTTATATTGCTTTGGGACTGAATACCGAGAGTACACTGTGTTCCAAATTATTATGCAAATAATATTTTCTCAGATTTTCCCAAATTACCTATATGAATTGCAGTCATTGTAATTTTCCAGTCAAATAACTATTAGAGTACAATTGAAAGGTTTTTGTACAAACTGCCTATGATAACAGTATATTTTAAAAAAAATGAAACACTCAAACTGTACTCAAAATGCATGTTCCAAATTATTATGCACAGCAGAGTTTTCAACCTTTTCATTTTAATAAAGAACAAAAAAATGGTCATTTTTGAAATTATAAGCATTAGCAGGTTATTACAAACTGAAATCAAACAGTTTTCAACTCAAAACTTTATTCTAGGTGATGTAACATTTGCACATAGGACCCCTTGTTCGAAAGGAGCTTCTGAACTCTCTCGTCCATTGAATTTGTCAGGTTTTGGATGGTTTCTGCTTCAATTTTTTTGCATGAGGACAGAATACCCTCCCAGAGCTGTTGCTTAGATGTGAACTGTCTCCCGCCATCATAGACACTCCTTTTGATGATGCTCCAGAGGTTCTCAATGGGGTTGAGGTCAGGGGAGCATGGGTGCCACATCATAAGTTTGTCCCATTTTATGCCCACAGCAGCCAGAGATGCAGATGTGTTATGTGCAGCATGAGACGGGGCATGCGCATTAGATGATCATACTCGCCGTAAATCGGCGTTCTCCATGTGTTGATGTTTGGTGTGAGCTTATTTATGCCTATTATGTACATCTGTTACTTGTAAGCAATCAACTGTAATGTATACAATAATATATTAGTGGATCATGTTTGCAATCTTTTATTAATCATGTTTTGCTTCTTAATATGTATTTGTTGCTATGTAATTTTTGTAAACTGATTTGCACCTTGCACAGCACTATCTAGCACTTTAATAACATTATTAGGCTGGGAAGGGGCCAATAACTATGGACCTTCCCAGCCTGATAATATCAGCTTACAGCTGTCTGCTTTACATCTGCTGGTTTCATAAAATAGGGGTGGACCCCACGTCATTTTTTTCAATTATTTATTTATTAGTTAAACAAGACTGAAAAGCTGAACAATAAACTCCACATGAAAGGGTGCAAGCAGGGGTGAATTAAGAGTAGCCAGGGCCCCGGGCAGTTTACAAGGAATGGCCCCCCCAGATACCCAATGTATCACGTGACATTTCACATGATCCCGTTTGATAGATCATGTGAGAGGTCATATGAGTAACACTCAGGTGCTCTGGTGCACATCTGTAGATGGACAATGACAGAGATAGCGGTGCATGCAAATGTTTCCCTTGTGTACGGCACCATACATAACATAGCGCTGTACATAATAGAGTAGGGGCGGGAGATTAATTTTTCCAGAGGCCACGTAGAGATCATGACTGTTGTGGAGGCCGAAACAATAGGCTGAAATTAATTCTGCTCAATATTAACATATTAATTATATATTTTTTTATTAATTGTATGACTTAATATTAAGTGGAATTAAGTATGCTGACACCCCCCCTATATACAGTATGAGTCCCCACATAGCCCCCTACATACAATATGAGCCATCAGATTGCTTTGGTTGTTGATTGTGGGGGCTATCAACCTATACTATACCTATACTTGTAAACCATAACAAAAAAAAACCTTAAAAAATCCTCTTTAGTTTAAAAACCTCACACATAAAGACATAAATACACACACAACTGCACAGAAAAACAGTGATTTAAAAAAAGAGCAGAAATGAGGGGAGATGGGGACTAGTTTCACCCTTAACAATTTCCTTCCTGAGAGTGGAAGCCGGCACCCTAACCTGAAACGGTCTGGTGCCCTCACTCCTCGTCGACTGCCCCATGTAGCCCAACCTCTGCTCTAACTGACCAGGCCTCCTCAATAGGGGATCAGATAATGTGTAATGAATATATATAAATATATACAATATAGATACCAGTGGGCTGAGGAGTATACATTAGTGATGAGCGAGCATACTGGCAAGTACTTGGTACTCGCCCCAGCATCTCAGTACTCGAGATGCTCGAAGCTCGCCGAGTACTTGCGAGATGCTCGGGCGGATGCTCGGGTCCCCTCCCTGCATGTTTGGTGCTCTTTAGAACGCCAATCAACATGCAGGGATTGCCTGCCACGCAGCCATGGTGGTTGTGGCACTACAGTGATTGGCTGGCCGCACAGCGTCATCAGGTCTATATCAGACCTGGCGCCGCCATGCTCGTCACAGTCACTCCGGATCAGACAGTGTAGGGAGAGCTGCTGCTGTGTCAGGGAGAGATTTGCTTATGTATTAGGTAGTGTGGGGAGAAAAAACGTACATTACACATATCCATCTTAACAAACAGTCCTTCTGAGGACTAATCCATCTGCAGAGATATCAGGCAGGCATGGTGTATAGGCAGGCACTGTATATAGCAGACTGCAGTGCATATAGCACAAGAGGCTCCATTCCAATTCTGCCTTCTGCTGCTGTTAGATATTTCTATACAAAGGCCCAGGTCTCAGGGGCCAGGAATACTTTTTTTGAATCTTAATCCTCATTATTTGCTTAAAAAGCAATCCAGAGAACACCATTTTTCTACGCCATTTGCTTGTTGGCACTGCAGAATAGAGCCAGGTCCTTTCCATATTACAGCGCTAGAAATCCAGCTATTTAAAACCGTGTTTTCTCCGTCACACGGATCACATATACGTTTTCAGAAAATACTGCCATTTTTGGCCTCCATTCCAATTTTTTTTCACTGTGTCAGCGAAGTTTTTGACACCGGTTTGCTGTTCAAACTAGTTACCTACAGGCCAGATATTTAAAACACTGTTTTCTCCGTCACACGGATCACATATAAGTTCGCTCCAAACTCAGTAATTTGTAGTGAGCATGGAAGATATTGTCCTCCACTTAAAATGGGCAAGGCAAGTGGCAAGGGACGGGGAACTGGACGTGATGGTGATGGTGTTTGCAGAGGCCGAGGACAAGACCGTGGGCAAGCTGAAATTGTGCCACAACAAACACCCACATCTTCTCGCCCAACCTTCCTGTCCCAATTTCTAGGGGACCGCAGCACACCACTATTGAACCCAGAGCAGTGTCAAAAGGTTGTTGGTTGGATAGCGGATAATGCTTCCAGTCACTTAGCCACCACCACCACCCTGTCTTCCACACGGTCAAGTCTCAGTAGCCGTGAGTCTGGACCGCATATTCCTCACCCTGATCCTCCTTCCTCCCACTATGCCGAAACCCCGGAGACAACTGATCCCACACTTGGACACTCTGAAGAGCTGTTCACTTTTCCATTTATAGATTCGGGCCTCTCGCCCGGTCCACTTGAAGCGGGGCAAGAGGAGATCGCATGTAGCGATGCCCAAATATTTGAGCAGCCACGGTCACATGAAGGCGACTGTGGGAGAGTGTCACAAGAGGTGGACGATGATGAGACACAATTGCCAGAAAGTCAGGAGGAGGACCAGGGTGCGGAAATGGAAGAAGAGGTGGTGGATGATATAGTGACTGACCCAACCAGGCAGGAGGACATGCAGAGTGAGGAGAGCAGCACACAGGGAGAGGGGCAGAGCACCCCAACAGGCAGGAAGAAATAGTGTGGTGGCCGTAGACAGAAGGAAGGCAACCGTTCCCCGCAGCACCAACACGAAGGAAGTTGCCAGTACAACTATTAGGTCTTCCCGAGTCTGGTTGTTTTTTAAAGACTCTGCCGATAACCCCAAAAAGGCCATTTGCACCACCTGCTAGGCCAGCATCAGCAGGGGTGGCAAAACGACCAGCCTGACCACCACCAGCATGATCAGGCACATGGCAGGAAAGCACCCGACTTTGTGGGCCGAACCCCAGGGTCCAGGAACAGTGTCTGCGGGTGGCACCATTGCTTCTTTCGCTGTCGTGCATGCAAGCCAATCCCCTGTCTATGGTGTATGCGAAGATGCCTCCTGCCCTGCACCTGTCGTTGCACACTCTCAAGTAGCAGCATCAGGAAGCACGTCCATGATCTTGTCCCAGCGCAGCGTTCAGTTGTCCATACCCCAGTCCTTGAAACGCAAGCTCAAATACGCAGCCAACGCCCAACAGGCCACACTACTAAATTCTCACATTTCACGACTGCTTGCGCTCGAAATGTTGCCTTTTAGGCTGGTGGAGATGGAAGCATTCCGCAACCTGATGGCGGTGGCCGTCCCTCGGTACTCGGTCCCCAGCCGCCACTATTTATCTCGGTGTGCCGTTCCCGCATTACACAAGCACGTGTCCCAAAACATTAGCCGTGCCCTCAACAACGCCGTTACTGGGAAAGTCCACCTAACCACGGACACGTGGACAAGTGCTTGTGGGCAGGGATGGTACATCTCGCTGACGGCACACTGGGTTAACATAGTGGAAGCCGGGACCCAGTCGGACCTTGGGACAGAACACGTCCTCCCGAATTGCGGGCCCTAGGTCAACCAGGGTTGCCCCCACGGTCTACAGCTCCTGCACCTCATCCTCCTCAGCCTCCTCCTCCTTTTCAGCCTCCATCTCTGAAATGACCACATCAGTCACAAGCTGGAAGCTCTGCAGCACTGCCTCGGCCAAGCGGCAACAGGCTGTGCTGAAGCTAATATGCTTAGGTGACAAATCGCACAATGCGGAAGAGTTGTGAACAGCTCTGAAAGAGCAGGCAAATCTGTGGCTCACACTGCTAAACCTACAGCCAGGCATGGTCGTGTGTGACAATGGCCAGAACCTGGTGGCGAATCTGAGGCGAGGCGAGCTCAAACACGTACCAAGCCTGGCCCATGTGCTTAACCTCGTGGTTCAGCGGTTTCTCAAATCCTACCCGGAGCTGCCGGATCTGCTTGTTAAAGTACGCCGCCTGTGTGCCCATTTTAGAAAGTCAGCTACAGCTTCCGCCGCCCTTGCCGTGTTTCAGCAGCGTTTGCAGCTTCCGGCTCACAGACTGGTGTGTAATGTCCCCACGCGTTGGAACTCTACACTGCAGATGTTGGGAAGGATTTGTGAGCAGAAGAGGGCAGTTGTTGAGCACCAGCATCAACAAGGCCGTCGGTATTCAGTTCAGACTCCACACATAAGACCTCAGGAGTGGACATGGATGTCAGACATATGTACCATCCTCTAAAACTTTGAGGACTCCACCAAGATGGTGAGCGATGATGTCGCCATAATTAGCGACACCATCCCGCTTCTTTGTCTTCTGAAATGCTCTCTGCTGACAATCAAAGAGGATGCATTGCAGGCGGAGCACGATGAGATGGAGCAAGGAACCATACAGGGTGATTACACACAACCCAGCCTCATCTCATCCCAACGTGGATTGGGTGACAATGAGGAAGAGGAGGAAGGACAGGAGCTAGTTTTGTAGCGTCGGCGTCCCTGCCCTCTGCTAGGCAGGGACGCTGTTCCCCTCACCTCTCCGCTCCGAGCCCGGCGTCCTCCTCCCGCTCTGCTGGCAGCGCGCGCTCCTTCCCGGCCACGGTGCTTAGGGCGCGCGCGCGCTCCCCCCCTCTTAAAGGGGCCGCGCGCGCCATCCTAAGGAGTCCCCGGCCAATGGCCGGAGGACTTCACCATATATAAGGCACCTCCTCCAAAATGGAGGTGCCCGAGCAATGTTGTTGCACTGTTCACTACTCTGCTTCAGCCCTCAGGTCCCGTTTCCAGTTACCTGCCAGTTACCTGCCAGTTTCCTGCCAGATTGCTGTCTGATTCCTGCCTGTTATCCGCTTACCTGCTTGCTAGCCTGAGGTCCGACGGTCTGCCTTCCGACACCTGTCAGTCTGTCTATGGACCAGCTTGCCCGCTCACCTGGGAGCGCCCACCTGCTACCCGCCTGCTAGCCTACCTGGAGGTTCCGCCGTCACGTGCTGTGACCACCCGCCAGTCCAGAGACTCTTGCCCGCTCACCTGGGAGCGCTCATCTGCTACCTGTCTGCTAGCCTACCTGGAGGCTCCGCCGTCACGTGTTGTGACCACCTGCCAGTCCAGAGACTCTTGCCCGCTCACCTGGGAGCGCTCATCTGCTACCTGCCTGTTAGCCTACCTGGAGGCTCCGCCGTCACATGCTGTGACCACCTGCTTATCCAGAGACTCTCACCTGCTCACCTGGGAGCACACATCTGCCATCTGCCTGCTAGCCTACCTGGAGGCTCAGCCGTCACAGGTCGTACCTACCCTTTACCCAGAGACTGTCCCGGTCACTTGCCGTGACCTTCTGCCCGTTCACCCAGAGACTGCCCCGGTCACTTGTCGTGACCTCCTGCCCGTTCACCCAGAGACTGTCCCGGTCACTTGCCGTGACCTCCTGCCCGTTTACCCAGAGACTGTCCCGGTCACCTGCTGTGACTACCTGCCTGTCTTCCCTGGTCGCCACCCGCTTCCTTACAAGGACCGCCCCCTTGTATAAGTTGCTCAGAGGTTCCGCCTCCCAGACCCGTTACAGTTTGCTCGGGCCATGGAACCCGGTGGCACCCAAGCTCCCTCGCTCTCGGACCTTTGTCATGAACTGTCCCGTCAGAGGTCCCAACAGGAGTCCATCCTGAGTCACCTGCGGAATGTCAATTCTCGCCTGGACACTCTGACTGCTCCACCAGCAAAAACCGCTAGTGTCTTGACTCGCAACCCAGCAGCTCCGCTGCCCACCAATACCATGGTATCCTGCTCCGGACCCCGGCTTTCTGCACCTCCTCGCTTCGGAGTCGACTCCGCTCTGGCTCGGGGCTTCATAAACCAGTGCACCCTGCACTTTGAACTCCTGTCCCACCAGTTTAACTCCGACCGGGCCAAAGTAGCCTTCATCATGTCCCATCTCACGGGGGAGGCACTGGCTTGGCTAAATCCTCTATGGGAGAGAGGAGACCCCCTGGTGTCCGACTTGCCTGCCTTTCTCACGGCTTTCCGGAAAGTCTTCGAAGAACCCGGACGGAAGACCTCATCCGCATCGTCTCTGCTACGCCTCCGTCAGGGAAGTCTCACCGTGGGCCAATATGCCATACGGTTCCGTACCCTTGCCTCGGAGCTGGCCTGGGATAACGACGCTCTGGTGTCTGTCTTCTGGGAGGGTCTGTCCGGCCGTATTAAAGATGAACTCGCCGGTCGGGACATTCCTACCACTCTCGATGACTTAATAACTCTTGCCACCCGGATTGACCTACGGTTCCAGGAGCGTGCCAAAGAGGTCACCCGTGAGAGGAGGTTTCCACGTCTAGCTCCTACCTTCCAGAAACCCGTCACTCCCTCCGTTTCTCCCCAGGTACACTCTCCTGAGCCTATGCAGGTCGACCAGACCAAGATGGTCAAAACCCGTCAGGACTTACGCCGTGCCGAGGGGAGCTGCTTCTACTGTGGCAGCAAGGAGCACCGGATCCGTACCTGCCCGGAGAGGTCGGGAAACGCCTGTGTCTAGGTTCGCTCAGAGAGGTCGACCTAGACAAGAATAAATCCTCTCCATCTCTGCTGCTGTCAGTCTCAATTATCTGCGGGGAGAACCGTTTTTTCGAACTAGCCCAACTTGACTCTGGAGCAGCCGGGAATCTTATTTCACAGTCTCTGGTAGAAAAACACCGCATTCCCACCAAACCTCTGTCTGTACCCTTATCTGTCGCTGCCGTGGATGGGGGCCTCTTACCACGTCCCATCCAACTCATCACCGAATCCATTACTCTGCAGGTGGGAATGCTGCATTCTGAGAGCATCTCTTTTCATGTTCTGCCTGGACTCTCTCACGCCCTCTTACTAGGCCTACCTTGGCTCCAGAGACATGCACCCGTGCTTGACTGGAAGACCGGAGAAGTCCTTCGTTGGGGACAGGACTGCCATAAGACTTGTTTGGTTCCCGTTCATCCCGTCCGTCCTTCTCCTACCCCAACTAATCTACCTGGACTTCCGATTCCTTATTGGTCATTTGCTGATGTCTTTAATAAAAAGGAGGCAGAGACATTACCCCCTCATAGACCATACGACTGGCCTATCGACCTGTTACCCGGTACTACGCCTCCCTGTGGGCGTATTTACCCATTGTCCGCTGCTGAGACCCGGTCGATGTCCGAATATATTGAGGAGAATCTGGCCCGGGGATTCATCCGGAAATCTACCTCCCCGGCGGGAGCAGGCTTCTTTTTCGTTAAAAAGAAGGACGGCTCTCTCCGTCCCTGTATAGACTATAGAGGCCTTAACCAGATCACGGTGAAGAATAAGTACCCCCTTCCGCTCATTCCGGAGTTATTTGATCGTCTGAGGGGGGCTAGAATCTTAACCAAACTGGACCTCCGTGGGGCGTACAACCTGGTCCGTATCCGTCAGGGGGATGAATGGAAGACTGCATTCAACACCCGGGACGGCCACTATGAATATTTGGTAATGCCCTTTTGTCTCTGTAATGCTCCTGCCGTCTTTCAAGAGTTGGTCAATGACATTTTCCGGGACCTTCTCTACTCCTGCGTAGTGGTGTACCTGGACGACATCTTGGTCTTCTCTCCGGATCTCCAGAATCACC
This sequence comes from Phyllobates terribilis, assembly GCF_046119375.1. NCBI lineage: Eukaryota > Metazoa > Chordata > Amphibia > Anura > Dendrobatidae > Phyllobates > Phyllobates terribilis. Next base: position 201,778,592 of record NW_027362762.1, on the reverse strand, counting down.
GGAGGGATGTTCGTCAGGTCCTGCTCAGGCTCAGGCAGAATCACCTCTTCGCTAAATATGAGAAGTGCCTCTTTGAGCAGACCTCGCTTCCGTTTTTGGGCTACATTATTTCTCAGACCGGCCTCCGAATGGATCCAGAGAAGCTGTCTGCCATCGAGAAATGGCCTCGACCGGAGGGGTTGAAGGCTATTCAGCGGTTCCTGGGCTTCGCCAACTACTACCGCCTCTTCATACCGCACTTCTCTTCCCGGACTGCCCCAATTTCCGCGCTCACCCGTAAGGGCACTAATCCCAGAGAGTGGCCGCCCGAAGCAGAGGAGGCCTTTCTTTCCTTAAAACAGGCCTTCTCTTCCGCCCCGGTGCTGCATCGCCCGGACGGCAACAAGCAGTTCTTCCTGGAAGTTGACGCCTCCTCCTCTGGAGCCGGAGCGGTACTTACCCAAAAATCGTCTTCCGGGAGAATGGTAACTTGTGGCTTCTTCTCCAAACTCTTCTCCTCTTCTGAGCGCAACTATTCCATAGGAGACCGAGAGTTATTGGCCATCAAGCTGGCATTGGAGGAGTGGCGTTACCTACTCGAGGGGGGTCTTCACCCGGTAATAATCTACACTGACCACAAGAACTTGGCTTACCTCCAGCATGCCCAGAGACTTAACCCGCGCCAAGCCCGGTGGTCCTTGTTTTTTGCTCGCTTTGATTTTGTTCTTCATTTTCGCCCGGCTGACAAAAACATCAAAGCAGACGCCTTGTCCCGATCCTTTCTGGTGTCCGATCTCGAGGAAGAACCCAAACATATCATCGATCCCGCCAGAGTAATGCAAGTGGCTCCCGTGAGTCTAAATCGTCTCCCTCCCGGTAAGACGTTCGTTTCAGTACCTGATCGGGAGAAGATCCTTCACTGGGGCCATTCGTCTAAACTAGCTGGCCACGCCGGTCAGAAAAAGACCCTCCAGCTTATTACCCGGCAATACTGGTGGCCTACCCTGCACAAGGACGTAATAGACTTTGTTTCTGCCTGTGTGTCCTGCGCCCGCAACAAAGTCTCGAGACACCTGCCAGCCGGTCGCCTCCTTCCGCTTCCTGTGCCTGCTGCCCCCTGGCAGCATATTGCTATGGACTTCATAACTGATCTCCCCGTCTCTGCCGGTTGTACAGTCATTTCGGTGGTCGCTGACCGCTTTTCCAAGATGGCTCACTTTATTCCCCTGCCAGGCCTCCCGTCTGCACCCGAGCTGGCTAAAGACTTTATCCGCCACATCTTCCGTCTTCATGGCCTGCCCCTCCACATCGTGTCGGATCGTGGGGTACAGTTCACCTCACGTTTCTGGAGAGCCACTTGTAAATTGCTAGACGTCACCCTGGACTTCTCCTCCGCTTACCACCCACAGTCTAATGGTCAAGTGGAGCGGATCAATCAGATCCTGACCAGTTACCTCTGGCACTTCGTTAATACCCACCATTCTGACTGGGTGGATCTCCTGCCATGGGCCGAATTCTCTTACAACAATCACGAGAGCGAATCTTCCTCCAAATCCCCGTTTTTTGTAGTCTTCGGTCAGCATCCTCGGATCCCATTTCCCGTCTCCACCTCGGTGGATAATCCGGCTGCGGAATCTCTTGTTAACAAATTTTCCTCCTTGTGGGAGAGTACCCGGTCCGCACTCCTTCAATCGTCCGAGCGTATGAAAAGACATGCTGACAAAAAACGTCTGGATCCTCCTCAATTCCGTCCAGGGGATAAGGTCTGGCTCTCGTCCAAGTATGTCCGGCTCAAGATTCCTTCCTATAAGTTAGGGCCTCGGTTCATCGGTCCTCTGGAGGTCATCAGTCAGATCAACCCGGTGGCCTATAAATTGAAACTCCCGGCCAACTTGCGGATCCCTAACTCCTTCCATGTATCTCTCCGCAAACCCGTGGTACTTAACTCTTTTTCCAAGTCTACAGGTACGCCTCCTGCTCCGGTTTCCGCTGAAAACGAGTTTGAGGTAGAGAACATTCTGGCCACAAAAAGGGTAAGAGGAAAGACCTTTTTTCTAGTAGATTGGAAGGGGTTTGGTCCTGAAGAGAGAACGTGGGAGCCCCGGGAGAACATCCATGCCCCTCTCATCCTTGCTAAATTTCTGTCTGGCCTAAAAAAGGGGGGGCCTAAAGGGGGGGGTACTGTAGCGTCGGCGTCCCTGCTCTCTGCTAGGCAGGGACGCTGTTCCCCTCACCTCTCCGCTCCGAGCCCGGCGTCCTCCTCCCGCTCTGCTGGCAGCGCGCACTCCTTCCCGGCCACGGTGCTTAGGGTGCGCGCGCGCTCCCCCCCTCTTAAAGGGGCCGCGCGCGCCATCCTAAGGAGTCCCCGGCCAATGGCCGGAGGACTTCACCATATATAAGGCACCTCCTCCAAAATGGAGGTGCCTGAGCAATGTTGTTGCACTGTTCACTACTCTGCTTCAGCCCTCAGGTCCCGTTTCCAGTTACCTGCCAGATTGCTGTCTGATTCCTGCCTGTTATCCGCTTACCTGCTTGCTAGCCTGAGGTCCGACGGTCTGCCTTCCGACACCTGTCAGTCTGTCTATGGACCAGCTTGCCCGCTCACCTGGGAGCGCCCACCTGCTACCCGCCTGCTAGCCTACCTGGAGGTTCCGCCGTCACGTGCTGTGACCACCCGCCAGTCCAGAGACTCTTGCCCGCTCACCTGGGAGCGCTCATCTGCTACCTGTCTGCTAGCCTACCTGGAGGCTCCGCCGTCACGTGCTGTGACCACCTGCCAGTCCAGAGACTCTTGCCCGCTCACCTGGGAGCGCTCATCTGCTACCTGTCTGCTAGCCTACCTGGAGGCTCCGCCGTCACGTGCTGTGACCACCTGCCAGTCCAGAGACTCTTGCCCGCTCACCTGGGAGCGCTCATCTGCTACCTGCCTGTTAGCCTACCTGGAGGCTCCGCCGTCACATGCTGTGACCACCTGCTTATCCAGAGACTCTCACCTGCTCACCTGGGAGCACACATCTGCCATCTGCCTGCTAGCCTACCTGGAGGCTCAGCCGTCACAGGTCGTACCTACCCTTTACCCAGAGACTGTCCCGGTCACTTGCCGTGACCTTCTGCCCGTTCACCCAGAGACTGCCCCGGTCACTTGCCGTGACCTCCTGCCTGTTCACCCAGAGACTGTCCCGGTCACTTGCCGTGACCTCCTGCCCGTTCACCCAGAGACTGCCCCGGTCACTTGCTGAGACCTCCTGCCCGTTTACCCAGAGACTGTCCCGGTCACCTGCTGTGACTACCTGCCTGTCTTCCCTGGTCGCCACCCGCTTCCTTACAAGGACCGCCCCCTTGTATAAGTTGCTCAGAGGTTCCGCCTCCCAGACCCGTTACAAGTTTCATGCGCTATAGACGGTACTACCTGCACAGCTGTCATACCGTCTGTTCAGCGGGTATGGCCAGAGGACAGAGAGGAGGAGAGCATGGTCACTCATCCTCTTTGTGAGGACACGGAAGTCTTGCCTGTTAGTAGTCTGGCACGCATGGCTGAGTTTATGTTACGCTGCCTTTCCCATGACCCTCGCATACTCAAAATTTTGGGTGACAGTCATTACTGGTTGGTGACACTTCTAGACCCACGATACAAGGAGAACTCTATATCTCTTATTCCTGAGGCGGACAGGTCTACAAAAATGGGGCTGTACCAGAAGGCCCTTGTTGCGGAACTATTAAAAAAATTCCCATCTGAAAACGCTGGCGACAGAGGGCACACTTCATTGGACAACCAAGGAGTACAGGTGACAGAGACACAACTTCAATCCAGCAGAGGAAGGGGAACAAACACTGTCAATGTTCTGGGAGAGTTTTCTCAGCTCCTCCCATCGCACAAGCCCTGAGGCGCGGGCTACTATCACAAGGAGTGCAAAGTTTGGGAAGATGCTGAGGGAGTACCTTGCCGACTGTACCAATGTCCTCCGTGATTCCTCTGTGCCTTATAATTATTGGGTATCCAAGCTGGATACGTGGAATGAACTGGCTCTCTATGCCTTGGAGGTCCTGGCCTGCCCTGCCGCCAGCGTTTTATCAGAGCAGGTTTTTAGTGCCGCTGGTGGAATTATAACTGATAAGCGCATCCGCGCTGACTCTTATAAAAATGAACAAGGGCTGGATTGGGCCAGACTTCTCAACACCACCGAATGATAGCAGCGTAACATAAACTCAAATACAGTGTCTTTTCTTGGGAGGTGTATTCCCATGCACCTTTTCACACCCAGACATGGGTATATGCTTCCTGATTTTGGCTATTTGCTCTTGTCCTCCTCCTTCTCCTCATCCTCCACCACCATATCACCAGGGTGACCGTGGTCCATGATGCAACACCCACATAATTTTTTTAAAGGGTGTTTATGATGCCCGTAAAAAATTTTTTTTATACAGTATGTTCATGTATACCCCCCCAGGGGTAAATGTTTGTCAGCCCATACACTTAGTGCATGGGCATTACAAGTATAGGAGGCCCGCTCCTTTCTAATGGGAACATTTTTTTATGAGGCCCTCCTCCACGTCTCTTCCAAAGGGCATTGGAGTGCCTCCCAATTTTTGGCAGCCCTTGCATTCAAGGCATAGGCCAACACTATGGGAGACCCACTTCCTAATAATGGGAATATTTTTTTATGAGGCCCTCCTCTACGTCTCTTCCAAGGAGCATTGGAGTGCCTCCTAATTTTTGGCAACTCTTGCATTCACTGCATAGGCAAACATAATGGGAGACCCACTTCCTAATAATGGGAACTTTGTTTTCAGGAGGCCCTCTGACCTCCACGTCTCTTCCAAGGGGCATTGGAGTGCCTCCAAATTTTTGGCAACTCTTGCATTCACTGCATAGGCAAACAAAATGGGAAACCCACTTCCTAATAATGGGAACATTGTTTTCAGGAGGCCCTCTGACCTCCACGTCTCTTCCAAGGGGCATTGGAGTGTCTCCAAATTTTTGGCAGCTCTTGCATTCACTGCATAGGCAAACAAAATGGGAAACCCACTTCCTAATAATGGGAACGTTGTTTTCAGGAGGCCCTCTGACCTCCACGTCTCTTCCAAGGGGCAATAGAGTGCCTCCAAATTTTTGGCAACCCTTGCATTCACTGCATAGGCAAACACAATGGGAGACCTACTTCCTAATAATGGGAATATTGTTTTCAGGAGGCCCTCCTCTAAGTCTCTTCAAAGGGGTATTGGGGTGCATCCAAATTTTCAAAGTGGTATTGGGATGCGTCCAAATTTTGAGCAGCCCTGGCACTCACTGCATAGGCAATAACAGTATAGGAGACCCACTCTTTAGTAATGGGAACAATAAACATAGCCGGCTGATGGCTCTCTAAGAATAGTGAGGACCGACTGCTGGCCCTTTAAGAATAGTAAAGGCCACCTGATGGCCCTATAAAAATAGGCTTTGTGACTCTCAGAGTCCCTCCTTCATAAATGAAACATGATGTGTCTGATGGTATCTCACACACCACATGGCCAGATAAGGTTGTAAAATGTTAAAATGATATTTCCTGGTGAATGCATATGTCACGGTTGAAAGCAATGCAAAAGTGAAAAAACGCATCAAAAATGCTACATGTGAACATAGCCCAAGGTGTGGAGGAGCATTTTTGTTTTTGGTTATTTATTTTGCTTTATATACAAGTCATTACCCTGGAAAGGATGTTCCTTAACATATTTCCCAGGAAATTCCATTTTGGTTTCTTTTTGGTATGTTTTATTGTGAGTCTGTAAAAGTGGCGTAATACCTCTGACAACGTTGTTGACAGAAGTGACCTGGGAGTCAGAAATGCTTCCAAGGGTCTTCCCCATGCTGTTCCAATGTCATTTGAGCACTGTTCCCATCGATTTGGGCAATTTTTAGGCCCTCTGCAGACCGCCGGGGGGAGCCGCCTGAAAAATGCTTCCCATAGACTTACATTGGGCTCGTTGCTCGGGTCGAGCACTCGAGTATTCCAATGTGCTCGACCCGAGCATCGAGCACCCGAGCATTTTAGTGCTCGCTCATCACTAGTATACATCAGAAATATTATTTACCAATCCGACCAGAAAAAAAACCCTAACAAAGTCCAAGAAGAAACATAGATGCTGTCCTTGTCACACAAAGAATAAATGGCCGGTCAAGTGTCCGTGCAATTAAACCACAAAACATCCATTTACCTTATAGTCACGTTTGTATGGACATGGACTATCATGTGTGTGTGTGTGTATATATGTATATATATATATATAATATAATTTATCCTATATGGCCTGAACAGTTCTGTACTTAGCTTAATGGCATCTTCTTCTGACGCGTTTCCCCCTTTTTTGGTTATTCTGGGGTTCATCAGGGAATTCCTTCAATCAGGACAAGAAAAGGAGACCATAAGCCACACTGCTATTAGGATAACAGCTCACAGGTCCAGGTAATATGCCCCCACATAGCACCTACATACAGCATGAGTCCACACACTGCCCCTACATACTGTATGAGCCCTCATATAGCTTTCAGCCTGTAAGCTCGTCCTGGCACTTTGACTGACAGCTCCCACTGCAGTACATCATCAATGGTTCCTGGGATGAATAAAATCCATTTTTTTCCCCCATGGGCTGCACTGTCAGTACAGCTGTCTGACACCTTTCTAACACTATTACCCTGCAGATTAACCCTACATCTGTAGGTTAGTAGCGTTATCCAACATGGGAGATTCCCTTTAAAGGGGTTTTCTACTACTCAGACAGCCCCATCTCAATCTGTGTGTTCCCCCCTTGTAAAACAGCAGAATGTATACTTACTGCCGGTGCCGTCCCATCTGCACCGTTGGTACAGCACCAGTGGTGAGTATAAGTGCTGTTATTTTACAAGGGGGAAACACACATATTGAGATGGGGTTGTCTGAGTAGTGGAAAACCCCTTTAAAGGAGTTAACAGCAGCCGGTGGAGCTCAGCTCCACCCGTGGCTGCGAGAGACCGATCCTGGTTGTAACTGCGCCCTATTACTGACAGCCCGCTCAGCATTGGAGCCGGCTGTCAGTCAGTGCAGGGGCGCAGTTACAGCTGCCGATCACTATGCACTGAGCAGTTACTGAAGCCGCCCAGCAGCAACTCTATGACTGAAAGTCTGAGGCTGCCGGGAGGATGAAAGTTGATTTCCTCCAGGCCGCTGGGCTCTAAGGGTTCATAAAAAATCGGATTGCATTCGGTCCAATGTTAATCAATGATTCTGTGCTCATATGTGTTTTTTTTTTCAGCTCTGATCAGATCAAGACCAGACTGAAAAAAACCTGCAGCATGCTGCGATTGAATACGAAATTTGGATCACATGCACCCATAAAAGTCTATGGGTACGTGTGAAACATCGCACTGCACTTGGATATCACACGAGTACAGTGCGATTCTCCCGGATGCCAGAAACAGAGGAGATGGAGAAATTACTTTCTCCATCTTCTCTGCTGTTATTCTCTCATATGAGAGGATCGGAGCACGGAGCACTGACACTTGGCTCAGGCTCGCAGCAGAGCAGGAGCCGAGTGTCATTAGCATATCGCATCGGATGCCATACGCTAATGTGTCTGTAGCCTAAGTGGTGGTCGCATGATTTCAGAACGCTATTAGCCTGCAGATTAACCCTATATCTGCAGGTTAATAGTGTATATTTTACTAGACAGTTTCCCTTTAAAGGACTTCTCGTTTCCTAACATTAGCCCGCAGTCACTCTATGTGACTGCAGACAATGAAACAGTGACAGTAGTATATTTGTGAAGGAGAATTTGCAGTGGCGCTCTATATCTAAGGACTAGCGGCCTTTTATGGTACGTGCCCACAATCCGTGAAAGCAGCGTTTTGGACGCAGCTCACTTGCTCTGCATCCAAAATGCTGCATTCTATATTACAAGTACAGAGGATGGAATTTATAGAAATCCCATGCCCTCTGTGTTTTTTGTTGACCGCTGCTTAAACTCAGCGGCGGCGTGGTTTTACGAGCCTCAGCATGTTAATTATCTGCAGCGGAGACGCTGGTTTCAGCAACAGTTTCCCCAATAGAATGTATAGGGTGCTTTAATTCAACATGTGTTCAATGAACACATGCGGATTTACCTGCTGATTGGACACAGCGAAAATACGCTGTGTCCAAAGCGCTGATATAGCCTGATCATGGGCACATACTCTTATTGTTGTGTATAAAATGTGGGGGATGGGAGTATACTGAAAATACATGGGGCAAATGCCACTGCACACTATGTGCCTTGGAAATTTTGCTTGTATCATACAACCCTTGGTAAAAATTATGGAATCACCGGGCTCGGAGGATGTTCATTCAGTTGTTTAATGTTGTTGAAAAAAAGCAGATCACAGACGTGGCACAAAACTAAAGTCATTTCAAATGGCAACTTTAGGGCTTTAAGAAACACTAGAAGAAATGAAGATTAAAAATGTGGTACTCAGTAAGGGTAATTTTTTTCAGACCAAGCAGAGGGAAAAAATTATGGAATTACTCAATTCTGAGGAAAAAATTATGGAATCATGAAAAACAAACACACAAAAGAACACTCCAATACATCACTAGTATTTTGTTGCACCACCTCTGGCTTTAATAACAGCTTGCAGTCTCTGAGGCATGGATTTAATGAGTGACAAACAGTACTCTAAATCAATCTGGCTCCAAATTTTTCTGATTGCTGTTGCCAGATCAGCTTTGCAGGTTGGAGCCTTGTCATGGACCATTTTCTTCAACTTCCACCAAAGATTTTCAATTGGATTGAGATCCGGACTATTTGCAGGCCATGACATTGACCTTATGTGTCTTCTTTCAAGGAATGTTTTCACAGTTTTTGCTCTATGGCAGGATGCATTATCATCTTGAAAAATGATGATCATCCCCAAACATCCTTTCAATTGATGGGATAAGAAAACTGTCCAAAATATCAATTTAAACGTGGGCATTTATTGAAGATGTAATGAGAGCCATCTCCCCAGTGCCTTTACCTGACATGCAGCCCCATATCATCAATGACTGTGGAAATTTGCATGTTCTCTTCATGCAGTCATCTTTATAAATCTTATTGGAACGGCACCAAACAAAAGTTCCAGCATCATCACCTTGCCCAATGCAGATTCGCGATTCATCACTGAATATGACTTTCATCCAGTCATCCACAGTCCACGATTGCTTTTCCTTAGCCCATTGCAACCTTGTTTTTTTCTATTTAGGTGTTAATGATGGCTTATATTTAGCTTTTCTGTATGTAAATCCCATTTCCTTTAGGCGGTTTCTTACAGTTCGGTCACAGACATTGACTCCAGTTCCTCCCATTCGTTCCTCATTTGTTTTGTTGTGCATTTCCTGTTTTGGAGACATATTGCTTTAAGTTTCTGTTCTTGACGCTTTGATGTCTTCCTTGGTCTACCAGTATGTTTGCCTTTAACAACCTTCCCATGTTGTTTGTATTTGGTCCAGATTTTAGACACAGCTGACTGTGAACAACCAACATCTTTTGCAACATTAAATTATGGAATCACCCTGTAAATTTTCATTTCCAAAACTAACACCTGCATCAAATTATATCTGCTCGTTAGTCTGCATCTAAAAAGGAGTGATAACACCTTGGAGAGCTGTTGCACCAAGTGGACTGACATGAATCATGGCTCCAACACGAGAGATGTCAATGAAAGAAAGGAGATGATTATCAAACTCTTAAAAGAAGGTAAATCATCATGCAATGTTGCAAAAGATGTTGGTTGTTCACAGTCAGCTGTGTCTAAAATCTGGACCAAATACAAACAACATGGGAAGGTTGTTAAAGGCAAACATACTGGTAGACCAAGGAAGACATCAAAGCGTCAAGACCGGAAACTTAAAGCAATATGTCTCCAAAACAGGAAATGCACAACAAAACAAATGAGGAATGAATGGGAGGAAACTGGAATCAATGTCTGTGACCGAACTGTAAGAAACCACCTAAAGGAAATGGGATTTACATACAGAAAAGCTAAACATAAGCCATCATTAACACCTAAATAGAAAAACACAAGGTTGCAATGGGCTAAGGAAAAGCAATCGTGGACTGTGGATGACTGGATGAAAGTCATATTCAGTGATGAATCGCGAATCTGCATTGGGCAAGGTGATGATGTTGGAACTTTTGTTTGGTGCCGTTCCAATGAGATTTATAAAGATGACTGCATGAAGAGAACATGCACATTTCTACAGTCATTGATGATATGGGGCTGCATGTCAGGTAAAGGCACTGGGGAGATGGCTGTCATTACATCTTCAATAAATGCCCAAGTTTACATTGATATTTTGGACAGTTTTCTTATCCCATCAATTGAAAGGATGTTTGGGGATGATGACATCATTTTTCAAGATGATAATGCATCCTGCCATAGAGCAAAAACTGTGAAAACATTCCTTGAAAGAAGACACATAAGGTCAATGTCATGGCCTGCAAATAGTCCGGATCTCAATCCAATTGAAAATCTTTGGTGGAAGTTGAAGAAAATGGTCCATGACAAGGCTCCAACCTGCAAAGCTGATCTGGCAACAGCAATCAGAGAAATTTGGAGCCAGATTGATGAAGAGTACTGTTTGTCACTCATTAAGTCCATGCCTCAGAGACTGCAAGCTTTTATTAAATCCAGAGATGGTGCAACAAAATACTAGTGATGTATTGGAGTGTTCTTTTGTGTGTTTGTTTTTCATGCTTCCATAATTTTTTCCTCAGAATTGAGTAATTCCATAATTTTTTCCCTCTGCTTGGTCTGAAAAAAATTACCCTTACTGAGTACCACATTTTTAATCTTGATTTCTTTTAGTGTTTCTTAAAGCCCTAAAGTTGTCATTTGAAATGACTTTAGTTTTGTGCCATGTCTGTGATCTGCTTTTTTTCAACAACATTAAACAACTGAATGAACATCCTCCGAGCCCGGTGATTCCATAATTTTTGCCAGGGGTTGTATATATAAATGCATAATGCAAGCAAAATTTCCAAAGTGGAGGGGCACATTTACCCCATGTAGTCTCAGTATACTCCCATCCCCTACATTTTAAAAATGAAACTAATGGCCCCTCCAGCACTTTTACACAGAACGCTGCTGCTTGCTACCACTGCCTGTCTGACACATGGCCCACATTATACATACTTTAAATAGTAACAGATGAGCAACGGCTACAGGAGGAGCGAAGGAGGAGGGAATCCAGGAGGAGCAGGAGCAGCAGCTTGTCTCCAGTCTTCAGGCGCGGGAGTCGACAGAGCCACCATCAACACAAGCAGAATCTCCTCTTTGGTAGGCGTGGCTTCAGCCGCAGCTCCCGCTTTCTGTATGTTGGGTACGTCCTGCCAGACGTCATGCGGCAGGGCGGGCCCAGCATAAGGGACCTGCGGCCGCAGCGCTTACAATACATACGGATTATAATGGGGGCAATTAGTTCTTGGACCATGGGCTCCCCCGGAGCCCCGGGCGGTAGCCCAGATTGCCCTCATTATAATCCGCCTATGGGTGAAAGTTTATAATATGTAGGGGCCTTGTGAAATTATATATCTGCAATATTACTATTCTATCTACAGTGCCTACAAGTAGTATTCAACCCCCTGCAGATTTAGCTGGTTGACACATGCGGAATTAACTTGGCATTGTGACATTTGTACTGTAGATCAGCCTGGAAGTGGGAAATGCACTGCAGCAAATTTTTTTTTTTTTTTTAAAAACGTTAAAAGTTAATTCAGAGTGTCATTTATTATTCAACCCCTCAAACCACAAGAATTCTGTTTGGTCCCCCTAAAGTATTAAGAAGTAGTTCAGGCACCAAGAATAATGAGCTTCACATGTGTGGATTAAAGATCTCTTTTGCCAGCCTTTTCTGACTATTTAAGACCCTCCCCAAACTTGTGAACAGCACTCAGACATGGTCAACATGGGAAAGACAAAGGAGCATTCCAAGGCCATCAGAGACAAGATCGTGGAGGGTCACAAGGCTGGCAAGGGGTACAAAACCCTTTACAAGGAGTTGGGCCTACCTGTCTCCACTGTTGGGAGCATCATCCGTAAGTGGAAGGCTTATGGAACTACTGTTAGCCTTCCACGGCCTGGACAGCCTTTGAAAGTGTCCTCCCGTGCCGAGGCCAGGCTTGTCCGAAGAGTCAAGGCTAACCCAAGGACAACAAGGAAGGAGCTCCGGGAAGATCTCATGGCAGTGGGGACATTGGTTTCAGTCAATACCATAAGTAATGTACTCCACCGCAATGGTCTCCGTTCCAGACGAGCCCGTAAGGTACCTTTACTTTCAAAGCGTCATGTCAAGGCTCGTCTACAGTTTGCTCATGATCACTTGGAGGACTCTGAGACAGACTGGTTCAAGGTTCTATGGTCTGATGAGACCAAGATCGAGATCTTTGGTGCCAACCACACACGTGACGTTTGGAGACTGGATGGCACTGCATACGACCACAAGAATACCATCCCTACAGTCAAGCATGGTGGTGGCAGCATCATGCTGTGGGGCTGTTTCTCAGCCAAGGGGCCTGGCCATCTGGTCCGCATCCATGGGAAGATGGATAGCACGGCCTACCTGGAGATTTTGGCCAAGAACCTCCGCTCCTCCATCAAGGATCTTAAGATGGGTCGTAATTTCATCTTCCAACAAGACAACGACCCAAAGCACACAGCCAAGAAAACCAAGGCCTGGTTCAAGAGGGAAAAAGTCAAGGTGTTGGAGTGGCCTAGTCAGTCTCCTGACCTTAACCCTATTGAAAACTTGTGGAAGGAGCTCAAGAATAAAGTCCACATGAGACACCCAAAGAACCTAGATAACTTGGAGAAGATCTGCATGGAGGAGTGGGCCAAGATAACTCCACAGACCTGTGTCGGCCTGATCAGGTCTTATAAAAGTCGATTATTAGCTGTAATTGCAAACAAGGGTTATTCCACAAAATATTAAACATAGGGGTTGTATAATAATTGACCCACACTTTTATGTTTAAAATTTAATAAAATTAAACTGAGCAACATAACTTTTTGGTTTGTAAGATTTATGCTTCTGTTCATAAAACCTACTCTCGTTTGCAGTTTGAAGGCTCTAACTTATTTGCATCTTATCAAACCAGCTAAATCTGCAGGGGGTTGAATACTACTTGTAGGCACTGTATCTAGCTATCTATCTATTGATCTATTCAATCTATTTATATATCTATTGTATATCTACTATCTTTCTATCATCTATCTATCTATCTATCTATCTATCTATATCTTTATATAAGATTGCTTTATTAGTTTTGTAAATTAGCTTTAAGTTACATACAGTATTATAGTATGTAAAAGACGATGTTAAAAACGCATTGCATACAGATGCATATGCATGTCATACGAATGCTAGGCGAGAAAAAAACGCACACTTGCATTTGCACTCGCATGACAAACGAAGTGACATACACATGACACTCGTCCCACTTTTCGGTATTAGAATCAGAGCGATTTATTAAACGATAGTGGGAGCCAGGCCTTAGTCGTATACTCTACAAATCTGGCTTTTAAGGAAGAGTGGCAAGTAGAAAGCCATTTTTTTAAAGCACATCATAAGAAGTTCAGTTTGCAATTTACAAATAGCCATGTAAGGGACACAGCTAGCATATGGAAGAAAGTGCTCTGGTCAGATAAGACCAAAGTAGAACTTTTTGGGCTAAGTGCTAAACGGTATGTGTAGAGAAAAACCAAAACTGCTCATCACCCTGAAAACATCATCCCCGCCATCAACTATGGTGGTAGCAGCTTCATGCTGTGGTGATGCATTTCTTCAGCAGAGGCGGGAAGCTGATTAGAGTTGATGGAAAGATGGATGGAGCTAAATATAGGGCAATCCTGGAGGAAAACCTGTTAGAAGCTGCAAAAGTCTGGAGACGGGGTAGGTTCACCTTCCAGCAGGAAAACAACCCTAAACATACTGCCAGAGCTACACTGGAATTGATTTGATCAAAGCATATTCATATATGTGAATGGCCCCTTCACAGTCCCGACCTAAATCCCATTGAGAATCTACGACAAGACTTGAACATTGCTGTTCACAGACGCCTCCATCTATTCTCACTGAGCTAGAGCTAGTATGCAAAGAAGAATGGGCAAAAATGTAAGCCTCTAGGTGTGCAAAGCTAGTAAAGACATACCGCAAAAGACTTGCAGCTGTAATTGCAGCAAAAGGTGGTCCTAAAAAGTATTAACTCACTGGGACTGAATACAAATGCATGCCACAATTTTCAGATTTATATTTTTAAAATAATTAGAAATAAATATATAATTTCCTTTACACCTCATAAATATTTGCTATTTCATGTTGGTATATCACATAAAATCACAATAAAATATGTAGGTGTAATGTGAAAAAATGTGGAAAAGTTCACAGGGTAGGAATATGTTTTCAAGGCACTGCATAACATAAAAACCCCAATTTAGTAGTTATAAGGAACACACTGCCCTCTTCTAAATGCTACAGATTCTTTTCTATTTTTCCTACTTACAGCTGTTTTTAGAGGAGCTGGTTGACAATATATGACTGCCATTAATATTATTTTATTTATTTATGTATTACTTATATAGCACCATTAATTCCACAGCACTTTACAGACATTATTGGCACTGTCATCATTGGGGCTCACAATCTAGATTCTCCATCAGTATGTCTTTGGAGTGTTTAGGTTGAAAACGAAGAACCCAGGGGAAACTCACGTAAACATGGGGAGAACATACAAACTCCTTGCAGATGTTGTCATTGGTGGGATTTGAACTCAGGACTAGTGTTGAGCCACCCCCGTAGTGTTCGAGTTCGGTTCGGTTCGTCGAACACCCGTGTGTTCGCCGAACTGTTCGTCAAACTGTTCGTCGAACACCTTCGAACACCGTTAAAACCAATGGCAGGCAAACAAAAACACATAGAAACACATAGAAAACACCTTCAAAGGTGTCCAAAAGCTGACAAACTGCTCAGAAGACACAACTAACACATGGAAAAGTGACAAGTACATATAGTCATGCGAAAAGAAAAGAGGTGGAGGAGTAAAAGGAGGGGGAGACACAGATATAGGCATGTCATGCCCTTCTAAAATCCAAAAAGTGAGAAGCCGAGACGGCCAGTCCGCTCCTGCCCGTGCCACCTCCGTGTCGCCGGGTTTGTGCCAGAGCCGCGGTGAACCCTGACGGCCAGCCCCCCTCTCCCAATACTGGTGCCTGTCCGCTGGTGGGTCGAGAGAGCCCCCCTGTGGTGGAGGCAGCTCTAAGCTTTTTAATTTAAATTGTCCCTCTAATTTGAATGAATACACTTTAAATCCATTTACAAGGATCTATTGGAGGGCAAGTCTCATGCCAGCTGCCGCGTAATTCCAGCTCCAGTAGCGTCCACTAAAGCTGCTGCAGTTAAAAAGCTTTTATAAGGATCGAGCTCGGCTGTCCACCGCAAGGCATCCTAGTGCCAGTCCCAGCCCCTATGCCTTGGGGTGCCTCCTGATGCTCTTCACTAAGTATCCCGTGGTCCCGAAGCATTTCCTTTGAAAAAATTAAGTGTCCAAACTACAGGTGGTGTAGCTTGCTTAACAGCCGGGATAATCCGCTGACTAGCAGACACTGCTACTAGGCACAAAGTATTTCCTGGGCTAGATGCAGTTAAAAATTTGTAAGTAGATACTCTCGTTGGATGCTGAGAAAGCATTCCATAGAGTCTCCTGGCACGCCATATATGATTCTCTTAAAAAGCTTGGGGTAGGGGTCTAGGGGACCCTTTTATAGCCAAAATCACGGCCCTGTATCACAATACGTCACCTAGGCTGAAGATAAATGGAACTGTAGCACCGAGGGCTCGGTTGCTACAGACGTATTGCACCTCACCCAGAGGTGTGATATCTCACTCTCAGATAAGGATGGAGTGTGGATCAGGACCCGACACCTGCATGCATTACACCACATTGCCGTGGGGCAGGGCGACCAATATGCCCCTGAGATGGGCACGACAGTCCCTGTCCCTGGCTGGAGTGGGGGGAGGGAACACTGAGGAAGGAGAACCCTGCAGTGCAGGAGCAGGGAGGAAGCAGTTCCTGGGTGCATTGAGAAGGGAGTATAAAAGGTGGGCACCATCTTAGTTCAGTGCAGAGAAGTCTGAGCAGAAGTGGCAGGGAGCAGGGGCTCTGCATGAGCTCTGCTCCGGAGGCGGGCCTAGTAACAGAGGCCCAGGCCTGCAAGAGGGAGAAGGAAGGAAGAGGAGCGGAGAAGGCTCCAGGAACGAGGAATGAAGGGATCCCAGGGGTGCGGACGGGCGAGTCGCCACCGCACGCCCGAATCCACCTGCGTGGAGGGGTCAGGCCAAAGGGGGAGACCGGTCCCCGAACTAGTGGAGGCAGGAAACGACCCTCAGCTAGAAACCGGAGGCTCTGACATTTTATGTGGCGCAGCCCCTTGCTCCACCCGCTAGGAAGGCACCACATAGGGTCAGGGAAACTGGCACCAAGTTTACCAAGAGGAGGCCCGAGGCAGCCGGACAGAAGTGTTGGTAAGAAAGGCCAGACAAAGGACACACAAAGGGGGTCCTGTGAAGCGCTCCAAAGTTATCTGGGAGTTGTCTGAGCCCCTCACCTGGTGAGCACAGTACGACGTGGGCAGCCGTTACCTGCAGACGTGGTCTGGATAATAAGAACTGTGAGTAAAGGCCCTGAACTGCATCACTGACTCCGTGTCGTTACTGCTGCTGCCCTGCACCATCACCCCCATCCTCCGCATACACTGCCCTGAGGCTATACTCCTCCCGTGGGGAGTTATGCTACGCTCTGCTGCACCCACAACACCAGCCTTAGCCGTCTGCCCTGTAGCGGCGGTTCACTCTGACCGCAATCCACGGGTGGCGTAGTCGGACATTTAAACATCAAAACCACATAAATAGTTCCGCCACTGGTTTGACCGCCCTGAGCCACGGAACCGGATCGCCGCCACGAAGACTACAACCACCAGCATCCACCAAAAAGGGTCCGGCTCCGGGTGTCCCAAGGCCCAGGGGGTGCGTCAGAACATTTTCATCACCTTTCACAATCACCAATGGGACAAGGCAGGGATGTCCTCTGTCCCCTCTCTTATACATCCTAGTGACGGAGCACCTGCTCTCATCAATTCGCCATAACCCCAATATTAGGTGGATTGAGGTGGGAGGCACCGAGTACAAGTGCTCTCTATTTGCTGATGATGTCCTAGTATATATCACTCAATCACATATATCCATCCCTGCTGTTATGGCTGAAATAGATCACTTTGTTACATGGTAAAATTTTAAAATCAATGCAGCGAAGTCTGAGGCCCTCGATGTCTCCCTCCCTAAATCCATATAGGATTCCATCCAGTCCAACTTTCCCTTTGCCTGGCCCTCACAGGGTATCAAATACTTAGGAATTCCTATTCATAGAGACCTCTCCCATCTATGTTATCTTAATTTTGGGCCCTTTATTGAACAATTCCATATAGACCACGGTTGGCAAGTTAGAACTGTAAGATTCACTACGTGAACCACTGGTGTTTTGTGGAAAAGCACATGTACACCGCGTTCCAAATTATTATGCAAAAAGTGTTTAGGAGTGATAAGGGAAGAATTTGTTTGTTTGTCAGTTAAACTCATTGATGGTGATGTGTGTCAGGGCTCTTTATATCACTGTAAGCAATTGCAGACACCTGTGCTAATTAGTTTGGCAGGTGTGTCCAATGAAAGGCAAGACTACTTAAGAAGGCTCTCTCACATTATTAAGCAGCCTACATTTTCTGCCAAAATGGGAAAGAAAAAGGATGTGTCGGCTGCTGAGAAGCAACAAATTGTGGAGTGTTTAGGTCAAGGCATGACTACAATCAACATTGTGCGATGATCAGGATGAAGTGTCTTGGCAATCAAGAAGTATGTAGCTGATTCACGGTACACACGTGTGCGTGCTGATAAGGGCAAATTGAGGACTCTTTCCTACAGGCAATTACGTCAGGTTGAAACAGCAGCGGCAAAAAAGCCTTGTCATAGCAGCAGACAAGTTTTTGAAGCTGCTTGTGCCTCCAACGTCCCCCGAACAACAAGATGCAGGGTCCTTCAGAGGTTTGCAGCTGTGCATATGCCATCCTGTCGACCTCCTCTATCCACTTCACACAAGCAGAAACGGCTCCAGTGGGCCAAACATTACATGAAGACTGATTTCAAAACTGTTTTGTTCACGGATGAGTGCCGTGCAGCGCTCGATGGTCCAGATGAATGGAGTGGAGGATGGCTGGTTGATGGACACCGCACGCAAACACGGCTACAGCGCCAACAAGGAGGAGGTGGAGTAATGTTTTGGGCTGGAATCATGGGGAGAGAGATTGTCGGCCCCTTTAGGATCCCTGAAGGCGCTAAAGATGAACTCCATAATGTATGTGGATTTTCTCAAACAGCACTTCCTGCCATGGTTCAAGAAGAAGAACCGTGTATTTCACAGCAAGATCATTTTTCTGCATGATAATGCACCATCTCATGCTGCACATAAAACATCTGCATCTCTGGCTGATATGGGCATAAAAGGGGACAAACTTATGGTGTGACCCCCATGCTCCCCTGACCTCTACCCCATTCAGAACCTTTGGAGCATCATTAAAAGGAGTGTCTATGATGGCGGGAGGCAGTTCACATCTAAGCAACAGCTCTGGGAGGGTATTCTGTCCTCATGCAAAACAATTGAAGCAGAAACCATCCAAAACCTGACAAATTCAATGGACGAGAGAGTTCAGAAGCTCCTTTCGAAGAAGGGGTCCTATGTGAAAATGTAACATCACCTAGAATAAAGTTTTGAGTTGAAAACTGTTTGATTTCAGTTTCTAACAACCTGCTAATGCTTATAATTTCAAAAATGACCATTTTTTTGGTCTTTATTAAAATGAAAAGGTTGATCGAAAAGTTTGGGGGATCTAAGAGTGTGGCAACCCAGTAGTCATGATTACTTCGAATTCTGACAATATGAGGGTCATGCTGCAGGTAGTGCAGCAAGAAGGCACTTATGTGTCTTGCGCATCTCGGAGCCCCAAAATTATTTTCCGGGCTAGATGCAGCTAAAAATTATTTTTAATTTTAAAGCTGGTGAAGCTTATTATAGATGGCCTAATAGGATCAGTGCTGCACACTGCTACAAAGCCCAAATTATTTTCCAGTCAAGATACAGATAAACATGATTAGTAATTTGAAAGCTTAAAACGGTTGGTAGGGTGATTTTAACCAATCATCAAGCTTTTACTCTCCCCAGGATGACACAGGGGTAGAAAAGTCGTTTCGGATCCATGATTTGTTCATCTTTATGAACGTGAGTCTGTCTACATTATCAGTGGAGAGCCGCGTGCGCTTATCTGTCAGCACACCACCAGCAGCGCTGAACACACGTTCAGACAGAACGCTGGCTGCGGGGCATGACAAGATCTCCAAGGCGTAAGTGGCTAGCTCCGGCCATTTATCCAGATTGGAAGCCCAAAAAGAGCAAGGGTCCAGTGACACAGTCGTGGCTTCAATGTTTACTTGGAGATACTCCTGTACCATCGTCTCTAGGCGTTGACTATGTGTCAGACTTCTTGTCTCCTGTGGCCTTGCAAAGGATGGGCTAAAAAAGTGGTGAAATGATTCCGCAAAATTGATGTTACCAGCAGATACTGTGGTTCTGTTACGGTTTGAGTGCTGAACACTTGACGGTCCCACGGTTGGCAAGTTGGAACTGTGAGATTCACTACGTGCACCACTGGTATTTTGTGGAAAAGCACATGTAAGATTCTGCAACAGTCTCTGCTGATACTCCTGCATGCGTGCATCCCTTTCTATGGCAGGAATAATTTCTGCAAATTTACTTTTGTACCGGGGATCTAACAGTGTGGCAACCCAGTAGTCAGGATTATTTCTAATTCTCACAATTCGAGGGTCATGTTGCAGGTAGTGCAGCAAGAAGGCACTCATGTGTGTTGCGCATCCAGGAGCACCAAGTCCCTGTTGTGTTGGTGGCGAGGTAGCAATCATGCTTCCTTCCTCTGTCCTCTCCCCCCAACCTCGCACAACAGAAATGTGATCAAGGTCTCCCTCATCTGATGAGTCTTCCATCAGTTCGTCCTCCACTTCTTCCTGGGCTCCTGCACCTTCCTCACTAGTTTGGCTGCTACCATGCGCCCTGGTAAAATCATCTCCCCCACCCTCACATGCCTGCCGCCTTGGTGCTGCCGACCGTCTGGACCTTGCAGATGTTAGCCCTTCCGCATACAACTCCTCCTCCTCTACTTCCTCCACCTCCTCTTGTGCCACCACCTGACTCCGAATTCTGTTTAACATGTGCTCCAGCATGTAAATCACCGGAATAGTCATGCTGATAATGGCATCGTCAGCACTAAACATCTTCGTCGCCATTTCAAAACTGTGCAGAAGGGTGCATAGGTCCCTGATCTGAGACCACTCCTCCAGCGTGATTTGCCCCACCTCTGAATCTCGTTGGCCCAGGCTATACGTCAGAACGTATTGCACCAGGGCTTGTCGGTGCTGCCACAGTCGCTGCAACATGTGCAGAGTTGAATTCCACCGGGTAGGCACATCGCATTTTAGCCGGTGAAGTGGCAGGCCCAACGACTTCTGTAGAGATGTAAGTCGCTGAGCTGCGGGATGCGAACGGCGGAAGTGAGCACACAGCGACCGTGCCCTCTGCAGAAGGCCATCTAGTCTGGGATAGTGGGCTAAAAATTGCTGGACAACCAGGTTCAACACGTGAGCCATACAAGGCACGTGTGTGACATTGCCCCGGCGAAGGGCCGCACCCAGGTTTGCAGCATTGTCGCACACGGCCTTCCCTGGTTTCAGGTCCAGTGGAGACAACCATTCATGAAATTGGTTCTCCAGAGCTGACCACAACTCCTCAGCTGTGTGACTCACATTTCCCAGACATTTCAATGTAAAAACCGCCTGATGACGTTGAGCCCTACTGCCAGCATAGTAAGGAGGTGTGCAGGATCCCTTCTGCGCAGTTAGAAAGCTTGTGGCATGACCAGACAGGCTTTGGGTGCAGGTGGAAGACCGAGAGGAGGTTGAGGAGGCAGAAGCAGTGGTGGAACTTTGACATAAAGAGGATTGACGCACAACTCGTGGGGACGGCAAGACTTGGACAGCAGCCCCTTGTCCTGCTGTCACCATAGTTACCCAGTGCCCAGTCAGCGACATGTAACGCCCCTGTCCATGCCTACTCGTCCAAGTGTCTGTGGTGAAATGCACCCTGTCACACACAGAGTTTCTCAAAGAAGCGGTGATGTTGTGTGCGACATGCTGGTGGAGCGCAGGCACACCTTTCTTTGAGAAGTAGTGCCGACTGGGCATCTGGTACTGGGGCACTGCGACGGACATAAGGTCTCGAAAATCCTCTGTGTCCACCAGGCGGAAAGGCAGCATTTCTGTAGCCAAGAGCTTGCAGATGGTGAAATTCAACCTCTTAGCTTTCTCATGGCTAGGAGGAAATGGTCTTTTACTTGTCCACATCTGAGGGACCGAGGGCTGGCTATTGTGCTTAGACGGGGTTGATAAGGGTGTCCCCGGCAAACTGCAGGTCTGTGAGGAAGATGCAGGCGGACATGTTAGGTTGCCTTGATCCAAAGGTGGTGCTATCGATGTCGGACAGCGCTCAAGACCAGCTGGTGTTACCACCTCCAAAGAAAATGATGACCTGCCAATCACGCTGGCTGTTGCGGGTAAAGAGGTGGCAGGTCTGCGCCCCAAAACAGGTGTGACTGCTGTCCCCCCAGTCACAGAGGATGAAGAGGCCGCGGATGCACAAGATATGGCAGACGGTGGTTGGCCCGGCCGGCTAGACCGCATTGTAGCACACTGAGCTTCCCACTGCAACTTATGCTTCATGTCCATGTGCCGGTTCATGCATGAAGTACTCAAACTATGTATTTTTTGGCCTCTACTTAGCTTTTGCTGACAAATGTTACAGATAACACGAGTTGGGTCATCTTTATCGATCTGAAAAAATGCCCAGGCTATGCAAGGCTTAGCACCCATGCGACCTGAAGAGCCACCACGACTTGTGGTGAGAGGCAGAGTTGTGTTTGAGGATGCAGTTGTTGACGTGCTTCCAGTACTACGTCTCTGTCCAGGAAGGCGCAACCTGACCTCGTCGTCACTAGCATCTTCCTCCACCTCCTCTGCTGACCTCATCTCTTGGCTGACTGTGGGTTGACAGTAAGTGGGATCTCCGACCTCATCATCATCACCCTGTGCGTTATCACACCCGTCGTCCTCAGAGCCAACCTGTTCCTGCCCTGACAAAAAACTAAAGTTGTCGCTCCAATCAGGTATTTGAGTCTTATCATCGTCTTCCTCATTGTCTCCACCAACAGGAGTTACAGTTTGGGAATGAGGGTCTACATTATGGTCAGAACCTTCTGCGTCTGGTCCTGGATCCGACTCATAAAGATTCTGGGCATCAGTGCAGATCATTTCCTCGTCTGGATTCACAGAAGCGCTGGAGTCGACCTCTGATTCCCAGGCTATAGTATGAGTAAACAGCTCTGCAGACTCAACCATCTGTTCTACCTCATACTCAGACGGGCAGCTGGAGATTTGGGAGCTGTGAGGAAGCAAGTGCGATTTGGGTGACACCTTTGAGGACTGGAGTATTTGTGATGTTGAAGTTGATGTGGAGGAGAGCCCACTTAAAGGAGCACTTGATATCCGTTGAAGCACCTGCTGTTTTTGTGCCTCATCTGGAATTTGTAGCGATTGGCGTGGCCGTAAGAAAGGGATCTTATCACATTGTCCGCTAAAAGAAGTAGACATTTTAGTTTGGCTGGAAGATGGTCTTTCTTCTGCACCTACCCCACGGACACAACCTTTTTTCCCCTTCCCAACACGCCTTTTCCCCTTTCCACCAGCAGCAGGCCTTTTTCCACTCATTTTGGTGGTTAACTAATTCACAACTCTGGAGTTGTTTGCACAAAAAAACAATGGATGGTAACCGAGCAGAGCTGAGTGGCCAAACTGTGGTATTAGGCCAAAACTATTGGCTGGGTTAGATGCAGAAAAAAATTATTTTTAATTTGCAACCTGATGGAGGTCAGTATAGATGGACTAATAGACCAAGTCCCACACACCGCTAGAAGCCCAAATATTTTTTCAGAGCTAGATGCAGAAAATTTTTTTATTCAATTTGCAACCTGATGGAGGTCAGTATAGATGGACTAATAGACCAAGTCCCACACACTGCTAGAAGCCCAAATATTTTTTCAGAGCTAGATGCAGAAAAAAATTATTTTTAATTTGCAACCTGATGGAGGTCAGTATAGATGGACTAATAGACCAAGTCCCACACACTGCTAGAAGCCCAAATATTTTTTCAGAGCTAGATGCAGAAAAAAATTATTTTTAATTTGCAACCTGATGGAGGTCAGTATAGATGGACTAATAGACCAAGTCCCACACACCGCTAGAAGCCCAAATATTTTTTCAGAGCTAGATGCAGAAAAAAATTATATTCAATTTGCAACCTGCTGGACGTCAGTATAGAAGGACTAATAGAACAAGTCCCACACACTGCTAGAAGCCCAAATATTTTTTCAGAGCTAAATGAAGAAAAAAATTATTTTTAATTTGCAACCTGATGGAGGTCAGTATAGATGGACTAATAGACCAAGTCCCACACACTGCTAGAAGCCCAAATATTTTTTCAGAGCTAGATGCAGAAAAAAATTATTTTTAATTTGCAACCTGATGGAGGTCAGTATAGATGGACTAATAGACCAAGTCCCACACACCGCTAGAAGCCCAAATATTTTTTCAGAGCTAGATGCAGAAATTTTTTTTATTCAATTTGCAACCTGATGGAGGTCAGTATAGATGGACTAATAGACCAAGTCCCACACACTGCTAGAAGCCCAAATATTTTTTCAGAGCTAGATGCAGAAAAAAATTATTTTTAATTTGCAACCTGATGGAGGTCAGTATAGATGGACTAATAGACCAAGTCCCACACACTGCTAGAAGCCCAAATATTTTTTCAGAGCTAGATGCAGAAAAAAATTATTTTTAATTTGCAACCTGATGGAGGTCAGTATAGATGGACTAATAGACCAAGTCCCACACGCTGCTAGAAGCCCAAATATTTTTTCAGAGATAAATGAAGAAAAAAATTATTTTTAATTTGCAACCTGATGGAGGTCAGTATAGATGGACTAATAGACCAAGTCCCACACACTGCTAGAAGCCCAAATATTTTTTCAGAGCTAGATGCAGAAAAAAATTATATTCAATTTGCAACCTGCTGGAGGTCAGTATAGAAGGACTAATAGAACAAGTCCCACACACTGCTAGAAGCCCAAATATTTTTTCAGAGCTAAATGAAGAAAAAAATTATTTTTAATTTGCAACCTGATGGAGGTCAGTATAGATGGACTAATAGAATGATGCTATGCCCAAAAGATTTTACTTCACTAGGTGCAGTAAAAAAATTGGTATTCTATACACAGGTGGTATATCTTGCAACACAGATAGGCTACTCCACTGACTAACACACTCTGCAATAGGCCAAAAAGGATTAGCTTTGCTAGATTCAGCCAAATGCTGTGAAAAAAACTTGCACAGCACTGGCACAGACGAGCCTGGCAAAAACTGATAGGAACTGATGTAACCTAGTCCTGAAAAGGACTCCAATTACAATTAGTCTTTACTCCCACAATCTATCTATTTAAGAGCACAGACCTGCCTGATAAAAGTCGTAGGAAATGCTGTAACCTAGTCCTTAAAAGGACTGCAATCACAACTATTCCCTACTCCCAAGCTATCTGTATATTTGTGCGAAAATTGGCTTGAAATTAACAAGGTATAGCGCACACAGCAACAGCGGTGCCGTCTAACACGCAGCTGCAGCAGTGAGAAAATGGTGGCGACGGGGAAAATGGCTTGGTCTTATAGGGCAAGGACATGTGACATACACTGCCAATCACACATGCCCTTGCTTGTGTGAAAAAAAGCACTTCGCTCCGTGTGTGCGCTGCTGATAGGCTGACAGATTGCACCTCCCCACTGCAAATGCGGGAAAGAGAAAAAAAAATGGAGATCTTCATTGTTCCTGCAGAGATCCATCCCCTGCCCCTCCCCCCGCCCCGCTGTACACTCAAACTGCGTATTAACATTAATTTTCATCATTACTGAGAAAAAATCCAGTTATGATTTTGGTGCACGAACAGTTATCGAACATAACCTCGAACAGCCGAATTTTTCTCAAATTGTTCGTGTTCGCCGACCGGCTCGAACACCGCCCAAAACAGCTCGAATTTGAGATTGGCGAACAGTTCGAGTAGAACAACGCTCATCTCTACTCAGGACCCCAGCACTGCAAACCAACAGTGCTAACGACTGAGCCACCATGCTGCTACTACAGCTTGTACAGAGGTTGTCACCAGTAGAGGCGGTTGTCACTTTCCTGAATATACTTTTACAATGATGTTTGAGTATGAATGTATCATTACATAGACAGATTTGCCAATAAAGGGGTTGTCCCCTGGCAGAAAACTGTTCCCTGCAGGCTCAGCTAAATTTAAAAATCAAACTACACTTTACTCACCCTCCCCAGGTCCAGCACTAAGTCTTCTATCCTGCCCCAGTTTTTCTTGTTTGACTGCAGCAGTGACATTGTTTTGACATTGCTGTGGCCAATCACTGAACTCAGCGGCTCTGCCGATGTAGGTGGCATGAGTGGCTGAGCTCAGTGATTGGCTGTAGGCCTATTGATATGATGTCATGTTACCACTGCAGCTGATCAACAGACACGAGGGCAGCAGCAGGGACACAGCGCTGGACCTGGTGAGGGTGAGTAAAGTCAGTTGTTTTTTTTTTTCAAATTAACTGAGCCTGTGGGGAACAGTTTTCCGAAAGGGGGACAACCCTTTTATGAGGTCTGGGAATGTGGGTTACATTATATATTGCTGTCCAAATTAGTTGCCATCAATGACTTATAGGTCATTTTTTCATGGGAAATGCTATTTAATGTACATGGCCAAAGAACACAAAATCTCAGAAAAGCAGAGATCGTGAAGAGTTGTGGAGCCAGTTTGCTTAGTATAAAGAATAGTAATTATCGTGTGAATAATCCCTATGTGATCAGCAGAAACTCATTTCTGGCATTGCTGCTCGAGAAACGTTGCAATGATCTGTAGTAGCACGGTGCCAAGCGGCAGTGAATACACTGTACATCTGTGCTTCTGTGTTGTGTAATTCATGCTGCTTGTGTAAGCAGTGGCCTCTTTACGTCTATGACTTACGCAATTCATTTATTAGCACATTTCCATAAGGTCTTCCAGGTTTAGATGTCCTTTATGAAACATAAATAAACCTACTTTCCTAATGACATGACCGAGCACAGTTTTCAAGGTTAAAGGGTTACAAGAGCGTTCATTCAAGATTTCCCCTGACCCACTTCCTGTGGACTGAGAGCAATGAAACCTGGCACAGTTATTAGTCCTTCTCTACAAGGGTGCCACCTCCTGGACTCATACTTCTCCCATCTTTTTAAGCAACTGTAAACACCTCGCTTGTAGAAGTCGACAGTTTGCTCCAAAAGCCATGTTGTATCTTCAGAAATCAGTCTCATCATCTGGAAAATGCTTGCCCTTCAAAAATAACTTCATTTTTGGAAAGAGGTGGAAGCCCGATGGTGCGAGGTCGGGTGAATAAGGGGTATGCGGTAGAATTTCAAAGCCACAGGAGCATGCTTCCATTTGAGCAACATGTGAGTTGTGAGCTGGTGCATTGTCTTGCAGAAGGCGGACACCTTTGGTGAGCATGCCATGTCTCTTGGTTTTGATGGCCTCCCGCAATTTCCGCAGCAGTGAAGCATAGTATGCCCCAGTGATCATGGTACCCACTGCTAGGAAATCCATCAATACTACTCCGTGCTGGTCCCAAAATACTGTGAGCATGACCTTTCCTGCCGAGCGTTGGGCACGTGCCTTTTTTGGAGGCGATGAGTCATGATGCTTCCATTGCATCGACTGGACTTTAGTCTCAGAATCATAGTGATGGACCCAGCTTTCATCCTGTTTGATCAGTCTGTTGAAAAAGTCCTCCTGGTTTCCATGGCACATCGTCAATAGAGCCTGAGAGCATTCGACTCGTTCCTGCTTCTGGAAAGGTGTGAGCAGCCGGGGAACCCAGCGAGCGGATACCTTATGCATGTGAAGATGGTCTTTGATGATTTTTTCCACGGACCCCACACTAATCTTGACATTTTGGGCTAGGTGGCGAATGGTTACGTGGCGATTTTCCAAATGGTGACTTTCACTTCCTGGATAGTGTGTTCATCAATAGCAGAATGGGGTCGCCCAGGAATTGGAGCTGTTTGCACCGAAGTCTATTGACGATGCCAGTTCTTGACTACATCATATGATGGGGAGTCATCACCATAAATTTCTTTCATTTCATCGAACGTCTCCTTTGGTGTGCGGCCTTTCAAGTAAAGGAACTTGATGACTGCTCTGTATTTAGTACTTCAGCACCTGTAAAATCAAGGCTGTTATCAGTTCTGAGTTGCAAATTGGAACGTAACCTATAGAGACTTATATCATTACACATGAGAATTTTCAGCGTCCTGTGATAAATATAAATAGAAGTGGGTCAAGGGAAATCTTTAATGAATGCTCCTCGTATAACTCTATTCCGTATTTTTTTGTAATTAATTATTGCTTAAATCTGTAATAGTTGTGGCATCCTTCTTATCTTCCTGCAGACTGTTATTCCCATTTTACTACTGTATCTGCAGGTTTTCTGTTCAAAGCCTTCATCAGTGCCAAAAAATCACAGAGGCACAGTTTCCTTTTCCTATTTGTTTCTCTGTCATTGTACCATGTTTTATACTTAGAGTACAAGAAGTGGACAGATGGATGAGAAAAAGAGGGAAAACAGAGATGGGGAAAAAGTTGAAGAGAAAAAAAAGAAATAGAGAAAGAAAAAGAAAAAAATGGAACAGTAACAGAAAAAAAGAAAAAAGGATAAATGGAGATAGAAGGGTGAAAGATAGAAAATAAAAAAAGTAGCCCAGATACTTGGCTTACTCCATCCCCATAGCACATTTCTTCGGGTTGATGGTAAAGCCCGCCTTCCTTAGGGCATCAAGTATGGCTTGAACTTTGCCAAGATGACTTTCCCAGTCCTGGCTGAATATGTCGATGTCATCTAGGTAGGCCGCTGCATAATTATTGTGGGGTGCTAATGACTCGCCCCCTGGGCCGCGTTTGCGCACGTGTGTGGGCTACCCGGAACCAGGTCTCTGGGGGGTTGTAGTCTCCGTGGCGGCGACCCGGTCCCGTGGCTCAGGGTGGTCAAACCAGTGGCAGTCTTTTATGGGTTTTGGGTTAATTGTCCGACTACGCCACCCGTAGATTGCGGTCAGTGCGCCGCTGGGGCTGATGGTGTATGCAGCTGAGGTAGTGTGACTCCCCACGGGAAGAGTGCAGCCCCAGGGCAGAGAATGTGGATGATGGGAGTGATGGTGTGTGGGCGTCCCAGCACTAGTAGTGCTGGTGCGGCGATGAAGCACAGAGACGTGGGGTTGCAGTTCAAGTTCTTTACTCACAGTTCTTTATGTCCCAAGTCATTCCGCGGGCAATGACTGCCCAAGCCGTGCTGCGTCCACCAGGCAGGAGGCTCGGTCAACCCCCAGGCAATTCCAGAGTGTGTCACAGGACTCCCTTCTACTCCTTTCTCTGGCCGTGCCCCACCAGTGACACTACGTCTGTCCAGCTCCCGCGGGCCTTCTCTTGGGAGGGCTTCGTGGTCACCTCCCTGACCCTATGTGATATGCCTTTCTAGTAGGTGTAGTGAGGGGTCGCACCAAGATATGATCGCGACCGCCGGTCCTTGGCTGAGGATTAGTCGCCTCCACCAACTTGGGATCCGGTACCCTGTTCTGCCAACCCGTCACCCGCAATCTCCTGGGCCTTTGGGGTTCCTTCTGCCCTCGTGTCTCTGGGCCTCTCTGGGTGTTCTGTTCCTTTCTTCCTTTCCTTGCTTTTCCTTTCAGTTTCTGTCCTCTCTGCTGGCTCTGGCCTCACAGGCTAGGCCCGCCTCCGGTGCAGAGCTCCACAGAGGCCCTGCTCTGTCACTTCCTCTCTCAGACTGAACTGACTACTCATCTAAGATGGTGCCCACCTTTTATACCTCCCTCTCTGTGTATGAGCCCAGGTGACTTGCAACCAATGGGCTCCTACCTATGCCCAGAAACCCAACCCCTATCTGCTCCTACATCACTGGGTTTTCCTCCCCCCTCCCCACTCCAGCCAGGGACAGATGCTGTCGTGCCTGCACTTCTGTCTAGTGGGAGCACCGTTGAGCTGTCCCTCGGAAATGGGGTGTGTGTGATGCATGCAGCCTACCGAGTCTTGGTCCACACTCCATGCTTACCCGGGAGTGGGATATCACACCTCTGGTTTGAGGTGCAATACCCCTGTAGCGGCCGAACCCTCGGGGCGCTACACTAAGATCCGGTCCATGGCTCTTTGGACAGTGGCCGGAGCTCCCTGCAACCCAAACAGCATCCTGACATACTGATAACATCCGTCTGGCATCGAGAAGGCCATCTTCTCCTTGGCCTCTTTGGACAGGGAAATTTGCCAGTATCCTTTTGTGAGGACTAGGGTGGTGATGTACTGAGCGGGTCCTAGCCTTTTGATAAGCTCATCTACCCTAGGCATTGGGTAGGCATCGAACTTCAATACTTCGTTCAGCTTCCTTTAGTCGTTGCAAAACCGCCATTCTCCATCTGGATTCGGCACTAAGACTATGGGACTGGACCAGCCACTCTTGGACTCTTCAATGACTCCCAGGTTCCTTTGAGATCACCTCTCTGCTGGCGTCTGGGATCTGATACGGTTTTAGGTTGACGCGAACATGAGGCTCTGTGAGTACCTCATGCTCTATGACTTGAGTGAGTCCTGGCAACTCCAAAAACAGGTCTCTATTTCGCTATAGCAACTCTTTGCACTGTTGATTTGGGCACATGACAGCAACTCTGACACCTTGACCTCTTTCACATCGGCATCAGCCTCAGCCACTAAACAGGGAGCTTCCACGGGCTCTCTGTCCTGCCACAATTTAATCAGGTTAACATAGTAAATTTGGTAGGGCTTCCTCTTCCCTGGTGGGTGGATTTTATAGTTGACTTCCCAACTTTCTCTACCACCTCATAGGGGCCCTGCCACTTGGCCGTGAACTTGCTCTCCACTGCGAGTGACACGCCCCCTGGGCCTGTGCTGGTGCAGGGGATACCCGGAGCCGGATCGCTTGGGGTTGTAGTCTCAGTGTGGCGGTGACCCGGTCCGTGCCCAGGGCGGTCAAACCAGTGGCAGTCTTAGTAAGGTGACAAATGTCCGACTACGCCACCCGTGGATTGCGGTCAGTGGGGACCGCCGCTGCGCTGCAGACCGCTGAGGCTGATGTAGTTTGCGCAGCCGAGTATGGAATAACTCCCCACGGGAGAAGTATTGCCTCAGGGCAGCTAGTGTGGATGATGGGAGTGATGGTGTGAGCGTCCCAGTACTGATGGTGCTGGTGCGGCGATGAAACACAGAGACTTGTGGTGCAGTTTCCAATGCTTTACTCACAGTTCTCATCCAGGTCACTTGTGCACATGAAGGACCGCCTGAGCCGTGCTGCGTTCACCAGGCAAGGGGCTCGACCAACTCCCAGGCAATTCCAGAGCGTGGCACAGGGCTCCCTTCCTTTCCTTTCTCTGGCCGTCCCCACCAGTGACCCACCTTTGTCCAGCTTCCTCGGGCCTTCTGTTGGTGAAACCTCTCTCCGGTTTCCCTGACCCTATGTGGTATGCTTTCCTGGTGGATGTAGTGAGGGGTCGCACCAGGATGTGGTCACAACCTCCGGTTTTGGCTGAGGATTAGTCGCCTCCACCAATTTGGGTTCCGGTACCCTGCTCTGCCATCCCTTCACCCTGTATCTCCTGGTCATATGGGGTTCCTTCTGTCCTCGTGTCTCTGGGCCTTTCCCTGTGTTCCTTGCTTCCTTTCTCCTCTGTTCCAGTTCCTTTCTTACTTTCCTTTCCGTTCCTTCTCCTCTCTTTCTGATGTTTCTGGCCTCCACTCCAGGCCTGCCTCTGAAGCTGGGCCCAGACTGAGCTACAGCTCCCTGCCAGCCCTCTCTGGCTGAACTCCTCTCCTCTCTGAACTGGACTCAACTCTAAGATGGTGCCCACCTTAAATACCTCCTTCTATGTGTGAGCCCAGGTGACTAGCAACCAATGGGCTCCTACCTATGCCCAGAGACCCACCCCTATCTGCTCCTACACCACTGGGTATTCCACCCCCCGCCCCACTGCAGCCAGGGACAGATGCTGTCGTGCCTGCACTTCTGTCTAGTGGGAGCACCGTTGACCTGTCCCTTGGAAATGGGGTGTGTGTGGTGCATGCAGCTAAACGAGTCCTAGTCCACACTCCATCCTTACCCGGGATTGGAATATCACACCTCTGGTTTGAGGTGTAATACCCCTGTAGCAGCCGAGCCCTCGGGGTGCTACATGAGCACTAGCACAAGTACTCGATCTCCTGGGTTGAACTGTCTCAACTTAGCTGACCTATTATACACCCTGGACTGTGCCTCTTGTGCCTTGAGGAAGTGCTCCTTCACAATGGGTATCACATTGGCAATCCTCTCTTGCATCTGGACAATATGCTCCACCACGCTCCTATAGGGAGTGGTCTCAGCTTCCCAGGACTCTTTCGCCACATCCAGGAGCCCTCGAGGGTGTCGGCCATAGAGTCGTTCAAACAGGGAGAAGCCTGTGGAAGCTTGGGGGACTTCCCTGATGGAGAACAACAGATAGGAAAGCAGACAGTCCCAGTCTCGGCCATCCTTCTCCACTGCTTTTCTCAACACGGCCTTCAAGGTTTTGTTAAACCTCTTGACCAGTCCGTCCGTCTGGGGATGGTACACGGAGGTTCTCAGTTGTGCAATCTGCAGTGTGACGCGCCCCCTGGGCCATGTTTGTGTAGCGTTGCGCACACGGGGAATACCCGGAGCCGGATCTGACAGGGGTAGTAGTCCTCGTGGCGGTGACCCGGTCCGTGCCCAGGGTGGTCAAACTAAGTGGCGCTATTGATTTGATGGTATTAGTGTCCGACTACGCCACCCGTTGAATGCGGCTATGAAGCCGCCGCTGCAGGGCAGCCCGCTGAGGCCGGTGGTTCGGATGTGCAGCGTGGATGGTATAACCCCCAACGGGAGGGGTATGGCCTCAGGGCAGCTATGTTAGAGATAATAATCGGAGTGATGGTGCGGGTGTCCCAGTACTGATGGTGCAGGTGCGACGACGGAACACGGAGGCTTGAGGTGCAGTTTCAAAAGCTTTACTCACAGTTCTTTATCAGGTCGCCCGTGCACAGTAGGACCACCCGAGCCGTGCTGCGTCCACCAGGTCAGGGACTCGGCCAACTCCCAGGCAGTTCCAGAGCGTGGTCCTGAGCTCCCCTCTTTTCCTTCCTACTGGCCGTCCCCACCAGGGATCCACCTTTGTCCAGCTCCCTCGGGCCTTCTGGTGGTGAAACCTTTCCCGGCTTCCCTGACCCTATACGTGGTATGCCTTCCTGGTGGATATGGCGAGGGGTCGCGCCAAAACTTGTCCACGACCTCCGGTTCCTGGCTGAGGATAATTGGCCTCCACCAGTTTGGGATCCGGTACCCTGTCTGCCAACCCTTCACCCGTTTTGGTTCTCTCGTGGGATCTCAGGGTTCCCTCTATGCTTTCGTCTCTGGGCCTTTCTCTGCGTCTCTCTGCTTCAGGCCTGGCTCTGGAGCTGGGCCCAGACGGAGCCGCAGCTCCCTGTCAGCCCTCTCTGGCTGAGCTCCTCTCTGCACAGACTCTCCTCTGAACAGGACCCTGTCCTAAGATGGTGCCCACCTTATATACTCCCTCTGACACCTGAGCCCAGGTGACAAGCACCCAATGGGCTCCTTCCTATGCCCAGAGTCCCTCCCCTGTCTGCTCCTACACCACTGGGATGTTCCCCCCCCCCCCACTCCAGCCAGGGACAGAAGCTGTCGTACCTGCACATCTATCTGGTGGGAGTACTGTTGATCTGTCCCCCGGAAATGGGGTGAGTGTGGTGCATGCAGCTATCTGAGCTCAGTTCCACACTCCATCCTTACCCGGGAGTGGAATACCACACCTCTGGTCTGAGGTGCAATACCCCTGTAGCAACCGAGTCCTCAGGGTGCTACATTCCCCCCTGGTAAATCACAGCACGTCCTCGGGCTGGAAAAGAGCAAAGGCAAATTAAAACATACAAAAATTTTAAAGTGTACACTTGCATGTAAGACATTAACTGAAAACTCATCCCTTTATGGGAGGTACTCTTTTCTTAGAATGTTACAGGTATAAAACATTACGGAAACATTATCAGAAAATATCATTAACTCTCTTAGCATCATAAAAACTTTTTCATATAAAACATTCTCATATAAAACACATTTTCGATCTTCTGGCCACGGTGCAACTTGTGACCAGGTAAAGTGCAACAGTCACTAGTAGAAAAAACAGTTCCTTATAAAACCAGTAGGGGGCGCCTGAAGAAGTGCAACTATTTACAGGGTATGGCCGCTCTCAGTCCTCGGCCAGTGGGAATAGGGAAATGGCTGCTCACAGTCCTCAGCCTGGTAATGGATAGGGGCACACAGGAAACAGTTCCTTTAAACAGTTCCACACTAGTCCCAACGGGGACCACACTTCAAATAGCAGCATGTCAAGTACCCTTACGGGTAACTATATACAGTTCTCTGTTTATGCTACTTCCCTTCAGTAGCGGTGTCCTCTCCTTGTTTCCTCCTGAGGGTAGTCTTCAGACCCGTCCGGGTCCTCTTGGCTTTCCTCATATTGTATCTCCTCCTCCGTCAACCGGTGCACGTGAAGGGCGTATGGTCCTTTGGCACACTGATGCCGGGTGAAGGTGACCTCATCACCCGGGTAGAGGTCACGTCCGCGATGTCCCTCCGGCAGGTGGCTCTCGACATCCCTGCGGGTGACAAAGACGTCGCCGGGGGTTCGGTGATCCCGGATAAAGCCCCAGCCATGCTCCAACTGGAACTTTATTACGGTCCCGGTGGCGCGGGGACCGTGGGCCGCACGGGGGTTTCGTCGGGCTCGGCGTTTCTGCTCCGCGCTTTGGACCTGCAGCCGTTCGTCGCGGATCCGCCTCCCCCGTCGTTCTCTCCCGAAGACCTCTAGTTGCTGACGGCAGCACTCCTCCCGCTGGGCTGCGGCCGCCCGGGTCTCCTTGGTGAACCCCATGAGGTCCTCACCGGTGGGGTCCCATGCAAATTGGGCCTCCTCCAACGGGAGCGGGACAATTTTGGCGGGCGCCGGAGCCGGGATTAGAGGCTCACACAGGGGCCGTTCCCTCCGGAGTCGGGGGTTGATGTACTCCGGTGGCCACACGAAGGGCAGCCCGTCCGGGCTAGTATGCTGCGCGAAGAGATCCGCGCCCAGGGGTGGCACTGTTGAGGTAGAGGGTGCTGTAGGGGCAACGGCGCCCGGGTTCACTAGGCCTTGCGACCAGGCCGGTGGCACTTCCTCTTTTGCCGTGCTCAGGGTCAAGGGGCGTGGCGCGGAAGGGGGCGTGACCGCGGCTCCGGCCGCTTGAGGCCTAGTTGGGAGCAGTGGCGGTGCGGCAACGGGCGCAATGAGGGTGACTTCGGGCTCTGCGACGGGGAGCTGGGGCAGGCTTACGGCTACTGAGCTCGGGGTGATGACGTCCCCATTACCTGCTTCCATCCCTGCGGCTCCCTCCGCGGCGTCGTCTCCAGCCTTCGTCCCTCCTGCACCATCCTCAGGGGCAGACTTGCTCCACGTTGCGGGTGGCGTCCTCTGCTGGCGGGTTCCAGCCTGCTGGGCCATCTCCCTCCTCCATTCGGCCAGTGCTTCCTGCTGTACTCGGGCCATCTTCCGGGCCAAGGCTTCCAGCGCGGTCTGTGCACGCTCCCGATCTCTGGGGAGCTGTGCCAGGATCTCCACCAGGCCTTCTGGGGTGGCAGCCTGCAACAGGTTCCGGACTACAGGGTCAGTGCTGCTCGACTCTTCCTCCATCTCCGGGTGCGATGTGTCCAGACTCCTCCAGGCCGCACCCATCCTCTCTGTTTTGTTCTCTATCCGCCCCCCTTGGGAGTGGTCCCGGGGCAACTTAGTGACAGTCAGTTTCAGGGGCAGACCCCCCACTTTGATGGACATTTCCATGGTGGTAGTCTCGGCTGGTGGGGGCGGTCTCCGCTTTTAGCGCTCTTCTGGGACCGCGCCCACGATGGGAGGTGGTCTCTTGCCACCCTCTGGCACGCCCACAATGGCGTCCGCTCTGCCAGGGCGGGAAACTGTCCAAGATGGCGGGAATCGTCTCCTGATGGCGGGAAACTTCGCTGATGGCGGGCAAAGACTGCAGATGGCGGGCAAACGGCGGGAAACGACCCCAGATGGCGTCCGATGGCGGGAACCCTCTGGAATTGGTGGGAGACTTCTTTTTGAGGTAAATGTGAACTTTTCTTCAGGCACGCAGTACCCGGTGGTTGCGGGCACGAAATCCTGCCGACTACGCCAAAGTTGACGCGCCCCCTGGGCCATGTTTGCGTAGCGTTGCGCACGCGGGGAATACCCGGAGCCGGATCTGACAGGGGTAGTAGTCCTCGTGGCGGTGACCCGGTCCGTGCCCAGGGTGGTCAAACTAAGTGGCGCTATTGATTTGATGGTATTAGTGTCCGACTACGCCACCCGTTGAATGCGGCTATGAAGCCGCCGCTGCAGGGCAGCCCGCTGAGGCCGGTGGTTCGGATGTGCAGCGTGGATGGTATAACCCCCAACGGGAGGGGTATGGCCTCAGGGCAGCTATGTTAGAGATGATAATGGGAGTGATGGTGCGGGTGTCCCAGTACTGATGGTGCAGGTGCGACGACGGAACACGGAGGCTTGAGGTGCAGTTTCAAAAGCTTTACTCACAGTTCTTTATCAGGTCGCCCGTGCACAGTAGGACCACCCGAGCCGTGCTGCGTCCACCAGGTCAGGGACTCGGCCAACTCCCAGGCAGTTCCAGAGCGTGGTCCTGAGCTCCCCTCTTTTCCTTCCTACTGGCCGTCCCCACCAGGGATCCACCTTTGTCCAGCTCCCTCGGGCCTTCTGGTGGTGAAACCTTTCCCGGCTTCCCTGACCCTATACGTGGTATGCCTTCCTGGTGGATATGGCGAGGGGTCGCGCCAAAACTTGTCCACGACCTCCGGTTCCTGGCTGAGGATAATTGGCCTCCACCAGTTTGGGATCCGGTACCCTGTCTGCCAACCCTTCACCCGTTTTGGTTCTCTCGTGGGATCTCAGGGTTCCCTCTATGCTTTCGTCTCTGGGCCTTTCTCTGCGTCTCTCTGCTTCAGGCCTGGCTCTGGAGCTGGGCCCAGACGGAGCCGCAGCTCCCTGTCAGCCCTCTCTGGCTGAGCTCCTCTCTGCACAGACTCTCCTCTGAACAGGACCCTGTCCTAAGATGGTGCCCACCTTATATACTCCCTCTGACACCCGAGCCCAGGTGACAAGCACCCAATGGGCTCCTTCCTATGCCCAGAGTCCCTCCCCTGTCTGCTCCTACACCACTGGGATGTTCCTCCCCCCCCCACACTCCAGCCAGGGACAGAAGCTGTCATACCTGCACATCTATCTGGTGGGAGTACCGTTGATCTGTCCCCCGGAAATGGGGTGAGTGTGGTGCATGCAGCTATCTGAGCTCAGTTCCACACTCCATCCTTACCCGGGAGTGGAATACCACACCTCTGGTCTGAGGTGCAATACCCCTGTAGCAACCGAGTCCTCAGGGTGCTACACAGTGTCTTGCACAATTCCCTCATGACCTTCAACATAAATGGAGTCCCTTGGTCCATTAGAATCTCTTTAGGCAACCCCGTTCTGGAAAATATATGGACCAACTCCCAGGCTATACACTTTGAGAAGGAGTTTCGTGGTGGTATGGCCTCCGGATACCATGTAGCATAATCCAATACCACTAGGATATACTGATGCCCTCGGGCGGACTTGACCAGGGGCCCCACTAGATCCATTGCTATGTGTTCAAATGGGACCTCAATGACAGGTAGCGGTACTAAGGGACTGCAGAAGTGAGCCACTGGGGAGGTTAGCTGGCATGTGGGACAGGAACGACAATATTTCATTATTTCTCTATAGCAACCTGGCTAGTAGAATCTCTGGAGAATCCGTTCCTGAGTCTTATCTGCGCCCAGATGACCACCCAACACAAGGGAATGAGCCATGTCTAGTACCCTGCATCTATAGGGCCACCGCACTAGCAACTGCTCTATTACCTCACCCCTTGGCTTGGTTACTCTGTACAGCAAATCCCCATTCACTGCAAAATGAGGGAACCGACTGTCGGCCCCCGGTTCCTGCGGTACTCCATTTAACAAGGTAACATTTTCAAACGCCCCTTTCAAAGTTAAATGCCTGAGTTGGGCAGTTCCACAGTTTCCATCAGACACCTCTGGGATATTGGCCTCTGGAGATGCTACCTAATCCTCATCGCCCACAAACACACACATGGGAAACTCATCCATTACAGCCTGAGGTTTCTTCAGGGGTGATCTGGCTGTTGTCTGAGCAACCAGGTGTCCCCACTTTCCCCCACATGTCCCAGAATAATGCAATGTCCCATCCGATTATTATCGGGTGCATCAAGTCTTTAACCCCTTTGTATCCCAAGGCATACTAATACATATCTGTGTAGTAGTGGGGAAGGATGTAGCCTTCTTTTGGCACTGATGTAGTTAAAAGAGAATGTTCCTGGAGTTATACCTCTCTGAACTGTTGTTAGACCAAGCTAAGGGGTTAGCTGCAGTGGTCCACTCTGGGAGTAGGGGGGGATGGCTTAGTGCCATGATCAGACATTGAGTGTGTCTGGAGATTAGTTTAACATAATTCCTTGTGGGCTGCAGTTCTTGTAACCAGCCACAAGGTCCCACTGTCGGGTACAGCTGTTAGCGAGACTCTACTAGCAGGATGACAGTGAAGAGTTAATTGGGTAAAAGGACATCCCAGAGAGGGTGGCCACTCTAGGCAATGAGTAGTGAGCTTCCAGAAAGATTCAGTGAGAGTTTGGACAGTGAACCTTACAGACAGCCTAATATAGTGGCTGCTAGGGTAGACGGGAGCTCCATACCCTCAGACAGTAGGATCACCAGTGTGAAGATCCACAAGATCAACGGCGGTTGAGGACCCAGGGGACTTTCAGTCTACAGGCAGCAGAGGAAGATAGGACTCCAGGCTAAGACGTGGGGGAGATATAGAATCCGGATATACTGTTGCTGGGGAGGAAGATTCTCTTGGCTAGAGAATAGAGTCATAGAGATGCTTTACCTAAAGAGGGAACCAGGGCTGAAGACGTTTCCAGCGCCTGTGAGGGAGATGACAACCTGTCGGGCCTTATCCATTATATCTGCCTGTAAATACTGTATATATTCCTCTTCCCCGAGTAAAGTCCCAGTTACGGTTAAGAACCTTGTGTCCTCTGAATTTATTGCTGCCCTGGTCCCAGAAGAGAAATGCCTGGAGACGGCCACGATCAGATGGTCTGAAGTAAGTGGAGAGTGCTACATACACAGCCACACATCAGAGGGAGGACACGTATTGTCTGTAGGGTGCCAGAGCGAGCAGGGGCTACAGCTCACCCATGACTACCTTGCTGAGGCACCTTACATCTGCGCCCTGGGAGTTAAAAGCCTGATACGAATTAGTACACCCTAGCTTTAATGCAGTCCCGCGACCAAAGTCGCGGTGATCGCATTAAATTTCTGGCGCCATCTTACCTCAGGGTAGATGGCACCATCATCCCGGGGGGTGTCGCCGCCCCCCGCACCCATCGCTGTGATTGGCTGCTCAATTCTGAAGAGCCAATCACAGCATTTCTCACTGTTTCCGGCAATCAGATTGCTGGAAACATTGATGTGCAGCCTAGGCAGTTGTCAAGAGACCCCAGCCCTCTCCCCAACCCGCTATGATCGGTGCGATCGCCGATCACATCAATTGCACCGATCATAGCACAACCGTGCGATGACAGGACGGTCACGGGAGGGTGACCGACTTGTGACCTGCCTGTCACCACCCCATGACCCCCTGTGCTGTCAGCAGACGCCCCAGACAGCTCTGATTGGAGCGATCGATGATGACATCGATCGCTCCAATCAGAGTACCTGAACACAGGTGACAGGTCGGTCACAGAGCGGTGTCACCTCCCTGTGACCCCCTGTGATGCTGCCCAGGCCTCAGCCATCTCTGATTGGTGCGATCGATGTGATCATCGATCGCACCAATCAGAGTGCCTGACCGGGAGGTGACTGGGTGGTGACCAGCCCCCTGTGACCGCCCTGCAGATCCTCACACTTGGTGAGGATTTCTACAGAGCAGTCACGTTTGATCACCTCTGTGCTGGGTCTTGTGGTGCCACAGAAGCACCTGTGACACCACAAGACCTTCTTCTCACCTGCTCCAGTCACTGCTGCTGCTGCTCCGGTGTCCTGCTGTGGTCTCCTGGGTCCTGGGTCTCCTGCTCAATCCCCCTCCTCACGTCTTTTTTTTTTGTGCATCCTGCAGTGGCTGAACGCTGACAGGTGACTATGTTACTGATCAACGTCCGTGTTCGCTGCTTTTCAGGACTTTCTTTGTCCCCATCAATCCCCCCCCCCTCACTTTGCACTCCCGCCGTGCGTGCATCCAGCAGCCGCCGAGAGTTGATCAGTGACGCAAATCACTGATCAGCATTCGCGCTCGCTACTTTACCCTTTTTTTCCAACTAACCGTTTTTATTTTCTAGAGGGTGGTCGCACTGTCTGATTGTGCGCCATGCTGGGCCTTGCGGTGCCACAGAAGCCTGTGAAACCACAATCGCCGCTACTGCTTCAGGAGACTTTTTTTTTCGCGCTTCCTGCAGGGGCCGAGCGCTGATCAGTGACCACAGATCACTGATCCGCACTCGTGATCGCTGTTTTACACAGCCTTGTCCTTTGCACCACATCCACGCATACACCCAGCAGCCGCCGAGCGTTGATCGGTGACATAGTTCACCGATCCACACTCGTGCTCGCTGTTTGCTTCACCTATGGTAGTTCCTTTTTTTCTCTTTTTTTTTTTCAGAAAAAAAAGTTCACACCAAGCACACTGACACACACACACTCTAAATAAAGTACTGAAACACACGCACCACATACACAACAACAAAAAAATGTCCCGCTCATCCCAAACTCGCTATTCAGCGGAGGAGGCATACTCTTTTCTTGTCTCCGACACTGACAGCGAGGGCGAGGATCCAAACTTTCTTTATTTTTCTGATTCCTCATCGTCGTCCTCTTCTTCCTCCTATTCCTCCTCAGGTGCTGCTGAACCACCACGCAGACGCCCCAGGAGAGAAGATGAACAAGCGCCCCCCACTACTGACCCCGTAAGGACCTCGACCCCCGAAAATTATGAGCCACTGATTCCAGATTTTGTGACGAAATCAGGAATCAAGTTTGACACCACCGGCCTCACAGAACTAGACTTTTTCAAAGTCTTTTTCTCTGAGGATTTCATAATCCTCATGGTGGGCCAAACTAATTTATACGCTCATCAATTTTTGGAACAAAACCCCTCTTCCTCATTTTCGAACTGGTCTCCTGTAAACGCAGTAGAAATAATGAAGTTTTGGGGCCTGGTCTTTCATATGGGGATCCTGAAGAAGCCAGAACTTCGGCAATACTGGAGTGTTGACATTTTGTATAATACTCCAGTGTTCCGAATGGTCATGACCCGGAAACGTTTTCAGGCCATCCACAAGTTCTTGCATTACAACGATAATTCAATGTGTTCTGTACGCAATGACCCGAACTTTGATCGTCTTTTCAAAGTTTGGCAAGTCCTCAACCAAGTCAACAGCAAGTTTGCTGCAGTGTACGTGCCCCAAAGGGACATCTGCGTGG
This sequence comes from Phyllobates terribilis, assembly GCF_046119375.1. Taxonomy (NCBI): domain Eukaryota; kingdom Metazoa; phylum Chordata; class Amphibia; order Anura; family Dendrobatidae; genus Phyllobates; species Phyllobates terribilis. Next base: position 201,737,577 of record NW_027362762.1, on the reverse strand, counting down.
ATGAGTCCATAATCGCTTTTAAGGGGCGGCTTGGATTCCGGCAGTACCTGCCCAGTAAGAAGGCCAGGTACGGAATTAAGCTGTATAAACTCCGGATTAAACCCCCTGAATGCCCCCCTGTTCTGGGAGTGAGTGAGAAAATTGTGTGGGATTGGTGCACCCACTGTAGGATAAAGGTTATCACCTGTACGTGGATAACTTTTATACCAGTGTCCCTTTCTTCAAGTCCCCCTCGACGCGACGTACCACAGCCTGCGGTACTGTTCGCAAAAGTCAGAGTGGCCTCCCAAAGACGCTAATTGGGCAGCTGCTTAGAAGGGGTGAGAGCAGAGCCCAATGTAGCGATCACCTTCTGGAGGTCACGTACAAGGACAAGAGGGATGTCCTTTTCTTGATCACCATAGATGGTGATGGCAGCACTCTCAGCACTGTACGAGGTTCCACTACAGAGGTTGTCAAATCAGACTGTGTAGTGGGATACAAAAAGTACATGGGGGAAGTTGATCTCTCTGATCATGTCCTCCAGCTATACAGTGCTTTGAGAAACGCCAAGGTGTGGTACAAGAAGTTGGCCATGCACATTGTACAGATGGCAATGCACAACGCTTTCCTCCTGTCACACTGTGCAGGCCAGACTTCTACGTCATACCTTCACTTCCAGGAGGTAGTTATCAAGGCCCTGATATTTGACAGTGGTGACGGAGTGGGCCCCGGTACTTCCGGAACTGAAGGACCTCGGATTGTACCAGGCCACCATTTCCCGGGGCAGATCCCTCACAGCGGAAAAAAAGTTAACTCACAAAAGAAGTGCAGAGTGTGTTATAAAAGGGGAATACCCAAGGACACCATTTATCAATGTGACACCTGCCCCGACAAACCTGGCCTGTGCATGAAAGAATGCTTCAAAAGGTACCATACTTCCATGGACTACTAAATTAATTTCTGACGTATGACAACCTGGCGAACACTACACAACTGGCGTAGTGTTCGTCAGGTTGTCCTACGGCAGTTGTGTAGTGTTCGTCAGGTTGTCCTACACAACTGAAGTATGACACTACATTATAAGATTCACAAATCAGGTATCAGTTCCAAAAAGGGGGCACTTGTTGGCCATTTCCACTGTTTAGGAACATCAGGGGCTCTGAGAACGTGACATGACGCCCGCAGACCATTCCATCAAAGTCTGCATTCCAAAGCGTCACTCCTTCCCTTCCGAGCCCTGACATGCGCCCAAACAGTAGTTTTCTCCAACACCTGGGGTATCAGCGTACTCAGGAGGAATTGGACAACAGATTTGGAGGTCCACTTTCTCCTGTTACCCTTGTGAAAATATTTTTTTTTTACATTTTTGTGGAAAAAATGTTTGTTTTTTCTAATTTTCACAAGTCAGCGTTATAATTTTCTGTGAAGCACCTGGGGGTTCAATGTGCTCACCACACATCTAGATAAATTTATTGGGGATCTAGTTTCCAAAAAGGGGGCACTTTTTGGGCATTTTCATTGTTTAGGCAAATCAGGGGCTCTGAGAACGTGACATGACGCCCGCAGACCATTCCATCAAAGTCTGCATTCCAAAGTGTCACTCCTTCCCTTCTGATCCCTGCCGTGCGCCCAAACAATGGCTTTCCCCACATATGGGGTATCAGCGTACTCAGGAGAAATTGCGAAACAAATGTTGGGGTCCAATTTCTTCTTGTATCCTTGTGAAAATAAAAAAATTGCGGCTAAAAGATCGTATTTGTGGAAAATAAATGTTTGTTTTTTTTCATGGCTCTACATCATAAACTTTTGCGAAACACTTGGGAATTCAAAGTGCTCACCACACATCTAAATAAGTTCCTTAAGGGGTCTAGTTTTTAAAATGGGGTCACTTGTGTGGGGTTTCCACTGTTTAGGCACATCAGGGGCTCTCCAAACGCGACATGGGGTCCACTGTCAATTCCAGTGAGTTTTGCATTGAAAACGTCAAATGGCGCTCCTTCCCTTCCAAGCTCTGCCGTGCGCCCAAACAATGGCTTTCCCCCACATATTAGGTATCAGCATACTCAGGAGAAATTGCGCAACAACTTTTGGGGTCGAATTTCTCCTGGTACCCTTGTGAAAATAAAAAAATTGTGGGTAAAAGATCGTTTTTGTGGAAAAAAAATTATTATTTTTTTTTCACAACTCTACGTCATAAACTTTTGTGCTTCTCTCTTTTCGCTCAAATATGGGATCCGTGGGAAAAGTTTAGAAAATCCACTAATTTTATTTCCTTAATCTCTTAGAGCTTCCTACACGACAACAAATCTCTAATTTACTTTTGGACCCCCCCTCCCCCTCCCACCCCTTCCTACCCATCTAATTCTTCCCTCCCTCATCTTCTTTTCCTCTTTATTGAAACTTTCAACCCCTAGTTATTCCCTTCCCTCTCCCTATCTACTCTAGCTCAGAAACGACTAGATTCTCCATTACTGACTCTACTGCCTATACCTGTCGTTTTTGAACTATTTAAATTGCCAACTTTTATTGAACATAACTGTATTAATTGTTTTTGTTATAAGAAATAAAAATCTGAATCAACCACCTACCCCTTCCTTCGGGTGGAACTCATCCCTTCCCTAATTATATCCTATCAGATATTCTTGTTTGATCTTCTAAATTAGATCTTATTGTATTATCGTACTCTCAGATGTTGTTCCTCCGCTGGAATATCTTTGACTTGTTTTATGTTGTCTTGATTCATGCTAAATAAAACATTTAAAACAAAACAAAACTTTTGTGAAACACTTGGGCATTCAAAGTGCTCACCACACATCGAAATAAGTTCCTTAATGGATCTAGTTTCCAAAATGGGGTCACTTGTGGGGGGTTTCCACTGTTTAGGCACATCAGGGGCTCTCCAAACGCGAAATGGAGTCAGCGGTCAATTCCAGCGAGTTTTGAATTGAAAATATCAAATGGCGCTCCTTCCCTTCCAAGCTCTGCCGTGCGCCCAAACAATGGCTTTCCCCCACATATGGGGTATTAGCGTACTCAGGAGAAATTGCACAACAGCTTTTGGTTTCCAATTTCTCCTGGTACCCTTGTGAAAATAAAAAAATTGGGGTCTAAAGTAAAATTTTAGTGAAAAAAAGTTAAATGTTCATTTTTTCCTTTCACGTTCAATTAAGTGCTGTGAAGCACGTGAAGGCTTAATAAACTTCTTGAATATGGTTTTGAGCACCTTGAGGGGTGCAGCTTTTAGAATGGTGTACTTTTGAGTATTTTCTGTCATAAAGACCCCTCAAAGTGACTTCAAATGTGATGTGGACCCTAAAAAAATGGTTTTGTAAATATTGTAAAAATGAGAAATCGCTAGTCAACTTTTAACCCTTATAGCTTCCTAACAAAAAAAAATTTTGTTTCCAAAATTGTGCTGATGTAAATTAGACATGTGGGAAATGTTATTTATTAACTATTTTGTGTGACATATCTCTCTGATTTAAGGGCATGAAAATTCAAAGTTTGAAAATTTTGAAATTTTCAACATTTTCACCAAATTTCCATTTTTTTTCACAAATAAACGCAAGTGATATCGAAGAAATTTACCACTATCATGAAGTACAATATGTAAAAAAAAATAAATCTCAGAATCAGGGGAATCCGTTGAAGCGTTCCCGAGTAATTACTTCATAAAGTGACAGTTGTCAGAATTGTAAAAATTGTCCTGGTCATTACCGTGCAAACCACCCTGGGGGGTAAAAGATGACCCGCAGATACCCACCACGACCCCCACTTCCTGAGATGTGGTGCCACAGTCCGTGTTTACATTCACTCGGGCCACAGGATAGTTTTTAGCGTCCCCATGGATACACCAGACATCCCACCACCTTCCAAGGAACCAGCCGATGAGGGAGTGTGGCGTTTATCAGGGTTACCAAATTGTCCAACAGTCCAGACACTTGCACTCTGTTTACGGACACTGAGTACGCCTGGGGACCCTCGCCATGTTGAGGAACTGCGCTGCAGGCTGGGTAGGCAAAATATGAGCAAAGCCAGCCTATGTTGCAGTACATTGGCTCAGAGTTCATGGGACACCGGGCGGCTATATGGCCAGGAGCATGACACCTCCAACAGAGGATGGAATAGGACTGATTACCCAGCTGCAATTCAGCTGGCTCTTGGGACTTTGGATGCCCACCCAGTGAAGATTTATTCCCCTTCTTTTGGGAGCCCCAGAAAGATGATCTAACCCCTGCTTGACCACCCAGGGAATCCTCTACTGCCTTTACCTCTCTACTAGGCCCACCAGGTTGTCGGCATTTTAGGAATCTCCCTGGGCAACCCAGGACTGAATTGGCTTGGGCAGTGAGGGTATAAACCGATCCATGACCACTCTCTCGACCATCTGGGCTGGGGAACAAGTCTCTGGCTGCAGCCACTTCTGTACCAGGTGCAAAAGATCAAACATTTGTTACCGAGGAAGTTTGTCCCTGTGGAAGTCCCAGAGGTGGACTGGTTGTGCCCTGACTGCCAGACTTACGCCCAGCCGTGCCAGGATCTCAGCCTTAAGCTTGCTATACTCCTCAGCGTCCTATAGGGCCAGATCAAAATACGCCTTCTATGGTTCCCTGGTTCCCCTTACAGATATGGCGCTAGAACCTCCGCCCACTGCTCCAGTGGTAGTCTCTCACGGTCCGCCACCCTCTCAAACACGGCCAGGAATGCATCGATGTCATCCCCCGGTGTCATCTTTTGCAATGACCCTCTAGCGCTTCTCTCCCCGCTGCTTCCGGCACGTGCTCCTTCCCCGGCTGTGTGCTTAGGGCGCGCTCCCCCTCTCTTAAAGGGACCGCGCGCGCCGTCCTAAGGAGTCCCCGGCCAATTGCCGGAGGACTTCCCATATATAAGGCACCTCCTCCAAAATGGAGGTGCCCGAGCAAAGTTGTTTGCACTGGGTCTGATCTGTGCTTCAGCCCTCAGGTCCCGCTGCTAGCCTGACTTCTCGTCCTGCCTGCCAGCCTATTAGCTGCCAGTTACCTGCCTCGTCTGTCTGCCGGCTCACCTGGGAGCACCCACCAGTTACCTGCCAGTTACCCGCCTCATCTGTCTGCCCGCTCACCTGGGAGCACCTGCCTGTTTCCTGCCAGCCTACCTGGAGATCCTGCCGTCACTTGCTGTGAACACCTTCCTGGTAAACCTAAAGACTGCTACTGGCCCTGTCTGCTACCAGAGACTTCCGCCTGCTTGCCGTGTCCATCCGCCATACCGGTCAGTCCCAGCCATCTGACCCGTGGGAGCCACCTGCTCTCTTACAAGGTCGTCCCCAGAGTAGCACCTGGCCCCTCAGCCCGGATCCTCCCTGGTGACGGTGTCGTTTGCTGCCGTACGACCAGGGTCGGTTCGGGTGGATACTTAGTCACGCCCCTCTGGGTCCCTCCTTGCACCTCGGCACAGAGGTTCCACCACCCGGACCCGTAACAGGAAGTTTATGAAGAAAACATAAACTTTATTCTGTTTGATATTAAAGGTCTGTGCCTGTGCATAACCTAGCACCTACCAGAGAGCGTGAACATCTACAATTGGTGGAGAATGTGGGTGTAGCGCCCCGAGGGTTCGGCCGCTACAAGGGTATTGCACCTCAGTCCAGAGGTGTGATATTCCACTCCCGGGTAAGGATGGAGTATGGACCAGGGCTCAGTTAGCTGCATACAGCACACACACCCCATTTCCGAGGGACAGCTCAACGGTGCTCCCACTAGACAGAAGTGCAGGCACGACCGACTATGTCCCTGCCTGGAGTGGGGAGGGGGGTGGAACACCCAGTGCTGTAGGGGCAGATAGGGGTTGGTTCCTGAGCGTAGATAGGAGCTCATTGGTTGCTGGTCACCTGGGCTCATGGTCAGAGGGAGGTATAAAAGGTGGGCACCATCTTAGAACAGTGTTCAGTCTGTGAGGAGAGGAGAGCTGACAGGGAGCAGCAGCTCAGGCTGAGTGCTGCTCCAGAGGCAGGCCTAGAGAAGAGGCCGGAGCCTGAGAGGAGAAGGAGAAGTGGGCCTGGAGAAGAGGCCAAGGGAAGGAGGAGAAGACAGAACAGGAAAGAAGGAGAAGAGAGAGAGAAACAGAAGGGCTCAGGAACAAGAAGGTGGAAGGGACTCTAAGAACCCACGAGAATCCAGGGTGAAGGGTCAGGCAGATTAAGGGTACCGGATCCCAAGTTGGTGGAGGAGAAACTACCCTCAGCCAAAGACCGGTCGTCGTGATCATTTATTGGTGCGACACCTCATCAAACCTGCTAGGAAGGCACCATATAGGACAGCGGAGGACGGGGCCCACGTTTACCCGCACAAGTCCGCGGCAGCTGGACAAAAGTAGGTCACTGGTGAGGCAGGCCAGAGAAAGGATTAAAGGGGTCCTGTGCCATGCTCCTGAACTGCCTGGGAGTTGACCGAGCCCCTCACCTGGTGGACGCAGCACGGCTCGGGCAGTCATTCCCTGCAGAAGTGACTTGGATATTAACCGTGAGTAAAGACCCTGGACTGCAGTACGTTGTCTGTGTGCTTTTTCGCTCCTCCGGCACTACCGGTACTGGGACTCTCACCACCATCACGCCCACCATCTACTACACTGCCCTGGGGCCGCACTCTTCCCGTGGGGAGTCACATCATCCCAGCTGCATACATCATCAGCCCCAGCGGTCTGCCCTGCAGCGGCGGTTCCTAACAACCGCAATCCACGGGTGGCGTAGTCGGACATAATCAATAGCACATAACGGACTACCACTGGCCTGACCACCCTGAGCCACGGAACCGGGTTGCCACTACTACTCCCATCGTTCCCTATTGCCCGGATCCGAGTGCCCCACGGCCCAGGGGGCGAGTCAGCTTTGGCGTAGTCGGCAGGATCGTTACCCACCCGCCACAAGCGGGTATTGCGCGCCTGAAAAAAGACTGTTTTATTGTACGAAAGATGGCGCCCGCCCCAGAAGAACGAGCGCCATAATGTGCACGCCAAAAGACAACAGGAAGCCACCTCCCATCGTGGGCCAGGTCCCAGAATGGCACCAAAGAAAGAGCACGCCCCCAACAGCCCTGAGCACGGCTGTGGAGATGTCCATCAAGGTGGGGGCGCTGCCCCTGAAAGTGATTGTCACCAAGTTGCCCCGGGACCACCCCAATGGGGGTGGGAAGAGAAGAAAACTGTGGGGCAGGGCGCGGTCTGGATCAGTCTGGCCAGGCCACACCCAAAGATAGAGACAGGAACCAGCTCCAGAGCCCTGGCGCGTGGCCTGCTGCAGGCCGAATCCCCATGCAGCTTCACGGAGCTGCTAGCACACCTCCCCAAGGAAGACCCCGAGTATGTGTGGGCTGCGCTGGAGGAGCTGGACCGGAGGATGGTCCGGGCGCAGCGGGACGTGATTGCCGGGTGGAAAGAAGAAATGGCCTGGCGGGCCGTGATCCTGCAGCAGGAGGCGCCGTCGACATCCAGCGGCACACCAGCCACCGAGGGCAGTGAAAGCAGAGCGGAGGCCAAGGACGACGCCGCGGAGGAGGCCGCGACAGCAGAGGCAGGTAACGGAGACGCCCCTACCCCGAACCCTGGGGCCGCCGACCTGCCCCTGCACCCTGTTGCGGAGCCCAACGTACCTGAACCCGCCATCGACACCGTGCCTCCACCGCTACCAACCGGTTCCCAGGCCATCGACACCACCAGCGAGCCCTGCCCCACGCCGTGCCCTCTGACCCCGGGCGTGATCAGCAGACCACAATCGCAGGCCCGGTCGCAAGGCCTAGCGCCCCCGTACGCCGCCCATCGACGGGAGTACTGCCGCCAACAGCTGGAGGTGTTTGAGAGGGAGCAGCGGGAGCGGCGCATGAAACAGGAGAAGCTGCAGGCCCAAAGTGCGGAGTAGAAGATGAAGGCCCGACGAGATCCCCGAGCTGCCCGCGGTCCCCGAGTCACCGGGACTGTCGTGAAATTTCACATGGAACATGGCTGCGGTTTCATCCGAGACCCTGAGACCATCAGCGATGTATTCGTGACGAGGAGAGATGTGGAGAGTCACCTGCCGGAAGGCCATCGAGGGCGGGATCTATTTCCAGGTGATGTGGTTTCTTACACCCGACACCAAGGCGTGAAGGGATGGTACGCCCTCCACGTCCACAGAGTAGTAGAGGAGGAGGAACAGCACTACTCGGACGTTGAGTACCAAGAGGACCCGGATGGGCCTGAAGATGACGAGGAGGAGCAAGGCGCATATGGAGAATGACGATAGAGAGTAAGAAGAAGCGCCAATGTAAATAGTTACTCGTCAGGGTACAGAGAACTGTTTGGGACTGTTTCACAAATTGAGTGTGGTCCCCGTTGGGACTGATATAGGACTGTGTGAAAGTTATCCCCTACATCCCCTACCAGGTTGAGGACTGTGAGCAGCCATTTCCCTTCCCAAAACTGGCCGAGGACTGAGAGCGGCCACCCCTTTGTATATAGTTGCGCTTCTTAAAGCGCCCCCTACTGGTTTTATAAAAAAGACTGCAACGTCTACCTCAAGGCAAATTTGCTGGACTGTTGCACTTAGAAGAAGAAAGAATACCTGGTCGCAAGTTGCACCGCGGCCATGATCCAAGGATACAAGAATGTGTCTTATTTAAAAAATGTTTTATATGAAGAGTTTAATATGCTGCTAGAAAATATTTTACATAATTTTGAGACCGTTTTATATGATAAGTGACAAAAGAGTTCCAGAAGTATTAGTATGTGTTTTATAATAGTGTGACAAGAAAAGAAAAGTGTGTCCCATAAAGGGAGTTGAACAATGTCGTCCGTTTCTAAATGTAAAAAGTTTTAAAAAGTTTTGCATGTCCTGTAATCGACTGTTTTTGCTCTTTTCCAGCCCGAGGACGTGCTGTGCCTTACCAGGGGGGAATGTAGCGCCCCGAGGGTTCGGCCGCTACAGGGGTATTGCACCTCAGTCCAGAGGTGTGATATTCCACTCCCGGGTAAGGATGGAGTATGGACCAGGGCTCAGTTAGCTGCATACAGCACACACACCCCATTTCCGAGGGACAGCTCAACGGTGCTCCCACTAGACAGAAGTGCAGGCACGACCGACTATGTCCCTGCCTGGAGTGGGGAGGGGGGTGGAACACCCAGTGCTGTAGGGGCAGATAGGGGTTGGTTCCTGAGCGTAGATAGGAGCTCATTGGTTGCTGGTCACCTGGGCTCATGGTCAGAGGGAGGTATAAAAGGTGGGCACCATCTTAGAACAGTGTTCAGTCTGTGAGGAGAGGAGAGCTGACAGGCAGCAACAGCTCAGGCTGAGTGCTGCTCCAGAGGCAGGCCTAGAGAAGAGGCCGGAGCCTGAGAGGAGAAGGAGAAGTGGGCCTGGAGAAGAGGCCAAGGGAAGGAGGAGAAGACAGAACAGGAAAGAAGGAGAAGAGAGAGAGAAACAGAAGGGCTCAGGAACAAGAAGGTGGAAGGGACCCTAAGAACCCACGAGAATCCAGGGTGAAGGGTCAAGCAGATTAAGGGTACCGGATCCCAAGTTGGTGGAGGAGAAACTACCCTCAGCCAAAGACCAGTCGTCGTGATCATTTATTGGTGCGACACCTCATCAAACCTGCTAGGAAGGCACCATATAGGACAGCGGAGGACGGGGCCCACGTTTACCCGCACAAGTCCGCGGCAGCTGGACAAAAGTGGGTCACTGGTGAGGCAGGCCAGAGAAAGGATTAAAGGGGGTCCTGTGCCATGCTCCTGAACTGCCTGGGAGTTGACCGAGCCCCTCACCTGGTGGACGCAGCACGGCTCGGGCAGTCATTCCCTGCAGAAGTGACTTGGATATTAACCGTGAGTAAAGACCCTGGACTGCAGTACGTTGTCTGTGTGCTTTTTCGCTCCTCCGGCACTACCGGTACTGGGACTCTCACCACCATCACTCCCACCATCTACTACACTGCCCTGGGGCCACACTCTTCCCGTGGGGAGTCACATCATCCCAGCTGCATACATCATCAGCCCCAGCGGTCTGCCCTGCAGCGGCGGTTCCTAACAACCGCAATCCACGGGTGGCATAGTCGGACATAATCAATAGCACATAACGGACTACCACTGGCCTGACCACCCTGAGCCACGGAACCGGGTTGCCACTACTACTCCCATCGTTCCCTATTGCCCGGATCCGAGTGCCCCACGGCCCAGGGGGCGAGTCATGGGCATGAAGTCCCAAAGTGCACAGGCGATCGCAGTGAAAAGACTGAATGTCCTAGGTAAAGGCAGCTACAGCAGTTCAATCACGGTCTGAAAGCATAGACGAGCTTGTTATGCAACTGGTCTGGGATACTGTGCAGCAGCAGTAGTGGCAGCAGCATGACCAACAAGCAGGGCCTGCGTCAGCACCCGGCGTACCCGGGCAAGTTCCGGGGCCCTGGAAAATCAGAGGGGCCCACCGCCCACTCACTGTCGGGGCCCACCGCCCACTCACTGTCGGGGCCCACCGCCCACTCACTGTCGGGGCCCTGGCCGCTTCTTCAGCACCTGTTCAGTGACGCAGGCGCTGCTTGATTGCCGGCACTCCCCCCAGACACAGCCGCGTGCTGTGCGGCTGTGTCTGCTAGTAATGACGCGGCAGGGTCGACGGCACTGCACCTTTAATTGTGCTTGTGTGTCGACCCTGCCACGTCATTACTAGTCATGTCTGGGGGGAGTGCTGGCAATGAAACACCGTCGGAGGTCCTGTACAGATGGGGGGAGCGGCCTGGACCCGGACCCGACCGCAAGTGGGCCCCTCTGATGGTCCAGGGCCATGATGTCTGTGACACGCCGGGGGCCCTGCACTGCCCCATACCTGAGGAGCTGCAGGACAGGACACTGGACCGGGGACAGGTGAGTGAGGCTTCCCCAATCCCCATATTAAAAATATTTGTAATGGGTCTGTGTGAGTGCATGTATGTGAATGTCAGTGTGTATGACTGTGTATATATATTTGTCTGTTTTATATATGTCTTTAAGAATTTGTGTAAAAATGTGTGTATGTCTGTATGTGTACATATGTGTACCATGTGTGCGTGCATATGTCTGCGTACCGTGTGTGCGCATGTCTGCATACCGTGTGTGCGTGCATGTGTCTGCGTACCGTGTGTGTGCGCATGTCTGCGTACCGTGTGTGCGCGTCTGCGTACCGTGTGTGCGCGTGTCTGCGTACCGTGTGCGTGCATGTGTCTGCGTACCGTGTGTGCGTGCGCATGTCTGCGTACCGTGTGTGTGCGCATGTCTGCATATGTGAAGGATGAGGTGGCAGGCTGGGCCCTGTGTACTATATATATATTTCTCCGCCGTATCTGTGCATCATGAATCGTGTATGTGTTAAAAAGGCCCACTGAGACTCTTTCGCCCGGGGCCCAGAAAAACCTGGAGCCGGCCCTGCCAACAAGACAACAAGAAACTAATAAATTCTTGATCCAGCAGTTGCAACAGCAGCAGCAACAATTTCAGCAGCAGATAGCTCTCTTGGCAGAAACTGCCTAGGTCAGGGAGATGGCGCATCCCACCAGTCAAAGTGATGGTAACAGTGTGAACCGAACAGTATAAGAGGCCTTGCAGAAAATGACTCTGGAGGGCGATGTCAAGGCTTTCCTGACTATATTTGAGAGGGTGGCAGAGAAGGAGAAATTTCCCCCAGAGCAATGGTCAGAGGTTCTAGCTTCGTACCTGACTAGAGAACTGCAGAAAACATACTATGAACTTGCCCTACAGTATGCCAAGGTGTACAGCAAGGTGAAGTCAGAGACAGTGGCGTACCGCCAATGGCGGCAGGCCACGCCACTGCTATGGGGCCCGTGACAGGAAGGGGGCCCGTGAGCCGGGAGGGCCCCAAACAGCGTGGGAACCAGAAGGATAGGTGAGTATTGGGGGGGGAGGGAGGTTGTGGCGGCGGAGGAGCGAGCACACGCGGTAGCCGCTGAAACAGCTATCACGTGTGCCCGCTGCTAAAGGGACATGAATATTCCCTCTTCTCTACTCCCATGAGCGTGGAGAAGAGGGAATATTCATTCTCTTAAGTAGCGGCCAAGGAGGAGCGCTCAGCCCCGGCTCCTGCTGTCAGTGCCCGCTGCTAAAGAGAAAGCATATTCACGCTTCTCCATGCCCATAGTCCTGGCATGGAGAAGCGTGAATGTGCCGGCAGCAGCAGCTCACCTCGGTTTCTGAGAGCGTGCACTGCTCAGATGCCACATGAGCTGCAGCAGACAGGACTCAGCGCTGGAGGAGAGGTGAGGAAGGAAGGTGAGTATAAGTGTTTATCATTTTATGTGTGCAGTGATTGGGGCCACACATACCAGGATTGGGGGGTGAGGAGGCCACACATACCAGGATTGAGGGATGAGGAGGCCACACATACCAGGATCGGGGGGGGGGGGGGGATTGGGAAGGCCACACATACCAGGATTGGGGGGGGGGGATTGGGGAGGCCACACATACCAGGATGGGGAAATTTACCAATAGCTGCTGCATTTCTCACCCTAGGCTTATACTCAAGTCAATACGTTTTCCCAGTTTTTTGTGGTAAAATTAGGGGCCTCGGCTTATACTCGGGTTGGCTTATTTAATATATATGGTATTTTAAAATCAGTGAGTAAGTGGTGCCCATAATACTGCAGGACTGTGGGGTGCATTATACTATATGGGGGCTGCATTTTACCCTATGGGGTGTGTAATATACTGTATGGAGGACTATGGGGAGTGCATTATATTCTATGGAGGACCATGGGAAGTTCATTATACTATATGGAGGATTATGGGGGGTGCATTATACTATATGGAGGATTATGGGGGACGCATTATACTATATGGAGGATTATCGGTGGTGTATTATACTCTATGGAAGGCTGTGGAGCCATTATAATATTTTGAGGGGTATGTGGGGGGCCATTATACTGTATGAAAGCAATTATACAGTGTGAAGGGTTGTGTGGGGTCCATTATACTGTTTGGAGGGCTCGTGCGGGCCATTATACTGTATGTAGGCACATTATAGCTTTGGGGGTCACAGTTTGGGGATCATACTGTGTTGGGGTCACCATACTTTGCCTTGGGAGTTGAAGTTGGGTACAATATGGTCATTATACTGTGCATGTGTAGGCGAATGTGGAGGAATGCACCATGGGGTAATCATACTGTGTTCGAGGGGCACTTTTGTTGGAATCACATTTTATGGGACAATGAAAGAGGAATCTAGGACTTCAGCAGGAGGAAAATTACTGTGTAAAGGATGGAGAGTTGTGAGATCTGCTCTTCTGTGACACAGACAAATATTTATTTATTTTTCGTGGGGGGGGGGGGGCAATTAGAGCTTCTGCTATGGGGCCACATGATTTCTATGTACGCCCCTGGTCAGAGATTATGGCTCATCTAGGCGTAACCCTGGCTGTCATGACACAATGGGTGCACCTCTGGGACTACTACAGGGTCGTCCAGGTCCCAGATGTTTGACCTGCTACATTTGGTGTAAAACTGGCTGCAGCCAGAAACCTGCTCCTCCACACAGATGGTGGAAAGAATGGTGATGGACCGGTTTATATACTCACTTCATAGGTCGATACAAGCCTGGGTTATCCAGGGAGATTCCCAGAATGCAGATAAATTTGTGAGCCTTGTGGAGAGATACCTCGCTGTGGAGAACAAGAGAGGGGGTCTAAATCCTTGTTTGTGGGGTGCCCAAAGACTCAGGAGGCATCATAGCCGCTTCTGAGGAATCAGTATTGTGCCATTGTCTGTTGGAGACGTCATGCCCCTGAACATATAGCAGCCCGTTGTTCTATAGCCTCAGAGCCAATGGACTACACTGTAGGCCTGCACTGCTCACTATTTGCATATCCCACATGCACTGCCATAATCCACCCTGGTGAGGGACCTCAGCTGTGCCAGGTATCGTTGAACGGCGGGACCGTGACTGGACTCCTTGACTCAGGGAGCTTGGTTATCCTAGTAACGGCCACACAACTGCATGTGCTAGTCCCTGGGAAGGGCGTGGAAGCAAGGTGTATCCATGGGGATGTGAAGAAATATCCCATGGCAAGGGTAGACATACGCACAGACTGCGGTTCCGTGTCCCACAAATTAAGAGTTGTCAAGGACTTAATGCATGCTGAGATTGTCGGACGAGACATTCCATTGTTCTGGGATTTGTCGGGGAAAGCTGTAGTGCTCGGTACCTCAGGTGGCAACCAGGTTTCGGCTAAGATAACCACGTCACGTGATGCAACCAAGGAATTTCCATTTACTGTACTGGCTAGCAATGAGGATGAGGACAAATCACCTGAAGCCAATATCCCTGACCTTGAGGTGTTCAGGGAATACTTTGGCATTGCTCAACTCTTGGACTTAGCACTAAAAGGTGCTCTGGAGAATTGTGACGCTAGTCATTACTCACGGCAAGCCGTGAGGTGGGAAAATCAAGGAGTCCGAGGTCGAAAGCCAGCAGGGTTCATCATAAACAGAGGGGTTAGGCAAAGGCAAAGTCAGGTCAAGACAAAGGGGCTAGGCAAACGGATGGTCAGAAGCAAATCCAAGGTCGGGAAACAAAGATCAGAATACTAGAACTTAAAGCACAGAGCCGACACACACACCACTTGAGCACAGCTTCAACTGGCAGAGATTAGAGGTAGGCAGCCAGCTAAATAGCCTGGGAATCACTCCGAATAGGAGACACCTGTATTAAACCCAGCACGCCCTGGCCCTGATTGGGCGACTGGACTGTCATTCACCACACTGACAACTCAGTATGCCCATGCCTCAGATTGGACTGCTGAGCTGTCTATCACAATATTGACAGCTCAGCACACTCCTGTTCCCGATTGGACAGCTGAGCTGCCACTCACTACACTGAGTGGAGGAATCATGACAGTAACAGTGTTGATTGGTGTTCCCCAGGAATCGGGGGTCGGTAATCGTTTCCCACATTTTGACATGAATTGGTGATCTGTTATATAGGGTGACCAAAGTGAGGTGGGAGGTAATAGAGCAACTACTCATGCCTGGGGCATACAGACGTATGGTGTTAGATATGGCTCATTCCCATGTGTTGGGTGGTCATCTGGGAGTAGACAAGACCCAGGAGTGGATCCTTCAGGGGTTTTACTGGCCTGGGTGTTATATGGAAATTCTGAGTTATTGTCGTTCCTGTCCCATATGTCAGCTGACCTCCCCGGAGGCCCACTTCCGCAGTCCATTAGTTCCGTTGCCAGTTATTGAGCTCCCCTTTGAACAAATTGCCATGGATCTGTTGGGCCCACTGGTAAAGTCAGCCAGAAGACATCAGCATATATTGGTGCCCAGTACCCAGAGGCAGTACCTTTGAGAAACTCCTTCTGTAAGTGTATTGCTCAAGAGTTATTCCATATATTTTCTCACTCTGGCCTTCTTAAGGAGATCTTAACGGATCAGGGGACACCTGTCACACCAGGTGTGGGGAAGACTTAGTGCAACACAGAGGGAAAAGGGAAAATGAGCCCAGACACTAGGGAAAGGGGAGAAGTGGAGACCTCCTAGTCTGGTCTAGCGTCACCCTGTCTCAACTATCGTCCCTATATTGCCTCCTCAGCAATCGCCGCACGCGTGCCTCACCCTACTGTCCCTGGCGTATGGCTACAGCTAGGGATGGAAGGAGATGAGCACTAGTCAACCTCTACTAAATTCTATAGACAACAAAGGTGGATAAAACAGGGGAAATGGCTTAGCTTTAGATGAACTCCAAATAAGCTCACGGCCTCAAGCTCCAGAGAGGACGAAGCACCGCTCCTGCTAAGCTTCACAAGTAGAAATGGATATAGCCAGCGACTGCCTCTCAGACACACCAGGTATATATACACCCAGGCCAGAGAGCTAATTAGCAAGAGAGGTAGCCGCTCGGTCCTAAAGACAGCCTCTTATCTAAGAAACTGTCTGCAATGCCAAACGTAGCGATCTCCTGCAAACCACTGCAGAGTGACTGTCCGTCACCTCTGACACACCCGTGACAGTACCTCCCCCTCTACGAGTGGCCTCCGGACACTCAGGACCGGGTTTCTCAGGAAAAGAGGTGTGGAATGAGCGAACCAATCTGGGAGCGTTCACCTCTGATGCTGAAACCCACATCCTCTCCTCTGGACCATAGCCTTTCCAGTGCACCAAGTATTGTAGAGAATGACGTTGGAGACGAGAATCTACAATCCTCGAAATCTGGAACTCCAGATTACCATCAACCATTACTGGGAGCGGTGGTAGAGGTGAGGGCTCAAGAGGTTCCACATACTTTTTGAGTAAGGACCTGTGGAACACATTGTGGACCTTAAGGACCTGAGGAAATTCAAGACGAAAAACTGCTGGGTTAATGACGACGGTTATTTTATAGGGACCAATAAACCTAGATCACAGCTTCCAAGAAGGAACTTTCAATCTTATATTCCTGGTAGACAACCACACAAAGTCATTCACATCCAGGTCTGGAGCTGGCAAGCGTTTTCTGTCAGCCATACGTTTATACCTGTCTCCCATAGGCTTTAAATTACACAGAACACCATGCCATACCGAGGAGAGCGACAAAGCAAACCGTTCCTCCTCAGGAACTCCTGAAGCTCCTCCCCCACTGAAGGTACCAAACTGTGGATGATAACCGTATGCACCGAAGAACGGTGACCTGCCAGTTTATTCTTGACAATGATTATTGATGGAAAATTATGCCAGCAGTAAGTAGGATGCCCAATCCTCCTGATTTTCGGAGACAAAATACCTGAGGTATGTCTCCAAGTTCTGTTGACACGCTTGGTCTGACCATTCACCTGAGGGTGGAAGGCAGAGGAAAAGGACAGCTGCACCCCTAGTCGAGAACAGAATGCCTTCCAGAATTTGGAAATAAACTGGGTCCCCCCGATCAGACACCACATCGGAGGGAACCCCGTGAAATTTCACAATCTCATTTTTGAACACCTGATCAAGTGTCTTGGCATTGGGAAGTGCAGGTAATGCGACAAAGTGAACCATTTTACTGAGCCTATCTACTATGACCAAAACCATCATTTTGCCTGCCGAAACCGGTATGTCAGTAGTAAAATCCATGGACAGTAAAATCCATGGACAGTAAAATCCATGGACATGTGTGTCCATGGCCTACTAGGGATAGGTAGTGGAAGAAGAGTACCAGACGGACGGGTGTGCGAAACCTTAGAACGCGCGCAAATACTACAAGCAGCTACATGTTCAATCACATCCTGATGCAACCCCAGCCACCAAAAACGACAAGAGAGGAGGTCCGCGGTTGCTTTACCACCTGGATGCTCTGCAAGCACAGAGTTATGATGTTCCTTGATGTTCCTTGATTCAGGGGCGTCCCCTTGAACCTCCAACACCTCACCCTCCAGTTCAGGATAAAGAGCCGAAATGACTACCCCTTTCTGTAATATCGGGGAAGGGTTCTCATGGTCACCACCACCAGGGAAGCTTCGGGACAAAGCATCAGCCTTGACATTTTTGACGCCTGGAAGAAAAGTGACAACAAAATTGAACCTAGTAAAAAACATGGACCATCTGGCTTGCCTAGGGCTAAGACGTTTAGCTGACTGGAGATAAGACAGATTCTTATCCAGTAATAGGATGGACAGCTGCCTCCAACCAATGTCGCCATTCTTCGAACGCCAATTTGATCTCCAAAAGTTCCCTATTAACCACGTCATAATTTCTCTCAGCCGAATACAATTTTTTAGAAAAGAAGGCGCATGGACGCCATTTACCAGGGGACGAACCCTGAGACAACACAGCCCCAACCCGGACATCCGAACCATCGACCTCCACAATAAAGGGTTGAGAAACATCGGGCTGACTGAGCTAGGTGCAGTGGCAAAATGATTCTTTAAGGAAGAAAAAGCCTGGAGGGATGCATCCAACAATTTGGAAAAATAAGACCCCTTCTTAGGCATGTCAGTAAGGGGTTTCACTATAACAGAGTAATTTTGGGTGAATTTCCTGTAAAAATTAGTAAAGCCCAGAAAACGTTGTAGAGCCTTCAGGTTCTTGGGATGTTCCCAGTCAAGAACTGCACAGATCTTCTCCGGATCCATTAGAAAACCTGAAGATGACAACAAGTACCCCAAAAACTGCACCTCCTGAACAGTGAAAACACATTTTTCTAGTTTGGCATAAAGTTTGTTATCCCTTAAAATATGGAGCACCTGCTTAACATGCCCCCGATGAGTTTCAAAATCAGTTGAATAAACCAAAATATCGTCCAGATAGACCACCACAAACCTCCCCACCAAATGATAGAAAATATAATTTATGAAATGCTGGAATACCGCAGGTGCATTGGTCAAACCAAAAGGCATAACCAGACTCTCGAAATGTCCTTCCGGGGTATTGAATGCTGTCTTCCATTTGTCCCCTTCTGTGATTCTAACCAGATTGTAGGCTCCCCTTAAATCTAACTTGGAGAATACCTTAGCTCCCACAACCTGGCTGAACAAGTCAGGAATCAGAGGAAGAGGATATAGATCACGGATGGTAATTTGATTTAATTCCCAGAAATCTAAACAGGGACGTAGACAGGGACGTAGACTGCCATCGGGCGAAGATGAGGGTCTGATATGTCCCTTCTCCAGACTTTCCGCAATGAAATCCTTCATGGCTTGTCTCTCAGGGCCAGAAAGATTATACAGTCTGGACTTCGGTAGTTTAGCTCCGTGGGTCAGGTTAATAGGACAGTCATAAGCACCATGAGGAGGCAAATCCTGACACCCCTTCTCAGAAAAAACGTCCTCAAAACCAGACAGAAAAGCAGGTAATATTTCGTTAGAGACAGTAGCAATGGAAATATCTAGATAGTTCTCATGGCAGCAATCTCCCCATTTAACACATAATCCGGTTTGCCAGTCCAACAACGGATTATGTTTAACAAGCCAAGGTATACCAAAGACAATCGGAGTAGGAAGATTATCCAGAACATAGCAAGGGATGATTTCACAATGAATTGACCCCACACTCAGTTTTATATTATGTACAATCTGAGTGAATGCTTTCTATGCAAGTGGCGCTGAGTTCATGACAAAGATGGGAATAGGGTCAGCTAAAGCACATCAAGCAAGACCATGAGTTTTCACAAACTCAGCGTCAACCATGCTGACTCTGGCTCCACTGTCAACAAAAACAGAATTTTTTTCGGTTTTGCTCTCTAACACCACCTTTGCTGTCAGGACAAAGTGGGAACTGCAGTTTGGCCACAAATGCACCCCTTGTTTATCCAACTCCAGACTACCGAGAGTTAATCGAGTCTCCTTTTGTTTAGGAATTGAAGGACAGGTCCCAATAAAGTGTCCCTTTTTCCCACAAAACAAACAAACACCTTTTTTCTTGCGAATCTCTGGGGAGATGTATGATGTAGAGACACCCCCTAACTGCATGGGTTCCTCCACTTCCCCCAGTACTGGTTCACCCCCAGACCGCTCCCCTGGCAGATGTACACAACCCGGGCAAGAAGGCCCCGAAGAAGGTGGTCACACCCGTCTACCCAGAAGACGTCTATCAAGACGTATGGCCAAAGACATGGCAGTCTCCAAAGACTGAGGAGTTTCATATACAGCGAAGACATCTTTCAACCTTTCAGTAAGCCCCTCACAAAATTGACTTTTAAGGGCTGAGTCATTCCATTTGGAATCCGTTGCCCATCTACGGAATTCCGAACTGTATGTTTCCACTGACCGAATCCCCTGCTGAAGGCAACGTAGCCTAGACTCAGCTAACGCGACTCGGTCAGGGTCATCATAGATGATGGCCAGAGCTCCGAAAAACCCTTCCACAGATTGGAGACAAGCCGAGTCCTGTGGTAACGAAAACGCCCATGACTGAGGATCGCCCTGCAATAGAGAGATCACAATACCAAACCGTTGCTCCTCATTACTGGAGGAGTAGGGACGAAGTTTAAAATACAATTTGCATGCCTTCTTAAACACAAAAAAACTTGTCCCTACCTCCAGAAAACCTGTCCGGAAGGGCAACTTTGGGTTCAGGCTGGACAGGCCTACCTGCAGAGACCCCCATATAACCATGTACCCCTGATGCTGCTGCTGAACCTCACAGCGGAGGTCATTCACCTCCAGAGACAGACAGCGGAACTGCTCTGCGAGCTCTGCAACTCAACCCATACCAAAGGGAGAAAGGAAAAAAAAAGGTGCACACCCAAAAACACACAAAGAAAAAACAAAACAAAATATCAGTTACCTTTTTTTTTAATTTTCAAAATGTGCTCAGCTGACTATAATGTCACGCCAGGTGTGGGAAAGACTTAGTGCAACACAGAGGGAAAAGGGAAAGGGAGCCTAGACACTAGGGAAAGGGGGGAAGTGGAGACCTCCTAGTCTGGTCTAGCATCACCCTGTCTCAACTATCGTCCCTATATTGCCTCCTCAGCAATCGCCGCATGCGTGCCTCGTCCTACTCTCCCTGGCGTATCGCTTCGTCTAGGTATGGAAGGAGATGAGCACTAGTCAACCTCCACTAAACTCTATAGACAACAAGGGTGGACAAAACAGGGGAAATGGCTTAGCTTTAGATGAACTCCAAATAAGCACACGGCCTCAATCTTCAGAGAGGATGAAGTACTGCTCCTGCTAAGCTTCACAAATAGAAATGGATATAGCCGGTGACTCCCTCTCAAACACACCAGGTATATATACACCCAGGCCAGGGAGCTAATTAGCAAGAGAGAGGTAGCCGCTTGGTCCTAAAGACAGCCTCTTATCTAAGAAACTGTCTGCAATGCCAAACGTAGAGATCTCCTGTAACCCACTGCAGGGCAACTGTCTGTCACCTCTGACACACCCGTGACAACACCATTCATGTCAAAGGTCATGAGGGAATTGTGTAAGACCATACAAATTTTGCAGCGCAGTACCTCTGTGTACCATCCGGAGACAGATGGCCTGGGAGAAAGGTTTAATGAGCCTTGAAGGCCATGTTAAAGAAGGTGGTAGAGAAGGGTGGTTGAGATTGGGACTGTCTTTTAACCTACCTGTTGTTCTCCATCAGGGAGGTTCCACAAGACTCCATGGGATGTTCCCCGTTTGAGCCACCGTATGGTCGACACCCCCATCGACTACTGGATATAGCAAAGGAGATGTGGGAAACTGAGATCACACACTACAAAAGCCTAATAGAGCCCATGGCTCAGTTGCAAGAGAGGATTGCCAAAGTTATACTTGTTGTAAGGCTCAGGATGTACAGTCCAGAGTATACAATAGGTTGACTCAAGTGAGACAGTTTAAGCCTGGGAATTGGGTACTTGTACTAGTACCCACAATGGAAAGCAAGTTCCTTGCCACGTTTCAGAGACCCTATGAGGTGGCTAAAAAAGTGGGGGAGGTCAGTTATAAAATACACCAACCAGGAAAAAGGAAGCCCTTCCAAATATTCCAAATATATCATGTCAACCTAATAAAATCCTGGAAGGATAGGGAGCCTCTCAAGACCACTTGCTTGGTGGCCAAGTAAGAAGCCAACATCTTGGCTGTTAAAGTGGCTGAAACTTTGTCACCTTCCCAAAAGCAGCAGTGCCCGGAATTGTTACATCAAAATATGGACATGTTCTCTTACTTACCATGTCTCACTTGTGTTATTGAGTGTGAGGTTCTCACTGAGCCTCATGTGCGGGTCAATTTGAAGCCCTATAGAAATCGAGAAGCCCGCCAGGATGTAATCTCGAAGAAGGTGAAATGGATGCTAAATCTGGCGGTAATTGAGGAATTCAATAATAGATGGTCAAGCCCCATAGTGTTGGTACTAAAGCCAGATGTAGAATGATGGTTATGTAATGGCTACCAGAAACTTAATGAGGTCTCTAAGTTTGACATCTACCTGATGCCCCGTATACTGGCAGATTCCCCAGTTCAAGGAGGCCAAAGAAAAAACGGCCTTTTGAACTTCAGAGGGGTCAATATGTCAGGATACCTTTTGGATTACAGGGGGCACCTGTTACTGTCAGAGAGCCATGGATGGGGTCCTAGCCCCTCACAAAAAGTACACCTCTGCAAACTGAGATGACATTGTCATTTTCAGCCGAGATTGGAAAGTCAATTGTGTAAAGTCCGGGCAATATTGGATGCCCTAAGGAAAGCTGTCTTTACTATTAATAAAAAAAATGGACTTTGTATCAGCAGAGTGGATTATAAATGTTATGTCACAGTAAACCCACATGGGGGCGCCAATATGTTAGCTGTAGATCATGTGTATCTAGGATAGTGTTTAGGTTTAGGTGCAATCTTCATACAGAAAACAGAAGACTAGTGGAACTAAGATTTATTCTGGTTCAACTGCTACATTGTGGAATAGCTGTAATTCAGGAGAATCAGTGCATTTTACACATTACTACATAATGCAGTAAAATGTAAATACACAATAGGTAAAAGGAAAATGTGTCTATTAAGCTCTCTTTAAACTTGTAAATAAAATGATTATATTCGCGAATAGTAATTTAATTACAAGAAATGAATTACAAGTGACTATGCAAGAAAAAGAAAACATAAATTTAATTAGAGGTAAATTCTCTCAGTAATAATGTGATGTAATACTCTGTTCACAATTTTATTTAACTATTTTGTTAGTCTATTTTGTTTAGAACAGACAACCTGACGAACGGAACAGATAAACTGAATTAGCATCATTTGCATTTGTGTTCCAAATAGAAGCAGAGGTGTCCCATTGATTTATATGAAGTCGGCAAGTCAGACTGGGACTGAAATTCAGCCTTGGAATTTGAAAGCACAGAGGCCCATGTTGCCCCCATTCTCCAGATGTGGGTCTCTATTACTAATATTACCATGCATGGAGAAAATTAAGATTTACTACAAAAACTTTATTTCCAATAATACTGTATTATTATGTATATGATTTAATAAAATTAATATTCATACCCAATGATAATATTGCAATATAACAAATAAATACCACCAGACCACATATTACTAGCACATACCGTAGTGATAATACTACCATACTGATCATTAATCAAAACCACTGTACTAGGACTGATATTACCACCATACAATGACAAATTACTGGTAATATCAGTTTTGCACCAGTGCTCTGTAGACTATTGTGAGGCAGTGACCGGGATCGTATACGAGGGACGTTATATATCCCCCAGAATGTGTACAGAGACCTATTAAATCCATTGGAGTACATTGCAGTCACAAACTCACCTGCGGCTGCAATGCAGGAATGAAGGTGAGCATTGACCTGGTCAGGCTATCTGGCTAAGGCAGATTAGTAAAACCTGGCAGGGCCTTCATTTCTTGGAGGAAGCTACAGGAAGGCAGTGGGGGCGGCCTCCTCCCTCCAACCCGGGTTTTCCAGCGGCTCTTGCCACAGGTCCTTTAAAAACCCGGCACTAAGGATTAGTGTTGTTCAGTTTTGGGACCTGCTAGGAGCACAGCAGGAAAACTCGGCAGGCCTGTGTATAGCTGAACCCACACCTGGGAAGGCTCTGCACCCGTCAGGCTCTAAGCGGCCCGGCGCGGCCGTTGCCCACGGCAGCCGTTGTGTATGGACTTCTGTTAACCCGGCTGCGAACTGGAGGACTTTCTGTTTACCCGTGAGTTGCTGAAATAAAAGCTGTTTATGTTGGGCTTGGGTCACAGCCTCAGTTACTGCACGGTGTGAACACCGCCACCTTACACTATATATGTGTATACTGTACAAGTTCTCACCAGTGATATTACTAATATACAATGACCATGTAATGGTAATATCCTTTCCACAACCAGTGCTCTGCTGATCATACATGTGTATACTGTACAGATTCTCACCAGTGACATTCTTGCTGATTGTAGTCATTCATTTTCTCTTTTCTTTCCCATTCAGTCCAGACTGCCATGACTTCTTCCATACAGGATTCGTCTCTGCAAAATGTAACACAGACATCTTTGGCTAACTGCTTTTCCAGGTCCCTACTCACATTCTACCACCTCTACACAAACCATATAGTGAAATAACTAGTGCCCTAGCCAGTAATAATAACCCTATGTGCCTTGTACAGTAATAGTACCCATCTTTTGTGCCCCCACATAAAAACAGTGTCCCCTTTCTGCCTCTACAAAGTATTACTGTTCTCTTTGTACTTCCTCGTAGTAATAATGCTTGTCTGTGCCTCCTTACATTAATATAGCACCCTGTAGAAATAATTTCCTGTGTCTGCTTATAGTAATGCCCATGTGCCTCCTAATAATAATAATCCACCCTGTAACTCCTTATAACAATAGTGACATCCCCTGTGCTTTCTCATAATAATAATGTCTCCTGTGCTACAACTATAATGATAATTATCCCCCAATGGGTCTCCTTATAATAATGCCTCCCTATTGTACCTCCTGATAATAATGACCCCTTGTATCTCTATATTGTAATAATTCTTTTGAGCAGGGACTTACATAAAAATTATGGGGCCTCATAGCAGAAGTCCTATCATGGCACATAGGCGCAGTCACAGAAGAACATATCTCACAACTTTTAAAAACAACGAAAGGGACATGTAATACAGGAGTTACACAATTATTTTGCCCCTACTGAATGCACTTAGTGTTCTCCCAATACAATTTCTCTTCTATGGCCCCACAGAGTATGATGACCTTCAAAAATACCCCTACACAATATGATGATCCCATGATACCCACAACACATTATGTTGTTCCCACATTCATCCACCCACACAGTATGATGGTCAAAGAGCCCCCACACGGTATGATGGTCACTACAAACCCCCAAAAAGTATGATGATCACTACAGCCCACCACACAGTATGGTCAACACAGCCCACTACACAGAATAGTGACCACAGTTCCCTTATACAGTATGATGTCCACCACAGCCCCCACACAGTATGGTCACCAGAGCCCCCACACAGTATAGTCATCACAGCCTCCCCATATAGTATAATATGCACCCAAATCCCCCACACAGAATGATGTCAACGACATCCCCCACGCAATATGATGGTCATCACAGCCCATTGTGTTCAATATACAGTACATAGCCATTATAAATCTACATATTGTTCCTCCATGTCAGATTTCCCAATTTCTAGGCCATACTAAAAAGCCAAAACATTTTGCATGCACCATTGGCTGATGTATCTACAGAGGTATTTTTATAACTCATATGTCAAACTTTTTTTACAATTCATATCTTGTGCTCATCAACGATTTACTTCAATCTTTAGTTCTATAATGCAGCTTGTTACAACTATTTCCATTTACTGTAAAAAATAGTTACAAAAATATGCATGTGATAAACATTTGCAATTAGATACAATTAGTCTAAATAGAGTAATCCTGATGTGTGGTTGATTGGCTTGATTTTTACCGTGGAAGAATTGACTTTATAAATTATTGATTTGATTTTTGCATTCCTTATCCCCTCTACCACACCTGTTATTCATGTTTACTAAGGAGCAATAGACAGATCATGGCTCTCTGAAGTCTAATGGTTAAAATGTTCCTGTTTCTATCATAGGGAGACCAAAAGCAGGTTATTTTGTAATAAGGCAGTAGATCTCCATACAGCTTCACTGTCTTTCCTGTTTACTGTCAAGTAAATGGATTTCTCATTTTTATAAGGCTATATTCACACAGACATGGCCAAGGTAAGGAATTCTGAAACATGACCATGACCACCACTGAACAAGACACATAAGGTCAAATGTCAAGACTGGGCCAAGAAATATCTGAAGACATACAGGTGCATCTCACAAAATTAGAATATCATCAAAAAGTTAATTTATTTCAGTTCTTCAATACAAAAAGTGAAACTCATATGTTATATAGAGTCATTACAAACAGAGTGATCTATTTCAAGTCTTTATTTCTGTTAATGTTGATGATTATGGCTTACAGATAATGAAAACACAAAAGTCATTATCTCAGTAAATTAAAATAATTAACAAAAACACCTGCAAAAGCTTCCTAAGCGTTTAAAAGGGTCCCTTAGTCTGTTTCAGTAGGCTTCACAATCATGAGGAAGACTACTGACTTGACAGATGTCCAGAAGGCAGTCATTGACACACTCCACAAGGTCCCAGAGTTCCAATTTTCATTTGGAAATCAAGGTCCCAGGGTCTGGAGGAAGAGTGGAGAGGCCACAATCCAAACTGCTTGAGATCTAGTGTGAAGTTTGTACAATCAGTGATGGTTTGGGGAGCCATGTCATCTGCTGGTGTAGGTCCACTGTGTTTTATAAAGACCAAAGTCAGTGCAGACATCTACCAGGAAATTTTAGAGCACTTTAGAGCATGCTTCCCTCTGCCAACAAGCTCTTTGGAGATGGAAATTTCATTCTCCAGCAAGCCTTGGCACCTGTCCACACTGCCAAAAGTACCAATACCTGGTTTAAAAACAACAGTATCACTGTGCTTGATTAGCCAGCAAACTCGCCTGACCTTAACTGCATAGAGAATCTATGGGGTATTGTCAAGAGGAAAATGAGAGACATCAGACCCAACAATGCAGACGAACTGAAGGCTGCTATCAAAGCCACCTGGGCTTCCATAACACCTCAGCAGTGCCACAGGCTGATCGCCTCTATGCCACGCCAGATTGATGCAGTAATTGATGCAAAAGGAGCCCCGAACAAGTATTGAGTGCATTTACTGAACATACATTTTAGTAGGCCAACATATCGGATTTTAAAAACTTTTTTCAAGCTGTTGTTATAAATTATTCTAATTTATTGAGATAATGACTTTTGTGTTTTCATTGGCCATAAGCCATAATCATCAACTTTAACAGAAATAAACACTTGAAATAGATCACTCTGTTTGTAATGACTCTACAGTATATAATATGAGTTTCACTTTTTGTATTGAAGAACTGAAATGAATTGACTTTTTGATGATATTCTAATTTTGTGAGATGCACCTGCAGCCAGTCGTGACTCAGTGCTGCGTTCCACGGTGAGTGATGGGCTGTGGGCGGGGTTACCCCGCGTGTCACACCCAACATCCACTGCGCACTTTCCCTCTCATTCATTGAGTAAGCGCGCCATGGATTCAGGGTGTGACCCACGGGGTAACCCCTCCTACAACCCAGCATCCACTGCGGGGACCGCGTCACTGATGTCACACCTCACTTGACATGACATCAGCGGAAGAAAAAGCCAGCTGCCGCCAGGGGTCACGTGATGCCTGTGAGTGGCCAGCTATAGCGCCGCTCACAGGCAATACATACAACTAAAGGTAATTACAAAAACACTTATGGGCACATGCTAAATACATTGGCGCAATTGAAAAAAGTACTGGACAACTTCTTTAATAAATAACGTTTCCCACATGTCTACTTTACATCAGCACAATTTTTGAACCAAAATTTTTTTTTGTTAGGAACTTATAAGGGTTAATAGTTGGCCAGTGATTTCTCATTTTTCCAACAAAATTTACATAACCATTTTTTTAGGGACCACATCACATTTGAAGTGATTTTGAGGGGTCTTTATGACAGAAAATACCCAAAAGTGACACCATTCTAAAAGCTGCACCCCTCAAAGTGCTCAAAACCACATTCAAGAAGTTCATTGACCCTTCAGGTGCTTCACAGGAATTTTTGGAATGTGGAAGAAAAAATGAACATTTAACTTCTTTTACAAAAATGTTACTTTAGACCCAATTTTTTTTATTTTTGCAAGGGTAACAGGAAAAAATGGACCCCAAAATTTGTTGTGCAATTTCTCCTGAGCACGCTAATACCACATATGTAGGGGAAAACCACTGTTGGGTACACAAAAGGGCTCGGAAGGGAAGGAGCGTCATTTGACTTTTTGAATGTAAAATTTGCTTGAATAATTAGTGAACTCCATGTTGCGTTTGGGGAGCCCCTGATGTGCCTAAACAGTGGAAACCCCCACAAGTGACACCATTTTGGAAACTAGACCCCTAAAGGAACTTATCTAGATGTGTGGTGAGCACCCTGAACCCACAGGTACTTCACAGAAGTTTATAACATAAAGCCGTGAAAATAAAGAAATCAAACTTTTTCCACAAAAATGATCTTTTAACCCAAATTTTTTATTTTCACAAGGGTAAGAGGAGAAAATGGACCCCAGAAACTGTTGTGCAGTTTCTCCTGAGTACGTCGACTCCATATGTGGGGAAATTACACTGTTTAGGGGCACAGCAGGGTTCAGAAGGGAAGGAGCACTGTGTGACGCAAAACTGGCTGGAATCGAGAGTGGACGCCATGTCGCGTTGTTTGGAGAGCCCCTGATGCGCCTAAACAGTGGAAACCCCCCACAAGTGACCCCATTTTGGAAACTAGACCCCTCAAGGACTTTATCAAGGGATATAGTGAACATTTTGAACCCAGAGGTACGACACAGAATTTGACAACATCAGGTCATTATATTGAATAAGTTGTCATTAGTCTTGAGCGCAAGTGCTCGCTACTTGAGTTTGCATCGGGTACTCTGGTATGCACCAAGTATCACGACTGCTTGAGTGACATGCTCGAGTCCCCATCCCGCATGTTTCACGGTTGTTAGACACCTAAAAAAAAACATGACGCGATCGCTCGTGTAGGGCAGGCAATCCCCGTGAGATTTTTTGGGCCAAAAAGCATATGGGGCAGAGACTCGAGCATGTCACTCGAGCACCCGCGATACTCGGTGCATACCCGAGCACTCGATGCAAATGCAAGTAGCGCACACTTGCGCTCAACACTAGTTTTTTTCTATACTTTTGAAAAAATCCCAACACCGACCCTAACCCTAACACAACCCTAAACCCAACCCTAACACAACCCTAACCCTAACATAACCCTAATCCTAACCCTAACCCTATCAGAACCCTAACCCTAACACAACCCTAATCCTAACACAACCCTAACCCTATGTGACAGTGTCACTGGTTTTATATGTGAGGGGAGGTATGTGTCACTCAGGATGCTCTCCTGTGTGAACTAAGACCTACTTTATTTTTCTGCCAGCATGTTATATGCTGGTAGATTTACTCTGTTAAAGGGTGTGCGGTTTTATGGGAATGGCAAAGAGGGCGGGACGCCATTCCCCCTACCTCCCCTCAGGGTGTGGCTGAGCAATGTGTAAAAGCTCAGTCCTGTTTTTTTTCCTGTGAAGTGTGGTCTGGAGAGGGAAGTCTCCAGACAGTATTGTGGAAGCTGCAGAGCTTGTTACCTGTGCAGTTTATGCTGCCGAGAGCGGGCGGAACCCGCTCAACTACTGACTGAGCTATACTTTGTTTTGTTTTTCCGTTTAACCCAGAGGGGTCTTGTTTATTTTTTTCTGCGAAACCCTGCATGAGTTTATGCCAGACAATAAACCAGCAGAAAGGTAACCTGAGAACGTGTGTCCTGAGTCTGCCTCCTGGAGATCCGAGCGAGTCGTCTTGCCGCAGTTGGTGTGAGAGTGCGTGCAGGATTCCAGGAACACGTGTACCTGCCACAAAGACCGGTGGATGTCCTGGGTGAAGGCTCCCAGCCAGCCAGAGAAGTCCAGCAGCATGGAGGAGCTCGTTAAGCACCTGGTCCAGGCCCAGCAGAGCATGCAACAGCAACACCTACAGGCCCAGCAGAGCATACAGCAGCAGCACCAGGAGACCAAACTGTTGCTTCAGCAAATCCAGTTGCAGCAAAAGTCGCAGCAGCAGCACCAGCAGGAGGCGCAGCAGCAGATACAGCTTTTGGCGGACGCCATCTAGAGCAGGGCGGCCGCCCCACCCCCAGAGCCGACTGATGATTCTCACGTCAGGAAGGCGGTAAGGCGGGCCATGCAGAAGATGACCCCTGGGGATGATGTAGAAGCATTTCTGACTGTTTTTGAGAGGGTAGCTGATCGGGAGAGACTTCCACCAGCACAGTGGGCAGAGGTTCTGGCGCCATATTTATCGGGTGAACCCCAGAAGGCGTATTTTGACTTGGCGCTGCAAGATGCTAAGGAGTATCCCAAACTAAAGACAGAGATCTTAGCACGTCTGGGAGTAAATATGGCGGTGAGAGCCCAACGAGTTCATCACTGGGCATATGCTAGCGACAAACCCCCTCGCTCGCAGATGTTTGATCTCCTGCATCTGGTTCAGAAGTGGCTACAACCGGAGTCCTCCACTCTGGCCCAGATGGTTGAGCGGGTGGTGATTGACAGATTCATGCATTCCCTTCCCAAGCCAGTACAGACCTGGGTTGCCCAGGGTGATCCCCAGAAAGCAGATTACTTCATCGGCCTGGTAGAGAGGTACCAGGTAGTTGAGAGATCTCTTGGGAAACCGGATGCAGTCACTTCTCCCTACTGGGATACCCAAAGGGGGGCGGGTTCACCATGGAAGGGGTCTAGAGCCACTATTGGGGGGCGTCGTCCCACTCCCACTGAAGGTGCCGTTAGAACAGTTGGTAAAGATATAGTTTGCTGGCGGTGTCACAACCCTGGACATGTAGCCGCCATGTGTCAAACATCCCCTGAGCCCATAGACTGCACCCTAGGCAGACGGGTCTCCTATTATGCCTATCCCGCCTGTAGCGTGGACTGTCGACCCGGTGAGGGGCCGCGGGCTTGTGCAGTGTCCATTAATGGAGTAAAAGTGCTTGGGCTGTTGGACTCCGGGAGTCTGGTGACCTTGATCAGAGCATCCCTTCCCCACCAGTTGATCCCTTCCAAAACCCTGGGCGTTCGGTGCATCCATGGTGACGCCAAGGACTATCCCGCGGCCACAGTAACAGTGGGGACAGACTGTGGTGCCCAGTCCCATGAAGTCGGGGTAGTAAAGGACCTGATACATCCCGTCATATTGGGCCATGATTTTTCCTTATTCTGGGACTTGTGGGGGAAGGGAACTGGACTAAGTAGCATGGGGAAAAGCCAGGTCCTTGAAGAAGAACCCCCGACGAAGTCTCAGATGGAGGAGTTCCCACTGTGCGTCCTTGTCGGTGATGAGGGTGAGACGGTGACCGAGGAGGCCGACCTCCCTGCGTTAGATATGTCCAGAGAGAACTTTGGGACTGCTCAAGTTCGAGACCTGACCTTAAAAGGGGCGTTCGACCAGGTTACTGTATGTAATGGGGTTGCCCAAGAGCCGGGGGCCGACACCAGATTCCCCCACTTTGCAGTGCAGGGGGAGTTGCTATATCGGGTGGCCAAACTGAGGGGCGGTGAGATAGTGGGACAGCTGTTAGTGCCGGGGCCATACAGACGGCGGGTGCTAGATATGGCCCATTCACATTTTCTGGGGGGACACCTAGGGGTTGAGAAAACTCAGGAGAGGATATTGAGAAGGTTTTATTGGCCAGGGTGTTATCGAGAAGTTCAAAACTATTGTAGGTCCTGCCCCACCTGCCAAATAACTGCTCCCTCCTCCCACTTCCGTAGCCCCTTAGTCCCACTACCTGTGATAGAGGTTCCCTTTGAGAGGATTGCCATGGACCTCATGGGCCCCTTAGTTAAATCAGCTCAGGGCCACCAATATATCCTGGTCATCATGAACTATGCGACTCGGTATCCGGAAGCGGTTCCCCTAAGGAACATGTCCAGTAAAAGTATAGCCCGAGAGCTGGTCCATATTTTTGCTCGGACTGGTCTACCAAAAGAGATTCTGACAGACCAAGGAACCCCCTTCATGAGCAAGGTGATGAAGGAGCTTTGCAGAGTACTTAAGATAACTCAGCTTCGGACCTCGGTTTATCATCCACAGACGGCCGGCCTAGTAGAACGCTTCAACAAGACCTTAAAGGCGATGCTCAAGAAGGTCGTTGAAAAGGATGGGCGAGACTGGGACTACCTGCTCCCATTTCTGCTTTTCTCGGTCAGAGAAGTTCCTCAAGCCTCCACTGGCTTCTCTCCATTTGAGCTCCTAAATGGGCGGCATCCAAGAGGTCTCCTAGACATCGCCAAGGAAACTTGGGAGGCTGAAGTCACGCCACACCGGAGTATCATCGAACATGTCGCCCAGCTACAGGAGAGAATGTCAAAGGTGATGCCCATCGTGAAGGAACATCTCCTCCAGGCGCAGGAAGCCCAGGCGAGGGTCTATAACCGGTCGGAGAGACTAAGACAGTTCCAGCCCGGGGACCGTGTTTTGGTGCTGATCCCTACCGTCAAGAGCAAGTTCCTCGCCAAATGGCAAGGTCCATACAAGGTGGTGGAGAAAGTCAGCGAGGTTAATTATAAAGTCCACCAGCCTAGCCGAAAAAAGCCGCATCAAATATATCATGTAAATTTGCTCAAGCCGTGGCGGGACCGTGAACCTGTGGAAACTCCTTGCCTGGGAGCCGCACCAGAAGGCAAGGTGGAGGAGGTCACTATTGCAGAGACTCTATCACCGGCCCAGAAGCAATAGTGTCGAGAATTACTACAGCGGAATCGGGAGCTGTTCTCAGAGTTGCCGGGGCATACTCAAGT
Organism: Phyllobates terribilis; assembly: GCF_046119375.1. Lineage (NCBI taxonomy): Eukaryota > Metazoa > Chordata > Amphibia > Anura > Dendrobatidae > Phyllobates > Phyllobates terribilis. The sequence continues at coordinate 201,705,219 of NW_027362762.1, read as the reverse complement.
GGTAGAGCATGATGTGCTGACAGAGCCGCACGTACGAGTGAATCTGAAGCCGTATCGGATTCCAGAAGCACGCCGGGAGGTGATCTCGGCCGAGGTGAAAAGGATGTTAGACCTCGGAGTAACAGAGGAGTCAAAGAGTGGGTGGTCGAGCCCAATCATCCTCGTGCCGAAACCCAATGGAGAGTGGAGGTTTTGTAATGACTACCGCCGGCTGAATGAGGTATCCAAGTGTGACGCATACCCAATGCCCCGCGTCGACGAACTCATCGAGAGGCTTGGACCGGCGAGGTACATCACCACTCTCGACCTGACGAAGGGCTACTGGCCGATCCCCATGTCCCAGATGGCTAAGGAGAAGACGGCTTTCTCAACACCTGATGGGTGTTTTCAATACACGCGGATGCCATTCGGACTACAGGGGGCCCCAGCCACTTTCCAGAGGGCTATGGATCGGATCCTAGCCCCACATAAGAAGTATGCCGCAGCCTACCTCGACGACATTGTGGTCTTTAGCCTAGACTGGGCTAGTCACCTACCTAAACTACAGGCCGTTCTGGACACGCTAAGGAAGGCAGGATTTACCATAAATCTGAGAAAGTGTGCCATCGGAAAGGAGGAGGCCAAGTACCTGGGCTATGTTGTCGGGAGAGGCGAAATAAAGAAAGTGGAGGCAATTCAAACCTGGCCGTTACCACTCTCGAAGAAGCAGGTGAGAGCATTCCTGGGAATGGTGGGATACTACCGACGGTTTATCCTGAATTTCGCTATGATTGCTGCGCCACTAACGGATCTTCTAAAAGGCACCAAATCAATCATGGTGAAATGGATGGAAGAAACGGAGACCGCGTTTCAACAGTTGAAGCTAACACTGTGCAAGCAGCCGGTCCTGGTTGCGCCAGACTTCAAGAAAGAATTTGTGGTCCAGACGGACGCTTCAGAGGTTGGTCTAGGGGCTGTACTCTCCCAAGAGATAAATGGGGAAGAACATCCCATTCTCTATCTAAGCCGAAAGCTGTCCTCCTGCGAGAAGAACTACGCAATAGTAGAGAAAGAGTGTTTAGCCATAAAATGGGCCGTGGATACACTGAAATATTACCTACTAGGCCGGAAGTTTAAATTAGTATCAGACCATGCCCCGTTGAGATGGTTGAGGGAGAAGAGGGGTAAAAATGCCAGGGTAACTAGATGGTTCCTAGGGCTTCAAGATTTTAACTTTCATGTGGAGCATAGGCCCGGGAAGTTACATGGGAATGCAGATGCCCTCTCTAGGATTCCCTGCCTGGTGTCAGAAGGTGCCCAAACCCCCGGCTTTGGGCAGAGGGGGGGAATATGTCACAGTGTCACTGGTTTTATATGTGAGGGGAGGTATGTGTCACTCAGGATGCTCTCCTGTGTGAACTAAGACCTACTTTATTTTTCTGCCAGCATGTTATATGCTGGTAGATTTACTCTGTTAAAGGGTGTGCGGTTTTATGGGAATGGCAAAGAGGGCGGGACCCCATTCCCCCTACCTCCCCTCAGGGTGTGGCTGAGCAATGTGTAAAAGCTCAGTCCTGTTTTTTTTCCTGTGAAGTGTGGTCTGGAGAGGGAAGTCTCCAGACAGTATTGTGGAAGCTGCAGAGCTTGTTACCTGTTCAGTTTATGCTGCCGAGAGCGGGCGGAACCCGCTCAGCTATGGACTGTGCTATACTTTGTTTTGTTTTTCCGTTTAACCCAGAGGGGTCTTGTTTATTTTTTTCTGCGAAACCCTGCACGAGTTTATGCCAGACAATAAATCAGCAGAAAGGTAACCTGAGAACGTGTGTCCTGAGTCTGCCTCCTGGAGAGCCGAGCGAGTCGTCTTGCCACACCTAACACAACCCTAATCCTAACCCTAACACAACCCTAACCCTAACACAACCCTAACCCTAATCCTAACCCTAACTGTAGCACAACCCTAACCCTAACACTAACCCTAACACAACCCTAACCCTAACACAACCCTAATCCTAACCCTAACACAACCCTAACCCTACACCTAACCCTAATCCTAACCTTAACACAACCCTAACCCTAACTCAACCCTAACCTTAATCCTAACCCTAACTGCAAAGTTTTTTTTATTTTATATTTTTTAATCTACCTAAGGGGGGGACAAAGGGGGGTTTGATTTATTTATTTTTTTTATTTTGATCACTGTGATAGTGATAAATTCTCTGTTGTTGCTGGGTACCGGCTGGCAGATCTTGGCGGGCGCACTGCGCATGCGCCCGCCATTTTTTTTCTTCAGCAAGATGCCAGAGGGTCAGGGGAAGATCCGGGGGAGATCAGGGGATGGCGGAGGTACTGGGTGGGCTCAGGTAGCTTCATTTCTCTCTCCTCTGACATGTATATCATGTCAGAAGAGAGAGAAATGATTGTAACAGTGGGCAAATTTTTTTTTTGTGATCTCCGTTATGCGGCCGGAAAAAACGGCCCTGATCATATTCTCCAGGGTCTCAGCTACCCCCGGTAGCTGAGAGCCCGGAGAATTTTTGACTCTGGGGGGTGCTACAGCCTTATTCCTCGGCGACACATTTTCACTGTGCTGAGGAATAAGTACCCTTAACTGCTGCCGTAAAAATGCATTACGGTGGTCGATAAGGGGTTAACAGAAGGAAATAAACAATTGACATGGGAAAATTTACTGCATGTTATTCATTTAGTTGCATATTAATTCTACACACTAATAGTTGCCCAATAATTAAGTCCACATAGATATTCTCCTAAGAAGGTCAAAAGGTCAAAACCTCACTTTCACTTTCTTAAATATTCAGGTTTCAGGTTTACTAACCTTTTGGATTGACTGACAGCTCTGTAGTTGTTCAATAATAAAATTAATCATCAACAATACAAATTGCCTAAAAATTGTGCACATAGTGCATATTCAATCTAGAAAAATTGTTCAACAGACAGTGTACATTATAGCCCCAATTCACTAGTTTTCACCAAAGTTCTGGTGTAAAGCTGTTTTATATGTTCGAAAATTATCTCTACCTTTGGCGCCTCTAGCCAGCTGTTTGAATAATAGGCAGAGGTAAGGTGAGAAGGGGCATGGCTGTCAGGTTACAAATGAATTATTACCTTCACGATTGTGGTTTAAAGGGGTTTTCCAGTACTTTAGATTACCCCCCAATGTATCCCCCTGGGGCCCCTTAGGATTTTTGTAATTAGCTTATGTTGCAGATACTGCCTGTGAGCGGCGCTATCGGTGGCAACTCACATGCATCACGTGACCCCCAGCTGCAGCCGGCTCTGACATCCGCTGACGTCACGACAAGTGCTGTCAGCAGCTGGGGGTCTCTGTCTTCTGCGTTCCACGGTGGATGCCAGGTTGTGGGCAGTGTTACCTCCCCGCGTCACACCCGGCATCCACTGCGCGCTCTGCCTCTCCCCATTCCTTGGGAAAGCACGTGGGCGGTGAATGCTGGGTGTGACGCAGGGGGGTAACCCCGCCCACAACCCAGCAGCCACCGCAGGAACCCAGCGCTGAGTCACGCCTCACTTGTCGTGACGTCAGCACAGGGTCACTTGATGCCTGTGAGCGGCCAAGGATAGCGCCGCTCACAGGCAGTATCTGCAATGTAAGCTAATTACAAAAATCCTTAGGGGCCCCGGGGGATACATTGGGGGGGGGGGGGGGTAATCTAAAGTACTGGACAACTTCTTTAAATTATGACAACAAGTTACTCCAGTCCCTCAACTTTATTATAGTGGTTCACAACAGCTAAAATATGTGTTAAATTCATTAATAGATGCATGCCTCTTAACGAATTTGACACATTTTACTCCAGCAGACCCTTCACTAGCATGCAAAATACAAGTTTTGATGAATCATCGCCTACATGTTATATGTTTTGAGAAGCCTTACTTGACTTTCTAGCTTGCTACTCGAGGCCATGTCACGTTAAATTGCTTGTAGCTATAAGAAGACTGTATCTGTCTATGTGTTTTTCTAGATGACTAAGCAAACCCAAGTCATCACACTGAGATGGTAGGATCTTTCTTGTCATTCTTCAATTTACTTGTGGAAACCTTCCTCACTCATTTTGGACTGAGAGACGATTCCACATACAGCTCTTTGAAGCTTGACCAACTACACCTTTTCATTCAGCTACTCGAAGGTAAGCAGCCTATAATCTAAACCCAAGTATCCAAAAAAATTAGCTGCATGGATTCACTTGGTTTTTAAATCCTATTTAAAAAAAGGAACAATTTCAAGTTATTTTCTTATTATTTTTGAACTCTTACCCTTTTAGGATAAATTTTGGATTTGAGAAGATGAAACATTTTTTTCTCATTACTTTCCAGAGTTTTCACCTTTTTAACTGTTAGGTTGACTTAGCCGTCAGGTCTTGTTTTTGTATAATGGCTTGCACTTTAAGTACATGCCTTGTTTTGGCATTTAATTTTTATCTATTTTTATTTTGGGGAAAAAATATTCACACCATATACTTGTAACTAGGCTAGCAGGAGATGTAGACCTACTTGTTAAATAACAAATTTGACTTCAGCTAAGCAAGGCAGCAAACTAAGGCGTAGGAGGAAATTACGGCAATGGTGTCCGAACGCTGGCAAGGAGAAACAGTGGACCAGGTGTGGAAGAACTAATTTATTTAAAAAATGCTGCTCCACCACTGCTGTAATTTCCTCCTACACCTTGATTGTCTTCTCCTCCCAACAGGTGTTAGTGTAGCTGCCAGAGCAGCAGCCTTCTATCATTTGGTTCTATAGTTACCCACACAACTCACCCAGGTGAGCAACATATATCCTGTAAGCCCTGTGGGTTTACATAGGGAGCGCACGCTCCCTTATTTTCCCTTGTCTAGGCAGCAAACTAAGGATTTTTAAATTCTTCACACTTAAAGGCCATCGACACATTTGGCATGGAAGAAATTATTTTTACATTTTACATACTATACAGTATATTAGTGGTTACCCTTAGATAATAAAATTGCACTAAGTTTCAGTCTGATACTTTAAATCCTTCATTCATCCACTCATATGCATTTTATAGCCCGATCTAAGTTTCAGATTTTTATCTTGTGGGAGTATCCCTCCCTGTAATACATGCTGTAGTTGAGGTCTGTTTGACCAAGGTGCTGTTTTCTTCACTTGCTCTCATGTATCAGCACAGCTTCTATCCTAATATTTGTGTGTTTTACTCCTTGTCTGTAACCCTTCTTCTTTGAACTTACACAGACTGTAAATAGACTCAAAATCGAAATTGCAACACCAAGAAGGAAAGTCATGGAATTATGGAAATCGTAGGATCGATAGACATGATATGCAAACGATGAAAAAATCACAATGAAATTTCAAAACATCTCACTTTATTTAGTATCAGGTATGAGCGCGGAATACACACATTTACACATTTTGGCATGCTATCAATTATTATTGGTTGTCTGGGACGTCATTAATCAGCATTTGCAAAGGAAGATCCCAGCAGCGGATCTTGATGATTTCAGTGCATTCAGTGTGGCAGAACAGTCCTCAGACAATCATTAATAATCTCATTGATAGCAGGCCAAGTGCACATATGTCTGTGCTTGGCACACAAACTCATTTCTGAATAGAATCATAGAATCATAGAATGGTAGAGTTGGAAGGGACCTCCTGGGTCATCTGGTCCAACCCCCTGCTCAAAGCAGGATTCACTAGATCATCTCAGACAGATGTCTGTCCAGCCTCTGTTTGAAGACGTCCATTGAAGGGGAACTCACCACCTCTCGTGGCAGCCTGTTCCACTCATTAATCACCCTAACTGTCAAAAAGTTTTTTCTAATATCTAATCTGTGTCTCCTCCCATTTAGTTTCATCCCATTGCTTCTAGTCTTTCCTTGTGCAGTCTTCTTTTTTGCAAGCTAAACATTCCCAAATCCTGCAACCGTTCCTCATAGGACATGGTTTGCAGACCAGTCACCATTCTGGTCGCTCTTCTCTGAACTTGCTCCAGTTTGTCTGTCTTTTTTTAAAATGTGGTGCCCAAAACTGTACACAGTATTCCAGATGAGGTCTGACCAAAGAGGAGTAAAGACCGATAATGACTTCACGTGATCTAGACTGTATGCTTCTGTTAATACATCCCAGAATTGTATTTGCCTTTTTTGCTGCTGCATCACACTGTTGACTCATGTTCAGTCTATGATCTATTAGTATACCTAAGTCTTTTTCACATGTACTGTTGCTTAGCTCTATTCCTCCCATTCTGTATATGCTTTTTTCATTTTTATTGCCCAGATGTAGTACTTTGCATTTTTCCCTGTTAAAAACCATTCTGTTGGTTGCTGCCCACTGCTCCAGTTTATTTAGGTCTTTTTGAATTCTCTCTCTCTCTTCTCTAGTATTAGCTATCCCTCCTAGCTTTGTGTCATCAGCAAATTTAATCAGTTTACCCTCAATTCCTTCATCTAAATCATTGATAAAGATGTTGAACAATACAGGTCCCAGGACGGAGCCCTGTGGTACCCCACTTGAGACATTCATCCAGCTGGATGTGAAGCCATTTACAACCACCCTTTGAGTCCGATCACTAAGCCAGTTATGAATCCACCTAACAGTTGCCTGGTCCATTGCATACTTGGTCATTTTTTCAATAAGGATGGTGTGAGATACTTTGTCAAATGCTTTGCTGAAGTCAAGATATACTATATCTACAGCATTTCCCTGATCCACCCAGTCAGTGATTCTGTCATAGAAGGAAATTAAGTTAGTCTGACATGACTTGTTAGTTACAAACCCATGCTGACTCTGGTTAATCAATTCATTCTTATCCATGTACTTACATACATGTTGTTTAATAATTTGTTCAAAGATCTTTCCTGGTATAGAAGTCAGACTCACCGGCCTATAGTTCCCTGGGTCCACCTTCTTCCCCTTTTTGAAGATAGGAACAACATTTGCTCTTCTCCAGTCTTCTGGGACTTCTCCTGTTCTCCAAGAATTTTCAAAGATTATGGAGAGTGGTTCTAAAATTTCTTCTACGATCTCCTTCAGTACTCTGGGGTGTAATTCATCTGGACCTGGAGACTTGAACTCATTTATGTTAGCTAAATATTCCCTCACAATCTTTCTGTTTACAGATAACTTGGATTCCTCTATTCCTTTAAAAGGACAGTGAAGATCAGTTGATGTTACATTTTCTTTCTGAGAGAAAACAGATGCAAAATAGGAATTAAAAAGTTCGGCCTTCTCAACATCCTCTCTTACCATTTCTCCATTTTCATCCTGTAAAAATCCTATAGCATCTTTGACTTTTCTTTTACTTTTGACATACCCCCAAAATCCTTTTTTATTGCTTTTGACATCTCTTGCAAGCCTTAATTCATTGTCAGCTTTAGCTAACCTGATACGTGCCCTGCAGGATCTGCAGACTGCATTATAATCTTCTTTAGATATGCCTCCCTCTTTCCATTTAATAAACATTTCTTTCTTTCTTTTTAGCATGTGTTTAAGTTCTGTGTTCATTCATCCTGGTTTCCTTAAATGCTTCCCATTCTTCCTACTTTTCGGGATTGTTAACGATTGTGCTTTGAGAATCTCATTTTTAAAAATTTCCCATCCTTCCTGGACATTTTTGTCCTTAAGGACATCCAGCCATTGGATCCCTCCTATTCTCTTTCTGAGTCTCTTAAAATCTGCCTTTCTAAAATCTAACCTTGAAGTTTGAGTCTTCACATGTCTTCCTCCTCTAGTTATCCAAAATTCTATAATAGCATGATCGCTGCCTCCTAGGGTCCCAGCCACCTTTACCTCCTCAACCATTTCCTCCCTGTTTATAAGGATTAGATCCAAAGTAGCAGATCCCCTTGTTTTCTCCCCTACCTTTTGGAAGATAAAGTTGTCAGCAAGAGAGGATAAGAATTTGCTTGACCTGTTAGTTTTACTTGAGAGAGATTCCCAACAAATGTCTGGATAGTTGAAATCTCCCATGACCACTACGTCATATTTTTTGGAGAACTTGGTCATTTGATACATAAAGAGTTCATCCATATCTTCAGCTTGCCCAGGTGGCCTGTAGTAAATGCCTACAATGGTGTCCTTTCCATTGTTCTCTCCTTGTATTCTTACCCAAACAGTTTCCACAGAACTCCCAGTCTCTGAAGCTTCAATCTCTGTGCAGATATACGCTTTTCTAACATACAATGCAACACCTCCTCCTCGTTTATCAAGTCTGTTTCTTGCAAATAAGTTGTATCCTTTTAGCCTTTTATTCCAATCATGTGTATCGTCCCACCAAGTTTCAGTGATTCCAATGACATCATATTCCTTTTCCTGCATTAGTAGTTCCAATTCTCCTTGTTTGTTGCCCATGCTTTGTGCATTTGTATAAAAACATTTTAGTTTGTGATTGGTTTCTCTTCCTCCCATATTTTTATTATTTAGACTGAGATGTTTTGAAAATTTTGTTTCCATTTTATTATTACTTGATTTCATCATTTTTAACATGTCTATCGATCCTGTAATTTCCATAATTCCATGATTTTTCCTTCTTGATCGCAATTTCCTCTCTTGAGAACTGTGTACAATGCACTCCCCCTTCATGCTGCTATTTTTTAGCACTGAGAGAAGAGGGAGAGAGAGTGTCATAATTGAGCAGTAACAATGAGGGATTTGTAGCAGGTTAAAAAATGCACTCATCTAAATAAAGGACTTATAGAAGTAAAAAGCTGCAAAATCATTAATGATGACTATTTACAAAGTTACTTTTGCATTTAGGAAACAAATGAAAAAAAAAAATGCAGTGCAAAGTTGCACATAGCTGTATACTAATGCAAGTGACTGGAATTTTAATCATGTTTAATCAGTAATCATATTTAGCAATATCTGGTGCATAGATCGACTGAACTCACCAAGTCATGGTACCAATGCAAACAGAGTTTGGTCATATTTGGTAGACAGGTAGTAGTCAAGACATGCAGCAAACAAGTAAATAAAAGAGCATGATAGTGTATGAAGATAAGTGCTTTATAGATAAAAGGAAGCAAGGATTATTATTATTAATATACTGTAGAGATAAGGAATAGTTAATGTTAGCTACAGGCCCACAAATGGGAGGGGAATAGTGTTAATAAAAGGAGAGGTACTTCTTTGTTATGAGTGGTTAGGAGTAGTGGAAGGTTTAAGCAAGTTCTTTGTGGAGTTCAAGTGCAGTGGGCTGCTAGGGCCAACATGGGCCTATTACTTAGGGCAGTAGATTACTATACAACTCCTCCACGTGGATCCATTCGTTGGGACTTCGAGATTGGCGCCGGGGTCATCGGGCACATTGCACCTGCAGGCTTGCAGGGGAAGATGGACACGGATCCTCAAAGACGAAGGATGATGGAATCCAGGTGCACCGCTATTGGTAAAGAGGGATCCCTAGAGGTTGTGGAGACAGTAGGAAAAGGGATGCTCTATCGGGAATGAGTGCTAGGGCTGAAGTTATGTCCAGTACCTGAGGGAAAGACTGTAACCTGTTGGGCCCTATCCCACATGCTTCACTGTAATAACTGTTCAGTAAAAGTTTGACTGTTGAAAAGCACTTGGTGTCCTCTGGATTGTGTGCGGCATTTCCTGAAGATGGAAGTCTGGAGTAAGCAGAGGCCTATAGCCCACAAGTGAGTGTGATGCAACCCACACCTAACAGCACATTGGGAACGGGACATGATTTCCCTGTAGGGTACCAGAGTGTGCACTTTACATTTACAACATTGGTCGCATCTCTGCTCACACACTGAGCCCGCATCTTTCCCCGCACTTGATGGCTGATCTAATCAGCCATCAACTGTCTCTAACAGGCATGGGTGGATCCACCCGCGGTTGTTACACAGGTAAATGCCGCTGTCAGTCACAGACAGCGGCATTTAACATGCGCAGACAGGGAGCGCATCATTGATCCCGTCAATTGGCACCCCTGTCACGTGATCTTGGGGTGTCGATGGGTTGTCATGACAGTCGGGGGTCTGCTGAAAATCCCCATGCCTGTCATCATGATCCTCCTGTGAATGCTATGTATAGCACAGGCAATCAGACGACCGCAGCTTCAAGACTCCTAAGGCGATTATTAGATACAGTAAAAAGTAAAAAAAAAGTTTTAAAAAAATATTTAAACAATGAAAAAAAACACAAAAGTTCCAATCACCCCCTTTTGCCCCATTAAAAATAAAACAATTAAATAAAAAAATAAAAAATACACATATTTGGTATCGCCGTGTTAAGAAATTTCCATTCTAACAAAATATAAAATAAATTAATCTGTTCGGTAAACAGCGCAATGAGAAAAAAATTACAGAATTACGTTTTTTGGTCATCGCAAAATTGCAATAAAATGCAATAAAGGGTGATCAAAACATTGTTTTCCCCCCAAAATTATATCAGTAAAAATGTCAGCTTGGGGTGCAAAAAATAAGCCCTCACACAGCACCAGATTCTGAAAAATGAGAATATTACAGGTCTCGGTTAAAGGTGACAAAAGCAAAAACATTTTTGGACAGATTTCAGAATTTTTTTTTCATTAAATAAAAAAAAAAACAACTATACATGTTTGGTACCTGCGTACTCATACTGACCTGGTGAATCATATCCAGGTCAGTTTTAGCATATATTGAACATGATAAATAAAAAAAACCAAAAAAACATTGTGGAATTGCACTTTTTTTTGCAATTTCACCGTACTTGAATTTTTTTCCTGTTTTCCAGTACACTATGTGGATGAATGAATACCATCATGCAAAAGTACAGCTCGTCTCACAAAAAACAAGGCCTCATACAGCTATATATTTTTACTCTTGTAATGACCGGAGGTCTGCGAGAGATCCAGTGAGTCACAAACTGAGACAGAGACAGAAATAAACAACACTTTCTTTAATAAAACAGGGATTAGACTAATATTCAGTATTGCATGAATCAGTCTCAGGTTCTACCTGGGACACTGTCCTTACTAAATACACACAATCAGCAAAAGCTGAAATCAATGTGCCAATCTCAAGGTTTCCAGCTTATGTGAATTATTCTAAAGATCTGGAACAATTTTACCTAAACACAGTGTCAGTATAGTGAGGGCGGTCTATAGGGACCCCCTGACATGGCACACGGAGTACAATCTAACCACTATTAACAATAACAATGCATGAAACTATACCAATTGCTCTTATACCCCTATTATAAGGATACCCGGGTATTTTAAAGTTACGGTACCGTTAACCTCAGATGTAGTCTATCACAGGCCTGACATGGCACACGGAGTACAATCTAACCACTATTAACAATAACAATGCATGAAACTATACCAATTGCTCTTATACCCCTATTATAAGGATACCCGGGTATTTTAAAGTTACGGTACCGTTAACCTCAGATGTAGTCTATCACAGGCCTGTGAATCGCGGTGACTGCAGCTAGTCCCGGAAAACTTTGGCGCCAAAACAAAAGCGAAGTTCACAAAAACAGCAAAGGTTCCTTGTCTTGTCAGCCGATGTCGAGCCCACACGCCGGGGACTTTAGTCCTGTAGCCTCAGGTTAAGGTCTGGGAAGATCTCTTCACAAAGCTTGTCAGTATCCTCTCAATGTGAATGGCACCGGACCCCTTCTCTCCTCTCGCAGTCACTCACTCTTTTCCAGACCACCGACCATGTGCTCCGTCACAGAGATGGATTCCTCAGTCTCTTTCCCTTGTCACTCGACACTTGGCTCCTTCAGCACAAAGTCTCTAGTCCACTCAGCATGGACTTCCACAAAACTCCAAAGAGCCACACAGCTTTCCCCAGCTCAGCACTTGTTCTTAAGCAGGGACACAGCTTCACCTGGGACAGGGGTTAACAATCTCCACAGGGAAGCTTGTAGAGACAGCGTCTTGTTGCAGCTCAGTTCTCACAGACTTCCTGTCTAGCATCTCACACAGCAGACACCGTCAGAACACACAGGGTCTCCTGCTCTGCCCCTGCTCTGAGCTCAGCCAGGCAAAAGTCACAGGGTCCTAATGCTCTTCTGCTGCTATCAAAATTCACATTCTCACACTCTCACTTGAGAGCTTGAGGAAGGTGAGTTACAATGCTCCTTTCATGTGGTGTTGTTGCAATGTGTCGGCCATTGTTGCTGTGGTTTTGTGCTTGTGGGGCAGCGTGGTCTGCAGTCATGGGGACTCAGTCTTGCAGCATGGGTACTGTGAAGCACCAGGCCACCCGCCCTGCTGGTGCATTGTCGCTGCAAAGGTGGTTGGCGCACAGCGTCGCTCCTTTAAGGCAGTAAAAGTTAGGGACCCACTAAGAGGTTTGCCGTGGGCTTCATACAGTCTGATCAGAATGTTAAACTAAGAACCTCATGTTCAGTTTTATATACACTGCTCAAAAAATAAAGGGAACACTCAAATAACACATCCTAGATCTGAATGAATGAAATATTCTCATTGAATACTTTGTTCTGTACAAAGTTAAATGTGCTGACAACAAAATCACACAAAAATCATCAATGGAAATCAAATTTATTAACCAATGGAGGCCTGGATTTGGAGTCACCCCCAAAATTAAAGTGGAAAAACACACTACAGTCTGATCCTACTTTGATGTAATGTCCTTAAAAACAAGTCAAAATGAGGCTCAGTATTGTGTGTGGCCTCCACATGCCTGTATGACCTCCCTACAATGCCTGGGCATGCTCCTGATGAGGTTGCGGATGGTCTCCTGTGGGATCTCCTCCCAGACCTGGACTAAAGCATCCGCCAACTCCTGGACAGTCTGTGGTGCAACGTGACGTTGGTAGATGGAGCGAGACATGATGTCCCAGATGTGCTCAATCGGATTCAGGTCTGGGGAACGGACGGGCCAGTCCATAGCTTCAATGCCTTCATCTTGCAGGAACTGCTGACACACTCCAGCCACATGAGGTCTGAAATTGTCCTGCATTAGGAGGAACCCAGGGCCAACCGCACCAGCATATGGTCTCACAAGGGGTCTGAGGATCTCATCTCGGTACCTAATGGTAGTCAGGCTACCTGTGGCGAGCACATGGAGGGCTGTGCTGCCCTCCAAAGAAATGCCACCCCACACCATTACTGACCCACTGCCAAACCGGTCATGCTGAAGGATGTTGCAGGCAGCAGATCGCTCTCCACAGCGTCTCCAGACTCTGTCACGTCTGTCACATGTGCTCAGTGTGAACCTGCTTTCATCTGTGAAGAGCGCAGGGCGCCAGTGGCGACTTTGCCAATCCTGGTGTTCTGTGGCAAATGCCAAGCGTCCTGCACAGTGTTTGGCTTTGAGCACAACCCCCATCTATGGATGTCGGGCCCTCATACCACCCTCATGGAGTCGGTTTCTAACTGTTTGTGCAGACACATGCACATTTGTGGCTTGCTGGAGGTCATTTTGCAGGGCTCTGGCAGTGCTCCTCCTGTTCCTGCTTCCACAAAGGCGGAGGTAGCAGTCCTGCTGCTGGGTTGTTGACCTCCTACGGCCCCCTCCACGTCTCCTGGTGTACTGGCCTGTCTCCTGGTAACGCCTCCAGCCTCTGGACACTACGCTGACAGACACAGCAAACCTTCTTGCCATAGCTCGCATTGATGTGCCATCCTGGATGAGCTGCACTACCTGAGCAAATTCTGTGGGTTGTAGAGTCCGTCTCATGCTACCACGAGTGTGAAAGCACAACCAACATTCAAAAGTGACCAAAACATCAGCCAGAAAGCATTGGTACTGAGATGTGGTCTGTGGTCCCCACCTGCAGAACCACTCTTTTATTGAGGGTGTCTTGATAATTGCCAATAACTTCCATCTATTGTCTATTCCATTTGCACAACAGCATGTGAAATTGATTGGCAATCAGTGTTGCTTCCTAAGTGGACAGTTTGATTTCACAGAAATTTGATTTACTTGGAGTTATATTCTGTTGTTTGAGTGTTCCCTTAAATTTTTTGAGCAGTGTATTTTTGCCAAGAGGCATTAGATCAATGTATGTTTTTGAAGGTGCTGTCCATTCTCTTTTTTCAGCGTATCTCATATAGCTATAGGGCTGGAAACATAAAAAAGTTATGGCTCTTGGAAGAAGGGGAGGAAAGAACGAAAACGAAAAACCGAAAATCACCCGAGGGTGAAGGGGTTTAGGACAGTGATTCTTTACTGTAGAGGCAGTGAGATTATGGAACTCTCTGTCACATTATATTGTTATGGTTGATTCACTAAAATAGTTCAAAGAGGGCCTGCATGCCTTTCCTGAAAAATATAATATTACAGGTTATAGGTATTAGATTCTGTGAAGGGATGTTGATCCAGAGAATTAGTCTGATTGCCGTATGTGGAGTTGGAATGAAATTTTCCCTTAACCGGTTCCCGACCGCCCACTGTAGATAAACGTCGGCGCTTGCCGGGCTCTGTGCAGTGCCGACGTTTAAAAACGGTGGGTGGTCTCGCAGTGCTCAGGACCCCCAGGGTCCTGCAAGCACTGCGATTCCGGTGCAGAGCGTTAGCTCTGACAGGGTACATCATCGGGACCTGATTAGATCAGGTCCCAGTGATGTTAACCCTTTGCTGTCTTCTATATGCTGTGATCTATAGTGATCACGGCATATAGGAGACAGCAGGGAGAGAGGGGGTCGTCTTACTTACCTCCGAAGACCTCCGTTTCGTTTGAGGACCTGGGGTTGCTATGGCAGCTGGAGGTCACATGACCGCCTCCAGCTCTGCCATATATGGTGTCCTTCCTGTCTGACTTCAGCCTGTATGTAGCTGATGCCAGACAGGAAACTGACTGAAACAGTCAGTGAAGATCTCATATAATGTAATATATGTGTATTACATTACATGAGATCAGTGATCAGAAAAATAAAAATTAATGTCCCATACAGGGACTAAGTAAAAATGTAAAAAAAAGTAAAAAAAAAGTTTTTAAACTATTAAAAAAAAAAATCACAAAATAAATAAAAATAAATAAATAAAATATTAAACCAATAAATCCGTAAATTATTACAAAACCAAAAAAAGTACACATATTTGGTATCGCCGCGTCCGAAACAACCCGAGCTATAAAACTGTCACACTAATTAACTCCTTCTGTGCACACCGTAATAAAAATAAATAAAAAACGAAGCAAAAAAATATGCTTTTTGATCATATCGCCAAACAAAAAGTGGAAAAAAATGCGATCAAAAAGCAGAATAGAAATAAAAATGGTACCACTGAAAACGTCATCTTGTTCCGCAAAAAAAAGCCGCCATACAGCTCCATCAGCCAAAAAATAAAAAAGTTATAGCGCTCAGAATAAAGCAATGCAAAAAAAATATTTTTTTTCTATAAAATTGTTTTATTGTGTAAAAGCGCCAAAACATGAAAAAAATACAGTAAGTGTAGTATCGCTGTAAACGTACTGACCCGAAGAATAACGCTGCCTGATCACTTTTACCACACGCAGAACGGCATAAAAAAAAACTCAAAAAACAATTCCTGAAGTGTTTGTTTTTGTTAACTTTACCTCCCAAAAAACGGAATAGAAAGCGATCAAAAAATGTCACGTGCCCAAAAATGGTTCCAATAAAAATTTCAACTCGTCCCGCAAAAAAGAAGCCATCACATGACTCTATCGGCCGAAATATGGAAAAATTATAGCTCTCAAAATATGGTGATGCAAAAACTAGATTTTGCAAAAAAAGCGTATTTTAGTGTGTGACAGCTGTCAGTCATAAAAACCTGATATAAATCTGGTATCTCTGTAATCGCACCGACCCGAAGAATAAAGTAATCTAATCAGTTATATCACACTAGGAACGGCATAAAAAATAAATAAAACAAATATTATTCACCTGCTACTGATTTGTTTATTATGTCTCCCAAAGATCCCAGTAAGGCTCTGCTCACATTTATCCTGTGCTCTGCGCTGAGCACTTACACCAGAGTTTCCGTGTAAATCTCTGAAATACGTGATTCAGCCAGAACCCATGATGGAAGATTCCCTGTAATGAGGCAGATATAGGCCACTGTGGATGCCGTCTAGCCTGGGATCCCACGGTGTCATTTGTTTTAGGCGTGCATAAAAGTGCGGTTGGCCACAGTTTTGTGCACTTCTGAAAAAAAGGACACCACTAAACAGAGGCCAGACGGAGTCCAGAGTAACTCTGCTGCCTCATTACAGTGAATGGATCCTGCAGGGGTTTCATCTGAATTACATCACTTGGAAAGTTAGATGGAAACCCCGATGTAAGTGCTCAGCCTAGAGCGCCGGATAAATGTTACGTAAAATGTTCCCAATAAAAGCTTCAACTCAGTCCTCAAAAAAAGCTAGTCCCCACTCAGGTCCATCATCTGTTAAAAATATAAGGGACTTCCAAGTTACTGGTAGCAGAAAGGCTCTGGAAAAGCAAAATGGTCCTTGCCCCCCAAAAGAAATTCAGAAAATTTTGTGCTCCCAAATCCAAATGCCTATTCTACAATAATTTGTTCTCCAATTGTCAAATAGCGCTCCTTCCCCCTCAAATCTCACCGTATGGCTAAGTGGTACGATACAGCCACATATGGGGTATTGACACTTTTAGAAGAAATTGTGTGACACATTTCGGCACCATTTTTACCCATTGCCCTGTGTGAAAATGTAAAATCTGAGGGTAAAACATTTTTTTGTGGTAAAAATATAATTATGCTTTTTTCACTGCCCAATGGTATAAATTTAAAAATTAAAAAATGCTCACTACTTCCCTAGATGAATTCCTTGAGAGGTGTAGTTTACAAAATGGGGTCACTTGTGGGGGTTTCTGCTGTTTTGGCATGTCAGCGACTCTTCAAATGTGACATGGTGTCTGCTGCCTATCCCAGCCAACATAGCGCTTCTTTCTCTTCCGAACCCTGCCGTACACCAAAGCAGTGGTTTTCCCCCACATATGGGGTATCGGCATACTCAGGAGAAATTGTACAACAAATTTCATGGTGCAATTTATCCTGTTACCCTTATGATAATGCAAAATTAGGGAATGAAAAACATTTTTTATGGGAAAAATGTGAAAATTTTATTTTTACGGCTCAATATTATAAACTTCTGTGAAGCAGCTGGGGGTGCAAGGTGCTCACCACACATCTAGATAAGTTCCCTAAGGGGTATAGTTTCCAAAATGGTGGCACTTGTGGGGGGTTTCCACTGTTTAGGCACATTAGGGGCTCCCCAAATGTGACACGGCGTCCGCTAATTATTCAAACAAATTTTACATTCAAAAAGTCAAATGGCGCTCCTTCCCTTTCAAACCCTGCCATGTGCCCAAACAGTAATTTGCCTCCACATATGGGGTATCGGCGTGTTCAGGAGAAATTGCACAACAAATTTCATGGTGCAATTTTTCCTGTTACCCTTATGATAATACAAAATTAGGGAATGAAAAACATTTTTTGAGGGAAAAATGTGAAAATTTTATTTTTACGGCTCAATATTATAAACTTCTGTGAAGCAGCTGGGGGTGCAAGGTGCTCACCACACATCTAGATAAGTTCCCTAAGGGGTCTAGTTTCCAAAATGGTGGCACTTGTGGGGGGTTTCCGCTGTTTAGGCACATTAGGGGCTCCCCAAATGTGACATGGCGTCCGCTAATTATTCAAACAAATTTTACATTCAAAAAGTCAAATGGCGCTCCTTCCCTTTCAAACCCTGCCATGTGCCCAAACAGTAATTTGCCTCCACATATGGGGTATCGGCGTGTTCAGGAGAAATTGCACAACAAATTTCATGGTGCAATTTATCCTGTTACCCTTATGAAAATACAAAATTAGGGAATGAAAAACATTTTTTGAGGGAAAAATGTGAAAATTTTATTTTTACGGCTCAATATTATGAACTTCTGTGAAGCAGCTGGGGGTGCAAGGTGCTCACCACACATCTAGATAAGTTCCCTAAGGGGTCTAGTTTCCAAAATGGTGGCACTTGTGGGGGGTTTCCACTGTTTAGGCACATTAGGGGCTCCCCAAATGTGACATGGCGTCCGCTAATTATTCAAACAAATTTTACATTCAAAAAGTCAAATGGCGCTCCTTCCCTTTCAAACCCTGCCATGTGCCCAAACAGTAATTTGCCTCCACATATGGGGTATCAGCGTGTTCAGGAGAAATTGCATAACAAATTTCATGGTGCAATTTATCCTATTACCCTTATGATAATGCAAAATTAAGGGATGAAAAACGGTTTTGTGGGAGAAATGTGAAAATTTTATTTTTACAGCTCAATATTATAAACTTCTGTGAAGCACCTTGGGGTTCAAGGTGCTCACCACACATCTAAATAAGTTCCCTAAGGGGTTTAGTTTCCAAAATGGTGTCACTTGTGGGGGGTTTCCACTGTTTAGGCACATCAGGAGCTCTCCAAACGCAACATGGCGTCCGCTAATTATTCAGACAAATTTTACATTCAAAAAGTCTAATGGCGCTCCTTCCCTTCCGAACCCTGCCGTGCGCCCAAACAGTGGTTTTCCCTCACATATGGGGTATCAGCACGCTCAAGAGAAATTGCACAAAAAAATTTGGGGTCCATTTTTTCATGTTACCCCTGTGAAAATAAAAAAATTGGGTCTAAAGTAACATTTTTGTGAAAAAAGTTAAATGTTAATTTTTTTCTTCCACATTCCAAAAATTCCTGTGAATCACCTGAAGGGTTAATAAAGTTCTTGAATGTGGTTTTGAGCACCTTGAGGGGTGCAGTTTTTAGAATGGTGTCACTTTTGGGTATTTTCTGTCATAAAGACCCCTCAAAGTGACTTCAAATGTGATGTGGTCCCTAAAAAAATGGTTTTGTAAATTTTGTTGGAAAAATGAGAAATCGCTGGTCAACTTTTAACCCTTATAGCTCCCTAACAAAAAAAAATTTGGGTTCCAAAATTGTGCTGATGTAAAGTAGACATGTGGGAAATGTTATTTATTAACTATTTTGTGTGACATATCTCTCTGATTTAAGGGCATGAAAATTCAAAGTTTGAAAATTGCAAAATTTTCAAAATTTTCGCCAAATTTCCGATTTTTTCACAAATAAACGCAAGTGATATCGAAGAAATTTTACCACTATCATGAAGTACAATATGTCACGAAAAAACAATCTCAGAATCAGGGGAATACGTTGAAGCGTTCCAGGGTAATTACTTCATAAACTGGCAGTGGTCAGAATTGAAAAAATTGGCCCGGTCACGAAGGCAAAAACAGGCTCTGGCGCGAAGTGGTTAATATAAAGCAATTAGCATCTGCCTCATGGAGCTTTGCCTTCTTCTGGATCAACCTGTAAGGTTATAGACTGAACTCAATGGACATATGTGTACTTTCAGCCAGGCTTGGACTGACCCACAGAAGAACAGGAGACTCCTCCGGTGGGCCACTGTGCAAGAGTGGACCATCACCCTCTTATATTAGTAGTACTTGGCCTAATACACTTGAATCATTATGTACAGATAAAGGCAGCATCTTAATTATTTAACAATCTACTCAGTTAATTGTTATATACATTTGTGATTGAGAAAAAAATTTCATATTTGCATGTAGTTGAGAAGTGGGGCCCTGGAGTTGGTTACTGGTGGGCCCTTGGCATCCCAGTCCGACGCTACCTTCAAGATTAAAAACTATGAAAGTATGAAACTATAAAAAATATTAAAAAATCTGTTCACCCTCCTTTTCCTCAAATAAAAATAAATAAATGAAAAAAAAAACATATTTGGTTAGACCGCATCTGTAAAAGTCAGGTCTATCAAATTATAATATCAATTAAGCCAATACTGTAAAAAAGAAAGTACATCAAAATGCCAAAATAATGTGTTTTTTGGTGCCACACCTCTCTAAAACATGCAATAAAAAAATATCAAAACATCGTATTTACCACAAACGAGTAATAAAATGGGTTATCCATTACTAGGACGACCCCATCTAATACCCCACGCTTGGTCCCGATGAAATTAAAAAGCCTATACTCACCTCCCATGCAGGTGCCGTTCCTGGGGTTGGCACTCGCCCTCCCTGGGGCTTTCACGCGTTGTTGTGACACGTGACGCCAGCTCCCAATCAGCGCCGACGTCACTGTCCCTGCCTCCTGTCGAATTGAACATGAAGAGGAAGCCCGGGCTGCAGCTGCTCTCTGACTTCCTCTTCATCTTCAATTTGTACGAAGGCGGGGACAGTGACGCCAGCGATGATTGGGCACCGGCGTCACGTGTCACAACACCGCACGATAGCTCCGAGGAGAGTGAGTGCCGACACCGCAGGAATGACGAAAGCACGACAGGTGAGTATAGACTTTATTATTTTATCAGGGCCAAGCGTGGGGTATGAGAAGGGGTAGTCCAAGAAGTGGACATCCCCTTTAATAAAAACTTCATCAAAGGGCACAAATACAAACCCTCATACAGCCCTGTTGATGGAAAAATAAAAATGTTATGGGTCTTGGGAAAATAGCGACAGAAACCAACATTTTTTTTCAAACTTCTGAAGTTTTTTTCACAAATTCTGTGCAAGTTTAATATAGCACTAATTGTACTGACCTGGAGAATCATGTTTCTAGGTAATTTTTACCATACAACAAGCACTGTAAAAACAAAACCCATAAAAACAATGAAGGAATTGCATTTTCAGTACATTGTGTGGTAAAATGGATGGCTTCACTCAAAAATACAACTCATCCCAGAAAAATCAAGCCCTCATACAGCTATGTTGATGAAAAAATAAAACATGTATAGCTTTAGAAGAAGAGCTGGGAAAAATGCAAACCTAAAAGCAAAAATTGGCTGTGGAGGAATGGAGGGGTTAATGCTGGTTTTTATATTTTAACTTTACTAGTAGTGATGAGCGAGCGTGCTCGTCACTGCTCGGTACTTGCCCGAGCATCTCATTGCTCGACATGCTCGGTGCTTGGCGAGTATTTCCGGGATGCTTGGGTGGAAGCTCGGGTCCCCTCCCCGAATGTTTGGTGCTCTTTAGAGAGCCAATTAACATGCAGGGATTACCTGCCATGCAGTGTAATTCCATAGCCATGTTGGTTGCGGCATTACAGTGATTGGCTGGCCGCATAGCGTCATCGAGTCTATATAAGACCTGGTGATCCTATGCTCGTCACAGTCTAACCCGGAAACAAGCAGAGTAGGGGGAGATGCTGCTGAGTTAGGGAGAGAATTGGTGGTTTATTAGTATAGGTATTAAACAGCAAGATATATATCCATCTGAACTAACAGTCCTTCTGAGGACTAATCCAGCTGCATATATTACTGGTGATAGCAGGAGTTAGGCAGGCAGAGTTTGTGGCAGTGTATACAGCACAATAGGGTCCATTGCACGCTCTATCTGGTGGTGCTGCTGTTACAGATATCCATATAGCCCTACATATCCGGGCTATTTGCTTTTTTGCTCTTAATCCTGATTATTTGCTTAAAAACAATCCAGACTACACCATTTTACTGCTCCATTTGCTTGTTAGCAGAATATAGTCAGATTTTTTTGATTATATTTGCATTACTGTATTGTGGAAGTGTGGCACCCCAGGGGTCTGGTTTCCAGAGTAATGTAATGTTATGTCTGAGAGCAGGTGGGAGGTCCTTTGGTCAGGGATCCTGTGCATGCCACACCTCCTGCCCAGTCTTGGGAGGGGAAGAACTTCCCCTATATAAACCCGGGGCTGAAGCAGGGTTAGCAGTCAAGGAGAGTAGAGACAAGAAACAGCAGAAGCAATACTACTACGAGTCAGGGGCTGGCAGCTGCAGAGCTCACCCTGACTGAGAAGCTTTCTTACCGGACCCGGCGTCCGAGGCTGTGGGGACTAACTCTTACCCAGCAGCAGAAGCCGACCGGCAGGGGATTTCAGGTCCTCAAGCCCAGAAACCCGAAGGCACGGTCACACGCGTGGGACCAGCACCGCCATCGTGGAGCGGAAGCCATTAGAAGGCCCCGAGTCACCGGCCATACGGGTGAGCACCACACGGTACACTCAGGGACGTGGGCTACTTATATCCGCTTCTAGCAAGGTAGCCAGAAGAGTACAGTCAGTTTGGGAGGCCTACAACTCCGCCTGGCCAGGGGAGACCCCATCTGCTCAAGGACTGACCAGGCCCCGTTCACTAGCAAGTACTCCGGGAGGGTCTATCGTTGTTACCAGTAAAGACCCTGAATTACACCGCACCGTCTCTGAGTGGTTCCTGCTACCCCCATCATCCACATCTGCTGCCCTGAGGCCATACCCCTCCCGTTGGGGGTTATACCATCTACGCTGCACCATCCATCCACCGGCCTCAGCGGACTGTCCTGCAGCGGCAGCTCCATAGCTGCATTCAACGGGTGGCGTAGTCGTCCTGCATCTACCGCTGTTACATCGCCGCTCAGTTTGACTCCCTGGGCACGGACCGGGTCACCGCCACGAGACTACAACCCTCAAGAGATCCGGCTCCGGGTAAGCTCCCGCGTGCGCAACGCAGCGCGACACAGGCCCAGGGGCGCGTCAACTTTGGCGTAGTCGGCAGGATTTCGTGCCCGCAACCACCGGGTACTGCGTGCCTGAAAAAGAGACTTTTCAAACTTACCTGTGGTGAAGATTCCCGCCATCCGGCGCCATCTTCAGCCTTCTTCCCGCCATCGGTGAAGTTTCCCGCCATCCGGCGCCATCTTTTGCCTTCTTCCCGCCATCCGTGGAGTTTTCCCGCCATTGGACGCCATCTTGAGGACGCCGCGCGGGAAGAAGAGGGGCGTGGACTCCGAAAGCGCGCGAGAACTGAAGCCCCGCCTCACGTCCGGACGTTGCGTAAGGTCCTGGAAGGAGCCCAGCAGACGCCGACGTCACAGGAGCGCGACGGAAGGTCCTCAACCCTGACGATCCACTGCGGAGCCGCGGCCTACGGAAGAGGATCATCGCAAGGTAGGCCACGGTCCACTAGGGGGGAGGAAGATGTCGGATACGGAGGAGAGCTTCACTGCCTCAACCCCCGCCAGCGCTACCGCTGCTGCAGTTATGCCCTTCACCATGCCCTATATCCCGGGAGCAGCTTGGCTACCCCAGTACTCAGGGGAGTCACATACCCTGCATGACTTTAGAGAAAAGCTGGATAGCCTCTTCCAGGTGTACCCCCTCACAGAAGAGCAAAAAGTGAGCATCCTGGTGGCCCAACTAACCGGGGCAGCCAAAAGGGAAGTAAAATCCTGGCCACCTGGGAGGAAGACTGTCGCAGGGATACTAACCCGGCTGAAGGACACCTTTGATACCCGCACCTCAGCCGAGATTAAGCTTAGATTCTACGGGTGCAAGCAGCGAGCGCATGAGAGTATAAGGGACTATGCACTAAACCTACAAGAGGCCCTGAGGGCCATTAAGCAGACCGACCCTGATGGAGTGGGAAACGAGGACAGGCTGTTGACCGAACAGTTTATAGAGGGACTGTATTGTAATACCCACCGAACCCAGTTGCGGGCAATGGCCTTACAGGATCCCCATCTGGGCTTTGCACAGTTCAAGGACAGAGCCATCCGGGTGCTCCGAGAACCGGCACCGGGTGGCGTTGTGACCCACAAGCGCCCTGCTATCACTTACCACCAGGAGGCGGCGCCCTTGTCGGCAGGGCCTGTGGGAGCTGATGCGCAGGCTTTGGACAATGACCCGGCTCCAGACCTACACCATCAGGTCCAAGAGCTAGCTAAGAGCGGCCAGAGGAAGACCCAGTGACCGATACAGCGAGGACGGACGACCCATCTGCCGCCGCTGCAATCAACCTGGACATATGGCAAGGTACTGTTCTTTAAACGGGCACAACCTGGGGTAGAGGGCCAACCCCCAGGAAAAAGATCACCAGGCCCATCGAACTGGCGCGACAGATATGTGGGAGGACGTCCAGTCTTGCCTGTGGTACTGGATGGCATTCCCATGAGTGCCCTACTGGACACCGGGTCACAGGTCACCACCATCCCGTACGTGCTCTTTAAGCAGTACTGGAATGACTCGGATATTACCCGCTACCCTGACGACGACTTGAGTATCATCGCCAGCAATGGCCAGCCCGTGCCACAGATCGGATTTAAAGAGGTGACCATCAAAATCGGTAGAGTCGAACTGGCAGCACAGGGACTGTAGATATTGACAAACATGAGAGTCACCCAAAAATAACTCTAGGAACTAATGTAATTGAAAATTGTCTTGCAGAGGTGATTTTCCTTTTACAGCAGGTTGCCAAGAACGCCAGCTCCGGCGAGCAGCGGGTGCTCCAGAAAGAGATCCGGGCACTGATGCGACGGCAACAGGTGGAACTCTCCGGCGGTGAGATTGGTAGCGTAAGAATGTGTGACCCTTTTCCTATTGCCATGCCCCCAAAAAGTGAAATGATGATTTGGTGCCGGGCAGCTATTGGTCTGAGAGGTAGAGATTACCAGGCAATGGTAGAACCAGTTTACTCGGACAGTAGGCCCACCATTTTGACAGCACGGGGGGTGGTTGATGTACGCCATGGGAGGGTGCCCGTTCGCATAATAAATATCGGGGAGAGGGAAGTGTACCTGCCCCGGTATGCCACGCTAGCCAAATTATATACCATTAACCAAAATTCTATACAATCTGTGGAACCCTTGCCTCCATCTCACCCGGAGGAAGGTAACGGCTCTAAGAAAAACATGGAGGACTGGTGTCAGCAACTACATCTGGGTACTGACTCCACTCCCGCACACCAGAAACAAGGAGTCTATCGGGTGGTTCAGGAGTACGAGAAAGTGTTCAGTAAACACCCGTTAGACTTCGGGCGAGTCAAGGGGGTAGAACACCACATCCCCACGGGAGACCATCCTCCTATAAAAGAGAGGTATCGACCCGTACCCCCTGCCCACTACCAACACGCCAAGGGGATGCTTAGAGACATGAAGGAGGCTGGGGTGATCAGGGATAGCTGTAGCCCCTGGGCAGCTCCACTAGTCTTAGTCCGAAAGAAAGACAACACCATGAGGATGTGTGTAGATTACCGGAAAATCAATCGTATCACACACAAGGATGCGTACCCCTTACCAAGGATAGAGGAGTCATTGGCTGCTTTAAGATCTGCTAACTTCTTCTCTACCTTGGATCTCACTAGCGGGTACTGGCAGGTTCCTGTAGCAGAGGCGGACCGGGAGAAGACCGCATTCACCACCCCGATGGGACTTAGCGAGTTCACCTGCATGCCGTTCGGACTCTGCAACGCACCGGGAACCTTCCAACGACTAATGGAGTGTTGTCTGGGCCACAGAAACTTCGAGACGGTCCTGTTGTACCTGGACGATGTTATCGTATATTCCAAGACGTATGAGGACCACCTGAAACACCTGGCGGAAGTGTTCGAAGCTCTGGCAAGTTACGGCCTAAAGGTGAAACCCTCCAAGTGTCACCTCCTGAAACCAAAGGTGCAGTACCTGGGACACGTGGTGAGCGCTGACGGAGTGGCTCCCGACCCTGATAAGATCACCGCAATTAAGGAATGGCCAAGCCCCTCCAGCGTAAAAGAAGTGCGGCAGTTCCTCGGGTTGGTAGGCTACTACCGAAGGTTTATTCCCGGTTTCACCAAAAAGGCAGCACCTATGCAGGACCTCCTGATAGGCCAGTCCCGGAAGGCCAAGAACCAGAAGCCGCCCTTCAAATGGGAGGAGCTGGAAGAAGAGTCCTTCCGCCAGCTGAAGATGGCCCTCACGGGGGACGAAATCCTGGCGTACCCGGATTATAGCCAGCCCTTTATCCTCTACACCGACGCCAGTAACATCGGGCTAGGAGCCGTACTGTCCCAGATCCAGCAGGGGAAGGAACGAGTAATCGCCTACGCCAGCCGAAAACTGCGACCCACCGAAAGGAACCCCGAGAATTACAGCTCATTTAAGCTAGAGTTCCTGGCCGTAGTATGGGCAGTCACCGAGCGCTTTAAGCATTACCTTGCTTCTTCCCGGTTCACCGTGTACACGGATAACAACCCGTTGACACACCTGGACACGGCAAGACTCGGTGCCCTGGAGCAGAGGTGGATGGCCCGTCTGTCCAACTACGAGTTCACAATCAAATACCGGGCAGGACGCTCCAATACCAACGCGGACGCCCTGTCCAGGATGCCCAACCTGCCGGACGGAGGAGAAGATCCGGAGGGACTGGAAGAAGTTGAACTCCCTGCGTTCCACCGTCATGGGACTATCCAGTATTCCCACCGGGTAAGGAGTAAGCAGGCTGCTACGTTGAACCCCTTACCCCACTACAACTGGGCGGAAACGCAAGACAGCGACCCTGCCGTCCGACTGGTGAAGGAGATGCTGACTCGGCCGGAGGCTCGCCTTGAACCAGACGCTCCGGAGGAAGCCAAACAACTATGGGCAGAGAAGAGTCGACTGTTCCTTTACAAAGGGAAGTTGTGCCGCAGAATGGTTAACTCCCGGACGCATGAATTACTCTGGCAAGTAGTGGTGCCACGAAGAGACGCAGCCATGGTGATGGAGGCATACCACGACGGAGCTGGACACTTCGGGTGGAAGAAGCTGGAGTTCCTGCTGCGCGAGCGGTTCCACTGGGTAGGCATGAGGGGAACCATCGAGAAGTGGTGCAGAGACTGTGGCCCGTGCAACCTGAGAAGGAAGGACCGTGCCAGCCAGAAGACTCCCCTGCAGTCCATCGTCACCCGGCAACCGTTGGAACTGGTAGCCTTGGATCATGTAAAACTGACCCCAAGCAGAAGTGGCTACGTCTACGCGTTAACCATCGTGGATCATTACTCCCGGTTTCTGGTTGTCGTCCCCGTCAAGGACTTAACGGCTCAAACAGCAGCTAGAGCCTTCCAGCAGCACTTTTGCCGTCCACACGGGTACCCGGACCAAGTGCTGACGGACCAGGGACCTGCCTTTGAAGCGGAGGTCTTCCAGGAATTCTGCAATCTGTATGGCTGCCGGAAGATAAGGACGACACCCTACCATCCGCAAACTAATGGACTTTGTGAGAAAATGAACCAGGTGGTAATGGATCTTCTAAAAACGTTGCCCCTGGAAGAACGCAGTCTGTGGCCTGAGAAGTTGCCCGATCTGGTGGACCTATACAACCACATCCCGGTAGGTTCCACCAACTGTACCCCGGCTTACCTAATGAGGGCAAGACCTGGTAAGTTACCTGTTGACCTGGAAATGGGAGTCCTGACACTCGAGGACACTTCACCAGAAACAGACTGGGACACAGAGAGGCAGCAGCAGTACCGGAGAGTACAGGAGAGCGTGGAGCGAAGTCTCTGTCAGGCTAGGGAAAGACCAGAGAAAACTTACAACCAGTATGCTCCCGCTGTTCCCCTGGTACCCGGAGAGCAGGTCTTGAAGAGGAAGAGACGGCTCCACAAGTTGGACGACCAGTGGGAGAAGGACCCGTACACCGTACTGCCCTCAAGCCACGAGAACCCGAAGGTTTGTACCATCAGTAAAGGCGGAGGGGAAACCACAGCCATTGTATCCCGGGACAACCTGAAGAAGTGTCCCGAACAACTGAGGAACCCTGAAGAGGAACAAGAAGACCATCGACCCGTAGAGGAAAGGGAAGATATGGTTAGTACTGTGCTCGGGGACTTCCCTCGGTCTTGGACTCAAGTCAATGGTGCAGTTGTGGTACCCGTACTCACCTTCCTCCAACCAGCATCCCAAGCACCTACGGAGCAACAGGTAGAGCTGGAAGAACAGCCGGTCCAGGAGGCAGAAGACTCCACACAAGCAGAACAGGAGGATCAACCCTCTGCTTATAGTGAGCCTGCCGTACCCCTAGTGAGACAAAGAGCCGGTAGACAGCTGCCCAGTTTACCCTTGACAGCTCCTACACCCTGTAGTTCAGGGCCAGACAGTCAGCTCCGTAGGTCCACTAGGGCCACTAGAGGCCAGTTACCCGCACGCTGGAGGATTTGAAGTGTATAAATTGTTTTATTTATGTTTATCTGTGTATTGTTGCTTGTGTATAATTTTGTGTTTCCAGTTATTTTTAGGAATCCTTGGTGGATCTACCGGGAATCCTTGTACAATTAGTTGGAGCGTAACCCAGGATGGACTAGAGACTGTTAAGGACTCGGGGTAGGACAGACCCCTACCTGGTTACGTCTCCCTGTTTTGGTGAAATGGACACCTTGATTTCTTCAAAGACTGCACCCGGTTACGGACATGCCGTGACCACCTTTATGTGTTTCTTATTGTATTGTTATTGTTATATCTTGTTATGTTTTTCTAAAATGTGTTTAGTCCCGGAGTACTAAATTTTACTAGGGGGGAATGTGGCACCCCAGGGGTCTGGTTTCCACAGTAATGTAATGTTATGTCTGAGAGCAGGTGGGAGGTCCTTTGGTCAGGGATCCTGTGCATGCCACACCTCCTGCCCAGTCTTGGGAGGGGAAGAACTTCCCCTATATAAACCCGGGGCTGAAGCAGGGTTAGCAGTCAAGGAGAGTAGAGACAAGAAACAGCAGAAGCAATACTACTACGAGTCAGGGGCTGGCAGCTGCAGAGCTCGCCCTGACTGAGAAGCTTTCTTACCGGACCCGGCGTCCGAGGCTGTGGGGACTAACTCTTACCCAGCAGCAGAAGCCGACCGGCAGGGGATTTCAGGTCCTCAGGCCCAGAAACCCGAAGGCACGGTCACATGCGTGGGACCAGCACCGCCATCGTGGAGCGGAAGCCATTAGAAGGCCCCGAGTCACCGGCCATACGGGTGAGCACCACACGGTACACTCAGGGACATGGGCTACTTATATCCGCTTCTAGCAAGGTAGCCAGAAGAGTACAGTCAGTTTGGGAGGCCTACAACTCCGCCTGGCCAGGGGAGACCCCATCTGCTCAAGGACTGACCAGGCCCCGTTCACTAGCAAGTACTCCGGGAGGGTCTATCGTTGTTACCAGTAAAGACCCTGAATTACACCGCACCGTCTCTGAGTGGTTCCTGCTACCCCCATCATCCACATCTTGTGCCCTGAGGCCATACCCCTCCCGTTGGGGGTTATACCATCTACGCTGCACCATCCATCCACCGGCCTCAGCGGACTGTCCTGCAGCGGCAGCTCCATAGCTGCATTCAACGGGTGGCGTAGTCGTCCTGCATCTACCGCTGTTACATCGCCGCTCAGTTTGACTCCCTGGGCACGGACCGGGTCACCGCCACGAGACTACAACCCTCAAGAGATCCGGCTCCGGGTAAGCTCCCGCGTGCGCAACGCAGCGCGACACAGGCCCAGGGGCGCGTCAGACGCAGAGAAACTTTTACATGATCAGACGTGATCCCATATTACTGCTGTAATAATACAGACATTTTGTGGAGCGTGCCAAATATTACACTCCATTTAAAGTATGGCAGCTGTGTGTTCAAACCTATTCACAGTTGGTCGCTGCTTTGAAGAACCTAGAATATAAGACATATTTTCAGTTGTTTCACACTTTTTTGTTAAGTATATAATTCCACATGTGTTAATTCATAGTTTTGATGCCTTCAGTGTGAATGTACAATTTTCAAAGTCAAGAAAATACAGAAAAATCTTTAAATGAGAAGGTGTGTACAAACTTTTGGTCTGTACTGTATATATATTTTTTGCAGCACCAGCAGCACGCATTATAAGGCAATAATATCTGGCTGGATCGGTGTAATACGCTATCCATACTGCGATACCTCACCCGTAAACGAATTTCAGATAAGACAGGTAATATTTTAGAATATAGAATCTATTTGAATTGTACTTCCCATTATTAAAGAGTTAGTCTCCTATACTGTTATTCCGTATATGCAGCAATTAGAAGGGTTGGCAAAAATTAGGATGCACTCCAATACGCTTTTGAAGAGACGTAAAAAAAAAAAATATATAGATCTATAGATCTTTAGTATAAAAACCAGAGTCGCCAATATAACCTCAATGTAATCACATTGTACAGCTCCTGCACCTCCTCCTCCTCTTTGGCCTCCATTTCCGAAATGACCACATCTGTCACAAGCTGGAAGCACTGGAGCACTGCCACAGACAAGCAGCAACAGGTTGTGCTGAAGATAATATGCTTATGCTTAGGTGACAAACCACACACAGCTGCAGAGTTGTTGAAAGCTGTAACACAGCAGGCAGATCTGTGGCTCTCACCGCTGAACATACAGGCAGGCATGGTCGTGTGTGACAATGTCCGGAACCTGGTGTTGGTGAAATGACAGCCGGAGTAGATACGGTTTCCCTCTATGACAGTCCTTTCACTGAGCTAAAAATATGGCTGCGGTGAAAGCAGTGTCAGACTGAAGAACATTGGGCCCATCAGAGATTTAATTCTAAAGGCCCACCTTTCTCCCCCCACTCAAGAGCCCCATAGCAGCTTCAAGGTTTGTGCTATGAACTTTCCTAATGGAGAAGCCAGGGCTCACCGGAGGATTCTGCGGTTCTCTGATGGGCCCGTTCAACCCTGCCGAGAAGCAGCCCTGTCTAGGAAAAGTCTGTGTGAAGGACACTTGATGGCTGCTTTTTTACTGAGGGGGAAACACATGCAAACACGTGGAGAACATACAAAATCCTTGCAGATGTTGTCCTTGGTGGGATTTGAACCCAGGACCCCAGGGCTGCAAGACTGCAGTGCTAACCACTGAGCCACTGGGCAGCCCTCTCTGTTCTCCCTCTGATATCTAACAATAAAAAACAGGTCACGCTGGTAAAAACTTGCATCTACTGCCACTCAGTGTCTTCAGCTCCTTTGTGAGAAACTAATGTTTGGGCAGCCACTCTGTCTACCAAATAAAATTCCTGAGCAGGGAATTGTGGATGGCTTCGCTTCTGGTACTGGGGGCACTGCTAATACCATTAGCCATTATTCCTGGCTGGTTGGAGACAAGCTCATTCCCACAGAAAAGTACCAGAAAGCTAAGGAGATTGTGGCCTCTATCATCATGTATAATTTGCTTGTTGTCTAGGAGACCGACCATTGCTGCTGTCTACCTTGTGAACATTGTGTTGAAGCTTGATTGACCCAGTGCCTGCTATCCTATGCGCCGGGAAGACGTGTTCCGTCCCAGGGTCCAACTGGGTCCCTGCTTCCACAATATTAACCCAGTGATGTATCAGCGAGATGTACCGTCCCTGGTCACAATCACTTCTCCACGTGTCTGTGGTTAGGCGGTCCTTGCCACTAACTGCGCTGGTGAGAGTACGGGTATTATTCTGGGACCCATACTTGTATAAGGCGGGGACAACACTGGGAGAAATAGTGGGGGCTTGGGACCGACTACTGAGGGCCAACCGCCACCATGAAGTTGCAGAAAGCTTCCGCCTCCACGAGCCTAAAAGGCAAAATTTCTAGTGCAAGCAGTCGAGAAATGTGGTAGTTTAGTATTGTGGCCTGTGGGTGGTTGGCTGCGTATTTGCGCTTGCGTTCAACTGGGGTAGGGACAACTGAACGCTGCGCTGGGACAAGGGCGTGGACGTGGTTGCTGATGGTGATGGTTGCTAGTGTGCAACGACCAGTGCAAAGTGGGAGGCATTTTCGGCTGCATCACGGACGGAGGCTTGGCGTGCACGTACAACAGGGGAAGTGGCAGTGGTGTCACCCGCAGACACTGTTTCTGGACCCTGGCGTTCGGCCCATCGACTTCATCGTCCACCACCTCGTCTTACACTTCCGCACCCTGGTCCTCCTCCTGACTTTCTGTCCATTCTGTCTAATCATCATCCACCTCTTGCTACAGTATCAACAGGGTGCCGAGTGTCACACCACCACCAATCAGGCATTGATGACCTATCCTAACGCTAGGCTATCAATGTTAAAGTCGTGGGCAACCTTTTTAAACCTGTTCTACATGCAATACTACCTCAATGATTTTTACTGTAACTTCACTGTAACTAAAGTTAGTATGTAGCTAGTGTTGTGTGCCATATTCTGCAACGTGCAGTTACTAACATTGTATTCTCTAAGAAAAGCTCCCAGTAGATATGTGTAAAAAATATCATTAGTAGATTGCATCACAGACATTTTAGTTTCAGTCATAGGGGTGGAGCTTTTTACTGGTTCATTCACGGTCAGTCATGGTCCTGTTCAAAATTATTCACGCCCACTGCATGTGATTGTTTGCAGTGACTGGCCTGACGTCATGGCAACCACCTAGCAAATACTACGCGTGCACACTGCCCATCTGCTCCCTGGGCCGCTGTGAGTCAGTGAGTATATGACGTGTGAGCGTGCATGCTATGCATGCCACTGTGCCCTCTCTGCTCTGCAGGCCACTGCTTTCCTGCTGTTTTGCTGCTGCTGCTTTCAATTGCCTACCGTGACGTCGGGCCAGTCACGGCAATCAATCGCATGGAATTTTGAACAGGACCATAACTGACTGCCACTCCTATGACTGAAATGAAAGGTCTGTGATGGAATCCCCTAATGATATAAAGTGTTTCTACACATATATACTGGGAGCTTTTCTTAGAGAAAACAATGTTTGTGATGCACATTGCATGACAACAACAACTACCTGGGGGCAGATTAATACACAAACAGGACATGACCGGTTCCCTTTAGGCCTCTCTCACACGTCAGTGTGTCCAGTACGTGTGGTGACAGTTTCCACACGTACCGGAGACACATACACATGCACATATGACGCGCCCCCTGGGCCTGTGCTGTGCAGGGAGATACCCGGAGCCGGATCGCTGGGGGTTGTAGTTCTCCGTGGCGGTGACCCGGTCCGTGCCCAGGGTGGTCAAACCAGTGGCAGTCTATATGTTGTAATAAGTGTCCGACTACGCCACCCGTGGATTGCGGTCAGTGAGGACCGCCGCTGCGCTGCCGACCGCTGAGGCTGATGTTGGTTGCGCAGCCGAGTATGGGATAACTCCCCACGGGAGGAGTATTGCCTCAGGGCAGCTAGTGTGGATAATGAGAGTGATGGTGTGAGGGTCCCAGTACTAATGGTGCTGGTGCGGCGAGGAATCACAGAGACGTGCAGTTGCAGTTTTCAAAGCTTTACTCACGGTTGTTATTCTGGTCACTTGTGCACATGAGGGACCGCCTGAGCCATGCTGCATTCACCAGGCAAGGGACTCGGTCAACTCCCAGGCAATTCCAGAGTGTGGTTCAGAGCTCCCCTCTCTTCCTTTCTACTGGCCGTCCCCACCAGTGACCCACCTTTGTCCAGCTTCCTCGGGCCTTCTGTTGGCGAAACCTCTCTCCGGTTTCCCTGACCCTATACGGTATGCCTTTCTGGTGGATGTAGTGAGGGGTCGCACCAAAATGTGGTCACAACCTCCGGTTTTGGCTGAGGATTAGTCGCCTCCACCAATTCGGGTTCCGGTACCCTGCTCTGCCAACCCTTCACCCTGTATCTCCTGGGCATATGGGGTTCCTTCTGCCTTCGTGTCTCTGGGCCTTTCTCTGTGTTCTTTGCTTCCTTTCTCCTCTGTTCCAGTTCCTTTCTTACTTTCCTCTCCGTTCCTCCTCCTCTCTTTCTGCTGTTCCTGGCCTCCACTCCAGGCCTGGCTCTGGAGCTGGGCCCAGACTGAGCCATAGCTCCCTGTCAGCCCTCTCTGGCTGAACTCCTCTCTGAACTGACCACTGTCCTAAGATGGTGCCCACCTTATATACCTCCTTCTGACACCCGAGCCCAGGTGACTAGCAACCAATGGGCTCTTACCTATGCCCAGAGACCCACCCCTATCTGCTCCTACACCACTGGGTTTTCCTCCCCCTCCCCACTCCAGCCAGGAACAGATGCTGTCGTGCCTGCACTTCTGTCTAGTGGGAGCACCGTTGAGCTGTTCCTCGGAAATGGGGTGTGTGTGGTGCATGCAGCCTACCGAGCCCTGGTCCACACTTCATCCTTACCCGGGAGTGGAATATCACACCTCTGGACTGAGGTGCAATACTCCTGTAGCAGCCGAGCCCTCGGGGTGCTACACATACACACATACACATGCACATTTCAGTGTGTTTCCACGAACCGTGTGTCTGTGGTCAAGACATGCTGACATGTCTATTTTTTACCCGCTGCATGGACCGCAAAACTGATGACACACGGAATCAGTGTGACACGTACCGGCGCCTGGGAATCAGCGTACAGTTAGCGCTGGTCCCAAGTGCCGGATGCTGAACGCTGCCCTCATCATTGTCCCCTGTTTGCGCTGAATCAGCAGGTGACAATGATGAGAGTAGTATTCTGCTCTCGCAGTGTCCTGGTGTAAAAATAAGAATACAATTTAAAAAATCCTTATACTCAACTGTCCGAAGATGTCCCCTGCTGTAATCCACCTGCGGGGGACATCTTTTTTTTTTGGGGGGGGGCCCAATTAGAACTTCTGGTATGTGGCCCCATGATTTCTATGTACGCCCCTGGCTGTCACATTTATGTTCAATATTATTGTAATTGTTTTTTGCGATGTATACCCCTTTTTCACATGTAAAGCACCATAATAATAATAATGTGGTCCAGAATCACAGCTACTAAGACTGGACCATGTGGAAGACAGGGTGGCGGTGGTGACAGATTGACTGGAAGTATTATCTGCTATCCAACCAACAACCTTTTCACACTGCTCTGGCTTCAAGAGTGGTGTTCTGTGGCCCCCTACAAATTGGGACAGGAAGGTAGTTCAACATGAGCAGGCACAGTTTAATCTTGCCCATGGCCTCAGCCTCTGCGTGCACCATCACCATTACGTCCACTTCCCCGTCCCTTGCCACGCGCCCATTTTAAATGGAGTTTAATATTTGTCACGTTGCCAAAAATGTCTGTATTATTACCGCAGTAATATAGGATCACGTCTGATGACCACGATTTTAGGCAGTGACCTGGGAGTCAGAGATGCTTCCAGGGATCTTCCCCATGCTGTTCCCATGTCTTTTCAGCACTGTATGGATGTGTCTGATCATGTCTCACACACCACCTGGCCAGATAAGGTAGTAAAATATTAAAATGACATTTCCTGGTGAATGTATTTTTCACCGTTGAAAGCAATTCAAAGGTGCAAAAACGCATCAAAAACGCTACGTGTGAACACACTCCAAGGTGTGGAGGAGCATTATTTTAGGGGGGTTATTTATTTTGCCTTATATGCAAGTCATTACCCTGGCAAGAATGTTCCTTAACGGTTTTCCCCAGGAAAATCCATTTTGGTTTGGTTTTGGTTTGTTTTATTGTGAATCCGTAAAAGTGGCATAATATTCTGACAACATTGTTCACAGCAGTGACCTGGGAGTCAGAGATGCTTCCAGGGGTCTTCCCCATGTTGTTCCCATGCCATTTGAGCACTGTTCCCATCGATTTGGGCAATTTTTAGGCGAGCGCCTCTAGGTCAGGACCAAATCTGCAAAGACTCGGGTGCGTCAGGAGGAGGCCACCCGTCCCAGCCCCCGGTACGAAGACCAAGTCGTCCGATTTCATCAAGAGGCGGGGTGGGGGTTCATCCGGTGTCCCCTGTTACAGGACGATGTGTTCGTCAGCCGGCGGGACGTCGAGCCGCGCTCAAGAAGGGACACCCCGGTCGGAAACTCCTCCCGGGTGACACAGTGACTTTCTCTCGCCACCAGGGGGAGCGTGGGTGGTACGCCCTGGACGTCCACAAAGTGTTTGGGAGTGACGCCACCCCGCCCTCAGCCTCAGGTGACCGGCTAGCCTCCGTCGGGAGGAATGAGCCTTTTCCAAGAAGAGAGCCCGAGGTCTAAAGCAGCCCCCGGCTGCTGCTGTTGTTAAAGTTTAAGTTCTATGCTGCTATTTTATGTTTCCCCTGTTTACAGAGACTTTGGTCCCTGCGGACTATGGCAGGCGGCGGACTGTGTTGTATATAGTTATGCATCTATTTAGGTGCTTCCTATTGGTTTTATGTAAAACCGTGCTCCTTCTTCTACTTCAGATCTCAGAAGCAAAACCTGTCTGGAGTGGCTTTTGTGGAGGTCCAACTCCGGATCTTCATGCCCTGCAGCCACCCCAGGGCCCACGTAGAGGGTTTAGGGCAGGTCCCTCTTGCTACTGAACTGACCGTCGCCACTTTTAACCAGTCTGCGGCCATTGTCAAAAGTCTCTTGTCCTAATTTATGCTTTATACTTTTATAATTTTGTACTTTTGCACTTTTACACTTTTATACCTTGTTATGCAACGTTTAAGAAATGTGCCTCCCATAAAGGGATGATAGTTTTGTTATTATAAAAAGAAAATTTCCTGGGTGTTACTTCCTTTGCAGCCCGCGGACGTGCTGTGTTTTACCAGGGGGAATGTGGCGCCCCTGAGGGTTCGACCGCCACAGGAATGCTGCACTTCTCCAATGAAGTGTGGTGTTCCTCCTCTGAGGTAAGGCCAGTGTGATGGTAGTGACCTAGCCTTTTGCATCCAACACCACATTCCACCAGAAGGAGCTATTATGCACTAGGTGCTGCTCCCCTGGTTACAGGGAGACTGGGGAACACAAAGTGGTAGGAACCAGTTAGTGGGTGTGTGTGGAGGAACAACTAATTGGTGACACTTAAAATCTAGTACTTAATAGAATGCCATCTTTGATCTTGGGTCCTTCGGTCCTTGTTAGTTGGTTCTTCTGTGGTCCATCAGTCTAGCCCTTGCTAGTCTGTCGGCTGTCACTGTGCTGTCAAAATACTGTGTGTAATGTGACTTCCCTCTGGGAGCGCAGATCCTGTGTGGGCCTGCACCGGCAAGGGACACAGCCCTCGTCCCATGGCCAGGAGGTAGGTTGCAGACAAAGAATGTCTCAACCCGGCCGAGGACCAAGATCAAGAAGGCCCGGGAGCTTTAGAGTGTGGTTCCCTAGCAAATGGGTCCCGGGGAGGATGCAGACGGAGCGGAGCATGCCACCTGTCCTCGCCTACCTGATCTATTCAGAGGGATTCCGGCTGCAAGAGGGGTATCGGCCCCCGATACCCGACCTTGTACTCTACGTCCAGGACGGGAAAGCCCGGTTAGGCCCTGAGGATCCCATCGGGCGTCGGATGGAGAGGAATTGCCACCCGAGCCCTACACTTGAGAGGAGCTCAGAGGGAGACCCGGCCTATCCACACACGCACAGACGGGAAAGGGTGAAGTCTGTAGTGCAGGAACACTCTGGTATAGGGTCGCTACCGAACACTGGACTTCCTCGGAGGTAGTCGGACCCCCGTCCCTGGTGGCCGCAGGACTCCGCGAGGAGCAGGGAGTCGCCTTCCCGCTAATATCTCTGAGTGAGTAAAGCCTTGGAAGTTCACCCCTATGGCCTCCGGACTGTTCATTACGCGCCATACCACGCGACGCGGTGCCCGTACTCCCCGCGCTACTGCTACCCCCCTTTCATCCTGTTTGTCTGCCCTGAGGCCTTGCTCCGCCTGTGGGGAGCAGTAAAAACTTTAGCCGCCACGACACCGGGCCTCAGTGGACTGCTAGCGGCGCTGGTGGCCCTTCACCAGACACCACAGGTGGCGTAGTCATTAATCAGCCAGTCAACCCGGACAAGCCCACACCATCTCTTTCTAATGTGACGGCCCTGATTACGGGTCGGGCCCGGGCCACGGCTGCATCCCATCTCTTCACCGCAGGGCCCGACACCGAGTCCCCCAACACCCAGGGTAAAACACGGGCTTTCTGAGTAGAGGCGTCACACTAAGGTTCCAGGGGTCCCTCTTAGAAGGGGGGGTACTGTCATGAATTTACCGCGACAGAGAGGAGCCAGAAGATTGCAGCGTCTGAGTTTACGTACTACTGCATTGAGTAGAAGCACTTCTCCCTTTTATTAAATGCTGCTAGTTTCTTTCAGCAGTGCAGGAGTTAATCTGCTCAGTTTTGAGTCTCTGTAGCTTCCTTCTTGGAAGTTCTTAGCTGAGCAGTATCAGCCACTCCTCTCTCCTACATTGTCTCTGCTGTGGCAATGCGGATTGCCAGTGTTAAGTCTTGTACTGCCTGGTGAAGGAGTGCAGGATTCAGTGTTCAGTAGAGGCGTTTAAGGAGAGTTGTTCTGTGACTGTTGCTTGGTGTTTTGGTTGTGTGCATAGTCCCTTCCTCTTCTATTTTTGTTTACCTTCCTCATCCCTTCTGTGTTCCCTCTATTGTCTGTGAGTGCATATTTTGTGTGTTTGGTATTTTATTTTATCCTTGTACATCCTTCCTTGTTTGTCTGGTTCATGTATTTACATACACTATTCATCTCCACTTCCCTGGGTGGGCTAATCACCATTTGTTTAACAAGCTGAAAATAGCCTGTATGCCTTTAGTAGTTTAGTGCAGTGTCCATATATAGTGCCTTGAAAAAGTATTCATGCTCCACATTTTCTCATATTACACCCACAAAATTAAATTTATTTTATTGGGATTTTATGTGATAAACCAATACAAAGTAGCAAGTATTTTTGAAGTGAAAAGAAAATTATTTAAGCTTTTTGCAAATATTTTAAAAATATAAATCTGAAAATGTTGACATGCCTTTATATTCAGCCCTCCTGAGTAAACACTTAGTAGGAGCACCTTTTTCTGCTATTACTGCGGCAAGTCTTTTGGGGTATGTTTCTACCAGCTATGCACATCTACTGAATTCTTTGCAAACTAGCTCTAGTTCAGTGAGATTGGATAGAGAGCATCTGTGAACAGCAATTTTCAAGTCTTGTCACAGATTTTCAATGGGATTTAGGTCTGGACTATGACTAGGTCGTTCACATACATGAATATGCTTTGATCTAAACCATCCATTATAGCTCTGGCAGTATGTTTAGAGTCATTGTCTTGCTGCAAGGTGAAACTACACCCCAGTCTCAAGTCTTTTGCAGCCTCTAACAGGTTTTCTTCTAGTATTTCCCTGTATTTATCTCCATCTATATTCCCATCAACTCTGACTAGCTTTGCTGTCCATGCTGAAGAAAAGCATTGCCACAGCATGATGCTGTCACCACCCTGTTTGACGGTGGGTATGGTGTTTTCGGGGTGATTTGCAATGTTAGTTTTCCACCACACATAGTATTTTGTATTTAGCCTAAAAAGTTCTACTTTGGCCTCATCTGGCCAGAGCACCTAGCTGTGTCGTCTACATGGCTTTTTGCAAACTGCTAATGAGAATTCTTATGGCTTGCTTCAAAAAGGGCTTTCTTCTTGCCACTTTTCCATAAAGGCCATCATTTAAAATCCAAATAAAATATATTTACGTTTGTGGGTGTAACGTGAAAATATGTGGAAATGTTCACGGGGTATGAATACTTTTTCAAGACATTGTAACGTGCAGAATGCAGGACAGAAGTGTTACTATGCAGTGTCCATATAAACAGTATAAGAGCAGATGCTGAGAATTTCACCCAGCAGACAGAACAGTAGAAGTGGTACTGTGCAGTGCATATATCCAGAATAACCCAGATAATTAGAATTACACCTAGCATTCAGGGCAGCAGAAATGGTACTGTGTAATATCCATATATACAGATATTAAAATTTACACCCAGTATTCAGGACAGGAGAAGTAGTGCTGTGCAGCGTCCATATATACAGTATAAGAGCAAATACTGATAATTACATCTAACAAAACCTACAAAATTCAAAAAGTATATCTCATACCCTACCATCATTATATATAAATGTAAAGCAAAGTTGCATATTAAATATAGGGTACTTAGTGAACTATTTTTGATCAAAAAAAGTATACAAGCCGTCCCACCAGCGACAAGGTGACCCTAAATTGGGACCACCTAAGCCCGTGGTAAGCTACATATATACTAATCAGCTCAACAAAGGGGATGCCACACCCTTAATTTGCACAGAATGCAAACAAGACAAAAACCAAGCATGTCTTGCATGTGTACCATCTTAGACCTCAGTTCACATTGCTTGTTTTTTTGTCTTGTTTGCATTCTGTGCAAATTAAGGGTGTGGCATCCCCTTTGTTGAGCTGATTAGTATATATGTAGCTTACCACGGGCTTAGGTGGTCTGGAGTTGGGACCCGGTCCTATTTGTCTACCCTTTTATATGCATTACTTCAACTTTGATATACAGTAAGGTTTATAATATAGACAGTGTAGGTACCGTCCCAATTTAGGGTCACCTTGTCGCTGGTGGGACGGCTTGTATACTTTTTTTGATCAAAAATAGTTCACTAAGTACCCTATATTTAATATGCAACTTTGCTTTACATTTATATATAATGATGGTAGGGTATGAGATATACTTTTTGTCTTTTGTAGATTTTGCTTCTTTTTGCTAGTGTGAACATGCTCCTATTTCTTGCATGTGTACCATCTTAGACCTCAGTTCACATTGCTTGGTTTTTTGTCTTGTTTGCATTCTGTGCAAATTAAGGGTGTGGCATCCCCTTTGTTGAGCTGATTAGTATATATGTAGCTTACCACGGGCTTAGGTGGTCTGGAGTTGGGACCCGGTCCTATTTGTCTACGCTTTTATATGCATTACTTCAACTTTGATATACAGTAAGGTTTTTAATATAGACAGTGTAGGTACCGTCCCAATTTAGGGTCACCTTGTCGCTGGTGGGACGGCTTGTATACTTTTTTTGATCAAAAATAGTTCACTAAGTACCCTATATTTAATATGCAACTTTGCTTTACATTTATATATAATGATGGTAGGGTATGAGATATACTTTTTGTCTTTTGTAGGTTTTGCTTCTTTTTGCTAGTGTGACCATGCTCCTATTTCTTGCATGTGTACCATCTTAGACCTCAGTTCACATTGCTTGCTTAATTACATCTAACGATCAAGACAGCAAAACTGCAGGGTCCATATATATATAGAATAATACAGATAATGAGAATTACATCCAGTATACAGGACAGGAAAAGTGGGGTAAACTGGTAATGTGCAATGTCCATGTATAACAGAAGAATTTTAGATTAACAGCCGGCATACAGGACAGAAATGGTGACACACTGCACATACACACATCTCGACTTCTCTATTCCAAGTCTTCTTGAGGAGTACAGTAGTTAAGGCGTGTAGACTCAAGTAGTAGTGGTGCTAGCACAGCAATAGAAGATTGCAGGCACCATAGCCGATCTGACAGTCATGATACTGTAGATCTCTTTGAAGCACAGAGGACGGACGCAGTCTATATTCTGCGTCTGTCCTCTGTGCTCCAGAGTCTATGTACCATGACTCAGTTGGTGTGGAGAAGCGGTTATGCCACGCTGCTGGCATCTCAAAGAATGAGAATATCCAGAAAGGAATTTAAAATCCGAAATGCGGTTTCCTCTCTACGTGGTTCGAAGTCCAACTGACTTCTTCATCAGAAGAACCACCAGTCCAAGTATCATGACTGTCAGACTCAGAAGGAGATGGAGTAACCTGTCACCTCCCCAGTGGCCGGCACTAATGCTTCTTCTGAGTCACGTGACTCGGAGAAATCTGTAGATGTCAGCTGTGCAGGCGGCCAGCGCTAGGTTTTGCTGAAGCAGGAGCGCCTCCTAGCCTCTTTCATCTCCTGGCTATGTCTGGCTGTATTTGTTCACCGTTAGTTATCCTTTGCCACATGTGCAGTACAAACATAAAATATTTTTAAAAAGCACAGATCTTGCTTTTTCCTGTTGGACACTATGGGCAGCAGAAAAATATATATTTTTTTTAGAATTTCTGTGAACATTTGGATAGTTGGCGACCCTATTGTATATTTATAAATGAGCTGTTATGTAACCTTTTTGTAAAAAAAAAACCTAATGAAAATTAGAATATGCTTGAATGATGTTTCCAAACAATGTAAGACAACTTTTCCAAGAACGATAAGTTATATTTCACTTCTTTAAATTGCTCTAGTAATTTCATTGTATTGTGTTTTTCATAGCGTCATGTGAGAAACTAAAGACATCCCATGTTTTTCACTTTTTAACACATGTGGGCATATCAAAAATTGGTCTTCTTTCAAACAGTATACAAAGACAAGGAGGATTTAAAGAAATAATTACCAAAACAGAAAGTCAGAAATTCTTTCTCTGAAAAAAGTAAGCACACCATAAAAGGTTTGTACAAGCGTAGCACGGCAGGGGGTAGTAACCGCAGGCGAGGGACTCGCCTCTTTTTACGTCCTGGCGCGCTACATGAAAGTATAGGTCCTGGCTGGGTGTGTGGACTTGTGCTGTGAGGGCATCACGCCAGTGTAGGCTGCGTGTAGCCAGTGGTTTGTGCTGGCCGAGACCATAGGTTCCACTGTTCAAATATAGAGTCTTTACTGAATGATAACTTGGTAAAGGTAATGTACAAGGGATAGAGGGTACAAAATCTTATCGACGATTCCTCTATAGTATAAAGTATTTTCCCCCTACATTGTGTCCTTCCTCTGTAGTTCTACTGCAGGGCTCTACAGACACACTGTCTCGTCCTACGTCGCCAGCATTTCTCTCTACTCGTACAGCGGTTCCGCACCCTATTTCTTCCACTACAGGCACCCTGGATCTACCGCTCTGGACCCCCACCAGTCTCACAAACTCAGTCCTGTTTAGGTCCGTTACCTTCGGCGTTGCAAGCTCAGGGGTTCATGACTTGGCGTCCTATCCATGGATGTCTCCTCCGGAAAGCCACTATGACTAGTCAGTCACTTTTTCTTTAGGATCTCGCTATCCCTGTCCTTAAGTCTCTTCTTACTGTGAATCACCCCAACGGCAGCACTGCTCACGTTACACTCTAAACTCCAACTCACTAACTACGGGAAGCAGGCACTTGCCCTAACACTAAGCCTCACCCACTGTGGGCTAGTCCCAAACATTAACTCTATCTTACCCTACTGTCATTACCTATCTTATACACTGTCCTACACTATACACCTTATACTGTACATTACTTATCTTATATTATACATTACAATACAATTCACATGACACATTATATACAAAAATGCAAGGGGGACAATGATGAGGGCTGCTTTCAGCACCCGGCGCTTGGGAACAGCGCTAACTGTACCGCTGAATCCCAAGCGCCGGTACGTGTCACACAATTGGGTACATGTTTACGATGGGTACGTGTTTACACGGACCCATTGACTTGAATGGGTCCATGTGATCCGTTCTGTCGGCCAAAAACGGACATGTCTTCGTGTGGATCACCCGGACACACGGTCCGTGGAAACACTCTGACATATGTGCAGATACATTAATTTGAATGGGTCTACATGCGTCAGTGTCTCCGGTACGTGTGGAAACTGTCACCACACGCACCGGACACACTGTGAAAGAGTCCTAATGCTGTGCCGCCACTCACTATACACAGAGTGGTGACTGAAACTGTGACAGCGCCACCCCCTGACTGAAACCCGATTGTTACTGACAGGAATAAAGTTCATTTCCTCCCTGCAGTGGCGGTCTATGTGCCGGCATCAGGTAAGTTTAGAAAACTGTCAACCTGCAGATTAACCCCATATCTGCAGGTCAGTAGTGTTTTTTTCACGTGACAGGTTCCCTTTAACATACAAGGAAGGTATGTAAAACTCTTGTTTTTAACAGAAAATATTTTATCCTGTAAAAATATTTTTTTTTTCTGTTCACAGATAACTTCACGGCTTAAAAACAAGGGGCTTCATAGCACAGAAGGCCAATTGTAAATATAAATAGAGATGGTTAGTGAGCAGCATTATGCATCACTCTCCCATAGACCCATCTGATTCTCCTAATTATCGCATTCTTTGCCAGTCTATCAGAGCCAAGATGTGGCATGATAACAGCTGCAGCTGATAATGAAAAAATAACATGTGACTGGAAATGTGTTTGGCCATATTTTGAATAAAAAATAACATATTGTAAATGTTATTATCACAATCAAAATC
This sequence comes from Phyllobates terribilis, assembly GCF_046119375.1. Classification (NCBI taxonomy): domain Eukaryota; kingdom Metazoa; phylum Chordata; class Amphibia; order Anura; family Dendrobatidae; genus Phyllobates; species Phyllobates terribilis. The sequence goes on along the minus strand of NW_027362762.1, from coordinate 201,661,580 downwards.
TTGTATTTTGTATCCGATAGTACTAATTCAAACCTTACATTCAGCTTAACCCCTTCAGGATCCGCCATTTTTTGTCTTTGCGCTTTTTGCTTTTTCTTCCCCTACTTCCAAGAGACTAAACTTTTTATTTTTATTTTTGCCTTAACATTTTATTACTTGTTTTTTTGTGGGATGAATACAGTATGACACCATTCACTTTATGATATAATGTACTGAAAAACATGAAAAATATTCCAATGGCATGAAATGGTGTAAAAAGCCCAATGCAATTCTGCCATTGTTTTTTGGGATTTTGTTTTTACAGCGTACAGTGTGCTGTAAAAATGGCCTGGCAGCATGATTTGTAAAGTCTGTACTATTACGGTGATACCAAACCTTTTTTCACGTTTAAGTGATTAAATAAATAAGGTTGGCATCACCATTTTTCAAAACAACGTTTTTCACTTTCCATTAATAGACCTGTGTAAGGCTACGTCCCCACAATGAGATTTTGGTGAATTTTTGACGCTGCAGAATTTCTGCACCTATTACTTGTGGTTTTTCATTGCGTGTTTGAGCTCGTTTTTATTGCATTTTTGACGCTGCGGCTTTTGTCACTTAGTGTGTTATGCTTTAAATAAACCTACTTTGTTTTTGATATTTCCTGACAAAACTTCATTGACATACTTAAGTGCGAATTACATGCATTTCTTATGCGTTTCCGCTGCGGAAACACACTTAAAACGTGGGTGCGTTTTTTTACCAGCTGAATTTACGCACCTAATGCAAGTGAATGGGGAAATTCCACAAAGAAAAATGTGCATGCTGACACTGACATGCTGTGGATTTGAAACATGCACCGCAGGTGAGTTTACGATGCATTAAAAAGAAGCTCAGTAGGCATGAGATTTCTATGAATCCCATCCAATTTGCTGAAACTATAAGACGCTGTGTTTTTGATGCAGCAAAAATATGCAGAGTCAAAAACACACCAAAAGCTCATCATGGGAATGTAGCCTAATGAATTATTTTTTGCATGGGGAGCTATCATTTTTATTAATATTATTTTGAGTTTTTTTTTAAAAAAAAATACAGTTTGGCTTCATCAACTTTTTGTTTTCTTTATACCTTTTACTATAATTTAGGTAATTAATTTTATATTTTCATAGATCAAACTTTTACAGATGCATTGATACCAAATATGTTTATTTTTTTATTCCTTTACTAGCTATTGAACCCGTTCTACGCCCGGGTGGCGAGCATTTTTATTGGTATATGGTCTCCCATGCTGGTATGTGCTGCCCCCCTCCTTGTATTTGTGCTGCCCCCATCCTGTCCCCACCATCCAATCCTGGTATGCGTGGCACCCCTCACCCCCAATCCTGGTATGAGTTGCACCCCTCACCCCCAATCCTGATGTGTATGGTATCCCTCATCCTGGTATGCATGGCACCCTATCCCTCACTCCCAATCCCGGTATGCGTGGCACCCCTCATCCCGGTATGCGTGGCTCCCCTCACTCCCAATCCCGGTATGCGTGGCACCCCTCATCCTTATCCTGGTGTGTATGGTATCCCTCATCCTGGTATGCATGGCACCCCATCCCTCATTCCCAATCCAGGTATGCGTGGCACCCCTTACCCCCAATCCCGGTAAGCGTGGCACCCCTCACCCCCAATCCCGTTAAGCGTGGCACCCTTCACCCCCAATCCCAGTATGCGTGGCACTCCTCACCCCCCAATCCCGGTATGCATGGCACCCCTCATCCCTATCCTGGTATGTGTGGCACCCCTCATCACTATCCTGGTGTGTATGGTATCCCTCATCCTGCTATGCATGGTACCCCATCCCTCATCCTGGTATGCATGGCACTCCATCCCTCATCCCCAATCCCGGTATGCGTGGCACCCCTCATCCCCAATCCCGGTATGCGTGGCACCCCTCATCCCCAATCCCGGTATGCATGGCACCCCTCATCCCCAATCCCGGTATGCGTGGCACCCCTCATCCCCAATCCCAGTATGCGTGGTCCCCTCAACCCCCAATCCTGGAATGTGTGGCACCCCTCACCCCCCAATCCCGATATGCATGGTACCCCTCACCCCCCAATCCTGGTATGCGTGGTACCCCTCACCCCCAATCCTGGTATGTGTGGCACCCCTCACCGCCCAATCCTGGTATGTGTGGCACCCCTCACCCCCCAATCCTGGTATGTGTGGTACCCCTCACCCCCCAATCCTGGTATGTGTGGTACCCCTCACCCCCCAATCCTGGTATGCGTGGTACCCCTCACCCCCAATCCTGGTATGCGTGGTACCCCTCACCCCCAATCCTGGTATGTGTGGCACCCCTCACTGCCCAATCCTGGTATGTGTGGTACCCCTCACCCCCCAATCCTGGTATGTGTGGTACCCCTCACCCCCCAATCCTGGTATGTGTGGTACCCCTCACCCCCAATCTTGGTATGTGTGGTACCCCTCACCCCACAATCCTGGTATGTGTGGACCCCTCATCCCTTTCACACTGTACACACATACAAAAAAAAACAAACAGTTATACTCACCTTTCTTCCCTGTGCTCCAGCGCTGCTGCGTCCTCTTCTGCCGGAGGCCGGGGGAGGAGTGCGGTGCTGGAGCACCGCGCTGTCCGGCGCCATTTTTCTGAAGACACACTGCCTTCACTCCGCCCCCGGTCTCCAGCGAAGAGAGGCGCCGCGGCAACGCTCCTCCCGGTCAGGTAAGTATGTAAGTATGGCGCCGGAGATCGTGCTATGCGTTTAGTGTCTACGCATACCTCGATCTCCGGCGCCATATACTCCTCTTACTTGTAACGGCTGGATGCCTGCTTCTCTCTGGAGCCAGACTGCGCGTCACGCATGCTCAGTCTATCGAGGCTTCAGACAGAGACACGCATCCTGGCTTATATTATAGATTTTTTGGATTGGGAAAAGGGAGGTGAAATTTTCTGTGTTTTGTTTATTTATTTATTCATTTTAGGGGAGGGGGTAATTTCTTTTATTTTTTTATTTTACTTTTTCTATCATAACATTTTGTTCATACTTTTTGTCCTCCTTGGAAACTTTAACCTGAGATTCTTGATTGCTTGTATTATATACTGCAATATATCACTATTGGGCTGTGTGCCCACTATGCGTATTTCAAGCGTTTTTGATGCGAAATTTCCGCAGCGTAAACGCTTGGAAAACGCTTGGTAATCCGTGCCCCATGATCCCCAATGAAAATCTGCATGTTCTGTGCCCATGCTGCGGAATTTTCCGCAGCAGATTTTCCTTGCGGGAAAATCCGAAGCATGTCCATTATTTGTGCGTTTCTGCATGCGGATTTGAGGTCCCAATGCATTTGAAAAACGCAAGTCAAATCTGCATGTAAAAACGCGTCAAAAACGCGTGTAAAATCCGCAAGCGTTTTTACTGCCAAGAACATGCAGAAATGCTGCAGACATTTTCTGCTTCATTTCTGCATCGTGGGCACATAGCCTTGCAGTATATAGTAAAAATAATGATCCTGCACATCCACCAATCAGCTCTGCCAGCAGCTGGATGTAAACATTTTGGCTTCGATTAATCAAAGCTTTTATGTCAAAATTCTGGAGTAAAATGATTTTGAAAAGTCGCAAAGTTTTGGTACACCACTAGTCTGCACTAAAATATTGCGACTTTTGGCGTTTTCATTTCATTTGTGCCCAGTGGGCAGAGAGAGGGCGAGATGGGGTTGTGTCAACCACTGCTCATCGACATGCATGACAAGCATTAGCGTATGTTTAGCCACAAATATTACTCCAGTCCCTGACTAGAGTAAGATTTACGGCGAGGAGCACATGGAGGCACATGCCTCTTTTCAGATGCTCCTCTTCATGACTCAGGAGCGTCTGACTCCGTAAAAATTGGTTGCTATACTGTGGCTCTGTATGGCACCCAATTATTTTTACACACCCATAGACTTGAATGGGTGAGTCTCATCCGATTTATGGAAGAAACTTGTGCATGCTGCGACTTTTTCACACGCAAATTTGGTCAGTGAAAAAAATCGCTCCTCTGCACTGTCCCATTGAATAACATTGGTCCGAGTACTGTCTGTATTTTCCACGGATGGCACTCAGACTGAAAATACGGTAGTGTGCCGTTGAAGTGATGTCAAATAGAATTCAATAATGAAGAGAGGAGCAATGCACATGTGCAGATAATAATACATAAATAATGTATCCAAAGGATATAAAAGAGGTAAGCAGTAACACTGATGCAAAGTGCCATGTGCATAATCACCAATGTGAATTGGCTCATAGGAATTCCTCAAGTACTATTTGACACCACTTTAGGGGCAGTGTTTATTTCTACCTATTTCAGATATCCATTATATTTACATGGCTCTGCAGGTTATTATGCCAGTCATATGAGATTTATCCCAGTGCCAGTTTTCGACCTAGGAAACAGGTTTGGGTGCAATGTGCGCATTTTTAAATGTTTTATTTGTCTTGTCTAGGTTTCTGTATTTGCTACATAATAAAGATTTACATTCTTAAAATTTAAGGAAGTGCACCTGATCTTTTTTACATGTCTTTCCTCTTTTTTTGAATCACATTTTATATGTATTTTGGTTATACCTTATTTATATACAAGCGGTACCCCCCTCCACTGGGATCTTTTGGTATCCTGTAAGTCATCAAATAACTATTCCCCAATTAGGATATGGGGACACAAAAAAAATCACTTTTTAAAAAAGTGATTTTATTTTTTAAGACATAAAAAAACTGGTATAGAAATTCAGTAATAGCAATATTGGTACAGACTTGCAGATTAGAGTTAACATTTACTTTATACCGCATGATGAACCCCATTAAAAAATTATCCCTCATGGAACTTGGTGAACAATGCGAACAATGCGAAAAAATCATAAAAGCGAAAACTGTTTGTAGTGGTAATGGGTTTAACTCTTACTCAGTAGGGGCAGCTGAAGAAGTTTATAATGTGACTATGATATAATGATGTGACTATATAATGGAAAGCAGGGAATACTTTCCAGACCAAAATGATCATAATAACTCCTTAAATTAAAGGGTTTGTCCACTACTCAAACAATCCCTTATTAAACACCATATTCCCCAATGTAAAATAAAAATACCCTATACTCCCCTCCTGTAGCAATGTTGTTCTAGCGATGTCAGTATTGGATGTCCCGAGGCTTGTGTCATTGTCATGCTATGTGAGCCCTGCAGTCAATCATCGTTAGCTAATAGGCTGCAGTGCTCACACCTCCTCCGGATGTCCGAGGTTCATCTGCAAACAGTGAGAACACAGCAATTCAATAGTGTCCGCTGATTGGGTGCAGTATTCACATGGCATAACAATGGCTGACATTATTAGAATGGCGTCGGTACAGGAGGTGAGTATAGGGTATTTTTATTTTACATTGGGGAATATAGTATTTAAAGGGGTTGTCCGGTCGAAAGTGATAAGTCTGCAGTCACTCTGCGTGACTGCAGACTTATGAATCCCCCCAGCACACGCACTGTGATTCACACGTATAAGACCCAGTAACGGAGGGTATGTATGTGTTATACGTACATACCACCGGCCCATGGGTATGGCCTCGCTCTCCATACACTTGTATGGAGCGAGGCTGCGCCTTCTAGTCAGATGCGCCCACTGGCCGTTTATGTCACTAGAAAAAAGTGTATGGAGCGAGGCAGCGCTGAATGGCTGGGGGTATGTATAATGCATACATACCCTCCGGTCCCGGGTCTCATACTGGCGTATCGCCGCAGTACACAGTGCGTGCGCTGGGGGGATTCATAAGTCTGCCGTCACACAGAGTGACTACAGACTTATTACTTTTGATCAGACAACCCTTTTAAGATGAGGTTGTCCAAGTAGTGAACAAACCCTTTAAACCTGCTCCTTCATCCCAAAACCTAATGTAAAGATAATGGTTATGTTATGAACTCTACCTTTTGCTAATTTCTTCATTTTCCTGTGATTTAGTGACAATATGAAGAAAACAGGCTCAAGCTATTTTTAAATTATTATGTTAAAACTTGTTTTCTTTTAATCGAAACACAAAATATTAAGTTGTTAAGTGACTATTACATTTGTTTTTGGATCAACAATGTTTTTGTATGTTTCATTCGTCTAGCAAAGTTTTTCTTCATTTTGACCTGAGAGTTTATGCACCTTTAAGTAATGTAATTATTTCTGGTTTTGCAAGCAGTCCCAGAATCAAATTGCCTGTGAACAAAGTCTTCCATTCAGCAAACACTTCCTTGCTGAATTATGTATAAATTGCTGTAGGACTGTCATAGTTTGTCCTATTTCTGAAGCAGGAGAGGCTTCTGGGAAAAAAACAATGTGTCCCATAGAGAACAACATGCCCACTGAACACTTTACTGCCTGAGTGTTTATTTACATGCTGCCTGCCGCTAATGACCACGCATTGTTAAAACATATAAACAATTTAAAAAGCAGTAATCTTAAAGTGATCATTTGTAACGTGGCGACGGGCAGCAGCTGTGGGCGATGTACTCCTCTCTTACTCCCGGGCACATTACATGAAGGTGGGGGTCCTGGCAGGGTGTGTGGACTTGTACCATGGGGGCGCTACGGCCTTACAGGCTGCATGTTACCCATGACTTTGATTGGCCAGGACCAGATGTTAAACGGTTCAATGAGGGAGACCACCATTCAAAAAGAAACTTTTTACTGAACGATAACTTGGCAAGGACTATATACAGTAGATAGTGGGTTCACATTCCTTCACAATACATTTCCACACACAGTTTCAATCCCTCCCTCTTTACTCGTTACTTGTTCTCTATTTTCACCGTTCCTCACTACTTCACCACAACCTGGCTCAGTGCTACAGTCCAGTAAGCAAGAGTCCTATTTTCAACTTGCGGTTCCGCGTCTTCTTTCCCCTCAAGGGAGCTATGTTGCCAGTATGGCCAGTACAAATCTTCCCTGTAGCTGATGCATTGAAACTTCCGGCCAGGGCACTCTCTTCATCTCTCATATCCTGTCCATCTAGGCCTGTTAACTCTCTGAGTCATAAAGTCTGGGCCGTACTGCTAGGCATCCTTTCCTGGGACCCATCTCTGATTGGTTACTCTTTCTTTCGGTCACTTCTTCTCTTCCCTCTACCGGGATCTCGCTTGTAGCATCGGCGTAGCTTGTAGCATCGGAGTCTCTGTCTCCTGACAGGCAGAGATGCCGTCCCCCTTACCGCCGCGCTCCTGGCCCGGTGTCTTCCGGCTCTCCTGCTGCTGCTGCTGCCATCCTAAGGAGTCCCCGGCCAATGGCTGGAGAACTTCTCATATAACAGGCACCTCCTCCAAGATGGAGGTGCCCGTGCAAAGTTGTAGCTCTGTGTACTTACTCTGCTTCAGCCCTCAGGTCCCGCTGCTAGCCTGACTACCAGTCCAGTCCGCCAGCTTGACTACCAGTCCAGTCCGCTAGCCTGACTACGAGTCCAGCCCGCCAGTCTGCTCACAGCCCAGCCCGCCAGTCTGTCTATGGGCTTGGCCAGTCCGCTTATCCGGAGCTTTTACCTGCTACCTGTCTCCGCCAGCCAAGTACACTCTCCAGCCCGACGGTCTGCCTACGGTCCAAACCCGCCAGTCTGTCTATGGGCCAGGCTAGCTTGCCTACATGGAGAACGTACCAGTTACCTGCCGTGCCTACCAGCCAGCCTACCTGGAGGCTCCTGCCTGTTACCTGCCGTGCCTACCAGCCTGCCTACCTGGAGGCTCCTGCCAGTCCGTCTACCCAGATCACCGGTCAGCCTGCCTGCCATGCTCATCTGCTGTACCGGTCAGTCCCTGCCTTCTGACCCGTGGGAGTCACCTGCTCTCATACAAGGACTGGCCCAGAGTAGCACCTGGTCCCTCTGCTCAGTCCTTCCCTGGTTCACGGAGTCGATTGAGCCGCCGTGCGACCTTGGTCAGTCCGAGTTGATACCTAGTTACGCCCCTCTGGTCCCTCCTTGCACCGCAGCACAGAGGTTCCACCACCCGGATCTGTAACATCGCTTTCTTCTGTCACAGTCTCCTCTCATGTTACAGACACTCACATCATACGGCAGTGCTCGGATCAGACCTTAGGTCTGCTTTCTACACACACTGGGCCCTATCTGACATTCTGACAGGAAACTACCTCTGTCCCTTCAGCTTATCCCCTCCCACTCTGGGCTAGCCCCAACCATTAACTCTTAGTCTCCCTACTAGTGTTGAGCGAGTATGTATCATTAACTCTTTCGGCGAGCACGCTCGGGTGCTTGCCGATTATTTTAGCGTGCTCGGTGTTTCATTCACTGTCGCCGCGCCTGCAAGTGTCACGGCTATTAGACACCTGTGACACATGCAGAGACTGCATGTTCCTCTTCGGAGGTCCTGTTCCGCTGCCCATGGTGCATCCCTGAGTGTCTGGCCTGCTTCTCCGCCTCCTCTTGCCCCGTCTGTGTGGAGCTGGTACAGGTTCCGGCTCCGTATACGTCCGGCTGAAGGGGAAATCGTGCTGGGTGCATACTGCGCACTACACTGCCGAACTGCACTTCTACCCCAACCCCGGCGCTGGTGCTGAGGCGATGGCGCACGTGCCCACAGGGAGGGCTTTGCGTGCCCCCTCTGGCTCGCGTGCCATAGGTTCGCCACCAATGGGCTAGGGTGACAAATTTGTTATATAAAAAGATCATAAAAAATATATAACAACATTAAGATTTATTTTGAAAATTTTAGCAGGAACAAAATCGGAGGTCAAAGCACAAACTATAACTACATATCATGCAAGGTGTGGGAAAGACTAAGTGCAACACGAAGGGAAGAGGGGGGGGCATAAACACTAGGGAAAGGGGGAGTGGGGACCCCTAGGCAGATCTAATATCACCCTGTCTACCCTACCATCCCTATATAGGTTCCACACCTATCACCGAGCAGGACCTAAGTCCTGGATGACCCTAGAGCTTTGCCCTAGATAGGGAGGGGGAGGGGTGAGCAGTGGTCAGGCCCCACTACAAAATAAAAGCAACAAGGTACACAAACAAAGGGGATAAACTTAGCTTGAGCAGACACCAGAGGAGTAATGCCAACTGTCCTACAAGGGCACCAGAAAAGAAGCTAGCCGACTGCTAGTGCTCCAAGATACATATAAGTATCACCAGCGATTCGCTGGAGCAAATTGAGTGTTTTTCACTACCAGGCAAGAGTGTGTCAATCAGCAGCAGGAGGGAGGTCGCCACTGGGTCCTAATGGCAGAAGGATTAAGAAGGCATCTGTAATGCCAAGCACAGTGACCTTCTACAGCCAGATCCAGAGCGACTGTCTATTACACCTGACACACCCATGACACTACATCAGTATTTTCCTCAAATTATAATTCATTTACTTTGGGGATAGAGAGCTAAATACTAGACAGGTGGACAGGATTCAGCGAGTGCTAATGGTTCTCGGGGATAGTGGACCCAAATACTTCCCTAGCCCTGGGTTCTTTCAACCCACACTACACCACTGGCTTTTCCTATAAGTTGCAATTTTACGAAAAGGCCTTTCAGTACATATAAAGGATGAGGCATGTTAGGCCTGTGCCCAGTAGGTTTTTTTATGCATGAGCAGTACAAAATTGATACAACCTTGTGCACTGGTACCGGTTTCTATCGCTGGATCAGAAAGCTCTGGAAGTATCGTTTTCTGATCTGGCTGTAAAAACTATCAGCATCAAAATTGATGCATGGGATGAATGGGAATGATCCCCTAGAAATGTATTTGTTCAAATACTGCATTTATTTCCTTTTGGTGATTTCATACCAACTATGAGGAAGAAAACACTGCATTGCCATGTGAATGGAAAATAGCCTAACTGAACCATTGCAAAGTATCATTTAAAATATAAATGCAATATTTTTTGTATAACTTTTATTTATTTATTTTTGGTACAAAATTTTAAATGCATATCCATTAATGCATAATGAACAGAACAACTTCTTCTCGCACCTCTGTAAGAAGAAGGAAGTGTTGCCCACGTTTCCCCTGAAAGACGTGTATTGTTGCAATGTATTTTATGTGTAATATGTGTAGTAATGTATGTTATTAGTGATAGATTGTATTCTACCCAGTAGTTGGGAGCTATTAGGGACAGTTAGGTTTAATAGTTGTGACTAGCCCAGAGTGGGAGGGGATAAAGTGAGGGGACAGACTGCAAAGAAAGCACTTACCTGTTGATGGTCCCACACCACCGCTGAGGTGGCACTACCTGAAGGAAGCACCTGCCCTTCACCCTATTTCTGCAATACCCATATAGGAGCCTATATAGCGATGCTTGAAAAAGACCTACAATAGGTCAAAAGGTCACAGCTTATCACTTTAAACTCCATCTTATTGTTGTATCAACGGTGTGGTGAATATGTATATAGCACAGTAAACTACTTCCACTTTGCAAATCATCTATGAGTGTGGCTGTTAACTATATGCTAATTTTGGGATACCATCCAATTCAGCCTGCACCAACCTCTACAGCTGAGTGTGCATCTTCTCTATGGTGGTTCTGTAATGACTACAGGAAGCTGAATGAGGTGTCAAAGTTCAATGCATTTCCGATGCCCTGCGTCGATGAGCTCATTGAAGCGCTAGGGTCAGCCAGATATATCACCACCCTGGACCTAACGAAAGGGTACTGGCAGATGCTCCTGTCCCCAAGTGCCAAGGAGAAGATGGCCTTCTCTACTCCTGACGGGTGCTTTTAGTACACCAGGATGCCGTTTGGTCTGCAGGGAGCCCCAGCTACCTTTCAGAAGACCACAAGAAGTATGCCGCAGCTTACCTGGATGACATTGTAATATTTAGCCCGGATTGGGGAAGTAATTTACAAAAGGTCCAGGCGGTACTGGATGTGCTAAGGAAGGCAAGGTTTACGATAAACCCAAAGAAGAGTGCCCGGGGGAAAGAAGAGGCAAAAAACTTGGGCTTCATCGCCAGAAGGGGCGAAATAAAGCCGCTAGTAAATAAGGTGGAGACTATCCAAAATTGTCCGCAGCCGAACTCCAAGAAGCAAGTTCGAGTGTTTCTACGAATTGTGGGGTATTATCATCAATTTATCTCGAATTTTGCCAGGATAGCCGACCCGCTGACTAATCTTCTTAAGGGCACGAAGACATCGATGGCCAAGTGGTCCCTGAAGCGGAGATGGCATTCCAGGAGTTGGAGCTCGATATATGTAAACAGCCAGTCTTAGTAGTGCCTGACTTCACTAAGGAGTTTGTGGTTCAGATTGACGCCTCTAAGGTCGGTTTGGGAGCTGTGTTGTCCCAGGAAATAGATGGGGATGAACATCCAGTCCTATTCCTGAGAAGGAAACTTGAGTCTTGTGAAAAGAACTATGCCATCGTAGAGAAGGAGTGCTTGGCCATCAAATGGGCAATTGAGACTCTAAGATTCTACCTGTTAGGCCGAAAGTTCAGGCTAGTATCAGATCATGCGCCCCTGAGATGGATGAGGGAAAGGAAGGGGAAGAATGCCCGGGTGACTAGGTGGTTTCTAGCACTCCAGGACTTTAATTTTCATGTGAAGCCCAGGCCAGGTAAACTACATAGTAATGCAGATGCCCTGTCCAGACTTCCCTGCTTAGCGAGTGAAAATGCCAAAATCCCCAGCTTTGGGCACAGGGTGACAAAGTTACTGGTAAAATGATAGAGGGAAGATATATTTCAGGTATTTTTTCTTTTGTTTACCCTTTTTGGCCAAGAAAGGCCTGTTGTTTTGATGAATTTTACAGTGGTTTATGCCTGTGATGCGCCCCCTGGGCCGTGGGGTACCCGGAGCCGGGCCTGTAGATGTTGGGGGTTGTAGTCACCGTGGCGGCGACCCGGTCCGTGACCCAGGTGGTCAATCTAAGGGTAGTTTATGTATAGGTTTATAATGTCCGACTACACCACCTGTGGAATGCGGTCAATAGGAACCGCCGCTGCGGAACAGTCCTCTGAAGCTGGTGGTATAGCAGCTAAGATAGTGTTACTCCCCACAGGAAGAGTGTAGCTCCAGGGCAGCGAGTGTAGATGATGGTGGTTATGGTGCAGGTAGTCAGTAATGACACGGAGTCAGATAGTGCAGTCCCAGGGTCTTTACTCGTGGCAATTATACAGGCCCCAACGGGAGTACTGGCTAGTAATAAGGGTCCGGTCGGTCTGGGAGCAAGCATAGAGTCCCCTTGGCCAGGTGGAGTTGTAGGCCTGCCATTCTTATTATGCTCTTTGGCTATCCTGCTTATAGCTGTGTTGTAGCCCACGTCCCTGAGTGTAACGTGCTGTGCTCACCTGTATGGCTGGCAACTCGGGCCTTGTGGATTCCTCGCTCCTCTGTGGCGGTACTGGTCCCTTTGTGCTGCTGAGCCTCCAGACTTCTGATGGGGCCAGGAGACCTGCAATCTCCTGCCCTGCGGTATCTGCTGCTGGGTTTGCAATCCCCACACCCTCGGACTCCAGTGTCCGGTACTCTGTGTATACTGGCCAGGACGAGCTATCTCCAGCTCCAGTCCCTGGCTCTTTGCTCCTTTGTGTCCACAACTCGACTCCTCACACTGAACTCTCCTAACCCCGCCTCCAGATCCAGTTATATAGGGCAGGATCCTCCCCTTTCTGGTCTGGAGCCAGGATGTGTTGCATATATTAGGTTCCTGACCAGGAAACCCCCACTTGCCTCCAGACATGGTATTTCCTCTTTTAAGGAAAGCAACACCACTGTGGCAACCAGACCCTCTGGGGTGCCACATTCCCCCCTAGTTAATCTCAGTACTCCGGGACTGAGCACATTTTACAAGGAATACAACAGGTAACAATAACAATGGCAATAAAGGTACATTCGGAATATTTACAAGTATTACTGCCTTTATCAGGTCACAGTATAGTCTGCAACCAGGTGTCCATTCCACTGAAACAAGGTGTACTTCTTGAGGGACCCGTCTCAAACCCTCCACGGAGGCCCTGGGGTGGCTGCAGAGCATTGATGATCCGGATGTTGGACCATGTCTTGAGCCACCTCCACGGGTTTTTGTTCTGTGGTCTGGCACAAAGGGGCACTTTTACAGGTGCAACTATTCACAGGCAAAGTTTTTGGTTATTCACTGTCCATAACCTAAAAGTCTTTGGGCCCTTTTCGGGTAACTGGATAAACACAGGTTAAATGCACACATATAAAACATTTCAAATTTTCTATACTTTAAATTTCTGCCTTTCTAAATTCTCCAGCGGGCAGGGGGCTGACCTTTAGTAATTCTGGTAGATCTACGGAGTACACTATCTGTCAGTGTTCTACCCTGGTCCCTTGTGTCTACCCCTGGTGTGGTGGGTTCAGTGTGAACTGCATTTTGAGATGACACTGGTAGGCTGGGCAACTTCCTACGGATTCTTTGGTTTACCGTGGGCACGACAGGTTCACTATTAGCAGAGGGTTGATTCTCTTGGTCTGCTGTCGATGAAACTTCTGCCTCCAGGGCCAACTGTTCTTCCAACTCTTCTGGGACTTCTGCAGCTTCCTGAGGGGCTGGTTGGAGAAAGGTAAGGACTGGCACAACAATTGCATCGTTTACTTGGGTCCTCGACCGGGGAAATTCTCCGAGTATCGTTTTGACCATTTCTTCCACTTCCTCTGTGGGTTGAGGGCTATCTTGGTCTTCTTTAGGGTGTTGCAGTTGCTCGGGACATCTCTTCAAGTGGTCTCTTGAAACTGTTGCTGATGTTTCTCCTCCATCCTTACTAATGAGGCACACCTTGGTGTTATCATGACTCGAGGGTAGGATGGTGTACGGCTCTTCCTCCCACTGGTCATCCAATTTGTGGAGTCGCCTCTTTCTCTTAAGGACTTGTTCTCCAGGTGACAATGGAACAGCAGGTCCGTGCTGATTGTAAGTCTTCTCTTGTCTTTGTCTTGCTTGGGACAGACTTCTTTCAACACTCTATTGCACTTTGCGGTATTGTTGTTGCCGCTCAGTGTCCCAATCTGCATCTGGTGAGGCTGTCTCTGGTGTTAGGACTCCCATGTCCAGGTCGATGGGCAGCTTACCAGGTCTTGCTCTCATCAAGTAAGCAGGTGTGCAGTTGGTAGAGTTCACTGGGATGTGGTTGTAGAGGTCCACCAGATCTGGCAACTTTTCTGGCCACAGACTGCGTTCTTCCAGGGGCAACGTCTTCAACAGGTCTATCACCACCTGGTTCATCTTCTCACACAACCCGTTGGTTTGGGGGTGATACGGCGTTGTCCTGATTTTCTTGCAGCCGTACAGGTTGCAGAATTCCTGGAACACCTCCGCTTCGAAGGCTGGACCTTGGTCAGTTAGCACACGTTCTGGGTAACCATGCGGGTGGCAGAAATGCTGCTGGAAAGCTTTGACTGCTGTCTGAGCCATCTGGTCCTTTACTGGCACTACTACCAGGAACCGGGAGTAGTGGTCTACGATGGTGAGAGCGTAGACATAGCCTGACCTGCTTGCAGCTAGCTTCACGTGGTCCAAGGCTACCAGTTCAAGTGGCTGTTTGGTGATGATGGGCTGCAGGGGAGCCCTCTGGCTGTCACCGTCTTTTCTTCTCAGGTTGCATGGTCCGCATTCTCGACACCACCTCTCGATTGCTTTCCTCATGCTAGCCCAGTAGAACCGTTCACATAGCAGGACTTCCAACTTCTTCCAGCCAAAGTGTTCTGCTCCATCGTGGTACGCTTCCAAGACCATTGACGCATCCCGCCTCGGGACTAACACCTGCCAGACCAATTCATGTGTCCGGGAGTTGATGGCTCTTCGACACAGCTTCCCTTCATAGATGAATAGCTTGCCCTTCTCCTTCCACAGCTGTTTGGTTTCCTCTGGAGCATCTGGATCAGGGTACGAGTCAGCTCGTGTCAGCAACTCCTTGACTAGGCGGACAGCCTGGTCACTATCTTGTGTCTCTGTCCATCCATGGTGGGGCAATGGATTTAACGTGGCCTCTCTGTTGGCGTAGCACCTGTTCTTCACACAATGGGAGCACTGGGTTACTCCATGATGGTGGAAAGCGGGGATCTCTATCTCCTCCAGCTCTTCCGGCTCTTCTTCCCCATCTGGCAAGTTAGGCATCCTGGACAGCGCATCGGCGTTTGCATTCTTGCGCCCAGCCCGGTACTTGATGGTGAACTCATAATTAGACAGTCGGGCCATCCATCTTTGTTCCAGGGCACCAAGTTTCGCAGTGTCCAGGTGCGTCAGCGGGTTATTATCCGTGAAGACGGTGAATTTGGAGGAGGCGAGATAATGCTTGAAGCGCTCTGTCACAGCCCAGACTACGGCGAGGAACTCCAAATTGAAGTAACTGTAATTTTCGGGGTTCCTTTCTGTGGGCCGGAGCTTCCTGCTGGCATAGGCAATCACTCTTTCTCTGCCTTGCTGTATCTGGGACAGCACCGCTCCTAGCCCCACGTTACTTGCGTCTGTATGGAGTATGAAGGGTTGGCCATAGGGTAGGCCAGGATGTCGTCTCCTGTGAGAGCCATTTTCAGCCTGCTGAAGGATTCGTCTTCCAGCTTATCCCATTTGAATTGAGGCTTCGGGTTTTTGGCCTTCATGGACAGGCCTACTAGGAGGTCCTGCATGGGTGCCGCCATCTTGATGAAGCCTTGGATAAATCTTCGGTAGTAGCCCACCAACCCGAGGAACTGACGCACTTCCTTGATAGTGGAGGGTCTTGGCCAGTCCTTGATTACTGTGACCTTGTCAGGGTCTGGTGCTACACCTTCAGCGCTTACCACATGACCTAGGTACTGCACCTTGGGCTTCAACAGGTGGCATTTTGACGGCTTCACCTTTAGGCCAAAACTAGCTAGGGCTTCAAACACCTCTGCCAGGTGCTTCAGGTGATCTTCATAGGATTTGGAGTATACGATGATGTCATCCAGGTACAGCAGGACTGTCTCGAAGTTCTTATGTCCTAGATAGCACTCCATCAACCGCTGGAAGGTTCCTGGGGCGTTGCAGAGCCTGAATGGCATGCAGTTGAACTCGCTGAGGCCCATCGGGGTTGTGAATGCGGTCTTTTCTTTATCTGCCTCTGCCACAGGAACCTGCCAATACCCACTAATGAGATCCAAAGTAGAGAAATAATTAGCAGATCTTAATGCAGCTAGTGACTCCTCAGTCCTAGGTAATGGGTATGCATTTTGTGTGTGATGCAGTTAATTTGCCTGTAGTCTACACACATTCTCATTGTGCCATCCATTTTCTTTACAAGAACTAATGGAGCCGCCCAGGGGCTACAACTGTCTCTTATCACCCCAGCCTCCTTCATCTCTCGTAACATCCCTTTGGCATTTTGGTAGTGTGCAGGGGGTACAGGCTGGTACCGCTCTTTAATGGGTGGATGTTCTCCCGTGGGGATATGGTGTTGATCCCCTTTCACCTGCCCGAAGTCGAGCGGGTGTTTGCTGAAGACCCTTTCATACTCCTGGACCACCCGGTATACTCCATGTTTTTGGTGTTGAGGGGTGGAGTCAGTGCCCACATGCAGCTTCTGACACCAGTCCTCCATCTGTCCCTTGGAGCCATTATCCTCCGCCTGTTTGGATGGAGGCAAGGGTTCCACTGTCTTTATAGAATTGGCCAGGGTAGCATACCGGGGCAAATGGACTTCTTTTTCCCCAATATTCAGGATGCAGACGGGCACCCTCCCATGGCAAACATCAACCACCCCCCTGGCTGTCAAAATGGTGGGCCTACTGTCGGAGTAGACGGGCTCTACCAGGGCCTGGTAATCTCTACCCCGGAGACCGATTGCTGCCCGGCACCATATCAGCATTTCACTTCTTGGGGGCATGGCAATAGCGAATGGGTCACTCATCCTGACACTGGCAATTTCACCACCAGACAGTTCTACCTGTTGTCATCTCATCAGGGCTCTGATCTCTCTCTGCAGAACCCGCTGCTGACTGGAACTGGTGGTTTCCGCAACCTGCTGTAACAAGACAATAATTTCTGAAAGACAATTTTCAATGACATTAGTGCCTAAGGTTATCATGGGATGACTTTCTCGGCGATCAATGTCAACAATTATCATTCCTTGCGCCAGCAATTCCACTTTGCCAACCTTTATGGTCACTTCTTTAAACCCCACTTGAGGTACGGGCTGACCATTGCTGGCATAGATGCTTAAATGTTCATCTGGATGGCGAGTAATGTCCGAATCAGTCCAGTATCGTTTGTAAAGAATGTAGGGGATAGTGGTCACCTGGGATCCAGTGTCCAGCAACGCGCTCATTGGGATGCCATCAAGCACGACAGGTAGGACGGGTCGTCCCCCCACATACTTGTCTCGCCAGCTGTGTGGGCCTGGTGGTCTTACGCCTGGGGGTTGGCCCTCTGCCCCAGGTTTTGCTCGTTTAAATTACAGTACCTTGCATAATGTCCTGGCTGGTTACAGCGGCGGCAGATGGGTTGTCCGTCCTGGTCGTAGTGGTCACTGTTCCTCCCTCTGGTTGCTGGAATCCTCCTCGGTTGTCGCCACGAGACATCCTCCGGACTGGAAGCCAGCTGTATCTTTCCTTTGGGAGACACCTGCAAGGACTGCATAGTTTTGGTTAGCGCAGCTACACTTTTAGTCAGTTCTTGGACCTGATGGTGCAGGTCTGTAGACGGGGCATTGTCCAGAGTCTGTGCATCAGCTCCTACAGGCTCTGGGGAAAAGGGTACCACCTCCTGGTGGTAGGTGATAGCTGGGCGCCGGTGAGATGTAGCGCCACCTGGTGTTCAGTCTCGCAGCACCCGGATGGCTCTGTCTTTAAATTATGCAAAGTCCAGATCGGGATTTTGCAGAGCCATTATGCGCAGCTGTGTCCGGTGAGCGCTGGACAGGAGCCCCTCAATAAACTGCTCAGTTAACAGTCTGTTCTCATCATGCACACTGTCGGGGTCTACCTGTTTGATGGCCCTCAGCTCCTCCTGCAGGTTTAAAGCATAGTCCCGTACACTGTCCTGCGCCCGTTGTTTGCACCCATAAAACTTCATTTTTATCTCAGCCGTAGTGCGGGTGTCAAAAGTGTCCTTTAGGCGGGCCAGTATCTCTTTCACAGTCCCTTTGTCCCTGATTGACCAGGACTTTACTTCTCTCTGGGCTGCACCAATCAACTGGCCTATGAGGATGCTCACTTTCTGCTCCTCGGACAGGGGGTATACTTTAAATAAGCTGCTCAGTCTTTCTTTAAAGTCACTCAGGGTGTGTGACTCTCCTGAGTACTGGGGCAACCACGCCGCTCCCGGTATATATGGCATGGAGAACGGCATCACTGCGCCGGCGGTTGAAGTTCCCTCCATATTGGGTGTCTGCTTCCCCCCCTAGTGAACCGTGGCCTACCTTCTTTCACTTTTCTTCCGTAGGCCGCAGTTCCGCAGGCGATGGTCTCCATTGAGGACCTGGCGTCGCTTGCTTCTGAAGTCAGCGCTCGCTGGAGCTCCTTCCAGGACCTGGCACTGCGTCAGTGCGTGAGGTGGGGCTTGGGCTTCACGCGCTTCCAGTGGTTACGCCCCTCTTCTTCCCGCGCGGCGACCCAGAAATGGCGGCCAATGGCGGGAAACAGCGGTAATTGGCGGGAAATCTTCACCACGGTATGTGACACAGTTTGTGAAGGCGCACAATACCCGGTGGTAACGGGCACGTATTCCTGCTGACTATGCCAAAATTTGACGCGCCCCCCCTGGCCCGTGGGGTACCTGGAGCCGGGTCTGTAAAAGCTGGGGGTTGTAGTCACCGTGGCGGCGACCCGGTCCGTGACCCAGGTGGTCAATCTAAGGGAAGTTTATGTATAGGTTTATAATGTCCGACTGCGCCACCTGTGGAATGCGGTCAATAGGAACCGCCGCTGCGGAACAGTCCTCTGAAGCTGGTGGTATAGCAGCTAAGGTAGTGTAACTCCCCACAGGAAGAGTGTAGCTCCAGGGAAACGAGTGTAGATGATGGTGGTTATGGTGCAGGTAGTCAGTAATGACACGGAGTCAGATAGTGCAGTCCCAGGATCTTTACTCGTGGCAATTATACAGGCCCCAACGTGAGTACTGGCTAGTAATAAGGGTCTGGTCAGTCTGGGAGCAAGCATAGAGTCCCCCTGGCCAGGTGGAGTTGTATGTCTGCCGTTCTTACTATGCTCTTTGGCTATCCTGCTTATAACTGTGTTGTAGCCCACTTCCCTGAGTGTAACGTGCTGTGCTCACCTGTATGGCTGGCAACTCGGGCCTTGTGGATTCCTCGCTTCTCTGTGGCGGTACTGGTCCCTTTGTGCTGCTGAGCCTCCAGGCTTCTGATGGGGCCAGGAGACCAGCAATCTCCTGCCCTGCGGTATCTGCTGCTGGGTTTGCAATCCCCACAGCCTCGGACTCCGGTGTCCGGTACTCTGTGTATACTGGCCAGGATGAGCTATCTCCAGCTCCAGTCCCTGGCTCTTTGCTCCTTTGTGTCCACAACTCGACTCCTCACACTGAACTCTCCTAACCCCGCCTCCAGATCCAGTTATATAGGGCAGGATCCTCCCCTTTCTGGTCTGGAGCCAGGATGTGTTGCATGTATTATGTTCCTGACCAGGAAACCCCCACTTGCCTCCAGACATGGTATTTCCTCTTTTAAGGGAAGCAACACAACTGTGGCAACCAGACCCTCTGGGGTGCCACACCTGCACTAGTAAATCACTGAGAAATTTAAAGCAATAGGGTTCCTGTGTTACCTCCGTGTGCAGCTAAGTGAGTAGATGTACCACAATATATATATGACTTTGAAAATTGTACATTCACACTGAAGGCATCAAAACTCTGAATTAACACATGTGGAATTATATACTTAACAAAAAAGTGTGAAACAACTGAAAATATGTCTTATATTCTAGGTTCTTCAAAGTAGCCACCTTTTGCTTTGATAACTGCTTTGCACACTCTTGGCATTCTCTTGATGAGCTACAAGAGGTAGTCACCGGAAATAGTTTTCACTTCACAGGTGTGCCCTGTCAGGTTTAATAAGTGGGATTTCTTGCCTTATACATGGGGTTGGAACCATCAGTTGTGTTGTGCAGAAGTCTGGTGGATACACAGCTGATAGTCCTACTGAATAGACTGTTAGAATTTGTATTATGGCAAGAAAAAAGCAGCTAAGTAAAGAAAAATGAGTGGCCATCATTACTTTAAGAAATGAAGGTCAGTCAGTGCGAAAAATTGGGCAAACTTTGAAAGTGACCCCAAGTGCAGTTGCAAAAACCATCAAGCGCTACAAAGAAACTGGCTCACATGAGGACCGCCCCAGGAAAGGAAGACCAAGAGTCACCTCTGCTTCTGAGGATAAGTTTATCCGAGTCACCAGCCACAGAAATCCCAGGTTAACAGCAGCTCAGATTAGATACCAGGTCAATGCCACACAGAGTTCTAGCAGCAGACACATTTCTACAACAACTGTTAAGAGGAGACTTTGTGCAGCAGGCCTTCATGGTAAAATGAAACCACTGCTAAGGACAGGCAACAAGCAGAACAGACTTGTTTGGGCTAAAGAACACAAGGAATGGACATTAGACCAGTGGAAATCTGTGCTTTGGTCTGATGAGTCCAAATTTGAGATCTTTGGTTCCAACTACCGTGTCTTTGTGCGACGCAGAAAAGGTGAACGGATGGACTCTACATGCCTGGTTCCCACCGTGAAGCATGGAGGAGGAGGTGTGATAGTGTGGGGGTGCTTTGCTGGTGACACTGTTAAGGATTTATTCAAAATTGAAGGCATACTGAACCAGCATGGCTACCACAGCATCTTGCAGCGACATGCTGTTCCATCCGGTTTGCATTTAGTTGGACCATCATTTATTTTTCAACAGGACAATGACCCCAAACACACCTCCAGGCTGTATAAGGGCTATTTAACCAAGAAGGAGAGTGATGGGGTGCTACGCCAGATGACCTGGTATCCACAGTCACCAGAGCTTAACCCAATCGAGATGGTTTGGGGTGAGCTGGACTGCAGAGTGAAGGCAAAAGGGCCAACAAGTGCTAAGCATCTTTGGGAACTCCTTCAAGATTGTTGGAAGACCATTTCCGGTGACTACCTCTTGAAGCTCATCAAGAGAATGCCAAGAGTGTGCAAAGCAGTCATCAAAGCAAAAGGTGGCTCTTTGAAGAACCTAGAATATAAGACATATTTTCAGTTGTTTCACACTTTTTTGTTAAGTATATAATTCCACATGTGTTAATTCATAGTTTTGATGCCTTCAGTGTGAATGTACAATTTTTATAGTCATGAGAATACAGAAAAATCTTTAAATGAAAAGGTGTGTCCAAACTTTTCGTCTGTACTATATATATATATATATATATATATATATATATATATGTGTGTATATATATATATATATATATATATATATATATGTAATCTCTATATGGCCTGAACACTTGTGAACACTTGTGTACTTATGTTAATGGCATCTTCGTCCGACGTGTTTCCCCCCCTCTTTTAGTCATTCAGGGATTTATCAGGGAATTCCTTCAATCAGGACAAGAAAAGGAGACCATAAGCCGTACTGCAATGAGGATAACTGCTCACAGGCCCAGGCAATGTGCCCCACTTAGCCCCCTACACGCAACATGTGCCCCTACATAAAATATAAGCCCCTACACAGCCCCATGCATACAGTATGAGCCCAAATACAGCCCCCTACATAAAGTATGAGCACTCACATAGTCCACAATATACAGTATGAGCCCCCCACCCCAGTGCTGCTAGTACGGCATCGGCAGTGATTATAAGTGTTGTTATTTTACAAAAGCGAAATATATGGATTGAGATAGAGTTGTCCCAGTAGGGGACAACCTCTTTAAAGTGAACCTGTCATGTTGGATAATGCTACTAACCTGCAGATGTAGGGTTAACCTGCAGGTTAATAGTGTTAGAAAGGTGTCAGACAGCTGTACTGAAAGTACAGCTCATGGGAAAAAAATTGACTTTATTTATCCCAGCAACCTTCGGCTTTCAGTCATACAGCTAGCTGTGCAATGATGTAACCTATTTACATCATTGCACAGCTAGCTGTATGACTGAAAGCCGAAGGTTGCTGGGATAAATAAAGTCAATTTTTTTCCCATGAGCTGTACTTTCAGTACAGCTGTCTGACACCTTTCTAACACTATTAACCTGCAGGTTAACCCTACATCTGCAGGTTACACTGTGTTCCAAATTATTATGCAAATAATATTTTCTCAGATTTTCCCAAATTACCTATATGAATTGCAGTCATTGTAATTTTCCAGTCAAATAACTATTAGAGTACAATTGAAAGGTTTTTGTACAAACTGCCTATGATAACAGTATATTTTTTAAAAAATAAAAAACTCAAACTGCACTCAAAATGCATGTTCCAAATTATTATGCACAGCAGAGTTTTCAACCTTTTCATTTTAATAAAGAACAAAAAAATGGTCATTTTTGAAATTATAAGCATTAGCAGGTTATTACAAACTGAAATCAAACAGTTTTCAACTCAAAACTTTATTCTAGGTGATGTTACATTTGCACATAGGACCCCTTGTTCGAAAGGAGCTTCTGAACTCTCTCGTCCATTGAATTTGTCAGGTTTTGGATGGTTTCTGCTTTAATTGTTTTGCATGAGGACAGAATACCCTCCCAGAGCTGTTGCTTAGATGTGAACTGCCTCCCGCCATCATAGACACTCCTTTTGATGATGCTCCAGAGGTTCTCAATGGGGTTGAGGTCAGGGGAGCATGGGTGCCACACCATACGTTTGTCCCCTTTTATGCCCATAGCAGCCAGAGATGCAGATGTGTTATGTGCAGCATGAGACGGGGCATTATCATGCATAAAATGATCTCGATGGTCCAGATGGATGAAGTGGAGGATGGCTGGTTGATGGACACCCCATGCAAACACGGCTATGGCGCTAACAAGGAGGATGTGGAGTAATGTTTTGGGCTGGAATCATGGGGAGAGAGATTGTCGGCCCTTTTCGGATCCCTGAAGGGGTAAAGATGAACTCCATAATGTATGTTGAGTTTCTCAAACAGCACTTCCTTCCATGGTTCAAGAAGAAGAACCGTGCATTCCGCAGCAAGATCATTTTCATGCATGATAATGCCCCGTCTCATGCTGCACATAACACATCTGCATCTCTGGCTGCTATGAGCATAAAAGGGAACAAACTTATGGTGTGGCACCCATGCACCATTTTTTTTGTTCTTTATTAAAATGAAAAGGTTGAAAACTGTGCTGTGCATAATAATTTGGAACATGCATTTTGAGTGCAGTTTGATTTTTTTATTTTTTAAAAAATATACTGTTATCATAGGCAGTTTGTACAAAAACCTTTCAATTGTACTCTAATAGTTATTTGACTGGAAAATTACAATGACTGCAATTCATATAGGTAATTTGGGAAAATCTGAGAAAATATTATTTGCATAATAATTTGGAACACAGTGTAGTAGCGTTATCCAACATGACAGGTTCACTTTAAAGAGGTTGTTCCCTACTGGGACAACTCTATCTCAATCCATATATTTCGCTCTTGTAAAATAACAACACTTATAATCACTGCCGGTGCCGTACTAGCAGCAGTGGCTGTGAGTAGAAGTGTTGGTATTTTACAAGGGAGAAACATACGGATTAAGATGGGGTTGTTTCAGTAGTGGAAAACCCCTTTAAGGAGTTAACAGCTGCCGGCGGAGCTCAGTTCCACCCACGGCTACGAGAGACAGATCCTCTGCACTGACAGCCGTTAAGAATTAGGGCTCTTTCACACTTCCGGATATTTCCGGTCCTGGAAAGATATCCGTGTCAGTGTGTCCATGTGTACCTGTGTGGCACCATGTGCCACATCAGCAGCACACATACCGGCACCTGGGAATCAGCGGTACAGTTTGCGCTGTTCCCAAGTGCCGGGTGTTGAAGGCATCTGTCATCATTGTCCCCTTCTTGCCCTGCGATCAATACCAGCAGGGGACAATGCTGACAGTTGTATTGTGCCCACGCTGTGTCCAGCAAGTGTAAAAGGAACAGCGTGAACTGTACCGCTGATTCCCAGGCGCTGGTACGTGTCACACTGATGACACACAGATGTCATCCGTGTGTCATCAGTGTGGGTCGTTTTGCGGCCCGTGCAGCATGAAAAAAACGGACATGTCAGTATGTTTTGTCCACTGACACACGGTCCGTGGAAACACACTGACATTTGCATAGAACCATTCATTTGAATGGGTCTACTTGTGTAAGTGTCTCCAGTACGTGTGAAAACTGTCACCACACATACCAGAGACATTGACATGTGAAAGAGGCCTTAGAGCCCGCTTTTAGTCAGTGCAGGGGCACAGTTACAGTGTACATGTACAGTAATAATGGCCCACGAGTCCCCAGCATTGCTTATGGGATCGGGTGGTCACACTACAACGTTTGCTATTTGCATGTGTTGACTAGACTCTCACAGCTTGTCTCAATTCTCTTCTATTCAGAGAAGCCAAATATATCTAGTCGACACATGCAAATAGCAAACATGTGGTCACATGACCTCCTGATCTGTGATTCTGGGGACTCATGACAGCAGTTACAATGCACCCTGTCATGATTTGCCAGTCTGCAGTCACATAGAGTGACTGCAGACTTTTATCCCAAGCCCGCACAACCCATTTAATAACTTTATACAAATAATAAGCTGCTTATTATGAAATTATTAAAGGGAATATCTAGTCTTAAACTACAAGTCTGCAGTGACTCTATGTGACCGCAGACTTGTGAATCCTCATATTGCACGTACAGCACACTATCAGGACTTTCCAGTGCGGGGAGCTGGTTGTCATGTGACATTAAAGGGGTTTTCCCACGAACAAAAGTTCATTTTAATTGATAGTTCTTGGAATAATAATAACTTCCACTATTGGGTGTGTTTAAATAAAATGTTCCTGTGCTGAGATAATCTTATAAATCTTCCCCTGTGTAATGGCTGTGTCTGACTGTGTAAGGAACACGGTCTGAACATACTGTAAGGGTGTGACATGAGCTGTCACATGCCTCTCCCTCTCTAAACAGTGTTCATGCTGATTTGTGACTTATCATATATGAATGTATAATGTTCTTTAATAGTGATGAGCGAGCACTAAAATGCTCGGGTACTCATTGCTCAGGTCGAGCAAATTGGATACTCGGGTGCTCGACCCGAGCAACGAGCCCAATGTAAGTCTATGGGAAACTCGAGTATTTTTCAGGCGGCTCCCCCCGGCGGTCTGCAGAGGGCCTAAAAATTGCCCAAATCGATGGGAACAGTGCTCAAATGACATGGGAACAGCATGGGGAAGACCCCTGGAAGCATCTCTGACTCCCAGATCACTGCTGTCAACAACGTGGTCAGAGTATTACGCCACTTTTACGGACTCTCAATAAAATATACAAAAACTAAACCAAAATGGATTTTCCTTGGAAATATGTTAAGGATGTTCCTTAACATATTTCCAAGGAAAATCCATTTTGGTTTAGTTTTTGTATATTTTATTGAGAGTCCGTAAAAGTGGCGTAATGACTCGTATATAAGGCAAAATAAATAACCAAAAACAAAAATGCTCCTCAACACCTTG
Source organism: Phyllobates terribilis (assembly GCF_046119375.1). Classification (NCBI taxonomy): domain Eukaryota; kingdom Metazoa; phylum Chordata; class Amphibia; order Anura; family Dendrobatidae; genus Phyllobates; species Phyllobates terribilis. Next base: position 201,635,998 of record NW_027362762.1, on the reverse strand, counting down.
GGCTATGTTCACACGCAGCGTTTTTGATGCGTTTTTGCACTTTTGCATTGCTTTCAACCAAGACAAATGCAGTCACGAGGAAATGTCATTTTAACATTTTACAACCTTATCTGGCCATGTGATGTGTGACACATCATCAGACACATGCATACAGTGCTGAAAAAACATGGAAACAGCATGGGGAAGACCTCTGGAAGCATCTCTGACTCCCAGGTCACTGCCTAAAAGTGTGCACATCATAAGTGATCCTTGGCGCATGCGAAGATGCCTCCCGCCATGCACCTGTCGTTGCAGACTTGCAACAATCACCGTCCATGTCCTTGTCCCACTGCAGCGTTCAGTTGTCCCTACCCCATTCCTTGGAATGCAAGCGCAAGTATGCAGGCAGCCACCCACCCACAGGCTGCAATACTATACTGCCAAATTTTTGACAGCTGCTTGCACTTGAAATGTGGCCTTTTAGGCTCGTGCAGGCGGAAGTTTTCACAACCTCATGCCGGCAGTGGCCGGGTGTCCATACTCGGTCCCCAGCCACCACTATATTTCCCGGTATCGCCTCCGCCTTCCACAAGCACGGGTCCCACAACATTTTCCGTGCCCTCCCCAGTGCACTTACTGGGAAGGACCGCCTAACCACAAACACGTGGACAGGTGAATGTGGCCAGTGACGGTACGGAGCCAGTCCACAACTTTTGTAGAGTTATGTTTAGCTTGGTAAAAGGACTGGCATAGAGGGAAACCGTATCTACCCTGTGTGTCATTTCTCCCAGAAAGTCCTCTAAAGCTGCTTGCACTTGAAATGTAGCCTGAACATTACTGCTGGTACTTTTCTGTGGGAATTTGCTTGCCTCCTACCAGCCTGGAATATTTCCAGCAAACTATGGTACGACGCCATGGTAATAGCACTGCCTCCAGTACCAGTAGTGAGGCCATCCCCAATTTCCTTCTCAGGAATTTTATTTGGTAGACTGAGTGGCTGCCCAAATACATTTTCTCACAAAGGAGCTGAAGATAGAGTGGCAGTAGGTGCAAGTTTCTCCAGCCTGTTAGATATTAGATGGTGAACGGCAGCACATTGGATCAGTGGTTAGCACTGAAGCCTTGCAGCGCTGGGATCCTGAGTTTAAATCCCAGCAAGGACAACATCTGCAAGGACTTTGTATGTTCTCCCCGTGTTTGCGTGTGTTTCCTCCTCAGTAAAAAAGCAGCCATAGAGTGTCCGGGAACCTTCCCACACACTTTTCTTAGCCAGGACTGCTTCTCGGCAGGGTTGGAACGTCCCACCAGAGAATCTTCTGGTGTGCCTTGGCTTCTACCTCTGGAGAGTTCATGATAGTGCTAACTTTGCAGCTGCTATGGGGCTCTTGAGCGGGGGAGAAAGGTTAGCCCTCAGAATCAAATCCTCTGGTGGGCACAATGTTTTTCAATCTGAAACAGCTTCTCATTGGGAGTTGTATTTCACCACAGTCATATTCTTTAGCTCGGTGAAAGGACTGTCATAGAGGGAAACGGTATCTACCCGGGCTGTCATTTCTCCGTCACCATGTTCCGCCCATTGTCACTCACGACCATGCCTGGCTGTATGTTCAGCGGTGAGAGCCACAGATCAGGCTGCTGTGTTAAACCTTTCAACAACTCTGCAGCGCTGGGCGGTTTGTCAATTAAGCATTAAGCATGTTATCTTCAGCACAGCCTGTTGCCGCTTGGCCAAGGCAGTGCTGCAGTGCTGTCAGCTTGTGACTGATGTGGTCATTTCGGAGATGGAGGAGGAGGTGCATGAGCTGAACAATGTGATTACATTAATGTTAAATTGGTGACGCTGTTTTTTATATTAAAGAAAGATCCTATTGTTTTGTTTTTTTACATTATTTTTTAAGACAAATGCATTCACCGGGAAATGTCATTTTAACATTTTACAACCTTATGTGGCAATGTGGTGTGTGACACATCATCAGACACATCTTGTTTTATTTATGATGGAGGGACTCTGAAAGTCATAAAGCCTATTTTTATAGGGACATCAGACGGCCCTTACTATTCTTAAAAGTCTAGCATTCGGCCCTAGCTATTGTTAGAGAGCCATCAGCCGGCTATGCTTTGTTGCTCCAATTATTAACAAGTGGGTCTCCTATACTGTTATTGCGTATCCAGTGACTGCAAGGGCTGCCAAAAATTTGGATGCAACCCAATACCCCTTTGAAGAGACATAGAGGAGGGTCTCAGTAAAAAAAAATTTCCCATTATAAAGGAGCGGGTCTCCTATTATGGTAATGCCCATGCTGTGACTGCAAGGGCTGCCAAAATTTGGGAAAAACCCCACTAAGAATTTAAAGACACATAGAGCAGGGCCACAGTAACAAGGTACGACATGTTCCCATTAGAAAGGAGAGGGTCTGCTATACAGTTATAGGGTATGCACTGAGTCCAACGGCTGACCAATTTTAGGAAAAACCCTACTAAGAATTTAAAGACACACGGAGCAGGGCCACAGTAACAAGGTACGACATGTTCCCATTAGAAAGGAGAGGGTCTGCTATACAGTTATAGGGTATGCATTGAGTCCAACGGCTGACCAATTTTAGGAAAAACCCCACTAAGAATTTAAAGACACACGGAGCAGGGCCACAGTAACAAGGTACGACATGTTCCCATTAGAAAGGAGAGGGTCTGCTATACAGTTATAGGGTATGCAGTGAGTCCAACGGCTGACCAATTTTAGGAAAAACCCCACTAAGAGGAGGGCCACAGTAACAAGGTACAACATGTTCCCATTAGAAAGGAGAGGGTCTGCTATACAGTTATAGGGTATGCAGTAAGTCCAACGGCTGACCAATTTTAGGAAAAACCCCACTAAGAATTTAAAGACACACGGAGCAGGGCCACAGTAACAAGGTACGAGATGTTCCCATTAGAAAGGAGAGAGTCTGCTATACAGTTATAGGGTATGCAGTGAGTCCAACGACTGACCAATTTTAGGAAAAATCCCACTAAGAATTTAAAGACACACAGAGCAGGGCCACAGTAACAAGGTACAACATGTTCCTATTAGAAAGGAGAGGGTCTGCTATACAGTTATAGGGTATGCAGTGAGTCCAACAGCTGACCAATTTTAGGAAAAACCCCACTAAGAATTTAAAGACACATAGAGCAGGGCCACAATAACAACAAATTCCCATTAGAAAGGAGAGAGTCTCCCATAGTATTGGCCTATGCAGTGAATGCAAGGGCTGCCAAAACTTTGGAGGCACTTCAATGACCCTTGGAAGAGATGTGGAGGAGGGCCTCATAAAAAAATGTTCCCATTAGAAAGGAGCAGGCCTCCTATACTTGTAATGTCCATGCACTAAGTGTATGGGCTGACAAACATTTACCCCTGGGTGGTATACATGAACATACTGTATAAAATGTTTTATTTATGGGCATCATAAACACCCTTTAAAAAAATTATGTGGGTGTTGCATCACGGACCACGGTCACCCTGGTGATATGGTGGTGGAGGATAAGGAAAAGGAGGAGGACAAGAGCAAATAGCCAAAATCAGGAAGCATATACCCATGTGTGGGTGTGAAAAGGTGCATGGGAATACACCTCCCAAGAAAAGACACTGGATTTGAGTTTATGTTACGCTGCTATCATTTGGTAGTGTTGAGAAGTCTGGCCCAATCCAGCCCTTGTTCATTTTTATAAGAGTCAGCCAGTCAGCATTTTCAGTTGACAGGCGGATGCGCTTATCAGTTATAATTCTACCAGTGGCACTACAAACCTGCTCTGATAAAACGCTGGCGGCAGGGCAGGCCAGGACCTCCAAGGCATAGAGAGCCAGTTCGTTCCACGTATCCAGCTTGGATACCCAAAAATTATAAGGCACAGAGGAATCACGGAGGACGTTGGTGCGGTAGGCAAAGTACTCCCTCAGCATCTTCCCAAACTTTGCACTCCTTGTGAGAGTACCCCGCGCCTCAGGGCCTGTGCGATGGGAGGGTCTGAGAAAACTCTCCCAGAAGTTTGATAGTGTTCCCCTGCCTCTGCTGGATTGAAGTTGTGTCTCTCTCGCCTGTACTCCTTGGTTGTCCAACGAAGTGTGCCCTCTGCTGCCAGCGTTTTCAGATGGGAATTTTTTTAATAGTTCCGCAACAAGGACCTTCTGGTACAGCCCCATTTTTGTAGACCTGTCCGCCTCAGGAATAAGAGATATAAAGTTCTCCTTGTGGCGTGGGTCTAGAAGTGTCATCAACCAGTAATGACTGTCACCCAAAATTTTGAGAACGCAAGGGTCACGGGAAAGGCAGCGTAACATAAACTCGGACCATGCGTGCCAGACTACTAACAGGCAAGACTTCCGTGTCCTCACCAAGAGGACCATGCTCTCCTCCTCCTCCTCTCTGACCTCTGGCCATCCATGAACAGATGGTATGACAGCTGTGCAGGTAGTATCGTCTATAGTGCATGAAACTAGCTCCTGTCCTTCCTCCTCCTCCTCCTCTTCCTCATTGTCACGCAATCCACGTTCGGATGAGATGAGGCTTGGCTGTGTGCAATCACCCTGTATGGTTCCTTGCTCCATCTCATCGTGCTCCGCCTGCAATGCATCCTCTTTGATTGTGAGCAGAGAGCGTTTCAGAAGACAGAGAGGCGGGATGGTGACGCTAATTATGGCGTCATCGCCGCTCACCATCTTGGTGGAGTCCTCAAAGTTTTGGAGGATGGTACATATGTCTGACATCCATGTCCACTCCTGAGGTCTTATGTGTGGAGTCTGAACTGAATACCGAGGACCTTGTTGATGCTGGCACTCAACAACTGCCCTTTTCTGCTCACAAATCCTTCCCAACATCTGCAGTGTAGAGTTCCAATGCGTGGGGACATCACACACCAGTCTGTGAGCCGAAAGCTGCAAACACTGCTGAAACTCTGCAAGAGCGGCGGAAACTGTAGCTGACTTTCTAAAATGGGCACACAGGAGGCGTACTTTAACAAGCAGATCCGACTGCTCCGGGTAGGATTTGAGAAACCGCTGAACCACGAGGTTAAGCACATGGGCCAGGCATGGTACATGTGTGAGCTTGCCTCACCTCAGAGCCGCCACCAGGTTCCAGCCATTGTCACACACGACCATGCCTGGCTATAGGTTCAGCAGTGTGAGCCACAGATCTGCCTGCTCTTTCAGAGCTGTCCACAACTCTTCAGCATTGTGCGGTTTTTGTCACCTAAGCATATTAGCTTCAGGATAGCCTGTTGCCGCTTGGCCAAGGCAGTGCTGCAGTGCTTCCAGCTTGTGACTGATGTGGTCATTTCGGAGATGGAGGCTGAAGAGGAGGAGCAGGCTGAGGAGGATGAGGTGCAGGAGCTGTAGACCGAGAGGGCAACCCTGATTGATCTAGGGCCCGCAATCCTTAGCATCGGGAGGACGTGTTCCTTCCCAAGGTCTGACTGGTTCCCGGCTTCCACTATGTTAACCCAGTGTGCCATCAGCGAGATGTACCGTCCCTGCCCACAAGCACTTGTTCACGTGTCCGTGGTTAGGTGGACTTTACCGGTAACTGCGTTGTTGAGAGCACGGCTAATGTTTTGGGACACGTGCTTGTGTAATGCGGGGACGGCACACCGGGAGAAATAGTGGCGCCTGGGGACCGAGTACCGAGGGACGGCCGCCGCCATCAGGTTGCGGAATGCTTCCATCTCCACGAGCCTAAAAGGCAACATTTTGAGCGCAAGCAGTCGTGAAATGTGAGAATTTAGTAGTGTGGCCTGTGGGGCGTTGGCTGCATATTTGCGCTTGCGTTCCAAGGACTGGGGTGTGGACAACTGAACGCTGCGCTGGGACAAGGACATGGACGTGCTTGCTGATGGTGCTACTTGAGAGTGTGCAACGACAGGTGCAGGGCAGGAGGCATCTTCGCATGCACCATGGACAGGGGATTGGCTTGCATGCACAACAGCGGAAGAAGCAATGGTGCCACCCGCAGACACTGTTCCTGGACCCTGGGGTTCGGCCCACAAAGTCGGGTGCTTTGCTGCCATGTGCCTGATCATGTTGGTGGTGGTCAGGCTGGTCGTTTTGCCACCCCTGCTGATGCTGGCCTGGCAGGTCGTGCAAATGGCCTTTTTGGGGTTATCGGCAGAGTCTTTAAAAAACAACCAGACTTGGGAAGACCTAACAGTTGTACTGGCAACTTCCTTAGTGTTGGTGTTACGGGGAACGGTTGCCTGCCTTCTGTCTGCGGCCACCACACTGCTTCTTCCTGCCTGTTGGGGTGCTCTGCCTCCCTCCCCCTGTGTGCTGCTGTTTTCGCTCTGCCACCTCGTCTTCCACTTCTGCACCCTGGCCCTCCTCCTGACTTTCTGGCAATTGTGTCTCATCATCGTCCACCTCTTGTGACACTTTCCCACCGTCGCCTTCGTGTGAGCGTGGCTGCTCAAATATTTGGGCATCGCTACACGCGATCTCCTCTTGCCCCGCTTCAAGTGGACCGGGCGGGAGGCCCGAATCTATAAATGGAAAAGTGAACAGCTCTTCAGAGTGTCCAAGTGTGGGATCACTCGGCATGGTGGGAGGAAGGTGGATCAGGGTGAGGAAAATGCGGTCCAGACTCATGGCTACTGAGACTTGACCGTGTGGAAGACAGGGTGGTGGTGGTGGTGGCTAAGTGACTGGAAGCATTATCCGCTATCCAACCAACAACTTTTTGACACTGCTCTGGGTTCAATAGTGGTGTGCTGTGGTCCCCTAGAAATTGGTCAGGCGAGAAGATGTGGGTGTTTGTTGTGGCACAATTTCGGCTTGCCCAAGGCCTTGTCCTCGGCCTCTGCATGCACCATTACCATCATGTCCAGTTCCCCGTCCCTTGCCACGTACCTTGCCCAGTTTAAATGGAGGACAGTATCTTCCACGCTCACTACAAATGACTGAGTTTGGAGCGTGTGATCCGTGTGGTGGAGAAAGCAGAGTTTTAAATACCTGGCCTGTAGGTAAGTAGTTTGAACAGCAAACTGCTGTGAATTGCTTCACTGACACAATAAAGGAAATTTTTAATGGAGGCCAGAAATGGCAGTATTTTCTGACAACGTATATGTGATCCGTTTGACGGAGAAAACACAGTTTTAAATAGCTGGATTTCCAGCGCTGTAATATGGAAAGGACCTGGCTGTATTCTACAGTGCCAACAAGCAAATGGCGCAGAAAAACCGGTGTTCTCTGGATTGCTTTTTAAGCAAATAATGAGGATTAAGATCCAAAGAAAAGTATTCCTGGCCCCTGAGACCTGGGCCTTTGTATAGAAATATCTAACAGCAGCAGAAGGCAGAATTGGAATGGAGCCTCTTGTGCTATATGCACTGCAGTCTGCTATATACACTGCCTGCCTATACACCATGCCTGCCTGATATCTCTGTAGATGGATTAGTCCTCAGAAGGACTGTTTGTTAAGATGGATATGTGTAATGTACGTTTTTTCTCCCCACACTATCTAATACATAAGCAAATCTGTCCCTGACGCAGCAGCACCTCTCCCTACACAAGCAAATGGCACAGAAAAACGGTGTTCTCTGGATTGCTTTTTAAGCAAATAATGAGGATTAAGATCCAAAGAAAAGTATTCCTGGCCCCTGAGACCTGGGCCTTTGTATAGAAATATCTAACAGCAGCAGAAGGCAGAATTGGAAAGGAGCCTCTTGTGCTATAAGCACTGCAGTCTGCTTTATACACTGCCTGCCTATATACCCTGCCTGCCTGATATCTCTGCAGATGGATTAGTCCTCAGAAGGACTGTTTGTTAAGATGGATATGTGTAATGTATGGTTTTTCTCCCTACACTACCTAATACACAATCAAATCTCTCCCTAACGCAGCAGCAGCTCTCCCTTCACTGTCTGATCCAGAGTGACTGTGACGAACATGGCGGCGCCAGGTCTGATATAGACCTGATGACGCTGTGCAGCCAGCCAATCACTGTAATGCTCACAACCAACATGGCTATGGCATTACAGTGCATGGCAGGCAATCCCTGCATGTTGATTGGCTTTTTAAAGAGCACCAAACATGCAGGGAGGGGATCCGGGTTCCCGCCCGAGCAACCCAGAAATACTCGGCGAGCGCCGAGCATCTCGAGCAGTGAGATGCTCGGGCGAGCACCGAGCAGTAGTGAGCATGCTCGCTCATCACTATTCTTTATGTAAAACATATAGGGTTAAGTGTAGGACATACTGTAGGTATAGCATAGGGTTCATAGTTTAGGTTATTAATGGGAAAGGGCACTGTAGTTCAGAAAGTTAAGTTCAGTACAGAAGTAGTTATGCATTTCCCTCACAGCACAAGGGAAATTCCCAGTTGGGGGAGAATGAGTAGTGAGGAGCAGTAGGCAGAATGAGACTGCCGTTAGAGGAGGCCTGTGTCAGGCCACCTCATTCCTGGTTCAAGACCCGATTACACTGGACCGGTGTAGGTTCTGTCCCATCTACAGAGAGAGAGAGACGGAGTGTGGAGGAAGACTGAGCAGACAGGAAAACAGACTCCATCAGCAGTAGCAGCAGAGAAGAAGTGTTTTACTAGTGCAAGTTGTCAGAACAGAATGAGGACACATTTGAGACAGAATCTGGACTCCGGCACTGTCCAAGGCTCATGGCCTGTCAGAGGTGCTCAAGGCGAGGCCTCTATATCCCTAGAGGGGAGATTCTCAGATGGGTTGCAGAAGAAGTGGATTATGTTGGGTCTCAGGAAGTGATGAGAGCAAACACTGGAAAGGCACATTACCAAGGGTACTTCACTAACCAAAGAACTTGTCTTGATCTGTATACTGCAGCTGTGTATGGAAAAATTGCACAGTAAAAGTGAGTCTGTTAACCTGGATCTACTATCTCCTGTCCTGCTTCAAGTCGTTGTTGGTTCCATGAATGGTGTAACAGTAAGTCTCAGTCCTTAATTGTAGAGGGGGCATTGGGTGAAGAAAAGATAGTTCTGGCATACAGTGTGATAGTAGCGACCCCATGTGCTCCCCTCCCCACAATACCACATCTCCTGAGCAAGGGAGGAAGCAAAAGAGTATACAAACATTATAGCATGGGATCACAACTGATTCTTTTTGAGGTAAAACATTTCCCTGCCTGTTTTTAAACAATGTTTTACTTCAAAGAAAGAATCATTTGCAATCCCATGCTGTAATGTCAGCATACTCTTTTGTGTCTTCCCCTGCCCAGGAGATGTGGAATGATCAGACTGTGTTCTGTACATAGTCAGACACAACCATTACACAGTACACAGCAGGGGCACATTTATAAGATTATCTCAGCACAGGAACATTTTATTTAAACACATCCAGTTGTGGAAGTCATTATCATTCCAAGATCTATTGATTAAAATGAACTTTTGTTCGTGAGACAACCCCTTTAAGTATGCGATTTGCATACACCTTCCCACATTCCGACTAGACTGTTTCCGGTCTCACTCAATACACTTGTATTGAATGAGGCCGCATAGTTGGAATGTGGCCAGGAGCATGTAAATCACCTATTTGCCAATACGGGAAATGGCGAATCCTCACAGCATGCACAGTGTGAGGATTCACACAGAGTAACTGCAGACCTGTATATTTAAGACAACCCATTTAGACACAGTGCAGCTCATGCCATGGTTATTGTATGGGGGCTTGTTATGCTAATAGGCTGGGGCTTTTAATAAGAAGTAAGCTGTAAATATAATAAGCCCCCTACCTCCCTATCATCACAATCCAAACACAGCAACTATGACATGAGATTGCACAAAATCTCAGAAAACAAGGCCCCCAGTGCCACCCCCACTACCCCAATTCAGCTCCTCCTCACATTCACTTCACTCCCACAGTAACATCATATGCTGCAATTTATTTAAAAAACAAAACAAAATTAATGGTTCCAGCAGCCCTTACATATGAACCTAATGATGATTGGTCCGGGCCAGGCAGGCACTGTCTTGGCACAACCTAAGCTGCAGCTGCTCACTAGGACACAGGGTCTAGTGTGGACCAATCAGAGTGCGCCAATCAGGGGTGGAGCTAACTGCAGCACTGTCAGCATGTAGAAGAAGATCAGGACAGGCAGGCTTGTTCAGTGTTCTCAGCTCAGGATGGGTGCGAGGGAGGTGGAGCCGGCTCCTCTTCAGCAGACAGTACAGCAGGCGCGTGAGACACAGGCAGTTTTTGAACAGACGCGCTCACGCTGTGTATGCAGGGTCCTGCTCTGCCTGATGTCATGCGGCAGGGTGATCCCAGCATCAATTAAACAGCCTCGGGCCTGCGGTGGTGGAAAACACATGTGATTGCAAATTATAATGGGGCAATTTATGCCCCCCCCCCCCGGAGTCTTGGGCGATAGCCCAGATTGCCCTTATTATCCCTTATTATAATCTAGGTTCCGAGGCGTCGGCAAGCAGAGAAGCTAAGTGAAGGCCATCGTGACAGAAGTAGCTCCCCTAAGGGGAAAAGGACGTGGAACCACGGGCTAAGAATTAGGACTCTCGCTTACTTAACTATAGTGTCATTATTGGGGACAAGGGAAAGCAAAGTGGTGGCAAAAATTCTAAATCTTAACTTTTTTGTAGATGCCCAACTTTTTTTTCTGTAACACGGCAAGTTTTAGCAGAGAAGAAAAACAACAGCTATGACCATGGTTCTGTAACTTTTAAATGTATCCCACATGAGGCACAAGTGTGCTACTTAAGACATACATAAGCAACAAAAAGAAAGGAGTACCTTGACAATTCTGGGGCCTCTTTTTTAGTTTTTTCAAGCACCATTTGAGTTTTGAGACACCTTTGAGGTGTCAAAACATAATAAATACCGTGTGAAAACATAATAAATACCCCCACTCCTCAAAGAACCCCTCAAGGAATTCAGTTTTGGTTGTAGTGAGCATTTAGCACCTCAGGTTTTTCATTACAATTTTTAACATCCGGCTGTGGGGGAAAAAAAATTACATTATTTCCAATATGTAATTGAAACAATTTTTTATTTTAATTTTTACAAGCGGTGTCATGTTCAACAACTTGGAAATTATACAGTATTGTATTGTTGCTATGCTGTAAGGCTTGCCTTTTAGAAGTTTGTCCTGCCTCTCTCCCTGTCTGCTTCCCTAACTCTGATGTCAGCAACACCTTTTCTTTTTTTCCCTTAATGTGAGTTTGGCAGCCATCTTAAGAAGCCACATGTCTTGCATCTTTGGTTCAGAATAGTCTTTTTTACCTACTGCAGCTGTTACAGCTACTGCTACTGTAATTGTGCATACTACAAGAAATCAGCTTGAAAATAAAGCTTCGTCTGGAATCTTCATACATGCCTCTGCAGTCGAGTTCAAGCTATCTGATGATCTCTCTATGCGCGAGTACATAGAGACAGTCTAGAAACAGTATCTCAGAGCGCCTTACACTGGCAGACTATTTAATGGAGTCAGAATAAGTGGTACTAGGAGAAAAAAACAATGCACAATTGGTTTTGCAATTTTTTTAAAGTATGGAAATACCCCAGAACTGGTGCAAAACTGTTGTTTGAGAATACGACAGGGCTGATGGAGTGTTTTGACTCTACTGTTTTCTACAGATATGTTACTTCAGCTACATGTTGTCCTCAGGTTGTGCTAGAGATAATTTTATAATTCTGGTCATTTTTGATACAGTGATTTTAATTATTTATAAGATTATTTAAAATGTTTTATTTGATAACGACTTGATAGGAGAAAGATGAGATTTTTTATGTCTGAATTTTTCTATACATTTTTAAAATCCAATTTGTCTGATTGCTGATCTAACATTGCAACATATTTTTATCAGTTTTATACTGACAGTTAGCTTATTAGACCCTCTGGCATCAAGAATGTAGCAGAACAATATTGCAATGGGTAAAGGTAGATTTGTTTTTATTATTCTAGAGGGAATATGAGTATCTACTTAAAAGTATGAGAAATGGTCCTCTTTGAAAAACACAAGAGTTTAATTTGCATTATTTACTAGCATACGGTGCAGGTCAATGTAGTACAACCTGTGCTACAATAATTGTATTTGTATATTATTTTGTTATACTTGGTAATGTAAAATAGAATAACATATTCTCCTCTCTCTCTCCATGTGCATGTTATGTGTCATATTATATAACATTCAAGCAAGCATCTGCTAATACATTTCATGGGAATTCTTTTTTCATGGATTGAACTCTAATGTGCCATATTTTATTACATTTAATTCTCTAAGGTGTAGATTATGAGAGAAAAACATTTAGTTTGGGAACTCCCTAGAGATGTAAGGTTGTTAAAGCAACAGTACGCTATATAAAGTACAGCTTAAAGGACCACTCCAGTGTTTTTTCTTTCTTCAGTGCTGGAGTGGCGATCTAAATGTAAGACCCCTGCCCCAATTCTTATACTCACCTTCCCGCGAGTTCACCTTTTACCGACACTGCTCCGGTCCCACAGCGCCATCTCGTGCCCTTAACTTCCGACTGGCTGGAAGTCAGAAGTTATGTCACAAGAGCTCAATGCAACTCCGAGAGCCAGAACAAGCTCTCATAGCGATGTATTGAAAAGAAACGTCCGGCGTGCTCCATGAAACACTGGAGCTGCCAGCAGGTCGCTTTCTGCCGGAGACCGAAAGGAGCGACGCTGGAAAAGGATGAAGTCAGCAGCAGGTGAGTATGAGACAAGGAGCAGGGGAATTACATTTAAAGCACCACTACAGCAGCGCAATAAAAAAATGCTGGAGTGGTGCTTTAAATGGTCCAGAAATGCTATTTACATGCAGATATTGGATACAATCTGCAGGTAAATAGCGTTTCAAGACCTTTCATCAAATTTTTTATGTTTAACTAAATACACAATGTAATAGTACTTTTTTTATTTTTTTTTTATTTTAGCTCTACGTTGCGGAGATATTAGCAAAGCATTTGACACCTAATGAGTAGAAATGAGCAGATCTCTTTGCACAATCCCGGTTCATGGACAACACACCAGCACAGCAAATCATAAGATGAGCTCGGGATCCCGGAAGGTCGGGAATTTAGTGCAGCTCCAGTTCACAGCCAGAGAGCACTGACCTTCACCGTGGACCGTCAACTCTACTAATGAGTTAACTTTTTGTAAGTCTAAGTATTTATGAGACATTTTTCACTGGGTGTGTGTACTTCCCGTATGATGCTGACCAATCATAAGCAAGCAGCAACATTCAAAAGGAAGAAGAACACACTACATAATAACTTAGAGCAGGTTTCTCAGTGTGTGAGATGTAACCACACTTATGTCTGTTGTGCTCAAGCAACTTAAACTTGCTCTGCGGTGAGAGTAGGGATGTCATTAGATCTCCCACAGGAGCAGTCTGTTCTGGGCTACTCCTGTGTGAGATGTAACGACAGCCCTATTCTCACTGCAGAGAGAGTACAAGTTGAGCACAATAGACATAAGTGTGATTACTGATACATCTCAAGACAGGCTGTGTAGGGGGAGGGGCAGTACAGCAGAAATGACCATGTTATGAAAGGAAAAGAGCTGATAGAAGGTTTTTTTTTTAATGTGACATATCTTAACTCAGCTGTGCTGCCCTTCTGCCCCATAGGGATCTTATCTGAAAGGTGTTAGTCATCTTTGCTTTACTCCAGCGCTTTCTAATTATATAGGTGGTTAGAACAGGAGATCAGGACTCTGTCATACATCTCACATACTGAAAAACCTGCTCTAAGCTATGGTGGGGATGTGTTCTTTTTCTACTGTGTTGCTGCCTTCTTATGATTGGTCAGTATTAGTGATGATCGAGCATGCTCATTGCTTGAGATTTTCAAGCATGCTCGGGCGAGCACCTATTATCTTCGGGCGTTAAGTTTTCGTCGCTCCGTGAACATGATTTGCGACTGTTTGACAGCTTTAATACATGTGAGGAATGCCTGTTTTTCCAGCATTCCTCACATGTATTAAAGCTGTCAAACAGTCACAAATCATGTTCACGGAGCGACGAAAACTTAACCCCCGAGCAAGCTAAAGATAATAGGTGCTCACCCGAGCATGCTCGTAAATCTCGAGCAACGAGCATGCTCGCTCATCACTAGTCAGTATCATACAGGGAGAAGAAGTATAAGACCCTGGTGAAAATGGTGTCATAAAACCCACTTACATTTAAAGAAAGTTAACTTATTTGGTGTCAAATACTTTTTTTGCTAATATCTCTGAAACAAATATATAAATAGGACGTATGTCACTCTGTATATGGTGCCAGTATAGAATATCACTCCGTATACTCACGAAGAAAAAATCCAGCACTCATTGAGTTGCAGAAAAATAATAACAGATTTATTTGGAAAGCAATTCAAAAACACTGAGGTTTCAGTTGACAGGACCTTCTTCAGATAGATTGCATTTGGTACACTGGGTGTACAATAGGGGTTCAATGCCCATAGTTTTTGCTCAGTGTTTTTCCACCCTGCAGCCACTATTATTTCTGTGTCCAGTTCAACATGAAAAATGTAGTGAAAGGATCCCTTTAAATCATTAATAAAACAGCTATATGAAGAAAATTAAGTTTTATTGTCCCTGCAACAGCTCATTTCAAGTCACTGGGGTGGTGCTCTTACATTGCTCTATATACAGTGCATGTGGCTGAAATCACTCCCTGACAAAGTGCCAGCAAGTGAATACAGCCTTGCTCCCAGTATAGTGAGTGGTGACTATAATAGCTCCATGTACCTCTTCAATGACTGGAAGTGAGTAGTGATGAGCGAGTATGTTTTGTTAACCCTTTCGTCGAGTATGCTCAGGCGAGCACTGAGTAGTTACAGCTGCTCGGTGTTATGTTTGAATCACTCCCGTGTGCATGATTTGCGACTGTTTGACAGCTTTAATACATGTGAGGAATGTCTATTTGTTACACATTCCTCACATGTAATAAAGCTGTCAAACAGTCGCAAATCATGCAGCTGTAAATACTCGGTGCTTGCCCGAACATACTCGGCGAAAGGGTTAACAAAACATACTCGCTCATCACTAGAAGTGAGCAGTTGCAGGGCCAATAAAACCTAACTTTCTCCTTGTAGCCGCTGCTCCAGGGAAACATGATTTAAATGCTAATTACCAGTGGGTTACCACTGTATTTGCAGATACATAGCAATTCTGGATGTGATAGGTTTCATTTATACTTGTCTTGGGTTTTATTAAATTGTTACCTCAATAAACTTAGACTGATCTGCTCGCCAATGCAATGATGAACAAAAAGTATTTTATTTACCTAAAATGACGTTTTTGCCTGAAAAAATCATTCCAACGTTCTGGCCACTGAGTGCTCATCTTCTCTCTAACTTGCGATCCACTGCTTGTTGTTATAGAGGTTTTGCAGCCTCTAAATAAAATTTACAAGAAACTGGTATCAAAATAAATACGACATACCTGCTCTAACACCTGTGGATCCACCACAGGCCACTCCTGTGGTCTCTGCCAACAGGGCTGTGGAGTCGGTTTTCAATTTTGGTGGAGTCGGTATAAAATAGACCTCCGACTCCTAAAATATATAATAAATTGGGCTCAGTAGTACAATGCAGGATGTAAATGATTTCATAAGAATCTGGGAAAGTTATGAAATGGCCTATAAATGTCTGTCCTATTCCTGATCTAAGAATTTAGGCTTTTAGTTGAGATGAATCTGTGCTGCACTTTATGTACAGTGAAGGAAATAAGTATTTGATCCCTTGCTGTTTTTGTAAGTTTGCCCACTGACAAAGGCATGAACAGTCTAAAATTTTAAGGGTAGGTTAATTTTAACATAGATAGAATATCCCCAAAAAATCAAGAAAATCATATTGTATAATTAGATACATTTATTTTCATTTTGCAGTGAGAAACAAGTATTTGATCCCCTACAAACCATTATGAGTTCTGGCTCCTACAGACCAGTTAGACGCTCCTAATCAACTCTAACCTCTACAACATGGGCAAGACCAAAGAGCTTTCTAAGGATATCAGGGACAAGATCATAACAGATCAACTTCACCATGGAGATATGGTCCCCAATCCATCAGGTGATTCTTCTCGCTTGACCCTACCACTAGGAATGTCGCCTCCTTCTGCACCTGTCACGGGTGTGTCAGGTGTAATAGACAGTCGGTCTGGATCTGACTGAGAAGGTCACTGCGCTTGGCATTACTGACGCCTTCTTAATCCTTCTGCCTTTAGGACCCAGCGGCGACTTCCTTCCTGCTGCTGATTGACACACCCTTGCTTGGGAGTTAAAAACACACAGCTTGCTCCAGGAAATCGCCGGTGATACTTCTATGTACCTTTGTGCAGGCTTGGAGCACTAGCAGTCGGCTAGCTTCTTCTCTGGTGCCCTTAGAGGACAATTGGCATTATTCCTCTGGTGTCTGCTCAAGCTAAGTTTCTCCCCTTTGTTTGTCTACCTTGTTGTCTTTAGTTTGTAGTGGGGCCTGACCAATGCTCATCCCTCACCCTCTTGGGCCAAGCTCTAGGGTTATCCAGGGCTTAGGATCCTGCTCGGCGATAGGTGTGGAACCTATATAGGGACGGTAGGGTAGGCAGGGTGATATCAGATCTGCCTAGGGATCTTCACTCCCCTTTCTCTAGTGCTTGGGCTTCCACCCCCTCATCCCTTAGTGTTGCACTTAGTCTTTCCCACACCTTGCGTGACCGCACCCTTTCGAAACCGATCCATCCAAGATCCTACGGACTCAAAGAATGCCAGGTGAGTCCTGCGCCAGCCAAGATATAATAGGTGCAAGATCTAATAACATCAAATAGAAATGAGTTAAAAACATAAATGTTTAAAACGTAATGATACTTAAAAAATATTCCAACCCAACCAAAGATACCTCACTTTATCGTTTTTTACATATTACAAAAAAGCACTAAAACCAAAGTTTTCATTTAACCCATAAGGTGCAATTGTGTTAAGTCTAAAAATCCACTTGCTTTTTGTTTGTGCAAGTTTTTTGCTCAGATTGCCTCCACTTGGACTGATAGAAACGAGATCAATATCTTGGATCTTTAGAAGGTTAAAATTGCTATGTTGATATTGGTGAAAATACCTTGGTAGAGTTTTCAATTGTGCCACATCCTCTGCAGTTTTACTCCAATTTTCTTGCATGGGCATTCCGCAAAATATACTACACCCTTACATGAGCATGTGAGCTGTTGTCTGATCACATATGTTTTGGTGCTGTCTGAATTTCTAAAATCTTGGGCTTTTGTCATATTGGAGCATGCCTTGCAGTGTCCACATGGGTAGAAACCTGTCGTGTTCAACCATGTGTTAGAGTTGGTGGTCCCCGCAAATTCATAGTGACTATATACAAGGAGATCCTTCAGTTTTTTTGATCCTCGTGCTGTAATAAGAGAGAAGGGGGTAAGCACTTTTTCAAAATGGGATCCGTTTGTAAAACTCCCCAATGTTTCCTGATGAAATCTGTAAATTCAGCCCACTGATTGTTATACAGTGCCTACAAGTAGTATTCAACCCACTGCAGATTTAGCTGGTTTGATAAGATGCAAATAAGTTAGAGCCTTCAAACTGCAAACGAGAGTAGGTTTTATGAACAGAAGCATAAATCTTACAAACCAAAAAGTTATGTTGCTCAGTTGAATTTTATTAAATTTTAAACATAAAAGTGTGGGTCAATTATTATACAACCCCTATGTTTAATATTTTGTGGAATAACCCTTGTTTGCAATTACAGCTAATAATCGTCTTTTATAAGACCTGATCAGGCCGGCACAGGTCTGTGGAGTTATCTTGGCCCACTCCTCCATGCAGATCTTCTCCAAGTTATCTAGGTTCTTTGGGTGTCTCATGTGGACTTTATTCTTCAGCTCCTTCCACAAGTTTTCAATTGGGTTAAGGTCAGGAGACTGACTAGGCCACTCCAACACCTTGACTTTTTCCCTCTTGAACCAGGCTTTGGTTTTCTTGGCTGTGTGCTGAGTGAACCAGTAAGAGCTCTGTTTGATCAAGTTGGCCAAATAATAGGCTGTAATGTTAGGGAGACTGGCTCCGCCATTTTGTTTTTTTTGTATAGGATGTTAGTAGGAACTCTAGCTTTCTTATAGTTCCAGATAAAGGAGTTAATTTGGTTTTGTAGCTTCAATAAAGAGGAGGAGGGAATTGTGAAAGTAAGTGTTCTAAAAAGATATAAAATTTTGGGAAGAATAATAGATATAATTATTAATATTTTACCCAGCCATGAAAGATCATGATTACCTAAGGCCAGTAAATCTTTAGCTATGGTAGTACTTAAGTTATCAATATTGAAAGAGATCATATAATTAATATTTTTGGTGATTGAGATACCTAGATATGGGAGTTCATTTTCTGACCAAGAAAAGGATGAAAGGTTTTTAATTTTTTCTATGGAGTGGCTATTGAGATTGAAATGCAGAATTTTAGATTTGTTTTCATTAATTTTGAAATATGAGATTTGTGAGAATGCGTTGAGTATTTTGGTGAGTTCAGAGATAGAATTGACAGGATCAGAGAGAGTCAAGAAAAGGTCATCTGCAAAGAAACCAATTTTGTATTGACGTGAAGGAATCGAGATTCCAGGTATTTTTGGATTGTCCCATATTATTTGAGCTAGTGGCTCCATTGCAAGAGCAAAAAGGAGAGGAGATAACGGACACCCCTGTCTGGTGCCGTTAGAAAGCGTAAAAGGTTTTGAGAGATGATTATTTACGTAAATATTAGCGCTAGGGTTTGAATAGAGAGCAGAAATGAAAAGAAGTGACTTATCGTTAAATCCGAATTTAAGGAGTGTTGAATTTAAATAGCTCCAGTTCAATCTGTTGAAAGCCTTTTCGGCATCAAGAGTAAGGAAAATTGCAGGAAGCTTCGAGGAATTGATCAATTTAATGATATTTATAATTCTTCTTGTTCCCTCCGTGGTCTGTCTGCCACCAACAAAACCAATTTGGTCGTTGTTTATTAGGTATGGGAGGGAGTTTTTCAGTCTAAACGTTAAAATTTTAGAGTAGATTTTAAGGTCTGTATTAATCAGTGAAATTGGCCTGAAGTTTTTAACCTGATCTAATTCTTCTTTAGATTTTGGAATTAATATAATGTTGGCTTTAAGCATTTCTGCAGGGAAAGATCCTTGGGAAGAAGCTAAGTTGAATATCTGGGTCATTTTTGGGATCAGATGTTTGTTAAAGATTTTAAAATACTCATTAGTAAAACCATCACGGCCTGTAGCTTTATGATTTTTTAGATTTTGGATGGTATCTTCGATTTCTTTTTCGGAGAATGGGGCGGTTAATTGGTCATTAGGGTTAATCTTGGAGAGATTAATGGATGAAAGGAATGATTCAATATCATTTTTATTTGGTTGGGGAGAGAGAGGATTTAGGTGTAGGTTATACAGCTTGTGGTAGTACTCTGCCAAAATGTCCACAATCTCTTTGGGGTAAGATAACGGAACCCCTTTAGTAGATGTGATCTTGTCAATTCTATTTTTTAATCTATTGGATTTTAGACGACGCATCATAAATCTAGTTGGTTTGTTTACGGAGGTATAGAAATTGTATTTAGAGGATTTGATCATTGAGTCGTAAGAGGAGAAAATTTTGTGTTTTAATTCTTGTCTGAGATTGAAAATTTCTCTTTGCATTAATATAGAGGGAGAGGAGGAGTTGAGTTGTAAGTCTTCTTTGATTTTGATTTGAGATTGCAAAGAGGTTAGTTTAGCTCTATATTTTTTTTTGTGTCTGGACGAGATCTGCATCAGGACCCCCCTCATAAATGCTTTATGAGCATTCCAACAGATGAAAGGGTCCATTCCCTTGGTACAGTTCTAAGTGAAGAAATTTCTTAGGGCGGAATCAATTTCTTCCATATAATTAGGATTTTGTAGAATCATAGAATCATAGAATGGTAGAGTTGGAAGGGACCTCCTGGGTCATCTGGTCCAACCCCCTGCTCAAAGCAGGATTCACTAGATCATCTCAGACAGATGTCTGTCCAGCCTCTGTTTGAAGACGTCCATTGAAGGGGAACTCACCACCTCTCGTGGCAGCCTGTTCCACTCATTAATCACCCTAACTGTCAAAAAGTTTTTTCTAATATCTAATCTGTGTCTCCTCCCATTTAGTTTCATCCCATTGCTTCTAGTCTTTCCTTGTGCAAATGAGAATAAAGATGTTCCTTCTACAATGTGACAGCCCTTGACATATTTGTAGACAGCTATTAAGTCTCCTCTCAGTCTTCTTTTTTGCAAGCTAAACATTCCCAAATCCTGCAACCGTTCCTCATAGGACATGGTTTGCAGACCAGTCACCATTCTGGTCGCTCTTCTCTGAACTTGCTCCAGTTTGTCTATGTCTTTTTTAAAATGTGGTGCCCAAAACTGTACACAGTATTCCAGATGAGGTCTGACCAAAGAGGAGTAAAGACCGATAATGACTTCACGTGATCTAGACTGTATGCTTCTGTTAATACATCCCAGAATTGTATTTGCCTTTTTTGCTGCTGCATCACACTGTTGACTCATGTTCAGTCTATGATCTATTAGTATACCTAAGTCTTTTTCACATGTACTGTTGCTTAGCTCTATTCCTCCCATTCTGTATATGCTTTTTTCATTTTTATTGCCCAGATGTAGTACTTTGCATTTTTCCCTGTTAAAAACCATTCTGTTGGTTGCTGCCCACTGCTCCAGTTTATTTAGGTCTTTTTGAATCCTCTCTCTCTCTTCTCTAGTATTAGCTATCCCTCCTAGCTTTGTGTCATCAGCAAATTTAATCAGTTTACCCTCAATTCCTTCATCTAAATCATTGATAAAGATGTTGAACAATACAGGTCCCAGGACGGAGCCCTGTGGTACCCCACTTGAGACATTCATCCAGCTGGATGTGAAGCCATTTACAACCACCCTTTGAGTCCGATCACTAAGCCAGTTATGAATCCACCTAACAGTTGCCTGGTCCATTGCATACTTGGTCATTTTTTCAATAAGGATGGTGTGAGATACTTTGTCAAATGCTTTGCTGAAGTCAAGATATACTATATCTACAGCATTTCCCTGATCCACCCAGTCAGTGATTCTGTCATAGAAGGAAATTAAGTTAGTCTGACATGACTTGTTAGTTACAAACCCATGCTGACTCTGGTTAATCACTTCATTCTTATCCATGTACTTACATACATGTTGTTTAATAATTTGTTCAAAGATCTTTCCTGGTATAGAAGTCAGACTCACCGGCCTATAGTTCCCTGGGTCCACCTTCTTCCCCTTTTTGAAGATAGGAACAACATTTGCTCTTCTCCAGTCTTCTGGGACTTCTCCTGTTCTCCAAGAATTTTCAAAGATTATGGAGAGTGGTTCTAAAATTTCTTCTACGATCTCCTTCAGTACTCTGGGGTGTAATTCATCTGGACCTGGAGACTTGAACTCATTTATGTTAGCTAAAAATTCCCTCACAATCTTTCTGTTTACAGATAACTTGGATTCCTCTATTCCTTTAAAAGGACAGTGAAGATCAGTTGATGTTACATTTTGTTTCTGAGAGAAAACAGATGCAAAATAGGAATTAAAAAGTTCGGCCTTCTCAACATCCTCTCTTACCATTTCTCCATTTTCATCCTGTAAAAATCCTATAGCATCTTTGACTTTTCTTTTACTTTTGACATACCCCCAAAATCCTTTTTTATTGCTTTTGACATCTCTTGCAAGCCTTAATTCATTGTCAGCTTTAGCTAACCTGATACGTGCCCTGCAGGATCTGCAGACTGCATTATAATCTTCTTTAGATATGCCTCCCTCTTTCCATTTAATAAACATTTCTTTCTTTCTTTTTAGCATGTGTTTAAGTTCTGTGTTCATCCATCCTGGTTTCCTTAAATGCTTCCCATTCTTCCTACTTTTCGGGATTGTTAACGATTGTGCTTTGAGAATCTCATTTTTAAAAATTTCCCATCCTTCCTGGACATTTTTGTCCTTAAGGACATCCAGCCATTGGATCCCTCCTATTCTCTTTCTGAGTCTCTTAAAATCTGCCTTTCTAAAATCTAACCTTGAAGTTTGAGTCTTCACATGTCTTCCTCCTCTAGTTATCCAAAATTCTATAATAGCATGATCGCTGCCTCCTAGGGTCCCAGCCACCTTTACCTCCTCAACCATTTCCTCCCTGTTTATAAGGATTAGATCCAAAGTAGCAGATCCCCTTGTTTTCTCCCCTACCTTTTGGAAGATAAAGTTGTCAGCAAGAGAGGATAAGAATTTGCTTGACCTGTTAGTTTTACTTGAGAGAGATTCCCAACAAATGTCTGGATAGTTGAAATCTCCCATGACCACTACGTCATATTTTTTGGAGAATTTGGTCATTTGATACATAAAGAGTTCATCCATATCTTCAGCTTGCCCAGGTGGCCTGTAGTAAATGCCTACAATGGTGTCCTTTCCGTTGTTCTCTCCTTGTATTCTTACCCAAACAGTTTCCACAGAACTCCCAGTCTCTGAAGCTTCAATCTCTGTGCAGATATACGCTTTTCTAACATACAATGCAACACCTCCTCCTCGTTTATCAAGTCTGTTTCTTGCAAATAAGTTGTATCCTTTTAGCCTTTTATTCCAATCATGTGTATCGTCCCACCAAGTTTCAGTGATTCCAATGACATCATATTCCTTTTCCTGCATTAGTAGTTCCAATTCTCCTTGTTTGTTGCCCATGCTTTGTGCATTTGTATAAAAACATTTTAGTTTGTGATTGGTTTCTCTTCCTCCCATATTTTTATTATTTAAATTGTTTTGTCTTTGTTCTTCCTTTCCACTTCCAGTAGCAGAGATCTCAATAGTATTTGTCAGCTGTATAGCTTTTTCTGGCCTTTTGCTTCCCTTCCCACATTGTTCTAGTTTAAAGCTCTTCTGATGAGTGTAGCAAGGCGACTTCCAAATACATGTTTTCCAGTCTTCGTAAGGTGCACCCCATCTCTAGCAAGTAGTCCATCGTATAGGTAATTCATTCCGTGATCCAGAAATCCAAATCCTTGTTGACGGCACCATCGACGTAGCCAGTTGTTCACCTGTAGAAGAGAGGAGTTACATTTCCACAGGATTTTATTTTGGAGATTAGGTCCCAAAGAGATTTCGCACATAACTGGTGAGTGATCGGAGATAGATCTTGGAAGAATTGTTACTTTCTTAAATTTAGGGAGAGAAAACACATCAGTGATAATAAGATCAATTCTAGAAGCGGATTGATGCACGTCGGAAAAGTGTGTATATTGAATAGATGTTGTGTTGATACAGCGAAAAACATCGAAAAGTTCATTTTTACAGATCCAGTTATTGAGAGTGGCAGCAGTATGTCGAGTTGGGGAGGAGGAATCTAACTGACCATCTGGTACTATATTAAAGTCGCCTAACAGAATTAAGACACCTTTTTTAACTAGTTTATCCAAGAAAGAAATTTGTCTTCTATTGGGGGCATAGATATTAACAATGGTACTCAATTGATTGTTCAAGTAGCAGATCAAGATATGATATCTGCCCGAGGAATCACAGTGTTCTTCTATCAATTCAAAGGGAATAAAGTTTTTTATTATTGTGGCAAGATATTGGGAAAATTCTTGTGTGAAAATTTTGGGTGATTAGTTTGTGAAAATTTTGTTTCCTGAAGACACACCACATCTGCGTGGCTGTTACTGATTTCTTTCCAAATGAAGTGTCTTTTGTTTGGGCTGTTTAGGCCCCTCACATTGTATGACAGAAATTTAATACTCATGGTGTAATGGGTGCAAAGTGGTGTATGATAGATTGAATTCTTAGGGTGTTGTTGTGTGAAATGATAATGGTAGTCTGGTTAGTCGGCTTAACAAAATAGATTTTAGGGTGAATGATAATGCAACAAGTAAAATACAAAAACTAGGACTAAATAGGCAACTATTAATTGATAACAATAGTAAGTAACAGTGAAAATGTTAATGAATCACAAATCGCAAGAGTAAACTTTAAATATAAACTATAAATCAAGTCCTCCTGAAGGAACCCAGTCCAGTGGAGGGTTCTACTTCTTAGTGGGGAAAGTTCGTGAATGAGGACCATGAGAGTAACACCAGAGAATGAAGAGATACTGGTATAATAAGATAAATGGGTATAATTTTCTTTTTTTTTTTAAATTTTTAATTAATATTTATGCATAATTAATTATACCCTGTTACGGAAATATAACATAAAAAGAGAATCTTAATACTGAATAACCTTTGAATCACTGAGCGGTGCTCTGGACTTCTACAGCTCACATCCTCAGCGTCCAGGGCATGCCCCCGAAACTACAGAATTGTAATCAAAAGGGGGAATAACATAAGGTTGAAATCTAGGGAGGAGATATTGTATAAAAATAAAAATAAGGTAAAAAAACACAATTCTGATTTCCCTCTATTTATTATTTATTTAGCTTTGCTTATATAGTGCTATCATAGATAGCAGCGCTTTACATATATTATCATCACTGTCCCCATTGGGCCTCACAATCTGAATTCCCAGAGGAAACCCACACAAACTCCTTGTAGATGTTGTCCTTGGTGGGCTTTGAAGCCCGGACCCCAACGCTGCAAAGCAACAGTGCTAACCACTGAGCCACCATGCTTGCCCATCTAACCTTTTCTACATCGTTCAGTCTCCAGTTTACTAAGATAAAAAATATTATTCTAAAATACTTACCAGTAGTTAATCAGAGAGATATTCTTTGACAGGTCATCAGTGTAGGCTGTAGATGCGTTGCTAGGAGGGGGCGCTCGCTTGGTAATATCCTTTCTCCAAGTATGGTAGGAAAGCCCAGTTCTGCATCTGGTTGGCTTACTGCTAAAGGATTTTTTAAATGTCTGCAAATTTGCTGAAAACAAAAAAATATTATTTTTTTCTCCCACTTGATGGGGAACGCAAGATTAATGCCTTCATAAATTGCGATTCACACTACGTGGTGTATTGAATTGTGTGCAAAACCTGCAATTTGCAATATGTGAGCTGCACCACAAGAAAACAAAAAAACCCATAGCTGAGCATTTGTCCAATATTAGTAGCGACAATGCAACTTAATCTAATGCAGTAATAAGGAGGTATTACTCACTTTCAGTTTCATGCTATAGAAAAGGTGTCACATCCCATAAGGGAGGAGGGGAGGATTTGGCAAAAAAAACTGGCCCTACGTGAAGCATTTTGGATATTAAAACTCAATTCTAAATATCCCCATGGCATGAATTATAAAAATGTTTTTTTTATTTTTTATATATATATATATATATATATTAATATATTAATTATGTTTTTTTCCTTCTAGTACACAATTTAGCTGTAAAATTATCATTTATTTCTGTATTCGTTTATTTTATTGGATAGGCCTTCACAACACGTGCTTTAGATAACTTGCTGTTTGTGTCATATTTTTTCTTTCATCATTTTCTGTTTAATATTTATATTATGGTCTCCGATATGTTTTATTTTATGCATGTTGATGTCACTAACTAATTTAGTTATTTTTGTGCTTACCTGTGATAGGCATTCATATGCAGCAGTTTTTCTACAGATCATTCTGTTATCATTAATTCTATTGGTTGTTTCACTTCTTAAATTCAGGATCCTATGATTCCTTTCATATCCTATGATTAAGGACTTTACTATGCCAGAAACGCGTCAGGTTTTTATCATGTAACAATTATTAATAATTCTTCAATAAAGACTCTTTTATCGATTGGATGGACGTGCTATATTCCTTTTCTACCACAATTTTCTCTACAGAATTGTAATATCAACCCAAATTATGGACATATTATAGTAAAAATATTCTCGGCAGCATAGCGATCACATTATTTCACTTGGAGGGTCCTATTAATAAATATGACATAAATTAGAATTCTGGCCTGCAACCATCTTCCCTTGCATATAATTTGCCATCCTCCTCTCATCGGACCAGGAGGAGGGTTGATGGGTCTGGATAGGACCATTTAAAATATCTAATCCAGAGACACAGCAAGGATTGTAGATGTGTCCAAATTTCATCAGTTTCTCCTCTGAAAAGAATCTGTCACTAATCCAATGGGTAAGAGCTTTCGATATTTAATCCTTTTATCACCGTATTTATGCCTTTTAATTTTGAACTGTTTTTCCTTGTGTTGCATGTCTTTTTGTTATTTCATATACCTTCTGTATATTAATTCTAACATTTAAATAAAAAAATCTAAGATTAAAAATAAGCTTCCTCCTTTCTACTCTAAACGTACCCACAACCTCAAAGTGGGAACGTATAGTTGAGCTGTGTCACCCTGTGTATACCATAGTGCTAGAAGTATTCCTGTTTGGTGCTGGAAAGCTGGGTGTGTTACCCAGTATAGGCATCTTGCTGGCCTAACAAAATACAAGTGTTGGTCTGGATGTGTGAACTGGCTGTGGGGTACATTTGCATAGCTCATTGTTAGCCTGAAAAGCCTTAAAACCTAAACCCAAAAACAATGGTGGTATTGTGTTGTTTTTTTTTTTTTTTCATTATTTGGGTATGTGCACACGATGCAGAAATGCTCAGGATTTTTTCCTGAGCGTTTCTGCATCTCTCTGGCAGGAAAAAACGCATGCGGATTGTACATGCGGTTTCCTGCCAGGGACATGCGGAAATGAAGCGGTCTTCACTTTCATTTCCGCATGCGGGTTGACAAGCGCTTCCCAAGCGATTTTAGCATCACTTGGAAAGTGCTTGTCAACTTCACACTATATAAATCCATGCAGCCGGCATGGATTTATATAGTGTGTGATGTCAAAAAATAAAAAATAAATCTATACTTTACCCTCTGATGGCCCCCGGTGTCCTGCTTCATCGGTCCCGGCTGCCGGCAGTGAAGACTGTAGGACCTTCCGACGTCAGCGTCACGTGACCCGTCACATGACTCTGACGTCAGTGAAGGTCCTTCATTCAACCGCGAAGTGCGCGGGAAGCCGGCAGGACGCAGCGCGGGCCGTCAGAAGGTGAGAATATATATATTTTTTATTTTATTCTTTTTTTTTTAATGGTACCTGGGTCTGGATGAGAGTCCTCTCATCCACACCCGGGTACCATCCGCACATTAGACCGCATGAAAAGCGCATCAACATATACAGTGATGCGGATTCCATGCGGTCTAATGCAAGTCAATGGCGGCAAAAGAGCAGCGTTTCCGCAAAATTAATTGACATGCTGCGGATTTTTGACCGCAGCGTTTACGCTGCGGAAAAATCCGCATCATGGGCACAGCACATGCGGATTTCCATTGGGGAACATTGCTGCCCTTCTACCATGCGTTTTTCATGCGTTTCCGCGGCGTTTACGCAACTGCAAAAACGCCGCGGAAACGCATGAAAAACGCATCGTGTGAACTCAGCCTTTCACCGGATTTGCAATTTTTTTCTATTTTTTCAATAAATTATAAAATAAATGGTGTCATTCAAAACTACAACTTGTCCGGCAAAAAAACCCTTTCATGCAGCCTTTTTTTAACATAAAAATAAAACATTTATCGCTCTTGGAAGAATGGAAGGAAAAGAATTAAAGAGCAAAAATGAAAAATTGCCTGGTCCTTAATAGGGTTAAGCTTGACTTACATAAAACTGGGAAACACCCGTAACATTGTGATTTGGTCTTTTCTTCTAGGATTGAGCCTTTGAGGCATATAATATTACAAAGACTGAGGAGACACATACTTTCTAAAGCATGTCATACATATTGATGAGTAAGAAGAACCCTCTCTAATGTACAGCGAAACACGGATCAATCCACCTGACTTTGCAGAAGATGATATATGTATATAAATAAAAAAACAACAGTGAAACATCTATTTAAAAACCAACTGCGTTTTGGATTTCCTGAACTGCTTAATCAGTCAGAGAAGGAGCTGCCGAGGGCTCTTTTCCTACCTCTGTTGCTTTCTCTTTTTCAGAAACCTAAGATGCCTGTCCAAGCCCCAGGGATTCCGGCAATGTGAAAGCATCCATTAAATGCTATCCCAGGCTGAATCTACTGCAGGAAATCAAAGTGTGTATAATAGCTCTTTCGTAATTATTAACTCTTAAGCAGACTCACAGTGCTCGATAGTATTTTCCTCTTGCTTCCTTTAACCTATGGTGGAACGGTGCCGTAACATTCTGGACAGAACACCCTGCATAGCCTTGACTTAGCACCATGTATTACATAAACATATCTTTGTACTGTAGGCATAATAAACCCCAGAGTAAGCTAACCTCAATATAAGATGTATAATATGTTACATTGGGTGATATAATGATATTTTTATACCATATAATATAGATAGATAAATGTTCCTAAGAGAAAAGTAATATAATATACAATGGAATATGGTACACTGATTTGGAAGCATGAAGAATTACAGTGCCCCACAATAGACTTTCTTGAGTGCTGTATCAGATTTTCATGTCTGTATGTCAAATTTAAAGGCTTGTCTTTTGCGAATTTAGATGGTCTTTCTGAACATAGACTGATCCATTGCCCAATATATCTAGATGCGTAAACTTATTTATAAATTTAAAAAAAGCGTGCCGTATATATATATTATACCTGTTAGTATAAATAGGCCTATTCTGAAAACATACAAAAAAAGGACGGTCTAATCATGTCCACCATGCATTTGTTACAGACTTGTTTTCAGACTTCTCATATTACCCTTGCACTTTGTCTAATTACTATACAGGTTCTGTCCTCACAAGGGCTGCCACATCTTTTGGCCTCACCAAGTCACTTAATTGCCCCATACTCATCTGTAATCATGTAGCCCCTATTGTTTTAGGCAATGTAAAAGAGAGGCTGACATTCAGGAAGAATGAAGGAAACTTTGCGGTAAAGGTGCATTTACACTGTGCGAATATCATGAACGCTCGTTTCACGATAATCACAGTCTAAACAGGCTGCCTATCACACAACAAATGAGCAAAATTCTCGTTCATCGGGTGAAATTATCTCTTGGTTTGTCCAAAAGATCATCATTTTCGGCAGCACATTCTCCAGTGTAAACAGGACCTGTGCTACCGAGAATAATGGCAGCCGATGTGCAGTAAACAATCTGTTAGGGTATGTGCCCACGATGCAGATTTTAAGCAGAAATTTCCTGAGCGTTTTTTCCTCTCCCTGGCAGAAAAAACACATGCAGATTTTACATGTGTTTTTTCTGCCAGGGAGAAGCGTTTTTACATGCGTTTTTTCAAGCGCTTTTCCAAGCGATTTTGAGCATCACTTGAAAAAGGGCTTGACAAGTTGGTCACACAATATAAATCCATGCAAAGGGGTCCCGTTCAAGTGCACCCAAGTTATCTGAGAGTTGGCTGGATCACTTCCCCGGAGGACACAGGACGACGTGGGCGGTTATAATCTGGCAGTTGTAACCTGGAGCATCTTAATAACTGTGAGTAAATACTTGAAGACCGCACCCCGCTGTGTCCTTGACTTAATTGCTGCGTCACCGGCCCTGCACTACACTGTCCCTGCCAACAACATCTACCCCATCAAGTCTTATATACTGCCCTGGGGCTTAGCTCTGCCCGTGGAGAGCTGCCCTATCTCTGCTGCGTCACCATCAGCCCCAGTGGATCTGCACCACAGCGGCAGCCCCCTATAGCCGCATACCACAGGTGGCGTCATGAACTTTATCCCCAAAAACTTTATTCCCCAATTTACTTTTCTTTATTTGACCGCCCTGGGCCACGGACAGGGTCACTGCCACCTTGACTACCCCGAAAAGGACCGGCCCGGCTACCAAGTACCCCACGGCCCCAGGGGGCGCGTCACACACACAACTCACTAGCTGTAGGCTTCAATGCAAGTCTCATGCAATTATGACTTGCATGTGACTTATCTGCGACTTGGCCATTTTTTTTTTACAGTAAAATCACATTTCTAAAATATTGGTGCATCAGCAAGTCGGAGACAAGTTGCGCAGATGTTTTTGATCATGAGACTTGTCTGAGAATTGCTGTCACATGACACTTGTCATGTAGCTCCAGCCTTAGACCTTGCTCACACGAGCGTTTAACACGGCCAAGAGCTATCTGATGTTTTATCGGATATCACTTGGCCCAGTGTTACACTATGGAGCAGTGCACATCTTAGATTTTTTCTCTCATGCCAATTCGGCATGAGAAAACAATCGCAGCATGCTGAGAGTGGCTCTGCAAATCAGATCACGCACATCCATAGAAGTCTATGGGTGTGTGTAAAACATCAGACTACACTCGGATGACAGGAGTACAAAATTCACCACACGCTCTTATTCCAGATTTGCAGGGTTTTATTTCAAGTGGAAATATGCAAACATGCAAATAGAAAGCAATGGTGAGCGACAGAATTTAGACGTTTCGACCCTTCTCGGGTCTTTGTCACAACTGTAGCTAGAAGAGAGGGTAAAAAGCAGCATGAGAGTCTAATAATTTGAATAAAGTGCATAGAAAACTCCATATACAGTATGAAACATATACACAATATCTACACATCCCTGGATGGGAAAAGACATAGCATATCACAGGTGCCAACCTTATTTGGAATAGTGCAGACCTATGGTGAGGTAGTGGTCTGTATAGTTAGTTCCATTATATTGGATGCTAGGAGAAGGGAATCAAATAGTTAGTAACACATAGGGACACTGTTGTCAGACAAAAATAGTGTATGTCATGAAGTTTGGGTGTAATAGACGCTGGAAATCATGAGGAATTACAGGAAGGGAAGAGTAGATGTGAATATAAGGATGTGTGGAGGCAGGAGGATACTCCATCAGGACCAAAGGGAGTGGTTTGAATAGAAAGGAGGCAGTGGACATAATGTGACAAGTTACCTGGTAGATAAGAGCAACATAGGCGCTCCTGCACCAAAACCATGTTGCACCTGGGTGGGTAGTGTAGTGTGGGGTTAAGTTTAAATAGCTGGCATAGTTCGCTGGACAGGAAGTGCGTTATATGGGAATGCCCCCTGGAAGCAACAAAATTGTTTGGTACAAGTTTAGTGTTTATAGTGATACTCACTTTTTCAAACTTCTTTTGCCACATAACCAAAGTACCGTGACTAGTCAAAAGGGTTTGCACTACAGGCACTACCAGTCCTGATCATCTGCCGATAGCATGCCCACTGAGGCATAACTGTGATCCCTGATCCGGCCTCACTCTTTCCTCCCAGAACTTTACATCTGATGGCTGCTTGTGATCGCTGTGAATTTGGTCATGCACAGTGTGACCTCAAGACTCTGGCATATAAGTAAAGGTCCACTGTGCATGCCCGAAGTCGCTGTGTTTACAAGTAGCCACTAGATGCAAAGTTCTGGTTAGAAAGAGTGAGGTCGGATCAGGGATCTCATTCATGCCTCAGTGAGCATGCTATTGGCAGACAGTGCAGGACTGGTCCATCCAGAGTGTACACATTTTTGATTAGTCAAGTTCCTTTGGATATGCAGCCAAATAATTTTTAAAGGGTGAGTATTACTATATACTGTAAGCTTTACCCACACAATAGGGTTGCTTCTAATCAGTTTTAAAAGACTGATGATAATTAGTCTACCGATGCTGATCCAGCTGTCAGTTTCCCTTCAAAGAAAACCTTTCACCAGTTTGAGCATGTCTAACTAGCCGCATAATTGAATAGTGGTTGCAGACCTGAGTAAAATATAGTTTTTGTTTTTTAGTGGTTTAGGTCATAATCTATGTTAAGTGCAACTGGGCGTTACTATTAATTTGTCTCTGGGGGTGTGTACTTATTTCTCTGCATGAGGTGTATCAATCATAAGCAGGCAGCATCATGCTAGGAAGAAAAAGAACACGCCCTCTTCTCCGCATTGATTTCTGCAGCTAAATTAGAGCTGAGTTATATATCATTATAAACACTTCCGGACCTCACCTCACAACAGTCAGTGTCAGGGAAGGAAGAGAGATGACAGCATCGTGAGGTGACATCTGGAAGTTTTTGTAATGGTACATAACTCTGAAGCTACTGTATAGAGATACAGCTCAGCTGAGTTATGTATAATTACAAACACTACCAGATCTCAAGTCATGTTATGTATCTCTACACTGTTGCTGCAGAGATCAGTGAGGAGAGGAGGGCGTTTGCCTTCCTGCCCTGCATGTCGCTGCCTGCTTATGATTAGTGAACCTCATGCAGAGGAAAAAGTACACACCCTCAGAGACAAATCACCGGTTAAAGCCCAGTTGAATTATAACATAAATTATAACCTAAATTACAAGCTAATATCCAGGGGTGGATTAAGGATAGCCAGGGCCCCGGGCAGTTGAGACTGCGTGGGCCGCCCCACCGCCCCATGTGACGGGTCAGGGTTCACCATATAACTAAAACATTATTTCTGAAAAAAATAGCTGCTGAGTGAAACTATAGCATAAAAAACATCCATTAATCTAAAATTTACCTTCAGTTAAAAAAATACTTTAAGCCACAATATTGAACAGACCAACTTTAATATGTAAACAAGTCTTTACGAGTGGTGACAGTTTCCACACGTATCGGAGACACTGACACACAGACCCATTCAAATCTATGGGTCTGTGCACATCTCAGTGTGTTTCCATGGACCGTGTGTCCGTGTGCTCCACACAGAGACATGTCCATTTTTTTGCAGATACACAGTCCACAAAATTGTCGCACACTGAACACACATGGATGACATCCGTGTGTCATCAGTGTGACATGTACCGGCGCCTGGGAATCAGCGGTACAGTTAGCGCTGTCCCCAAGCGCTGGGTGCTGAACACTGCCCTCATCATGGATCCCTGCCGGCGCTGCAATCAGCATGAGCAGGGACAATAGCGAGAGTAGTAGTCTGCTCCCGTAGGGTCCACCTGCAAAATAAGAGTAAAATAATAAAATCCCTGTATTCACCTCCCCCACTGTAATCCATGCGACTGCTGCTGCCAAGGAGACGGAGAGAATGAGCCGCTCTGTAGCTGCGCTCTGTGAGTGACAGGACACTGCTCCTGAGCGCAGCTCATTTTCCCTGGCTCCTCTGTCAGCAGTCAGAGGATTACAGCGGAGGACATCTCCGGACAGGTGAGTATATGGATTTTTTTATTTTAATCTTATTTATACAGAAGGACACAGAAGGAGCAGACTACTACTACCCTCGTCATTGTCCCTTACTCTCGCTGATCACAGCGCTGGCAGGGAACCGTGATGAGGGCAGCATTCGGCACCTGCGGTTGGGAACAGCACTAACTGATTACTAGGCGCCGGTCCTCATACGGCAAATGGTTGCCACACGGGGCACGGATATCTCCAGTACCAGTTTTTCCAGTACCGGAAATAGCCGAACGTGTGAAACCGGCCTAATGCTATGTAATCTCACCCGTGGTGCGGGTTTACAAAACGCAGCATGGCTGCATGTGAATTTCTGTAGCAAAGACCAGTGTCTTCAGTGTATGACCAATAGCATGTCATTAGATGCGGTAAATCTGCATGTAGCTAAACACAAGTGCAGTAATTACAATGCAGTGTTTTGGATGCAGCAAAAATACGCTGCATCCAAAACGCTACCATTCCTGATCGTGGGCATATACAAACAGAATTTGCAATGACGCGCTGTATCTAAGGGCAAGGAGCCTTATATTGTGTAAAAAATGTGGGGGATGGGAGTAGACTGAAACTACATGGGACACTATGTGCCCCTCCACCTTGGAAATTTTGCTTGCATTGCATCATATATTTATACAAATAATGAAATACATGATGCAAGCAAAATTTCTAAGATGATGGGGGAGGGAGTACACAGTGTGCAGGGGCATTTGTCTTTATGTAGTTTCAGTCCACTCCTCTCCCAACATTATGTACAAATTTTAAAATTGACAATGGTCCCCTGCCCTTTCATACAAAGTGCTGCTGGCTGCACACACGATGATTTAAGCTACTGTTTGTCTGTGGCAAGTGGCAGGAACACTAGAAGGCAGCCAGCAAGCACTTTGTATAAAACGGCAGGGGACCATTATTGATTGATATACAGAAAAAACATACTTTTTTTACAGAATACACACTTTGAGACTGGAGCAGCAGGGCTCAGCAAGAGACGAGACCAGGCAGCAGGCAAACTCTGGGTCACGGTGCGTGGTGTGGAAGCAGGTGGCTCCTCTTCAGCAGAGCAGAATGACACTGGCTTGTGTGAGCCATTTCATCTTTTAAATAGACCCGCGCCTGCGCTGTGTATGCTGGGCACTCCCTGACGTCATGTGGCAGGGCGGTCCCAGCATCATTTAAACTGCCCGCGCTGGTGGATATGCAGCAGGCCAGATGGGAGCGGCTGCGTGATGCAGCATGTCTGTAAGTGGCTGCTTTGAAATTTGGGTCCTGCCCTGCCTGACGTCATGTCACATGACGTCAGGCAAGGCAGGATCCAAATTTCAAAGCAGCCACTCACAGACACGCTAGCTGCATCACGCAGCCACTCCCATCCGGCCGCCACAGCTGTATATTCACTAGTGTGGGCAGTTTAAATGATGCTCGGACCGCCCTGCCACATGACGTCAGGCAGGGTGGTCCCAACATCATTTAAACTGCCAGCGCCAGCGAATATACAGCTGCGGCAGCTGGATGGGAGCGGCTGCGTGATGCAGCCAGCGTGTCTGTGAGTGGCTGCTTTGAAATTTAGGTCCTGCCCTGCCTGACATCATGTGACACTGGCAGGGCGGGCACAGCATGATTCAAGCCGCCTGTGCTTGTGGGCCTGCAGCGGTGATGATCTAAACCTTCGGCCTGCACAGCGGTGACAAAAAAAAGATTGCACATTATAATGGAAGCAATTCATGGGCTACCCTGGAGCATCGGGCCCCGGGCGGTAGCCCAGATTGCCCTCATTATAATCAGGCTATGCTAATATCTCTACAACAGAGAGGAGAAATTACAAAATAAAAACTACATTTTACTCAGCTTTGCAGCCAATATTCTATAATGTGGCTGGTAAAACATACTCAAACTGGTGAAAAGTCTTATTCAATAAAGGTGTCCATATACATGAGGTAACTATTGGTCAGTGATCTCTCTCGACTTCCCCATATACATGAATGATTGGCTGAGCAGTTAAGTTTTTGTAAAAGCAAGAGATGAGAAAGCCGCTGCTGGCATATCTACCAGTGATTTATTTACCCTCACAACAAAAGGATAGAGAGATTAAAGTTAAACTGCTTAAAGGGGTTGTCCGGTACTTTTTTTAAGTTGCCCAATGTATTCAGCATGTGAGCATAAGTATCTCTGTAAATACCTTGTGTTGCAGATAATGCCTGTGAGCGGCGCTATCACTGGCCACTCACAGGTATCACGTAACCCCCGGCAGCAGCCGCCGCTGACGTCACAACAAGTCCAGGCTGCAGCCGAGGGTCCCTCTTCCGCATTCCATCGGGTGGCTGCTGGGTTGTGGGCAGGGTTATTCCCCGCGTCACACCCGGCATCCACCACTCGCTCTCCCTTTCCCCATTCATTGGGAAAGCGCGCGGTGGATGCTGGGTGTGACGCAGGGAATAACCCGCCCACAACCCAACAGCCACCAAGGGGACCCCAGCGCTGAGTCAAGTCTCACTTGTTGACGTCAGCGTGGGATCACCTGACGCCTGTGAGCGGCCACCGATAGCAGCACAAGGTATTTACAAATATACTTATGCCCATATGCTGAATACATTGGGCAATTTAAAAAAAGTACCGGACAACTTCTTTAATTCTTTTGTACTCTAACATAATTTCTTAGTGGTCTGGAGATGATTTGACCCTGAAGAGAAATCGTGTAAGTCCAAGGAGAGTATTGATGCTTCACTTCTTCTGCTGATATTTCTTGTAGGCTTGAAGAAGAGGGGGCTTAAAGGTTCACTCTCCCTCCTCCTGGCAGGGACACCGACATACTCACCGTCCCCGGCTGCTCAGCAGTGTCCTTGTTCCCTGCTGTGGTTCTCCTGGGTCTGTGCATGCCGCGCAGGTCTCCTGGTGGCGCGCCTAGTGCGCACGCATGCTCCCTGGTTCTTAAAGGGGCAGAGCACGCACTTTGGAAATACCTCCAGCCAATAGCTGGGAGGCATCAAGTATATAAGGCATGTTCCCCAGTAGGGAGGTGCCTGAGCAACGTTCTCCAGTTAGTAGTGTTGTGCAACTAGTGAGTTGTCAGTTTCCTGTATCCTGTGTCATATGTGTCTGAACATTTTCCTATATAATGTGTTGCGCAGTCCAGGAGCCTGAAGGCACACTCATGGCACCTGAACCTTGACACCGCTACAGCGGTAACTGAACCCTGAAGCCGCACCTGTGGTACCTGAACCCTGACACCTGCGGTACTTGAGCCTGATACTGCTCCTGCGGTACCTGAAACCTGACATCGCACCGGTGGTACGTGAGCCTGAAGCCGCACCTGCGGTACCTGAACCTGACACCGCTCTGGTGGTACCTGAGCCTGAAGCCGCATCAGCGGTACCTGAACCCTGAAGCCGCTTCGGCGGTATCCGAATGTGTAACCGTTCCAGCGGTACTTGAACTAGCACCAGCATCTGTCCTGGTTAGTCTTCCAGTGTATGTACTGTTGGAGCCTGTTCCAGTATTTGAATCCTGTCCTGCCAGTGATACCAAGTCTATATCTGTTCAGTCCAGTGACCCAGAATCCATGCTGTCTGAACAATGCCCGAATCCTGTCCTGCCAGTGAATCAGAGTCTGTGTCTGTTCTGCCCAATGACCTAGAACCCGGACTGTCAGAACAGTGTCCGAATCTTGCCCTGCCAGTGACTCCAAGCCTGTGTCCATATCTGCGATCCTGACCCCTGGGGTCAGCAGCTGCAGAACCAGGGACTGCCTAAGAGTGGTACCTGGTGGCTACCTGCAGCCAAAGTCAAATTGCACCATCAGGAGCGCTGGTAAACACCAGGTAGCCGCTTAGCTACGCCCCTCCTAAGTAAGCCCGGATTGTGGCACAGTGGGTCCACGATCCACGTGTGTGACACCTAACCTATGATTGTGTTTGTGAAGCAACACTGCTTTACCATGCTCCATTGCTAACAATTTAGGCTATGTTCCCACGATGCAGAAATGCTGCATATTTTTTACGCTTCTCCCTGGCAGGAAAAACGCATGCGTTTTTACATGGGTTTTTCCCGCCAGGTAGAAGCGTTTGTCAAGCGTCTTTGCATGCATTTCTGCATGCGGGTTATCAAGCGCTTTTCCAAGCGATTTTAGCATCACTTGGAAAAGTGCTTGACAAATTGTTCACACTATATAAATCCATGCAACTGGCATGGATTTATAGTAGTGTGACCAAGTTAGATAAAAAAAAAGAATAAGAATGGTAAAAAAATAAAAAAATAAAGTTTATACTCACCTTCCGTTGTCCTTCCGGTGTTTTGTCTGCTCCCTCCGGTGTCTTGCACTGCTCACGCTGTTGTGAAGGACCTGCAGTGACGTCATTGAGCCATGTGATGGGTCACATGACTCAGTGACATCATGGCAGGTCCTTCACAACAGCACGAGCAGTGCAAGACACCGGACGGAGCAGACAAAACACCGGGAGGACATCGGAAGGTGAGTATAAACTTTATTTTTTATTTTAAATTCTTTTTTTTACAGTTTCTATGGTACCCAGGTCTGGATGAGAGTCTCCTCTCCTCCAGACTTGGGCACCATTCGCACATAGAAACGCATAATATCCGTGTGTACAAATGTACTGACACGGATATTATGCGTTTCAATGCAAGTCAATGGCGGCGATTACGCTGCATGTCCGCAAAATTAATGGACATGCTGCGGATTTTTGAGCGCAGCATAAATGCTGCGGAAAAATCCGCAACATGGGCATTGACATTGACATTGCGGCTTGTCATTGGGGACCATGGGGGCGGATTACCAAGCATTTCCCAAGCATTTATGCACACAGCCTTATAGTTCCATGAACAAAACCCCCTCATGAATTAATACATCAGTAAAGAAAAAAAATGAATGTGTTAAAAGAAAATAAATGAATAAATAAATATAATCAATACTATTTTTGTAAATGTTCAAAGGCAGGTGCCCACTATTTGCCTTGTTTTTAGTCATGAATTTTAGCTATAAGTCTGTGACAAGTATAAGTTCTGACTCAGAGATCAGAGACTGATGCTCTTCATGACTGATTATTGTGTGGGCTTGCAGATATCTATTTTTGTTAATACAACAGCTAAAGCAAAATGATGCAAAGGATTGTCACTTTACATGATGTATCAGACAAATTTCCTTCTTGGCATTTCTACTGCCAATTTGATAAATTGCTTAAAAAAGGGATACAAAATCACTTCATTATTCTTTGTTAATGCTGTGGTTGGTATTTTTATGACCACAACAGTTACTTTTGCTAGTGCAGGAAATAAAGTATACATAAACCAATAAGTAGCTTTAAAATTAAAGTATCAATAAATAAACACTCGAATTGGATATAGAGTGAGATGAAAAGGTATTCCTTTCTTCAAGATGTCTCCTATTACTATTAGATAAAAGGAATCCAAGTAATTACTGCATTGGTTTAAGGACCAAAGATATTCCAGTACTACCAATATACTATATTTGAAAATGTAAATATCCCTTTGGTTATATTCACACTGTGCAGCTGCTGTATTTGGAAGTGCAGCGTCAAGCACCTTCAGTGTTACTGCAAACTCACATGCTCATTCACGTGGGAGTGACTGTTGACTGCACGTGTCAGTTGCACTGTGGGATCTCATCATTAGAAACACCGGCTTCATGTGCTCAAGTTTCACGGTTCATGTACAAACTGAGATTTTCGGACAGGCCGTTGGTCTCCGGAACCTAACTCAACATCCTCCTGTTGAGTTCAGGTCAGGAGACCTATAGCCAGTACAGATACTGCACTTTGAATATAAACTGTGATGCTTGCATGTGTAAAACAGGCCTTACTCACTTGGTTAGTGGATCAGACTTAAAATAGCACCATTAGGGAAAAGTCAGACAGCCATATAACTCGCATAAGGATCACAACACAATGCTCAGACTGTTCGTCGGCACTCCCGGCCTTTTTTTGCGGCCTAAAAGGCCATTGAGCACATCATGTTTCTCCTAATGAACCGGGGGGCAGAGCAGAGTGGGAATTACCTATAAAAGGGAAAGTGTGCTGAAAAAAGGAAAGATTCCAGAGGGAGTAAAATAAAACACAAAATACAAAATAAAGTAAAAAGTATAAAGTATGTACAGCAGGTGCTAGGTGC
Organism: Phyllobates terribilis; assembly: GCF_046119375.1. Lineage (NCBI taxonomy): Eukaryota > Metazoa > Chordata > Amphibia > Anura > Dendrobatidae > Phyllobates > Phyllobates terribilis. Next base: position 201,596,833 of record NW_027362762.1, on the reverse strand, counting down.
AGAGCAAAGAACAGAAATTGCAAAAAGATAAACCCTAGCTGAAAATATACTGACTAGTTTTAAACTACAGCAGAATGGCTGAACATCCAAATGATAATAGAACCAGCAGGAAATGCCAGCAGAAGGACAGAATATAAAGCTGCACCCAAAAAGTGATAGGGCAGACAAATGAAAACACCTGTGTTATACTAAGCAGACTGCAGCCAGAATAGCAGAACTTAAGTACCAAGAAAAAGGTGTGTCCGCTGTGGCTCAGCTGACAGGGAAGCCAACCACAAAAGACAGACTCAAGGGTTCGAACCCAGGAGCATGACAGCACCCCCCCATCTATGAGGGGCCATTTGACCCACAGAGATCTCCAACCACTGATGCTGCTGAGAGAACTCCATCACTAGGTGACATGCATGCAAATCTTCCGGACTGAAACCCTTGCATTTCTTGATGTTGCCATCAACGACTGAGACGTCCAGAACCCACCACTTGTTCCACCATATTCTCCTTGTCTTCCTCCAAGTCAACCTCATTACGCAAAAGAAACCCTGTTGGGGTCTAGGGAGAGGCTTTAGACCTGGTACAAATTTTGCACTTATGGACATACTCATCAACATGCTTTCGAGCATTCTGCTACCAAAAGGGCCTGAAACGGGTCTCCAGGTAGCAGAGGAACCAGGATGTCTTGCCAACACAGAGTCATGCATTTCATTAAGAGGATCAGTGTGAAGTGAGGATGGAATAAAAAGCTTGCCGGGTGGCAAGCCCTCTGGTACACCAACCTGAGCTTCCATAATGCGATGTCTGAGATCAATCCCCAGAGCACCCACCACTACCCTTTCAATAAGAATTTTGACTGGATTTTCGTCCTTCACCTCTGGAACAAAACTATGTGATAAAGCATCAGCCTTAACATTCTTAGTTCATACCTGGACTTCGGCACCAATCAGTCAAAATACCACATGTTGTATATTTCTCCACTATGAGCCTGTTAAATATTAATTACAGATATTCATTTTTTTCTTAATTATTGTTAAATATTAATTATGGATATTCATTTTATTCTTAATTCTGAGTTCTATACAAGATTGCATCAGCCTCGTGCTAAGGGTGTCTAGATGACATGCGCTATTTGTGTGTGTATTTTTAGTTCACTACCATATACAAAATAACAGGTGCTATAAAAGCCCATGCTAGAGAAAGGGGGGTTGCTTGCCATTCAACAGGACACAGAAGGAGGATCTGCACGCTGAGGAAGCGGCTGATGTAGGCCAACGGACACATGGTGTCATCCTGACACATGTACTGGACAAAGACGTGATTTACCAGCCAGGATCCAAGGAAAGATGGGTGAATCTCAACAATTAAGCTAATTATGGACAAATGGACAATTACTTTATAACTAATTATTGTATGTACCTGCTGCAATCTGATTCTTTTTAATGGACAATCCAAGAATAAATCGATACATTTTTTTATAAGAATATCGTGATATTGATACTTTAAGAAGTCCTCAGTAGAGAAAATAATACAGAAAGGAGTATGTATTTAACATTGGCGAGCCTTAGCCAGTCCTGATTTTTCGTGTTTTTAAGTGAATTTCCTTCTTGAACAAAGGGGGGAGAGAAGAGAAGAGACGAGCTGAACAGCTGTTGTTCACGTGTCAGGAAATCCACTAACTTGTCACAAGAATCAGAAAGAACCTACAGACTGAGGACTACAGACAGACTGACCGGAAGCAGAGGTACTACAAGGATCAGATCAGACGAACTGAGAATAAGATGTGCTGATCATCAGAAGCTAAGAAATCTGAAGGTAAGCAAAATATGGATATAATTTCTTCTTTTGCTAAACAAAGTAATATTCATTTCAAAGTTAATGAAGGAAATGACTTAGATGTTTTGTGGCTCAGTTTATATAGAGAATGTGAATTGCAGAATTTACAGTTAACTTCTAAATTGGTAAATAGAGATAAACACAAATTGCGGAATATTCTACATTTGATACAAGTATTTCATAATTTTGTGTCAAAGAGGTCTAAGCAGAACAATAGTGTAGAAATAGTGTCAAATGGTGATACTGATTTTGACTGTAATCTGGAAATTGCGCAAGATTTGAGACACGTATCTGTAACTGAAGGTGACCTTGGGTCTGACCAAGAGACGGACATACAAAAAACTGACATGGGAGGAGACATGAGTGACATACGAGAAACCGACATATTAGGTGATGTGGGAGGAGACGTGAGTGACGTAGGAGGAGCTGACGTACAAGGGCCACTAAAAATAGCAGAGAATTCACAAACTACCAAGGCCCAACTCCAACTTAAAATGAGGAAAAATTTGCTAAAATTATACAAAATCATGCCAAAATATAATGTCAAAATCCATGTCTGTAGAAATTCAGAGACATTTGAGAGCTTTTCTGATAAGTTTGATTTATCAAATGAGGAGAGGAATCAATTATTTAAAATGTGGATTCCTGTGTCATTTTCCAGACGTTTAAATTTAATGCCCTGTGAAAATGACTCTCCTAATGAATGGAAAAATGATTCGGACAGATTAATATATTTGATTTATTGTGTCACAAAGGATTTTCCCAACATAGAAGATCTGCAGAAATTAAGGTTTGGTATGAAAGAATGTACATATACATTCATGTCCATATTTGAACGGTTGTACAAAGCTCTCATCAAAAATGGAAAATTACAACAAATGATAAGCACTTTTGTACAAAAATTCAAATTCTTAAATCCAGTATCTCAAGTTATTGCGTCACAAAAAACATCTCTATTTAAATGTGCGCAGTTGCTGGATTCTGTTAGAAAACATGAGAATCGTGAAAAGAAAATAAATCAAGCTAAATTTGTAAAACTAGAAAAGGTGAAATCTTACCAAAAGCCAATATTAAACTCTCCTAGACTGAGTCATCCCCATAATGAAATCTATGAAATACGCAGAAGATTTCATATATGTTATAAGCCATATCAGATGATTCAAAAGTCAATTTCTCCACAGAAAGAGTTAAAAATTCAAAGCTGTGGCTTCTCCCTAGAAAGGAAAATGGCCGAAATTGACGGACAAAGACAGGTGAGACGACCAGCTGAGAGTGATGTCATGGAATGTGGACAGAAGAACAGGCAGTTCTCTGAGGTTTTGAAGGATAGAAAAATTAATTTTCTAAATAGAACCTTTATGGAGATTTTCGACAGAGACAGAAGATTTGGTTTAGGGAGTGGCTAAGGAAAAACTGTAATTATAATGTTGCATAAAACTGTTACAATGTATCATTATTTATTTATAATCTTATACAGTAAAATTGTAGTTACATAGTTTCTAATAGTTCATATATATATATATATATACACTTGTCTAAGTAGAGATTGTGTATAATTGTATTTATATATATATATTTATAGTAATAATTAAAAAATATGAATTAATAAATTAGAACTTCATATATAAATTAAAGTAGCAATATTTTGAATTACATTAGAACCAACCAATATATGTATAATATATTTAAATAATTCTGTTTCTGTATGAATTTGATATTTAATTGTATTTTTTATATTTCCTTAGAGTTTTCATTCCAAAGCAGGATTTGATCAAACAACTCTAAAATGGATTTATTTCTTTATTCACACAGGAAGTTGGAAAAAATTGCATGATTTTATGTGTAGAACATTTTAAAATAATAACAATATAACTAGTTGAATTATTATATGTAACACTTATTAATATTTTCTGTGCATGAAGTGTTTATTTTATAACTTAAGTAACTTTACAGCATGACGTGTGACAGCTGCAGCTTTTGAACTTTGAGCAAATAGTATAGAATCCCATTCATTCTATTTTCAGCTGACGTAACTTAAAACCTGGTAGCCAGTGGGAAAAAAAAAAAAAAAGTCTAAGACATTTCTATTTTTGCAAGACAAGAGTTTTTTTCCAAGCGTCCTAAATTTCAGTGAATTACTCTCATATTATATTATATGTACTTGGGGAATATTCAAAGAAATATTAAGATATTAAATTTAATTGATATGACAATGCGCATTGATAAATAGGATACAACAATTTTGGGTTAAATATATATATATATATATATATATATATATATATATATATATATATATCTATAACTTCATATGTGGAATGTTTGAGTTGAATGAATCTGTGACAGTCAGAGTGAAAGATGAATTAATGTGAGCAATTGCTAAGTAACAGAATGTGATGCCTCATGTGTGCAAGAAAAAAAGAAACCGTTTCTTTATGTGAAGGCACAAAAATATATTTAATTCTGAGAAAATTATGATACATAATTAAGTATTATCTACATATATATATATATTTCTATATTTATTTAGTAATTATTATTTATCGATTTAAATAGTGGATAAGAGCAACCACACATCAATATGGTTTACAAAGCAAATTTACATTTAGAATAATTTTTCCACATTATAATTTTATAGTATGCAAGGATATTATTATTTTTAATGGTTACCTAAATAGGTACACACCTCTTCAGACAAATCTATGCTACACATTGATATGAAATTTCTGTAGAATATTTATAGAAGAATAATTATTTTAATTTGGTTCTGATATACATAAATTATTTTATAAAATAATATTTTTTGATATTAAGGGGGAAAATGTGTTTTTGATCCTGATTACATAATCACTTTTGATCAATACTTATTTTTCACACATTTTAACGAAGAAGGAATATTAATAAGGTACAATGGTATAATTAAGAAGGGTATTACATGCAAAGTTGCATAATTTAATAATTTTTGGTAATACAAGGTTATGACAAATATGAAATCATCAAGATAATGGAAATTTAAGAGTATTTTTTTATGAAGAATATATTTACTCTGTGTTTGTCATCAACATATAAAGGCCTTATTTTTGTTTTTATTCTTATTTTTACTCTTCATTTTATTTTTCATTTTTACATTTTATTTTCTTCTTATTTTTTCATTTTTCATTTTTAATTCTCATTTTTTGATTTTATTTCAGTTCAATATCTCAATTGAGAAAACACATTAATATTTAATAAAGTAATGTCTAGTACAAGAATATTGCTTCATTAAATATAATTATATGAATTAATATAAGAAAAATGTTTCAATTTTCTGAGTAAACGCAACAATTCATTCATTCATTCATTCATTCAGTCATTCATATACTTATTCATTTTGGTCCATGAGTATACATTCTTTGGTATTATTGGTTTAATAAAGATATAAACACTTGTTGTTTCAAAACACACTGACACCTATGGGTTGGATAAAAGGTAATTACACCTATGACATAGAATATTTTTATCACATGAAGAACTTGATTAATAATGAATTATTATCTATTTTTGTTTTATTATTCCAAACATCATTTATTTTAATATTTTGATAATAATTAGATGGATATTATTGATTGCTATGGTATGCTGTGATATTATAGGTTAGGAAAAATTGCCAGATTTGGTATCAAATTAGGGAATGAAGACTTCAATCAAGACATCACAATTATGAATTCTATCTTAATAAAGACTTTTTATAAATGAAAGAGATTCTCAAAAGTTACAAGAAGAAGCAACCGATATCCGGAAGTCGCAGAAGGTAACAGGTGTGAATGCTGAGTGTTATAATAGACTGTGTCAAATACATACAATACAATTCACACCACTGATAACCAGGACGGCAGAGGACGATGATCCTATATGAACTGTGTTGTGCCCAAGTTTCATCACGTTCCAGTGGTTTCTTATCACCTGCAACGCTTCAATGAAAGCTGGTGAACAGGTAATTGTCGGAAAGCTGCCAGCCTGACATATGTGTCCTGTACATTAAGGACTGAGTATTGGTTATGGTGTTATATAAAGCAGGGAAGCTAACCCTTGCTTTGCTGACCAAAGACATCACATCTGTTTCAAAAGTGACATGAGACCAGTGCGGATGACACGGAGGATTCCAGAATTATCCAAAGACAACGTAAGTCCAGGTGACACTGCACAGATATTAAAGCTACATTTCATCCATGGACTTTGTTTTCTTATCAATTGACACACATGATCTTTCTAATAAAGAGTTCAATTTATGGACTGAACAATAACCAATACAATTATGGACTGTAGAATATCTACACGCTATAATTTATTTCAAAGGAGTTTTCATCTAAAGACTGTGTTATAAAAGAACCAAGAAGAAGACGAGACGACGACCCGATGACATCAGATGATGACGATTGGACCCGTGATTACTTCAATTTAGATTTAGGGAAGTATAATTATACATGTTAAATGAATATTAGTCACGGCTTACCATAACATGAATTCACATCATTATATAACAATAATCCAATATTATTATTATTATTATGGAAATTAAATGATATTGCCAAGGAAGAAGAAGAAAAAAATGATCCTGTTATCCTAATGATGAACCTATCTATTTTGAGGATTTCAGTGAATGTCTTTCATCCTCAAAAAAGGGGGAATTGTTAAATATTAATTAGAGATATTCATTTTATTCTTAATTATTGTTAAATATTAATTATGGATATTCATTTTATTCTTAATTCTGAGTTATATACAAGATTGCATCAGCCTCGTGCTAAGGGTGTCTAGATGACATGCGCTATTTGTGTGTGTATTTTTGGTTCACTACCATATACAAAATAACAGGTGCTATAAAAGCCCATGCTAGAGAAAGGGGGGTTGCTTGCCATTCCACAGGACACAGAAGGAGGATCTGCACGCTGAGGAAGCAGCTGATGTAGGCCAATGGACACATGGTGTCATCCTGACACACGTACTGGACAAAGACGTGATTTACCAGCCAGGATCCAAGGAAAGATGGGTGAATCTCAACAATTAAGCTAATTATGGACAAGTGGACAATTACTTTATAACTAATTATTGTATGTACCTGCTGCAATCTGATTCTTTTAATGGACATTCCAAGAATAAATGGATACATTTTTTTATAAGAATATCGTGATATTGATACTTTGTGAAGTCCTCAGTAGAGAAAATAATACAGAAAGGAGAATTTATTTAACAGAGCCTCTTTCAGCAATCAGGTTGGTAGTGGTGCTATTGCTCAACAAGCATGAAAATGAAAACAAGGTACAAAAAATAAAGAGGAGCACTCACCATTCCTTATATACAAAAATTAAAACGTCCTTTATTCCGTCAGTCTTTTTGACATCTATGCAGCAGGCAGAGGGATAAGAGGAGTGCTCATGAACTATGGCCGTTTCACGCTCTTCCAGCGCTTCTACGGGTCCAGGTGGCATCAACATACAGTAAATTTTTGTGATCAGTAAAGACCGTTACTCTATACCTAGCCCCCTCCAACCAATGCCTCCATTACTCGAAAGCTCTCTTAACAGCCAAGAGTTCCCGATCGTCTATATCATAGTTGGACTCCGCTTGTGAGAATTTCCAAAAAAAAACAAAACATAAGTATGAAAATAGCCGTCCTTCTGTGAAAGAATAGTACCCATCTCCACAGAATAATCATCTACCTCAATCACAAAAGGCAAATCAACATTGGGTTGACTGAGGAAAGGAGCATTAGAAAAGGCTGTCTTGAGAGCAGCAAAAGCATCAACAGCTTCAGTAGACCAAGAGGAAAAGTCAGTACCCTCCTTGATCATATCAGTAATAGGTTTGGCTATGACTGAAAAGTTCTTAATGAACTTACGATAATAATTATAATTAGCAAAACTTAAGAACCTCTATAAAGCTTTAAAATTAGTAGGTTGTACCCACTAGATGACCTTTACCTTAACGGGATCCATCTGAGCATAATCATAAGACCTATGCGGTGGAAGAACTTCGCATTCAGTCTCACAAAAATATCCTAAAAATCATGATTAAATCTGGAAGAGGAGTTCTCATAGATGACAGGGATTTAGATAAACAACTGGAAAAACTAAATTTTCCCTAAGACTTAACCTCGCAAGTCTCCCAATTGATGGTAGGATTGTGTTTCAGCAACCAGGGCATACCCAACACAACTTTAGCTGGCAGGGAAGGAAGAACTATGAATGAAATAGATTCTGTGTCTAACACACTCACTCTTATGCACACATTCTCAACCTTAGAAGTAACATGACTTTGGTCAAGGGGAGAATTATCAATTGCGGATGCTTGAATAGGATGACCAAGAGTTGAGACTGTGTACCCACTCTCAATAGCAAAATCACTGTTAATGAGATCTAAGGTGGAACCTAAGTCAACAAATGCAGAGGTAACTACAGTGGCATGCAAAAGTATTCATCCCCATAGCTTCTTACCTATTTTGTTACATTACAACCTGTGTGTGATGAATCTGCACTAAATAGTCTAAGTTGGTGAAGTGAAGTGAGAAAAATATAGGCATAAATTAAATTTATGGGATGAAATAACTAGAAATTGACAAGTGCATATGCATTCACCCCTTTGCTATGAGACCCTAAAAAATTCTGGCGCAAGCAATTACCTTCGTAAGTCACATGGTTAGTAAAAGGAAGTCCACCTGTGTGCAATCTAAGTGTCACATGGTCTGTCAGTATATACACACCTTTTCTGAACGGACACAGAGGCTGAAACACATTAAGCAAGAGGCACCACTCACCAAACAACACCATGAAGACCAAGGAGATCTCCAAACAAGTCAGGGATAAAATTGTTGAGAAGTACAAGTCAGGGTTGGGTTATAAAAAAATAACCCAATCTCTGATGATCCCCAGGAGCACCATCAAATCCATTATCATCAAATGGAATGAATATGGTACCACAACAAAACTGCCAAGAGAGGGCCACCCACAAAAACTCTCAGCCCGGGCAAGGAGGGCATTAATCAGAGAGGCAGCACAGAGACCAAAGGTAACCCTGAAGGAGCTGCAGAGTTCCCAAGCAGAGACTGAAGCATCTGTCCATATGACCATAATATGCCATACATTCCATATAGGTGGCTTTTATGGAAGAGCGGGCAGAAAAAAGCCTTTACCTACACACAAAAATTGTAAGGCCCATGTTGAGCTTGCCAAAAGACATGTGGAAAACTCTCCAAATGTATGGAGGAAGGTGCTGTGGTTAGATGAGACCAAAATGTAACTTTTTTGCCACCAAGGTAAATATGATGTCTGGCGCCAAACTAACACAGCTCATCACCCCAAGAACACCATCCTCACAGTGAAACATGGTGGTGGCAGAATCATGCTGTGGAGATGTTTTTTGGCAGCGGGGACAGGGAAAAAGGTCAGAGTCGAGGGAAAGATGAATGGTGCGAAATACAGGGATATTCTTGAGCAAAAACTGTTTCAGTCTGTCATTGATTTGAGACTGGGACAGAGGTTCATCTTCCAACAAATCAATGACCTAAAACATGCTGCTAAAGCAAAACTCAAGTGGTTTAAGGGGAAACGTGTAAATGTTTTGGAATGGCCTAGTCAGTAACCAGATCTTCATCCAATTGAGAATTTGTGGCCAGACTTGAAGATTGCTGTTCACCAAAGGAAACCTTCTAACTTGAAAGGAGCTGGATCAGTTTTGCCTTGAGGAGTGGGCAAAAATCCAAGTGGAAAGATGTGGAAAGCACATAGAGACTTAATCAATGTGACTTGCTGTTACAGACTAGGTGATTGAACCACTGTGCCGTGACCCGAGGAGAGCCTGGAGGGGAGTGACGAAGTGCCACACCAAGTCTGACCTCGGATTCGAGGCAGCTGACGACACCGTGATCTGAGGAAAGCCGAGGGGGGTGGAACCAGGTGCTACACCAGGACTGACCTCGGATGCACGGCAGCTGACCCCGAAGGGCTCATTGAAGACCTTACGGAAGGCTTCTAGAAAGGACTGGAAGTTCGACACTAGCGGATCCCCTCTGTTCCCTAGGGGGCTGAGTCACGCCTGAGCATCACCAGGTGAGGTGGGACATGATGAAGGCCACTTTGACCTGATCTGAAATGAACTGATGAGCCAAGAGTTCGAAGTGTAGCGTGCACTGATTAATGAACACCTGACATAAAGCAGGGTCACCACCATAACACGAAGGAGCTGACAGACGGGTACAATGCTGGGTACATAGCTGGCAGACTGATGAGTAACATCAGAAGTTGTTGCAGCTTGGGTAGGTGTGGATGTGGCCGGAGTTGTCAGCGTGTCTAGACAGGTGTTTACTGTCCGCAGGTAGGATAGGATCCTGGAGGAAGCCTGAAAGCCAGCTGATTTCATGGCCTGTACAAACTGTTACGGACTGGGTGGTAGAACTACCGTGGCCCAAGGAGAGTCTGGAAGGGCGTGACTAGGTGCCACACCAAGTCTGATCTCGGATGCATGGCAGCTGACCCCCAAGGGACAGGAGGCTGGAACGACCAGGAATGGGTAAACTTGGCAAGTACAGGCAGACACGGCAGGTATAGTGACTGGCACCACTGATATTCTGGCAGGCAGGTGCTGGCAGGTACGGCAGGTGGAGGTGCCTTAAATAGTAAGTGTCTACCACACTTTAGGACAGTGCGTGTGCGGCCCCATTCAAGAAGGAGGTAGCGCGCGCCCTAAACACAGTGCCCGGGGATCTGCGCACCGTGCATGTACCCCGGGCAACAGCAGACGAGGAAGGAGAAGGAAGTGTGAGACAGGGGCCGCGGCGGTGAGTTAGTCGGCGTGAGTTAGCATGCAGGGACGCCAGTTCTACACTTGCATCTGCAATTCCTGCAAAAGGAGGCTCTGCAAAATACTGACTTTAGGGGGGTGAATAGTTACGCACACTGAACTTTTCAGTTATTTTGTCCTATTTGTTGTTTGATTCACAATAAAAAGAAAACCAAATGTTCACAGTTGTAGGCATGTTCTTTACATGAATTGATGCAAACCCTAAAAAAAAAACTGTGAAATTACTGGATGTGCTGATCTATAAAAATGTAGAAGTTATTTTGGAGACATGCATATACAGAAAGCCAACTTCCCCTAACTCCATTTTGAGATAGGAAAGCAGTCACCCCGAGCAGCTAAAAAGGGGCATACCAAAGAGTCAATACTTAAAGAGGTTGTCCACTACTATTTAAAATGCCCCAATGTATTTAAACTGTGGAGAGAAGTGTTTTTGTAAATGCTTTGCTTGTTCTTTTTTGCCTGTGAGCGACGCTATCGCTGACCGCTCACTGGCATCACGTTACCCCCGGCTGCAGCCGGCTCTGGCATCCGCTGATGTCACGTCAAGTTCCAGCTGCAGCCGGGCGTGACTCAGTGACAGGCTCCCTGCTGATTGATGGGCTGTGGGTGGGGTTTCCCCTCACATCACGGCCCAGCATATGCCTCGCACTTTCCCAATGAATGCAGGAGAGGGAATGCGCGCGATAGATACTGGGCTGTGATGTATGGGGAAACTCCACCCACAGCCAATTAATCAGTGGGGAGCGCCTCACTGGGTCACACCCGACTTGACGTGACATCAGCGGATGCCAGAGGAGGCTGCAGCCGGGGGTCACGTGATGCCTGTGAGCAGTCAGCGATAGCGCCGTTAACAGGCAATAAAAAACATGAGACAGAGGTGTAGAGAAAGGGGATACCCAGAAAGGGTATTGAAAAAGGATTATAATCAGACGAAATCCCTGACTAATCGGAATTACTGGTTCCAAACAAGAACGACGTTGAGAGCAAAGTCACGAGATTCATAACAACTTTCTCAAATGGGGCACATGAGGTCAAACCAACATTGGCCTGTTTTGATGATGGATAGTGATCTAAAAGGGAAGGTGGGACATTACCTACATATTACATTTCGAAGGGGAAGATCCCTAAGATACAGACTCGTTAAGGGTCACTTCTCGACACAGAATCCAACCACTTGGCTAAATCATGACCTTAAAGGATGCTTCAAATGCGGAGGTTGCAAGGCATGCCCAGTTATGACACAAAGTAAAATGTTCAGGTCTAACCTAAGACAGGAAGAGTTCCCCATCACCAAATTCATTAATTGTAGGTTCCAGGGGGTCATCTATAAGGCCACAAGTGATTGTGGACTTGAATATGTCGACAAAACGAGAAGAGAACTTAGAAGGAGAATTGCTGACCACCTTGGAGACATTGAACACAAAAGAGAGATACCCCTAGCTAAACATATCAATAACATACATCGGGGAGACAAAAATGCGGTCAGGTTTATTGGGATTGACAAGATAGAGAAACCCGTTAAAGGGGGAAACTGGGATCACTTGATCTTACAGACAGAAGTCAGATGGATCTTTCGTTTGAACACAATGGCCCCGTCTGGCCTAAACAAGCAACTCAATTTTGGATGCTTAATTTAAATAAGAGTTTGTTCCGTGACTGTATGAAATTCTGTCAAATAAGCCCTAAATGCTATCTCCCATTGAGCCGACCAATGTTCAGGCCAATTGGTAACCTACAATTGCCTTCCATCAGCCGGATGGTATTTTCAAAAAAGAACGGGCTTCAGAACGGAGTTGAGAATATCTGAAATAAAAAATATATATTACCATATCTATCCTCCACTTTTCTAATATGATTGAGGGCCTAGAGAATGGATAATTATATGATTATACTATGTCATACATATGTCTCCTTAAACTGATAAGTTACTTGTGATTATATGAAGACTCATTGTGATAGATGATACTGATAAGAGTGGGGTAATTTAAGGTGGCAATACACTTGAGTTGATTGGGATATGGTCCCCTTCCCCCACCTTTTCACAGTAATAAGTAAAGATGACGCGCATTCTATTCCATGTAAGAAGGGGGTGGACCTTTAAAAAATTGTCATGTCCCCCTGAGAAAGATGAATGAGTGATGGGCGTTGTCATGTGGCTGTATGTTACGCAGAGCCAAAGTCCAGAAGTGACGCATGGACGGACATGCGCACTGGCCGGAACAACCTACGAATGACACACGAAAACGACTCGTGCGTTCTACAGAGCCAAAATCCGGAAGTGACGCATGGACGGACATGCGCACTGGCTGGAACAACTCTGGAATGACATGCAAAGATGACGCGTGCGTTCCACGGAGTGGTGTGGCGCGAAGGATATGATGTGCTGGATCAGCGCGTGCGTTCCATAGACTACGGATCCTACTGAAAGGAAGCATGCGATCCATCAATATGGGAACTAAGGACATGAGGTAGAAGACACATGTTTATGAAATTACAGATGCTTTGAATGTTCACTGCTTAGGCTCTCCACTCAGGATTGGTATAGGGGGTGGAGGAATGGTATTTAAGATCTCCATTACCAACGGTGACTTGCACCAGTCTTTGACCAGATCCATTACCAGGATACTGAAAGGATATCTATTGGACATTATTTTGTGCATCTGGCTCCCCTGAAGAACCCAGAGGGGTGAAACGCGACGGGAGACGCACATCTGATAATAGGGTTTTCCAGCTATAGGGTTAGCTGTGGACTGCCCTTGTCAGGGCGAGAGCATTGGGGTTACAGGGCCAAGATAGTGTGCTTAGGGCATAATAGGCCTCCCGCTGTGCTTCACCTGAAGGAACGACTGGCTGTTACTATAAAAGAACTGGATATGACGATCATCCCCTTCTAGACTCGGGCATAAAGATATGGGTGAGATCAATCCAGTTTTCTTCCATATATGTATTTGAGGTGTAACAGTACTGTGTGATCACTGTCACTATTTCATGAAAGCACCTCAATAGTTATTCTATTTAAAGGTGTAGCATTACTGTGTGACCACTGTCACTGCATTAAGAAAACACTTTGATTTCTAATGTGAATCAAGAGTCTGTATAATTCACATTTTTTTATATCCAAGTTTATGCAGTGTAATGTTGTCTATTTTTGCTTATACGTATTGGTAGTATTTATTAATTTTTTTGGTAACACTATTAAAAGTTATATTTTAACTCATTATACTCACCCTCTGCTTGATAGAATATACTGTGAGCCGGGAGATTTGAGGAACATATAGGGATATAGGGTATCCCTGATTCAATCCTTCCTCCTTGTAGCGTCGGCGTCTCTGCCTCCTGCTAGGCAGGGACGCTGTTCCCCTCACCTCTCCGCTCCGTGCCCGGCGTCTTCCTCCCGCTCTGCTGGCAGCGCGCGCTGCTTCCCGGACACTGTGCTTAGGGCGCGCGCGTGCGCGCTCCCCCTGTCTTCAAGGGGCCGCGCGCGCCGTCCTAATGGGTCCCCGGCCAATGGCCGGAGGACCTCACCATATATAAGGCACCTCCTCCAAAATGGAGGTGCCCGAGCAATGTTGTTGCATAGCTTATCACTCTGCTTCAGCCCTCAGGTCCCGTTACCAGATACCTGCCAGTTACCTGCCAGATTCCTGCTTGATACCTGCCTGATACTTGTCTATCTGCTTACATTCCTGCGGTCCGACAGTCTGCCTACCAGCCCTGCCAGTCTGTCTATGGATCTGTTTGCCCGCTCACCTGGGAGCGCTCATCTGCTACCTGCCTGCTAGCCTACCTGGAGGCTCTGCCGTCACGTGCTGTGACCACCTGCCTGCCCAGAGACTCTTACCCGCTCACCTGGGAGCGTCTGCCTGCTACCTGCCTGCTAGCCAACCTGGAGGCTCTACCGTCACGTGCTGTGACCACCTGCCTGTCCAGAGACTCTTACCCGCTCACCTGGGAGCGGTCGCCTGCTACCTGCCTGCTAGCCTACCTGGAGGCTCTGCCGTCACGTGCTGTGACCACCTGCCTGTCCAAAGACTCTTACCCGCTCACCTGGGAGCGTCCGCCTGCTACCTGCCTGCTAGCCTTCCAGGAGGCTCTGCCGTCACGTGCTGTGACCACCTGCCTGTCCTGAAGACTCTTACCCGCTCACCTGGGAGCGTCCGCCTGCTACCTGCCTGCTAGCCTACCTGGAGGCTCTGCCGTCACCTGCTGTGACCACCTACCTGTCCAGAGACTCTTGCCCGCTCACCTGGAAGCGTCCACCTGCTACCTGCCTGCTAGCCTATCTGGAGGCTTAGCCGTCACTTGCTGTGACCACCCGCCTGTCAAGAGACTGTCCCCGTCACTTGCCGTGACCTCCTGCCCTTCTATCCAGAGACTGTCCCCGTCACTTGCCGTGACCTCCTGCCCTTCTACCCAGAGACTGTCCCCGTCACTTACCGTGACCTCCTGCCCTTCTACCCAGAGACTGTCCCCGTCACTTGCCGTGACTACCTGCCCGCCTACCCTGGGAGCCACCCGCTTCCTTACAAGGACTGCCCCTTTGTATCGTTGCCCAGAGGTTCCACCTCCCAGACCCGTTACACTCCTTCTTGCTTTTTTTTCATTTGCTTCAAAATAAAAAGAAAACCAAATGTTCACAGTTGTAGGCATGTTCTTTACATGAATTGATACAAACCCTCAAAAAAAACGGTGAAATTCCAGGTTGTGATGTAGCAAAACACGAAAAATGCCAAATGAGGTTAATATTTTCGCAAGCCCTTCTATTATTGCAGATTTGGTAACCTAAGACACTTGTAAAAAACAACCAGGCGTATGAAAACTTTTAGAACCAGTGTCCTTACATATTAATGGTTCTTTTCTTTCTTTCTCCTTTAAGAAATTCATTATTGTATCTGAAACACTGAATCATTACATGACCCATTCAACTGCAGTATAGACAGAAACAAGCAGGTGTTTAAAGTTTAATTTCCTTCTTTGGCTCTCTGCAGGCCCCAATTTGCATTGGTTCTTCTGCCTCAATAGGATGAGAGGAAGAAGTCATTAAAACACCCTTGAATGTTTTCTTGTCCCTAAGACATCTGTCTAAACGTACAGCCAGCGACATGGTCTCATCCAGGGACAACGAAGAGGGACTATAAACCAGTATATCTCGTTTCTGGCTAAAAATACCCTGCCAAAATTGACTATGGAGGGCTGGGTCATTCAAGGAGGTTTCCACTACCGAGCGTCGGAATGATAGCAGAAGTCCTCCACAATACGATTTCCCTAAACCAACCTGTGGACCATTGATTCAGCAACTTTATCAGGGTCGTCATAAATGAGCCCCAGAGCAGAGAAAAAAAATGTCAACCGAGGAATGCACTGGAGAATCCTCAGGCAGAAAATGAGGATATCCACGCAGCAATGACAGAATATTAACCACACGTTGACTCTCTCCTCTGGATGAGACAGGACGGAGACGAAAAATAACTTGCATGAAGAAAGAAAAATGGAAAACTTACTTTGGTCCCCATTGAAACAATCTGGCAAATTTACCTTAAGCTCAGAAGGTGGTTAGAGATGTAGTAGGATCTGTATAGCGCTGGTTAACACATGCTGTTGTTGCTGCTTGATATTTGCTTGATATTTGCCACCTCCGATGACAAGGACCACAATTGTGCTGTCAAGGTGTCCTTGTAGCAAAAGATAGGAAAGACAGCGCACATAGGGCTTTATCCGTATAAAAGCAAATACCAGGTCCCACAATCAGTCTGACTCACCTTCTGAGGTTGTGTGAGTCACAACCAACTGTGAAGCACCTGTCAGGAGACTCCGCTGATCAGTAAACAAATGAGAGGAAATAAGAAGCTGGGCTGATCCTCCGCGCTGGTCCAGAGACACACAAGGATTAATGATGAACCAAAACTTTCTTTATTCCTTGGCTACCAAGTCAATCACAATCCACATATATATAACATATAATTACACGTGTCACACATGACGTAATTTCCTGTGAAAACGCCAACATTGTACACAGCAAACTCTAAAAACTAAAAGTACTCATAAAAGCTCCCACATTGAACAATTAATCATAAAAAGCATGACATTTTTCGCAATGAGATGAATCTCTAGTAAACCACAAGAAAATTTTATAGTATCTTTCAAAAATTAAATTCTGGCATTCACCGGGATCGATCCCGTGAGGCAACATTACTCCAAAAATATGTAAGCCATTTCATAGCATCAGACCACTAAGCCATATAGCTGTCCGAAGTTTCAGATGTAGCACCGTGTAAAACCACTATAAGGAGTACAAATAAATAAAAAAATAAAAAATAAATAAAAATATTAAAAAAATAAAAAAAGGGGGGGGGGAATATTAGCTAAAAAATTGTTGTTATAATTTATATTAGCAGGAATAATACCAGAATCGTATTCTCTGCAACACACTTCATCTTCTAAAAATATTAAAATGATCAATTAAAATAGTGGTACTCACTGGAATCAAACCCATGAAGCTAACTGCTTCAAAAGGATATAAACGCATTCACAGTATTAGCCCAATACAGCTACACCTAAATTCCTCAGATGGAGATATGGCCTATTGGGCTAATACTTTTTTTTTATTTTTTATTTTTATTTATTTATTTATTTTTTTATTTATTTGTACTCCCTATAGTGGTTTTACACGGGGCTACATCTGATGACTTCAGATAGCTATATGGCTTAGTGGTCTGATGCTATGATATGGCTTACGTATTTTTGGAGTAATGTTGCCTCACGGGATCAATCCCGGTGAATGCCAGAATTTTAATTTTTGAAAGATACTATAAAATTTTCTTGTGGTTTACTAGAGATTCATCTCATTGCGAAAAATGTCATGCTTTTTATGATTAATTGTTCAATGTGTGAGCTTTTATGAGTGCTTTTAGTTTTTAGAGTTTGCTGTGTACAATGTGGGCGTTTTCACAGGAAATGACGTCATGTGTGACACGTGTAATTATATGTTATATATATGTGGATTGTGATTGACTTGGTAGCCTTGAGGAAGTGGCAGTGTAGCCACGAAACGCGTAGGCCAAGGAATAAAGAAAGTTTTGGTTCATCATTAATCCTTGTGTGTCTCTGGACCAGCGCGGAGGATCAGTCCAGCTTCTTATCTCCTCTCAAGGTGTCCTTAGCATCCATAATGGCTTCTCAGCACACAAAGAATGGAGTGGGCTGATGATAATGTTATTGTTGCACAGCTTCTGGATACCCACAGTTGCGGTAGAAACTTATCAGAGCGGATTACATGGGATAACAAGCTTTTACTTCTCAGAACATGAGGTAAAGAAAAAAACGCACAGTCACACAGTACTGCACCAGGAAGTAAGAACAAAACAGAAAATACAAGAGAGACCTTTTTTCTTTTACAATACAGCAAACAAGGAAACATCGCCATCTACTGTCAGATCAGCATAAAGTCCTCCTTCACACAAACAAAGAAGTCCATAACTGTTGCATATACCAACTCCCTTTCTCAACAGTAAGGACTTATTCAGTCAAACCCAATTTCTTCATTAGTCTCTGATGTTTTTCAGCATGCAATGCCTTTGTGAAAATGTCTGCTGTCATATCTTCAGTTGGGCAATATTCTAATTTCAGGATTCCTTGTTCCTGATGGTCCGTCAAGAAATGATACTTCACATCAATGTGCTTGGTTCTTGAGTTAACTCTTTCCATCTGAGCAAGAACAAGATATCCCTGATTGTCCTCATTTATTTTTGTTGGTTCCAACTGTGCTTGTCCTAGGTCTGTTAGCAATTGTCTTAACCATAGAACTTCTTGACTCGCATGTGCTGCTGCAACATATTCTGCTTCTGTTGATGACAGCGTTACTATTGATTGTTTTTTACTAGTCCAACTAATTGGTCCACCTGAGAGAAAGAAAAGATAGCCACTGTTAGATTTTCTGTCAGTTGGATCTCCAGCCCAATCTGCATCAACGTATCCAGTTAAAATGTATTTATCACTTGTAGGCACTAGGCAGTTTCAATTTAACATTGCTGTTTCCTTTCAAATAACGTATTACTCTCTTCACAGAATTCCAATCCGCTTGATTTGGCTTGGACACTTTTCTACTCAGAATTCTTACTGCTGCTGCAATGTCTGGCCTTGTAGCAGTCGCTAGATACAGTAATTTTCCTATCACCATTCTGTACTCTTCATTATTTGGTAACACATTTTTCTCACTACTCACCTCTTTAAGATAATTCGTTTCCATTGGAGACTTTTCTGGTTTTGCATCCTTCAATCCAAATGTTTCGGTTATGTCTTGAATCATGTGATTTTGATTAAGTAGGAAACTTCAATATTCTTCTCTTTCTATCTGTATTTCTAAGTACTGTTTCATATTTCCCAAGTCTTTGATCTTGAAATGTTGATTCAGGATTTTTAGTATGTCCTCTTTATCCCTTTCTTTTTCAAAACAAACTAAAATGTCATCAACCTATATGAGTCCATAGATCCATCTGTCCATTAGTATTTTTGTGTACAGGCAAGGATCAGCTTTGCTTCTTTTAAATTTTTCATTTGTGAGCACCTCCGTGATTTTATCATTCCAAGCTTTAGCAGCTTGTTTTAAACCGTATATACTTTTCTGTAATTTGCAAACCATGTTTGGGTTACTTTCACCTTTGAATCCTGGAGGTTGATCCATGTAAATATCTTCTGTTAAACTTCCATTCAAAAATGCTGTCTTTACATCCAGATGTTTCAGTTCCATTTGTTTCATTGCTGCAACTGCAAACAAAGTTCTTATTGTAGTATGTTTGACAACTGGAGCAAATGTTTCATCATAGTCTTCTCCATATTTTTGAGAATAACCTTTAGCTAAGAGTCTTGCTCAATATCGTTCAGCTGTGCCATCTGTTCGGTACTTTACTTTAAAAACCCATTTGCATCCTATAGCTTTTCTTCCTTCTGGTAATTCTGTTAGTGTCCACGTTTTTGAGTCATACATGGATTTTATTTCTATTTCTGCTGCCTCTATCCATTTATTGGCTTCTTCTTCAGGAAGTCGAGATATGTCTTCCCAAGAGGTAGGCTCATAAATTTTACTTGTACTTGCCTTGTATGAAAGGCATATTGGTGGTTTTCCTTTGTTTTCTCTTATTGAACGTCTTGGTTCTGTGTCTGTTTGTAGTTGTTTCTCTTCACTTTTAGTATTCTGTTTTTTTATTAATTTCAACTTCTTTTTCATCAGATATTCCTTCAGCTATATCATTGCTATTTTTCTCATTTTTTGTTTCCAGTGAAATCACAGTGTCACACTGTTACTCACCATAACTCTGTCTGTTTTGGGATCTAGGATTCTATATCCTTTGCAATTTTCTCTATATACAACAAATATTCCTTCCATGGACCTATTTTGAAGTTTGGAACGTTTTTCTGTTGGAATGAATACAAAAACTTTGCAACCAAAAACTCTTAAATGATTTACACTTGGTTTCATACCTTGCCACAGTTCATGTTTTTTTTTTTCAGTTTTCTAGAAAAAAATCGGTTCTGTAGATATGTAGCTGTCTTTGCTGCTTCACCCAATATTTCTCTGATAGTTTGGAATCTGTCAGCATACACCTTATCATTTCAGTCAGAGTTCTATTTTTCCTTTCTGCTACTCCATTTTGTTCAGGTGTGTAAGGAACAGTCTTTTGATGCTCTATACCATTTTTTTAAGTAGTTTTCTATTTGGTGTCCTGTGAATTCACCTCCATTATCACTTCTAATGACAATTGGCTTCCTCTGAAATTTGTTATTCGACTTTGTCACATAGTCAGTATGTCAGTATGCACCAAATGAAGTGGTCTTGTGCTTTTCGTTTCACTTTCTTTAGGAATAGATATCCTTGTGGCTTTGGATTTTATACAACATTCACATGTTACTGTAATTGAGCAGTCAGATATCAATAGATCCTTTGTCAATTCTTTCCTTTGCAGCTCCATTGTACTTTCAGGATGTCTGTGTCCTAGACGTCTATGCCACATGTGAATACAATTCTGGTGATCATGTGTACACAACTTCATCTGTTCCTTTAATGTGTCTAGATGATATAATTGTTCATCTGCCTTGACATTGGTTATTACCTTGTTTCCTGCTAGAATTGTACACTCATCATCTTTGAATTTTACATTAAGTCCTTTAGCTGTTAGACGTTTTACAGATAGCAATCCTCCTTCTAATCCTGGAACATATAACACATCCTGTACAAGTATTTTGAATCATGCCCAAACTTGTTACAACAGTTTAGCATTCCTTGTCCAATACCTTCTGCAGTTATTTTGCTTCCATCTGCAAGATAAATGGCTTCCTTCTTATTTAAATTAAGTTCAGTAAAGAAATTTTTATTACTTGTCATGTGACTTGTTGCTCCTGAGTCAATAAACCAACCCAACGATGATTTCTTATCAGTTACTTTAAATGTGCCATTCCAATTATTTTCACATGAATCAGAAATTGTGTTTTTCACCTTCTGTGTATTCTCTTTATGATGTAATTTCTGTTGTTCTGCTTTGCATATAGTGCAGTCTTTCTTTAAATGTCCTTTTTTCTGACATCTAAAACATTCTCTTGTCTCTTTATTATAGGGTCTTTTTGATTCTGTAGCTTTAAGAGCATTTCCATTATCTTTTTCAGTAGAAGAATCATTTGTTTGTTCTTTCCTTCTTTGATATTCATCTATGAGTCTGGTCTTCACAAACTCTAATGTAATGTATGTTTCAGGTCTTGTCTCTAGTGCATTTATCAAAGCAGTATATGAATCCGGTAAACTGCACAATAATATTGCTGCTACTTGGTTTTCCTTAATATCTTCACCAATTGATCTCAGCTGTGATATCACTTCCATAATAGAGAATATATGCTTTTGCATGTCATTGTCTGCACTTAGTCTCATACTTAAAAGCTTTCTTAGCAGAAATAACTTGTGATTTAAGCTGGGTCTTTCATGTAGCTTTCTTAGTGCTTCCCACATTCCCTTTGCTGTATCCTCATTCCTTATGTGGATTAATTGAGCATCATCCACTAATAGTCTGATGGTAGCTCTTGCTTGTCTATTTTTCTTATCCCATGTCTGATTATCCTCATCAGGTCTATCTGTAGTGATTACATCCCATAAATCATCTTTAGACAATAACATTTCTACTTTGAACTTCCATAACTGATAATTCTCATTATTCAGCTTAGCTACTGTGAGTTTTAGCTCTGTGCTACTTGTCATCTTTAACTTGTCTTACTTGTTTGGAGAGAATTGTACTGAAGAATTCTTCTGCATTCACCAGGGTCTTGCTGAGCGTTACGGTGTCCTGGGTGTCTGGGGTCCTCGGTGCCTGGGGTCCTCGGTGCCTGGACCCATAACCTGTTGCACAGCTTCTGGATACCCACAGTTGCGGTAGAAACTTCACAGAGCAGATTACGTAGGATAACAAGCTTTTACTTCTCAGAACATGAGGTAAAGGAAAAAACGCACAGTCACACAGTACTGCACCAGGAAGTAAGAACAAAACAGAAAATACAAGAGAGACCTTTTTGCTTTTACAATACAGTAAACAAGGAAACTTTACACATCACCATCTACTGTCAGATCAGCATAAAGTCCTCCTTCACACAAACAAAGAAGTCCACAACTGTTGCATATACCAACAATCATGCTAGTGTAGCTACTCACTCAGGCTAATAGGTAAATCTAAATGCTGCAACTGATCCTGCCTGTTCCTGTACAGACTAGAGATCCTGACCCCGCAGTCCCTAGTGATTCCTGTGTGAGCAGAGATCCACCTAACCACAGACTAGAAGGTGGCACTCGGACTTATTCTGCCTAAAAGGCCGTCGAGTGCATCATGTTTCTCCTAAAGAACTGGAGGGCAGAGCACAGTGTGAATTACCTACAAAAGGGAAAATATGCTGAAAAAAGAAAAGATCCCAGAGTGAGTAAAATACACCACTAGGCCAACCAGGTCATCTGCATTCCGGGGTCTCCCAGGTCTAGGAAGGGAGTGAATAAATCTGTTCATAACAATGCGCTTGACCATCTGGGCTAGGGTGGGGGATTCCGGCTGCAACCACTTTTGTACCAGATGTAGCAGGTCGAATATTTGGGAGCAAGGGGGTGTGTCACCGCAAGACGCTCAGTGGTGGACCCTTTGTGCCCTGACAGACATAGTCACTCCTGAGCGTGCCAATATTTCAGTTTTTAATTTGGCATACTCTGGTGCATCCTGTAGATTATAATAAGCCTTTTGGGGCTCACCAGTTAGATAGGGTACCAACACCTCTGCTCACTGCTCCGGCGGCAGCTTCTCCCGCTCTCCTACTCTTTCAAATACGGTTAAAAATGCTTCCACATCCAGGGACATCTTTTGCATGCCACGTCTTACCACCTTCCGGACGTATAAGTCATCACTTGCACTTGGGGGAAGGGCGGTCGCCTTGATCAGGAGCGCCAACTGCTGCTGCAGGAATTGTTCCTGCTGCCGCTGCTGGAATTGTTCCAGCTGACGCTACTGCTGTTCCTGTTGTCGCTGCTGCTGTTCCTTTTGTTGCTGCCATTGCTGTTGCTGCTGGAGATTATCCTGCAGTAGCTGCTTTAACATCTCCTCCATGTTGTCTGCTTTTAATCCTGCTGCCGTCTTCACCCAAGACATGCAGTTTGGCCACACAGCTATCACACGTGCTTCCTGGGGAAGTTGCCTGCACTTCTAGCACCAACTGTGGCTCACTCAGCTGGTCACAGAGGCTTCCATTTAAGTTTTCAACTGGTTTTTTTAAAAATTAACTGCATAAACCAGTGCAAAATTAGATAAACAAACTCGGGCCTTCTGGCATAATGAGAAAACAAAATATCATACAGTACAGTCAGTGTGGCTCTGTGAACAAGGTTCAATTTTCTTTAACACAAGCACAGCTCTGTAGATCTCATCTCCAGAGTCACCGAACACTGAATGAGTTCAACGACTCCACATTTACCTTCTGGACCCCACCCTGGGGTGGAGATATGGTGAACAGCCTCCCACCCACTCTTCAGCTGTTCATAAAAACACAGCCCTTAACATGGATGATTAACCTCTCTCAGCACTTAGTATGCTGGAGCATTTTTCCCAGGTTCATATCACTGAGGCTAACATCCTGAGTGACACATATCTCCCCTCCAGTATTTTACCAATGACCTTCTCACAGGGCTTAAACTGCTAGAATCAAAACTACCTTTGATTCCATTAATTGCAGTAGGAGCAAAAACCTGGTGATAACGTACATCTTTATCATAGGTCAGGAATTGGTTATGTAGCCATATGAATATTTCAACCTAGGTGCAATACTTTAGATTTTTCAACATTATAAATTCATGTGTGCCATATTCTTGCCTATGCTGCCAGATGATTTAGGTCTTTTCAACTAAGCTGAGTTTTAAGTAGCCTACAAAGTTTTACATAATCAGCAGAATTTTTACATCTAATCCCATCCACTAGGTCTTTAAAGAATAAGTCTCAGCAATTTTTTCCCCTAATCCCTCTTAATTATGTATGTAATGCAGTGCAAATGTATTGAGATACTTACTGATCGCGACCTTCCCGCTACTTGTTCCAGTCCTCTTGTGTCCCACGTGAATGCTCTTCAGCTTTGCCTGCTCACAGTGAATGAATATGCTTTATTTCCAATGTACATCAATGAGACTCAAAACAAGGCTCCATACATTTCTGCTAAGATACTGACATCTGCTGAAAACATAAACCCCTGTGGGAGCCAGTTAGTCTGTGTTCAGGTGATGTGGGCCAGAAGAGGACCAGAGTAACGCTGGAAACCATTGAAGACGGCGATGAATAAATATATCGATATACTTGTACATAAATTACATATATATTTAGGAGCGATTAGGGGAAAAAAATTGTTGAGACATCTTTTAAAAAACAGTATGTAACTGTAGAAACTTTGGCACTGACTCTCTAGAAGCAGGTGATTCTTCTCCATCCTCGTCATCTTTACAGCAGCCCGTCTTGCAAACACAGTCTCTCCCATTGTCCCAGCATTTTCAGTGCTCCCGGGGACAGGGTACTTCTCTCTTCTCGACTGTGGACTTGCCGCAAAGCCACCCATTGACGTAATTGAGCAACTTCTCTGTCAGTCTGCTGAAGTCGGATCCATTCATCTCTTGGCCGCCCTAGCACTTGTTCTGAGCCACGGCCAGCGGTCCCACGAAACTTCGGAAGCTAGGGGTCTCATCCGCCTCCAGATCTTCATCGCGGTCATCATCAGGCCGTTCATATGTCACTCTGGAGAGGGCGTCGGTGTGAGTATTCTCTGCCTTAGGCCGATAGGCGATCTTATACCGGTACCTGGCCATGCGGGCCACCCACCGCTGCTCCAGGGCCCCCAATTTTGCATTCTCCAGGTGGGCCAGCGGGTTGTTCTCTGTTCTCACCAGTCCTTCGGACCCGGACAAATACTCTGTAAACTTCTCGGTCATTGCCCAAACCAGAGCCAGCAACTCTAATTTGAAAGAGCTATAATTATCCGGGTTCCTCTCGGAGTCGTGAAGGGAGCGGCTGGTGTACGCCATCACGCGCTCTTTCCGCTCCTGTACTTGGGATAACATGGCTCCCAGACCATGTAGGCTCCCATCAGTGTGGAGTATGAAGGGTTGGGAGAAATCTGCATAGGCAAGAATTGGGGCCTCGGTCAGGGCCATTTTTAGGGCACGGAAGGCTTCTTCCTGGCTGCTTCCCCACCGAATCACCTGATTCTTGGAGTCCGCCGGTACTCCCTTAAGTAGCTCCAGCAATGGGTTGGCTATGCGGGTGAAGTTCTTCACGAACCTTCGGTAGTACCCGGCAAGTCCCAGGAAGGCCCGAACGTCCTTCACTGTCTTCGGGGTACGCCACTCCTGTACGGCGGCCACCTTTTCCTGGGTGGGCCTAACTCCTTCACCGGACACAGTATGACTGAGATATTCGATCTGTTTGCGAAACAGGTGGCACTTCTGGGGCTTCACCTTCAGGCCACTCAGTACTTGCTCCAGTCGCTGGAGGTGCTCCTCAAAGGTGGCGGCATAGACAATTATGTCATCAAGTTAAATCAGTGTCGCCTCGGAGTTTAAATCGCCCAGGCACCTCTCCATCAGAGTCCCGTACTGTACAGGCATTCAGTCGTCTATAGTCCACACAGAACTGCAGGGTCCCATCTTTCTTCCGGACCAGGACAATCGGGGCTGCCCACGGACTCTGACTCTCCCGTATCACACCATTCTAAAACATATGGGCTAGCATCTCCTTAACCTCTTTATACATCTGGGGAGGTATCTGCCGGTATCTCTCCCGCACTGGGGCAGCACTCCCTGTGGGAACCTCGTGGGTAATGGCTTCGGTGCAACCAAAATCATCCTCATGGCGAGCAAAGACTTCCTGGTACGGCTCCAGCACCTCTTCAACCTGCTGCACCTGTCGAGGTGTAAGTCCCGTCAATTCAGCCCTCATTCGTTCTAGGATTCTTCGTCCCCCCTACGCACTAGCCCGGTGGGACAGTGACCGCCAGAGTCCAGGGGTCTCCTCGTACAGCGGACAGCTGTACCACATCAGGTCGCACCAACTTCTCTGGCATTCCCAGAATCTGGGCTATTTCCACCCTGGGAGGGAGTGTGAGATCATCTTCGCCCAGATTAACACACCGCACTATAGCATTGCCACCCCGAACGGTGGCCAGTGTCCAAGCAACCAAGAGTCCGGGGGGTACTTTGTCCATCAATGTTGGTTCAATCTGAACTTCGACCCCCTCAAGAGGTGTGCAGGCCCGTGCGGATAACGTGAGTACAGTTTGTCTGGGCGGTAAGGTGATCACCGTAGCTGCTGGCACTATTATTTTCCCCAGGATCTTCCCTTCACTCGACGTCTCCTGAGCCTGGGCAGCTCGGATTAGTTGTTGAACGACCCTCCTTTGGGGGGTTCGCGGGTCCCACTGGTCTAGAGGAATCTCCTTCGGCTCACTAATCAGGATTTGCCTGATCTCTTTCAGCACATTCATTCCCAGGGTCACCGGGGGTCCATTTCCGGTTCCCCCTGCGACCAGGACGACTCCTTTTTTTCCCACATCTTTTCCACATACTCGGATCTTCATTCGCACCACCCCTGCGACAGGGATGGGTAATTGATTAGCTGCCGTGAGTCTAATTACTGGTCCCCATTCAGGCCGCGCTATCTCTGGAAATCGCTGTTGGAAGTAGGCTTCTGTCATCGTAGTCACCTGGGATCCCGTGTCAATCAGGCAGTGAACAGCCCGTCCGCTTATTTCGGCCCAGACAGTCGGGTTGGTGGAAACCAGGTCCTTGGGACTTCCTCTTTTTCTTTCCCCTTCCTCAGGCTCCGGGCTGTGTCCCCCAAACACGGAGCCTGCTAGTTTAACGGCTGCCGTGACAGGGGCAGCCCTCGGCTAGCACAACCCCTGGCGTAATGTCCTGCGCCTCCACACTTCCAGCAGATCGTGTCTCTGTCTGTGTAGGGCTGCCTCACTTCTCTACTGAACTCTCCTGCAGGGAGGGGTCCGGAATTCAATTCTTTCCATAACTGGAGCAATCGATCTGGGTATCTCTGGTGTCGGGGCAGGGATCTTCTTGAGACTGGACCATTCATCCCGCATCTCCTGTATCTCCTTTCGCATCTCTCGAGCCCATTCCGGTTCAGCTGCAGGCGGGGTGGGTACCTCGTTACTCCGGACCATCCCTGCCAGGGCCGTCACCCTCATCTCCTGCTCTCTCACACGTGCCTCCGCCCCCACTTCTAGAAAAGTCATACGTGGGTTGGCGCGCAGGTGCTCCCGCAAGGCCTGCTTCAGCTGCTCATCCCTGAGGCCTGCCACAAACTGGTCCCTTAAGATCAGGCCAGGGGGGCCCATTCCCAAATTCCCCATGTTGTCTTTTCTAGTGATATAGGCATGCACCCTCTGTAAGGCATTAACATACTGCATCACAGTCTCCCCCTCCTGCTGCACTTGGTGAAACAGCCGTATCCTCAGCTCTCCTACATTGGTGGGATCCCCATGCATCTCCTCTAGTATCCGCACCACTTTTTCTACAGTTTCCTGGTCATGGGGAGGGCGGTACATCACGGATTGTCGGGCCTCGCCATCCAGGGCCAGTAAGGCTATTTCGGCTTGCATAGCTGGGGTCATCGGGTGCATACGTAACATACTCTTAACTCTCTCAATCCAGTCCCACAGCATCATATTGTCCCCGGTGAACTTTGGGAGATTGCTGAGCATGGCCCCTAGCGGCAAGCTAGATTTAGGGGCTCCCAGGATGGACTGCTCTGCAGTGTCTGTGTAACATACCTGGCGGCGTCCTTGCATGGTGGTCCATCTCCCACTGTGCAAGAGAGCGCACTTGATCTCCTGTCCAGAATGTCTCTCTGGCTTCCCTCCATGCTGTCTGTTTGTGTCTGTCTCTGCTGCTTAAGGGCGGCGCCCGATCACTTCCTGCTTTTTGTACCTGCTGTGGGTCACACCCCTTGTGCGTCCTCAGCCTATTGCTGTCTGACACTTGGTATATAGCTCAGCAGCTCCCTTCTATCCCTGCCTAAGCATATTGTTTCCTTCAGTGTGTGTTTGCACTCTGAAGGTGCCAGGTCCCGTCTTTGTTTCCTTGTCTGCCTTTCCTGGAGGCTGTATTTCCAGGCCTGTCTGAACTGAGTCCTGTATGTCTCCTGCTTTTTGTATCAGTTCCCGTGTCTGAACTGAGTCCTGTATGTCTCCTGCTTTTTGTATCAGTTCCCGTGTCTGAACTGAGTCCTGTATGTCTCCTGCTTTGCGGTATCAGCTCCCGTGTCTGAACTGTGTCCTGTATGTCTCCTGCTTTGCGGTATCAGCTCCCGTGTCTGAACTGAGTCCTGTATGTCTCCTGCTTTGCGGTATCAGCTCC
Source organism: Phyllobates terribilis (assembly GCF_046119375.1). NCBI lineage: Eukaryota > Metazoa > Chordata > Amphibia > Anura > Dendrobatidae > Phyllobates > Phyllobates terribilis. Next base: position 201,568,254 of record NW_027362762.1, on the reverse strand, counting down.
CGTGTCTGAACTGAGTCCTGTATGTCTCCTGCTTTGCGGTATCAGCTCCCGTGTCTGAACTGAGTCCTTTCTGTGCTCTCTTGTCTGTCCTGTCTGAACACGCTCCTAGCCTGTTCCTCTCGCCTTCTAGTGGCCGATTTCCTAGACCCGCTCCTGTGTCTGGTCTGTCCTGTCTGAACACGCTCCTTGCCTGTTCGTTCCGCCTTCTAGTGGCCGATTTCCTAGACCCGCTCCTGCGTCTGGTCTGTCCTGTCTGAACACGCTCCTTGCCTGTTCGTTCCGCCTTCTAGTGGCCGATTTCCTAGACCCGCTCCTGCGTCTGGTCTGTCCTGTCTGAACACGCTTCTTGCCTGTTCGTTCCGCCTCTCTGGGGGCCGTATTCCCAGACCCGCTCCTGTATCCCTCTGCAGTGTCGGTCTCCTCCGTACACTCAGTTCCAGTCTGAACTCTCTCCTGTCCTTTACCTGTTTTGCCTCTATGTCCGTTCCCTTCCTTTTTCTGCAGAGTCTGAACTCGTACCTAACTCCTGCTTGTTGTCTCTGCAAGTACCCTGTGGGTGTCTGGCTCAGTCTTTCCCTTCCTGTCTGTTCCGTGTGAACAGAGTCCTGTCCTGCCCTGCTTCTGGCTGCTGCTCCGGCAGTCCTGTCCTGCCCTGCTTCTGGCCGCTGCTCCGGCAGTCCTGTCCTGCCCTGCTTCTGGCCGCTGCTCCGGCAGTCCTGTCCTGCCCTGCTTCTGCCCGCTGCTCCGGCAGTCCTGTCCTGCCCTGCCTGTACCCCTCTGCCTGTATTGTTCCTGAGTCCCGGTGTGTACTGGGTCCTATCCCGCCTGTGTTCCTACCTGCTAGTGCCTCCCTGTCTGCACTCTAGCTGTGCTTGCCTTTACCCCCCTGCCTGCATACCCGCCTGCCTGCATACCAGTCGTGCCTGCCTATACCCACCAGTCTGTGTGCCAGCCTACCAGCCTGTTCCTGTATTCCCCTGTGTGGGTCAACAGCCGTGTCCGGGGTCTGTCCTGGAGTAGCACCTGGTCCCTCTGCTCGGTTCCTCCTTGGTGCACTGGCGTTGTATGCCGTCGTGCGACCCTGGTCGGATCGGGTGAATACTTAGTCACGCCCCTCCAGGCATTCACTCTCCGGCACGGTCCAGTGGAATCACTACCAAACACACGCACACGCCGCTTAGCCCGGGCGTGTGCATAACAGTCTGTGTCTAACGACTGCATCCTGCCGAATGTAACACGGGTACTTTAGATGCAGCGACACAGAAACACAGAGCAGCCAATACAGGGTTAATAAACAGGGGGGGTTTATAATAACAGGGCAAATCTCCACGCAGGGAGTAACAGGGGAAAATATGGGGAAAAACAAGGAAAGTAGCAGGTAAAAGTCTTTAACTGACAGTTCACAGTTTAACTACTGTAGATATAGCAGAGTCGAACCAGTTGTAAACGACAGTTTTTACACTTAGCTGACTCTTTTTCTCTACAAGGCAGTTGCCAGCTGGTGCCGGTGTTGATTTCTTCAGGCTTCCCCGCCCAAATAATGCTCCATCTTCTGGCGGCACCCAGCGGTCTCCGGTTTTACCTGCTGAGCCCCTAGTCTATAACACAGCACCTCATGTGCCAGGCTCCACCGACCCTGCGTCTCTTCTCTAGTCGGCTTGACTCCTCTGGTCCACTGCACTCGGCTCTTGCTCCCAGTCCTGGAGCCAGGAGCCTGGACCCTCTCACACTGCTCTGCTGAGCAGGACCCAGCTCCGCTTTCCCGCGCAAATGTCCTCGTCTCTTCTTCTCTCTACCCACGTCACCAGTCTCTCAGTCACCTGACCTCCCAGCTCTCACTCTGGACATGTCTCCAGCTTCCCAGTCACCTGACTCCTGTGCTCACAGTCTGTCTTCCCCCTGCAACCAGAGGCACGGCCCCGGCAGTTCAGGATCCCTTGCTCTGAAAGTACTTACACCCGGTCTTCCCCCTTACATATGCAGTGAATGCAAGGGTTGCCAAAAATTTGGAGGCACTCCAATGCCCCTCGGAAGAGACGTGGAGGTCAGAGGGCCTCTTGAAAACAATGTTCCCATTATTAGGAAGTGGGTCTCCCATAGTGTTGGCCTATGCAGTGAATGCAAGGGCTGCCAAAAATTGAGAGGCACTCCAATGCCCCTTGGAAGAGATGTGGAGGAGGGACTCATAAATAAATGTTTCCATTAGAAAGGAGCAGGTCTCCTATACTTGTAATGCCCATGCACAACGTGTATGGGCTGACAAACATTTACCCCTGGGGGGTGTACATGAACATAATGTATAAAAAAATTTAAACACCCTTTAAAAAATGATGTGGGTGTTGCATCACGGACAGCGATCACCCTGGTAATATAGTGGTGGAGGATGAGGATGAGGAGAAGGAGGAGGACAAGAGAAAATAGCCAAAATCAGGAAGCGTATAACCATGTGTGGGTGTGAAAAGGTGCATGGGAATACACCTCCCAAAAAAGACACTGGATTTGAGTTTATGCTACGCTGCTATCATTCGGTGGTGCTGAGAAGTCTGGCCCAATCCAGCCCTTGTTCATGTTTATAAGAGTCAGCCTGTCAGCATTTTCAGTTGACAGGCGGATGCGCGTATCAGTTATAATTCCACCAGCGGCACTAAAAACTGTGATAAAACGCTAGCGGCAGGGCAGGCCAGGACCTCCAAGGCGTAGAGAGCCAGTTCATTCCACGTATCCAGCTTAGCTACCCAATAATTATAAAGCACAGAGGAATCAGGGAGGACGTTGGTACGGTCGGCAAGGTAGTCCCTCAGCATCTTCCCAAACTTTGCACTCCTTGTGAGAGTAACCCGTGCCTCAGGGCCTGTGCGATGGGAGGGGCTGAGAAAATTCTCCCAGAACTTTGACAGTGTTCCCATGCCTCTGCTGGATTGGAGTTGTGTCTCTCTCGGCTGTACTCCTTGATTGTCCAATGAACTGTGACATCTGCCGCCAGCGTTTTCAGATGGGAATTTTTCTAATAGTTCCGCAGCAAGGGCCTTTTGGTACTGCCCCATTTTTGTAGACCTGTCCGCCTCAGGAATAAGAGATAGAAAGGTCTCCTTGTAGCGTGGGTCTAGAAATGTCACCAACCAATAATGACTGTTACCCAAAATTTTGAGAATGCGAGGGTCATGGGAAAGGCAGTGAAACATAAACTCAGCCATGCGTGCTAGACTGCTAACAGGCAAGACATCTATGTCCTCACCAAGAGGTCGAGTGACCATGCTCTCCTTCTCCTCCTCTCTGTCCTCAGGCCATCCATGCTGAACAGACGGTATGACAGTTGTGCAGGTAGTACCATCTATAGCGCATGAAACTAGCTCCTGTTCTTCCTCCTCCTCCTCTTCCTCATTGTCATCCAATCCAAGTTGGGATGAGATGAGGCTTGGCTGTGTGTAATCACCCTGTATGGTTCCTTGCTCCATCTCATCCTGCTCTGTCTGCAATGCATCCTCTTTGATTGTGAGCAGAGAGCGTTTCAGAAGACAGAGAAGCGGGATGGTGACGCTAATTATGGCGTCATCGCCACTCACCATCTTGGTGGAGTCCTCAAAGTTTTAGAGGATGGTACATATGTCTGACATCCATGTCCACTCCTGAGGTCTTATGTGTGGAGTATGAACTGAATACCGATGGCCTTGTTGATGCTGGTACTCAACAACTGCCCTCTTCTGCTCACAAATCCTTCTCAACATCTGCAGTGTAGAGTTCCAACGCGCGGGGACATCACACACCAGTCTGTGAGCTGGAAGCTGCAAATGCTGCTGAAACACGGCAAGGGCGGCGGAAGCTGTAGGTGACTTTCTAAAATGGGCACACAGGCGGAGTACTTTAACAAGCAGATCCGGAAGCTCCGGGTAGGATTTGAGAAACCACTGAACCACGAGGTTAAGCACATGGGCCAGGCATGGTATGTGTGTGAGCTCGTCTCGCCTCAGAGCCGCCACCAGGTTCCGGCCATTGTCACACACGACCATGGCTGGCTGTAGGTTCAGCGGTGTGAGCCACAGATCTGCCTGCTCTTTCAGAGCTGTCCACAACTCTTCAGCATTGTGTGGTTTGTCACCTAAGCATATTAGCTTCAGCACAGCCTGTTGCTGCTTGTCCGAGGCAGTGCTTCAGTGCTTCTAGCTTGTGATTGATGTGGTCATTTCGGAGATGGAGGCTGAAGAGGAGGAGGAGGCTGAGGAGGATGAGGTGCAGGAGCTGTAGACTGTGGGGGCAACCCTAGAGTGATAATTAGAACATAGCACTGAGTTACATACAATGATTAAAAAAGAAAATATGAAATATATGTATCACTATGGTTGTAACCTGCCCAATGGATATATGTAAGGACCAATCGTCGAACACACTACAAGGGGGGTGCCAAGGCAACAAAGAATCATATGGCCCATTGAGGTGAAAAAAAGTGAAAAAACTTTATTATAAATATTTCACAGGGGATGTGGGGAAGGGAGAAGCAAAAAGTACATACATTTGCATTTAAAATAGTTAAAAACAGACAGATGACATGTAAGGTGCAGGTATAGTGCCTCTTGAAATCGTGCTAAAGTCATAGCCATGGTACAATACAGAGAGTGCTATCAACAAGACAGAGGAGACATGTTTCCATGATGTATCTCATCAAATTACATTTACTTTATACCCATTTCCCTCCTATCACGCATGGCCACATCGGCCACCATTACCTTGATGATAGAGTTAAACCTGCACCGCATGTGTTCACCCCGACGCGCGTTTCAGCGCTGTGCCTTTCTCAAGGGGACTACCCTGATTGACATAGGGACCGCAATCCTTGGTGTCGGGAGGATGAGTTGAGTCCAAAGGTAAGACTGGGTCCAGGCTTCCACTATGTTAACCCAGTGTGCCGTCAGCGAGATTTACCGTCCCTGCCCACATGCATTTGTCCACGTGTCTGTTGTTAGGTTTACTTTCCTGGTAACTGTGTTGTTGAGGGCACGGCTAATGTTTTGGGACACGTGCTTGTGTAATGCGGGGATGGCACACCGGGAGAAATAGTGGCGGCTGGGGACCGAGTACCGAGGGACGGCCGCCGCCATCAGGTTGCGTAATGCTCCGTCTCCACGAGCCTAAAAGGCAACCTTTCGAGCGCAAGCAGTCACGAAATGTGGGAATTTAGTAGTGTGGCCTGAGGGGCGTTGGCTGCGTATTTGCGCTTGTGTTCCAAGGACTGGGGTATGGACAACTGAACGCTGCGCTGGGAAAAGGACGTGGACGTGATTCTTGATGCTGCTAGTTGAGAGTGTGCAATGACAGGTGCTGGGTAGGAGGCATCTTCACATGCACCATGGACAGGGGATTGACTTGCATGCACAAAAGCGGAAGAAGCAGTGGTGCCACCTGCAGACACTGTTCCTGAACCCCGGGGTTCGGCCCACAAAGTCGGGTGCTTTGCTGCCATGTGCCTGATCATGCTGGTGGTGGTCAGGCTGGTTGTTTTGCCACCCCTGCTGATGCTGGCCTGGCAGGTGGTGCAAATGGCCTTTTTGGGCTTATCAGCAGAGTCTTTAAAAAACAACCAGACTCAGGAAGACCTAACAGTTGTCTTGGCAACTTCCTTCGTGTTGGTGTTACATGGAGCGTTTGCCTGCCTTCTGTTTGTGGCCACCACACTGCTTCTTCCTGCCTGTTGGGGTGCTCTGCCTCCCTCCCCCTGTATGCTTCTATCCTCGCTCTGCATGTCCTCCTGCCAGGTTGGGTCATTTACTATATCATCCATCACCTCGTCTTCCACTTAAGCACCCTGGTCCTCCTCCTGACTTTCTAACAATTGTGTCTCATCATCGTCCACCTCTTGTAACACTTTCCCACCGTCACCTTTGTGTGACCGTGGCTGCTCAAATATTTGGGCATCTCTACATGCGATCTCCTCTTGCCCCGCTTCAAGTGGACCGGGCGAGAGGCCCGAATCTATAAATGGAAAAGTGAACAGCTTTGCGGAGTGTTCAAATGTGGGATCAGTTGTCTCTGGGCACTCAGCATGGTGGGAGGAAGGAGGTTCACGGTGAGGAATATGCGGTCCAGACTCACGGCTACTGAGACTTGATTATGTGGAAGACAGGGTGGTGGTGGTGGTGGTGGCTAAGTGACTGGAAGCATTATCTGCTATCCAACCAATAACCTTTTCACACTTCTCTGTGTTCAATAGTGGTGTTCTGCGGTCCCCTATTAATTGGGATGGGAAGGTCGAGCGAGAATATGTGGGTGTTTGTTGTGGCACAATTTCAGCTTGCCTACAGCCTCGGCCTCTGCATGCACTATCACCATCACCATCACATCCAGTTACCCGTCCCTTGCCACGTGCCTTGCCCATTTTAAATGGAGGACAATATCTTCCACGCTCACTACAAATGGCTTAACTAAAACTGTGACGGACCACAGTTTTAAATAGCTGGACTGTAGGTAACTATTTTGAACAGCAAACCGGTGTCAAAAACTTTGCTGACACACTGAAACAAATTTTTAATGGAGGCCAGAAATGGCAGTATTTTCTGAAAACGTATATGTGATCCGTGTGACGGAGAAAACACAGTTTTAAATAGTTGGCCTGTAGGTAACTATTTTGATCAGCAAACTGGTGTCAATAGCTTCATTGACACACTGAAACAAATTTTTAATGGAGGCCAGAAATGGCAGTATTTTCTGAAAACGTATATCTGATCCGTGTGACGGAGAAAATACAGTTTTAAATACCTGGCATGTAGGTAACTATTTTGAACAGCAAACTGGTGTCAATAGCTCCACTGACACACTGAAACAAAATTTCAATGGAGGCCAGAAATGGCAATATTTTCAGCGCAATTATATGTGATCCGTGTGATGGACAAACCACAGTTTTAAATAGCTGGATTTTTAAAGCTGTAATATGGAAAGGACCTGGCTGTATTCTGCAGTGCCAACAAGCAAATGGCGCAGAAAAACTGTGCTCTCTGGATTGCTTTTTAAGCAAATAATGAGGATTAAGATGCCCAAAAAAATTATGCCTGGCCCCTGAGACCTGGGCCAATGTCTAGAAATATCTAACAGCAGCAGCAGACAAAACTGGAATGTAGCCTCTTATGCTATATGCACTTCAGTCTGCTATATACACTGCCTGCCAGCCTATATACACTGCCTGCCTGATATCTCTGCAGATGAATTAATCCTCAGAAGAACTGTTTATTGAGATGGATATGTGTCGCTAATATAGTTTGGTACACCTACACTAACTAGAAACAAGCAAATCTCTCCCTAGCTCAGCAGCACCTCTCCCTACACTGTCTGATTCCAGAGTGACTGTGACGAGCATGGCGGCACCAGGTCTGATATAGACCTGATGACACTGTGCAGCCAGTCAATCACTGTAATGCCACAACCAACATGGCTGCGGCATTACAGTGAGTGGCAGACAATCCATGCATGTTCATTGGCTCTGTAAAGAGCGCCAAACATGCAGGGAGGGGACCCGAGATCCCACCGAGCAACCCCGGAAATACTCGGCGAGCACCGAGCATCTCGAGCAGTGAGATGCTCGGGCGAGCACCGAGCAGTAGCGAGCATGCTCGCTCATCACTACTGACCTGCTGAGGTATGGAAAAAGATTCCATTCTATGCGTAGTGTAACATCCCTGGTGGCGTGTTGGCATGGCTTACCACCTCCCACCATGCAAGACCGCCATCTTATCTATCAATCCAGGCTGCACACTTTGCTCCAGTACCTGCTGTGTCTCTTGTCTGATTGCTTAGGGCGGTGGCGCGGCTGCTGCCTGATTCTTATAGTTACTGTGTGCGCACTCCTAATGCCTCCTCAGCCTATTGCTGTGAGTCACTGGATACTTAAAAGCCCTCCACCCAGTAGGGGGTGCCTTAGCAACACTTTCATTCAGTGTGTTCTGTGCAACTGAGTTGCCAGGTCCTGTCCTGTATCTTGTCTGTTTCCGCCCCTGGGGGCTGTATACCCAGACCTGTTACCCGTATCTGTGACTTCTAGTCTGTCTCCGCCACCATGGGGGCTGAGTTCCCAGGCTCGTTCATGTATCTTATTCCTGGTTCAGTTCTTGTCTGAACTGTGTCCTAGCCCGTTACCTGTTTCTCTCTATGTCCGAACCTTCCCTTTTCCTGCAGTGTCTGAACCTGCACCTAACTTCAACTTCTTGTCTCTGAACTTCTGTTTGTGAGTTTTGTGTACACTCGCTACTTCATTGTAAGTACCTTGTGTGTATCTGGTTCTGCTTGTTCACCGCACCTGCGGTTTTGCTCTGCCCTGTTTGTTCACCGCACCTGCGGTTTCGCTCTGCTCTGCTTGTTCACCGCACCTGCGGTTTCGCATTGCTCTGTTTGTTCAACGCACCTGCGGTTTTGCTCTGCTCCACCGCACCTTCGGTTTCGCTCCGCTCTCCTTGTCCGGCTTCGCTCTGCTCCACTCTGCTTGTTCACCGCACCGGCGGTTTAGTTCTGCTCAGCTTGTTCACCGCACCTGCGGTTTCGCTCTGCTCAGCTTGTTCACCGCACCTGCGGGTTTTGCTCTGCTCTGCTTGTTTACCGCATCTGCGGGTTTTGCTCTGCTCAGCTTGTCTACCGCATCTAAAAACATGTTCTATAAGACTCAGTCTTGTCAAAATGTTGGAAATTGAGATTGTATTCAATGAGATATTGATTAAAATCTTCAATTTCAAAGGGGTGTACTCATTTATGCTGATAACTGTGTGTGTATATATATATTGTGACAGAGTCACTGGTGTGATATAGGATGGGAGGTATGTGTCTCTCAGGTTGCTCTCCTGTGTGAACTGAGACCTACTGAATTTCTGCCAGCATATAACTCTTTTAAAGGGTGTGGTTTTATGTGAATGACATAGAGATGGGAGGGACGTCATTCACCATACCTCGTCTCAGGGTGTGGCTGAGCATGGTTTAAGGCTGTGTTTTATGTTTGCTGAGTTGCAGAGCTTTATGCTATATAATAAAGCCTGCAGAGAAAACCCGGTTCCTAAGTCTACTTCCGGAAGTGGTCGAGCAAATTGTCTTGCCACAGTTGGTGTGAGAGTGCGAGCACGATTCCAGGAACACGTGTACCTGTCACAGGGATCGGTGGATGTCCTGGGTAAAGGCCGCCAGCCAGAGGTGTCCGGCAGCATGGAGGAGCAGCTCAAACTCTTGCTTTAGAGCCAACAACAGCAACATCAATTTCACTTGCAGAGCCAGCAGAGCCTACGACTACAGCATCGGGAGCTTCTACAGCAGCAACTAGAGCAGCAGTTGCACAACTAGAGCAGCAGTTGCAGAGCCAACAAGCACAGCAAGAGACCAATAAACTCCTGATGCAGCAGATTCAGCAGCAACAAAGGCAGATAGAACTTCTAGTGGGGGAAGTTCGCAGCAGAAAGGCCGCCCCTCCCCCAACTCCAGATGATGTCTCTTACGTCCGGAAGGCAGTAAGGCATGCGTTGCAAAAGATGACCTCAGGGAATGATGTTGATGCATTTCTGACTGCGTTAGAAAGGGTAGCAGAGTGGGAAAAACTGCCGCTGGTGCAGTGGGTGGAGGTGCTGGCCACCTATTTAATGGGTGAACCCCAAAAGGCCTACTGTGACCTGACCCTACAGGATGCACAGGAGTATGCCAAGTTAAAGACCGAGATAGCGTCACACTCGGGAGTGACTATGTCTGTCAGAGCACAAAGGGTCCACAACTGGGCGTATCCTGGCGACAAACCCCCTTGCTCGCAGATGTTTGACTTGTTACATCTAGTCCAGAAATGGCAGCAACCAGAATCTTCCTCTCCTGCCCAAATGGTTGAACAAGTGGTGATGGACAAGTTCATCCATTCCCTAGCCAGGCCAGTGCAGATCTGGGTTACCCAGGGCGACCCTCAGAACGCGGACGACCTCATGGGCCTGGTAGAAAGGTACCAAATGGTCAAAAAATCTCTTGGGAACCCGGATATAGTCAATTCCCTGTACTGGAGTACCCAAAGAGGGGCGGGCTCACCACATAAGGGGTCTAGAGTCACAAACGGGGGTCGTCCCAATCCCACAGAGGGCCCTGCAAAGACTGTTGTGAGGGATGTGGTATGTTGGCGGTGTCATAATCCTGAACACATAGCCGCCCGGTGTCATATGTCCCCTGAACCAATGGACTGCAGCCTAGGACGGCGTTGTTCCTATTATGCCTATCCGGCCTGTAGAGGGGTTGGTCAACCTGCTGAGGGGCCGCAGGCATGTGCCTGCTGGGACTGGGACTGTTGGATTCAGGGAGTCTAGTGACCCTAATCAGTGCCAACCTTCCCCACCAGCTGATCTCTGCCAAGACTGTGGGCATTCGCTGCATACATGGGGATGCCAAGGACTACCCTGTGGCCAAAGTGACAGTGGGAACAGACAGTGGTGCCCAATCCCACGAGGTCACGGTGGTTAGGGACCTCATACATTCCGTCATATTGGGGCGCGATTTCCCGTTGTTCTGGGACTTGTGTGGGAAATGAACCAGACTGAATTGCATGGACAAAATCCAGGTCCCTAGTTCCCATTGTGTGTCCTTGCCGGCGACGAGGACAAGACTGTGACCGAGGAGGCCGACCTCCCTGAGTTAGAGGTGACAGGAGAGAACTTTGGGTCTGCTTAAGTTCGGGACTTGACCTTGAAGAGTCCATGGGACAATGTTACTGTCTGTAATGCGGTTGCTCAAGAGCCGGGGGCAGACACCAGGTACCCACACTTTGCAGTTCAGGGAGAGTTATTGTATCGGGTGACCAAACCAAGGGGTAATGAGATGGGATAGTGGACAGCTGTTAGTTCCAGGGCCATACCGACAAAGGGTATTAGATATGGCCCATTCACATGTTCTGGGGGGACACCTGGGGGTCGAGAAGACTCAGGAGACGATATTGAGGTTTTATTGGCCAGGGTGTTACCGGGAGATCCTGAACTATTGTAGGTCCTGCACCACCTGCCAGATAATCGCCCCCTCTTCCTACTTCCATAGTCCTTTAATCCCCCTACCTGTGATAGAAATCCCCTTTGAGAGAATTGCCATGGACCTAGTGGGGCCCTTAGTCAAATCGGCCCGGGGCCACCAATACATCCTGGTGGTCATGGACTATGCGACCTGATACCCGGAAGTGGTACCTGTTATGCACACGCCCGGACTGACTGGCGTGTGCGTGTTTAGTGACCCCACTGGACCATGAACCGGAGAGTGCCTGGAGGGGCGTAACTAAGTATCTACCCGATCCGACCAAAGTCGCACGACGGATAACGACGCCTGTGCACCAGGGAGGAGCCGAGCAGAGGGACCAGGTGCTACTCCAGGTCAGACCCCGGACACGGCTGTTGACCCACACTGGAGAATACAGGAACAGGCAGGTTAGGCTGGCACACTGACTGCTGGGTATAGGCAGGCACGGCTGGTATGCAGACAGGCGGGCATTGGTAAGCACGACTGGGATGCAGGCAGGGAGGCACTAGCAGGTTGGAGCACAGACTGGATAAGGTCCAGTACAGACTGGGACTCAGGAACAGAACCGCAGATGCGGTAGACAAGCAGAGCAGAGCGAGACCGCCAGAGCGGTGAACAAGAGCAGAGCAGGGCGAGGCCGCCGGAGCGGTGAGCAAGAGCAGAGCAGGGCGAGACCGCCGGAGCAGTGAGCAAGAGCAGAGCAGAGCGAGACCGTTTGGGACGGTGAGCAAAGGCAGAGCAGAGTGAGACCGCCTGGAGCGGTGAGCAAAGGCAGAGCAGAGCCAGGCCGCCTGGAGCGGTGAGCAAAGGCAGAGCAGAGCGAGACCGCCTTGAGCGGTGAGCAAAGGCAGAGCAGAGCGAGACCGCCTGGAGCAGCGAGCAAAGGCAGAGCAGAGCGAGAGCACCTGGAGAGGTGAGCAAAGGCAGGGCAGAGCGAGACCGCCTGGAGCGGTGAGCAAAGGCAGAGCAGAGCGAGACCGCCTGGAGCGGTGAGCAAAGGCAGAGCAGAGTGAGACCGCCTTGAGCGGTGAGCAAAGGCAGAGCAGAGCGAGACCGCCTGGAGCAGCGAGCAAAGGCAGAGCAGAGCGAGAGCACCTGGAGCGGTGAGCAAAGGCAGGGCAGAGCGAGACCGCCTGGAGCGGTGAGCAAAGGCAGAGCAGAGCGAGACCGCCTGGAGCGGTGAACAAAGGCAGGGCAGAGCGAGACCGCCTGGAGCGGTGAACAAAGGCAGGGCAGAGCGAGACCGCCTGGAGCGGTGAGCAAAGCAGAGCAGAGAAGACAGGGTTCTGTTCACACAGAACAGACTAGAAGGTTAAGGCATAACCAGAAACACACAAGGTACTTGAAATGAAGTAGCGAGTGGACTCTAAACTCACAAACGGGAGTACAGGGACAATGAGTAGGAGTTAGGTACGGGTTCAGACTATGCAGGAAAAGGGAAGGTACGGACATAGAGAAAAACAGGTAACAGGCTAGGAGAGTATTCAGACACGAACAGACACAGCAGCAAGATAGAGGAGCGGGTCTAGGTATGCGGCCCCTAGAAGGTGGAACGAACAGGCTAGGAGCGTGTTCAGACAGGAACAGGCAAGATACAGGAGCGGGTCTAGGTATGCGGCCCCTAGAAGGCGGAAAGAACAGGCTAGGAGCGTGTTCACACAGGCCTGGAATTACAGCCTCCAGGATAGGCCGACAGACAACAGGCTAGAAGATAGTTCAGACAGGACCTGGCACATCAGCGGCGAAAAGCCATCTGACGGAACGCATTGCTCAGGCACCAGCTTGTATGTGGAGCTGGTTTAAATATCTAAAGACTGACAGCAATAGGCTGAGGACACATTAGGGGTGTGCCCACAGCAGCTACAAGAAACAGGAAGTAACCGGGCCGCCGCCCTAAGCAGCCAGAACAGAGGCAAGCAGACAGCATGGAAAGAAGCCAGGCTAGCAGACTGGACTGATGATCAAGTTTGCGATCTTGCATAGTGGGAGATGGTGCCACGGTATGTTACAGTACCACTGAGGAACTAATCGAGTAGGAGCATAGCCCAGGAACTTGTCCATATATTTGCCAGGACCAGACTGCCGAAGGAGATACTAACGAACCAAGAAACCCCGTTCATGAGCAAGGTAATGAAGGAGCTGTGTAAAGTACTTCAGATTACCCAGCTGTGAACCTCTGTTTACTATCCACAGACAGACGGCCTGATGGATCGCTTTAATAAAACCTTTAAAGCAATGCTCAAAAAGGTTGTAGAGAAGGATGGTCATGACTGGGACTACCTGCTACCGTTTCTGCTTTTCTCGGTAAGAGAGGTCTCACAATCCTCTACAGGTTTCTCCCCGTTTGAGCAACGGTATGGACGACATCCGCAAGGGCTTCTGGATATTGTCAAAGAAACCTGGTAAGCCGAGGTCACGCCCCACCGGAGCATCATAGAACATGTCGCCCAGATGCAGGAGAGAATGGCGAAAGTGATGCCTATCACGAAGGCGCATCTCCTCCAAGCACAAGAGGCCCAGGCAAGGGTCTATAACCGGTCAGCGAGGCTGAGACAGTTCCAGCCTAGGGATCGCATTCTGGTGCTTATTCCCACCTTCGAGAGCAAGTTCCTGGCCAAGTGGCAAGGCCCGCATGAGGTGGTGGAGAAACTCAGCGAAGTGAACTACAAAGTTCACCAGATTGGCCGAAGAAAGCCGCACCAAGTGTACCATGTGAACTTGCTCAAGCCATGGTGAGATCGGGAAACGTTGGGGGCTCCTTGTTTGGGAGCCAGTCCGAAAGCCAAAGTCGAGGATGTCACGATAGCAGAGACTCTATCACCAGCACAGAAGCAATAATGTAGAGAGCTGCTGCAACGGAACCGTGACCTGTTCTCGCAGTTGCCGAGGCGTATGCAGGTGGTCGAGCATGACGTGCTGACAGAAGCGCATGTTAGGGTAAACCTCAAACCCTATAGGATTCCTGAAGCCCACCATGAAGTAATCTCAGCTGAGGTGAAGAGCATGCTGGACCGCGGCGTGATAGAGGAATCAATGAGCGAATGGTCGAATCCAATCGTTCTCGTGCCGAAGCCCGACGTGGAGTGGAGATTTTGAAATGACTACCGCAGGCTGAATGAGGTATCCAACTGTGACACATACCCGATGCCCCATGTCGATGAACTCATCGAGAGACTTGGACCTGCAAGATATATTACCACCCTCGACTTGACGAAAGGGCTACTGGCAGATACCCATGTCCCAGAGGGCCAAGGAGAAAACAGCTTTCTCAACACCTGATGGGTGCTTCCAGTACACCCGAATGACTTTCGGACTGCTGGGAGCACCAGCCACGTTCCAGATGGCCATGGATCGGATCCTCAGCCCACATAAGAAGTATGCCGCAGCCTACCTTGATGACTTTGTCATCTTTAGCCCAGACTGGGCTAGTCATCTGCCAAAGGTACAGGTGATTCTGGATGCTTTATGGAAGGCGGGAATTATGATAAATCCGGGAAAATGTGCCATTGGAAAGGAGAAGGTCAAGTACTTAGGCATCGTCGTCGGTAGAGGCGAGATTAAGCCACAGGTCAATAAGATCAAGGCAATTCAGAACTGACCGCAACCGCTCTCCAAGAAGCAGAAGAGAGCGTTTCTTGGAATCGGGGGATATTACCGGCGGTTTATCCCAAATTTTGCCATGATTGTCGCATCACTGATGGACCTTCTGAAAGGCACAAAGTCAACGATGGCGAAATGGACAGTTGAAACTGAGATGGTGTTCCAACAGCTGAAGCTGGCACTCTGTAAGCAGCCGGTCCTGGTCGCACCAGACTTTACTAAGGAGTTTGTGCTCCAGACAGATGCCTCAGAAGTTGGCCTAGGAACTGTGCTGTCACAAGAGATAAATGAGGTAGAGCATCCCATCCTGTATATGAGCTGGAAGCTCTCGTCCTGTGAGAAAAATTATGCCATTGTGGAGAAAGAATGCTTAGCCATAAAATGGGCCATAGACATGCTAAGATATTACCTACTTGGCCGAAAGTTTAAATTGGTGTCAGACCATGCCCCTTTGAGATGGTAGAGGGAAAAGAAGGGTAAGAATGCCAGAGTAACTAGATGGTTCTTAGGTCTCCAAGACTTTAATTTTCACGTGGAGCATAGACCCAGCTAATGCTGATACCCTCTCCAGAATTCCCTTTTTGGTGTCTGAAGGTGCCCAAACCCACGGCTTTGAGCAGAGGGGGGGAATATGTGACAGAGTCACTGGTGTGATATATGAGGGGAGGTATGTGTCACTCAGGTTGCTCTCCTGAACTGAGACCTACTGAATTTCTGCCAGCATGTTATATGCTGGGGGTTAACTCTTTTAAAGGGTGTGGTTTTATGTGAATGACATAGAGATGGGAGGGATGTCATTCACCATACCTCCCCTCAGGGTGTGGCTGAGCATGGTTTAAATGTTCAGTCCTGGTTTTTTTTTGGTGTTGTGGTCTGGAGAGGCAAGGTCTCCAAACTGGGGAAGCTTCAGCTCAGGAGAGAGCTGAAGGCTGGGACTACTCCCTTTGTGGACGAGTTCCACATACATATGGACTGTGCTATCATTTATCTTTTGTTTTGTCGTTTTGCCAGTAAGGACGTGTTTTATTTCTGCTGGAGTTGCAGAGCTTTATGCCATATAATAAAGCCTGCAGAGAAAATCCGATTCCTAAGTCTACTTCTGGAGTGAGTCATCTTGCTACAATATACATTCTATATATATATATACAGTACAGACCAAAAGTTTGGACACACCTTCTCATTTAAAGATTTTTCTGTATTTTCATAACTATGAAAATTGTACATTCACACTGAAGGCATCAAAACTATGAATTAACACATGTGGAAATATATACTTAACAAAAAAGTGTGAAACAGCTGAAAATATGTCTTATATTCTAGGTTCTTCAAAGTAGCCACCTTTTGCTTTGATGACTGCTTTGCACACTCTTGGCATTCTGTTGATGAGCTTCAAGAGGTAGTCACCGGAAATGATTTTCACTTCACAGGTGTGCCCTGTCAGGTTTAGTAAGTGGGATTTCTTGCCTTATAAATGGGGAGATGGTTTCCATCTATCTCCATCCTTCTCTGGCTCTATGAAGCCAGAGCTGTCAATCAAATTAGAGGGGGGGGGTGGAGAATGATGGAAAACAAGCACGTGGCATGTTGAATTTACATGATTGGCCACGCTGTGGAGCGCCAAGCGGCAGGACTTCGTTTGAACAGTCATTCTGTAGTGACAGAGTCCCTTTAATTGAAACTTGTCACCTTGAAAAATGCTATTTATCTGCAGATATAGGGTTAATCTGCAGGTAAACAGGGTTTAAAGCCTGGTTAGCCGGCTTACTGGAAAAACGTAGGCTACAGGGAGAAAATTCAGTTTTATTCTCCCTGCCACCACTCACTTCCTGTCATAGGTTCTGTGCAAGGACATTACAGTCACCACCAGGGGTGGATTAAGAGTAGCAAGGGCCCCGGGCAGTTTAGAAGGCGCGGGCCCCCTCCCCCCCATACACACACCTGATTTATCACGTGACATGTCACATGATCCCCTGTGATAAATCATGTGATAGTTCACGTGAAATTAATTTGGCACAATATTAATTATAATATTTTTTTTTAGGCTGTGTGCCCACTATGTGTTTTTTAAGCGTTTCCGCAGCGGCAATTGTTCCCCAATGATAATCCGCATGTGCTGTGTACATGCTGCGGAAATTTCAGCTGCGGATTATCATTGCGGAAAAATACGCAGCATTACCAATTATTTAGCGGAAGCGCTGCGTTTTCGCCGCCATTGACTTGCATTAGAACGCATGGAATCCGCATCCCTGCATCTGTAGATGCGGAATCCATGCGTTTCAATGTGCGGATGGTACCCGGGTGTGGAGGACAGGAGACTCTCCTCCGGACCCGGGTACCATAGAACCTGTAAAAAAAAAATAAAATAAAAAATAAATATTATACTTACCTTCTGATGGCCCCCTGGTGTTTTTATCCGATGCGTCCTGGCTTGCCGGCAGCTCGCGATGGTCTGAAAAAGGACCTGCCGTGACGTCATTTAGTCATGTGACGGGTCACGCGACCGCTGACGTCGGCAGGCCATCAGAAGGTAAGTATATATTTTTTATTTTTTACCATTCTTTTACGGTCACACTATATAAATCCATGCTGGATGTAACCAAGTTGTCAAGCACTTTCCAAGTGATGCTAAAATCGCTTGGAAAGCGCTTGTCAACCCACATGCGGAAATGCAAGTGAAGAACGCTTCACATCTGCATATCCCTGGCAGGAAAACGCATGTACAATCCATACGTACAATCCGCATGTAAAATCCGCATGTACAATCCACATGAGTTTTTTCTGCCAGGGAGATGCAGAAACGCTCAAAAATAATCCGGAACATTTCTGTATCGTGGGCACATATCCTTACATTAATTGTATGACTCAATATTGAGCACATGTAGCCATCTATACACAGCGGGAGGCCGCACGGTGCCATCTATACACAGCGGGAGGCCGCACGTAGCCATCTATACACAGCAGGAGGCCGCACGGCACCATCTATACACAGCAGGAGGCCGCCTGGCGCCATCTATACACAGCAGGGGGCCGCACGGCGCCATCTATACACAGCAGGGGGCCGCACGGCACCATTTATACACAGCAGGGGGCCACACGGCGCCATCTATACACAGTGGGAGGCCGCACGGCGCCCCCCCCCAGAGACAGCAGGACGCCACACGGCGCCAACTATACTCAGCAGGAGGCCGCACGCAGTCACGCATGCAGTCACGCACACACACAAACATATACAGACATATACATACACGCATAAACACATTGGAAACACAAAAATACATATAAACAGACATCACACAATGATATCTGCCTGCACACACACACACACACACACATATACACACACACACACACACATACACACACACATATATACACACACACACACACATACACACACACACATACACACACACATACACACACACACATACACATACAGACTCACCATCCCCCGGCTCAATTCTTCCTGCCTGCTCTGACTTCTCCGTTGCAGCAGTGCAGGCCGGGCGTGCACTGCGTGACGTCACAGCTAGGAGACACGGCCGCGCACAGGGCCGTGTCTCCTAGCAGTGACGCGGCCAGGCCAGCACAGGGAAGTTAACTGCTGCAGTGCTGGCCCGGCCCATGAAGAAGTAGCGGCGGCCGCTGCTGGGGGAGCGGTCCGGGGCCCCCCCTCCTGCCACTGCTACCGGTATGTGCCGCGGCGCCCCGCACATATAATGAGGGCAATCCGGCATTAGACACCCCGCCCGGAGCCGCGGGCCCCCTGCAGGCTCGGGGCCCTGGGCGGTAGCCCGGATTGCCCTCATTATAATCCGCCTATGGTCACCACTAACTACAAAGTGAGCATGCTGTAATAACGTCCCGACACCTTGATTGTGACATCGTCCAAGGAGCCCAACCTCAGGCTGAGCTTCATTGAACAACTAACATGGCAGCAACACCTGGCAAGAAACTAGTGCTGTGCGATCGTGGTCGGATAAGATGTTATCAGAGCATGCTCGGGTGCTATTCGAGTATCTTGTAGTGCTCTGCTAATATGCTCGAGTCCCTGCGGCTGCATGTTTTGTGGCGGTAGACAGATGCAACACATGCAGGGACTGCTTGTTTGCTATACTCGAACAGCACCCGAGCATGCTCTGATAACACCTTATCCGACCGCAATGGTTCATCACTACTTGCAACCCATCAGCAACCTGCAACTGCGTCACAGGGTGCTGAAGGGAGCAGGTGAGTGACGTCACTTTTAGCAAACGCGCATCACAGTTAGCAGCCTTGCAACCCCTGCTCTCCTGCTCCCTGGACCCGCCCGCCACTGTCCTGGGCATAGTGGTGGTGAAGGTGCGTGCGCATGTGGCGCCCCTGAGGGTTCAGTTGCCACAGAGGTACTGCACCTCACCCAGAGGTGTGGTGTCTCCTTCTCTCAGGTAAGGAGGGAGTGCTGCCCGGAACCCCAACACCTGTATCCAACACTACACTGCTCCAGGCCGGCTGGAAGGGCAAGACGCAATGTATGTTTCCTGCTGAGCCCTGACCCTGGCTGGAGTGGGGGGGACCCAAAGGTAGGGGGAACCAGTAGTGGGTGTTGGTGGAGGAAGTAGTTAGGGAGAGCACTTTGGTAGGAGTATAAAATAGGGAAGCCATCTTAGGGTGGCAGATAGGTCGAGTTGAGGAGAGCAGTTCAGAAGAACAGCTCAGGACAGTTCAGAAGGGCCCAGTGTCAGAGGCCCAGGAGGGGAGCAGGGAGTAGGCTCCATTCTAAGAAGGGATCCTAGGGGGTACGACGAGTGCAGGAAGGCACCCGTAAGCCGCAGTCTAATCCCCGTGAGGGTCAAGCAGGTCTGTGGACTCCGACGGACAGGAGGGACTTCAGTGCACCCGAGCAGGATTGAGAGTGGGCAGCGCAGGGCAGGAGGGAGAAAGACCCAGTGTGAAGACGGTCTAAATAGGAACACGTGAAAGTGGGGTTCTGCCAGGTACCCCTGATCTACCTGAGGAAGCACTGAACCCCTGCCTGGTGAACGCAGCGCAACGCGGGAGGCTGTAAGCTGACAGTGCACCCTTAGGAACTAAAGAACTGTGAGTAAAGACTCGGATGACTGCACCGCACCGCACCTGTCCATTATTTCGTCTGCGCCATCATTGCCTCCCTGCACTACAACGCTCAGCGCAACCTACTCCACCTTACGCTGCCCTGGAGCTTGCTCTACCTGTGGAGAGCCACACCATCCCTGCTGCCGTAACACCAGCTCCAGAGGACTGCTCCGCAGCAGCGGCACCCCTTAGCCGCATTCCACAGGTGGCGTCATGAACACTTTCCCAAATCCCCTATAAATCTCCCCCTTTTTACTGACCGCCCTGGGTCGCGGACCGGGCCAGCCACCGTGATATCCCCCGGCAACCAGAGGCCCGGCTGCCGAGTACCCCACAGCCCAAAAGCCAACCTTGCCCCTTACAACAGTTACTGTCCGCATAGATGTGTCCGTCAAGGCAGGGAGGCCGTCACAGGGAGTGACCGACAGCAGATTGCCATGGGATCGCCCCCGAAAGAAGAAAGGAGGAGGAGAGAAGGAATGGAGACAGGGTGTGATCTTAACCAGTGTAGACAGACCGCACCCGGCAGTCAGAATGGAAGGAAGCGAAAGTCCAGCCTCCGCCTCTGGCCTGCTGCAGCATCAAGTGACCCCCCTCACCCTAGAGGGAGAAGCTGAGAAATTGTCCCCGGAGGACGTGGAGTTCCTCCAGAGCGAGATCCTAGAGCTGGGCCAACAAGTGGAACAAGCCCACCAAGCAGCGGTCGCAAAGTGGAGGAGAGAGCTGCTAGAAAAGTTGGCAGCACGGCGGAAAGCAACCATGGATGCCAGCAGCGGCACCCCAGCCCCGACGGAGCTCGCGGAGAACCAGGAGGCCGTACGGAGTACAGGAGCAGGTAGGAAAGAATCCCCTGTCCCGGGGGCTGACAGCGCCGACCTGCTCCTGGGCCTCTTTTCCCAGCACTCCCCGTATGCCGCCATGCCCTCGCTGGAGCAGCTACTCAGCCCAGAACCTCCACCCCCGGGCACTGACCCTGAGGATCTGCCGTCTAGTGCCCTCCCGGAGCCTCCAATCCCGGGAGCTGAATGCAGGGGCCTGTTGCTGGATGCCTTCACGAACACTTTCCCAAATCCCCTATAAATCTCCCCCTTTTTACTGACCGCCCTGGGTCATGGACCGGGCTAGCCACCGTGATATACCCCGGCAACCAGTGGCCCGGCTGCCGAGTACCCCACGGCCCAGGGGGCGCATCACGCACACTCTTAAAGGACTTGCGACCACTATTTTTTTCCCTTCTTTTTTTTCTTCTTCTCCTCTAACTCTTGCTATCATCTGCAAGGGCCCAACGGGATTTCCCTGGCACCGTGCCAGGCCAGTCTGACCCTGGCTCCTTCTATGATCTCTGAGCTTTAGTTCCTTCCATAAATGTTCTATTGGATTCAGGTTAGGTGATTGGCTAGGCCATTCCAGCTGCTTTATTTTCTTTCTCTGAAACTAATTGCGAATTTCCTTGGCTGTGTGTTTGGATCATTGTCTTGCTGAAATGTCCACCCTCATTTCATCTTCATCATCCTGGTAGATGGCAGCAGATTTTTATCAAGAATGTCTTGGTACATTTGTCCATTCATCCGTCTTTCAATTATATGAAGTTTACCAGTGCCGTATGCTGAAAAACATCCCCACACCATGGTGTTTTGGGGGGTGATATGTTGTGCCTTTTGGCCTCCAAACATGATCTGTATTATGGCATCCAAAGAGTTAAATTTTGGTTACATCTGACCAGACTATAGTCTCCCAGTATTTCACAGGCTTGTCCCAATGTTGCTGAGCAAACTTTAAACATGATTGAACATGCTTTTTGTTCAGCAATGGAGTCTTGCGTGGTGAGCATTAGGGGTGGGGGGAGGGAGAGAGGCAAATGCAACCTGGGCCAGTACCCCTGCAGAAATTTTAGGCCGCCTGGTCATCTACTTCTTTAGAAGACCACAGCCGACACTGTACTTTAGAGTTGTACAAGTGCCAGACCGGCCATCCCAGTAGTGAAGACATGCCCACACTGCACGATGTGTAGGTGGGCATATCTACTGATCTCACGTCTCCTGGCACTGACTGGGCTATGGAGAAAAGCTTCTGAGATGAGGGCAGCAGAGCAGAGTGTGCCAGGGGCCGGGGCAGGAGGTTTCTGACAGGGCTGGATCTTTCCTTTTTGTCGTGTCTGCATTCACTCTGAGGCATGGTAAAATGATTTATTGCCCAGCTTGAACCTTGACACAAATCAGGTCGTGCTGCCAGTGGGAGACATCGGCTCCAGCATCACCTGATCTGTATGTAAGTTCAAGCTGCAGCAATAATTCACAATGAGCATCAGAGCAACTGTCGACAGCTGTATACAAAATCATATGCTGATTGCTCCTGAGCCTGGCTCCAGGACTTTATACACTACTATAATACATAGTGCCATATATTATATTATGTATGTCCTGTAGCCAGGTCCAGGAGGGATCAGTCAGTACATATATCATTATATATACAGTGCACATAGTACATACATACAGTGTACAGGAGAATATGTCAATGGTATATCCTATACTATGTGTGCAGACATCAGATTTCATACACAGGATGGATATGTGATGGTGTAATATCTGACGTCTGCACTCAGTGTAATGTATATGTGGCACCCCAGGGGTCTGGTTTCCACAGTAACAGCAATGTTATGTCTGAGAGCAGGTGGGAGGTCTCTTGGTCAGGGATCCTGTGCATGCCACACCTCCTGCCCAGTCCTGGGAGGGGAAGAACTTCCCCTATATAAACCTAGGGCTGAGGCAGGGTTAGGAGTAGAGAAGAAGTAGAGACAGAGAAGAGAAGCAGATCTAGGAAAAGAACATCAGGAGCTCTGTGGGAGCAGTGCTATAAGGAGTCAGGGCTGGCAGCTGCAGAGCTCGCCCTGACTGAGAAGCTATCACCGGACCCGGAGTCCGAGGCTGTGGGGACTAATCTTTACCCAGCAGCAGAAACCGCCCGGCAGGGGATTTCAGGTCCTCTGGCCAAGAAACCCGAAGGCACGGTCACACGCGTGGGACCAGCACCGCCGTCGTGGAGCGGACGCCACTAGAAGGCCCCGAGTCACCGGCCATACGGGTGAGCACCACACGGTACACTCAGGGACGTGGGCTACTTATACCCGCCTCTAGCAAGGTAGCCAGAAGAGTACAGTCAGTTTGGGAGGCCTACAACTCCGCCTGGCCAGGGGAGATCCCATCTGCTCAAGGACTGACCAGGCCCCGATCGCTAGCCAGTACTCCGGGAGGGTCTATCTTTATCACCAGTAAAGACCCTGAATTACACCGCATCGTCTCTGAGTGATTCCTGCTACCCCCATCATCCACGTCGGCTGCCCTGAGGCCATACCCCTCCCGTTGGGGGTGATACTATCACGCTGCACAATCCTACCACCGGCCTCAGCGGTCTGCCCTGCAGCGGCAGCTCCTTCGCTGCATTCAACGGGTGGCGTAGTCGTCCAACATCTACCGCTAATACATCGCCGCTCAGTTTGACTCCCTGGGCACGGACCGGGTCACCGCCACGAGACTACAACCCTCAACAGATCCGGCTCCGAGTAAGCTCCCGCGTGCGCAACGCTACTCAGCACAGGCCCAGGGGCGCGTCAGCTTTTGGCGTAGTCGGCAGGATCTCGTGCCCGCAACCACCGGGTACTGCGTGCCTGAAAAAGACTGTTCAAACTTACCAGTGGTGAAGATTCCCGCCATCCGGCGCCATCTTCTGTCTTCTTCCCGCCATCCGCGAAGTTTTCCCGCCATCCGGCGCCATCTTCTGCCTTCTTCCCGCCATCCGTGGAGTTTTCCCGCCGTTGGACGCCATCTTGAAGACGCCGCGCGGGAAGAAGAGGGGCGTGGACTCCGAAAGCGCGCGAGAACTGAAGCCCCGCCTCACGTCCGGACGTTGCGTAAGGTCCTGGAAGGAGCCCAGCAGACGCCGACGTCACAGGAGCGCGACGGAAGGTCCTCAACCCTGACGATCCACTGCGGAGCCGCGGCCTACGGAAGAGGATCATCGCAAGGTAGGCCACGGTCCACTAGGGGGGAGGAAGATGTCGGATACGGAGGAGAGCTTCACTGCCTCAACCCCCGCCAGCGCCACCGCTGCTGCAGTCATGCCTTTCACCATGCCCTATATCCCGGGAGCGGCCTGGCTACCCCAGTACTCAGGGGAGTCACATACCCTGCATGACTTTAGAGAAAAGCTGGATAGCCTCTTCCAGGTGTATCCCCTCACAGAAGAGCAAAAAGTGGGCATCCTGGTGGCCCAATTAACCGGGGCAGCCCAAAGGGAGGTAAAGTCCTGGCCACCCGGGGGAAGGACTGTTGCAGGGATACTAACCCGGCTGAGGGACACCTTTGATACCCGCACCTCAGCCGAGATCAAGCTTAGATTCTACGGGTGCAAGCAGCGAGCACACGAGAGTATAAGGGACTATGCCCTGAACCTACAAGAGGCCCTGAGAGCCATTAAGCAGACCGACCCTGGCGGCGTGGGAGACGAGGACAGGCTGTTGACTGAACAATTTGTAGAGGGTTTATATTGCAATGCCCACCGAACCCAGTTGCGGGCAATGGCCTTACAGGACCCTCATCTGGGATTTGCACAGTTCAAGGACAGAGCCATCCGGGTGCTCCGAGAACCGGCACCGGGTGGCGTTGTGACCCACAGGCGCCCAGCTATCACTTACCACCAGGAGGCGGCGCCCTTGTCGGCAGGGCCTGTGGGGGCTGATGCGCAGGCTTTGAACAATGACCCGGCTCCAGACCTGCACCATCAGGTCCAAGAGCTAGCTAAAAGCGTTGCTGCGCTAACCCGAACTGTGCAGTCTTTACAGGTTTCCACTCCAGGGAAGATCCAGCTGGCATCCGGACCGGAGGACATCCCGTGGCGCCGACCAAGGAGGACCCCACCGGCCAGAGGAAGACCCAGCGACCAATACAACGAGGACGGACAACCCATCTGCCGCTGCTGCAATCAACCCGGACATATGGCAAGGTACTGTCCTTTAAACTGGCACAACCTGGGGTAGAGGGCCAACCCCCAGGAAAAAGATCACCAGGCCCATCGAACTGCCGCGACAAATATGTGGGAGGACGTCCAGTCTTGCCCGTGGTACTGGATGGCATCCCCATGAGTGCCCTACTGGACACCGGGTCACAGGTTACCACTATCCCATACGTGCTCTTCAAGCAGTACTGGAATGACTCGGATATCACCCGCTACCCTGACGACGACTTGAGTATCATCGCCAGCAATGGTCAGCCCGTGCCACAGATTGGATTTAAAGAGGTGACCATTAAAATCGGTAGAGTCGAATTGGCGGCACAGGGACTGATCATTGTAGACATTGACAAGCGCGAGAGTCACCCAAAGATAACTCTAGGAACTAATGTAATTGAAAATTGTCTTGCAGAGGTGATTTTCCTTTTACAGCAGGTTGCCAAGAACGCCAGCTCCGGCCAGCAGCGAGTGCTCCAGAAAGAGATCCGGGCACTGATGCGACGGCAACAGATAGAACTCTCCGGTGGTGAGATTGGTAGCGTAAGAATGTGTGACCCTTTTCCTATTGCCATGCCCCCAAAAAGTGAAATGATGATTTGGTGCCGGGCAGCTATTGGTCTGAGAGGTAGAGATTACCAGGCAATGGTAGAACCAGTTTACTCAGGCAGTAGGCCCACCATTTTGACAGCACGGGGGGTGGTCAATGTACGCCATGGGAGGGTGCCCGTTCGCATAATAAATATCGGGAAGAGGGAAGTGTACCTGCCCCGGTATGCCACGCTAGCCAAATTGTATACCATCAATCAAAATTCGATACAGTCCGTAGAACCCTTGCCTCCATCTTCCCCGGAGGAAAGTAACGGCTCTAAGGAAACAATGGAGGACTGGTGTCAGCAACTACATTTGGGTACTGACTCCACTCCCTCACACCAGAGACAGGGAGTCTATCGGGTGGTTCAAGAGTACGAGAGAGTGTTTAGTAAACACCCGTTAGACTTCGGGCGAGTCAAGGGGGTAGAACACCACATCCCCACGGGAGACCATCTTCCCATAAAAGAGAGGTATCGACCCGTACCCCCTGCACACTACCAACACGCCAAGGGGATGCTTAGGGACATGAAGGAGGCTGGGGTGATCAGGGATAGCTGTAGCCCCTGGGCAGCTCCACTAGTCTTAGTCAAAAAGAAAGACAACACCATGAGGATGTGTGTAGATTACCGGAAAATCAACCGTATCACACACAAGGATGCGTACCCCTTACCAAGGATAGAGGAGTCTTTGGCTGCTTTAAGATCTGCTAACTTCTTCTCTACCTTGGATCTCACTAGCGGGTACTGGCAGGTTCCTGTAGCAGAGGCGGACCGGGAGAAGACCGCATTCACCACCCCGATGGGACTTAGCGAGTTTACCTGCATGCCGTTCGGACTCTGTAACGCACCAGGAACCTTTCAACGATTAATGGAGTGCTGTCTGGGCCACAGAAACTTCGAGACGGTCCTGTTGTACCTGGACGATGTCATCGTATATTCCAAGACTTATGAGGACCACCTGAAACACCTGGCGGAAGTGTTCGAAGCTCTGGCAAACTATGGCCTAAAGGTAAAACCCTCCAAGTGTCACCTCCTAAAACCAAAGGTGCAGTACCTGGGACACGTGGTGAGCGCTGACGGAGTGGCTCCCGACCCTGATAAGATCACCGCAATTAAGGAATGGCCAAGTCCCTCCAGTGTAAAGGAAGTGCGGCAGTTCCTCGGGTTGGTAGGCTATTACCGCAGATTCATCCCCGGTTTCACCAAAAAGGCAGCTCCTATGCAGGACCTCCTGATAGGCCAGTCCCGGAAGGCCAAGAACCAGAAGCCGCCCTTCAAATGGGAGAAGTTAGAAGAAGAGTCCTTCCGCCAGCTGAAGATGGCCCTCACGGGGGATGAAATCCTGGCGTACCCTGATTACAGCCAGCCCTTTATTCTCTACACCGACGCAAGTAACATCGGGCTAGGAGCCGTACTGTCCCAGATCCAGCAGGGGAAAGAACGAGTAATCGCTTACGCCAGTCGAAAACTGCGACCCACCGAAAGAAACCCTGAGAATTACAGCTCATTTAAGCTAGAGTTCCTGGCAGTGGTGTGGGCAGTCACCGAACGCTTTAAGCACTACCTCGCTTCTTCCCGGTTCACCGTGTACACGGATAACAACCCGTTGACACACCTGGACACGGCAAGACTCGGTGCCCTAGAGCAGAGATGGATGGCCCGTCTGTCCAACTACGAGTTCACAATCAAATACCGGGCAGGACGCTCCAATACCAACGCGGACGCCCTGTCCAGGATGCCAAACCTACCGGACGTAGGAGAAGATTCAGAGGGATTGGAAGAAGTCGAACTCCCCGCGTTCCACCGTCATGGGACTATCCAGTATTCCCATCGGGTAAGGAGTAAGCAAGCCGCTACGTTTAACCCCTTGCCTCACTACAACTGGGAGGAAACGCAAGACAGTGACCCTGCCGTCCGACTGGTGAAGGAGATGCTCACTCAGCCAGATGCCCGCCTTGACCCAGACGCTCCGGAGGAAGCCAAACAACTGTGGGCTGAGAAGAGTCGACTGTTCCTTTACAAGGGGAAGTTGTGCCGCAGAATGGTTAACTCCCGGACGCATGAACTAATCTGGCAAGTAGTGGTGCCACGAAGAGACGCAGCCATGGTGATGGAGGCATACCACGACGGGGCTGGACACTTCGGATGGAAGAAGCTGGAGTTCCTGCTGCGCGGGCGGTTCCACTGGGTAGGCATGAGGGGAACCATCGAGAGGTGGTGCAGAGACTGTGGCCCGTGCAACCTAAGAAGGAAGGACCGTGCCAGCCAGAAGACCCCCCTTCAGTCCATTGTCACCAAGCAGCCGTTGGAACTGGTAGCCTTGGATCATGTAAAACAGACCCCTACCTGGTTACGTCTCCCTGTTTTGGTGAAATGGACACCTTTGTTTTCTTCAAAGACTGCACCCGGTTGCGGACACGCCGTAACCATCTTTATGTGTTTTTCTTATTGTATTATTATTGTTTATACCTTGTTATGTTTTTCTAAAAATATGTTTAGTCCCAGAGTACTAAATTTCACTAGGGGGGAATGTGGCACCCCAGGGGTCTGGTTTCCACAGTAACAGCAATGTTATGTCTGAGAGCAGGTGGGAGGTCTCTTGGTCAGGGATCCTGTGCATGCCACACCTCCTGCCCAGTCCTGGGAGGGGAAGAACTTCCCCTATATAAACCTAGGGCTGAGGCAGGGTTAGGAGTAGAGAAGAAGTAGAGACAGAGAAGAGAAGCAGATCTAGGAAAAGAACATCAGGAGCTCTGTGGGAGCAGTGCTATAAGGAGTCAGGGCTGGCAGCTGCAGAGCTCGCCCTGACTGAGAAGCTATCACCGGACCCGGAGTCCGAGGCTGTGGGGACTAATCTTTACCCAGCAACAGAAACCGCCCGGCAGGGGATTTCAGGTCCTCTGGCCAAGAAACCCGAAGGCACGGTCACATGCGTGGGACCAGCACCGCCGTCGTGGAGCGGACGCCACTAGAAGGTCCCGAGTCACCGGCCATACGGGTGAGCACCACACGGTACACTCAGGGACGTGGGCTACTTATACCCGCCTCTAGCAAGGTAGCCAGAAGAGTACAGTCAGTTTGGGAGGCCTACAACTCCGCCTGGCCAGGGGAGATCCCATCTGCTCAAGGACTGACCAGGCCCCGATCGCTAGCCAGTACTCCGGGAGGGTCTATCTTTATCACCAGTAAAGACCCTGAATTACACCGCATCGTCTCTGAGTGATTCCTGCTACCCCCATCATCCACGTCGGCTGCCCTGAGGCCATACCCCTCCCGTTGGGGGTGATACTATCACGCTGCACAATCCTACCACCGGCCTCAGCGGTCTGCCCTGCAGCGGCAGCTCCTTCGCTGCATTCAACGGGTGGCGTAGTCGTCCAACATCTACCGCTAATACATCGCCGCTCAGTTTGACTCCCTGGGCACGGACCGGGTCACCGCCACGAGACTACAACCCTCAACAGATCCGGCTCCGAGTAAGCTCCCGCGTGCGCAACGCTACTCAGCACAGGCCCAGGGGCGCGTCATATACCATGACATATTCTCCTGTATATGACATCGGATGTCTGTACACACAGTACAGGATATATCAGTGAAGTGACCGCGGGCAAGGCCGCGTGTTGGTATCTATGATCAGGCCCAGCAAGATCCCCATACACAGACTCTATCTTGATAACCGTATCTTTACTTGTATACATTTTTAACACAGCAGAACAGAATAAATGACAACCGTAAATGTTCACAGCAATAACGTGTACTTATAAGCTGACCCTCACTGTCCCTACTCACACGTTACCAGCCCTTTACTCCAGAAGGATGTGTCCCCCGTCGCAGGCCTGTCTGTCTTTGCAGGAAGGCGTCCCAGCCGAAGAAAAAAACAGGAACAACAAATTTCGCTGAAAGGAGGGAATACTTCGGCCTCTCGCCAGAGGTCCCACTTACAGTCTCTCTGATCCGGATAGCAGCTCCTGTGGATTCCCTTGTGTAGTCCACACTCCAGTAGTGGGGAGTGTAACAGCTGAATCCTTCAGCAGTGCGGACGCTGGGGAAAGCTCTGAGGAAAAGATGTCAGATAACAGCAGCCAAGTTGAGAGTATCCTCTAAGGCACACACGAGGACCTGCACACCATCCTGGTTCTTTTCACAGACTCTCTCAGACTCTCCGCGCGCTTTTTCCTGCTTCTCACTCTGGTCACGTGACTCTCTAGGGCGGGACACAGGAGACTCAGTCTTTTTGTCTGTCATCACACCCTGCGCAGGTGCAACCTCTGGCCACAAGGTGGCAGCACCATCCTGCGTAATCATTTCTGTCACAGGCTCTATTTCAATTATCACAAAACAGCCAGAGCCTGCCAGCTCACTACACGCCCCCCCACTCAAAGGTTGGCAGTCCCTGTCAACGACCGGCTCCAGGGCGGCGATGGCTGTGGATGTGACAGGGGGCGGCTGGGAAGAGGGCCACACATATTGGTCTCTGTAGGACTGTCCTGGAGGTACCCCTGCAGTGGTCCTCGTTGTCCGCCTAACGGGTTGGATCCCCTCTCTCCGATCAGTCACCCCACTCTCTTTCCCAGTCAACATGTCAGTAGAGGAGGTAATCGGTTCAAGTGCGTCAGTCGGGCGGACAGGGGTAGGCATGCATTCAATCTCTACATCCCCGGGGTCAGTGTCTCCGACACTATTAGTGATATCCATCTCTCTAGGTATCACAGTAGGGGAGTCAGACTGGGAACGGCAGGGGCGCAACATATTACGGTGCAAAGTTCGGATGCTGCCGCTGTCTTCGCCCTGCACTCGATAGACGGGGCCACCGGGGTACGGCTGTCCAATTACTCGATAGACTTCGGTCTCCCACTTGGGCCGGAGTTTCCCTTCCGGTTTCTTTATACGGACTAGGACCAGTTGGCCTACATTCAGTGGGTCCTCTTGTACCGGAAGTGGGTCAGCGTGCACTTGATCCTGGATTTGTCGGCCTACTAGCCGGTAGACAGTCTCCATTCTCTGGCGGTGTGTTTGTAGCCAGGAAGGATAGGTACCACAGGTATCTTCTTCGGAGCTAGATAGTTGCAACTCATGGATGCCTTTGCCTGGACGGCCAAAGAGAAGGGTGTATGGGGTATATCCGGTGACGGAATGGACTTGATTATTATAGGTCCACAGCAGTTCTGGGAGGAATCGAGGCCAGTCGGGCTTTTTGTCTTCAGCCAGTGTCCGGATCAGTTGTAAGAGGATCCGGTTAAAGCGTTCACACGCGCCATTGCCTTGTGGATGGTAAGGGGTGGTCCTGGACTTCTTGATTTCATACATCCGTTGGAGTTCTTCAATGACTCGCCCTTCGAAACAAGCCCCCTGATCAGAGTGTAGCCGCTCCGAACACCCGTAGACTCGAACGAATTGCTGACAGATGGCCTGTGCAGCTGATTCGGCAGTCTGAACCCTGGTAGCAACAGTGACGGCGAATTTCGTGAAGTGGTCCACCATCACCAGACAGTACTGGTAGCCACTATTCGCTGTTCCGATCAACAGATAGTCCACCATCAACAGCTCGAGGGGCCTCAACGTCTTAATAGTCTGGACGGGGGCACGCTGCTCCGCAGACTTGTGGAATTCACAGGTACGGCATTCTTGACAGATGTTTTCAACCAGCTTACAGAGCCCCGGACAAAAAATGAACTGCTGGGTCCACCGGAGGGTCTTGTCTATGCCGAAGTGGCCGTTCCTCCTGTGAGCTTCGCCCACAATCTCATGGGCCAACTGCACCGGGACGACAATCTGCAAACACTCCTCCAGCATATGGGATAAAAGGGCCCTGCGATACAGGACTCCATCTTTCATGATCAGCCGATCCCATTGGGCAAGCAGAGCCAAGGCTCCGGTCGATAGTCGGGCTCTCACTTCGGAGGGCGGTTTCTCTTGTTTATTCACATACTGTTTCAGTAAGACGTGCTCGGGATCTCGATCTTGAAGCTTGGCCCATTCTTGCTGGGACAGGGGAGATCCCACTATGGCTTCAATCCCTCCTACCGCATACTGGCGGCTATCTTCTATTTGCTTTGCGAGCCGGGCAAAGTCAGGCATCTCATCTTCCTCCAACTCTTCATCCTGGTCCCCCACTGGCGGGGATGATGTCACTCTAGACAGGCTGTCAGCATTCTGATTATCGTTCCCCGCTCTGTATTTCATTTTGTACTGGAATCTAGAGAGCCTGTCCATCCAGCGCTGTTCCATTGCCCCTAGTTTGGCATTCTCTAGGTGGGCAAGAGGATTGTTGTCCGTCATGACCAGCACCTCCGCTCCTGTCAGATAGCCGGCAAATTTCTCCGTCATAGCCCAAGTCAGAGCCAAGAGTTCCAAGTGGAAGGAGCTGTAGTTGACGGGATTCTTTTCGGTATCACGGAGAGACCTACTGGCATAGGCTATCACGCGTTCTTTATTATCTTGAACTTGAGAGAGGACCACCCCTAGACCTTGAAGGCTGGCGTCGGTGTGCAACTGAAACGGTAATGTGTAATCCGCATACGCCAGAACAGGGGGTGATGTTAGAGCAGCCTTAAGTGCCTGAAAGGATTTTTCTCGGTCAGGCCCCCAACTGATGCGTCGTCCTCTGGGACTGTTCGCGGTCCCTCGGAGAACCTCATGCAGTGGTTCAGCAAGCCGAGCAAAGTCCTTGACAAACCGACGGTAGTAGCCTGCCAGTATTTGGGTCCTTTTCTTGTCAACAGCATAAGATCCAGGTCTTTCAAGATGTTCATTCCAACTATCACTGGGGTCTCGGAGCCGAAACCTTCCTTGACGATGACGATCCCTCGTTTCCCTAAGTCCTGCCCGCAGGCCTTTGTGTCCATCCAAGCAACTCCAGTCACTGGAATGGGTAGATTATTAGCCGCAATAATCTTAATGGCGGTGTCTGGGTCACGAGCAGTTCTTGGTTTGAGGTAATTTTCGTAAAACTGTTCAGAGATCGTGGTCACTTGTGACCCAGTGTCCATCAGTCACTGTACGGCAATTCCTTCCAGGACAACTTCAAGTGTCGGGCTACTCGAGGCAAGAGCACTCCGCCATCGGCTCTGTTTTTCCACACCCCTCTCCTTGGCCTCCCCTGCTGCGCGAGCCTCAGCTGCAGGGGTGTCTAGTTTAACGGCGGCCATTGTGGTGAGGCCCGGCGTGGTAGCTCTGCTTGTGGATATGGCTTGGGTTCCATTCGCTGGTCTGATTGAAATTCCCTTCGCTGGGGCGACTGAGGGTTTGTTCGTTGGTGCGACGGAGATTTTTGCGGAGGGAAGTGTTGAGGACAACGATTTACCCTATGGCGAGGATCACCGCATGACCAACACTGTCCCACGGGACGACTAGGCTGTCTTCGCTGGTCTCCCTGTCGGTCTAATGTTAACTGTAATATCTGTTTCTGTAAGTCTGCTACCATCTGTTTCCAGGTCTTCCGTGTCACTGTTTGGATTTTTAATGTCAGATATGGATCTGCACGCAGCACCTGGAATCCCCACATCCATGACGGGTCCCCTTGAACGTTCTATGGCTTCCTGTTTGACTTCAGCAAAAGTAAGAGTCGGCATCATCCGGATCAAGTCCTGTAACGTGCGGTTAAGATACTGGTCTCTCAGTCCTATTACAAATTGGTCTCTCAGTACCAGGTCACGAGGAGCCATACCAGCTAGTTGTTCCCCTTTTCCACAGGCTTGTTCAAGGAGTACCTGAAGGGCGTTCGCATATTGGGGAATATCCTCCCATTCAAGCTGCGTCCGTCTAAAGAACATGTGTCGCAGTGTTCCCTGGTATGTGGTCGGTCCATAGGTGTTCTCCAGCACCCGCACCAAATCATCCACTGTACGCTGGCCCCTAGCCGTCTCCAGTCTGACTGTCGTCCATGCCTCCCCCTCTAGCGTCAGTACCGCCATTTTTGCCAAGGTCTTAGGGTCAATATTATACATTTCCCCCAGTATCCGGACTTGTTCCACCCACTCTGGTACAGGGTAGTTTCGTCCGCCAAATTTCCTGACCTGATTCACAATAGACACCGGCGGGGCTTTCTGACTGTACAAGTGGCCTGGGTGGGAATCTTGTTGGTCACAGATCCTGCCGACTACGCCAGATGAAGTGACCGCGGGCAAGGCCGCGCGTTGGTATCTATGATCTGGCCCAGCAAGATCCCCATACACAGACTCTATCTTGATAACCGTATCTTTACTTGTATACATTTTTAACACAGCAGAACACAATAAATGACAACCGTAAATGTTCACAGCAATAACGTGTACTTATAAGCTGACCCTCACTGTCCCTACTCACACGTTACCAGCCCTTTACTCCAGAAGGATGTGTCCCCCGTCGCAGGCCTGTCTGTCTTTGCAGGAAGGCGTCCCAGCCGAAGAAAGAAACAGGAACAACAAATTTCGCTGAAAGGAGGGAATACTTCGACCTCTCGCCAGAGGTCCCGCTTACAGTCTCTCTGATCCGGATAGCAGCTCCTGTGGATTCCCTTGTGTAGTCCACACTCCAGTAGTGGGGAGTGTAACAGCTGAATCCTTCAGCAGTGCGGAAGCTGGGGAAAGCTCTGAGGAAAAGATGTCAGAGAACAGCAGCCAAGTTTAGAGTATCCTCTAAGGCACACACGAGGACCTGCACACCATCCTGGTTCTTTTCACAGACTCTCTCAGACTCTCCGCGCGCTTTTTCCTGCTTCTCACTCTGGTCACGTGACTCTCTAGGGCGGGACACAGGAGACTCAGTCTTTTTCTCTGTCATCACACCCTGCGCAGGTGCAACCTCTGGCCACAAGGTGGCAGCACCATCCTGCGTAATCATTTCTGTCACAGGCTCTATTTCAATTATCACAGAACAGCCAGAGCCTGCCAGCTCACTACATCAGTGATATAATATACTGTGTGCACAGACATCTGTCATTTACAGGATAATATGTGACTTGGTGTAATATCTGATGTCTGTAGTCACAGTGTAATATATATTATCCAGTATGTAACATTATATCTGTACAAAGTATAATCTATTGTATATCAGTCACATATTCTCTGTATACTGTATGCAGAGGTGTATCTAGGCTTTCTGGCACCCGGGACAAGAATTCAGTTTGGCGCCACCCCAGCACATATGCGATTTGCACACTTAGTCAGGTGGCAATAAGCTGCTCTCTCTAATTCTCTCAATGTTCAGTAAAAACTGAGAGAAGCAGGAGAAGCTCGTTGTCATATGACAGTAAGTATGAAAATCGCATATGAGTGAAGTGACCATGTGATGCAAGCAGAGCTGAATCCTGACAGTGCGTATATTACGCACTGTTAGGATTGGCTACAGGGCTTCATTTTAAAATTAAAGGATTCAAGGTTTGAGATTAAAGTCTGCTGTCACTATGTGACTGTAAGCTTCTGAATTCTCACAGCGCATGTGTGACACCCCAGGGGTCTGGTTGCCACAGTGATAGAGATATTATGTCTGAGAGCAGGTGGGAGGTCCTTTGGTCAGGGATCCTGTGCATGCCACACCTCCTGCCCAGTCTTGGGAGGGGAAGAACTTCCCCTGTATAAACCCGGGGCTGAGGCAGGGTGAGTCAGACAAGGAGAGTGGAGAAGAGAAGCAGCATAGGAAACAGCAGAGTTACAAGGAGTCAGGGGCTGGCAGCTACAGAGCTCGCCCTGACTAAGAAGATTCTTTACCGGACCCGGAGTCCGAGGCTGTGGGGACTAACTCCTACCCAGCAGCAGAATCCGTCGGGCAGGGGATTTCAGGTCCTCTGGCCCAGAAGCCCGAAGGCACGGTCACACGTGTGAGACCAGCACCGCCATCGTGGAGCGGAAGCCATTAGAAGGCCCCGAGTCACCGGCCATACGGGTGAGCACCACACGGTACACTCAGGGACGTGGGCTACTTACATCAGCTTCTAGCAAGGTAGCCAGAAGAGTACAGTCAGTTTGGGAGGCCTACAACTACGCCTGGCCAGGGGAGATCCCATCTGCTCAAAGACTGACCAGGCCCCGTTTGCTAGCAAGTACTCCGGGAGGGTCTGTCGTTGTTACCAGTAAAGACCCTGAACTACACCGCACCGTCTCTGAGTGGTTCCTGCTACCCCCATCATCCACGTCGGCTGCCCTGAGGCCATACCCCTCCCGTTGGGGGTTATACTATCACGCTGCACAATCCTACCACCGGCCTCAGCGGTCTGCCCTGCAGCAGCAGCTTCCTGGCTGCACTCAACGGGTGGCGTAGTCATCAACTATTTACTACTAATAGACTGCCGTCTAGTTTGACTCCCTGGGCACGGACCGGGTCACCGCCACGAGATTACAACCCTCCACGGATCCGGCTCCGGGTAAGCTCCCGCGTGCGCACCGCAGCGCGACACAGGCCCAGGGGCGCGTCAACTTTGGCGTAGTCGGCAGGATTTCGTGCCCGCAACCACCGGGTACTGCGTGCCTGAAAAGCAAAGACTGTTCAAACTTACCAGTGGTGAAGGTTTCCCGCCATCCGGCGCCATCTTCTACCTTCTTCCCGCCATCCGCGAAGTTTTCCCGCCATCCGGCGCCATCTTCGACCTTCTTCCCGCCATCCGTGGAGTTTTCCCGCCATTGGACGCCATCTTGAGGACGCCGCGCGGGAAGAAGAGGGGCGTGGACTCCGAAAGCGCGCGAGAACTGAAGCCCCGCCTCACGTCCGGACGTTGCGTAAGGTCCTGGAAGGAGCCCAGCAGACGCCGACGTCACAGGAGCGCGACGGAAGGTCCTCAACCCTGACGATCCACTGCGGAGCCGCGGCCTACGGAAGAGGATCATCGCAAGGTAGGCCACGGTCCACTAGGGGGGAGGAAGATGTCGGATACGGAGGAGAGCTTCACTGCCTCAACCCCCGCCAGCGCTACCGCTGCTGCAGTTATGCCCTTCACCATGCCCTATATCCCGGGAGCAGCTTGGCTACCCCAGTACTCAGGGGAGTCACATACCCTGCATGACTTTAGAGAAAAGCTGGATAGCCTCTTCCAGGTGTACCCCCTCACAGAAGAGCAAAAAGTGAGCATCCTGGTGGCCCAACTAACCGGGGCAGCCAAAAGGGAAGTAAAATCCTGGCCACCTGGGAGGAAGACTGTCGCAGGGATACTAACCCGGCTGAAGGACACCTTTGATACCCGCACCTCAGCCGAGATTAAGCTTAGATTCTACGGGTGCAAGCAGCGAGCGCATGAGAGTATAAGGGACTATGCACTAAACCTACAAGAGGCCCTGAGGGCCATAAAGCAGACCGACCCTGATGGGGTGGGAAACGAGGACAGGCTGTTGACTGAACAATTTATAGAGGGTTTATATTGCAATGCCCACCGAACCCAGTTGCGGGCAATGGCCTTACAGGATCCCCATCTGGACTTTGCACAGTTCAAGGACAGAGCCATCCGGGTGCTCCGAGAACCGGCACCAGGTGGCGTTGTGACCCACAGACGCCCCACTACCACTTACTACCAGGAGGCGGCGCCCTTGTCAGCAGGGCCTGTGGGAGCTGATGCGCAGGCTTTGGACAATGACCCGGCTCCAGACCTACACCATCAGGTCCAAGAGCTAGCTAAGAGCGTTGCTGCGCTAACCCGAACTGTGCAGTCTTTACAGGTTTCCACCCCAGGGAAGATCCAGCTGGCATCCGGACCGGAGGACATCCCGTGGCGTCGACCAAGGAGGACCCCACCGGCCAGAGGAAGACCCAGTGACCGATACAGTGAGGACGGACGACCCATCTGCCACCGCTGCAATCAACCCGGACATATGGCAAGGTACTGTTCTTTAAACGGGCACAACCTGGGGTAGAGGGCCAACCCCCAGGAAAAAGATCACCAGGCCCATCGAACTGGCGCGACAGATATGTGGGAGGACGTCCAGTCTTGCCTGTGGTACTGGATGGCATTCCCATGAGTGCCCTACTGGACACCGGGTCACAGGTCACCACCATCCCGTACGTGCTCTTCAAGCAGTACTGGAATGACTCGGATATTACCCGCTACCCCGACGACGACTTGAGTATCATCGCCAGCAATGGTCAGCCCGTGCCACAGATCGGATTTAAAGAGGTGACCATCAAAATTGGTAGAGTCGAACTGGCCGCACAGGGACTGATCATTGTAGATATCGATAAACATGAGAGTCACCCAAAAATAACTCTAGGAACTAATGTAATTGAAAATTGTCTTGCAGAGGTGATTTTCCTTTTACAGCAGGTTGCCAAGAATGCCAGCTCCGGCGAGCAGCGGGTGCTCCAGAAAGAGATCCGGGCACTGATGCAACGGCAACAAGTGGAACTCTCCGGCGGTGAGATTGGTAGCGTAAGAATGTGTGACCCTTTTCCTATTGCCATGCCCCCAAAAAGTGAAATGATGATTTGGTGCCGGGCAGCTATTGGTCTGAGAGGTAGAGATTACCAGGCAATGGTAGAACCAGTTTACTCAGACAGTAGGCCCACCATTTTGACAGCACGGGGGGTGGTCAATGTACGCCATGGGAGGGTGCCCATTCGCATAATAAATATCGGGGAGAGGGAAGTGTACCTGCCCCGGTATGCCACGCTAGCCAAATTATATACCGCTAATCAAAGTTCTATACAATCTGTGGAACCCTTGCCTCCATCTCACCCGGAGGAAGGTAACGGCTCTAAGAAAGACATGGAGGACTGGTGTCAGCAACTACATTTGGGTACTGACTCCACTCCCTCACATCAGAAACAAGGAGTCTATCGGGTGGTTCAAGAGTATGAGAGAGTGTTTAGTAAACACCCGTTAGACTTCGGGCGAGTCAAGGGGGTAGAACATCGCATCCCCACGGGAGATCATCCTCCCATAAAAGAGAGGTATCGACCCGTACCCCCTGCACATTACCAACACGCCAAGGGGATGCTTAGAGATATGAAGGAGGCTGGGGTAATCCGGGATAGTTGTAGCCCCTGGGCAGCCCCATTAGTTTTAGTCAAAAAGAAAGACAACACCATGAGGATGTGTGTAGATTACCGGAAAATCAACCGTATCACACACAAGGATGCGTACCCCTTACCAAGGATAGAGGAGTCATTGGCTGCTTTAAGATCTGCTAACTTCTTCTCTACCTTGGATCTCACTAGTGGGTACTGGCAGGTTCCTGTAGCAGAGGCGGACCGGGAGAAGACCGCATTCACCACCCCGATGGGACTTAGCGAGTTCACCTGCATGCCGTTCGGACTCTGCAACGCACCAGGAACCTTCCAACGCCTAATGGAGTGTTGTCTGGGCCACAGAAACTTCGAGACGGTCCTGTTGTACCTGGACGATGTCATCGTATATTCCAAGACGTATGAGGACCACCTGAAACACCTGGCGGAAGTGTTCGAGGCTCTGGCGAGTTACGGCCTAAAGGTGAAACCCTCCAAGTGTCACCTCCTGAAACCAAAGGTGCAGTACCTGGGACACGTGGTGTGCGCTGACGGAGTGGCTCCCGACCCCGATAAGATCACCGCAATTAAGGGATGGCCAAGCCCCTCCAGCGTAAAAGAAGTGCGGCAGTTCCTCGGGTTGGTAGGCTACTACCGAAGGTTTATTCCCGGTTTCACCAAAAAGGCAGCACCTATGCAGGACCTCCTGATAGGCCAGTCCCGGAAGGCCAAGAACCAGAAGCCGCCCTTCAAATGGGAAGAGCTGGAAGAAGAGTCCTTCCGCCAGTTGAAGATGGCCCTCACGGGGGACGAAATCCTGGCGTACCCGGATTATAGCCAGCCCTTTATCCTCTACACCGACGCCAGTAACATCGGGCTAGGAGCCGTACTGTCCCAGATCCAGCAGGGGAAGGAACGAGTAATCGCCTACGCCAGCCGAAAACTGCGACCCACCGAAAGGAACCCCGAGAATTACAGCTCATTTAAGTTAGAGTTCCTGGCCGTAGTATGGGCAATCACTGAGCGCTTTAAGCATTACCTCGCTTCTTCCCGGTTCACCGTGTACACGGATAACAACCCGCTGACACACCTGGACACGGCAAGACTCGGTGCCCTGGAGCAGAGGTGGATGGCCCGTCTGTCCAACTACGAGTTCACAATTAAATACCGGGCAGGACGCTCCAATACCAACGCGGACGCCCTGTCCAGGATGCCCAACCTGCCGGACGGAGGAGAAGATCCGGAGGGACTGGAAGAAGTTGAACTCCCTGCGTTCCACCGTCATGGGACTATTCAGTATTCCCACCGGGTAAGGAGTAAGCAGGCTGCTACGTTGAACCCCTTACCCCACTACAACTGGGCGGAAACGCAAGACAGCGACCCTGCCGTCCGACTGGTGAAGGAGATGCTGACTCGGCCGGAGGCTCGCCTTGAACCAGACGCTCCGGAGGAAGCCAAACAACTATGGGCAGAGAAGAGTCGACTGTTCCTTTACAAAGGGAAGTTGTGCCGCAGAATGGTTAACTCCCGGACGCATGAATTACTCTGGCAAGTAGTGGTGCCACGAAGAGACGCAGCCATGGTGATGGAGGCATACCACGACGGAGCTGGACACTTTGGGTGGAAAAAGCTGGAGTTCCTGCTGCGCGAGCGGTTCCACTGGGTAGGCATGAGGGGAACCATCGAGAAGTGGTGCAGAGATTGTGGCCCGTGCAACCTGAGAAGGAAGGACCGAGCCAGCCAGAAGACTCCCCTGCAGTCCATCGTCACCCGGCAACCGTTGGAACTGGTAGCCTTGGATCATGTAAAACTGACCCCAAGCAGAAGTGGCTACGTCTACGCGTTAACCATCGTGGATCATTACTCCCGGTTCTTGGTTTTCGTCCCCGTCAAGGACTTAACGGCTCAAACAGCAGCTAGAGCCTTCCAGCAGCACTTCTGCCGTCCACACGGGTACCCGGACCAAGTGCTGACGGACCAGGGACTTGCCTTTGAAGCGGAGGTCTTTCAGGAATTCTGCAATCTGTATGGCTGCCGGAAGATAAGGACGACACCCTACCATCCGCAGACTAATGGACTTTGTGAAAAAATGAACCAGGTGGTAATGGATCTTCTAAAAACGTTGCCCCTGGAAGAACGCAGTCTGTGGCCTGAAAAGTTGCCCGATCTGGTGGACCTATACAACCACATCCCGGTAGGTTCCACCAACTGTACCCCGGCTTACCTAATGAGGGCAAGACCTGGTAAGTTACCTGTTGACCTGGAAAAGGGAGTCCTGACCCCCGAGGACACTTCACCAGAAACAGACTGGGACACAGAGAGGCAGCAGCAGTACCGGAGAGTACAGGAGAGCGTGGAGCGAAGTCTCTGTCAGGCTAGGGAAAGACAAGAGAAAACTTACAACCAGTATGCTCCCGCTGTTCCCCTGGTACCCGGAGAGCAGGTCTTGAAGAGGAAGAGACGGCTCCACAAGTTGGACGACCAGTGGGAGAAGGACCCGTACACCGTACTGCCCTCAAGCCACGAGAACCCGAAGGTCTGTACCATCAGTAAAGACGGAGGGGAAACCACAGCCATTGTATCCCGGGACCACCTGAAGAAGTGTCCCGAACAACTGAGGAACCCTGAAGAGGAACAAGAAGACCATCGACCCGTGGAAGAAAGGGAAGATATGGTTAGTACCGTGCTCGGGGACTTTCCTCAGTCTTGGACTCAAGTCAATGGTGCAGTTGTGGTACCCGTACTCACCTTCCTCCAACCATCATCCCAAGAACCTACGGAGCAACGGGTAGAGCTGGAAGAACAGCCGGTCCAGGAGGCAGAAGACTCCACACAAGCAGAACAGGAGAATCAACCCTCTGCTTATAGTGAGCCTGCCGTACCCCTAGTGAGACAAAGAGCCGGTAGACAGCTGCCCAGTTTACCCTTGACAGCTCCTACACCCTGTAGTTCAGGGCCAGACAGTCAGCTCCGTAGGTCCACTCGGGCCACTAGAGGCCAGTTACCCGCACGCTGGAGAATTTAAAGTGTATAAATTGTTTTATTTATGTTTTTCTGTGTCTTGTTGCTTGTGTATAATTTTGTGTTTCTAGTTATTTTTAGGAAACCTTGGTGGATTTACCGGGAATCCTTGTATATAGTTGGAGCGTAACCCAGGATGGACTAGAGACTGTTAAGGACTCGGGGTAGGACAGACCCCTACCTGGTTACGTCTCCCTGTGTTGGTGAAATGGACACCTTTGCTTTTCTTCAAAGACTGCATCCGGTTGCGGACACGCCGTAACCATCTTATGTGTTTTTCTTATAGTATTGTTATTGTTATACTTTGTTATGTTTTTCTAAATGTGTTTAGTCCCGGAGTACTAAATTTCACTAGGGGGGAATGTGACACCCCAGGGGTCTGGTTGCCACAGTGATAGAGATATTATGTCTGAGAGCAGGTGGGAGGTCCTTTGGTCAGGGATCCTGTGCATGCCACACCTCCTGCCCAGTCTTGGGAGGGGAAGAACTTCCCCTGTATAAACCCGGGGCTGAGGCAGGGTGAGTCAGACAAGGAGAGTGGAGAAGAGAAGCAGCATAGGAAACAGCAGAGTTACAAGGAGTCAGGGGCTGGCAGCTACAGAGCTCGCCCTGACTAAGAAGATTCTTTACCGGACCC
This sequence comes from Phyllobates terribilis, assembly GCF_046119375.1. Taxonomy (NCBI): domain Eukaryota; kingdom Metazoa; phylum Chordata; class Amphibia; order Anura; family Dendrobatidae; genus Phyllobates; species Phyllobates terribilis. The sequence goes on along the minus strand of NW_027362762.1, from coordinate 201,526,416 downwards.
GGAGTCCGAGGCTGTGGGGACTAACTCCTACCCAGCAGCAGAATCCGTCGGGCAGGGGATTTCAGGTCCTCTGGCCCAGAAGCCCGAAGGCACGGTCACACGTGTGAGACCAGCACCGCCATCGTGGAGCGGAAGCCATTAGAAGGCCCCGAGTCACCGGCCATACGGGTGAGCACCACACGGTACACTCAGGGACGTGGGCTACTTACATCAGCTTCTAGCAAGGTAGCCAGAAGAGTACAGTCAGTTTGGGAGGCCTACAACTACGCCTGGCCAGGGGAGATCCCATCTGCTCAAAGACTGACCAGGCCCCGTTTGCTAGCAAGTACTCCGGGAGGGTCTGTCGTTGTTACCAGTAAAGACCCTGAACTACACCGCACCGTCTCTGAGTGGTTCCTGCTACCCCCATCATCCACGTCGGCTGCCCTGAGGCCATACCCCTCCCGTTGGGGGTTATACTATCACGCTGCACAATCCTACCACCGGCCTCAGCGGTCTGCCCTGCAGCAGCAGCTTCCTGGCTGCACTCAACGGGTGGCGTAGTCATCAACTATTTACTACTAATAGACTGCCGTCTAGTTTGACTCCCTGGGCACGGACCGGGTCACCGCCACGAGATTACAACCCTCCACGGATCCGGCTCCGGGTAAGCTCCCGCGTGCGCACCGCAGCGCGACACAGGCCCAGGGGCGCGTCACATGCACTGCACACTTTTAGGATTCTCCCTTGCACAAGTATGCGATTTGTATACTTCTGGCCACATTCCGACTAGATGTGTCCAGCCTTGCTCAATTCATTGTCATTGAGTGAGGACATGCATGTCTAGTCGGCACGTGACCACATGTGTGCAAATCGCTGGCACCAGAGAATTCAGAAGTCTGCAGTCACATAGAATGACTGCAGACTCATCACAAACTTGGACAACCCCTTTAATGTTCCTAACAAATAAAAACTTGAGAATTAGTCAGTGTCACAAAAAAATTTGCATTCAGGTACCTTACAGATGACGTTGTCTCTGGAGTCGTTCTCTTTCTTTTCTTAATCATCTTGTCCAGACTCCATGAAGACTTTTTCTCATCCACAGCTCTGTCCCTGCAGACTTCCATCTTCTCTTGTCTTCTGGAGCACATCCCGACAAGATGCCCTTAAAGATAGCAGTGTCATTATAATGCTCCTGAATAAAAATATCTGCCCTACACTGAGCCCTTGAATAAATAATTGCCCCTCACTATATTCCCTGCACAAAATATGACCCCCACACAGTCCCTCTTATGGTTCATGCTCTCCACACTGCCCTATCCTTTCCATACTGGGCCCCCTCTTCACACTATCTTCTCACACTGTGCCCCCCCTATAGGGCCCAGTCTCTATACTGTGACCCCTCATCACACTCCACCTCCTTGGCTTACTGTCCCCTCCTGGCTGTGCCCTTACACTGTCCCTCCTGTGACAAGGTCACTGGTGTTATATGTGAGGGGAGGTATGTGTCACTACAGCTGCTAGCCTGTGTGAACTGAACCTATAACTTTTCCCCAGCATGTTATGTGTTGGGGGTGTAATCACCATTGTGAAAGGAGTGGTTTTATGTGAATGTCATAGAGATCGGGTGGGAAGTCATTCACCCTGTTAAATATTAATTATGGATATTCATTTTATTCTTAAATATGAATTATGGATATTCATTTTATTCTTAATTCTGAATTCTGTAAGATTGCATCAGCCTCGTGCTAAGGGTGTCTAGATGACATGCGCTATTTGTGTGTGTATTTTAGTTCACTACCATATACAAAATAACAGGGCCTATAAAAGCCCATGTTAGAGACAGGGGGGTCTCTTGCCATTCCAAAGGACACAGGACGAGGGTCTGTGCGTAAACCAGCTGCAGATGTAGGCCCAAGGAAACACGTTCTTTACCCGGACACACGTGCTGGATCCCAGGAAGAGATGGGTGCATCTCAACTATTAAGCTAATTATGGACAAATGGGCAATTACTCTAATTATTTAACCATTGTATGTACCTTCTGCAATTATTCTTTTTAATGGACAATCCAAGAATAAATCGATACATTTTTTTAAAAGAATATCTTGATATTGATACTTTGAGAAGTCCTCAATAGAGAAAAATAATACAGAAAGAAGTATTATTTAACACACCCTACCTCCCCTCAGGGTGTGGCTGATCTAGGTTAAATGCCCAGTCACTATTTTTTTTTCCTGTTGTTGTGTTTGGAGAGGCAAGGTCTCCAGACTGGAAAGCTATAGCTCAAGAGGAGCTGAAGGCTGTGCTACAACCTGTGTGGGCGAACCTCACACTCCTATGGACTGTGCTACCATTCACCTTTTGTTTTGCCATTATGCCAGGAAGGCCGTGTTTATTTTGCTGAATCTGCAGAGCTTTATGCGATACAGTAAACCTGCAGAGGAAACATTGTCCTGAGTCTATTTCGGAAAGCAGCCGAGGGAGTCGTCTTACCACAGTTGGTGGAGAATGCGGGCAAGATTACAGGAACACGAGTACCTGCCACAGAGACCGTTGGATGTCCTGGGTAAGGCTGACAGTCAGCCAGAGATGTCCGGCAGCATGGAGGAGCTCATTAAGCACTTGCTCCAAAGTCAGCAGCAGCAACACCAGCAACATTTGCAGAGCCAGCAGACCCTACAACAGCATCACCGTGGGCAGCAGCAAATGCAGCAGGAGAGGAATAAACTCCTGTTACAACAGCTCCAACAACAACAACGGCAGATGGACCTCCTGACAAGGGAAATCCGCACCAGAGAAACCGCCCCTCCCCCAACTCCAGGTGCTGGCTCCTGCGTCCGGAAGGCAGTAAGGCGAGTGATGCAAAAGATGACCCCAGGGGACAATGCTGAGGCATTTCTGACTGTTTTCAAAAGGGTAGCGGGAAAAGTTGCCACCGGAGCAGTGAGCGGAGGTGTTGGCCCCCTATTTAATGGGTGAACCCCAAAAGGCCTACTATGCCCTGGCCCTACAGGATGCACAGGAGTATGCCAAGTTAAAAACGGAGATATTGGCACACACAGTGACTATGTTGGTCAGAGCGCAAGGAGTCCACCACTGGGCGTATACTGGTGACAAACCTCCAAGCTCACAGATGTTTGACTTGCTTCAGACAGATTCATCCATTCCCTACCCAGGCCGGTGCAGACATGGGTTGCCCAGGGCAACCCTCAGAACACGGACGACCTTGTGGGCCTGGTAGAGAGGTACCAAGTGGTCGAAAAATCCCTGGGGAAACCGGACATAGTTAATTCCTCGTACTGGAGTACCCAAAGAGGGACGGGCTCACCACGTAAGGGGTCTAGAGTAACAAACGGGGGTCGTCCCAATCCCAATGAGGGTTCTGCAATGACTGCTGTGATGGATGTGGTATGTTGGCGGTGTCATAATCCTGGACACATAGCTGCCTGGTGCCACATGTCTCCTGAACTAATGGACTGCAGTCTAGGCCGGTGTTGCTCCTATTATGCCTATCAGGCCTGTAGCGTGGATAGTCAACCTGGTGAGGGGCCGCAGGTGTGTGCCTTGTCCATTAATGGAGTGATGGTGCTTGGACTCTTGGACTCAGTGAGTCTGGTAACCTTAATCAGTGCCACCCTTCCCCACCAGCTGATCCCTGCCAATACTGTGGGCATCCGCTGCATACATGGGGACGCCAAGAACTATCAGAGTAACAGTGGGAACAGACTGTGGTGTCCAAACCCACAAGGTTGGGGTGGTCAAGGGCCTGATACATCCCGTCATATTGAGGCACGATTTTTCCTTGTTCTGGGACTTGTGGGGATAGAAAACCGGACTGAGTCACCGAGACAAAAGCCAGGTCTCTAGGGAAGTACCCCGGTCGACATCTGAAGTGGATGAGTTTCCATTGTGTGTCCTTGCCGGCGACAAGGATGAGACTGTGATTGAGGAGGCTGACCTCCCTATGTTAGAGGTGCCCAGAGAGATCTTTAGGTCTGCTCAAGAAAACCCAGGAAAGGATAATGAGGAGGTTCTATCAGCCAGGATGTTACCGGGAGATAATAAACTATTGTAGGTCCTGCTCCACCTGCCAGATAACCTCGCCCTCCTTCCACTTCCCTTAGTTCCACTGCCAGTGATAGAGGTTCCCTTTGAGAGGATTGCCATGGACCTTTTTTGGTCTCTTAGTTAAATCGGCCCGGGGCCACCAATACATCCTGGTGGTCATGGACAATGCGACCCGGTACCATGTAGTAGTACCCTTAAGGAACTCATCCAGTAAGAGTATAGCCCGGGATCTGGTCCATATTTTTGCTATGGACAGGTCTGCCAAAAGAGATTTTGACAGACCAGGGAACTCCATTCATGAGTAAAGTGATGAAGGAGCTTTGTAGAGTCCTTCAGATTGCCCAGATACGGACCTCAGTTTACCATCCACAGACGGCTGGCCTGGTGGAACGCTTTAACAAAACCTTGAAAGCGATGCTCAGGAAGGTCGTTGAAAAAGATGGGAGAGACTGGGACTACCTGCTTCCATTTCTACTTTTCTCTGTCAGAAAAGTGCCTCAAGCCTCCACTGGCTTATCTCTGTTCGAGCTCCTGTATGGCCAGCATCCAAGAAGTCTCCTAGACATCGCCAAGGAAACCTGGGAGGCCGAGGTCACGCCCCACTGGAGCATCATCAAACATGTCGCCCAGTTGCAGGAGAGAATGGCGAAAGTGATGCCCATTGTGAAGGAACACCTCCTCCAGGCGCAGGAAGCCCAGGCGAGGGTGTATAACCGGCTGGCAAGACTGAGACAGTTCCAGCCTGGGGATCGCGTTCTGGTTCTCATTCCCACCGTTGAAAGTAAGTTCCTGGCTAAGTGGCAAGGCCCATATGAGGTGGTGGAGAAACTCGGTGTAGTGAACTACAGAGTCCACCAGCTTGGCCAAAGAAAGCTGCATCAGGTGTACCATGTGAACCTGCTTAAGCCGTGGTGAAATCGGGAACCCGTGGGAGCTGCTTGCCTGGGAGTCACTCCTGAAGGCCAAGTGGAAGATATCTGGGTGAGCTGAAACGTTTCGTTGGGTGTGGAATAAAGAGGTTTAATTTACCACACGTAAGTGCCGGGATTTCTTGCTTTTCTTGGATATACTACTTCCTTCAAGAGCACCACACGAGGATATAGTGTGCCGACCACCTTCTTGTGCTATACCACATAAGAAGTATGCTGCAGTCTACCGTGACGACATTGTAGTCTTTAGCCCAGACTGGGCTAGTCATCTGCCTAAGGTACAGGCGATTCTGGATGCTCTGAGGAAGGCGGGGTTTACTATAAATCCGAAAAAAATGTGCGGTTGGAAAGGAGAAGGCCAAGTACTTGGACTATGTCGTCGGGAGAGGTGAAATAAAGCCACAAGTCAGTAAAGTGGAGGCGATCCAGAACTGGCCGCAACCGCTCTCCAAGGAGCAAGTGAGAGCGTTCCGGGAATTGTGGGATATTACCGGCGGTTTATCCAAAACTTTGCCATGATGGCCGCGCCACTTACAGATCTCCTAAAAGGCACCAGATCAACGATGGTGAAATGGACGGAGGAAACAGAGACGTCGTTCCAACGGTTGAAGCTAGCACTGTGTAAGCAGCCGGTCCTGTTCGCACCAGATTTTGAGAAAGAATTTGTGGTCCAGACAGACGCTTCTGCAGTTGGCCTAGTAGCCGTACTCTCTCAAGAGATAAATGGGGAAGAACATCCCATTCTCTATCTGAGCCGGAATAGTAGAAAAGGAGTGTTTAGCCATAAAATGGGCCGCAGATACACTGAGATACTACCTACTAGGCCGGAAGTTTAAACTGGTGTCAGACCATGCCCCTATGAGATGGTTGAAAGAAAAGAGGGATAAAATGCCCGGGTAACTAGATGGTTCTTAGGTCTCCAGAACTTTAACTTTCACGTGGAGCATAGGCCTGGGAAGTTACACGGGAATGCTGATGCCCTCTCTAGAATTCCATGTCTGGTGTCTGAAGGTGCCCAAACCCCCGGCTTGTGATAAGGTCACTGGTGTTATATGTGAGGGGAGGTATGTGTCACTAAAGTTTGCCCAATTTTTTGGACTGACTGACCTTCATTTCTTAAAGTAATGATGGCCACTCGTTTTTCTTTACTTAGCTGCTTTTTTCTTGCCATAATACAAATTCTAACAGTCTATTCAGTAGGACTATCAGCTGTGTTTCCACCAGACTTCTGCACAACACAACTGATGGTCCCAACCCCATTTATAAGGCAAGAAATCCCACTTATTAAACCTGACAGGGCACATCTGTGAAGTGAAAACCATTTCCGGTGACTACCTCTTGAAGCTCATCAAGAGAATGCCAAAAATGTGCAAAGCAGTAATCAAAGCAAAAGGTGGCTACTTTGAAGAACCTAGAATATAAGACATATTTTCAGTTGTTTCACACTTTTTTGTTAAGTATATAATTCCACATGTGTTAATTCATAGTTTTGATGGCTTCAGTGTGAATGTACAATTTTCATAGTCATGAAAATACAGAAAATCTTTAAATGAGAAGGTGTGTCCAAACTTTTGGTCTGTACTGTATGTATATATATATATATATGACTCACCCCCTGGGCCGTGGGGTACCCGGAACCGGGCCTTCTGGTGTACGGTGCTGATGGGGGTATTAGTGGCAACCCGATCCTGTGGCTCAGGGTGGTCAGACCAAATTGTGGCAGTCTATTTATCAGTGTTTTGAATGTCCGACTACCCCACCCATGGATTGCGGTCAGGGATAACCGCCGCTGCAAGGCAGACTGCTGAGGCTGGTGTTGGTGTGCAGCACAGGGGTAGGATAACTCCCCACGGGAAGAGTGTAGCCTCAGGGCAGTGTAGGTGGATGCTGGGGGTGATAGTGCAGGCCGCAATAGTAAGAGTTCAGAGTCCGCTTCAAACAGTCCAGGGTCTTTATTGTAGGTATTATTAATGACCCAACAGTAGTACCGGTTAGGAATGGGCCTGGGTGTCTCAGAGCATTCGGGCGAGCCCCACTGGTCAGGGTGAGTGTGTAGGCCTACCGTTCTCTCTATGCTCTTTCTGACTATCCCCCTCTTCGTGGTGTAATAGCCCACGTCCCTGAGCTGGCCGTGTACTTCTCGCCCGTATGGCTTGCAACTTGGGTTCCTTTTACCTTTGGCCTCTCTTGGCCTTGCTGGTCCCTTCTGTTGTGGCGGAGCCTCCAGGCTTCTTAGGCCAAAGGACATGAAATCCCTCGCGGATTGGTTCTCTGCTGTGGGACTTAGAGTCTTCACAGCCTCGGACCCCAATGTCCAGTTAGATTAATTCTTTGCCAGGACCGGCTCTCGTCGCCTCTGTCCCTGGCTTGCAGTTTCTCCTCTGCCTCACGGACTCCTCAGCTGCTGCTGACCTGTCCCTTCCTCTAAGGAACCCTTCTGGTCACTTCAGAAGTGGGTTCTGGTCTCTCTAACCCTGCCCCAGTTCCAGCTTTTATAGGGCAGCCAGCTCCCCCTACTGGCCTGGGACAGGAGGTGCTGCATGCTAATGGTCCCTAACCAGGGAACCTCCCTCCTGCTCTCAGACACAGCCTTTAATATTTGTGGCATCCAGGCCTGGGGTGACACATTCCCCCCTAGTAAAATTTAGTACTCCGGGACTAAGCCTTTTTGGCCAAAAACAAACAGGGTATAAACAATAACATATTTACAAGTACATTTTGTCCTTAAGGTCATGGCGCTTCCGTGACCGGGTGTCCATATCACCCAATAAGGTGAAGTTTTCCAAAGTATGGGGACCTGTCCCTATAAACCCCAAGTTCCTGGCCTTGGACATGGCGGCAAGGTAAAAGCTAACTACTTTGGACCACAAGGAGGCCACGCTGGACAGGTTTTTCTTCCGTGGCCATCTTCGCAAGAGGGCACCAAGTGCAACTATCTACATGGTAGTTCCCGTTATTCACTATCCATAGCCTGTCAGTCCATTGTATCTAGAAAAACTGGGAATACAGTATTAATAACCAGGTAGCAAGTATAAAACATTCGCAATATACAGCATTTAGATCTTCCAGCGAGCTGGTAGTTGACCCCTAGTGCTCCAGGTTGACCGGCGTAACCCACTGTCTGGTGGTGGTCTAACCTGGCTTTCCCCACTATCATTTAGGGTACAGCTACTAGCTGGGTTTACAGGCAGGGCAGGCAGCTGTCTGCGGGTCCTTTGGTTTACCGCAGGCATGGCAGGCTCACTGTCAGCAGAGGGTTGACTCTCCTGGGCTGCTGGCATGGGTTCTTCTGCCTCCGGGGCTGCTTGTTCCTCTTGTTCTTCCTGCTCTTCTGTAGGCTCCTGCTGGGTAGGTTGAAGGAAGTGTAGGACGGGTACCACTATGGCATCATTTATTCGAGTCCAGGACCGGGGGAACTCTCCAAGAACTGTGCTGACCATTTCTTCCTTGTCCACTGCGGGCTCAAGGTCATCTTGATCTTCTCCTGCACTCTGTAGTTGCTCGGGGCACCGTTTTAGGTGGTCTCTGGAGACAGTGCTAGTGGTTTCTCCTCCATCCTTGGTAATTACACATACCTTCGGGTTGTTGTGGTCGGACTGCAGTACTGTGTATGGGTCTCTCTCCCACTGGTCATCTAGCTTGTGAAGCCTTCTCTTCCGCTTCAGGACCTGCTCACCAGGTTCCAGGGGACCAGCAGGGGCGTGTTGGTAGAAGAGCCTCTCTTGCTTTTCTCTTGCTTGAGCCAGACTTCTCTCCACACTCTCCTGTACCTTCTTGTACTGTAGCCGCCGTTCCGTATCCCAGTCCGCGTCTGGGGAGGTGTCCTCGGGTGTCAGGACTCCCATCTCCAGGTCTACCGGCAGCTTACCTGGTCTTGCTCGCATCAGGTAAGCCGGGGTGCAATTTGTAGCATTCACCGGGATATGGTTGTATAAGTCTATCAGGTCTGGCAGCTTCTCCGGCCACAGGCTGCGTTCTTCCAGGGGCAACATCTTGAGGAGATCAATGACGATATCATTCATTTTCTCACACAGCCCGTTGGTTTGCGGGTGGTAAGGCGTTGTCCGAATCTTCTTACAGCCGTAGAGGTTGCAGAACTCCTGGAAGATTTCCGCCTCGAACGCTGGACCTTGATCTGTCAAGACCTGTTCCGGATACCCGTGTGGACGGCAGAAGTGTTGTTGGAAGGCTCTGGCCGCTGTTTGGGCTGTCAAGTCTTTAACGGGAACCACCACCAGGAACCGGGAATAGTGGTCCACTATTGTCAGGGCGTAGACGTAGCCCGACCGGCTTGGAGCCAATTTCACATGGTCCAGAGCTACCAGCTCAAGAGGTTGCCTGGTGACGATGGGCCTCAAGGGTGTCTTCTGGCTGGTACAGTCCTTCCTTCTGAGGTTACATGGACCGCAGTCCCTGCACCACTTCTCTATGGCCCCTCTCATACCGACCCAGTAGAACCGCTCTCTCAGTAGGAACTCCAGTTTCTTCCACCAGAAGTGTCCCGCTCTGTCATGCTAGGCCTCCAGGACCATTGTAGCATCTCGTCTTGGGACCACTACCTGCCAGGTCAGCTCGTGCGTCCGGTGGTTGACAAGCCTTCTGCACAGCTTACCTTCGTAGAGGAATAGCCTGCTTTTCTCCTTCCATAAATGCTTGGCTTCCTCTGGAGCGTCCGGGCCAGGGCTAGCATCCGCCTGGGTCAACAGGTCTTTCACCAGGCGAATTGCAGGGTCACTATCTTGCGTTTCAGCCCAGCCGTGGTGGAGTAAGGGATTGAACATGACGGTGGTTAGGTCTTTGTCTCTAACCCGGTGAGAATACTGAGTGGCCCCATACCGGTGGAACGCAGGGAGCTCTACTTCCTCCAACTCTTCTGAGTCTTCTTCTCTTTCGGGTAGGTGGGGCATTCTTGATAGAGCGTCTGCGTTGGCGTTGGTTCTGCCTGCCCGGTATTTGATTGTGAAGTCATAATTTGATAGCCGGGCTATCCACCGCTGTTCCAGGGCACCAAGTCTAGCATTGTCCAGATGTGTCAATGGGTTGTTGTCCGTGTACACGGTGAACTTTGCGGAGGCCAGGTAATGTTTAAACCATTCTGTGATGGCCCACACCACTGCCAAGAATTCTAGCTTGAAGGAGCTGTAATTCTCCGGGTTTCTTTCAGTGGGCCTCAGCTTCCGGCTGGCGTACGCGATCACCCTTTCTCTGCCCTGTTGGTTTTGTGACAGTACGGCTCCCAGCCCCACATTACTGGCATCTGTGTGGAGGATAAAAGGCTGGCCATAATCGGGGTAGGCCAGGATCTCATCCCCCATGATGGCCATCTTCAGCTGGCGGAAGGAATCCTCTTCCAACTTGTCCCACTTGAAGGGTGGCTTGTTACTTCTGGATTTAGACTGACCTATCAGGAGGTCCTGCATTGGAGCTGCCATGTTAGTGAACCCGGGGATGAACCTTCGGTAGTAGCCTACCAACCCGAGGAATTGCCTCACTTCTTTGATGTTAGAGGGGCTTGGCCAGCTCTTGATGGCTGCAACCTTGTCGGGGTCGGGGGCTACTCCCTCAGCACTCACCACGTGCCCCAGGTACTGTACCTTCGGTTTCAACAGGTGACACTTTGAGGGCTTCACTTTCAGGCCATAACCTGCCAGGGCTTCGAACACCTCTGCCAGGTGTTTTAGATGGTCCTCGTAGGTCTTCGAATAGACGATCACGTCGTCCAGGTAAAGTAGGACCGTCTCAAAGTCTCGGTGCCCTAGACAACATTCCATCAGCCTCTGGAAGGTCCCGGGTGCGTTGCAGAGCCCGAATGGCATACAGTTGAATTCACTTAATCCCATCGGGGTGGTGAAGGCGGTCTTCTCCTTGTCAGCCTCTGCCACAGGAACCTGCCAGTACCTGCTAGTAAGGTCCAAAGTAGAGAAGAAATTAGCTGATTTTAGTGCGGCCAAAGACTCCTCTATTCTAGGCAACGGGTATGCGTCTTTATGGGTGATACGATTGACTTGTCTATAGTCCACGCACATTCTCATGGTACCGTCTTTCTTTTTTACCAGAACCAAGGGGGCCGCCCAGAGGCTACAGCTGTCTCTAATGACCCCGGCTTCTTTCTTTTCTCTCAGCATGCCCTTTGCGTTCTGATAGTGTGCGGGGGGTACAGGTCTGTATCTCTTTTTTATTGGTGGGTGGCTCCCCGTGGGGATGTGGTGTTCTACCCCTTTCACTCTGCCGAAGTCTAGCGGGTGCTTACTAAAGATTCTCTCGTACTCCTGAACCACCCGGTAGACTCCTTGTTTTTGATGCAGGGGAGTGGAGTCAGCATCCACGTGGAGTTTCTGGCACCAGTCCTCCTTGGGTTTCTGGGAGCCATTACCCTCCGCCTGGGGAGATGGAGGCAAGGGTTCCACGGCCCTGATAGCATTGTGTTCAACAGTATACAATTTGGCTAGTGTAACGTACCGGGGCAAGTGTACTTCCCTTTCCCCAATGTTTAAGATCCGGACGGGCACCCTTCCATGGCGGACATCAACCACCCCCCGGGCTGTCAAAATGGTGGGCCTGCTGTCTGAGTACACGGGTTCTACCATGGCTTGGTAGTCTCTCCCTCTTAACCCGATTGCAGTCCGACACAAGATCATCATTTCACTTTTGGGAGGCATGGCAATGGGGAACGGGTCGCTCATCCTCACGCTACCGATCTCACCACCAGACAGTTCTACCTGTTGCCGTCTCATCAGGGCTCTTATCTCTTTCTGGAGGACCCTCTGTTGGCTGGAGCTCGCATTCATTGCCACCTGCTGCAAAATTACAATTACTTCTGAAAGACAATTTTCAATCACATTAGTACCCAAGGTTATTTTAGGGTGACTTTCTCGACGGTCAATGTCCACGATGATCACTCCCTGTGCCGGCAGTTCAACTTTACCAATCTTAATGGTCATCTCTCTGAACCCCACCTGCGGCACGGGCTAGCCATTGCTGGCGATGATGCTCAAGTCATTGTCTGGATAGCGGGTTATGTCAGTGTCACTCCAAAACTGCTTAAAAAGTACATAGGGGATGGTAGTTACTTGTGACCCGGTATCCAGCAGTGCACTCATGCGGATACCGTCCAGCACTACGGGTAAAACTGGGTGTCCCCCCACGTACTTATCACGCCAATTAGACAGGCCTGATGACCTTATGCCTGGGGGTTGGCCCTCTGCCCCAGGTCGGACCCATTTAAAGTACAGTACCTGGCTACGTGTCCCGGCTGGCTGCAATGGCGGCAAATCGGCTGTCCATCCTCAGTGTAACGGTCGGTGGGCCTCCCTCTGAACGACGGGATCCTCCTCTGTCGACGCCACGGGACATCCTCCGGACTGGAAGCCAGCTTTATTGGGCCACCCGGTGCAGGTTCTCGGAGTACCCGGATGGCCCTATCTTTGAACTGTGCAAAAGTCAAATCGGGGTTCTGTAGGGCTATGAGGCGCAGCTGAGTTCTGTGGGCGCTGGACAGCAGACCTTCTACGAACTGGTCAGTCAATAGTTTATCTGGATCCTGCACGCTGACAGGGTCAGCTTGCTTAATTGCCCCCAAGGCTTCCTGTAAATTTAGGGCATAATCTCTGATGCTATCTTGAGCCCGCTGCTTACATCCATAGAACCGCATTTTGATTTCTGCTGAGGTACGGGTATCAAAGGTGTCCCGTAGACGGGTCAGAACGGGGCTGTCCAAGACTTTACCTCCCGCTGGGCCGCACCAGTTAACTGCCCTATCAGTATGCTTACTTTCTGTTCTTCTGTCAGGGGATAAACTTTGAACAGGCTATACAGCCTTTCTTTAAAGTCGCTCAAGGTATGCGACTCGCCGGCATACTGTGGCAGCCAGGACGCTCCGGGGATATAGGGCATGGAAAACGGCATCACAGCTGCAGCGGCTACGCTGGTGGTAGAGGGTCCCTCCGCGTCCGACATCTTCCCCCCTAGTTAACCGTGGCCTACCTTCCGGCGATCCTCTTCTGTAAGCCGCGGCTCCGCTCGCGATGCTCTGGGTGAGGACCTTGCATTGCTCGGTGATGACGTCGGCGTCCGCCGGATCTCCTTCCAGGACCTTGCGCAGCGTCTCAGCGTAGGGTGGGGCTTCAGGTCTCGTGCATTTTTGACGTCCACGCCCCTCTTTTTCCCGTGCGGCGTCCCGAAGATGGCGCCCGATGGCGGGAAACGGCTCCGATTGGCGGGAAATGGCCCCGAATGGCGGGAAACTTCACTCAGGTGAGTATAAAGTCTTTTTCAGGCACGCAATACCCGTTTGTGGCGGGTTGGTCACAATCCTGCCGACTACGCCAAAGCTGACTCACCCCCTGGGCCGTGGGGTACCCGGAACCGGGCCTTCTGGTGTACGGTGCTGATGGGGGTAGTAGTGGCAACCTGATCCCGTGGCTCAGGGTGGTCAGACCAAATTGTGGCAGTCTATTTATCAGTGTTTTGAATGTCCGACTACGCCACCTGTGGATTGCAGTCAGGGATAACCGCCGCTGCAAGGCAGACCGCTGAGGCTGGAGTTGGTGTGCAGCACAGGGGTAGGATAACTCCCCACGGGAAGAGTGTAGCCTCAGGGCAGTGTAGGTGGATGCTGGGGGTGATAGCGCAATAGTAAGAGTTCAGAGTCCGCTTCAAACAGTCCAGGGTCTTTATTGTAGGTATTATTAATGACCCAACAGTAGTACCGGTTAGGAATGGGCCTGGGTGTCTCAGAGCATTCGGGCGAGCCCCACTGGTCAGGGTGAGTGTGTAGGCCTACTGTTCTCTCTATGCTCTTTCTGACTATCCCCCTCTTCGTGGTGTAATAGCCCACGTCCCTGAGCTGGCCGTGTACTTCTCGCCCGTATGGCTTGCAACTTGGGTTCCTTTTACCTTTGGCCTCTCTTGGCCTTGCTGGTCCCTTCTGTTGTGGCGGAGCCTCCAGACTTCTTAGGCCAAAGGACATGAAATCCCTCGTGGATTGGTTCTCTGCTGTGGGACTTTGAGTCTTTACAGCCTCGGACCCCAATGTCCAGTTAGATTAATTCTTTGCCAGGACCGTCTCTCGTCGCCTCTGTCCCTGGCTTGCAGTTTCTCCTCTGCCTCACGGACTCCTCAGCTGCTGCTGACCTGTCCCTTCCTCTAAGGAACCCTTCTGGTCACTTCAGAAGTGGGTTCTGGTCTCTCTAACCCTGCCCCAGTTCCAGCTTTTATAGGGCAGCCAGCTCCCCCTACTGGCCTGGGACAGGAGGTGCTGCATGCTAATGGTCCCTAACCAGGGAATATCCCTCCTGCTCTCAGACACAGCCTTTAATATTTGTGGCATCCAGGCCTGGGGTGACACATATATATATATATATATATATATATATATACTGTATACCGTATATATCTATATATATATATATATATATATATATATATATATATATATATATATAGATATAGATAGATATAAATATGTGAGTGAGATATATAATCAGTGCTTTGCGTGTGTAGCTTACTGTACATATACAGTACAGACCAAAAGTTTGGACACACCTTCTCATTTAAAGATTTTTCTGTATTTTCATGACTATGAAAATTGTACATTCACACTGAAGGCATCCAAAACTATGATTAACACATGTGGAATGATATACTTAACAAAAAAGTGTGAAACAACTGAAAGTATGTCTTATATTCTAGGTTGTTCAAAGTAGCCACCTTTTGCTTTGATGACTGCTTTGCACACTCTTGGCATTCTCTTGATGAGCTTCAAGAGGTAGTCACCGGAAATGGTCTTCCAACAATCTTGAAGGAGTTCCCAGAGATGCTTAGCACTTGTTGGCCCTTTTGCCTTCACTCTGCAGTCCAGCTCACCCCAAACCATCTCGATTGGGTTCAGGTCTGGTGACTGTGGAGGCCAGGTCATCTGGCGTAGCACCCCATCACTCTCCCTCTTGGTCAAATAGCCCTTACACAGCCTGGAGGTGTGTTTGGGGTCATTGTCCTGTTGAAAAATAAATGATGGGCCAACTAAACGCAAACCGGATGGAATAGCATGCCGCTGCAAGATGCTGTGGTAGCCATGCTAGTTCAGTATGCCTTCAATTTTGAATAAATCCCCAACAGTGTTGTGGTACCCCAGGGGTCTGGTTGCCACAGTGGCATTGCCTCCCTCAAAAGAGGTAATGCCATGCCTGGAAGCAAGCAGGGATCCCCTAGTCAGGTATACTAAACATGCAACACTTTCCTGGCTCCAGACCAGCAAGGGGAGAACCTCCGCTTGGCAACTGGGATCTGGGGGCGGGGTTAGTTAGTCTTAGTGTGAGGAGTTGAAGAGAGGACATCGAGGAGAGAGGAGCTGGGGACTGGAGCTGCGCGGCAGCTCACCCCAGAAGAAGCACCAGCACAGAAGAACCGGACACCTGAGTCCGAGGCTGTGGGGCACCGAAGGCCCAGCAGTAGAAACCGGAGGGCAGGAGATTGCAGGTCTCCTGGCCCCATCAGACGCCCGGAGGCTCAGCAGCGCTGCAGGGTCCAGCACCGCCACGAGGGAGCGACGCAACAGCAAGGCCCGAGCTGCCTGCCATACGGGTGAACACAGAAACGTTACACTCAGGGACGAGGGCCACCGCACAGCTACAAGCAGCAGGGCCAAAGAGTTTAGTGGAAAGGGAAGGCCTCCAACTTCACCTGGCAAGGAGGATTCTTTACTTGCTTCCAGGCTGCCCGGACTTCCACTTCTAGCCAGTACCCTAGTCCCGGCTTGTCTAATCAGCACCAGTAAAAACCCTGGGACTGCACTTCCTTGTCTCTGTGTTTCTTGCTGCGCCATCAACCCCTGCACTACAACGCCCAGCACAACCTGCAACATCTTCTACACTGCACTGCCCTGCAGCTAGCTCTTCCTGTGGAGAGCCACACCATCCCTGCTGCAGTAACATCAGCTTCAGAGGACTGCTCCGCAGCGGTGGCTCCCTTTAGCCGCATTCCACAGGTGGCGTCACAAACTCTATAAACATTATAAATCCCCTATCAATAATCCCTTTTATTGACCGCCCTGGGTCACGGATCGGGTCACCGCCACTGTGACATCCCCCCAGTATCTACTGGCCCGGCACCGGGTACCACACGGCCCAGGGGGCGCGTCAGTGTCACCAGCAAAGCACTCCCACACCATCACATCTCCTCCTCCATGCTTCACGGTGGGAACCAGGCATGTAGAGTCCATCCATTCACTTTTTCTGCGTCGCACAAAGACACGGTGGTTGGAACCAAAGATCTCAAATTTGGAGTCATCAGACCAAAGCACAGATTTCCACTGGTCTAATGTCCATTCCTTGTGTTCTTTAGCCCAAACAAGTCTCTTCTGCTTGTTGCCTGTCCTTAGCAGTGGTTTCCTAGCAGCTATTTTACCATGAAGGCCTGCTGCACAAAGTCTCCTCTTAACAGTTGTTGAAGAGATGTGTCTGCTGCTAGAACTCTGTGTGACATTGACCTGGTCTCTAATCTGAGCTGCTGTTAACCTGCGATTTCTGAGGCTGGTGACTCGGATATACTTATCCTCAGAAGCAGAGGTGACTCTTGGTCTTCCTTTCCTGGGGCGGTCCTCATGTGAGCCAGTTTCTTTGTAGCGCTTGATGGTTATTGCAACTGCACTTGAGGACACTTTCAAAGTTTGCACAATTTTTCGTTCTGACTGACCTTCATTTCTTAAAGTAATGATGGCCACTCATTTTTCTTTACTTAGCTGCTTTTTTCTTGCCATAATACAAATTCTAACAGTCTATTTAGTAGGACTATCAGCTGTGTATCCACCTGACTTCTGTACAACACAACTGATGGTCCCAATCCCATTTATAAGACAAGAAATCCCACTTATTAAACCTGACAGGGCACACCTGTAAAGTGAAAACCATTTCCAGTGACTACCTCTTGAAGCTCATCAAGAGAATGCCAAGAGTGTGCAAACCAGTCATCCAAGCAAAAGGTGGCTACTTTGAAGAACCTAGAATATAAAACATTTTCAGTTGTCTCACACTTTTTTGTTAAGTATATAATTCCACATGTGTTAATTCATAGTTTTGATGCCTTCAGTGAGAATGTACAATTTTCAAAGTCATGAAAATACAGAAAAATCTTTAAATGAGCAGGTGTGTCCAAACTTTTGGTCTGTACTGTATTTTACTTCAAAATAAATTAATTTCTTTAAAAAATGGCATGGTATCCCCTTACATTTTAAGAACCAGCTGAGGGAAAGCAGACAGCTAGGGCTGGTGTTTATAGGTTGGGAAGGGGGGAGCACCCATGTCGCTTCTCAGTCTATTAATATCAGCTCACAGCTGTATACTTAGCCTTTGCTGGCTATTAAAATGGGATGGGGGACCCCCCAGAGAAATGACGTGGGTCCCCCCTATAATTTTATAACCAGCAAAGGCTTGGCAGACAGACGATATTAATAGGCAAGGAAGGGGCCATGGATATTGGCCCCCTCTCAGACTAAAAAAATCAGCTCTCAACCGCCCACAAAAAGGCACATACATAAGATGCGCCAATTCTGGCGCTTAGCCTCTGCTCTTCCCACTTGTCTGGTGCGGTGGCAAGTGGGGTAATATGGTTGGGATTGATGTCAGCTTTGCTTTCGCAGCTGACATCAGGTCCAGGGGTTAGTAATGGAGAGGCGTCTATAAGACGCCCCCATTACTAACCCCATAGTCAAATTGTAAAAAAAAAAAAAAAAACACCCAGAATAAAGTACTTTATTTGAGGTGAACGAAGTTCATTGGGTATGAACACCGCTCAACTTTATCACGTCACCGCGAGGCACTGAGCTGCGCAAGCACACGCAGCTCAGTGTCTCTGCTACCTGACATGCTGAATGCCCGCATCATGCCAGTGTTCAACATGCCAAGTAGATGTAGCAGAGCTAGAGTCATCTATGGACAAATGGATTATTATCTTCACTTCGGGGACAGGTGAGGATTATGCTGCTTTATTATTTTTATTTTTTTTTACAGGTGACATGGGCTTCAATGGATTGGGTGTAAATGTGAGTATAAGAGTTTTTGGTCAATTTAAATTCAATAAAGGAGTCTGTGTCATTACTTCAAATATTTGACTATAGATTAGTAATGGGGTGTCTTATAGATGCCTCTCCATTACTAACCCCTGGGCTTGATGTCAGCTGCCAATACAAAGCTGAAATCAACCCCAACCTTATTATCCCACTTGCCACCACACCAGGGCAAGTGGGAAGAGCAGAGGCTAAGCGCCAGAATTAGCGCATCTTATGGATGCGCCTTTTCTGGGGTGGCTGAGAGCTGATGTTTTTAGTCTGGGAGGGGGCCAATGTTCATGGCCCCTTACCAGCCTTTTAATATCCCGCAGCTGTCTGCCTAGCCTTTGCTGGTTATTAAATAAAGGGGAGGGGGGCAAGTAATTTTTTGGGGAGTCTCCCATTTTAATAACCAGTAAAGGCTAAGTATATAGTTTTGAGCTGATATTAATAGTCTGGGAAGCTGCATGGGTATTACCCTCTTCCCAGGTGTGAAGAATATTCAAGATAATCCCATGTCGATCATTGTGCCCTGTTTGGCGGTGATTATAGAGACCTTCAATGTACAGTATAATTCGACACTCCGGCAAGGGAGGGGGCCAAGAAGCAGGGAGTGACATACCTCACAGCAGCTGTGAGCTGCACAGGACGACCCCCTTTGGACCCAGCTATAAACATCAGCCCCAGCTGTCAGCTTTCCCTCTGCTAGTTAATAAAATGTAGATTTCAGCTGGAGTCATGACTTTCCATGGCTTTTTGCACCTCTCTTTTTTTCATGTATTCAATACTTTTTCCCTGTGTCATTTCTCATTATTACACATAACTTAATTTATGGACATCTATTGTTTGATTTTTTTGCTTTTGTGGATTGAATGGGTTGTTACTGACATCTGGTGAGAATTTCATGTCAATAGCACCTTTAGAAATACATTTACTTGAAAAATGTATGACGTATTCAATAGTTATTCTACCTACTGTATATATATTGTAAGATGACCGCCAGACAGGTCCTCGAGGGGAGATATGTATCATCAAGGCCGGTAGCCTCAGGGATGTAAGCCTGGAATAGCAGGCTCCATGACGTATAATGCTGAGAGAGTTAATAGGGTGTGTCCAGGGCAAGGTTTTTTACCAGCAGTCAGAGAGATGGGTGGGACTGGCTGCTCACATATCCCCACCCCGGGGCATGGCACAGCAGATAAAAAGGAGACCAGTTGTCTCATTCAGTGTCTGTCTATAGTTATTTTGTTTTATTCAACCACCTTCATGCCATTTGCAAAATACTTTTTCTATGGCTTGAAAATGAAGCTCTTCAGAATTGCTATTATAAAGATTTTTAAAATGAGCTGATACACTATGTGTTAATAATACAGTTTCAATATTTTAAAGATGTTCTCTAATTCTTGTTTTCAATTTTTGCGTGGTTTGGCCTACATACTGGAAGTTGCAAAAGCACTTCAGTAAATAGATTACATTAGTAGTTTCACAAGATATGTTAGAACAAATAATACATTTTGAATTGAATTTAAAATCATTAATTTTTCTACTTCTTTCACTCTTGGATATACTTTTATTACTCATGCAAAAACCTTAATGTGTGTACCCGGTCCTATTGTGAGTGGATATTGTGTGGTTCTCTTTTTAGTAACTTTTCACTATTTTGTCTGTAGTATTAGAGGCTTTTTTTTTATAAATGTTGCTAGGTCTATCTTGAAAGGTGGGCTCTGTCACTGGATTATATTTTAATATATGTCAATCTTTGAATAATATTTTTTTTCAAATTGAAATGTTTTCCTATTATAATAATAAATTAACATTTAAATGTATTTTTTGCCTTGGGTTTATTTGGTCAATTGAACTTTAGAGTTAGTCTTCTACTTCTTTAATTATTCTATTTATGTCCTACTTTTTAATTTTTTATTCCATAAATTTGGCTTTGATGGGTTCACTTTGTTTAAAAAAAATCTTACCTACTAGATACTACTTTAGATAAAAAAAACTTGCTCTTTTGGTATACTATTAAGCCATGTAGGTTTACGGCAATTGATAGTAGGGATATAGGCATTTTTATCGGTCGGTTTAAAATGTGTTTTATTACTTTAAATTCCACATATAAGGAATAGTTGTAGATTAAAAAAAACAACCCTTTTGTTCAAGTACATTCAATAAGCTTAATATTTCATTTATTAAAATAAAGATTCTCAATAAATGCAAAGGCCCCCACCATAGTTACTGCTAACTGTAAATGAAAAATACTATTAAATCAAAAATAGATATGTCAAACAAAATTAAAGACAATAATAATTTTTTTTTTTAAAATCTGCTATACGTGTCTTGTTGAAGAAAAAAACGTACTTCTTCAATTCCTTTTTCAATGGGAATAATTTGATAAAATGAAGACCCAATATCTACAGTCATGGCCAAAAGTAATGAGAATGAGACAAATAGTAATTTTTCCAAAGTTTACTGCTTCATTTTTTGTAATGTCAATTTGCATATACTCCTGAATGTCAAAGAGTGATCAGCTTAACAGCAATTACTGTACTTGCAAAGTCAATATTTGCCCAGAAAAGGAACTTTAACCCCCAAAACACATTTCAACATCATTGCAGTCCTGCCTTAAAAGGAGCAGCTAACATCGTTTTAGTGATTGATCCATTAACACAGGTGTGGGTGTTGATGAGGACAGGGCTGGCGATCAATCAGTCATGATTAAGTAAGAATGACATCACTGGACACTTTAAAGGAGGCTGGCTCTTGGTATCATTGTTTCTCTTCAGTTAACCATGGTTATCTCTAAAGAAACACGTGCAGCCATCATTGCACTGCACAAAAATGGCCTAACAGGGAAGAGTATCGCAGCTACAAAGATTGCACCTCAGTCAACAATCTATCGCATCATCAAGAACTTCAAGGAGAGAGCTTCCATTGTTGTCAAAAAGGCTCCAGGGCGCCCAAGAAAGACCAGCAAGCGCCAGGACCGTATCTTAAAACTGTTTCAGCTGCGGGATCGGACTACCAGCAGTGCCGAGCTTGCTCAGGAATGGCAGCAGGCTGGTGTGAGTGCTTCTGCACGCCCTGTGAGGCGGAGACTCTTTGAGCAAGGGCTGGTTTCAAGGAGGGCAGCAAAGAAGCCACTTCTCTCCAGAAAAAACATCAGGAACCGACTGATATTCTGCAAAAGGTACAGGGAGTGGACTGCTGAGGACTGGGGCAAAGTCATTTTCTCTGATGAATCCCCTTTTCGATTGTTTGGGACATCTGGAAAACAGCTTATTCGGAGAAGAAGAGGTGAGCGCTACCACCAGTCTTGTGTCATGCCAACTGTAAAGCATCCTGAAACCATTCATGTGTGGGGCTGCTTCTCAGCCAAGGGAATCGGCTCACTCACAGTCTTGCCTAAAAACACAGCCATGAATAAAGAATGATACCAGAATGTCCTCCAAGAGCAACTTCTCCCAACCGTCCAAGAGCAGTTTGGCGCCCAACAATGCCTTTTCCAGCATGATGGAGCATCTTGCCATAAAGCAAAGGTGATAACTAAATGGCTCATGGAACAAAACAGAGAGATTTTGGGTCCATGGCCTGGAAACTCCCCAGATCTTAATCCCATTGAGAACTTGTGGTCAATCATCAAGAGACGGGTGGACAAACAAAAACCAACAAATTCTGGCAAAATGCAAGCATTGATTATGCAAGAATGGACTACTATCAGTCAGGATTTGGTCCAAAAGTTGATTGAGAGCATGCCAGGGAGAATTACAGAGGTCTTGAAGAAGAAGGGGCAACACTGCAAATATTGACTTGCTGCATTAACTCATTCTAACTGTCAATATAACCTATTGGTACTCATGATATGATTGCAATTATATTTCTGTATGTGATATAAACATCAGACAAACACTAATAAAAACCAGAGGCCAGCAGATCACGTGAAAGTATAATTTTGGTGTCATTCTCAAAACTTTTGGCCATGACTGTATATGTGACTAATTAAATGTGAAGGCTAAAATGTAAGTATTAATGCCTGCAGAAAATTTATTTGTAAGATAAGTTCCAAATTTTTCCATAGTGTTATATATTCATCAAGATCCGCTGCTGGCACCTCCCTTTGGAATTGCTGATCAATGACGTTCCAGAGATGCTACAGACCTTGATAGCACATTTAGGCCATACAGGCATTGTCATGTTTAAAAATGGTACTTTGGAGATATAGCCATAAAACTGTTTCTACGACTAAATCAATGGAACACCAAACTGCTAATTTACCTAGAATGAAGTGTAGAAGAGTTCAGCTTCCATACATTATTGCACACTATAACATAATCTCAGGGGAATATCACTGCATCCAAGACAAAATTGGGTCTCATCACTGAACAATATAGACCTCCATTCCAGCCTCCATTGTTGTCTTGCACTGCACCATTAAAACCTTTGAGAACAGTGGTGTGAGGTCAATAGAACACCTGTAGCTGAACTTTTGGCTTGTATCTGTCACGGGCGTGTCAGAGGTGACGGACAGTCGCCCTGCAGTTGGTTGCAGGAGATCTCTACGTTTGGCATTACAGACATCTTCTTAGAGGCTGGCTGTATCTAGGACCCAGTGACTACCTCCCTCTGGCTAATTAGCTCCCTGGCCTGAGTGTATAAATACCTGGTGTGTCTGAGAGGGAGGTGCCGGCCATATTCATTACTACTTGTGAGGCTTTAGCAAGAGCAGTACTTCGTCTTCTCTGGAGCTTGAGGCCATGTGCGCATTTGTCTGGAGTCATCTAAAGCTAAGCAATTTTCCCCCCTGTTTGTCTACCCTTGTTGTCTATAGAGTTTAGTGGAGATCGACTAGTGCTCATCTCCTCCCTTCCCTAGCCTTAGCCATAAGCCAGGAGAAGTCAGGGCGAGGCACGCCTGCGGTGATTGGTGAAGAGCCAATATAGGGACGGTAGTTGAGACAGGCTGACACTAGACCAGGCTAGGAGGTCTCCACTCCCCCCTTTCTCTAGTGTCTGGGCACCCTTTCCCTCTTCCCTCTGTGTTGCACTAAGTCTTTCCCACACCCTGTGTGACAGTATCCCTATGTTATGCTGACGGCTTCTGATGGTTTTTGTAGATACTGTTTGATGCTTCAAGCTTGGTATGTGATGTCCAATCTCAGTTGGCCTGCTATTAAAACCGTGGTTCTCTGTCAGACATATCACATATAATAGTGTTCCAAAATCAGCCATTTCTGCCTTCCATTTTGTTACAGTGTGTCGGTCAAGCTATTCACACTAGGTCTCTGAAGGATAATATTAGTAAATTACAGGCCTGCTATTTAAAACCGTGGTTCTCTTTCAGACATATCACATATAACAGTGTTCCAAAATCAGCCATTTCTGCCTTCCATTTCGTTGCAGTGTGTCGGTAAAGCTATTCACACTAGGTCTCTGTGAAGAATAATACTAGTAAATTACAGGCCTGCTATTTAAAACCGTGGTTCTCTGTCAGACATATCACATATAACAGTGTTCCAAAATCAGCCATTTCTGCCTTCCATTTCATTGCAGTGTGTCGGTCAAGCTATTCACACTAGGTCTCTGTGAAGAATAGTATTAGTAAATTACAGGCCTGCTATATTTCTCTGTCAGACGTATCACATATAACTGCGTTCCAAAATCAGCTATTTCTAGTGTCCTCCATTTAAAATGGGCAAGGTGCATGGCAAGGGACGGGGAAGTGGACTTGATGGTGATGGTGCATGCAGAGGCGGAGGCCATGGGCAAGCCGAAATTGTGCCACAACAAACACCCACATCTTGTCACCCGACCTTCCTGTCCCAATTGCTAGAGGACCGCAGCACACCATTATTGAACCCAGAGTAATGTCAAAAGGTTGTTGGTTGGATAGCAGATAATGCTTCCAGTCATTTTGCCACTACCACTACCACCCTGTCTTCCACACGGTCAAGTCTCAGTAGTCGTACTAAGATCCTCCTCTATGTCTCTTGAAAGGGGTATTGGGGTGCGTCCAAATTTTTGGCAGACCTTGCAGTCACTGCATAAGCAATAACAGTATAGGAGACCCACTCTTTAATAATGGGAACAACAAAGCATAGCCGACTGTTGGCCCTTTAAGAATTGTAAGGGCCGCCTGATGGCCCTATAAAAATAGTCTTTGTGACTTACGGAGTCCCTCCTTCATAAATGAAACGGGATGTGTCTGATGATGTCTCACACACCACATGGCCAGATAAGGTAGTAAAATGTTAAAATGACATTTCCTGGTGAATGCATTTTTCACCGTTGAAAGCAATGCAAAAGTGAAAAAATGCATCAAAAACGCTACGTGTGAACATAGCCCAAGGTGTGGAGGAGCATTTTTGGTTTTGGTTATTTATCTTGCCTTATATACAAGTCATTACCCTGGAAAGGATGTTCCTTAACATTTTTCCAAGGAAAATCCATTTTGGCTTTGTTTTTGTATGTTTTATTCTGAGTCCATAAAAGTGGCGTAATACCTCTGAAAACGCTGCTGACACCTGTGACCTGGGAGTCAGAGATGCTTCCAGGGGTCTTCCCCATGCTGTTCCCATGTCATTTGAGCACTGTTCCCATCGAATTGGGCAATTTTTAGGCCCTTTGCAGACCACCAGGGGAGGGGGGGGGGCGCCGGAAAAATGCTTGAGCTTCCCCATAGTCTTACATTGGGCTCGTTACTCGGACCAAGCACTCGAGCATTCCAATTTGCTTGACCCGAGCAATGAATACCCGAGCATTTTAGAGCTCGCTCATCACTAATTTCTAGATGTCCACTATGCGTCTCTGGGCACCTGCAGATCACCCACGGAAATTGACATGAGGCGCATCTTTCAGACCGCAGCATGTCAATTTCTCTTGCGGGTCCGCATGTGGGCTTTCCCCATAGACTAACATCTATGAGGAAAATCCGCATGTTAAATAAAAAAAAATGGCGTTGCTCATTTTCATAATGAGCGGAAGTTGCGCCGCTATTCCGCAGCGTCGGGGCCTGTACGGCTTCTGACCGTATGCACATACCCTAAGAAGTACTGGAGAACATTTACACACATGTTGTAACTTTTTAAAAAGTCACAATTGATGAATCAGCCCAAACCCCACCCACAAAGCGAACATAAAAACTTTAAAAAGGGGGCAAGTTAAATGGTGGATAAAAACACCAAAACTATACAAAAAAAGGTGCAAATGCAATAATTAATGAGGCCCAAAGTCTTTGTTCACTAAGAACTGCACAGCATGTCATACAGTAACTCTGTTGCTGCCTATGCAGCAGTGCAACAGCCAAAGTCAAAATCATCTCCACTTTTTGACTCTGAATAGGTACACCAGTCGGCTGAAAGCGGGCTGCCGTACCATAAATAAAGCTACTGCTTGATGGGCACTCACTGCTCCCATGCAGGGCTGCCACCAGGAATTTCAGGGCCCCATACTGTCAAAATTTTCGCGCATCCTTAACATTCTGCCCAGGCTCCACCCCAATTCCACCGCCACCCTTTGAACCTTCCACAGTCCCATCGCCCACTCTTGGAAAAACTCCACTTCTGCACCATGTCCTCACCAATCACACATTAACAGTTCCCATTGAACACCATATCACATACATAGCCAGCAGATTTGTTTTGACCAAAAGATTTTTTAAGCCTGCCAAACATGACAAGGTAGACTCTTTTGGCAGGGCCATACACTACTCTAACCTATTTAACATATCTCTTTTTAGCTATATTTTAATTTATTTTTCTTTAAGGGAATGTGTCACATACATTTTTTAAACTAATTGAAACCAGATTGTGATATTTTTTTATAATCTGTATTTCTGATTGCAGATTATTGTATTCTGTTTCCTGTACATTTATGGAAGCTGCTATCTTGCCTGTTTTGAGATATGGACATTGGACATATGCATCTATATATATATATCACAAGACATTAAGTGCCTTTTAATAATCTCACAAACGCATTGGTTAACAATAACCAAAGAGTGGTCAATGCCCTTAACATAAAAGTTTCATAACACATTCCCACTATATATTTTGATAACTAAATCTATTTTTCATAAGAGTCATTTAGTTAAATCCTTTGGTCAATTACGTAAAGTGCAAAATTATCATCTAACTACAGTGTTGTTATGCACCTGGTGTGCTGCGGCCCTAAACTGTTGCCCCTGGGGCCCGGTGAGCAGAAGCAAAGAGGGGATGGGCCTGGGCTGCCAGCGTGTCAGAACTCCCCCTCTTTGCTTGTGCTCAGCGGGCTCCATACACTTGTAAGGGCAGTAATGCCTTGATGGCGGCCCTGTTCCTGCCTATCGTGATATGACAATTGTTGACAGACCATACTACAGGAAGTATGCAGCTAGTCTGCATAGATCATGGAATGTCAGACATCCATTACTGTCTACCTTATAGTTGCCATTTCATGTAAGCATTCACTCAATCTTTATGACAGCATACATACAGATATATTCATTATTGTCTATCTAATAAGATGATGACAGCTGTCCAGATGTGCGCTAACTATGTTCCTACCTATCATGAAATGACCTCTGTTGACAGCCCATAGTTCATGAAGTATGCAGCTAGTCTGCATAGATCATGGGATGACGACAACTGTCCAGACCTGCATCCCACCACAAGAACCACTCTGGAGAATGAAATCATCCTCAGTTCTCAAACTGTTTGGGTGCAGCTGTGGGACCCTATTTTCAAAGATGATGCCCTCCACCCAAGTCTCAAAAGGCTGAAAGGGTCTTTAGGAGAAGTGGGTAGTCAAGCTAGTCTAGGCCATCAGATGGTCACCTCTGTAGCTGTACTGTCATCCTTCCTATGGTACCAATCAGGGGAGGACAGGGGTGGACGAGTTATTGGTGCAACTTGTGCGACTGCACACGGGCCAAGAGGTAAGGGGGCCCATTCCACCTCCAAAGCAGATGCAATTGTGCATTATGATGAGCTATTGGGCTGCAAAGGGCTCATATATTGTTCTTGCACAGGGGCCCTCTTCTGTCTGTGTCCGCCAGTGGCTTCAATGTAAAATTAATTTCCTGCAATGAGAAACACATCACATTAATAATTTCCAGGCAATCAAGATCAATACAATCAATCATATCACTACCACTATGGGCTTTAGCACAGTTGAGAATATATTGTTTAACCAAACACCGATAGACCCAATCCAGGAAAAGGGATTCCATCCCTCCTTGGATATATCTCTAGCTTGTTGTTGTAGCTCCTTTATCTTATCCATGTTTCTCTCAATTGAATCATGTGCATCTTCAATCTATGAGCAGCATTCCTCACCTATAACAGCACAAGTTCCACCTTCAATTGCTAACAGGTAGTCAAGAGCCATTCTGTTCTGAAGGGCTACCTTCCACATTCGGGGACATCACAAGTAGAAGCTAATGGGGGTGAAACCAAGAACCAAAACATTCGGTGACATCATATGAAGCATGAAAACCAGAGCAAATAGGTATAGGAGGTCCTAAACAAGTAAACAAAAGCAAGAAAAAAAAATTAAAAATATTCTTTATTATAATACTCGTTAAAATTTGGAAAATTTAGCAACATGTATAAACATACAAAAACCTGAAGATATATCAAGCAGGGTGACGGGGTATTAAATTCTAAAGTCCCTAATAGGTCCCTGTGTTAACCCCTACCTATCGCGGAGGTTGGCACCCTAAACTATAAGCGATATGGTGCCCCTGCTCACCGTAGACTGACCCTATTAGTCCCTATATGACCCTATTCTTCAATTGAGCACCAACCAAATATCAAAAAACACCTTAAACACTAAAATATCGCAATAGTGCTACTACACCAGGTATACACATATATGTGTAGGCTAATACAATAAAACATGCCCGACAAAGATATCAAATAGGGTGAGGGAGTATTAAATATATTTTCTCTCTAAAGTCCCTAATAGGACCCCATTTTCACCCCTACCTAACGAGGATGGCGCCCCCGCTCTCTGTGACCCTATGACTGACCCTATTAGTCCCTATATAACCCTATTCTTAAATTGAGCACCAACCAATTAGGAAAAACATCTTAAACATTGAAATACCCCAGTAATGCTGTAATATCAAAAATACACATATGTGTATGCAGACTATAAAACCAGGAACAACGTCTAAAGATACTCCAGATACAATAATCCTAATGCATGCCCAATTTTTAAGTAAAAAACCTACAGAATTAGACTCAATCCCTCTAATAAACAATGGTCATAACAGCTCTTCACAGGAAACAATATTCCCAAAATATCACTTGATGTGCAATGACATTCATAGAAAATATCTACTTATCGGAATACAGCATATGAACCAATCCGATGCATTTCCCCCCTTCTCTATTTTAGGGGTTCATCAGGGGATATTGGTAAGATGCAATGGTGCCTGTAGTGTGCACCATGACCTGCAGTAAAGGACCCAATAAAACGCTGGGGCTATTGTATCCTATGAAGAGCTGTCATGACCATTGTTTATTAGAGGGATTGAGTCATTCCATGACCTTACAAGTGTTGGCTGTTACTGTCGGCTTCCATTGAAGTGCATTGCCCAATATACTGGAGATCAAACAATATGAATGTAAAATAAATACTTCTTTCTGTATATTTTTTCTATTGAGGACTTCTCAAAGTATCAATATCATGATATTCTTATATAAAAAATGTATTTATTTATTCTTGGATTGTCCATTAAAAAGAATTATTGCAGAAGGTACATACAATAATTAGTTACAAAGTGATTCTCCATTTGTCCATAATTAGCTTAATAGTTGAGATTCACACATCTTTTCCTGGGATCCTGGCTGGTAGATTGCGTCTGTCTGTGTCCAGCACGTGTGTCCGGATGACACCATGTGTCCGGGTAAAGAACGTGTTTCATTGGGCCTACATCAGCAGCTGGTTTGCACACAGACCCTCGTCCCGTGTCCTGTGGAATGGCAAGCCCCCCTGTCTCTAATATGGGCTTTTATAGCCCGGTTATTTCGCATATGGTAATGAACTAAAAATACACACACAAATAGCGTATGCCATCTAGAAACGATGGCTGATGCAATCTGTATGGTACAGAATTCAGAATAAAATGAATATCCATAATTAATATTTAACAATGAATCCTACCAATGTGGGGAATATTTGAATAGTTATATGGAGCTAATATGTATATACAGTACATTGGTGTTGTACAAGGATTTCACAATATTGGTTGGATTTATTCTTTTGATCTGGACTGTATATTACCATATGGCTCAATAACACCCAACAATTACATAATTATCTTCAGGTTACATGTGTTCTCTTTACAGGATATAACTTTAATCTCCCAGATTTGGATGATTCTAACACAATACATGGCCCAAAAATCGAGAAGTCGTCATGTTCCAGTTATGGCTGAGGGAATTCTCTCAGTTATAACTATTCTATGGATGTGATGAGCAAGAAAGTCAGAAACCAATAAAATGTGATGGATAATCGGTAAATCATTGTCATTTCTGTACTTGGAGATAAATCCTGTCACGTCCTATATATCCCTTTACTATTGGAAGAAATGCTGTAAAACATGGACATCACACAATCTGAGGAGTTCACTATTTGTTTTGGACCTGCTTGTATTATATAGAATAAAGACTCCTTAATGAATAAAAAATAAATGAGAAATAGATGATAGAAGAGAATGAAGGACACAACAAGGGGTGACATAGAGCCGACTTGCGTCTCTCCACGATCTGCAAGTCTCAAATGGAATGTTGGCTCTGCAGCTCCTACTATAATGTGTGTGATGTCATTGTGGCACCCCAGGGGTCTGGTTACCACAGTAATAGAAATATTACGTCTGAGAGCAGGTGGGAGGTCTCCTGGTCAGGAGCCCTTAAACATGCAACACCTCCTGTCCCAGGCCAGATAGGGGAGGAACCTGCCCTATATAAACTGGATCTAGGGCGGGGTTAGTTAGTCAGAGCCTGGAGTGAAATTCCAGACACAGGGCAAGAAACAGCAGGAACTCTGTAGGAGCAGGAGCTGAGTGCCAGGGACTAGAAGCAGATATTGCTCGTCCTGGCTGAAGAGACTACGACCGGACAACGGAGTCCGAGGCTGTGGGAACCTCTAAGTCCAGCAGCAGAAACCAGCCGGCAGGGGATTCCAGGTCCTCTGGCCATAGAAGCCCGGAGGCTCAGTCACAAGGAAGGGACCAGCACCGCCATCGAGGAGCGGAGGCTATCAGAAGGCCCCAAGTCACCAGCTCAGGGACGTGGGCTACTTCCACTCGCTTACAGCAAGGTAGCCAGGAAGAGTGCAGATATACGGGGAGGCCTACAACTCCACCTGGCCAGGGGAACTCCTGCTTGCTTGCAGACTGACCAGGCCCCTTATGCTAGCCAGTACTCCCTGGAAGGTCTGCCTTAATATCATCAGTAAAGACCCTGAACTGCACTGCAAAGACTCTGAGTCGTTCCTGCTTTCTCACCGCATACAGCACTACTAGTACTGGGACGCTTGTGCACCATCACTCCCATCATCCACATTCCCTGCCCTGAGGCCATACTCTTCCCGTGGGGAGTTATCCCATCTTTAGCTGCGCACACCACACCAGCCTCAGCGGACTGCCTCGCAGTGGCGGTACACCCTGATCGCAATCCACGGGTGGCGTAGTCGGACATTAAACCACAAAAACCCTATAAAGACTGCCATTGGTTTGACCACCCTGAACCACGGAACCGGGTCGCCGCCACGGAGACTACAACCCACAGAGACCCGGCTCCGGGTAACCCACACACGTGTACACTCGGCCCAGGGGGCGCGTCATCATAATGATGTCATAATGCAAGGGGGCGGAGTCAGAAACCGCAACATTCCGTGACATCATCAGCAGGAGCAGCAGCTGTTATTTAAAGGGACCAGACCAGGTCATGAAACCAATTCATTACCATATAGATGAAATGGACTCTAATATCCACCTTGGTCTCTGAAACCTTTTACAAAATGCCATAATGTCATTATTGCCATACAATGTAATTCCTGAGTAGTTTCTACTAAATGGAATAGTGATAAATCCACAATAATAACCCATATATCCCAGTAATACAGAAGATTAGATTATATGGATGGTTGGATGGGAAGGTGGATATACTACTGTAGGATAAATGGCCAGCAAATAGGAGAGGACACTATAGACAATGTTACTATATACCAGGGATGGGCAATTCATTTTCCCGAGGGGCTACATCGTTGTGGGGGGCTGAACCAATAGGCTGAAATTCTGCTCAATATTAATATTAACATATGAATTGCAATTATTATTTTATATTAACCGGTTCCCGACCGCCCACTGTAGATAAACGTCCGCGCTGCCTGGGCTCTGTGCAGCGCTGACGTTTAAAAACGGTGGGTGGTCTCGCAGTGCTCAGGACCCCCAGGGTCCTGCAAGCACTGCGATTCCGGTGCAGAGCGTTAGCTCTGACAGGGTACATCATCGGGACCTGATTAGATCAGGTCCCAGTGATGTTAACCCTTTGCTGTCTTCTATATGCTGCGATCTATAGTGATGGCGGCATATAGGAGACAGCAGGAAGAGAGGGGGTCGTCTTACTTACCTCCGAAGACCTCCGTTTCGTTTGAGGACCTGGGGTTGCTATGGCAGCTGGAGGTCACATGACCACCTTCAGCTCTGCCATATATGGTGTCCTTCCTGTCTGGCTTCAGCCTGTATGTAGCTGATGCCAGACAGGAAACTGACTGAAACAGTCAGTGAAGATCTCATGTAATGTAATATATGTCTATTACATTACATGAGATCAGTGATCAGAAAAATAAAAATTAATGTCCCATACAGGGACTAAGTAAAAATGTAAAAAAAAGTAAAAAAAAAGTTTTTAAACTATTAAAAAAAAAATCACAAAATAAATAAAAATAAATAAATAAAATATTAAACCAATAAATCCGTATATTATTACAAAACCAAAAAAAGTACACATATTTGGTATCGCCGCGTCCGAAACAACCCGAGCTATAAAACTGTCACACTAATTAACTCCTTCTGTGCACACCGTAATAAAAATAAATAAAAAACGGAGCAAAAAAATATGCTTTTTCATCATATCGCCAAACAAAAAGTGGAAAAAAATGCGATCAAAAAGCAGAATAGAAATAAAAATGGTACCACTGAAAACTTCATCTTGTTCCGCAAAAATAAGCCGCCATACAGCTCCATCAGCCGAAAAATAAAAAAGTTATAGCGCTCAGAATAAAGCAATGCAAAAAAAATATTTTTTTTTTCTATAAAATTGTTTTATTGTGTAAAAGCGCCAAAACATAAAAAAATACAGTAAGTGTAGTATCGCTGTAAACGTACTGACCCGAAGAATAACGCTGCCTGATCACTTTTACCACACGCAGAACGGCATAAAAAAAACCTCAAAAAACAATTCCTGAAGTGTTTGTTTTTGTTAACTTTACCTCCCAAAAAACGGAATAGAAAGCGATCAAAAAATGTCACGTACCCAAAAATGGTTCCAATAAAAATGTCAACTCGTCCCGCAAAAAACAAGCCGTCACATGACTCTATCGGCCGAAATATGGAAAAATTATAGCTCTCAAAATATGGTGATGCAAAAACTAGATTTTGCAAAAAAAGCGTATTTTAGTGTGTGACAGCTGTCAGTCATAAAAACCCGATATAAATCTGGTATCTCTGTAATCGCACCGACCCGAAGAATAAAGTAATCTAATCAGTTATAACACACTAGGAACGGCATAAAAAATAAATAAAACAAATATTATTCACCTGCTACTGATTTGTTTATTATGTCTCCCAAAGATCCCAGTAAGGCTCTGCTCACATTTATCCTGTGCTCTGCGCTGAGCACTTACACCAGAGTTTCCATGTAAATCTCTGAAATACGTGATTCAGCCAGAACCCATGATGGAAGATTCCCTGTAATGAGGCAGATATAGGCCACTGTGGACGCCGTCTAGCCTGGGATCCCACGGTGTCATTTGTTTTAGGCGTGCATAAAAATGCGGTTGGCCACAGTTTTGTGCACTTCTGAAAAAAAGGACACCACTAAACAGAGGCCAGACGGAGTTCAGAGTAACTCTGCTGCCTCATTATAGTGAATGGATCCTGCAGGGGTTTCATCTGAATTACATCACTTGGAAATTTAGATGGAAACCCCGATGTAAGTGCTCAGCCTAGAGCGCCGGATAAATGTTACGTAAAATGTTCCCAATAAAAGCTTCAACTCAGTCCTCAAAAAAAGCTAGTCCCCACTCAGGTCCGTCATCTGTTAAAAATATAAGGGACTTCCAAGTTACTGGTAGCAGAAAGGCTCTGGAAAAGCAAAATGGTCCTTGCCCCCCAAAAGAAATTCAGAAAATTTTGTGCTCCCAAATCCAAATGCCTATTCTACAATAATTTGTTCTCCAATTGTCAAATAGCACTCCTTCCCCCTCAAATCTCACCGTATGGCTAAGTGGTACGATACAGCCACATATGGGGTATTAACACTTTTAGAAGAAATTGTGTGACACATTTCGGCACCATTTTTACCCATTGCCCTGTGTGAAAATGTAAAATCTGAGGGTAAAACATTTTTTGGTGGTAAAAATATAATTATGTCTTTTTCACTGCCCAATGGTATAAATTAAAAATTTAAAAAATACTCACTACTTCCATAGATGAATTCCTTGAGAGGTGTAGTTTACAAAATGGGGTCACTTGTGGGGGTTTCTGCTGTTTCGGCATGTCAGCGACTCTTCAAATGTGACATGGTGTCTGCAACCTATCCCAGCCAACATAGCGCTCCTTTCTCTTCCGGACCCTGCCGTACACCAAAGCAGGGTTTTCCCCCACATATGGGATATTGGCGTACTCAGGAGAAATTGCACAACAAATTTCATGGTGCAATTTATCCTGTTACCCTTATGATAATGCAAAATTAGGGAATGAAAAACATTTTTTATGGGAAAAATGTGAAAATTTTATTTTTACGGCTCAATATTATAAACTTCTGTGAAGCAGCTGGGGGTGCAAGGTGCTCACCACACATCTAGATAAGTTCCCTAAGGGGTATAGTTTCCAAAATGGTGGCACTTGTGGGGGGTTACCACTGTTTAGGCACATTAGGGGCTCCCCAAATGTGACATGGCGTCCGCTAATTATTCAAACAAATTTTACATTCAAAAAGTCAAATGGCGCTCCTTCCCTTTCAAACCCTGCCATGTGCCCAAACAGTAATTTGCCTCCACATATGGGGTATCGGCGTGTTCAGGAGAAATTGCACAACAAATTTCATGGTGCAATTTATCCTGTTACCCTTATGATAATACAAAATTAGGGAATGAAAAACATTTTTTGAGGGAAAAATGTGGAAATTTTATTTTTACGGCTCAATATTATAAACTTCTGTGAAGCAGCTGGGGGTGCAAGGTGCTCACCACACATCTAGATAAGTTCCCTAAGGGGTCTAGTTTCCAAAATGGTGGCACTTGTGGGGGTTTCCACTGTTTAGGCACATTAGGGGCTCCCCAAATGTGACATGGCGTCCGCTAATTATTCAAACAAATTTTACATTCAAAAAGTCAAATGGCGCTCCTTCCCTTTCAAACCCTGCCATGTGCCCAAACAGTAATTTGCCTCCACATATGGGGTATCAGCGTGTTCAGGAGAAATTGCATAACAAATTTCATGGTGCAATTTATCCTATTACCCTTATGATAATGCAAAATTAAGGGATGAAAAACGGTTTTGTGGGAGAAATGTGAAAATTTTATTTTTACAGCTCAATATTATAAACTTCTGTGAAGCACCTTGGGGTTCAAGGTGCTCACCACACATCTAGATAAGTTCCCTAAGGGGTCTAGTTTCCAAAATGGTGTCACTTGTGGGGGGTTTCTACTGTTTAGGCACATCAGGAGCTCTCCAAACGCAACATAGCGTCTGCTAATTATTCAGACAAATTTTACATTCAAAAAGTCTAATGGCGCTCCTTCCCTTCCGAACCCTGCCGTGCGCCCAAACAGTGGTTTTCCCTCACATATGGGGTATCAGCACGCTCAAGAGAAATTGCACAAAAAAATTTGTGGTCCATTTTTTCATGTTACCCCTGTGAAAATAAAAAAAATTGGGTCTAAAGTAACATTTTTGTGAAAAAAGTTAAATGTTAATTTTTTTCTTCCACATTCCAAAAATTCCTGTGAAGCACCTGAAGGGTTAATAAAGTTCTTGAATGTGGTTTTGAGCACCCTGAGGGGTGCAGTTTTTAGAATGGTGTCACTTTTGGGTATTTTCTGTCATAAAGACCCCTCAAAGTGACTTCAAATATGATGTGGTCCCTAAAAAAATGTTTTTGTAAATTTTGTTGGAAAAATGAGAAATCGCTGGTCAACTTTTAACCCTTATAGCTCTCTAACAAAAAAAAATTTTGGTTCCAAAATTGTGCTGATGTAAAGTAGACATGTGGGAAATGTTATTTATTAACTATTTTGTGTGACATATCTCTCTGATTTAAGGGCATGAAAATTCAAAGTTTGAAAATTGCAAAATTTTCAAAATTTTCGCCAAATTTCCGATTTTTTCACAAATAAACACAAGTTATATCGAAGAAATTTTACAACTATCATGAAGTACAATATGTCACGAAAAAACAATCTCAGAATCAGGGGAATACGTTGAAGCATTCCAGAGTAATTACTTCATAAAGTGACAGTGGTCAGAATTGAAAAAATTGGCCCGGTCACGAAGGCAAAAACAGGCTCTGGCGCGAAGTGGTTAATAATAATTGTATCACTTAATATTGAGAAGTATATTGTACTGACATCTATTATACACGTACTGTCAGGGCTGCAACCAGGAATTAGTGCCGCTCTGCACAGTAAGAGGATCCCCATCCTCACTGAAACCAGAATCCTCAAAAATAAAATACATAACAGCAGTAATAATATCCCTTAATTAGCCCCTACAATAATAATGCCCCACATCTTGGCCCCATGTCTCCATCCTGCCCCCAAAGTCTCCATAATTAGCCCTTACAGTAATAATGTCTCACATCCTGGCCCCATGTCTCCATCCTGCCCCCATGTCTCCATCCTGCCTCCATTGTCTCTATCTGTCTCCATTCTGCCCAATGTCTCCATCCTGCTCCCATGCCTCCATCCTGCCTCCAATGTCTCCATTCTGCCCCATGTCTCCATTCTGAACCCATGTCTTCATCTTGCTCCCATGTCTCCATCTTGCCCCCATGTCTCTATTCTGCCCCCATGTCCCTCCATCCTGGCCGCATGTCTCTCCATCCTGCCCACATGTCTCTCCGTTGTGCCCCCATGCCTCTCCGTTGTGTCCCCATGTCTCTCCATTATAAAAAAATGTTTAAAAAGAAAAAAGTTTCTCCTTACCTTGCCGCGATCCAGCGCCGCCTGGCTCATCCATCATCCAAGGCACGGTCGCCGGCATGAAGGGGGGAGGTACAGGGCCGGTAACAACACGCTGTGGGCCGGAACTGAGTTATCTTCACCCTGTGTTCCCTCTTCTATAAAGGACTGAGAGTGGGGTGTATTGTGTGATGGAGGATTTTCTTTACTCACTGTTACATTGTCCATGGGACCGGAACAGATTTCAGATAAGACAGGAGATCGTAGATCCGGATTATTACTTACTGTGCAATTCTTCGACACACGGCTACAACATACAGATTAAGGCTGTGTGCCAACAATGGGTTTTTTAAGCATTTCCGCAGCGGCAAAAAACGCTGCAGAAACGTTTAAAAAAAGCATGGTAGAAGGCCTGCCATGTTCCCCAATGATAATCCGCATGTGCTGTCCACATGCTGTGGAAATTTCCACTGCGGATTATCATTGCGGAAAAAAACGCAGCACTACCAATTATTTTGTGGAAGCGCTGCGTTTTCGCCGCCATTGAGTTGCATTGGAACGCATGGATTCCACATCATTGTATATGTAGATGTGCATTCCATGCGTTCCAATGTGCGGATGGTACCCGGGTGTGAAGGAGAGGAGACTCTCCTCCAGACCCGGGTACCATAGTACCTGTAAAAAAAAGAATAAAATAAAAAATAAATGTTATATTTACCTTCTGATGGCCCCCGCTGTGCTCGTCCTCCCATGCCGGCAGATCGCAGTGGACTGAAGGACCTGCACTGACGTCATAGTCATGTGACGGGTCACGCGATGCTGACGTCGGCAGGTCCTTCAGTGTACCGCGATCTGCCGGCAGCCAGGACGGAGCGAAGCAAGACTCCGGGGGCCATCACAAGGTAAGTATAGATTTATTTTTTATTTTTTACCATTCTTTCGGTCACACTATATAAATCCATGCATGGATTTATATAGTGTGACCAAGTTGACAAGCACTTTCCAAGTTATGCTAAAATCGCTTGGAAAGCGCTTGTCAACCCGCATGCGGAAATGCATGTGAAGAACTCTTCACATCCGCTTGTCCCTGGCAGGAAAAACGCATGTACAATCCGCATGCGTTTTTTCTGCCAGGGACATGCAGAAACGCTCAGGAAAAATCCGGAGCATTTCTGCATCGTGGGCACATAGCCTAAGACATGGTCTTTTGTTAGTGAAATGCCCTTGATTATGTGCCTTTCCATTGTTCGTCCTCGTCCTGTCCTGAGACCCACCATCTTCCACTTCTTCTGCGACCCAGCTGAGATTCTCCCCATGAGGGATACAGAGACCTGCTTCTGAGTACCTCTTGTAGACTTTACGCCCAGGACTGTTCTGGCGTCCAGATCAAGCATCAAACGTGTCCTCATTCTGTTGAGGAAACTTGCGCTGATAAAACCCTTTCTCCACCGCTGCATCTGCTTGCTGGAACCTGTCTCCCTGTCTGTTCAGCCTTCCTTCTTCACTCAACTCTCTCATATAGGACCTGCACTGGTCCTGTTCTATGAGGGTCGTGGATCCAGAACTAGGGTGTCCGTGTCATGGACACACACTGCCTGAAACCCGGATGTAGTTTTCTATAAAATTGTTCTAACCCTTCCCAACTGATGGGCTAGTCCCTAAATTAACTGTCTAGTGTCTAAGTAATGTAATGCAAACTATATCCCTACCTATTGTATGGGTCTCCTAGTGGACAGACCTCCTGCATTCCCAGGGACGGCCTTAGGCAGAGCCTGTCGGAGAACTGGCATACAATAACGACCATAGGGATAAAACACAGCAAACTTTATCACACTAAAATAACATATAACATAACACATTTAACCCACTTGTTGCCACAACGTCTTCATCAGCCCGCCACCTTCCTTCACAAGAACAATATAAGGGCCCTAGGGATAAATCACACAACTTATAACTACACAGCACACACATTCAACATATTATTTTAACTCTGTCAACCCACTTGTTGCCATGGCATCTTCATCAGCCCGCCACCCTCCTTTGTGCGCATGATAGCGACGTCATATGCCGACGACGTACGCCCTGATGTCAGCTGCCGGCTTGTGATTGGCTGACCGCTGTTAACTATTGCTGTGCGGGAAGCTTCCTGCACGACAATAGATTTCAAGCGAACCCGCGTCCGAGGATGCACGGTCAGTAACTGAAACGGCAGTTACCCTGCTGGGGCCCGGTGAGCAGAAGAATGGGGGCCTGAATGGGCACCTCTGCCTACCGGGCTCCATACGCCAGTAAGGGCAGTAATGCTCTGATGGCGGCCCTGCTCCCATGTGCTACTATTAGAAGCAACATTTGCTGGCCACTCAGTGAAGATTCCCTGCTAAGGACCGAGATTATTAGAAATCTGGGCAGGAGTTGTTGGGTGAGAGAGCTGGATGAACATTCTGTTTGTCTGTTTTGAATTTTCATATTTATAAAATACTTGGTTGTATGATATGTATGTATTCTGGCCTTGGATATAAAATGGATTCACATGGGTGAGGGGTTGGTTTAGGGATAGACTTAGGGCTAAGGTTAGGTTTAGACTAGGGGGTTGGTTTAGTATTAGGCTCAGGGCTAAGTTTAGCCTTAGGGTTTGAGTTAGGGCTAGAGTAATAAAAATGTTACATAAAAAGATGTAGTAAACCATGAAAATAAAACAACGTATAAACTTTTTATTTTTAAAATTTTAGCAAAAAGCAGAAAAAAATTGGAATGTCAAAGTACAAATGTAACTATAATTACATGAGTATTTTCCTGAAATTACAATTCATGTGCTTCGGGAATAAAGGGATCAATTCTTGACTGGCTAATGAAACCCCAGGAGCCCTAATAGGTTAGGGGGGCAAGTAACGCTATACCATTGTCGAGTACTGTAGATGGTTTAGTTGACAAATTCCATCTGACAGTCTCCCTTTACCTCTAAGGCATATGTGTTAAACTCTGGCCTGTAGGCCAAATCTGGCCAGCAGGGTGATTATATTTGGCCCGCGACAGCAGAACTACCACCCTTATGAGGGGCCATTATTCCGCATGTAGAATTGTGCGGGGTTCATCACACTGTACTGATTGGCCCGCGACTTTGTTCAAGTTTTTTATTTTGACCCCCTGTATGTTGAGTTTGACATCCCTGCTCTACACTGTGTGCAGAATTATTAGGCAAGTTGTACTTTAGAGGATTATTTTTATCATTGATCAACAACTATGTTCTCAATCAACCCAAAAGACTCATAAATATCCAAGCTTAATATTTTTGGAAGTTGGAGTGGGTTTTTTTTAGATTTGGCTATCTTAGGAGGATATCTGTTTGTGAAGGTAACTATTACTGTGCAGAATTATTAGGCAACTTAATAAAAACCAAATATAATCCCATCTCACTTGTTTATTTTCACCAGGTAAACCAATATCAGTGCACAAAATTTAGAAAGAAACATTTCTGACATGCAAAAACAAAATCAAAAAAAATTAGTGATCAATATAGCCACCTTTCTTTATGATGACACTCAACAGCCTTCCATCCATAGATTCTGTCAGTTGCTTGATCTGTTTTCGATCAACATTGCGTGCAGCAGCCACCAGAGCCTCCCAGATACTGTTCCGAGAGGTGTACTGTTTTCCCTCCCTGTAGATCTCACATTTTATGATGGACCACAGGTTCTCTATAGGGTTCAGATCAGGTGAACAAGGGGGCCATGTCATTATTTTTTCTTCTTTTAGACCTTTACTGGCCAGCCACGCTGTGGAGTAGTTGGATGCATGTGATGGAGCATTGTCCTGCATGAAAATCATGTTTTTCTTGAACGATACCGACTTCTTCCTGTACCACTGCTTGAAGAAATTGTCTTCCAGAAACTGGCAGTAGGTCTGGGAGTTGAGCTTCACTCCATCCTCAACCCGAAAAGGTCCCACAAGTTCACCTCTGATGATACCAGCCCATACCAGTACCTCACCTCCACCTTGCTGGCGTCTGAGTCGGAGTGGAGCTCTTTGCCCTTTACTGATCCAGCCTCTGGCCCATCCATCTGGCCCATAAAGAGTCACTCTCATTTCATCAGTCCATAAAACCTTTGAAAAATCAGTCTTAAGATATTTCTTGGCCCATTCTTGACATTTTATCTTATGTTTCTTGTTCAAAGGTGGTCGTTTTTCAGCCTTCCTTACCTTGGCCATGTCCCTGAGTATCGCACACCTTGTGCTTTTTGATACTCCAGTAACGTTGCAGCTCTGAAATAAGGCAAAACTGGCGGCGAATGGCATCTTGGCAGCTTCACGCTTGAGTTTCCTCAATTCATGGGCAGTTATTTTGCGCCTTTTTTGGCCAACATGCTTCTTGCGACCCTGTTGGCTATTTGCATGAAATGCTTGATTGTTCGGTGATCACGCTTCAAAAGTTTGGAAATTTCAAGACTGCTGCATCCCTCTGCAAGACATCTCACAATTTTGGACTTTTCAGAGCCCATCAAATCTCTCTTCTGACCCATTTTGCCAAAGGAAAGG
This sequence comes from Phyllobates terribilis, assembly GCF_046119375.1. NCBI lineage: Eukaryota > Metazoa > Chordata > Amphibia > Anura > Dendrobatidae > Phyllobates > Phyllobates terribilis. The sequence continues at coordinate 201,485,480 of NW_027362762.1, read as the reverse complement.
AAGTTGCCTAATAATTAAGCACACCTTATATAGGGTGTTGATGTCATTAGTCAACACCCCTCCTCATTACAGAGATGTACATCACCAGATTTACTTAATTGGAAGTTGGCTCTCAAGCCTATATAGCTTGGAGTAGGACAACATGTATAAAAAGTATCATGTGATCAAAATACTCATTTGCCTAATAATTCTGCACACAGTGTAAGGCCATAATGAGGAATTGGTGCTTCTTTAAAAAAAATAGTGTTTTGGCTTCATCTCATATGATAGATAAAGTGCTAAATAGACAATCTGCAGAATAGAAAATTATGTCTTACCCCAGAAAAATTACTTCAAATTGCCAACTACTAGGTGTCTCCATTCTGGCTAACTTACTGTCGCTTGTCTTCTGGCAAGTGTAATCCTTTTCTAGCAGCAGAGATGCTAAAACAGATGACAGGAAGTGAGGACCCATCTTGGTCTCTCTGCTGCTGATCTCCTGTTTTTAAAACTACCTCTACTTCAGTTATCTCACGTGTACCTTAGAGGCATCTCTGTTTTATTGCATGTTTTTAAATATGCTGAATAAAGGTTATTTCAATTTTTAATACTAATTATAGATCTCTAATTATTATAACCCAGAAAAAGGTTATTATATTGTATATTGAACTGCCATATAATGATACTAAACTGGACATTTTTTGATTGGTTGCTCTGGTAGGGTAGTTACAATAACTCAGCCTGGAGGTGGCAGACTTGCACGCAGTTGCTTTGCAGATCCCATTTGTAGTGCCCCAAAGTTGTATGTGCATGTACCTTTAAGAGTCAGCAGCTACCTCATTATGTTTGCACAATGTTTATATTTCCCTTTGCAGATAATTTACATGAGGATGCAGTACACAAAATGGTTTATATATGTATAAAGTGATGTACTTATTGTGTTCTGCTATCAGATTACCAAGAGTTAATGAATTAGCCCTACTTTCCATATATAGTAATAAGGTCACATGGTTATACAATTTGACCAAGGTCCTGAGCTTAGCTCAGTGTGTTCAGGGAGAAGGAGAGTGGAGGAGACATGGTGTGGTGTCTGGTCTTGCCTGTGATAAGCTGAGGAACAGGTATGGAAACTCAGATCTCAGATCAGATGGTGTATGAGAGACCACAATCATGCAATCAGCTGTGTGATAAGGACTGTACAGATAAGCAGAAGATACAGTGGTGGCCAAAAGTATTGGCACCCCTGCAATTCTGTCTGATAATACTCAGTTTCTTCCTGAAAATGCAATCACAAATTCTTTGGTATTATTCTCTTCATTTAATTTGCTTGCAAGGAAAAAACACAAAAGAGAATGAAGCAAAAACCAAATCATTGATCATTTCACACAAAACTCCAAAAATGGGCTAGACAAAAGTATTGGCACCCTCAGCCTAATACTTGGTAGCACAACCTTTAGCCAAAATAACTGCGAACAACCGCTTCCGGTAACCATCAATGAGTTTCTTACAATGCTCTGCTGGAATTGTAGACCATTCTTCTTTGGCAAACTGCTCCAGGTCCCTGATATTTAAAGGGTGCCTTCTCCAAACTGCCATTTTGAGATCTCTCCACAGGTGTTCTATGGGATTCAGGTCTGGACTCATTGCTGGCCACCTTAGAAGTCTCCAGTGCTTTCTCTCAAACCATTTTATAGTGCCTTTGGAAGTGTGGATTGGGTCATTGTCCTGCTGAAAGACCCATGACCTCTGAGGGAGACCCAGCTTTCTCACACTGGGCCCTACATTATGCTGCAAAATTTGTTGGTAGTCTTCAGACTTCATAATGCCATGCACACGGTCAAGCAGTCCAGTGCCAGAGGCAGCAAAGCAACCCCAAAACATCAGGGAACCTCCGCCATGTTTGACTGTAGGGACCGTGTTCTTTTCTTTGAATGCCTCTTTTTTTTTCCTGTACACTCTATGTTGATGCTTTTTACCAAAAAGCTCTACTTTTGTCTCATCTGACCAGAGAACATTCTTCCAAAACGTTTTAGGCTTTCTCAGGTAAGTTTTGGCAAACTCCAGCCTGGCTTTTTTATGTCTCGGGGTAAGAAGTGGGGTCTTCCTGGGTATCCTACCATACAGTCCCTTTTCATTCAGACGCCGACGGATAGTACGGGTTGACACTGTTGTACCCTCGGACTGCAGGGCAGCTTGAACTTGTTTCGATGTTAGTCGAGGTTCTTTATCCACCATCCGCACAATCTTGCGTTGAAATCTCTCGTCAATTTTTCTTTTCCGTCCACATCTAGGGAGGTTAGCCACAGTGCCATTGGCTTTAAACTTCTTGATGACACTGCGCACGGAAGACACAGGAACATTCAGGTCTTTGGAGATGGATTTGTAACCTTGAGATTGCTCATGCTTCCTCACAATTTGGTTTCTCAAGTCCTCAGACAGTTCTTTGGTCTTCTTTCTTTTCTCCATGCTCAATGTGGTACACACAAGGACACAGGACAGAGGTTGAGTCAACTTTAATCCATGTTAACTGGCTGCAAGTGTGATTTAATTATTGCCAACACCTGTTAGGTGCCACAGGTAAGTTACAGGTGCTGTTAATTACACGAATTAGAGAAGCATCACATGATTTTTCAAACAGTACCAATACTTTTGTCCACCCCCTTTTTTAGGTTTGGTGTGGAATTATATCCAATTTGGCTTTAGGACAATTCTTTTTGTGTTTTTTCATTGAAGACAATTTAAATGAAGATAATAATACCAAAAAATTTGTGATTGCAATCATTTTCAGGAAGAAACTGAGTATTATCTGACAGAATTGTGCTTGCTGCATTGAAATAAAAACTCTGCTAAATCATCTGTCTGGATTTACCTGTATTTGTTTGCGAGAAGTAAAGTTTATCAATAGCCTATTGGCCTCTCTGTTTTTCTGGACTATCGGATGCACAACACATCATCACACCAGGAAACAGAAGTTAATCTAGTGCACCCTGGTGTCACGAACTACATTTTCTTTTACTTTTATTCCTGCCTTAGTGATGAGGTAATACCCGCACACCACGTGTGTGACCTATGGCAGAGTAGTGCATCACTGGCATTACACATTCACTTCAGGCTTAGGCGCCGCGGCTCCCGGGCAACCTCTGGTGGGGCCCAAAATCGCTCTACCGGATAGGTTCTCTGGGGGTCGGGATAGGTTCATTGTTTTCAGGGAGGCCTGCAAACTCTATTTTAAGTTACGTCCTCACTCCTCAGGTACCGAGGAGCAACAGATGGGGATCGTAATTTCTCTCCTCCAGGGTGACCCCCAAGCCTGGGCATTTTCTCTCCTGTCTGACTCTGTTGATTCAGACGGTTGAGCAATTTTTTCAGGCTCATATCTATGATAGCTGAGTCTAAATTACGTCGGCTTGAGCAGGGAGACTGGCCAGGGGAGGAGTATTGCTCTGGGTTCCGAAGGTGGTCTATGGATACTAAGTGGAATGACCACGCACTCCGTAGCCAGTTCTGTCAGGGGCTCTCTGTGAGAGTAATGGATGCTTTTGCCCTGTATGAGACCCCGGTTTCCATGGAGGAGACCATATCTCTGGCTATCCATGTGGACCGCCATCTTCGTCAGAGACATAAAGAATCTCACCCAATTTTCGGGGGGTATGGGGTCAGGAAAACCTAGGGCTGAGTCAACCAAGGAACCCATTCAGTTGGACGGGATGACTCATTTTATCGGTCCTCCTGCAGTTCAGCACAAAGAGGGATTGTGCTTTTTCTGTGGTGTGAAGGGTCATTTTGTCGGTACTTGCCCATCCATACATAACCGCAAACATCCGCCGGAAAACTAACGAGCCTGGATTGTGGGGAGGTTAGCAACCCGGGTGTACATATTTCCTCTGTGGGTAGGTCACAATTCTTTTTACCAGCCCAGATCCAATTTGTCAAATGTTAGATGGCTATTTCAGCCTTTTTGGACAGTGGGGAGGGGTTTAATGTGATTGAAGCCCATTTCGTCTAGGATCAGTGTCTCAATCAACATAAATGGTCTAGACCTATATCCATAATCGCTATAGACTCTGCATCCTTGATCCAGAGGTAATTTACTAAGGTCGTTCGAGAGATATGTCTCCAGGTAGGGGCCATGCATTCGGAATCTATTGATTGTTATTTGCTACAGGGCTTGCCTTCTCCTGTGGTTCTTGGACTACCTTGGCTTACGTTGCACAATCCCGTAGTGGACTACAGATTGTGGAGGTAGTAAGGTGGAGCGAGTACTGTCAAGGACACTGCTTGGGCACCCGTTTAGCAAGGGTTGATACCGGGTCTGACTTTGTGGATGTGTTCTCGGAACATTGATGTCAAGAACTCCCTCCTCATCATCCTTATGATTGCGCCGGTAATCTAATTGCTGAGAAGTTATTTAATATTTCAGGTCCAGAGAAGCAGGCCATAAAGGACTACATTGCAGAAAGTTTGACTAGGGCTCATATCAGAACTTCCTCATGTCCCGTTGCAGTTGAACTAAGTCAGATCACAGTCCGAGATCCATATTCTCTCATTTCAGACCTTTTTAACCAGATCATCGGGGCAAGATGGTTTTCTAAACTGGATCTCAGGGGGGCATATAATCTCATCCATATAAAGGAGGGGGATGAGTGGAAGACTGTTTTGAATACACCTGAGGGACACTATGAAAACCTTGTTATGCCATTTGGGTTGACTAATGCTCCCGCCGTCTTTCAGCACTTTGGAAATTACATTTTTTGTCACCTGGCAGGCAGATTTGTTGTAGTCTATCTTGATAACATATTGATTTATTTGCCAGACCTCGAGTCACATCAGGTACATATCAGGCAGGTCTTACAAATACGCAGGGACAATAAATTATATGTCAAACCAGAGAAATGTATGTTTTCGGTTCAGGAGATCCCTTTTCTGGGTTATTATTGATCATCCACCGGTTTTTGCATGAACCCGGGCAAAAGTCTGGGCGGTTCTGGATTGTGATTGTTCTGAAGACTTAAAAGCTTTACAAAGGTTTTTAGGGTTTGCCAACTACTACCATAAGTTCATCAAGAACTTTTCGCTAGTGGCCAAACTTCTGATGGATATGACTGTTACGCACACGCCCGGACTGACTGGCGTGAGCGTGGTTAGTGATCCCACTAGACCATGAACCGAGGAGTGACTGGAGGGGCGTGACTAAGTATCAACTCGGTCCAACCAAGGTCGCACGGCGGCTCAATCGACTCCGTGAACCAGGGAGGAACCGAGCAGAGGGACCAGGTGCTACTCCAGGTCAGACCCCGGTCACAGCTGTTGACCCACACCGGGGAATGCAGGAACAGGCAGGTTAGGCTGGCATACTGACAAGTGGGTACTGGCAGGCACGGCTGGTATGCAGACAGGTGGGTACTGGCTGGCACGGCTGGTATGCAGACAGGTGGATACTAGCAGGCACCGCTGGTATACAGACAGGTGAGCACTGGCAGGTAGGAACGCAGGCAGGATAGGGACCAGTACAGACTGGGATACAGGAACAGAGCCGCAAGAGCGGCAGACAAGCAGAACACAGCAAAACCCACAGGTGTGGTAGACAAGTAGAGCAGAGCAAAACCCGCAAGTGCGGTAGACAAGCAGAGCAAAGCAAAACCCGCAGGTGCGGTAGACAAGCAGAGCAGAGCAAAACCCGCAGGTGCGGTAGACAAGCAGAGCAGAGCAAAACCCGCAGGTGCGGTAGACGAGCAGAGCAGAGCAAAACCCGCAAGTGCGGTAGACAAGCAGAGCAGAGCAAAACCCGCAGGTGCGGTAGACAAGCAGAGCAGAGCAAATACACCCAAGGTACTTACAATGAAGTAGCGAGTGGACACTAAACTCACAAACAGAAGTACAGAGACATCGAATTGGAGTTAGGTGCAGGTTCAGACACTGCAGGAAAAGGAAAGATACGAACATAGAGACAAACAAGTAAGGGGCTAGGACACTGTTCAGACAGGAACTGAACCAGGAACAAGATACAAGAACGAGCCTGGGAACTCAGCCCCCAGGGTGGCGAAAACAGACTAGATGTCACAGATACAGGCAACGGGCCTGGGTATATAGCCCCCAGGGTGGCAGAAACAGACAAGATACAGAACAGGACCTGGCAACTCAGTTGCACAGAACACACTGGAAGAAAGTGTTGCTCAGGCACCTCCTACTGGGTGGAGGGGGTTTAAGTATCCAGTGACTCACAACAATAGGCTGGGGACGCATTAGGAGTGCGCACACAGTAACTATAAGAATCAGGCAGTAACCGCGCCGCCGCCCTAAGCAATCAGACAAGAGACATGCACACAGCAGGTACTGGAGCAAAGTGTGCAGCCTGTACTGATAGGTAAGATGGCGGTCTTGCATGGTCGGAGGTGGTAAACCATGACAGCACGCCGCCAGGGATGTTACAATGACCAGGAAAGTGACAGACTTTTCTAAAGGATCCAGTCCCGCCAGTGAGGTATTTGCTACTTTAAAGACATGTTTTGCTTCTGCGCCGATTCTTATACAGCCTGACGTCATTCAGCCATTCATTTTAGAGGTTTACGCATCAGAAGTGGGGGTTGAGGCTGTATTGACGCGGGGTTTATCTCCAAGTAAATGACATCCATGTGCATACTTTTCAATGAAACTGTCGTCCACCGAGAAAAACTATAAAATTGGTAATAGGGAACTCTTAGCAATAAAATGGGCTTTTGAGGAGTGGCAACATTTTTGGTGGGGGCAGTTTATCCGGACATGGTAATCACCAATCATAAAAAAAATTTGTATTTGGAATATGCAAAACGTCTGACACCTAGATAGGCAAGATCAACTTTTTGGTGACGTAAGGTTGGGGAATAAGAACATTTTGGCGGATACCTTATCTCATTTTCCATGGGAGGAGGTAATTGTGAACCGGTTCCTATAGTGGAGAAAGGGGTAGTTATTGCAACTATATTTTCTGATCTGGAGAGGGAGGTTGTAGAAGCAAGGGGGACGCCCTTGCTGCCTGTCATTCAGGTAAACTGCTTGTTCCTGTGAACCTCCATCTTAAAATTTTAAGTGAACATCATGATTCCGTCTTGGCTGGACATCATGGTAGTAAAGCCACCACAGATCTTCTTACTCATCGTTTTTGGTGGTCTGGGGTGCACCAGGATGTTCAGGAGTATGTAGTTGCCTGCAGTACTTGTGCGCATTCTAAGATCCCACATACTTGTCTTTTTGGGGCTCTTCAACCTTTGACGATTTCCTGTAGACCTTGGACTCATTTGTCGGTAGATTTCATCACTGATCTACCCGTATCTGCAAGTAATATTGTAATATTGGTGAGGGTGGACAGATTCAGCAAGATGATTCATTTCATTGTGCTACCTGCTTTACCTAATGGCAAAACTTTGGTGCAAATTTTTATTAAAGAAATTACATAAGATTGCATGGGGTGCAATTTATTTCCAAATTTTGGAAAAGCATTTTGTGCTCACTTGAGGCTCATTTTTCATTTTCATCTGCCTTTCATCCACAGTCTAATGTGCAAACTGAATGTGTGAACCAGAATCTTGAGACATATCTTAGGTGTTTTGTGTCCGAGAATCAGGGAATTGGGTTTCTTGTTTACCTATAGCTGAGTTCGCTGTGAATAACCATTGTCATGATTCTACTGGCAAGTCCCCGTTTTTTGGGGCATACAGATTTCATCCTCAATCCTGCTCCTTCAATAGGAATCGCACTTCAGGAGTACCTGAGGAGGAACGGTTTTCTTCGTCTATTACATGAGTGTGGCAAGGTGTTCTTGATAATTTGAAGAAGATGGGGTCCAAATATAAGATTATGGCTGATCGGAGATGTTTGTTGGGTCTGGACCTGAGTGTTGGTGATGTGGTATAGTTGTCCTCGAAGAGCATTAAGTTAAAGGTTCCTTCTTGGAAACTGGGACCCAGGTACACCGGTCCCTATAAGATTGTGGTCGCCGTCAATCCAGTAGCTTTTTCCCTTGCATTGCCACACACTTTTAATGTGTTTCACCAATCACTTCTCAAAAAATACATTTCTTCCTCTGAACCATCCCCACCCCCACCTTCCCCAGACATTGTTGATGGGAATCTGGAATTCCAGATAGCAAAGATTATCAATTCTTGCTTGGTACGCCGGTCTCTTCAGTATCTGGTACACTGGAAGGGTTATGGTCCTGAGAAGAGAATGTAGGTACCAGCATCTGACAATCATGCAATCAGGTTGGTCCGATCTTTTCACGCTGCACATCCAAAGTGGCCAGAAGATTGCGGCGTCTGGTTACCCAAACTCCTGAGCTGGTTAGAACTGCTTCACCATCATACTAAACAGTACAAATTTTCTTTGCTCTGGCATTGCTAGGGTTAATCAGTTTAGTTGATCTCCTGGAGCTCTCCATCTTGGATTGCCTCAGATGTTCTGTGTTGGACACTCCCCTCTGGTATATATGCTTGTCACTGGCATTTGGAATTGGAAGTGATAGTTCTTTCTGTCTGGTTTATAGTTGGTGGAGTTGCTCGTTGTTTGGAGTTTGCGGTTGGAGAGCTGTTCTGGAGATTTCTGCGTGGAGTTTGTTTGCGTGGTTATCCTCATCCTATTGGAGACTGTATTTTGTATGATTGTAGTTTTCATTTATCCCTGTCTGTCTTCCCTTGTCTGTCTGGTTAGTGTAATCCTACACAGTTCGGCCTCACACCTTCTGTGTGGGGGAGGGAACAGAAAAGGGTAAGTCAGGAGCATAGCAAGGCACGTGACCCCGGCGTCTCCACCTTCCGGGGTAATCTGGGTGACAGGGATAGACTAGTGGGCCCCCTAGTGTGAGGGATAGGGAAGGAGCCCCTTGCCCTGAGAAATCCTGCAACAGTACCGTGACAACAGGTGTATTAAGATTAAACACTTAAGCTATCTAGTCTGATTTGTTAAAGTAAAATAGGGATTGTTTTCAGGCATACCAAATCTGATGGGGTGTGGTAATTCTCAGGATAACAAACTGAAACAAAGACTTGCTGAGAGGAATGAATAAGCTGGGTGGATACAGGGTGTGTCTTTACTTATGACACAACTACATATTCAGTTATTTGCTATCATGTTACAAATTTGCGCACTCTACGCCTTTACACATGAGGCCTTGGAGACTGTTGGAAATCACATGCCTATGTACTCTAACCAGCCATAAACTGAATCCCAGAAAGTTTTAATGGATTGCTGGTGCGCTGGGATAACGCGCGCTGTCCACCGCAAGAAAAACTGATGAGGTGGATAGAGCGCATATTATCCCAGTGCACCAGCAATCCATTAATCCAAATCTGATCAGTTACCTGACCTGGAGTGAGAAAGTGCTGCGGTCCACAGATGAAGGTGAGTGTATTTGTCACACGCCCACCATTAGCAGCGATATCCACCCCACAGAGTGCCACCTACACTCCCTCCTTTGCTGGAAACTTTTAAGTCACAGTTAGAACTGCTCTAACACATGGTTGTTGAAGGTATCAGGTCCCCCCTTTTGTGACCTCCATGTGCTCTAATACCACATACAAACAGTTGCCGTCCTACCAGGGACAGATGCAGAAAATCTAAAGTTTATGATTTCTAATATCTCCTTTTTTGCATTTAATATTCTCCTCCTGCTTCAGCAACGGCTTTCACTCCCACGCCACATCTATTCTAGGGAAATCTCTAATTTACCTCATCTGCTTCTCCAACTTACACATCTCCACTTAAATCAAGCAGATGAGTTACCTCCACATCCCCCCTGCTCCCTGCTGTACAGGCCTTTCACAATACGCTTTGAAGTAGCTAAAAAAAATTAGAATATCTTTGCAGTTCAGAAACATTGGCAGTCAGGGATTTTTACTGTGCCATCCATTAAACATCATAGATTGAAAACAGTGTGGTGATGATGATGCTGGAATCATGTGGGCAGGTCTGCTCTAAAGTCCTGTAAGACCAAAATGCTGTGGGCTGAGCTTGCAGAAGCTCTGTGTGATCTGAGAGCTGTGGCAGCCAAGTGCTCCTCATCTGCTCTCCTTCTGCAAGGAAGCATCCTACTTGCATGTCGCTTTCCAATTCCAGTGTGTTCCTGTTAAACGAGGTAAAGCTTTGCTTTTAGGGGTTGTAATGAGATTGTTATACGACGGTCGAACACGATTTACCAGCTGCTTGAATGAATAGTGTTGGCTTAGAATTGTAGGAAGTAATGAACTCTGAATTTAGCTTAGTTTCTATGTTATATATGCAGAATAGTCAGATATGTATTTGTTGGCATTGGGCATGGGTCGACAATCGAGAAAACGGGCAATTCTGGAATTGCGAAACTTGAACTTTTTTTCTGTTAATCTTTACATCCTGCTTGTCTAATTTACACGTCAGCTTTGCAATATGATTTTTTTCTTATTTTGATTCTATTCTACAAAACATTCTATATAGTCATCGTATATTCTGTTTATTCTGTTTATTTATGTGCTAATTTTCCAGCTCTTTTTCTATTCTGTACACACATTCATTATGTTAACTACTTGTGGACCAATGTTTTAAGACTTTTAGATTATGAATTAGCATTTTATAATAAATTATATGAGTTAAAGCAGTGTTTAATAATATCTATGAAATATTGATATTATTAAAGGGAAAACAGGAAGAAAAATTATCTCAATGTGATGGGATTCACTGTCTTTCCAAGGCAGAAGGATCGATAATGATCTGGAGGGCTTCTGGGGATTTCCTATTGCCTGTGTATGCCCCTATACATGCTGTTTTACAACATCCTGTCTATGCAGTCCCTAGACAGAACACAGGCTGCTAGAAAAGGAAATTATATTCTTTTGAAGAAAAAAATGTGATGGGGTTTAAGCAGTTTTCTGGACCTTTGAAGAATATGATTTAATGGCTGGTAATAGCCAATAATGTCACAAAGATAATTATGTATTGTCTTAATATATTTTTTAAATTTGCTTGATGTAGAACTGCTTGATACATTTACTTATGTCACTTCATTAAATAGTTTAATGCCCATCTGTTCCATATTATAAGTGTTTATTAAATCAAGAAATAATATTATGCAAACTTCACTTTTTGTAACATATATACTACAATATCCAAGAAAAGTCTGATCTGCTAACAAGGGAAGAATAATGGGTTCATTCAGGATCGTAAATTCAAGCCATGGAAATAACATCACTATATGTATGTCCATATAACAGGCAATCTCTCTCTACATATATCACTGTATCATATAGCAGAACACTCCTGCTTTTAAGTGCAGGGGATCTGATTTACTGCAAGCATATAAAATTCTTTGGCTAAATTTATTTGCCAATATTTCTCCTTCGATATTTTTTATCTTTTTACTTAGGAATGCATCTAAAGTAACTCGATACCTTTCTAATGGCATATTGATTGTTATTTGTCTGTTGTCCAATGGTATTTCTGTCCATCTCTGACAGTAATGTGCCCCAGAGTATCAAACTGTTTTCCAAGAAATGAGGCACATGTAGAGTAATAATAGCATGGCAATATGCACTGTAGGGCGATTTACTAACATGGGGTAAAAGTGCATCAGGACATCTCTATCAATCAGTCAGGAGTTTACATTCATTAATATATGTTTACTGGAACCAGGCGGGTTAATGGCAAAGCAATATAGTAGTATGAATGAAAAAACAAAGGAAGGGTGGGAAGCTCACCAGTGTTGCTAATAGAGATATCTGCTTGAAATAATCCAACACGGCATGTGCAGTATTCAACTGGCAGCTTGCAGCGATAATAGACAGTAGAAGAGGAAATTCCGCGCATCCATCCGTAGTTAATATAGAAAAGTTATTTTATTGTAGTTCCATTAAAAAAATGGCAAAACACATACAAGGGGATATAAAAACTGACGCATTTCGAGCAGTAAACCGTTCTTAATCATAGCTCTTCATCTATGATTACCGTTTTATATCCCCCTGTATGTGTTTTGTCATTTTTTAATGGATCTACCATAAAATAACTTTTTTATATTACCTACGGAGGGATGTGTGGAATTTTCTCTTCTACTGCCCAATATAGTAGTACTTGTATGAACGGTGTTGTATAGAGAAGTCCATACATTGTGGAGGTAATGGACTAATAACTCACTACAAAAGTACACAGTCATCATTAGTTTCGTAGCACTATTGACAAGGTCTTACCTCTACCATGGTACTATAAGACAAGATGGCAGAAGAGTAACTATAGAGCATACAGGGGTTTCAGATGCACCCTAGACCTGGAGCCTAGGGGGCCCCAAATGGTCAGTTTGGCCCATATTAGAAGACTAATATTATTAAATATAATATTATTAAAGCCCCTTAACAACTGGGGGCCCTGTTGGAGATTTTGCTTTAGGGCCCACAAGCTTTCAAGTTATAGCGCTGCCAGATTTCATCCTGACCTATAGAACGCCTGATAAGAATAACTTCCTTTCCCAAACCCCTTGCCAAACCTTACCAAACACTATACTGTAACCTAACAGTCCATAATGAGTTAATTTAACAGAGTGCCTCCTTCCCAGAGGAAATATTGGGCAACAATTCTGAACATTGAATGTTTTATGCTGCATTGCAATTTATGCAATTTTGTATGTGTGTATATATGTATGTATATATATATATATATATATATATATACATTTATATTATATAGATGAGCATATCTATGTATAATTGTGCTTGGAAGTCAAAGAGCTTCAATATATATAATAAATAATCTTAGACCCAAAAGCAAGGACAGATCATGATGCTTTTATGGGGTGCCTGGAAAGGCAGGTCCAGTTCATTGCCTCCTTTTTAATTAATGCCGAAAACAAGAAGGTGGAAGATGTATTCGAGTTAGCAGCACTTAAAAACTCCTTCATTTTTCCATTTTTACCTCTTGCCTGATTTTCTTTTATTCATTATGTAGTGGCTCAAAGGATCATTTTATTCGGAAGATAAAATTCAGTTGAAGGTAGAAATTTATTTTTCAACCTCAATTCCTTTTTACAGCTGCTTCTGTATGGATTCCTCCCTGTCCAGGACTAGTTATGGTGTGCATTGATCAAGTTTTCTGATGTTGGACAAGATGGTTAGTCTCAAAGGCTGCAGATCTCTTACTTTTAAAAACCTCGTCTTGTGCCCCTGTATGTTAGCATATGATATTGCATGGAAAAAATATGGCACAAGTGACCTAGATTCCAGACCTTGATGGCACATTGTACCAGATGATCCAGTGCTTTTAGAGCTTGGGAACTTGGGTGATTTGAGGAACCCTAATCCTTGTCCATAAGAAGTAATGTTCAGATGATACACAAGCCGCATGTGGTCTGGTAAAGCCAAGAATTGCAGATATGAGATGTTACGTTTTCATGAAAATGAGCATCACCAAGATGCTGAGACCGTAAATACGATATCATTACGAACATTGGTTTTTTTCATTATCATGGGCAACATACCTAATATCTGCCTTTTTAGCTCTAAAATGAGGTAAGCGTTCATAATATAAATCAGAGTGTTTTAGAGACTGAAAAAAGGGCGCACTGAGGGCGTAAAGAGAAATCCCTGTACTAACTATACCAGATAAATATTTTTTCATGATCGCTGCTCATTGGAGAAAGAGGTTATTACCTAATCATGGATATACAAGTAATAGAAGGTATAATAACAGGAGACAACAGGAGCTTTTAGATGCAAATAAGAAGAATCTTTATTAAATATATATATAAACTGTAAAAATTCATATAAAGTCCATAAAAAATATATGATGTGTTCAGAACAGAAGCAGACACCCCGTCAGAGTAACCAGCCCAGGGGGTAAAGTGCAAGGTGAATGGGATTATACAGTATACAAAACCACATGTCCACATAAGACCACCTGGCACACTAAAGATTTTAAAAGTGGAGTTAATAAAGGGGAGGCAGACAATGCTGCTGTAGCACCCCACAAAAAGTCAAAAGCAAAGAGCAGAGAGCAACAGGTAGTAGCCCTCATAAGAAATTGTGCTACAGGTGAGACTAAAAAGGGGCTAGTGGTGAGACACTTACCCAAGGGCTGGAGACCCCCCAATGGGATGAAAAGGTGCTGTAACAACTTGTCAACACGCATTTCGCGTTGACAATGCGTTGCTTTCTCAAGGGAAGGTATAGCAGCGCCCTTCCAGGACCTTTAAGTATCCCTGGCAACCGGTCACATGAGGTATCATGTCTTTGCTAGGGCCGCTGATCTCCCGACGGTAGCCGCAAGGAGGTCAGCGGCGCTGCAGCCGGGAGATGACCGGCTGCTCGCAGTGGAAGTACCCGCACAGGCAGCACCGCTCCCCGGTCCTCACTAGCATGGTTCACTGATTGGTCGCGGCCAAATTTAAACACCGCTCTGCTGACTGGTTACGGCTGGTCGGCCGCATACATATTCTAGAATACCCGATGTGTTAGAATCGGGCCACCATCTAGTGTAAAATAAAAGGGAATGGAAGAAAAAGGACATGGGGGGGGAGAAGCAGCACTGAGGACAAAAACAGTTACGGGAAGAGGGAAAGAAAACAACAAAAAATGGTCAATAGAGTAAAACCTTAGAGAGGCCACGAAGGAGATTATTTAAAGAAACCATCGTGCTTGGCGTTGTGCGAGGAATGTTTTAATGTTGCCCCTCTCGTCCCCAAGTGTACCAAATCAATACCTCTAATCATAAGGGATCGAGGATCACAGTTATGAAAATCCTTAAAATGATGAGGAATCGTTTTCAATTCCGAGTTATCGGTCACATGCCTCGCTGCATTTATGTCCCTAACATGTTCGCGGACCCTGACTCTGAGTTCTCTGGAGGTGAGTCCCACGTAAATAAGGGGACAACCACATGTAGCATAATAGATGACATTGCTACTGCTACATGAGATCCAATGTAGGATCTTAAATTGTCGGTCACCTCCAGCAGAGTCAAAGGTGTTACAGTGAAGGACATTCGTGCAGGCCAGACAGTGGCCACTGGGGTAACACCCCAATGTGGGTTTAAAGGATGACAAAAATGAACTATTGGGAGGGACGTAATGGCTCTTGACAATGAGATCATTTAAATTGCGAGCCCTTCTGGATGTCATAGAGGGTCGTTCACCCAAAAAGTTAGCCAGTGATGGTTCAGCACTAAGGATGGGACAGTGTTTCACTAAAATTGCCCTCATGTTCCTCTACTCGCTGTTAAATGTGGAAATGAACCGAATTTTGTTGTTCCCCGTGTCCTCTCTTTTTTGTTGGTATAATAGTTTGGATCTTGGAGTTGTTTTGGCCCTAACATATCCTCTCCTGATTGCACGTCGGCTATAGCCACGTTGTATAAACCTAGTCTGGAGGTCCTTTGCCTGTGCCTCGAACAGATGGTTGGAGGAACAAATTCGCCTCACCCGGAGAAACTGTCTGACCGGGACGGCCCTTATAGTGGCGGGATCATGGGCAGACGAAGCATGAATAAGAGCATTAACTGCTGTTGTTTTTCTAAAAACTTCAGTCTGGACAGACGACCTGGAGTCGACCTCGAGACTGACGTCCAAGAAGTCAATTTTCATTGAATCATATTTATAAGTCAAACGGATGTTTAAATTATTTTTATTAAGTCTGTCCATTAAAATCCCAAGCTGCTGCGCCGTACCCCTCCACAGAAATAGAATATTGTCAATATATCTGTACCAGCACTGCACATGATCAGCGGCCCATTCCCCCTCGCCACCAAAAATGTATTTCTCCCATGAGCCCAGGAAGAGATTGGCATACGAGGGGGCACAGGCCGCACCCATAGCCGTGCCGCGCCTCTGTAGATAAAATAAATCTTTGAAGGTAAAAAAATTGTGGGTGAGTACGAAGCGCAGCAGCTCGAGAATGAACCCGCACAAAGGGCCGTCCAGGTCGGAGGCACCCAGGAAGAGGTGGATGGCCTCCAAACCATCCTCGTGTTCGATACAAGTATATAATGTCTCCACATCAGCGGTGACAAAGAGAACATTTTTATCCACAAAGATACCGTCAAACCTCGTGAGGACGTCCGTCGTGTCCTTAATAAATGAGGGCAAGGTCTCAACCAAAGGTTTAAGATAGAAGTCTATAAATTTGCAGATTGGTTCACATAAGCCCTCAACCCCCGACATGATCGGACGCCCAGGTGGGTTGGCGGAATCTTTGTGGATCTTGGGCAACAGGTAAAATGTTGGAACCTTGGGAAAACGGACTGTGAGTCCGTCCAGAACCTTTTTAGTTATAGTACCCGATTCAAAGACACTGGCAAGGATATTTTGGAGTTCAGTCGAGAAGGAGGGCAAAGGGCTGCAGGGCAACCTCAAATAGGTGTTTCTGTCCCTCAGTTGTCTGAAGGCCTCACGTTCGTAAAGAGTGCACGGCCACACGACAATGTTCCCCCCTTTGTCCGCCTGTTTAAAAACCAAATCGCGGTAGGATTGTAAATCCCTAATTGCTGTCCTTTGGGCAAATGTAAGATTGTCAGAAATGCGTCATGTAGACAATTTTTTAAAATCTTCGGACACCAATTTTGCAAAAATTTCTACCGCAGGGCTCAAGGACAGAGGGGGGAACCGTGTCGATTTAGGTAAAATATTTTGAGGAAACCCACTTTGGGTACACAGATGTCTGTTCATTGAGGAGGTCCTCCAGCACCTGAATGGCCTCCCTCTCAGCCGGACTCACTAGTGAAGGTGTAGTATGATTCTTATGATGTAGTTTTTTAAGAATCAATTTCCGGGAAAAGAGCTGCAGATCCTTCAAAGCTGTAAAGTAATGGAACCTGTTAGTTGGTGAGAAAGTAAGGCCTCTACTCAGAACATCAAGTTCATTTTTAGAAAGAACACGGGAAGCCAAATGAATCACCTGTAACCCTCCTTGTGCGTCCATTTCTGGCTGACCACCTCCTTGGCCCTGACGTTTGGTATTCTGGCGTGTTTTAACACGATTAGTATTATTCGTATATCCAGTGGCTACTGAATTAGAAGGTTTGCTAGTGGATTGCAAATTATCATGTGAAGATGTAGATCTAAGGGAAGATGATCTATATCTAGAAAAGGAATCACCCCTAGTCTGCAGTCGTGATCTATTCTGTGGGTTCCTCCATTTGTAAACTTTATTTGATTTAAGATTATTAATATCTCTGTGGAGTTTTCTCGTTTTGTTCTTTTGTAACTCCTCAGCCCACTTTTGCGTTTCCAGATCTATTTCCTCATTGAGTTTTTTGAGGGCACTTGGTGATAGTTCTTTTTTAAGTATGGATAGTAGCCCATCTATTTCTGTCTCTAATAAGTAATAGAAGGTGTTTCTATTGTTTCTATTTGTTTTTAAGCAGAAAATGTAAAAAGCAGCATGAAAATAGCTATGTATGTCATAACATTAGAAAAATGTGACTCAACAGGTTATTGGGCCACAGTAGCTTGCTGTATTTTGTAGACTATCATTGTTATACACTGCTCAAAAAATAAAGGGAACACTTAAACAACAGACTATAACTCCAAGTAAATCAAACTTCTGTGAAATCAAACTGTCCACTTAGGAAGCAACACTGATTGACAATCAATTTCACATGCTGTTGTGCAAATGGAATAGACAATAGATGGAAATTATTGGCAATTATCAAGACACATTCAATAAAGGAGTGGTTCTGCTGGTGGGGACCACAGACCACATCTCAGTACCAATGCTTTCTGGCTGATGTTTTCGCCACTTTTTAATGTTGGTTGTGCTTTCACACTCGTGGTAGCATGAGACGGACTCTAAAACCCACAGAAGTTTCTCAGGTAGTGCAGCTCATCCAGGATGGCACATCAATGCGAGCTGTGGCAAGGTTTACTGTGTCCGTCAGCGTATTGTCCAGATGCTGGAGGCACTACCAGGAGACAGGCCAGTACACCAGGAGACGTGGAGGGGGCCGTAGGAGGGCAACAGCCCAGCAGCAGGACCGCTACCTCTGCCTTTGTGCAAGGAGGAGCAGGAAGAGCACTGCCAGAGCCCTGCAAAATGACCTCCAGCAGGCCACAAATGTGCATGTGTCTGCGCAAACGGTAAGAAACCGACTCCATGAGGGTGTTATGAGGGCCCGACGTCCACAGATGGGGGTTGTGCTCACAGCCCAACACCGTGCAGGACGCTTGGCATTTGCCACAGAACACCAGGATTGGCAAAGTCGCCACTGGCTCCCTGTGCTCTTCACAGATGAAAGCAGGTTCACACTGAGCACATGTGACAGACATGACAGAGTCTGGAGACGCCTTGGAGAGCAATATGCTGCTTGCAACATCCTTCAGCATGACCGGTTTGGCAGTGGGTCAGTAATGGTGTGGGGTGGCATTTCTTTGGAGGGCCACACAGCCCTCCATGTGCTCGCCAGAGGTAGCCTGGCTGCCATTAGGTACTGAGATGAGATCCTCAGACCCCTTGTGAGACCATATGCTGGTGCGGTTGGCCCTGGGTTCCTTCTAATGCAGGAAAATGCCAGACCTCATGTGGCTGGAGTGTGTCAGCAGTTCCTGCAAGATGAAGGCATTGAAGCTATGGACTGGCCCGCCCGTTCCCCAGACCTGAATCCGATTGAGCACATCTGGGACATCATGTCTCGCTCCATCCATCCATGCATCACAGACTGTCCAGGAGTTGGCGGATGCTTTAGTCCAGGTCTGGGAGGAGATCCCACAGGAGACCATCCGCAACCTCATCAGGAGCATGCCGAGGCGTTGTAAGGAGGTCATACAGGCACGTGGAGGCCACACACAATACTGAGCCTCATTTTGACTTGTTTTAAGGACATTACATCAAAGTTGGATCAGCCTGTAGTGTGTTTTTCCACTTTAATTTTGGGGGTGACTCCAAATCCAGGCCTCCATTGGTTAATAAATTTGATTTCCATTGATGATTTTTGTGTGATTTTGTTGTCAGCACATTCAACTTTGTACAGAACAAAGTATTCAATGAGAATATTTCATTCATTCAGATCTAGGATGTGTTATTTGAGTGTTCCCTTTATTTTTTTGAGCAGTGTAGAAGTATTGTAGTGAGGTATTGTGGATGGCACCATCTTTACAATCATGTTACATTTTTTCCTTCCATTTACTCTTAAAGAGATTTTTGGGGGAAGGAAAGCTGCTAACTGTGTGACTATTATGGTAAAGCCAATCCAGATCATTAGAGGCTAGCCGTCTAGCCATTTGGCTATTCCTTGATGGCTATTTTTTCAGTGGTTAAATGTAAATTATAGATTGTGGAATACAGACTTCTGCACAATAACATAACCGGACTGGATTGCGCATCCAAAACTTACAAATTGATTTACTGCGGATAAGCAAAAATTTACAAAACTAAACATGAGGTTTTCTAGCTTACATTCTGTATAAAGCCCACTACCACGTCACGGCAAACCTCTTAGTGGGTCCTTAAGATGCAGAAGTGACCCAGGTGCCCCACAGCACCAATGCTGCAAAACAAAGCCCCCATAGCTCCATTTCCTACCACCCCAAAAGCACAGCACGACAGCAACAGTGGCCTCCACAGAGAACCAACACCTAATGAGTAGATGAAAATCTCATCTTCCATACAGTCTGAGCAAAAAGCTGAGAGCAAAATAGGCAGAAGCCCTCTTGCAACATCCTGATAGTTTAAAAAACACCTGGACTAAATGGGAGGAGTGCTGGTACCAATAAAATAGAAAATAGGGGACAGACTATTCAAAAGAACATAACTGTAGAAAAGAATTGTGCACAGATTCCTAGAGGTAAAGCCTCATTCAGACATCCATTTTATCCCATAGGTAAAAAAGGAGTGATTTTTGGCAGTGTGTTGGGGCAGATTTTCATCAGTATTTGTCAGTTTCTACTATCAGAGTTTCATCACTTTTCTTGTATGCAAAAAAAAATAAAAAGGTGGAGATTTCCCAAGCTTCGCCTAGCAAACTGTCAAGGAAAGGTAGACACTAAGATACAGCTAGTAAGCCATCAGTCTGCTGTCCAAGTTATTTATGTGTTACACGCACGCCGCTAGGTTCAGATAGGGCGAGTTGAGTTTCATGAATTCTTTGGAATCCTGGGGGAACCGTTACTCAGGGCGACCATAGGCTGCAGCTTCTCTCAGGCACAGGATAGATTCAGTTGCTGACCAGACACATCTGACAAGAGTCTTTTTCAACAGTTTAACAGTGGAATTTAATCTAAAACATGGCCAGTGCAATTCAGGGATATTACAGCAACAATCTTCATTACAGTACTGTCTGAGTTTCTTGAGCAACCGGCTCCAGTAACAATACAGTAGTTTCTTCACAAGGCAGTCTTCACAGTATTACAGTCTCTTCAGTAGCATAATTCAGCATAGATTAGATCTCTTAGCAGCACACTTCTATGCATACACAACCACAGGCTTTTCCTTCACAAGGACAAAATAGTACACAGCATTCTTTATCCTGCATGGAGATGGAGGGGGGAGTTTGATGAGGCAGATGATCCCTGTGACACAATTCCTTCCAGTCCTTATCTTCCTGCCCGATACTACTCTGCACTTTTAGTACATGGAGTTTATCTGACCTGTGTTTAGTTTTTCTCCTGATCTGAATCCTGTTCAGTTGCCTTCTGTCAGATCCAGATAACACACTACCTTTCTCTTCGGCACAATCCCCCTGGGGCTCTGCTAAAACACTCCCTGTCTCCTGTGACTGTGTTAACCCCTCTAGTTGCTGAATGCTTCTGAAGCACAACACTTCCTATCTCCTGTGCTTGTGTTATTTGTATTAGTTGCTGGATGCTTCTGAAGCAACAGCACTACTTCTGCATATCACACATGGACTCATAGACTTGAATGTGTGATTTTAATCCATGTTTTGTATCAAAATCAGATATATCTCCGTTGTTTTTTTGTTTTTCTTTTCCAGATGTTAAGTCTGCAAAAAACAAAGACATACGGACAGCCCCATAGACTGTAATGGATATTAGGAGTAGGTTTTCTACTGAAATGGATGTCTAAATGAGGCCTAATAGTCTATTTCCAGTGGATGAGTACAAAGTTACTCTGGTCTTGGATATGGGTTTGGTGGTTTACTAAATTACATCAAAGGACAGGCAAAATAGGAACAGCAGAATGCACAGCATTGCCCTGCTCCACATTTTGGCCCTATGTAGAAAAGTACCACAGCAATAGGGTTCCCTCAACAAATATATGGCCCTCTGGTATGATATCAGGACTGTCACTTGGATCATGCACTTTTAAATGTTTCCTAATATTGATTGCATCCACGTAATGTTATTATTAGAATGAAATGTGGTTTTCAGCTGCATTCATGGAGACATTCAGAGGTATATTTTATCACGGCATTAGTTGCACGACAGAACTGCGGGCTCTGGCTGCTCTTGCAGTGAACAGTCTGCTCAGCTGTGATTGTGTCAGTGCTGTTCTCCAACACTGTGTAATCTAACCTAAATCCGACACAATGACATCATTCTCAGAATTGACCTTTGCTGGGAGCTGGTGCAAATGGAGTTTATTATCCAGGGACTCTACAGACAAGAAAGCTTTTAGGTGTCATAAACATTTCTGTGTACAAACTCCTGCTGGTCTGGCAATGTGAGGAATATTCTTTAGTTGTGGTATTGGATGCATTAAAGGGAATATGAATTTTTAATTCTGATTGATTTATGGGGAGCAATGGGAGCAGTGGAATTCTGTCAATTAAGCAGAAAACTGCAGTTTGTAAAATGAAAATAGATGTATGGCAAATGACTTTTTATAGAAATATTAATCTCAGATTCTATATGCATGAATTTAATTCATACATTAAAAATATCATTAGGTCATTAAATTTGAACACAAAGTTAAGTGGATAGTAAATTCAAGTTTAACAGCCCAGGGGAGATGGTTAATGGAGTGTTTAGTCCATACAATCTAATGGCAAAACAAGAGAATAGAAACAAACACATACAAAACCACAAATAAGTCCCAAACAAGACCAAGAAAAATCATCTTTTTCTAAGCTTGGTCCTTCATTACAAATCTAGGTTTCATGATGATAACAAGTTTTTTTTATTAAGGTGCAACTTTATAAATTATAGACATTCTACAATTGAATGAGTAAAATAAAAATGTTCCTGTGCTGAGATAATGTTATCAATGTGTCCCTGTTATGTGCAATGTAATGGCTGTGTCTGACTGTGCAGGAACATGGTCTGATCATACCACATCTCCTGGCCAGCCAGGGAAGGAAGCAAAAGAGAGGATACAGACAGGACAGCATGGAATCGCAGATGCTGCTTTCTGTGAAGTAAAATATTTTGCTACCTGTTTAAAAACATGTTTTACCTCACATAATGAATTCTGTGATCCTGTGCTGTCCTGTCTGTATACTCTTTTGCAGGCCAGGAGATGTGGGAAGTTGAGACAATGAACTGGAGCAGCTCAGCATGGTCGGACTCATCCATTAAACAGGACACAGCAGGTACATACATTTTAAAATATTTTCTCAGTACAGGAAAAAATTTTAACACATCTAATTGTGGAATGTATCTTTATTCTAAGATCTATTAATTAAAATATACTGTGTTCATGGTACAACCTCTTTAAGGGAGATTCCAGCACTTCCCACAGGTAGTAACCATTTACTTGTTATTTCAGGTAACTTATCATGATAAGCTGTTATGTGTGTGCATAAGGAATAGCAATATTTCAGATCAGTAATTGACTTGTATATTACATTTTCCCAAGTTTTCCCTGATTTTGTATAATCAGTTCTCCTTAAAGGGGTTTTCCCAAGAATAAAAGTTGATTTTAATCAATCGATCTTGGAATAATAATAATAAGTTTCACAATTGGATGTGTTTAAATAAAATGTATCTGTGCTGAGATAATCTTTTAAATGTGCCCCTGCTGTGTACTGTGTAATGGCTGTGTCTGACCGTGCAGGAACATGGTCTGATCATACCACATCTCCTGGGCAGGGGAGGAAGCAAAAGAGTATACAGATATTACAGCACGGGATCACAGATGATTCTTTTGTGATGTAAAATATTTCCCTGTCTGTTTTTAAACAATGTTTTATTTCAAAGAAAGAATAATTTGCAATCCCGTGCTGTAATATCTGTATGCTTTTTTTTCTCTCCCCCCTGCCTAGGAGCTCTGGTATGAGCAGACCATGTTACAGCACAGTCTGACACAGCCATTACACAGTACACAGCAGGGGCACATTTATAAGATTATCACAGCACAGGGACATTTTATTTAAACACAACCAATTGCGGAAGTTATTATTATTCCAAGATCTTTCAATTAAAATCAACTTTTGTTCATGGGAAAACCCCTTTAAGCTAAGAGAAGAGCATGCCCTGCTCAAGCATTACTGTGCAGTATACCTGTGAATACAGAATTGGAGTAAGGTGAGATAGAAGCTTCAGCAACATCTCTCTGTATTTCTCTGCTCCTGTTTCTCTCTAGCTCCTCCTCTTCTCTCCATAGACTTCTATGGGCAGCATGTAACCTGATCCTTCAGTGAGCTGATAATCCATTTTTTTCTCAAAAATATTTTACCAGTAAACTGAGACAAATAATCATACATTAGGAGGTAAGCACAGAAGTGACTCATAAGTAGAGAAAAAGGTATTTTTCCTTAATAAGATACACCTTCTCAACATTGAAATAGCAACGGGAAGAAAGGAAGAGTTGTAAAATTATGGAAATCACAGGATCAGTACACATGTTAATGATATGCAAATATTGAAAAAGTGGAAGCAAAATTTTCAAAGCATCTCAATTTATCCAGTATTGAGTATGAGCGAAAATTCAATTTGCCACCCCACTCCATGATCTCGATTGTAGGATAGGTGTGATCTTCCTTCGTGAACTTATGATTTCTGCTAATTTTGATAAAGCCAAAGTGACAATTTAATGAACTTTGTAACCACAATCAATAACTATTAAAAAATAATGCAAATAATTTCCTCATGTGATACTATAAAGTTGACCATTCATTTGGGAAACATTGCATAAGACAATTGCTTAAAAAGCACAAACCAATCTTACATCGTTCATTTTCAAAATCATGAGTTATTTTACAAGCTTGTCTAGATAGGTGGTGAATAGTGTTGAGCATTCCGATACTGAAATATCGGGTATCGGCCGATATTCGCGGTATCGGAATTCCGATACTTAATTCTGATACTTTTACAATGTCGAATACCGGAATCGGAAGTTCCCATAATGCCTGCGCCCTGCAGTGTCTCTGAAGGATGACAAGCTGGATGGCAGCGCTCAGCTGCGATCCAGCCTGTCATCAGAATGCCATCCCAGCGTGATAGAATTCTCCTGATTGTTTAAAAGCCGGCGGGCGGTAAAAAGCCGCCGGCTTTTAAACAATCACACAGCCCCATACTGCTTCCCCGCAGCCTCCCACCCCGATCCTCCGCTCCCCCCATCCTGATCGTAAGTTAGGACCGGGCGGGGAGCGCAGCACCAAGGAGCGGGGAGCGAAGGACCCGGGCGGGGAAGCCGGCAGTGAAAAGACTTCACCGCCGGCTTTCCCGTTCTGTGCTGCGCTTTCCCGCCGGTTATTTCAAATGAACAGCTGAGGTATCAGGTGATGCCGATCAGCTGTTCATTTGAAGTAGCCGCGGTGCCCTCAGAGGGTTCATGCGAGTTCATGCTTGACTGCATGAACTCACATGAACTTTCCCACGGCCGCACAGGTCAGCCTCACCTCCCAGACCATCAGACCCGTCATGATTAGTGTGTGCGCGGTGTCTGTGCGATGTCTGTGGGTGTGTGCGCGGTGTCTGTGCGATGTCTGCGAGTGTGTGCGGGTGTGCGCGGTGTCTGTGCGATGTCTGCGGGTGTGTGCGTGCAGGCAGACATAGGCCGATGTGACACTACTACTCCCATCGGCCTATGTCTGTCCCCCGTCCACTCGTGCCAGCAGGATCAGCTCGATGGGAGCAGTAGTTCCCATCAGCCTGATCCTGCTATTTAAATTGCCCTACTGTGTCCCCAATAAATTTTAAATACATGTCATTGGTGGCCAGTGGTTACCTAAAATAAATTAGTTTATACATTACCTGTCCCCGTCGATCACCACCTAAAATAAAGTAAAAAATAAAAAACTACACCTATACTCACCTAGACACCTAATTCCCCGAAACCATCGATCTCCTGTAATAAAATGTAAAATAATAAACCACAACCTTATCCTTACCCCTCCGTAGTAGTCCACGAGTGTCCCACGATGATCTCCAGTTTAGAGCAGCCACAAAGAATGTGACCGCTCTGAACCGCTGCCGCCGCTAGAATGACGGGGCCGTAAAGCAGCCCCGTCACTGCATAAACGGGTTCGCCGGAGTTCAGGCAGCGCTGCTCCGGTTAGCTCCTTTACGGCCCTGCTGTATCGTGAGAAATTCCCACGGTACAGCAGTGCCGTAAAGGAGGTCTCCGGAGCTGCGCTGCCTGAATGCACTCCGGTGACCTCAGTCAGTGGCTCCCGCTGCCGGGAGCGGACGTGTTCCCGGCAGCGTGAGCTTACAGCAGCCATGCACAGCTGTCACCATCTCCAGATGTGACAGCTGTGCATGGGAGATCAGCGCAGGAACGTGGACAGGTAACTATTTTTTTTTAGTAAACTAAGAATTAAATAAAATGGTGTGTTTTATTTGAAATAAATTATTTTTTTCTGGGTGTAGTGTGTTTTTTTCTTTTTAACACTTTGTAGATTAGTAATGGGGGTGTCTTATAGATGCCCATCATTACTAACCTAGGCTTCATGGCAGCTGGTGCTGACATGAACCCCACCACTATTACCCCCTGCCACCGCACCAGAGCAGTGTGGAAGAGCGAGGCTAAGTGCCAGAATTGGCGCATCCTATGGATGCGCCATTTCTGGGGCGGCTGACGGCTGGTGTTTCTAGCCTGGGAGGGGGCCAATATTCATGGCACCCTTCCTGGGCTATTAATATCAGCCCCCAGCTGTCTGCCTAGCCTTTGCTAGCTATTAAAATAGGGGGGACCCCACGTCATTTTTTTTTGGGTCCCCCATTTAATAACTAGTAAAGGCTAGGTATTCAGCTGGGGGCTGATATTAGTAGTCTGGGAAGCTCCGTGGGTATTACCCCCTTCCCAGGCTTCAAACATCTGCCCCAGCCGTCTGCTTAACCTCCGCTAGAGACTAAAATTATGGGGGATCCCACGCCAATTTTTTTTTAAATAAATCCTTTATTTTAACACTAAATGACATTTGAGGAGTTAATAAAGATGCAGTCCCTAAATTATTTATTTTTTAATTAATTTTTCCCAAAAATTTTGACGTGGGCTTTGCCATATTTTTGTATGCCAGCCAGGTACAGCATCCAGCTTCTATGAACGCGCCATTTTACGGGGTGGCTGCGGACTGCAATTTGCAGCGGGGGGCAGCAGAAAGCTTGGACCTCCCTGCGCTGCAGATTCCAGCCCCCAGCTGCCTAGTTGTACCTGGCTGGACACAAAAATAGGGAGAAGCCCCACGTATTTTTTTTTTTAATTATTTCATGAAATTCATGAAATAATAAAGAAAAAAAGGGCTTCCCTATATTGTTGTGTCCAACCAGGTACAAATAGGCAGCTGGTGGTTGGGGGCAGCCCGTTCCTGCCTGCTGTACCTGGCTGGACACAAATATAGGGCGAAGCCCCACGTCAATTTTTTTTTAATTATTACATGAAATAATTAAAAAAAAAAAGGGCTTCCCTATATTGTTGTGTCCGGCCAGGTACAAATAGGCAGCTGGTGGTTGGGGGCAGCCCGTTCCTGCCTGCTGTACCTGGCTGGACACAAATATAGTGCGAAGCTCCACATCAATTTTTTTTTAATTATTTCAGGAAATTCATGAAATAATTAAAAAAAAATTGATGTGGGGCTTCGCCCTATATTTGTGTCCAGCCAGGTACAGCAGGCAGGAACGGGCTGCCCCCAACCACCAGCTGCCTATTTGTACCTGGCCGGACACAACAATATAGGGCAGCCCTTTTTTTCTTAATTATTTCATGAATTTCATGAAATAATTAAAAAAAAAAATACGTAGAGCTTCGCCCTATTTTTGTGTCCAGCCAGGTACAACTAGGCAGCTGAGGGCTGGAATCTGCAGCGCAGGGAGGCCCAAGCTTTCTGGGCCCCCCCCCCCGCTGCAAATTGCAGTCCGCCGCCACCCCGGAAAATGGCGCGTTCATAGAAGCGCCATCTTCTGGCGCTGTATCCAGCTCATCCAGGGCCCTGGTGCGGTGGCTCACTGGGTAATAAAGGGGTTAGGGCCAGCTTGGCATTATCAGCTGGCCCTAAGCCCGAAATTCATGGGGTCACGCCAATATTAGACATGACCGCCATGAATTTCTAGTAAAGTATTTAAAAAAAAAACACAACACCCAGAATAAAGTCCTTTAATTTAAATAAACACACAATTCTTTATTGTTCTAAATTAAACCATACTTACCATCACGTCCATTCCAGCTGAAGCCAACGATCTCCTGCAATAAATGAAAAATAATAAACCAACCTCATCCTTACCTTTTTTCCATGGTTCCCAGGAAAGCTTAAGCTCTGCTACATCGAGATGACAGGCTGGACCTGCAGAACGCTGCCATCCAGCCTGTCATCCCGCGGACACTGAGAAGCGCAGGCATGCTTGCGCTCCTCAGTGTCAGGCTGTGACGGCATCCAGATGAGCCGAGTCTCTCACGCTCACCGCATGCGCAGGAGAATTCTCCCACGCTTTCAGTGACGTGCATGAGGTGAGCTGAGTTCATTGTCGGCTCATCTGGATGCCGTCACAGCCAGACACTGAGGAGCGCAAGCATGCCGGCGCTTCTCAGTGTATGCGGGATGACAGGCTGGATGGCAGCGTTCTGCTGCGATCCAGCCTGTCATGTAACTGTAGCAGAGCTGAAGCTGTCCTGGGAACCGTGGAAAGGTAAGGATGATGTTGCTTTATTATTTTTCTTTTATTGCAGGAGATCGTTGGCTTCAGCTGGAATGGGTGTGACGGTAAGTATGGTTTAATTTAGAACAATAAAGAATTGTGTGCTTATTTCAATTAAAGGATTTTATTCTGGGTGTTTGTGTTTTTTTTAACTTTGACTATGGGGTTAGTAATGGGGGTGTCTTATAGACGCCTCTCCATTACTAACCTGGGCTTGATGTCAGCTGGCATTATAAGCTGACATCAACCCCAACCCCATTACCCCACTGCCACCGCTACAGGGCAGTGGGAAGAGCGAGGCTAAGTGCCAGAATTGGCGCATCCTGTGGATGCGCCATTTCTGGGGCGGCTGACGGCTGGTGTTTCTAGCCTGGGAGGGGGCCAATATTCATGGCACCCTTCCTGGGCTATTAATATCAGCCCCCAGCTGTCTGCCTAGCCTTTGCTAGCTATTAAAATAGGGGGGACCCCACATCATTTTTTTTGGGGGGTCCCCCATTTTAATAGCTAGTAAAGGCTAGGTATTCAGCTGGGGGCTGATATTAGTAGCCTGGGAAGCTCCGTGGGTATTACCCCCTTCCCAGGCTTCAAACATCTGCCCCAGCCGTCTGCTTAACCTCCGCTAGAGACTAAAATTAGGGGGAACCCCACGCCAATTTTTTTTTAAATAAATCCTTTATTTTAACACTAAATGACAAGTACAGTAATCAACACTATCACTGTACTTCTTATATATGTGACTGACATGTTTCTATCTATCCAATCTATGTGTGATTCTCTATTCTTTCTATTCTAAATTGTCGGGTACCGCTGCTGAATTGCCGGCCGGCTTTTTTAAAGAGACGGTGCATGAAAACACTAATATTTTTTTTAATAAATCCTTTACACTAAATGACAAGTACAGTAAGCAACACTGTCACTGTACTTCATATATATGTGACTGACATGTTTCTATCTATCTAATCTATGTGTGAAGCTCTATTCTTTCTGTTATAAATTGTCGGGTACCGGTGTATGCCGCTGCTGAATTGCCGGCTTTTCATGTTTCACTGTGAGCACTGTTCCCATCGATTTGGGCAACCACCTCCCCCAATACATTCTACATTATTGTTAGTTGTTTTCCTTCATGTAGAATTAACCTACAAGGAAAGAAAGGGTTTATTTTCATTCCGATATTTGTGTCCCATTGACTTGCATTGGTTTCCGGTATCGGAATCGGCGATATCCGATACTTTTTGGGTATCGGCCCGATCCAATCCGATCCGATATTTCCTGATATCGGAAGGTATCGCTCAACACTAGTGGTGAATCTTTGCGCTACTTAAGAGAGCAATGTGAGGGATTCCTTGCTGTGCAAGGACATAACTTTCCAAAAGATATGTTTCTCAGCATTTTGGGAGATTTCCTGGCAAGAGTATGTGCACACGTTGAGTATTTGCAGTGGATTTTTTTGCAACAAAAAACAGAATGTTATCAGGAAAAATCTTTGACAAGATTTTGATGTGTTTTTATTGCGTCTTTGTTGCATTTTTACTCGTTTTATTTCATCCCTTCATTTGAATGGGTGAAAAATGCTGCAAAAATGTTGAAAGAATTGACACTGCTGCGTTTAAAAAAAAAATTTGCACCGCAGCTTAAAAAATGCAAGGAAAAAAATGAACCATGTGAATGAGATTTTAGAACACTAATTTCTTTTGCTGCTACTGTAAAATTAATATTTTTCACTACAAAAACAACAGACAGGAAAAACACAGCAAAAATGCTACTTGTGAATATATCCTAAAAGTCTTATTTTGCTATACATGGTTTATAGTTGCTTTTTTTCAGTGGGGACATAGTAAATTATATTTTTTAATACAGTATTTAGCTTTCACTCTCTATTTTTGCAATAAGGAACATACTCCACAATATGTTATGCACTATGCATATTCTTTTTGTATTATATTCTGATTAAAAAAATGTTATTTGTGACTTAAACCGTAAGAAAAAGACCAAATGGCAAGTGTTTGGCTCGGAGGTCAGTGTAAAATTGAGTTTTCTGCTGCTGGATTGCTACAGAATATTATTTCTTCAGGGCCTGGCCTATATTTTGTGATGGCTGCTTAACCCTGTCAATGAAAATCAACAATACTAAGAATGCTATTTACCCAGCGAAGGTTTACTAGAATGAGATTTCCTCGAAACAAACAATTTTAGTTTCCATAGGTCTTGTCTTTGCACAGAGATTCAACAGATTGGTGGGTAGGTGGTCAGCTCGAGATAGAATTTGCTGCTATGCTGCTTAGCTTCCAGATAGGCCTCAATGACGTTGTGTTTTCCACACAATAGTTAACAGAAACAGAAAGGCTAATGTGAATAATTCAGAACCATGTTAGCTGCTGTCGGCTGCCTTTATAAGCCTTTCCATATCTGCTCAACTGGGAAATAACCAGACCGACAGGAGTGGAGCATTGTGTTCTGAATGATGTGAGCTGCCTGATTAGAGAAGAAGATTACTACAAGAAAAGGACAAGCCGAAGGTTCACATGTGGATAACTGAATCTGGAGCAGTGGACAGCCGAGATCTGTAAAAATCCAAAGAGGCTGGTCAATTCCTGCTTCATTCCACTTTTTTCTATTGTTTCACGTTGCCATTATAATGGTTTCTATATGGCATAAACTCTCTCACTCCAGTATAACTCCACATGGTGGTTTCTAGGACAAAGACATATTTTGTCAAATGAAAAGAACCAAGATAGAAACCAAGAATACAATGATGTGGAAATCACCAATAGAAGACATTTGGCGCGTAAAAAATCCAGCAAAGAAGACCCAGGACAGTTGAGCAGCTTAAAGAACCCTGGAATCTGGTTTCTGCCCCTAAATTATGCTGTTCTCAGATTAAGGCCACAGCCCCACTATCAGTATTTGATCAGTATTTGGTCAGTATTTTTTCTCAGGAGTAGGAGCCAAAACCAGGAGTGGGTGATAAATGCAGAATTGGTGCACTTTTTCTATTATACCTTTTCTCTGATTGCTCACCTGGTTTTGGATCCCACTCCTGAGAAAAAATTCTGACCGAATACTGATCAAATACTGATAGTGGGACCGTGGCCTGAGGCTGGGGTCACATGATCATGGATTCTCTTCTCTGAGAGAATCGAATCGATTATGGTAATGACACTTCAATCAAACTCTGATCCAAGTTTGATCAAAGTGTCAACTTGGTGTGATCAAATTCTCTCAGATGAAAGAATCGTAGCACAGGTGAGGAGAAGATGGATAAAGATGTCGAACTGCACTTGGATATCATCTGAGTGCAGACCGATGTTTTCCACACTCCCATAGACTTGAATGGGTGCGTGCCATCCGATTTGCACTGCAAATCACAGAATGCTGTAATTTTTTTCTCATGTCGAATCGATATGAGAAAAAAACTCTGATCATCACTGCCCCATAGTATAACATTGGTCCGAGTGCTATCCGATAAAACATCAGATATCACTCGTCCGATGTATACACTCATATGATTGAGCCCTAAATGGCAAATCCTTCTGACAGATTCCCTCATATAACCTCATTAACAGCATGCCAAAGTGTGTAAGTGTAACTCGTCTCCTCCTTTTACTCCCTGATGCTCTACATGAAAGTGTGGGTTCTGGCTGGGTGTTGGTGCTAGTGCTGTGAGGGCCTTATGCCCGAGCCGGCCAACTGTAGCCAGTGGTGTTGGCTGGCCAGGACCATAGGTTCCGCAGTTCAATAATGGAGACTCCCATTCTAAAACACAGTCTTTACTGAATGGTAACTTGATAAGGGTTATTTACAAGTGATAGCGGGTACAGAATCTAATGGACGTTTCCTTTGCAATATAAAGCATTTTCATACACAGAGTATCCTTCCACTGTAGTCTACTACAGGGCCGGAGAAGCACACTGTTTCGCCCTACTTCGTCACAGCCTAGCTTATCACCACAGTCCTGATCAGCAAGACGCGGTTCCGCGTTCTATTTGTTCCACTACTGGCGCCCTGGATCTGCTGCTCGGGACCCCCACTAGTCCCACCAACTCATTCCTTTTTAGGTCCGTTACCTTTGTGTTTTGCAAGCTCAGGGTTTCTCTTGACACGTCATCCCATGCAAAGGACCCTTTTTCTGGAAGGCCACTCTGTGTCATTGGTCACTTCAAGATCTTGTTATTCCCTTGTCCCTTATTCTCCTTTAACTTTAGTTCACTCAATATGGCAGCACTGCTCACACAACACTTCCTACTTCTAATTGAACTTGACCCTATGTAACTATTTATCTATGGAAAGCAGTCACTTGTTCTAACACTAATTCCCTCCCAATATGGGCTAGTCCCAAACATTAATTCTATCTTACCCTAATGTCATTATTTTCAGCCATGGTTTAGCAACCAAAGCAACTGAAAAACAACAACAAGACTTGCCCAGCTAAGCGTTAACTAGTACATTATACCTCTGACTAACACTACCATGTGTGCGAGGCTTGGCTCTCTAGCAACTCAGCATTTAACCGCCGTGCATATCCTTCTCAGAAATACACCATATCAGTCTGGAGGGTGTATCTCTCTTTATGAGGCTTTTCTTCAGCCTTTTATTTGTTTGTAATGAAGTGACCTCCGTCAGTTGAGCTGCCTTAGCCTCCAGTACTACCAAATCCTACTCATCACTCCAATAAAAACCAGCCCGGAACTACCATGATTAAAACAGCTCAGCACCTAAGTTGTTGAGCCAACCAGTACTACCCGGCTTTTAACCCTTACAGCCCAAGGTGGTTTGCACATTAATGACCAGGCCAATTTTTACAATTCTGACCACTGTCACTTTATGAGGTAATTACTCTGGAACGCTTCAACGGATCCACCTGATTCTGAGACTGGTTTTTGGTGACATATTGTACTTCATGATAGTGGTAAAATTTCTTCGATATCACTTGCATTTATTTGTGAAAAAAACTGAAATTTGGCGAAAATTTTGCAACTTTCAAAATTTGAATTTTTATGCCCTTAAATCAGAGAGATATGTCACACAAAATAGTTAATAAATAACATTTCCCACATGTCTACTTTACATCAGCACAATTTTGGAACAATTTTTTTTTATTTCGGAGCTATAAGGGATAAAAGTTGACCAGCGATTTCTCATTTTTCCAACAAAATTTACAAAACCATTTTTTTAGGGACCACATCACATTTGAAGTCACTTTGAGGGGTCTTTATGACAGAAAATACCCAAAAGTGACACCATTCTAAAAACTGCACCCCGTAAGGTACTCAAAACCACATTCAAGAACTTTATTAACCCTTCAGGTGCTTCACAGGAATTTTTGGAATGTGGAAGAAAAAAATTAACATGTAACTTTTTTCACAAAAATGTTACTTTAGACCCAATTTTTTTTATTTTCGCAGGGGTAACAGGAAATAATAGACCCCAAAATTTCCCCTGGGCATGCAGATACCCCATATGTGAGGAAAAAACAATGTTTGGGTGCACGGCAGGGTTCGGAAGGAAAGGCGTGCCATTTGAATTTTTGAATGTAAAATTTGCTTGAATAATTAGCGGACGCCATGTTGCGTTTGGAGAGCCCCTGATGTGCCTAAACAGTGGAAACCCCCCACAAGTGACACCATTTTGGAAACTACACCCCTCAGGGAACTTATCTAGATATGTGGTGAGCACCCTGAACCCCCAAGTGATTTACAGAAGTTTATAACATGGAGCCATGAAAATAAAAAAATCTAACTTTTTCCACAAAAATTATGTTTTAGCCCCAATTTTTTTATTTTCACAAAGGTAGGAGGAGAAAGTTGACCCCAAAAACTTTTGTGCAATTTCTCCTGTGTACGCCAATACCCCATATGTGGGGAAAATACAGTGTTTGGACGCAGAGCAGAGTTCAGAAGGGAAGGAGCACTGTGTGACTTTTTGAACGCAAAATTGGCTGGAATCGAGAGCAGACGCCATGTCGCGTTTGGAGAGCCCCTGATGTGCCTAAATAGTGGAAACCCCCCACAAGTGACCCCATTTTGGAAACTACACCCCTCAAGGATTTTATCAAGGGGTATAGTGAACATTTTGAACCCAGAGGTACGACACAGAATTTGATAACATTAGGTCATCATATTGAATAAGTTGTCATTAGTCTTGAACGCAAGTGCTCGCTGCTTGCGTTTGCATCGGGTACTCCAGTATGCACCATGTATCGCGCGGGCTTGAGTGACATGCTTGAATCCCCGCCCACATGTTTCACAGTTATTAGACACC
The DNA here is from genome assembly GCF_046119375.1 of Phyllobates terribilis. NCBI lineage: Eukaryota > Metazoa > Chordata > Amphibia > Anura > Dendrobatidae > Phyllobates > Phyllobates terribilis. The sequence continues at coordinate 201,451,297 of NW_027362762.1, read as the reverse complement.
CAAAAAAAAACATGAGGGGATCGCTCGTGCATGGCAGGCAATCCCCGCAAGGTTTTTTTGGCCGTGAAGCATATGGGGCGGAGACTCGAGCATGTCTCTTGAGCACCCGCGATACTCCGTGCATACCCGAGCACCCAATGCAAACTCAAGTAGCGAGCACTTGAGCTCAACACTAGTCGCCTTACCGTCACCTTTTTTTTTTTTACTTTTGAAAAAAATCCCAACCCTAACCCTAGCCCAACCCTAACCCTTGCCCAACCCTAAGCCTAGCCCAACCCTAACCCTAGCCCAACCCTAACCCCAACCCTAGCCCAACCCTAACCCCTACCCTAACCCTAGCCCAACCCTAACCCCAATCCTAACCCAACACAACCCTAACCCTAGAGTTTATTTTTTATGCCGTTCCTCATGCGGTATAAGTGATTAGACGACTTTATTCTTTGGGTCAGTGCGATTACAGCGATACCAGAATCATATCGGGTTTTTATGATTGACAGCTGTCACACACTAAAAGGCATTTTTTTTGTAAAATCTAGTTTTTGCATCGCCATATTTTGAGAGCTATATTTTTTCCGTATTTTGGCCGACAGAGTCATGTGATGGCTTGTTTTTGCGGCATGAGTTGACATTTTTATTGGTGCCATTTTCAGGCCCCTGACATTTTTTGATCGCTTTCTATTCTGACTTTTGGGAGGCAGAATAAACAAAAAACAACAATTCAGGAATTGTTTTTTTTTATGCTGTTCCGCATGTGGTAAAATTGATAAGGTAACTTTATTCTTTGGGTCAGTACGTTTACAGCGGTACCACATTTATATCGTTTTTCTATGTTTTGCGCTTTTACACAATAAAAACAATTTTATAGAAAAAATTATTTTATTGCATCTCTATATTCAGAGAGCTATAACTTTTTTATTTTTCGGCTGATGGAGCTATATGGCAGCTTGTTTTTTGCAGGACAAGATGACATTTTCAGCGGTACCATTTTTATTTATATTCGTCTTTTTGATCGCGTGTTATTCCGTCTTTTGTTTGGCGGTATGATGATAAATCGTTGTTTGCTTCGTTTTTTATTTATTTTTTTACCGTGTTCGCTAAAGGGGTTAACTAGTGGGACAATTTTATAGGTCAGGTCGTTCCGGATGCGGCGATACCAAATATGTATACTTTTATTGTTTTATTTTGTGTGTTTTTTCATAATAATAATTATTGATGGGTACATTATATTTTATTTTTGGTGGATTATTTTTTTTATTTATTTTTTTATATTTTTACAATTTTTTTTTTTTCATTTTTAAACACTATTTTTACTTTTATTCTTTGTCCCACTATGGGACTTTCACTTTTTTTATTCTGATCGCCTGTATAGCATAGGGATGGAGCACCATCCCTGTGCTATACAGGCTGTCAGCACTACAGATGCAGAAGATACTTTGGTCATGCACTGCGCATGACCAAAATATCTTCCTGCTGTCTGGTGACCCGGATGTTGTCATGACGACATCCGGGAAACCGCGGCAGACATTACTGGACGCCGACAGGAGAGGTGAGCATCCTGATCACCTCCCCTTGCCACCGCAATGCTGCGATCTACTTCGACTTCCAGGTCCTGTTTTGTTAGGGAATCAACACAATCAGGCTAGACCATTCACTTTGGGACTCTTCAATCACTCCCAGCTCCAACATACGTTTGACTTTAGTCAAGATTGATTCTCAGCATGCCTCTGGTATTCTATAGGGTGTAAGGTTTATTTTCTTACCTGTTTCAGTAACTATATCATGATTTATTAGATGGGTATTTCCAGGTAGGTCAGAGAACTTCATTTTGTTCCTCTGAAGGAATTGTTGTGCTTCCTGCTGCCGAAAGGGTATCCCGCAATTTCATCACTGGAACTGGTTGTGGTGACAAACTACGCATAAGAGTAGTAGTACCCAATGATTCCCTGTCTTTCCACGGTTTGATTACATTCACATGATATAGCTGGTACGGTTTATGTTGTCCCAGTTGATGTACCTTTATAACTTACTTCTCCAACCTTCTCGACTACCTCATATGAATCCTGCCACTTCACCAAAAATTGCTTTCAACTGTTGGCACTAAGACCAAGACTCTATTTCCTGGGTTGAAGTTTCTGATTTTGGCCGCCCTATTATACACTCGGCTTTGGACCTCTTGGGCCTTCTGCATGTGCTCTCTGACAATAGGTAAAACGTTTTCGATTCAGTCCAGCATCTGCGTTACGTGTTCAAAAACACTTTTATACAGGACGGCCTCAGCTTCCCATGTTTCATTTGCTATGGCCAGCAGATCTCTTGGGTGCCTCCCATACACTAACTTGAAAAGCGACAAATCGGTTGAAGCCTGTGGTACTTCTCTCACAGAAAACATTAAATATGGCAAAAAATAATCCCAATCGCGTCTATCTTTTTCCACTACCAGTTTTAACATGTGCTTCAGCATCTTATTGAACCTCTCGACTAGTCCATCCATTTGTGAATGATATACCGAGGTACGTATGTGCTCCATCTTCAGCATTCAGTAGAGCTCCTTCATTACCTTTGACATGAAGTGTGTTCCTTGGTCTGTAAGGATTTCCTTCGAAATCCCAGTCTGAGATAACATAAAAAATAACTTACGGACGATACTTTTGGACGCAGTATTTCTTAGGGGAACAGCTACATGCGCATGGCATAATGTACTACGACAAGGATATACTGGTGCCCCCAAACTGATTTTACACTAGATCCATCCCAATCCTCTCAAAGGGTATTTCAATGATAGGGAGGAGTATTAACGGACTGCGAAAATGGTTCACGGGCGCAGTTATTTTTCATATGGTGCAGGACTTACAATAATCCTCAATCTCTTTGTACATCCCTATCCAGAAGAACCTTTGGAGAATCCTCTCCTTGGTCTTCCCCAAGTGTCCCCCTAGAACATGTCTATGAGCAATATCAAGCACCCTGCGCCGATAGGCCTTAGGGACCAGTAATTGCTCAACGATTTCCAGATCTTTCTTGATCACTCTATACAAGAGCTCATTATTCATAGCAAAGTGGGGAAGCCGTTGGTCAGCTCCTGGATATTGGGAAACTCCATTGACGATGGCGACATTCTTCCTAGCATATCTAAGGGTGTCATCCTTCAATTGAGCAGTACTAAACTTATCTCATGTTTCCTCCACCTCACGTATCACTGGGGGATCAGGGAGAATTTCATCTTCTCCACCGAAGACCTGCAATGGAGAATTCTCACCCTCTTTCCTTGGGCCGGTACTGAGAATACCCTCAGAGTCTGTACCTTTCCCCTACAACTTCCAGAACAAGGGAAAATTGCGGCCCAAAATTTCTTTTTGCATAAGAGCTTTTACTACCCCCACTTCGGAGTTTACTTTCCCATATAATGTCTCTATATTTGCGTGGGTCACAGGATACATTCTGGTGTCACCATGGATACACACCACACTTATGAACCTGTCGGCTATATGACCCCCGGGAATGAGGTTGTCATGTACTAGTACTACACTGTGTTCCAAATTATTATGCAAATAATATTTTCTCAGATTTTCCCAAATTACCTATATGAATTGCAGTCATTGTAATTTTCCAGTCAAATAACTATTAGAGTACAATTGAAAGGTTTTTGTACAAACTGCCTATGATAACAGTATATTTTTAAAAAAATAAAAAACTCAAACTGCACTCAAAATGCATGTTCCAAATTATTATGCACAGCAGAGTTTTCAACCTTTTCATTTTAATAAAGAGCAAAAAAATGGTCATTTTTGAAATTATAAGCATTAGCAGGTTATTACAAACTGAAATCAAACAGTTTTCAACTCAAAACTTTATTCTAGGTGATGTTACATTTTCACATAGGACCGCTTGTTCGAAAGGAGCTTCTGAACTCTCTCGTCCATTGAATTTGTCAGGTTTTGGATGGTTTCTGCTTCAATTGTTTTGTATGAGGACAGAATACCCTCCCAGAGCTGTTGCTTAGATGTGAACTGCCTCCCGCCATCATAGACACTCCTTTTAATGATGCTCCAAAGGTTCTGAATGGGGTAGAGGTCAGGGGAGCATGGGGGCCACACGATAAGTTTGTCCCCTTTTAAGCCCATAGCTGCCAGAGATGCAGATGTGTTATGTGCAGCATGAGACAAGCTGATGGATTGTCGCTGTGGCGGTGGTTATCGCATGATGCCGCTTCTTTAAGACAACAAAAGTTAGGACCAACTGAGAGGTTCAACTTAACGGGGCAGTGGGCTTCATACAGTCTGATCAGAATGTTAAACTAAGAACCTCATGTTCAGTTATATATATTTTTGCCTAGCGGCATTAGATCAGTATATGATTTTTGGAGGTGCGGTTCATGCTCTTTTTTCCACAATACAAATACAGTGGCTTTGAAGTGTTAAAGAAGCACCCCACTAACTTTTTTTCCTCTCTAATTTTGTGTATATTTGTATGCAGTGTAGTGTGTATGTGTTAATGTCCTCATCTACCGTCGCTTTCTCCAGGATCCAGCTCCATTCCGATCCTCTTCTGAGTGATCTCACCATTCTTCAGACTCTCTGGGTCACACTTCACTCACACTTTTGAGCCAGAAGTCTCTTTTACAAGGTAAGTTTATGGAGCCTCGTCCATAGGCTTATATTGTAAAAGCTACTTCTGGGTCATGCAGAGTGCAGTGTGACCTGGAGAGTCTGAAGAGTGGTGACGTCACTCAGAAGAGGATCGAAATGGCGGTGGACACAGAAGAAGACACAGATTTGGAGAAAAAAAAGTTAATGGCAAGGCTTCTTTAAGTGAGTTTCTGGGCTTGTAAGGCCTCATTCACACATCTGTGTTTAAACACTTACGTGAAAAACTGGTACTTGGGTTATCAGTGTTTTGTATCAATGTGTCTTCCATGTGTCCATCAATGTGTCATCAGTCAATGAATGACAAAGCATCTTCTATCCTTTGCAATGTTAAATACGGACAGTATACTGATGGCACACTTATGCCATCCCCGTGTGCTGTACTTGTTTTTCATGGACCCGTAGTCTTGTATGGACCCTTTTCATTCCTACTGCAAAAAAAAACCTGACATGTATCCATGAGTTTTGGATGGACACACGGTCCGTCAAAAAACACGGACCTGTGAATAGCACCATAGATTATAATGGGTACCGTACGTGTTGTATCTGTGAAACAACAGAACACGTAAGTGTAACATGGACGTGTGAATTAGGCCATAGTTTAAGAATTGCTACATTTGTATATGCAATTATTTCTATGCACTGAAATGTTGCAAGTAATTGGATGACTGGTTTACAGGCCACACCGCGACTGTGATATATGACACGTACAAGGAAACTGCCAGACTAGTTGGCGTTGCTGCTGCCATGGGGCTCAAAAATTAATAAATCTATTTCCACTCAGAGGTAAGTTTCAGTTAGTGGTGACTATGGATGATAGAAAAACTAACTGTGACTCATATCTTTAGCTATGGAACCCAAATGATTTTTGTTACACTTGTCTGCATTATTCCACTACTGTGGTATCACTGTGTGCATTACTTTTGTGCTGAGACAACACTTTCTTATCCCTGTATACTAACATTATTGTCTGTATAATTCCTGTGTAACTTCAATGGGATTATCCTCGTACAAGATTTGGGCAAAAACTGCAACACCATGTCCTTCAGCAATAGGCGGTTTGTGTGTGTAAGCAGTTGTATCCAGTGTCAATATAAGAGGCAGGATCATTTTTCCTAGCTTTTCATTTTCAGCGGATTATATTTCTGTGAAGTCCTGAATATAAAATACATATTATTAGATTTTCAAATACCGATTAAGTTCTATATTTTCCTTACAAAGTCAGTCAGGTTGTTATTTTTTTTCTCAAACTGGGGTATGAGCTGATCTTATGATACAACATTGTGCAATGTAATCTCTAAAAGGTTATTGTAATAAAGGCAAGTTTGATGCTACTATTTAAAGGGTTTGTTCCATTTCAGTATTCAGTAAATCTTGTTCACCGGTTACAGGTTATTATAAAGAAACAAAGCACTGAACTCACCTTCCCCAGGTCCACTAGTGAGTCTCTGCTGATGGTCCTGGTATCTGGCATTGGCTACAATGCAGACCGTCTACATGGGAATGCCCTGCTCAGAGCCGCTATACTCACTGATTGGTGGCCACATTGTTACCATGCCAGATACCGGGAGCATTGCTCGCCCAGGGGACGGTGAGTACAGCACAGTGTTTCTTTATAGACCTGTACCGTATCTCATAATAAAAACCCAAAGAGATAAATTGGAATATAAGTTGGTATGCATGCAATGTGTAGGCACATGTTCACACTGGCCACTAAACAGATAAAACCTAAGATAAAAACAAAATGAGCAAATACCCTGCAGTGAATAAATAGAAATAGTGCATGAAAATAATATAGGGTACTTAGTTAACATAATTTTGATTCAAAAATTGTAAAATCCATCTCACAACGTCAAGGTGACCCTATTCGGGATGGTGCTAACCTCTAGTATTAAAACCTTACCATATGTCAAATGACGTATGGTAAGGTTTTAACCCCTTTATGACATGTGCCGTCTCACTTTGGTGCAGGCTCCGGCGCATCTTTCCGGGGACATGACAGCTGATCTGATCAACTGTCATGTGCCAATAACAGCCACGGGTGGAATCGCGATTCACCCGCAGCTGTTAACATGTTAAATACCGCTGCCAATCTCTGACAGCGGCATTTAACATGGCCGCAGCAGAAGGAAGTCATAAGTCCTGCTCATCGGCGCTCGTGTCAAATGACCACGGGTTGCCGATGAGTTGGCATGACAACCCGGGGTCTGCAGGAGATCCCTGTGGTTGTCATTACCGGGAGACTGTGAGCATTTCTGCTACATACAGGCGATCTGATCATCGCCTGATCAGACAATCGCAGCTTCTAGTCTCCCATGGAGACTATTGAAGATAGTGTAAAGTAAAAAAAAATGTAAAAAAAATATTTAAAAAATTTAAAAAAAATAAAAGTAAAAATTTAAATCACCCACCTTTTGCCCCATTCATAATAAAACAATAAAAAAAATCACATATTCACATATTTGGTATCGCTGTGTTCAGAATCGCACGATCTATCAATATATACAAAGAATTAATCCGATCGGTAAACGGCGTAATGAGAAAAAAAAATCAAAAAGCCAGAATTACGTTTTTTTGGTCACCACTACATTGCAATAAAATGCAATAATGGGCGATGAAAACATCGTATCTACCCCAAAATGGTATCAATAAAAACATCAGGTCGAGGGGCAAAAAATAAGCCCTCACAGGTCCTGAAAAATGGAGATGCTATGGGTCTCGGAAAATGGCAACTTTTTTTTTTTTTAACAAACTTTGAATTTTTTTTCACCACTTAAAAATGAACCTATACATGTTTGGTATCTACGAACTTGTAAATACTTGGGGAATCATAATGGCAGGTCAGTTTTAACATTTAGTGAAAATGGTAAAAAAAACAACAACAACAACTGTGGAATTGCACTTTTTTTGAAATTTCACTGCACTTGGAATTTTTTCCCCATTTTCCAGTACACGATATGGTAAATCCAATGGTGTAGTTCAAAAGTACTACTTGTTCCGCAAAAATAAGCCCTCACAAAGCCATATTGACAGAAAAATAAAAAAGTTAAGGCTCTGGGAAAAAGGGGAGCAAAAAATGAAAACAAAAAAAATGAAAAATGGCACGGGATAAAGTGGTTAATACTTGAGGTTAGGATCGTTTTTTTAATCAAAATTATGTTAACTAAGTACCCTATGTTATTGCACTATTGCTATTTATGTATTCACCGCAGGCTTTTTGCTTATTTTTTTTTATATTAGGTTTTGTCTGTATCTAATAATAAGCCTAAATCCTAAATGAAATATTAAGCAAAATGTCGTACAGTTTTAGGTTTACAGCTTCTCTGCATACCTGTGTGTTTCCACGGTTGTATGCAAACAACTTTGTGTAGTCCTTTTCTGTGATTATATGTTAATTTCTTCAACATTACTCTCTTTTTGCTAACATACAGGAATGTAAAAATAAACCATGGGCCCCGATAGCAAAAGACCTAATTGGCGGAGTAGGTGAGGTCACAGCGCATAGGCGCAGTCACAGATGGGCATACCTGCCAACTTATAAAAACAAGGAGAGGGACATGTATTTCCCCTATTGGTGCTCCTTAGTGTTCTCACCACTACAATACCCCTTTCATAGAGCTCATAGATTGTGATGGCAACAAAAATGTATGATGTACTTAAAGTAGCCCTAGAAAAGTATGATGACCACACAGTGTCCTCAACACAGTATTAGGTTGACAACACAGAATGATGCCCTCAGTGCCCCACACACAGTACCCCCACAGTTCCACCACACGTATTATGAGGTCCCCCACAGTGACCTCACCCCACAGTATTATACCACCACTATTCCTCTACGCACATTAAGAGGTCCCCAGGGATCCGCAACACAGTATGATGCATCCATAGCTGGCCACAAAGTATGATGTCCATACAGTCCACCACATACAGTGCGATGTCCCTACAGCCCCAGAAACATTATGATGGCCCCACACAGCATGATGGCCCTCACAGCCCCCACACAGCATTATCACCTCCAGGGGCGGACCTACCGCCCGTGCAGCCGGTTCATTGAACGGGGGCCCCCGAGGGAGAGGGGGCCCCTCCAGCAGGGCCGCCATCAGGGCATGACTGCCCTGACTCCGGCATGGGACCCGGCCGGTCGGGGCCCCATCGGAGCCCCGTTGGGGCCCCCCTCTTGTTCATCTCCTCATGGGGCCCCCCCTGCTGAGCGCAGGGACATCTCCGGTCATGTGACGGCAGCCGGCACAATACTTACCCCTCCCCATGCCTCCGCAGTGTCTTCCGCGTCCTCTGACGTCTCAGGTCAGAGGGCGCGGTGATATGTTTACACCGCGCGCGATCTCTCCTGAGCTGTCACAGCGGGAAGACGCGGACAACGCTGGAGTCCGGATCAGCATCAGGTGAGAAGTGAGGTGAGTATTTGATTTTTTTTTTTTATGTATGGGGGCATGGGGCGTTATATGGTGGGGGGAGAGTGGGTGTGACATCCTGCATGGGGCATTATATGGGGGGGGGACATCCTGCAATGGGGCATTATATGGGGGTGGGGTGGTGTGACATCCTGCATGGTGCATTATATGGGGGGGTGACATCATGCATGGGGCATTATATGGGGGGAGAGGTGACATCCTGCATGGGGCATTATAAGGGAGGGGGGTGTGACATACTGCATGGAGCATTATATGGGGGGAGAGGTGACATCCTGCATGGGGCATTATAAGGGAGGGGGGTGTGACGTACTGCATGGGGCATTATATGGGGGGGTGACATACTGCATGGGGCATTATAAGAGGGCAAACGGCATGGATTTATATACTGTGACCCGAGAGAATGTCAAAAAATAAAAAAATAAATATATACTTACCCTCCGATGGCCCGTGCTGGCTTGCTTCACCGTCCCGGCTGCCGGCAGCGGTAGACTGAAGGACCTGCCGACGTCGGCGTCGCGTGACCCATCACATGACTCTGACGTCAGCGCAGGTCCTTCATTCCATCGCGAACTGCAGCTAAGCAAGGAGGAGCGCACCGGGGGTCGTCAGAAGGTAAGTATATATTTATTTTTTATTTTATTCTTTTTTTTTACAGTTTTCAATAGTACCCAGGTCCGGAGGAGAGTCTCCTCTTCTCTAGACCTGGGTACCATCCGCACATTAGAACGCATGGAATGCGCATCTACATATGCTGTGATGCGTAATCCATGCGGTCTAATGCAAGTCAATGGCGGCGAAAACGCAGCACTTCCGCAAAATAATTGGTACTGCTGCGTATTTTTCCGCAATGATAATCCGCAGCGGAAATGTCCGCAGCATGTGCACAGCACATGCGGATTATCATTGGGGAACATGAACAGGCCTTCTACCATGCGTTTTTTAAGCGCTTCTGCAGCGTTTTTGCCGCTGCGGAAACGCTTAAAAAACGCATCGTGGGCACATAGCCTAAGAGTATTACTAGATGATGTATAGCTTCTAAACAACATAAACAGACAACTGGTGACCTCTATAGGTCGTAACTAGCATAACGCCATGAACATTCCCTTAGCTGCTCATGAGTAGACAGAACACTCCTCGCTTGGCATCAATGGATGCCACCATTTGACTCTTTCGGGGAAAGCAGCAACACGAGTTCGATAACTGGCCTGAGTAACAGTTTATTCTCCTCAGGCTTACCCACTCGAACCTCCACTTTGCGTACTTTCCCATCCTTGCTGGGAAAGGGTTTGGTGACTAGGCCGAGTGGCCACTCATTTTGATGCGATTGACTGTCTTTCACATGTACAACATTGCTGGGTTTGATGTCTTTCTGCCACTTTGTCCTGGTTTGTAGAGTGGAGAGATACTGTTTTCTCCATCTGTCCCAAAAGGCATTAGACATGCTTTGTACTTGCCTCCATTGTCTTCTGTAGAGGTCTTTGTCGTTGAACTCTCCAAGTGGAGTACTTAGGACACAAGTTTTCTGTGTGAGCAATACTGCAGGAGTAAGGACTATCAGGTCTCCGGAGTCGCTGGAAAGTGCTGTCAGCGGCCTAGCATTTATGATAGCTGAGACCTCAGCCAAGAACGTAATCAAACTCTCATGTGTGAGTCTGGTGTTCGCTTGCAAGAAGATAGAGTCTAGTATTTTGTGTGCTATCCCTATCATCCTTTCCCAGGCACCTCCCATGTGCAAAGAATGTGGTAGGTTGAAAGTCCAAGTGCATTCTTGCTCACCTAAGTACCTTTCTACATTAGCAACGTCTAGATTGGAAGGGATTTGGACTTCTCTTGCTGCTCCGACAAAGTTCGTGCCTCTGTCAGAGCGAATATGCTTCACAGGGCCTCTGATTGCGATGAAGAGTCAAAGTGCATTTATGAAGCTTGATGTGTCCATAGATTCGATTACTTCAATATGGACAGCTCTGATGGAAAGACATGTGAATAGAAATGCCCAACACTTTCCTTCAGCATGGACTTTCCTAGTTCGTTGTGTAGCCACGAACCAAGGGCCCAACACGTTTACTCCGAAGTTGGTGAAGGGGGGTTTAGTACTAAGTCTTTCGGGTGGAAGATTGGCCATCTTCTGCTTTTGAAACATGCCACGAAGTTTTCGACACTTAACACAGTTAAAGATGAATTTGCTTACTCTTCTCTTCGCTCCAGTTAACCATAGTCCAGCTGTACATAGGTTCTCTTCGGTAAACAAACGTCCTTGGTGTCTCACTAGGACATGATGATGTTGAATGAGAAGGGTCGTGATATGATGACGTCCCGGAACTATTATCGGGTGTTTCTCTGAAATGTCTACCTTGGCTTCTTGAAGGCGGCCACCTATTCTCAACAGTCTGTTTTGGTCGACTATCGGGTCGAGCTTCTTCAGCGCGCTGTCTCTAAGAACAGGTTATTCCTTGTTGAGGTTGACTATTTATTTATCGTAGACTTCCCTTTGTACTACACAAAGTATCGTAATCTTGGCCTTTTCTAGGTTGGGGGCAGTGAACGCATGTTTGCAGTGATGCCAACCTTTACAAGGTCTCTGACTTGCAGGACTGAGCCACGTGAAGTAGACAAGCGATGGCTCGAACGAGTGACTTCCAAGTTGAGAACCTGCTGAACCGATGAGATTTGAGGCGATGACCTGAAATCGCTGTATGTAGGGCAGACACTTGAGGACGAAGCTCTTCGTCGGCATCCGGATCCACTAGTTCGAATGTATCAGGCTTGCTGCTATGGGGCGTCGAATAGTACAAGGAGGAAGGGCCTGTGAACCACGTAGTGTCCTTAAGATGACTGAGTGCGACGGATCTAGTCGCATAGTCTGCAAGATTGTGGTGAGTAGACACGTAGTGCCACTGATTAGGGCAAGTTTATCTTCTTATCCTCAGTACCCGATTGCTAACGTAGACGTAGAAGCGTCGTGTCTCGTTGCAGATGTATCCCAGTACCACCTTGCTATCCATGTAGAATTCTTCATTTTTGATTTACAGATTCAACCCATCCGAGAAAAGTTCATCCAACTCAACTGCAAGGACGGCAGCACAGAGTTCCAGTCTGCGTATCGTGTGTTCACGGAGCGGCGCCAGCTTTATCCGACTCATGACTAACCCGTTATGGCTTTGTTCGTTCACGTCTGTGGTCTTGAGATATGCTACTGCTGGGATCGCTTTGACTGGTGCGTCACAGAAGATACAAAGTCTTTGAGTCTTGACTTCTGTGGATGGCCCGAGAGCATAGGGCCGTTTCACACAAAGGTCGGTCAAGGGTTCAAGAGACTTCCTTCACTCTGTCCACAAGTCTGCCTTTTCTGCTGGGAGTGGATTGTCCCAATCAAATTTCCCTTGGGTGAAGTCTCTCAGCATAATTTTGCCTTGGATGGTTACTGGAGTTACGAACCCCAAGGCGTCGTACAGTATTTTCATGAAGGACAGAACTCCTCTGCGCGTGAAGGGTTTCTCGTCTTTGTTGATTTGAAAGGTGAAGGCATCCGTCTTCAAATCTCAAAGCAATCCTAGCCTCCGCTGCATGGGAAGGGAGTCGATGCTTAGGTCTAAGTCCTATTATTAAATTCACAGAAAGCCACATATTGGTGGAGCCTTAATAATTAATTAAAATAATCTCCCACCATTTGTCCCAATCAGGACACAATATTTATGGAAAGTAAACTCCATCATGAACATAATACCTACAAACACCAATCGGAGTCATGCACTTTATAAAATCATGGACTTTATTAAATAGACATAAATACCAGTATCACAAAATGATTAAAAATAATTAGAGGTGTAGTCAAAAAGGACTCAGATTCTAGTCCCTGTAGTCCCTTTGTGCATAACAAAGTGAAGTCGAAGCTAGGGTCATTTCTGATTTTAGCTTGTAGGGCAACAAAATCTACAAACACTGTAAAAGGAGGGAACGGTATGTTATGAGTCTGTTTATAACGCGAACCATATGTGACCCACTTATCTCGTAGATTGTCAGGAAGTTTTTGAACAATCGGATTGACACCCCTGGCGGTGTCCAGGAATGCCAATCCAGGTAAATCTCCTTCCGCTTGAGCCACCTGTAGCTCGGCGAACAAATTGCTTAGTTCCCTTAGACACTATTTTGGAAAAATCATCAATTCTCTTATATAAAGCATTTTCTATTGCTTCTATTGACCCATAACGCTCATAATAATAATAATAATCTTTATTTTCAAGTCTTTCCCCCATCTTGCGTAGACCTGTGGGTGGATGCTTTATATTAATGTCTCTGATTCTTTTGGCGTGTTCAGCGGACTCGCTTCCAAGCCACTTTACTAGGAGGTCTAGCTCCTCGCTGTAAGAAAGGTCTAAACCTCTGATGGCATTCTGGAACGAGGCTCGCCATGACCTATAGTTCTCAGCTCGATCAATGAACTTTACAAGTCCCTGTGTGATCAGCTCCCAGCGAGCAAGGAGCTTTACAAAGTCCATGGTGGCTTGGTTATCGCTGATACGAGCTGGTGTGTTATAGTCACGTCTAGTGTGTGGTGTATACCTGTCGGAAATTTCTGGCTTCGGATAGTCTGTATGATACCTCTCTGGAGAGGAAGATGTCTCTTTGAGGCGGGACGGGGGCTGTACCTTCTGCTTGGTGGAACTGTGGCTGTGGCCGACATCTCCGTGCTGGACGTCTTCTCGTTTGTAGTAGCGAAGTTCGGGGTTGGATCCTTGGTAATCGGCGTAGGTTGATCGATGTAATGCGTGAGGGCTGTCATCTCTTCCGTGATGTCGGTTGACGTACTCTGAGACGCGCTGCACTGGATCCTGCTGATCTAGATCTGGTCCCAGAACATTGCTGCGTTTCTCATAATCAGGATACTCCATTGCTTCCAAAAGCTCTGCCTTGGCTATTGCGGCTGCTGCCTCTCTGTCGGTGGCAAGTCTTTCCAGAGACACTCGGAGATGCGCACTCTCTGCTTCTTGCTCTGCTTGTCTCAACTTTAATTGCATCTCTTGCGCGGCAAAGGAGGATCTCGCTTTGGCCGCCTCGGCTTCGGCGCGAGCGACTGCAGCAAGCTCTGCTATTGATGAATTGCTAGAGCCTGCTCGTGACCTCGTTTTGAGTGAGGATGTAGCGCTCCGAGACATGGCGCGCTTAGCTGTAGACTGCTGAATACTCTGGCGGGAAACTGAGTCTATATGCGGATGGGCTTCCTCGTGGTGGGAATGGCGTCGTGCTTGCTGGGGAGGGGGCTCTTGTTCTCTGAGGCTGTATGGCGGCTGCTGTAATGCCCGCATGCGGTGCAGCGTGGGCGTTAGCGGTCCCGTACAGTCTGTTCAACCACCGCCTGCGGCCAGGGTTCGTTTTTACCGTTCTGCCTTCCTCCACGTATGATGCTGTGGGGGATTTAGCATACAGCTTAACCCTCATTCATACTAAATCAAATAGACTGTAGCGTTCTGTAATCTTGATTTAATGGTGATGGTATGAACTTGATAGTGGTAAAAACTATAACACAATACAGAATGATGGCAGTCAGTACTGGGTACATTAAAGAAACTAGCACTAACATAATGATAATGCAGATTACAGTAAACAGGAGTAACTGGGGTAAAGATCACTGCCACAGGCTCTATTCTATACAGAATGCATCAACCTGAGTACAGTGCAAGAGGCATTAACTAAATGGTGTATCTCAGAGCGCAACACACTTCACTTTACAGTATTTCACACAAAACATGTAACTGTATTTTCTCTTACCAGAATCATCTGACAAGAGGAAAGTTGTAGAGAGTGTAGAGCCAGACACACACATCTTATCTTCTTCCCTGAAAACCTGGGAAAACTGATTACAAGGATCTCTTCCTCCCAGAGGAAGGAGGGGGCGGTCCCTCTGCACACATTATTCTTAAAGGGGACAGACTCTTGTGAATATAAGAGTATTACTAGATGATGTGTAGCTTCTAAACAACATAAACAGACAACTGGTGACCTCTACAGGTCATAACTAGCATAACTCTATGAACATTCCTTTAGCTGCTCATGGATAGACAGAACAATGGCCCCCACAGCTCCCCACACACAGCATGGTGGCCTCCACAGTCCCCACCACATAGTATCATGTCCCCTACTGCCCCTTTCAAGCACTGACTAATGAAATTAAAAATATAAATTCTCACATTGCCCCGTTCTACCAATGTGCTGCTCCAGTCTATCCTATGTGCAGACTGAGGCTCCGTGCATCAGAAACAGTCTAGTGACATCATCGTGCCTGCTGCATTGAGATTCAATGTGCTTAATGGTGGCACAAAGCCAACAAATCCATGTTCCATCATTCTATTTAATGGTATCTGCATCCTTAGGATGGGCAGACACTAGGGATGAGCGAGCTCTAAAATGCTCGAGTCGAGCAAATTGAAATGCTCGGGTGCTTGACCCGAGCAATGAGACCAATGTAAGTCTATAGGGAACGCAAGCATTTTTCCGGCGTCCCCCCGGAGGTCTGTAGGGGGCCTAAAAATTGCCAAAATCGATGGGAACAATGCTCAAATGACATGGGAACAGCATGGGGAAGACCCCTGGAAGCATCTCTGACTCCCAGGTTACTGCTGTGATCAGTGTTGTCAGAGTATTACGCCACTTTTACGGGCTCACAATAAAACATACAAAAATGAAACCAAAATGGATTTTCCTGGGAAAAATGTTAAGGAACATCCTTTCCAGGGTAATGACTTGTATAGAAGGCAAAATAAATAAACAAAAACAAAAATTATCCTCCACACATTGGGCTATGCTCATATGTAGCGTTTTTGATGCGTTTTTGCACTTTTGCATTGCTTTCAATGGTGAAATACCAGTAAATGTCATTTTAACATTTTACTACCTTATCTGGCCATGTGGTGAGTGAGACATGATCAGACACATCCATACAGAGCTGAAAATACATGGGAACAGCATGGAGAAGACCCCTGGAAGTATCTCTGACTCCCAGGTCACTGCCTAAAACCTTGGTCATCAGACGTGATCGTATATTACTGCGGCAATAATACAGACATTTTTGGAAACGTGACAAATATTAAACTCCATTTAACCCCTTAAGCCCCGAGGGTGGTTTGCACGTTAATGACCAGGCCAATTTTTACAATTCTGACCACTGTCACTTTATGAGGTAATTACTCTGGAACGCTTCAACGGATCCCCCTGATTCTGAGATTGTTTTTTCGTGACATATTGTACTTCATGATTGTGGTAAAATTTCTTCGATATCACTTTGCAATTTTCAAAATTTGAATTTTTATGCCCTTAAATCAGAGAGATATGTCACACAAAAGAGTTAATAAATAACATTTCCCACATGTCTACTTTACATCAGCACAATTTTGAAATCAAAATTTTTTTTTGTTAGGGAGCTATAAGGGTTAAAAGTTGACCAGCGATTTCTCATTTTTCCAACAAAATTTACAAAACCATTTTTTTAGGGACCACATCACATTTGAAGTCACTTTGAGAGGTCTTTATGACAGAAAATACCCAAAAGTGACACCATTCTAAAAACTGCACCCCTCAAGGTGCTCAAAACCACATTCAAGAACTTTATTAACCCTTCAGGTGCTTCACAGGAATTTTTTGAATGTGGAAGAAAAAAATGAACATTTAACTTTTTTCACAAAAATGTTACTTTAGACCCAATTTTTTTTATTTTCACAGAGGTAACAAGAAAAAATGGACCCCAAAATTTGTTGTGCAATTTCCCCTGGGCACGCAGATACCCAATATGTGGGGAAAAAACACTGTTTGGGCGCACGGCAGGGCTCGGAAGGGAAGGAGCGCCATTTGACTTTTTGATTGTAAAATTTGCTTGAATAATTAGCGGACGCCATGTTGTGTTTGGAGAGCCCCTGTGTGCCCAAACATTGGAGCTCCCCCACAAGTGACCCCATTTTGGAAACTAGACCCCCAAGGCACCTATCTAGATGCATAGTAAGCACTTGGAACCCCCAGGTGCTTCACAAATTGATTCGTAAAAATGAAAAAGTGAAAAAAAAACACTTTTTCATTTTTATGAATCAATTTGTGAAGCATCTGGGGGTTCCAAGTGCTCACTATGCATCTAGATAGGTGCCTTGGGGGGTCTAGTTTCCAAAATGGGGTCACTTGTGGGAGAGCTCCAATGTTTGGGCACACAGGGACTCTCCAAATGCAACATGGTATCCGCTAACAAATTGAATGGAAAATCGGCTCAAATTGTTAGCGGACACCAAGTTGCGTTTGGAGAGCCCCTGTGTGCCCAAACTTTGGAGCTCCCCCACAAGTGACCCCATTTTGGAAACTAGACACCCCAAGGCACCTATCTAGATGCATAGTGAGCACTTGGAACCCCCAGGTGCTTCACAAATTGATTCGTAAAAATGAAAAAGTGAAAAAAAAACACTTTTTCATATTTATGAATCAATTTGTGAAACACCTGGGGGTTCCAAGTGCTCACTATGCATCTAGATAGGTGCCTTGGGGGGTCTAGTTTCCAAAATGGGGTCACTTGTGGGGGAGCTCCAATGTTTGGGCACACAGGGACTCTCCAAATGCAACATGGTATCCGATAGCAAATTGTCGGCTCAAATTGTTAGCGGACATCATGTTGCGTTTGGAGAGCCCCTGTGTGCCCAAACATTGGAGCTCCCCCACAAGTGACCCCATTTTGGAAACTAGACACCCCAAGGCACCTATCTAGATGCATAGCGAGCACTTGGAACCCCCAGGTGCTTCGCAAATTGATTCGTAAAAATGAAAAAGTGAAAAAAAAACACTTTTTCATATTTATGAATCAATTTGTGAAACACCTGGGGGTTCCAAGTGCTCACTATGAATCTAGATAGGTGCCTTGGGGGGTCTAGTTTCCAAAATGGGGTCACTTGTGGGGGAGCTCCAATGTTTGGGCACACAGGGGCTCTCCAAACGCAACATGATGTCCGCTAACAATTTGAACCGACAATTTGTTAGCGGATACCATGTTGCATTTGGAGAGTCCCTGTGTGCCCAAACATTGGAGCTCTCCCACAAGTGACCCCATTTTGGAAACTAGACCCCCCAAGGCACCTATCTAGATGCATAGTGAGCACTTGGAACCCCCAGGTGTTTCACAAATTGATTCATAAATATGAAAAAGTGTTTTTTTTTCACTTTTTCATTTTTACGAATCAATTTGTGAAGCACCTGGGGGTTCCAAGTGCTCACTATGCATCTAGATAGGTGCCTTGGGGGGTCTAGTTTCCAAAATGGGGTCACTTGTGGGGGAGCTCCAATGTTTGTGCACGCAGTAGCTCTCCAAACGCAACATGGCGTCCGCTAACAATTTGAGCCGATTTTCCATTCAATTTGTTAGCGGACACCATGTCGCGTTTGGAGAGCTCGTGATGTGCCTAAACAGTGGAGCTCCCCCACAAGTGACCCCATTTTGGAAACTATACCCCTCAAGGATTTTATTAAGGTGTATAGTGAACATTTTGAACCCAGAGGTACGACACAGAATTTGTTTACATTAGGTCATCATATTGAATAAGTTGTCATTAGTCTTGAGCGCAAGTGCTCGCTACTTGAGTTTGCATTGGGTACTCAGGTATGCACCATGTACAGCGTGTGCTCGAGTGACATGCTCGAGTCCCTGCTCCACATGTTTCACGGTTATTAGACACCCAAAAAAAAACATGCGGGGATCGCTCGTGCATGGCAGGCAATCCCCGTAAAGTTTTTTTGGCCGCGAAGCATATGGGGCAGAGACTCGAGCATGTCACTCAAATACCCACGATACTCAATGCATACCAGAGCACCCGATGCAAACTCAAGTAGCGAGCACTTGCGCTCAACACTAGTCGCCATATCGTCATCTTTTTTCTTACTTTTGAAAAAAATCCCAACCCCATCACAACCCTAACCCCAACCCTAACCCCAACCCCAGCCCTAACCGTAGCACAACCCTAACCCTAGCACAACCCTAACCCTAGCACAACCCTAACCCTAGCACAACCCTAACCCCAAACCCAGCCCTAACCCTAGCCCAATCCTAACCCAAGAGTTTATTTTTTGCGCCTTTCCTCGTGCGGTATAAGTGATTAGATGACTTTATTCTTCGGGTCGGTGCGATTACAGTGATACCAGAATCATATGGGGTTTTTATGACTGACAGCTGTCACACACAAAAAGACGCATTTTTTGTAAAATCTAGTTTTTGCATCGCCATATTTTGAGAGCTATAATTTTTCCAGATTTTGGCAGACAGTCATGTGACGGCTCGTTTTTTGCGGGATGAGTTGACGTTATTGGTGCCATTTTCAGGCACGTGACATTTTTTGATCGCTTTCTATTCCGATTTTTGGGAGGCAGAATAAACAAAAACCAACAATTCAGGAATTGTTTTTTTTTTTTTTTATTCTGTTCCGCGTGTGGTAAAAGTGATAAGGCAGCTTTATTCTTCGGGTCAGTACGTTTACAGCGGTACCACATTTATATCGTATTTCTATGTTTTGCACTTTTACATAATAATTTTATAGAAAAAAATATTTTTTAGCATAGCTTTATTCTGAGAGCTATAACTTTTTTATTTTTCGGCTGATGGAGCTGTATGTCAGCTTGTTTTTTGCGGGACGAGATGACGTTTTCAGCGGTACCATTTTTATTTATATTCGTCTTTTTGATCGCGTGTTATTCAATTTTTTATTTGGCGGTATGGTGATAAAGCATTGTTTTTTGCTTCGTTTTTTTTTTGTTTTTTTTTACCGTGTTCACTGAAGGGGTTAACTAGTGGGACAGTTTTATAGGTCAGGTTGTTCCGGACGCGGCGATACCAAATATGTGTACTTTTATTGTTTTTTTTGTTTTTTTTTATAATAATATTTATTGATGGGTACATTATATTTTTATTTTTGGTGGATTATTTTTTTATAATTTTTTTTTTGCAATTTTTTTTTTTTTCACTTACTGACAGTTTTTATACTTTATTACTTTGTCCCACTCTGGGACTTTCACTTTTTTTTCTCTGATCGCCTGCATGGCACAGGAATGCAGCACCATCCCTGTGTCATACAGGCTATCAGCGCTGCACAGTGAGAAGATTGTTTGGAGATGCACTGCGCATGTCCAAACAATCTTCCTGCTGTCTGGTGACCCGGATGTTGTCATGACGACATCGGGTCGTCATGGCAACACCCGGGAAGCCTTTGCAGACAGCGCTGGAAGCCGGAAGAGGAGGTGAGTATCTGCGATCACCTCCCCTTGCCCCCGCAATGCTGCGATCGGCTGCGATCGACTTCGATCGCAGCATCGCAGGGGTTAATGTGCTGGGAGCGGCGCAGGACCGCTCCCTGCACATAGTACCGGGTGTCAGCTGTGACAGTCAGCTGACACCCGGCGGTGATCGCGCCCGCACAGCCTGACGTACTAATACGGCTCTGGCTCTTAAGTCCCAGGGCACAGACGCGTATTAGTACGTCAGATGTTATTAAGGGGTTAAAATGGGCAATGGACGGGGAAGTGGACGTAATTACAATAATCTTGAACAAAAATCTTACAGTGACTGGTACAGGATAGGGGAGGACCCTGTCCGCGAAGGCTCACAGTCAAGGGATGGCTGAGGATACAGTAGGTCAGTGTAGAGCTGGTCATGCAACGGTATGGAGGAGCGAGGACTGCTGCAGGTTGTATGCTTGTCAGAAGAGGTGGGTCTTCGTTCCTTTTGAAGGTTTCAACAGTAAGTGAGAGTCTGATATGTTGGGGTACAGAGTTCCAGAGTAGGGGGGATGAACGGGAAAAATCTTGTATGTGATTGTGGGAAGAGAAGATAAGAGGGGAGTAGAGAAGGAGATCTTGTGAGGATCGGAGGTTGTGTGTAGGTAAATACCGGTAGACTAGGTCACAGATGTATGGAGGAGACAGATTGGGGATGGCTTTGCATGCCAAGGTTAGGGTTTTGAACTGGAGTCTTTGGGCAATGGGGAGCCAGTGAAGGGATTGACAGAGAGGAGAGGCTGGGGAATAGTGGGGGGACAGGCAGATTAGTCGGGCAGAAGAGTTTAGGATAGATTGGAGGGGTGCAAGAGGGAGGCCACAGAGCAGGAGGTTGCAGTAGTCGAGGCAGGAGATGATGAGTGCGTGCACTAGTGTTTTTGCAGATTCATGGTTGAGGAATGTGCGGATCCGGGAGATATTTTTGAGTTGGAGTCGGCAGGAAATGGAAAGGGCTTGGATTTGTGGTTTGAAAGAGAGATTAGAGTCCAGGGTTACCCCAAGAGCTGTTCACTTTTCCATTTATAGATTCAAGCCTCTCGCCTGGCTCGCTTTAAGCAGAGTAACAGAAGATCGCATGTAGCGATGCCCAAATATTTGAGCAGCCATGGTCACTCGAAGGTGACAGTGGGAAAGTGCAATTATTGTCGCAAGAAGTGGATTATGATGAGACACAATGGATAGAAAGTCAGGAGGAGGACTAAGGTACGGAAGTGAAAAACGAGGTGGTGGACGATGAAGTCGATGGGCCGAACGCCAGGGTCCAGAAACAGTGTCTGCAGGTGACAGCACTGCCTCTTCCCCTGTTGTACATGCACGCCAAACCTCCGTTCATGAGGCAGGCGAAAATGCCTCCCACCCTGCACCTGTCGTTGCACACTTGCCACCAACCACATCAACATCCATGTCCACGTCCTTGTCCGAGCGCAGCGTTCAGTTGTCCCTACCCCAGTCCTTTGAACGCAAGCCCAAATACGCAGCCAACCACCCACAGGCCACAATACTAAACTGCCACATTTCTCGACTGCTTGCACTAGAAATTTTGCCTTTTAAGCTCGTGGAGGCAGAAGCTTTCGGCAACGTCATGGTGGCTGGCCCTTGGTACTCGGTCCCCAGCTGCCACTATTTCTCCCAGTGTCATCCCCGCCTTATACAAGCAAGGATCCCAGAACATTACCCGTACCCTCACCAGCGAAGTTAGTGGGAAGGACAGCTAACCACAGACACGTGGACAAGTGCTTGTGACCAGGAACGATTCATCTCACTGACGCATCATTGGATTAATACTGTGGAAGCCGGGACCCAGTCGGACCCTGGGACGGAACACGTATGCCCAACGCAGAGGATTGCGGGTCCTGGGTCAATCAAGCTTCAACACAATGTTCACAAGGTAGACAGCAGCAGTGGTCAGTCTTCTAGACAACGAGCAAATTTTTCATGATGATAGAGGCTATCCATCTCCTTAGCTTTCTGGTCCTTTTCTGTGGGAATCAGCTTGTCTCCAACCAGCCAGGAATATTTCCAGTGAATTATGAAATGCCATGGTATTAGCAGTGCACTCAGTACCAGAAGCGAAGCCATCCACAATTTCCTTCTCAGGAATTTTATTTGGTAGACATTTGTTTCTCACAAAGGAGCTGAAAATACTGAATGGCTGTAGGTGCAAGTTTCTCCAGCATGTTAGACCGGAGATTACGTAAGGGAATATATCGGGAAATTAGTTCAGAGATGTACGAAGGAGAAAGGTTATGGATGGCTTTGTAGGTCAGTGTTAGTAGTTTGAACTGGATACGCTGGGCAATTGGGAGCCAGTGAAGGGATCTTATAGATTGCAGTCTTATAGATTGCTGGAGCCAGTCCACAGTAAAAAAAAATCAGCCATTGAGTGTTCGGGAACCTTCACACAGACTTTTCTTAGCCAAGGCTGCTTCTTGGCAGGGTTGGACGGGCCCACCAGACTACCGGAGAATCGTCCGGTGGGCCCTGGCTTCTCCTTCAGGAGAGTTCATAGCGCAAACCTTGCAGCTGCAATGGGGCTCTTGAGCGGGTGAGAAAGGTGCGCCCTGAGAGTCAAATCCTCTGGTGGGCCCAATGTTCTTCAGTCTGACACTGCTTCTTGGTGAGAGTTGTATTTCACCACAGCCATTTTCTTTAGCTCAGTGAAAGGACTGGCATAGAAGGAAACTGTATCTACTCCGGCCATCATTTCTCCCAGGTAGTCCTCTAATGCAGCTCGTTGCATAAGCAATGCCAGCCTCTTCAACAGCAGCTCACACTTCTTGGTGGTGCTTCGACACACAAAGATCTTTTTTTACGCCTTGAATTTAATGACTACAGAGTTGAGCAATGGCCCGATCTGCAATGCGTTTTGAGAAATAACGTGCAAAAGCACGTCCAATCCACAGTAAAAAAGCTGCCTTAGACTGTCCGGGAACCTTCACACAGACTTTTCTTAGCCAGGGCTGCTTCTCGGAGAGAGTTGTGTTTCACCACAGCCATATTCTTTAGGTCGGATGAAAGGACTGGCATACAGGGAAACCGTATCTACTCTGGCTGTCATTTCTCCACCACCAGGTTCCGGACATTGTCACACACGACCATGCCTGGCTGTATGTTCAGCGGTGACAGCCACAGATCTACCTGCTGTGTTACAGCTTTCAACAACTCTGCAGCGGTGTGCGGTTTGTCACCTAAGCATTAAGCATATTATCTTCAGCACAACCTGTTGCCGCTTGGCCGAGGCAGTGCTGCAGTGCTTCCAGCTTGTGACTGATGTGGTCTTTTTGGAGATGGAGGCCAAAGAGGAGGAGGAGGTGCAGGAGTTGTAAAATGTGGTTACGTTGAGGTTACATTGGCGAGTCTGGTTTTTATACTAAAGATCCTGCTGTGTTTTTATATATACATATATATATTTTTTATGTCTCCAAATGCGTTTTGGAGTGCATTCTAATTTTTGCCAGCCCTTCTAATTGCTGCCTAAACGGAATAAAAGTATGGGAGACCCACTCTTTAATAATGGGAAGGACAATTCAAATAGATTCTATATTCTAGAATATTACCTGTCTTATCTGAAATTCGTTTACAGGTGAGGTATCGCAGTATGGATAGCGTATTACACCGATCCAGCCAGGTATTATTGCCTTACACTGCATGCTGCCGAAAAGAAAAAATCTATTCTATTCCCTCTCGATCCTATCGATAACAATGTTATATGCATTTACAATAGGGATAGGTGCTAGGTGGTATCACCAGCTCCAGATGAATGCTCATTCTGGTTGCATAAATCTCTTCCACAGTCCATAACTTTTTTTATTATTATTTCTTTGGCCTTACATACAAGTCAGTACCCTGCAAATAATTTTTCTTACAATTTTTTTCAAAGGAAATCCATTTTAGCTTGGTTTTTGTATGTTTTATTGTCAGTCCGTAAAACTGGCGTTTTGCTCTGACAACATTGTTCATAGATATGCTATTTGTCAGCGACCAACTGTGAATAGGTTTGGACAAACAACTGCCATACTTTAAATGAAGTGTAATATCTGACACGTTCCCAAAAAAATCTGTATTACTACGGCATTAATATGGGATCACGTCTGATTGTCACGGTTTTAGGTAGTCGCCTAATAGTATGGTATTTGTCAGAGACCAACTGTAAGCAGGTTTGAACACACACCTGGCAGACTTTAAATGGAGTGTAATACCTGACACCTTCCCAAAAATTTCTGTATTATTAGGGCAGTAATATGGGATCACATCTGATGGCCACAGTTTCAGGCAGTCGCTTAATAGTATGGTATTTGTCAGAGACCAACTGTAAATAGGTTTGAACACACACCTGGCAGACTTTAAATGGAGTGTAATATCTGACACCTTCCCAAAAATGCCTGCATTAGTATGGCAGTAATATGGGATCACGTCTGATGGCCACGGTTTCAGGCAGTCGCCTAATAATATGGTATTTGTCAGCGACCAACTGTAAATAGGTTTGAACACACACCTGGCAGACTTTAAATGTAGTGTAATATCTGACACCTTCCCAAAAATTTCTGTATTATTACGGCAGTAATATGGGATCACGTCCGATGGCCACGGTTTCAGGCAGTCGCCTAATAGTATGGTATTTGTCAGAGACCAACAGTAAATAGGTTTGAACACACACATGGCAGACTTTAAATGTAGTGTAATACCTGGTACCTTCCAAAAATTTCTGTGTTATTACGGCAGTAATATGGGATCACGTCCGATGGCCATGGTTTCAGGCAGTCGCTTAATAGCATGGTATTTGTCAGAGACCAACTGTAAATAGGTTTGAACACACACCTGGCAAACTTTAAATGTAATATCTGACACCTTCCCAAAAATTTCTGCATTATTACGGCAGAAATATGGGATCACGTCTGATGGCCACGGTTTCAGGCAGTCGCCTAATAGTATTGTATATGTCAGCAACCAACTGTGAATAGGTTTGAACACACAACTTCCATACTTTAAATGGAGTGTAATATTTGGTACGCTCCACAATTATTGTGCCTGTATTAGTATAATTTCACTTAGAATTTTCACTTATAATTTCAAAAATGACCATTTTTTTGTTCTTTATTAAAATGAAAAGGTTGAAAACTCTGCTGTGCATAATAATTTGGAACATGCATTTTGAGTGGTTTGAGTTTTTTATTTTTTTTAAAAAAATACTGTTATCATAGGCAGTTTGTGCAAAAATCTTTCAATTGTACTCTAATAGTTATTTGACTGGAAAATTACAATGACTGCAATTCATATAGGTAATTTGGGAAAATCTGAGAAAATATTATTTGCATAATAATTTGGAACACAGTGTATATACAAGAGATAGTGGGTACACAGTGTTATGAACGTTTGCTTTACAACTCAGAGCATTTTCCACACAGTTCCCTTTCTTCTTTTCTCTCTTGTTCTTTTTCTCCACCTTTCCTCTTTACTCTCTCTACTTGTCCTCTGTTTCCATTTTTTCTCACTACGTCACCCCAACCCAGCTTGACACTACAGTCCTGCTTAGCAAGAGTTCTTTACTTGACCCACGGTTCCGCGTCTTCTTTCCCCTTAGGGAAACTGTGGTACCAGTATGGCCTGTACTTATCTTCTCTAATGTTGACGGTCTGGAACTCCCACTCGGGGAATTCTACTCGTCTCGTGTACTCGGTCTTGTCTAGGCCCGTTACCTCCTAGAGTTGTAAACTCTGGGCCTTGCAGCTAGTCGTCCTCTCTCGGGATCCATCTCTTGTAGATCACTCTGTCTCTTAGTCACTTCTGCTCCGGGTCTCACTATCTCTTTCTTTCAGTCTCCTCTCACTTTAGGAGAATTCAGCACTGCCTACGTCAGACCTTATATCCTCTTTCTATGCACTCCATGCACTCTCTAACTCACTACCAGTAAATTGTCACTTTCCCTTCAACTGAGCCCCTCCCACTCTGAGCTAGTCCCAAGCATTAACTTTAACTATCCCTACTGTCAAGCTACACACATTATCACCATCATTAACACAATTCACATTATACACAAGTCACACAAGTCACAATTCACATTATACAACACAGTGGGCAATATGTTCATCTCCTTACATAACCATGAAGACAAATAGGTCCGCATACCAAATGGTAGATTTTTATTGAAGAGTATTTGTAAAGTTGCTTCTTTCTTTACTTAATTTTGCACTGAGAAGCATCAGAGAAACATAAGTTTTAATGTTAAAGGGCAGTTGTATTGTTATTACCTCCCATACTCTTTACGGTTGACCCATAACATGCGTCTTTATGCCTATCTTTGATCTATAGAACACCAAACACTGGCTAAGGCTATGTGCCCACGATGCAGAAATGAAGCAGAAAATTTCTGCAGAATTTCTGCATCTCCCTGGCAGAAATAACGCATGCAGATTGTGCATGCGTTTTTCCTGCAGAATACATGCGGAATACATGCAGATTCACATGCGTATCCACATGCGTTAACACATGTGTTTCCGCATGCGGACTGACAAGCACTTTCCAGGCGATAGCATCACTTGGAAAGTGCTTGACAACTAGGTCACACTGTATAAATCCATGCAACCGGCATGGATTTATACAGTGTGACCGTAAAAATAAAAAAATAAAAGCTATACTTACCTCCGATGCTGCCGCGTGTGCCGTCGCACTCCTTCCTGGCTTGCCGGCATCTCGCGAGACAGGCTGCGGTCACATGTGACCGCGACGTCATCTCAGGTCCTGGAAGGAGAAGCGCTGCAGGGTCCGCCGGACAGGTGAATATAAACTTTATTTATTATTTTATTCTTTTTTTTACAGGTACAATGGTACCCAGGTCTGGATGAGAGTCTCCTCTCCTCCAGAACTGGGTACCATCCGTACATTGAACCGCATATAATCCGCTTGTACAAATGTACAGACACGGATTCTATGCGTCTCAATGCAAGTCAATGGCGGCGCTTCCGCTGAGCTTCTGCAAAATTAATGAACATGCTGCGGATTTATGAGCGCTGCAGAAACGCTGCATGTGCATTGACATTGCAGAATGCCATTGGGGACCATGGGGTGCGGATTACCATGCGTTTTTGATGCGTTTCCGCTGCGGAAATTCCGCAGCATAAACGCATGAAAAACGCATCGTGTGCACGCAGCCTAACGCTGTTCTCTCACACTGAGAACATCTTTCACTCATGACTGCCCCAAGAGACCAACAAAGTCCTAATTTACACCACCATTAATTTATTTTGAATGCTTGATTTCCACAATATCTTCCTGTCTAATCTTTTACCACTCTATACGTGTTTCCTGTTTATCACAGTATCTATAATTTTAAGGATTCATTATCAATTATTATGGCTTATTTATTATGATTACTTATATAGCACCATCATATTCCGCAGTGCTTTACAGACATCATCATCGCTGTCCCCATTGGGACCTCATAATTTAAATTCCCTATCATTATGTATTTTGAAGTGTGGGAGGAAACTGACGTACCCTGAGGAAACCCACGCAAATACAGGGAGAGCATGCAAAGTCCTTAAAGATGTTGTCCTTGGTGGGATTTGAACCCAGGACCCAAGGGCTGTAAGTGCTAACCACTGAGCCACCGTGCTGCCTTCAATCTTTTTTCAACCACTGCTCCCGCAACGCCATCTACAAATTCCACAAAAGTGTCCCTCCCAGGCTTATGCTGACTTACTAGGTTCAAATTCATTAGTATTCTGTCCCAATCCACATGCATATCTGCGTGATTTCTGCCAGGTGTATTTTTCCAATTTTCTTCCCCAGCAAAATTTGACATTACTTCAAAACTCACCTCTTCACAACTGCACATGCATCTTCCATTCTACTATGATCACTTATGATTTAGTAAGCAGCCCAGCCTTCTGGAGCCAATGCTTTTTTCATTACCCATTATATGTTGTGTCCCTTCTTACTCTGGGACAGTTCTGTGTGTTCTTTATTAGAATTTATCTTTATACTTTATTTTTAATAAGTTGTGTTTTTATGTAAGGGACAGTAATAATGGCTGTTAATAGAGCTGGTTCATTGGAGTGTAACATGCGCTTTCATATAGAGGAGACAACATTACGTTCAATGGAACAAAAATTGTATTTGAATCATTGCTTCGTGAATGGAAGATCCAGTAGAGCCTCCAGCAATGAAACCAATAGTCTCTGTGAGTGGCATCATAAGAGAAGCAAAAAAATATTTCTATGCCAGGGGCTGTGCTTTTATACAGTGGGAATAAAGCAGCACAATTTATTTTATGTATCTGACTATAGAGCAAAAGGCTTTTCTGCTAGTTGCCATAAGACATTAATACAATTATTTGGCACTTAGACATCCATAGATCCATAATTTCAACCACATTGTAGCAGCGAGAGGTGGATCTGAAATGAGAGAGAAATTGAAGGAGGAGTAAATGGAAGAGAGGGAGGGAAGGAGCGATGGAAAGAGAGACGGAATGCTATGCACACAGCGAAGCAGATCAACAGAGGATGAAAGTCTCCCTTTCCTGTAAAGAGAGATTTTGAGAGTGCAGCTTTGGGCTATATATGCCCCTTCTATGTCTTTTTCTGATTCCAGTGCCACATTTCTTCTGAATGAGGTAACCATTTGCTTTTCTTCATTGCCTTGGAGGGAAGGTTGGGGTTGATGTGTGAATGGGGAATCTATCTGTGGCACATAGATCTCTTTTCGGGATGTGCACTGAGCCATATCATGCATTGTGCTTTTTAAAAGGTTTTTCCGTCTTGAGCTAAATAAAGGAAAATTAAACAAGACAGGGTGAACAATGAGTAGGAAAGGCTAAAATAAAAGAGTATTCAAAAAAGCATTTTGTATGGAAACATCACCCTTCGGCAAACAGATGACTAGCTTCGCTTAGTAACCTTGATGGGGTTCACATCGATGTAATGGCAAAGCAATAAATTGCAAACAAGTGAAATTGTATTTACTGGCTTGACAAATATAAAGCTACACCTTGTGTCATGAACGCCACTGAGAAGAATGATGCCATTCCAGGTATATGAAGTGTGAAGCCCACCACGTACACACGGCAATACACTATATATAACATATGGAGTGTGGATGAAAGAAATACACAGAAATGACACTGATGAGGGAGAGATGGGACTAAATCAACTTGATTTAGTAGTAAGGATTGACAGGGAAAGATGGAAAATAATCAGGCTTGACTGACTCTGGAAGAGCTGGGATTAAAATGGTACAGAGCAACGTTGGGAGATGGCCTTAACTGTTAAATGGTGAATTTCTTAGCCTTGATGATGGGCAGATCATCAGCCAGAGATTCTTGGGTGTTATATAATTAATGTCGCATCTTTCATGGTCTACAGTCTGTCTTTTAAATGCCTGATATTAACAATTTTCTTTACCTTCATCCCTTGACATGACAGCCAACCAGCATCATGGCGTCGTGTTCAGCTGATCATTGGGAATGTGTCGCTGTTAAATATATCCCTTTTCTTATCACATCCTACAATGAGAAGTACAAGGCCATAGCTGCGAAATCCTTTTACTTTAAAGATTAAGCTAATCTTCAGTTTTGAAAAATGTTCGTTTAATTACATATATTAACATAAGTAAAATTGGTAAAGCTGGTGAAAATAGTGATTGATATCTGCACAGTACTTGTGATTGTGAATATAAGTGGCCTGAATTGCACCTACATAGGGTTGTGAGTACCAACGGCGCACGGCTGAAATTTTCTACTGTAATGAATGTTGATAGAATGAGAATTTGAACAAAACCAACACCTTACAGACTTTACAATTATTTCATACTTGCAAATGTTGCAAAAACGACACATCCATCAAGTTCAACCTAATATCTTGCAGAGAAAGGCAAAACAATCCCCCCCCCCCCCCCCCCCGGGGCAACTGGGAACAATTTTGCTTTATAGGACAAAAAAAAATCATGATTACCTCACAAGGGCAGTCAGATCAATTCAGTTCATATTACACTTTAGTTATATTGATGGCTCACGTTTTTATAACAAAAGTATTTTTAGGCGAGGCTCTGTGATTTCTGCATATCGTAGGATATTCTTAGGGTTTGAAATGAATCTGCTGAGTCTTGGAATACAATGGGAAATTTTCCCAAATGACAAAAACTCGCAAGAATTTGTAATTATTAGTAATAATATTCTCCACTGGTTTTATTTTCTGATTTTATGCACAAAAACTGGATACTTGAAGGAAACCTGTCAGCTGCTTTATGATGTCCAAAGCATGGGCAACATGAATCAGAGACCAGCTTCATTAGCACAACCATGTATGTTTCACTCTGGAGTGTTTAAAAAAACATTTTAAAATGGGAATGTTGTAGCTTCTCCCACAGGTCCCCAGCCGCTTCTACATGCTCCACTCTCCTCTTGATTGACAGGTCTCTTCTTATGTGTGTGTATAGGTAGAGACCCGTTAGTCAAGGCAAGAGTGGACACAGACAGAAGAGGGCCCTTGTGCAAGAACAATATATGGGCCCTTTGCAGTCCAAGACCTCATCATAATGCACAATTCCACCTGATTTAGAGCTGGAAGTGGCCCCTTTCCTCTTGGGCACCTGTATAGGTTGCACCAATAGTATGTTGCACCTGAGTCAAGGGTTGTGGTGCATGGAGAAGCCATCAGGGAACATGGCCTTGGACTAGTCATCTGCATTGCATCATCCACAGTCGGCGTCTTAAAGTGTGCTTTCTCTAAAACGCTGCAGCATGTTAGAGTGATACATCCATGACTGCAACAGCAGAGCCAGTCTCTGATTCATGCTGACCAAACAATAGATGGCATGAATCAGCTGTCAGGTTCTCTTTGATAAACCCCATTAACTTTTGTCAAAAAGTTGCAATTTTTAGCTGTTAATGAAACCCACAATTGAAAGTACACATTTCCATTTTTACATTAATATTTCTGACATTTGCTTCAATAGGGTAAACGCAACCACAGTGTAAACTAAAAGCAAGAGTTTTTGGGCGCTTTTCTGAGCAGTATTGCTATTTAGATCCCATTGTTGAAGATCTAGGAATTGCTTTTGGGGGAAAGCTCACCTGCTGACATCTTCCTGGTTGGAAGGTGACGTCACATCATGTTACACATCAAACATTGAATATGACCTGGAGTCATGGCCGTGATGATGTGATTGTCACATAACATTACGGCTGGAGATTTGTAGCTTTATTATAATGCCAGTAAATGGTTCCTAATGTGTAATGTGGACCTCAATGTTTTTAACCTTTTTTCATAGGGGTATGTTCTGATACAGCACCTTGTTGTACCGTGATACAGCATATGAACATTAATTTCTCATTGGATCAAATGTTTGCCAATACACTAATAAAATAAGAACAAGTGAGTATCATATGAGGCTTTTCCTGAAAGGCTATGGCTTTGCTTAATGACTAAATTCTTCACAAGTCCTGTTTCATCATAATTTATTAATCGTTATTAGCATTGCCTGGAATTGCTTGCAAGTCAACAATCTTTGAAACTGTAAAAATCTCATATGAATATAGTTACATAGTTACATAGTTTATAAGGCCGAAAAAAGACAAGCGTCCATCCAGTTCAGCCTATTTCTTGTGCACTGCAGCTATTCCGCAGCGTTGATCCAGGGGAAGGCAAAAAAAAAAAAACATGCGGTATAGGCCAATTTACATCATTGAGATAAAATTCACTTCCCGACACCAATCTTGCAGTCAGATTAAATCCCTGGATTAATTAACTATCACTAAGCATAAGATGTAATTTTATTGTTCTCAAGAAAGGCGTCCAGGCCTCTCTTGAACTCATTAAGTGAGTTGGACATCACCACTTCCTCTCCCAGAGAGTTCCAGAGTCTCACGGCTCTGACCGTAAAGAATCCCCTTCTATGCTGGTGCAGGAACCTCCTTTCCTCCAGACGCATAGTGTGCCCCCTCGTCTTTGTCACCATCCTTGGTATAAACAGGTCATGGGAGAGATCTCTGTACTGCCCCCTGATGTATTTATACATGTTTATGAGGTCTCCCCTAAGCCTTCTCTTTTCCAACGTAAATAGGCCTAATTTTGACAACCTCTCTGGGTATTCTAGTCCCTCCATTCCCTTTATTACCTTAGTCGCCCTCCTTTGTACCCTCTCTAGCTCCAATATGTCTTTCCTCAGTACCGGAGCCCAGAACTGAGCACAATATTCTAAGTGCGGCCTTACCAGCGCTTTATACAGAGGAAGAACAATGTTCTCATCATATGCCCCTATTCCTCTTCTGATGCATGCCATGACTCTATTTGCCTTCGCAGCTGCTGCCTGACACTGGGCACTCCAATTTAATTAGCTATTTACCAAGACGCCCAGGTCCTTCTCCATGTCAGATTTCCCCAACGGTTTCCCATTTAATATGCAATTATCAACTTCCTGTGTCTGTTAAAAAGGACATGATATGCCATAAATGGTTCATAGATGAAGACCCCACCTCTGCCACTCCCAACTATGGGGAGAATACAGTTATATGACCCCTTTACCATAAGCCATGGAAGTGAGAGGCTGCCAAATACAGGAGGAGACCTAGTGTGAAGGTGGTCCTCTCCCCTATCATTGTTAGTTTGTTTACTGTAAGTGATATCTGTATTTGATATGTAACCCCTTCTTATGTACAGCGCCATAGAATCAATGGCGCTTTATAAATAAATAATAATAATAATGTATATAGATCCTATTGATATGCCAGAAGGGTGGATTTGCACATAAACTATATGTACACCACAAATTTGGAAATAGATAACAGCAAAATCTCCATGTGTTACATGCTAATTTGCTGTAATCTCACCTGTAACCTTTTAAGACATAAAGGATGAAATCCACAGCAAGTCTGGAGCAAATACAATTATTATTGTTGTAAAACACCATTAATTCCAGGTTGCTGTGTGTGTAAAGAGAACGTATATATATATATTTCCATGAAAACTCATACTTTTATTTATCAAATGAGTTGCAAAATGAATAGAAAATATAGTCCAGACATTGACAAGGTTAGAAATAATGATTTTTATTTGAAAGAATAATTTTCTCCTTCAAACTTTGCTTTCGTCAAAGAATGCTCCCTTTGCAGCAATTCCAGCATTGCGGACCTTTGGCATTCTAGATGTTAATTTGCTGAAGTAATCTTGAGAAATTTCACCCCATGCTTCCTGAAGCCCCTCCCATAAGTTGGATTGGCTTGATGGGCACTTTTTGCGTACCATACGGTCAAGCTGTTCCCACAACAGCTCAATGGGGTTGAGATCTGGTGACTGCTCTGGCCACTCCATTACAGATAGAATACCAGCTGCCTGCTTCTTCCCTAAATAGTTCATGCATAATTTGGAGGTGTGCTTTGGGTCATTGTCCTGTTGTAGGATGAAATTGGCTCCAATCAAGCGCTGTCCACAGGGTATGTCATGGCGTTGCAAAATGGAGTGATAGCCTTCCTTATTCAAAATCCCATTTACCTTGTACAAATCTCCCACTTTACCAGCACCAAAGCAACCCCAGACCATCACATTACCTCCACCATGCTTGACAGATGGTGTCAGGCACTCTTCCAGCATCTTTTCAGTTGTTCTGCGTCTCACAAATGTTCTTCTGTGTGATCCAAACACCTCAAACTTTGATTCGTCTGTCCATAAAACTTTTTTCCAATCTTCCTCTGTCCAATGTCTGTGTTCTTTTGCCCATATTAATCTTTTATTTTTATTAGCCAGTCTCAGATATGGCTTTTTCTTTGCCACTTTGCCCTGGAGGCCAGCATCCCGGCGTCGCCTCTTCACTGTAGACGTTGACACTGGCGTTTTGCGTGTACTATTTAATGAAGCTGCCAGTTGAGGAGCTGTGAGGCGTTGATTTCTCAAACTAGAGACTCTAATGTACTTGTCTTGTTGCTCAGTTATGCTGCGGGGCCTCCCACTTCTCTTTCTACTCTGGTTAGAGCCTGTTTGTGCTCTCCTCTGAAGGAAGTAGTACACACCGTTGTAGGAAATCTTCAGTTTCTTGGCAACTTCTCGCATGGAATAGCCTTCATTACTAAGAACAAGAATAGACTGTCGAGTTTCACATGAAAGTTCTCTTTTTCTGGCCATTTTGAGAGTTTCATAGAACAAACAAATGTAATGCTCCAGATTCTCAACTAGCTCAAAGGAAAGTCAATTTTATAGCTTCTCAAATCAGTCAAATCGTTTTCAGCTGGGCTAACATACTTGTGCAAGGGTTTTCTAGGGTTTTCTAGGGTTTTCTAAACACCCATTAGCCTTCTTACAAAGTTAGCAAACACAATGTACCATTAAAACACTGGAGTGGTGGTTGTTGGAAATGGGCCTCTATACACCTATGTAGATATTGCAATAAAAACAAGACGTTTGCAGCTAGAATAGTCATTTACCACATTAACAATGTATAGAGTGTACTTCTGATTCATTTAATGTTAGCTTCATTGAAAACAAATGTGCTTTTCTTTCAAAAATAATGAAATTTATAAATGACCCCAAACTTTTGAACGGTAGTGTATATATATGTACATATATATATATTTATATATATATGTATATATATATATATGTATATATGAATATATATATATATATATATATATATATATATACTGCTCAAAAAAATAAAGGGAACACTCAAATAACACATCCTAGATCTGAATGAATGAAATATCCTCATTGAATACTTTGTTCTGTACAAAGTTGAATGTGCTGACAACAAAATCACACAAAAATCATCAAAGGAAATCAAATTTATTAACCAATGGAGGCCTGGATTTGGAGTCACCCCCAAAATTAAAGTGAAAAAACACACTACAGGCTGATCCAACTTTGATGTAATGTCCTTAAAACAAGTCAAGATGAGGCTCAGTATTGTGTGTGGCCTCCACCTGCCTGTATGACCTCCCTACAACGCCTGGGCATGCTCCTGATGAGGTTGCGGATGGTCTCCTGTGGGATCTCCTCCCAGACCTGGACTAAAGCATCCACCAACTTCTTGACAGTCTGTGGTGCAACGTGACGTTGGTGGATGGAGCGAGACATGATGTCCCAGATGTGCTCAATCGGATTCAGGTCTGGGGAACGGGTGGGCAAGTCCATAGCTTCAATGCCTTCATATTGCAGGAACTGCTGATACACTCCAGCCACATGAGGTCTGGCATTGTCCTGCATTAGGAGGAACCCAGGGCCAACCGCACCAGCATATGGTCTCACAAGGGGTCTGAGGATCTCATCTCGGTACCTAATGGCAGTCAGGCTACCTCTGGTGAGCACATGGAGGGCTGTGCGGCCCTCCAAAGAAATGCCACCCCACACCATTACTGACCCACTACCAAACCAGTCATGCTGAAGGATGTTGCAGGCAGCAGATCGCTCTCCACGGCGTCTCCAGACTCTGTCTCGTCTGTCACATGTGCTCAGTGTGAACCTGCTTTCATCTGTGAAGAGCACAGGGCGCCAGTGGCGACTTTGCCAATCCTGGTGTTCTGTGGCAAATGCCAAGCGTCCTGCACGGTGTTGGGCTGTGAGCACAACCCCCATCTGTGGACGTCAGGCCCTCATACCACCCTCATGGGGTCGATTTCTAACTGTTTGTGCAGACACATGCACATTTGTGGCCTGCTGGAGGTCATTTTGCAGGGCTCTGGCAGTGCTCCTCCTGTTCCTCCTTGCACAAAGGCGGAGGTAGCGGTCCTGCTGCTGGGTTGTTGCCCTCCTACGGCCCCCTCCACGTCTCCTGGTGTACTGGCCTGTCTCCTGGTAGTGCCTCCAGCCTCTGGACACTGCTCTGACAGACACAGCAAACCTTCTTGCCACAGCTCGCATTGATGTGCCATCCTGGATGAGCTACACTACCTGAGCAAATTCTGTATGTTTTAGAGTCCGTCTCATGCTACCACAAGTGTGAAAGCACAACCAACATTCAAAAGTGACCAAAACATCAGCCGGAAAGCATTGGTACTGAGATGTGGTCTGTGGTCCCCACCTGCAGAACGGCTCCTTTATTGAGTGTGTCTTGATAATTGCCAATAATTTCCATCTATTGTCTATTCCATTTGCACAACAGCATGTGAAATTGATTGTCAATCAGTGTTGCTTTCTAAGTGGACAGTTTGATTTCACAGAAGTTTGATTTACTTGGAGTTATATTCTGTTGTTTAAGTGTTCCCTTTATTTTTTTGAGGTATGTGTATATATATATATATATATATATACACACACAAGGATAATAAACTAAAGACCCTCACATACATTAGAATTGTCTGATGGTCTAATGTGTAGCGGGCGTCGGCTGACTGATGGTTGAGAGAGATGTTGATCGCGCACGTTCGATTTCGGACTGCTGATCTCATTGATTTCCCAGAGATGAGCCGTTGTGTCAGCCTGCGGCTTTCTCATACAGAATTCAAGAGCACTTGGCCGAACAAGCGCTCCTGTGTATGGGAGAGTCGGCTAAGATGGCAGTCAGCTGAACGATCGACGAAAGCATCATTCAGCCGACAGTCACCTTGGTATGATTGGCCAGCTTGACAGTGACAGACTGGTACAGACAGGGAGAGGACCCTGCCCTCATGGGCTTATTAATCTACAAACTATTCAAGAAGACAATAGAATAGGAGGTAGTAAGAGCTCAGGTGATAATGAAGTGGCCGCGGGGTTACTGCAGGTTGTAGGCCTTCCTGAAGTATTGGGAAAATCTGTCTTCACTGAATGCAGATTTTACCATGAACTGAATAAATAGAGCGAAATATAAGTTCAGAAGGAGAAAGAAGCAGATTTATCTCATAAAATACATTACAAGTTGTTGTTTTTTTATTATTTTCCTGTGTACTGTCGATTTATCAAATAAAAATTAAAATGACAGTGACTCTTTAAAGGCACATATACAACAACCAGGCAAAACATTAAAACTACAGACAAGTGACATCAATAGCATTGATGATCCTGTCCACAGGAGGTGATATACAGTATATTAGGCAACAAGTGAACACTCAGTTTGACATTAATGTGTTGGAACAGTGAAAAATTGTCAAGAATAATTTGAGCAACTTTAAGTAAGTCTAAACGTCTCCAAAATGACAGATCTTTGAGTTTTTTTCCAGCAGACAGTGGTTAGTAGATAACATATGATGTCAAAGGAAGGACAATCAGAACCAGAGACAAGGCTAATTTATTGCACTTTGGAAGTGGAGGCTGGCCATCTGCTCCGATCTCACCAAAGAGCTGTTTTAGCACAAATTAGTGAAAATGTGAAAGTTAGGTAAGATAGAAAAATATTAGAAGACATAGTATATCACAGCTTGATGTCTTTTGGGCTTCACAGCTACAGACCGGTCCTGTCAAAGTGCCCATGATGACCCTTGTCAATCACAAAAGTGTTTACAGAGGGCATGTGAACAGCAATACTAGACCATGGAGTGAAGCAATGGTAGAAGGTGGCCTGGTCTGATGAATCCTGTTATCTTTTACATTATGTGGATATTGCTTATCAGGGGAACAGATGTCACCAGGGTGCAGTAAAAGAATGAAAGCAAGCCGGAGGAGGCAATGTGATGCTTTGAGCAATGTTCTGCTAGGGAACCTTGGGTTCTTGCCTTTTTTTGGATGTTGTTTTCATCGCCTACCTAAAGATTGCTGGAGAACAAATACGTTTCTGCATGGCAGTAGTATTCCCTCATGGCAATGGCCTCTTTCAGCAGAATAATGCCCCCTGTCAAACTGCAAAAATTGTTCAGGAATGGTTGTTTTATTGCTGATTGGTGTAAAATCTATTAATTTATTTTACATTTTTTAAAGTCATTAAACTTTTAACTTTCCCAACCAGCTATTATGTTATGAAAAAATTGCAAAAGAAAATGTTCTGCTATGTATTTAAAGGGCAGTATTGCTGAAAGATGGCGGATTTAGTCTCTGCTGCCAAGGACAGCACCAACTGTAAATGTATCCCTGATGTAAGGTAAATAGTCCATGCAAATTCAGACAGATGGATTGTGTACGGTATTCCCCGAGTAGGAGAGCAGTTGTGGCGCTGTAGCTCTGGGATTTCTAACTGACTCATTTGAGGATTTTTCTAGGTAATGTACAATATTAATATTTTTGTGAAGTAGCTTATGAAAACTTATGTTCCCACTTGCATGTAGAAAATGTTTGGGAAAAATTAGTAAAATGGGAAAATATAAGAATGTACCGGTATATGTTTTCTGGTTGCAGCAAAATGCTACTATAGGTCATATAAAGTACAAGTGCATCTCACAAAATTACAATATCATTAAAAAGTTAATTTATTTCAGTTCTTTAATCAAAAAAGTGAAACTCATATATTATGCAGAGTCATTACAAACAGAGTGATCTATTTCAAGTGTTTATTTCTGTGAATGTTGATGATTATAAAAACACAAAAGTCATTATCTCAGTAAATTAAAATAATTAACAAAAACCACCTGTAAAGGCTTCCGATGCATTTAAAAAGGTCCCTTAGTCTGTTTCAGTAGGCTCCACAATCATGGGGAAGACTGCTGACTTGACAGATGTCCAGAAGGCAGTCATTGACACACTCCACAAGGTCCCAGAGTTCCAATTTTCATTTTGAAATCAAGGTCCCAAAGTCTGGAGGAAAAGTGGAGAGGCACACAATCCAAGCTGCTTGAGGTCTAGTGTGAAGTTTCCACAATCAGTGATGGTTTGGGGAGCCATGTCTTCTGGTGTAGGTCCACTGTGTTTTATCAAGACCAAAGTCAGCGCAGCCGTCTACCAGGAAATATTA
This sequence comes from Phyllobates terribilis, assembly GCF_046119375.1. Lineage (NCBI taxonomy): Eukaryota > Metazoa > Chordata > Amphibia > Anura > Dendrobatidae > Phyllobates > Phyllobates terribilis. The sequence continues at coordinate 201,412,155 of NW_027362762.1, read as the reverse complement.
GAGCACTTCATGCTTCCCTCTGCCGACAAGCTTTTTGGAGATTGAAATTTCATTCTCCAGCAGGACTTGGCACCTGTCCACACTGCCAAAAGTACCAATACCTGGTTTAAAAACAACAATATCACTGTGCTTGATTGGCCAGCAAACTCGCCTGACCTTAACCCCATAGAGATTCAATGGGGTATTGTCAAGAGGAAGATGAGAGACACCAAACCCAACAATGCAGACGAGCTGAAGGCTGCTATCGAAGCAACCTGGGCTTCCATAACACCTCAGCAGTGCCACAGCCTGATCGCCTCCATGCCACGCCGCATTGATGCAGTAATTGATGCAAAAGGAGCCCGACCAAGTATTGAGTGCATTTACTGAACATACATTTCAGTAGGCCAACATTTCGGATCTTAAAAACATTTTTCAAGCTGTTATTATAAAGTATTGTAATTTACTGAGATAATGACTTTTGTGTTTTCATTGGCTGTAAGCCATAATCATCAACATTAACAGAAATAAACACTTGAAATAGATCACTCTGTTTGCAATGACTCTATATAATATATGAGTTTCACTTGTTATATTGAGAACTGAAATAAATTAACTTTTTGATATTCTAATTTAGCGAGATGCACCTGTGTATCTATGGGACCCTAAATCTTTGCTCATTCTCCCATTTGTGACCCTCTGATCATAATTTTGCTTGTGGCTTCATCATTTTAAACTATTTGGTTCTGGATGAAAATAACAACTGGAAATGTTATTTTGAGTCCATATAGTTTCCCCCTTTTACACAAATACTAGGCAGAGCTCTATGGCTTTTAACTTGAACAAGAATTCCCCAGTCTTACAAAGCAGCCAACATTAAAACAGAACATTTATTTTGCAGTTTTTTTTTCAGTTTTTGGTGTAAACCAAGTCCCCACTACTGGCAATTTGCAATAAACTTGCGAAATGCTGCCACTTTTGCAAAAAAAAAAAAATTTTTGTACAATGCCAGCCAAAAGTTCACAAAGTGGGCATTTTGTACAAGAAGGAGCTTTGCCACACACTTTTAGACAGATTTATTAAGCTTTACGCCAGAAAATCCATATCCTCACTTTCTCATATGAGATATACATTTCAATTTCTGAATTAAATGCACCAAATTGATTAAATGGCATGATTTTTTAATAACTTTTGCACAATTGACTCCAATTACATTTTGTTTAGCCTGGTATATAAAGCACAAGTACTTAATAAATCTCCCCCCTATAGGTATGATAAACGAAAGATGCATAGTTCTGAAATATTAAGTAGAACACTGTTACTTATTTTTTATGTGTGATGTTTATGTGGCACTTTTTAAGCTATTGTTCCCCATAGTAATGGCAACATGCCCAGGTTGTAAATAGTATGCTCCACTTTTTAGAGACCCATTAGGTATTATGTAAACCTGGGCACTGTTTTCAAGTAACATTGTCACATTCACAAGCAGCTTTTAATACTTTTGTTTTCATGGTCTTTTCATTGGTGTTTTTAACATTTTTTTATTTAAACATACTGAGCTCGGATGTTGCTTCAAAGTCTGGAGCAAAGTGCCGAAAAGTCTACATACTGTACCTAGTGTTTTCTGTTTTTTATTGCATTTTTCAATCAGTGGCATTTTATTGCAAAGCAGAGCATGCTCTATGTGGGCTATATTTATTTTTTTTCTTCTATTGGTTTCATTCACGTGCACATGTTGAGTATTTGGTCAGTTTTTTAAATCAGTATTGGTAAGCCAAAATCAGGAGTGGGTGATAAATACAGAAGTGGTGATGTGTTTCTATTATACTTTTCCCCTGAGGCTACGTTCCCACCATCCGGAGCCTGCTCCGGCCCCGACGCTGCGGACAAGCCGCTGGTGGCTTCGGCTCAATATGCTAATGAGCGCCCCCATTTTTTTTTCACCTGCGGACTTTCCTCATAGAGGTTAGGTCTATAGGGAAAGCCCGCATGTGGACCCGCCGGAGAAATTGACATGCTGCGGTCTGGAAATACACGCCGCATGTCAGTTTCCGCGGGTGATCCGCAGATGCCGGATGGCAGCCTTTCCGTGGAAGCAATCCACTGGGACCCCGTTGTAAGACCAGATCCCTGTACAAGGGTTAATGGGTGAAGGTCAGGGTTCCTCTGGAATCTGACAGATGGAGTGGCTTGTGCCAAGTCTGTTTGTGGCAGCCTTTTTGAGTCTGTGGTCTCTGACAGTCATGACACAACCATGGCAATTGATGATAAAACACCACGGCTTTGCCACATATTTTTGACAGTACGATACCTGTCCATGTGAATAAACTAATAATCAAAATGAAGGGTGCTTACAGACTACAGGCTTAAAGGGCTATTCCCATCTTCAAGATCCTATCCCTATATTTAGTAGGTGTAATAATATTAATATTATCAAATACCTCCAATTAGAAATGTATTAACCAAAAACAGGTCCAAAAGTCTGTGGGAGTAGGAAATATACTGAAGCTGAAAAAGAGAACCCCCATACATAAAGTTAAATCAGCAATTTTATTAACAAATATTCAACAAGACATATATAATAAAATCAATTAAGAATAAGGGGATGAAAAACAGTCACTACAGGCATTACAGATAACAAGTCATAGGTAACAAAAAATATTAGAAATTCAGCGTCTCTGAGGAAGCGATTATGCGAAACACGCATTAGAGGGATGCAAGTCAGGTAATTATGAGACTCTAATGCTTAGAAGTGCTTCTGTTCACATGTCCCTCACAGGTCTTTTTCCTATTATATGATGATTACACATATGTAGACACTCCCTCTGCAAGTCTGTTTGGCAGTAATTGTTTGACACCCTTAATTCATTTCATTTGCGTTTACCCTAAATAACCACACATACCTGCTGGTGTTGTCGATACATTCCTGACATGCATACTTGCAGTGGAGTGTTCTGCAGCGGTTCCTATTGACACCATTAGGTGGAGCTTCTATTACATGGTGTTGATCTAAACCGCAGCCAGTGACACCCTTGTTCCCTGTTTGCTGCTATCTGCTATATTTGCACAACTGCTACAATATGTTGCTGATCTAAGCAGCAGCAAGTGATACACTCTTTCCTTCTTGCTGCTATCTACTACATTTGCACAACTATTATTGAGTCATATACTCGGACTGTGTGCAATATATATGTTCACTACTACCATCTTGTATAAATTATTGTTGAATGTATATAAAAAAAAAATTTCACTTAGGCTTATGTGCAATATACATATGTGTAGATTCACACTTACAGCTCTTTCCACGTGAACCCAGCTGATCACCCTTTATTGCATGAATTTATAATATTTTTTGTTACCTATGACTTGTTATCTGTAATGCCTGTAGTGACTGTTTTTCATCCCCTTTTTCTTAATTGATTTTATTATGTATGTCTTGCTGAATATTTGTTAATAAAATTGCTTATTTTACTTTATGTATGGGAGTTCTCTTTTTCGTCTTCAATTAGAAATGTAGTATAGTTCTTCTGATTTGCTATGTCTCTTTTCTCATGTGCAGGCATTGCAGGACCTGAGGTGTCCATTGCTACGACCACTGATATAGTGACAGTTAGTTAGCTAGCTAGTTGCTAGTGGTCATAACCATGGATACCGAAGGTCCTGCAATGCCTGCATGTGAGGAAAGAGACATAGCGAATCAGAAAAACTGTACTGCATTTCTAATTGTAGGTATTTGTTAATATTATTATTACACCTACTACATATTGGGATAGGATCTTGGAGATGGGAATACCCCTTTAAGTACGTGCCCGAGCACAAGGACTAGATGGCTTCCTAGTATGGAGTCACATGGCCTCTACTGATTGTTATAAGTGCCCTATATACATATTTATGCAGAATTTGACTGAAAAACATCTGCAAATGCATCTGAAAATGGAAATTACAGTAGAGGAGTCATGTACCGCTATGGGAGCTATACATTTGAGGCCTAAATCTGTTTTTCAAATGGGGAGTAAAGAAGCGGAGTGTAGTGGTTGCAGTCCCATCTACCACCTGAGGGGGCACAGTGGCACCTAAAAGGACAATTGTACTATGACTTACACATGGAGCCCTATTACAGATGTTTCATCAGGACCAGGCCATATGCACACAACTGAATATGGCACACACGGGTGTACTCCATCACTGCTCCCCAAAAATGTGGATTTGATGGTGATCCAAGTTTCATTCAGTAATACTGTTGGGTGCTCAGGACTTCTGGCTATAATATGGCCCTAATAACAGCCTCAAGTTTTTGCAGTAGTTGTAACAAAGTGCATCTTAAAATTTTAACTGATGGCGGTTTTCATGCTCTGTAGGTTACAACTTTTAACAATTTAAATTAGAAAAAATAATCTAGCCTTTTAATGTAGGCAGAAAGAGATAGATGTGTTTGGAAATCCTCTTTACAGAGCGATCAGTGTCAGTCATAAGCAGCTTAATTAACTGGCTCCTCACACTGTGCAGCTGCAAAGCAGTAATTTATGGCAAGCTTCAATTACATTTTATTTTTTATTGTTGCTGCCATTTCTGCATACAAATAAGTTGTCACTGGAAATTGTTACATTTGTGATTTGCAATCAGAATTTGCAGTAGAACATCGCTTCAGGAATAACTTAACTTGATGTGTTTGGCGCCTTCATTTTTCCGTGTATAAAAATCTGCTTCGTTCCTGCAAGAGAGTACATACTCCAGATCTGGTTTCAGTTTATGGCAACATGACAGTGAGAAATGTCAAATATTTCTTTGAAAAGTCTGAGAAATTAACTTCTGAATAAGGCATTTATTTCGATATTAGCACTTGAATTGAGGGAATTTATGCTATATTAGCTGGGCAATCCATCTCTGGACCCCAACCTATTAGGAGAATAAGAATTAAGTTACTTTCAAATGCTCTGTATATGGACTGAAATGCACGGACTGGCCAGGGGTTTTCTGGCCCAAACTAACAGCCACATATAGGCCTACGAGGCCGATGGTCAGGAGACCTGGCACCCATCTGTGCATTGCAGTGTTTATATGGAGAGTGAAATAGGCTCATCAGCCTTAGGGATGGTTAATACGGATGTGTGCTGGCCGAGTAAAAATTGGACAGCACACTGACCAATGTACCGAGCGTCCATGTGAAAGAAATCGCAGCTTGCACTATTATTTTCCATAGATGTGACTCGTCCATACAAGTCTATCAGATCTCAATACAGATTATCCGTATTGTGTCCGATTTTTTGGATACATTGAATGTTGATGTATAAATAAGTATCCCATATGGACGAAAATAAGGACGAAAATCGACATAGGGATGGCACACGGATGGAATACAGATGACAATACAAATCAAAATTGTTTGAGTTTACGGGATGAAAATTGGATGATTTTTATAAACTCATCTTACCCCGGCCTTATAGGGAGAGCTGAGCCTTTCATCTAATACAGGGGTGGGCAATTCATTTTTTCAAGGGGCCACATAAGAGACCGTGATTGTTGTGAAGGGCCGAACCAATAGGCTGAAATTAATTCTATTCAATATTAATATTAACAGTATAATTATTTTATATTAATATTAATTGTATCACTTAATATTGAGCAGGATTACGTACGCTGACATTCCCCCAATATACCATATGAGCCCGCACACAGCCCCCCTGTATACCATATCAGCCCACACACAGCCCATATATACTGTAAGAGCCCACACATTTGCTCTATATTCAGTGTGAGCGCCCACATAACCCCTCTCTATACTGTATAAGCCCCCACATAGCCTCCTGTATACAGTATGAGCCCTCACATAGCCTCATACCCTCTCTATATACAGTATGAGACACCCACATAGCCCCCTATATTCAGTATGAGCCTCCTATAAATAGTAAGAGCCCCACATCATCCCTACATAATAACCATGCCCCACATAGCCCCTCTACATAGGGGCTATGTTGGAGCTCATATGGCATATAGAAGGGCTATGTGGGGCACGGTTTTTATATAGGGGCAATGTGGGGGCTCTTACTATTTATAGGAGGTTCATACTATATATAGAGAGGGGCTATGTGGGGCTTGTATTGTATTTAGGGGCTATGTAGGGGCTCTTATTGTTTATAAATGGCTCATACTATATATAGGGAGCTATGTGGGGCTCATACTGTATATAGGGGCGACGTTGGAGCTCATATTGTATATACAGTATGAAAATAACTATTTTTCATCAGTGCGCTAAATCAGATTTTTAGCCAGGCAACCTTGGTTTGTGTTTGTGTGTCCATTTTTATCTTCAGTGTTGCTTACACTAGGATGGATGTGTGGCACCCCAGGGGTCTGGTTTCCCACAGTAATGTAATGTTATGTCTGAGAGCAGGTGGGAGGTCCTTTGGTCAGGGATCCTGTGCATGCCACACCTCCTGCCCAGTCTTGGGAGGGGAAGACCTTCCCCTATATAAACCCGGGGCTGAAGCAGGGTTAGTGAGTCAAGGAGAGTAGAGACAAGAAACAGTCACAGGAAGAAACAGCAGAAGTGGGAGCAATACTACTACAAGTCAGGGGCTGGCAGCTGCAGAGCTCGCCCTGACTGAGAAGCTTTCTTACCGGACCCGGCGTCCGAGGCTGTGGGGACTAACTCTTACCCAGCAGCAGAAGCCGACCGGCAGGGGATTTCAGGTCCTCAGGCCCAGAAACCCGAAGGCACGGTCACACGCGTGGGACCAGCACCGCCGTCGTGGAGCGGAAGCCATTAGAAGGCCCCGAGTCACCGGCCATACGGGTGAGCACCACACGGTACACTCAGGGACGTGGGCTACTTATATCCGCTTCTAGCAAGGTAGCCAGAAGAGTACAGTCAGTTTGGGAGGCCTACAACTCCGCCTGGCCAGGGGAGATCCCATCTGCTCAAGGACTGACCAGGCCCCGTTCGCTAGCAAGTACTCCGGGAGGGTCTATCGTTGTTACCAGTAAAGACCCTGAATTACACCGCACCGTCTCTGAGTGGTTCCTGCTACCCTCATCATCCACATCTGCTGCCCTGAGGCCATACCCCTCCCGTTGGGGGTTATACCATCTACGCTGCACCATCCATCCACCGGCCTCAGCGGACTGTCCTGCAGCGGCAGCTCCATAGCTGCATTCAACGGGTGGCGTAGTCGTCCTGCATCTACCGCTGTTACATCGCCGCTCAGTTTGACTCCCTGGGCACGGACCGGGTCACCGCCACGAGACTACAACCCTCAAGAGATCCGGCTCCGGGTAAGCTCCCGCGTGCGCAACGCAGCGCGACACAGGCCCAGGGGCGCGTCAACTTTGGCGTAGTCGGCAGGATTTCGTGCCCGCAACCACCGGGTACTGCGTGCCTGAAAAAGAGACTTTTCAAACTTACCTGTGGTGAAGATTCCCGCCATCCGGCGCCATCTTCAGCCTTCTTCCCGCCATTGGTGAAGTTTCCCGCCATCCGGCGCCATCTTCTGCCTTCTTCCCGCCATCCGTGGAGTTTTCCCGCCATTGGACGCCATCTTGAGGACGCCGCGCGGGAAGAAGAGGGGCGTGGACTCCGAAAGCGCGCGAGAACTGAAGCCCCGCCTCACGTCCGGACGTTGCGTAAGGTCCTGGAAGGAGCCCAGCAGACGCCGACGTCACAGGAGCGCGACGGAAGGTCCTCAACCCTGACGATCCACTGCGGAGCCGCGGCCTACGGAAGAGGATCATCGCAAGGTAGGCCACGGTCCACTAGGGGGGAGGAAGATGTCGGATACGGAGGAGAGCTTCACTGCCTCAACCCCCGCCAGCGCTACCGCTGCTGCAGTTATGCCCTTCACCATGCCCTATATCCCGGGAGCAGCTTGGCTACCCCAGTACTCAGGGGAGTCACATACCCTGCATGACTTTAGAGAAAAGCTGGATAGCCTCTTCCAGGTGTACCCCCTCACAGAAGAGCAAAAAGTGAGCATCCTGGTGGCCCAACTAACCGGGGCAGCCAAAAGGGAAGTAAAATCCTGGCCACCTGGGAGGAAGACTGTCGCAGGGATACTAACCCGGCTGAAGGACACCTTTGATACCCGCACCTCAGCCGAGATTAAGCTTAGATTCTACGGGTGCAAGCAGCGAGCGCATGAGAGTATAAGGAACTATGCACTAAACCTACAAGAGGCCCTGAGGGCCATTAAGCAGACCGACCCTGATGGAGTGGGAAACGAGGACAGGCTGTTGACCGAACAGTTTATAGAGGGACTGTATTGTAATACCCACCGAACCCAGTTGCGGGCAATGGCCTTACAGGATCCCCATCTGGGCTTTGCACAGTTCAAGGACAGAGCCATCCGGGTGCTCCGAGAACCGGCACCGGGTGGCGTTGTGACCCACAAGCGCCCTGCTATCACTTACCACCAGGAGGCGGCGCCCTTGTCGGCAGGGCCTGTGGGAGCTGATGCGCAGGCTTTGGACAATGACCCGGCTCCAGACCTACACCATCAGGTCCAAGAGCTAGCTAAGAGCGTTGCTGCGCTAACCCGAACTGTGCAGTCTTTACAGGCTTTCACCCCAGGGAAGATCCAGCTGGCATCCGGACCGGAGGACATCCCGTGGCGTCGACCAAGGAGGACCCCACCGGCCAGAGGAAGACCCAGTGACCGATACAGCGAGGACGGACGACCCATCTGCCGCCGCTGCAATCAACCTGGACATATGGCAAGGTACTGTTCTTTAAACGGGCACAACCTGGGGTAGAGGGCCAACCCCCAGGAAAAAGATCACCAGGCCCATCGAACTGGCGCGACAGATATGTGGGAGGACGTCCAGTCTTGCCTGTGGTACTGGATGGCATTCCCATGAGTGCCCTACTAGACACCGGGTCACAGGTCACCACCATCCCGTACGTGCTCTTTAAGCAGTACTGGAATGACTCGGATATTACCCGCTACCCTGACGACGACTTGAGTATCATCGCCAGCAATGGCCAGCCCGTGCCACAGATCGGATTTAAAGAGGTGACCATCAAAATCGGTAGAGTCGAACTGGCAGCACAGGGACTGATCATTGTAGATATTGACAAACATGAGAGTCACCCAAAAATAACTCTAGGAACTAATGTAATTGAAAATTGTCTTGTAGAGGTGATTTTCCTTTTACAGCAGGTTGCCAAGAACGCCAGCTCCGGCGAGCAGCGGGTGCTCCAGAAAGAGATCCGGGCACTGATGCGACGGCAACAGGTGGAACTCTCCGGCGGTGAGATTGGTAGCGTAAGAATGTGTGACCCTTTTCCTATTGCCATGCCCCCAAAAAGTGAAATGATGATTTGGTGCCGGGCAGCTATTGGTCTGAGAGGTAGTGATTACCAGGCAATGGTAGAACCAGTTTACTCAGACAGTAGGCCCACCATCTTGACAGCACGGGGGGTGGTTAATGTACGCCATGGGAGGGTGCCCGTTCGCATAATCAATATCGGGAAGAGGGAAGTGTACCTGCCCCGGTATGCCACGCTAGCCAAATTATATACCATTAACCAAAATGCTATACAATCTGTGGAACCCTTGCCTCCATCTCACCCGGAGGAAGGTAACGGCTCTAAGAAAACAAAGGAGGACTGGTGTCAGCAACTACATTTGGGTACTGACTCCACTCCCTCACATCAGAAACAGGGAGTCTATCGGGTGGTTCAAGAGTACGAGAGAGTGTTTAGTAAACACCCGTTAGACTTCGGGCGAGTCAAGGGGGTAGAACACCACATCCCCACGGGAGACCATCCTCCCATAAAAGAGAGGTATCGACCCGTACCCCCTGCACACTACCAACACGCCAAGGGGATGCTTAGAGACATGAAGGAGGCTGGGGTGATCATGGATAGCTGTAGCCCCTGGGCAGCTCCACTAGTCTTAGTCAGAAAAAAAGACAACACCATGAGGATGTGTGTAGATTACCGGAAAATCAACCGTATCACACACAAGGATGCGTACCCCTTACCAAGGATAGAGGAGTCTTTGGCTGCTTTAAGATCTGCTAACTTCTTCTCTACCTTGGATCTCACTAGCGGGTACTGGCAGGTTCCTGTAGCAGAGGCGGACCGGGAGAAGACCGCATTCACCACCCCGATGGGACTTAGCGAGTTCACCTGCATGCCGTTCGGACTCTGCAACGCACCAGGAACCTTCCAACGACTAATGGAGTGTTGTCTGGGCCACAGAAACTTCGAGACGGTCCTGTTGTACCTGGACGATGTCATCGTATATTCCAAGACGTATGAGGACCACCTGAAACACCTGGCGGAAGTGTTCGAAGCTCTGGCGAGTTACGGCCTAAAGGTGAAACCCTCCAAGTGTCACCTCCTGAAACCAAAGGTGCAGTACCTGGGACACGTGGTGAGCGCTGACGGAGTGGCTCCCGACCCTGATAAGATCACCGCAATTAAGGAATGGCCAAGCCCCTCCAGCGTAAAAGAAGTGCGGCAGTTCCTCGGGTTGGTAGGCTACTACCGAAGGTTTATTCCCGGTTTCACCAAAAAGGCAGCACCTATGCAGGACCTCCTGATAGGCCAGTCCCGGAAGGCCAAGAACCAGAAGTCGCCCTTCAAATGGGAGGAGCTGGAAGAAGAGTCCTTCCGCCAGCTGAAGATGGCCCTCACGGGGGACGAAATCCTGGCGTACCCGGATTATAGCCAGCCCTTTATCCTCTACACTGATGCCAGTAACATCGGGCTAGGAGCCGTACTGTCCCAGATCCAGCAGGGGAAGGAACGAGTAATCGCCTACGCCAGCCGAAAGCTGCGACCCACCGAAAGGAATCCCGAGAATTACAGCTCATTTAAGCTAGAGTTCCTGGCCGTAGTATGGGCAGTCACCGAGCGCTTTAAGCATTACCTCGCTTCTTCCCGGTTCACCGTGTACACGGATAACAACCCGTTGACACACCTGGACACGGCAAGACTCGGTGCCCTGGAGCAGAGGTGGATGGCCCGTCTGTCCAACTACGAGTTCACAATCAAATACCGGGCCGGACGCTCCAATACCAATGCGGACGCCCTGTCCAGGATGCCCAACCTGCCGGACGAAGGAGAAGATCCGGAGGGACTGGAAGAAGTTGAACTCCCTGCGTTCCACCGTCATGGGACTATCCAGTACTCCCACCGGGTAAGGAGTAAGCAGGCTGCTACGTTGAACCCCTTACCTCACTACAACTGGGCGGAAACGCAAGACAGCGACCCTGCCGTCCGACTGGTGAAGGAGATGCTGACTCGGCCGGAGGCTCGCCTTGAACCAGACGCTCCGGAGGAAGCCAAACAACTATGGGCAGAGAAGAGTCGACTGTTCCTTTACAAAGGGAAGTTGTGCCGCCGAATGGTTAACTCCCGGACACATGAATTACTCTGGCAAGTAGTGGTGCCACGAAGAGACGCAGCCATGGTGATGGAGGCATACCACGACGGAGCTGGACACTTCGGGTGGAAGAAGCTGGAGTTCCTGCTGCGCGAGCGGTTCCACTGGGTAGGCATGAGGGGAACCATCGAGAAGTGGTGCAGAGACTGTGGCCCGTGCAACCTGAGAAGGAAGGACCGTGCCAGCCAGAAGACTCCCCTGCAGTCCATCGTCACCCGGCAACCGTTGGAACTGGTAGCCTTGGATCATGTAAAACTGACCCCAAGCAGAAGTGGCTACGTCTACGCGTTAACCATCGTGGATCATTACTCCCGGTTTCTGGTTGTCGTCCCCGTCAAGGACTTAACGGCTCAAACAGCAGCTAGAGCCTTCCAGCAGCACTTTTGCCGTCCACACGGGTACCCGGACCAAGTGCTGACGGACCAGGGACCTGCCTTTGAAGCGGAGGTCTTCCAGGAATTCTGCAATCCGTATGGCTGCCGGAAGATAAGGACGACACCCTACCATCCGCAAACTAATGGACTTTGTGAGAAAATGAACCAGGTGGTAATGGATCTTCTAAAAACGTTGCCCCTGGAAGAACGCAGTCTGTGGCCTGAGAAGTTGCCCGATCTGGTGGACCTATACAACCACATCCCGGTAGGTTCCACCAACTGTACCCCGGCTTACCTAATGAGGGCAAGACCTGGTAAGTTACCTGTTGACCTGGAAATGGGAGTCCTGACACCCGAGGACACTTCACCAGAAACAGACTGGGACACAGAGAGGCAGCAGCAGTACCGGAGAGTACAGGAGAGCGTGGAGCGAAGTCTCTGTCAGGCTAGGGAAAGACAAGAGAAAACTTACAACCAGTATGCTCCCGCTGTTCCCCTGGTACCCGGAGAGCAGGTCTTGAAGAGGAAGAGACGGCTCCACAAGTTGGACGACCAGTGGGAGAAGGACCCGTACACCGTACTGCCCTCAAGCCACGAGAACCCGAAGGTTTGTACCATCAGTAAAGACGGAGGGGAAACCACAGCCATTGTATCCCGGGACCACCTGAAGAAGTGTCCCGAACAACTGAGGAACCCTGAAGAGGAACAAGAAGACCATCGACCCATAGAGGAAAGGGAAGATATGGTTAGTACTGTGCTCGGGGACTTCCCTCGGTCTTGGACTCAAGTCAATGGTGCAGTTGTGGTACCCGTACTCACCTTCCTCCAACCAGCATCCCAAGCACCTACGGAGCAACAGGTAGAGCTGGAAGAACAGCCAGTCCAGGAGGCAGAAGACTCCACACAAGCAAAACAGGAGGATCAACCCTCTGCTTATAGTGAGCCTGCCGTACCCCTAGTGAGACAAAGAGCCGGTAGACAGCTGCCCAGTTTACCCTTGACAGCTCCTACACCCTGTAGTTCAGGGCCAGACAGTCAGCTCCGTAGGTCCACTAGGGCCACTAGAGGCCAGTTACCCGCACGCTGGAGGATTTGAAGTGTATAAATTGTTTTATTTATGTTTATCTGTGTATTGTTGCTTGTGTATAATTTTGTGTTTCCAGTTATTTTTAGGAATCCTTGGTGGATCTACCGGGAATCCTTGTACAAATAGTTGGAGCGTAACCCAGGACGGACTAAAGACTGTTAAGGACTCGGGGCAGGACAAACCCCTACCTGGTTACGTCTCCCTGTTTTGGTGAAATGGACACCTTGCTTTTCTTCAAAGACTACACCCGGTTACGGACATGCCGTGACCACCTTTATGTGTTTCTTCTTATTGTACTATTATTATTGTTATATCTTGTTATGTTTTTCTAAAATATGTTTAGTCCCGGAGTACTAAATTTCACTAGGGGGGAATGTGGCACCCCAGGGGTCTGGTTTCCCACAGTAATGTAATGTTATGTCTGAGAGCAGGTGGGAGGTCCTTTGGTCAGGGATCCTGTGCATGCCACACCTCCTGCCCAGTCTTGGGAGGGGAAGACCTTCCCCTATATAAACCCGGGGCTGAAGCAGGGTTAGTGAGTCAAGGAGAGTAGAGACAAGAAACAGTCACAGGAAGAAACAGCAGAAGTGGGAGCAATACTACTACAAGTCAGGGGCTGGCAGCTGCAGAGCTCGCCCTGACTGAGAAGCTTTCTTACCAGACCCGGCGTCCGAGGCTGTGGGGACTAACTCTTACCCAGCAGCAGAAGCCGACCGGCAGGGGATTTCAGGTCCTCAGGCCCAGAAACCCGAAGGCACGGTCACACGCGTGGGACCAGCACCGCCGTCGTGGAGCGGAAGCCATTAGAAGGCCCCGAGTCACCGGCCATACGGGTGAGCACCACACGGTACACTCAGGGACGTGGGCTACTTATATCCGCTTCTAGCAAGGTAGCCAGAAGAGTACAGTCAGTTTGGGAGGCCTACAACTCCGCCTGGCCAGGGGAGATCCCATCTGCTCAAGGACTGACCAGGCCCCGTTCGCTAGCAAGTACTCCGGGAGGGTCTATCGTTGTTACCAGTAAAGACCCTGAATTACACCGCACCGTCTCTGAGTGGTTCCTGCTACCCTCATCATCCACATCTGCTGCCCTGAGGCCATACCCCTCCCGTTGGGGGTTATACCATCTACGCTGCACCATCCATCCACCGGCCTCAGCGGACTGTCCTGCAGCGGCAGCTCCATAGCTGCATTCAACGGGTGGCGTAGTCGTCCTGCATCTACCGCTGTTACATCGCCGCTCAGTTTGACTCCCTGGGCACGGACCGGGTCACCGCCACGAGACTACAACCCTCAAGAGATCCGGCTCCGGGTAAGCTCCCGCGTGCGCAACGCAGCGCGACACAGGCCCAGGGGCGCGTCAGATGCAACATGGATAGCAAACCTGTTCTCTCCGAGTATTATACGCGCTCCACGTAAAATCACAAACTTCTGAACAGCCCATAGGCAATAATGGGTTTGTGTCCTATCTGTGAAAACCATGGATAGAACACATGCATGAATCACATAGGTCTGAATGAGACCTTAGTCTTGTATGTATTTACCCACACAAAACAACTTCTCACACCTTTTTTAGTAGTTTTAAACCTTAAAACTGCATAGTGTATTTTTTGCAATTGCTTGTGGTGGCTTTTTTTTTTATTACTTTTAACAAATATTTTCATTTATAGGATTTCTGAAGTTCTAAGAAAATTATGTAATAAAAAGAACAACACCACAAATTGCAAAAACACAAAAATGCCAAACACTAAAACTCTGTTCTATGAATCTAAGTAACATCTTACCATAGCATTTTTGACCCAAAAAACAACAGTTAAAGACACCGACAAAAATGCAGCAAAAAAAACAACAAAACAAAAGTGGTGTTTGAATCGAACCTAAATGTGGTTCAGTTCATTTACTAATCATAAAGAAGCCCTTTAAAATCTATCACTAAGATTATTCCCGGGATTAACAGTTAGCTTGAAAGGAGTGTGCAACGCTCGCCCAGCATGTGTCCAGCCTTACATTCTGGTAATGTTTTTTCTTAGTAATTGTGGCAGACGAGGCTGTAGACTTCAATACATTTTGATGCCTTGAAATATTTAATTACAATTATTTTGCATTATTTTTCACCAACTGCCAAAAGTAAAAAAAATGATCAGTGACCAGTTGATATCTAATGTAGAAATAGGATTCTAGGCATAAGCATACTTTGTATTATTCATCTTTATCAATCACTAATCTCTTCCAAGGGTCTAGATATAGGAGCCTTCCTTGAATTGCTTGTTATTTTCTTTGGCTTTTTGTAATATGATCTTTGAATTTGTTGAATGATTTCTAAACAATGACACGACATTTCCACACTCACTGAATCCCCAGTCACTCCAGCACAGGTTCGCTTGTCCTAGCTGGTACCAAAGAGATGACAACCTGTCCATCAGTCACCTGACCTTGGCAGCCAATCATTGGCATCAGCCGTATCGTGCTGTCTGTACAAATGTCAGGTCAGTGATTTGCTGTTGCAGTCAGGTGACTGATGGACAGCAAGTCATCATTTCCATTACACTGGCAGGGACCATTGAAAAACGATGCTGGAGGAACAGGTGATTCAAGGGTTAAGGATTAGCGCTTTCTGTTTTTTTTTGTTTTAACTTTCCTAATCTTATAGACAATTTCGTATAATAGTAGAAAACCCTTTTAATTATAACTACTACATTAGATTATTTTCTAGCGATTCCATTATAATAAAAATGTCTTTTTGAAATTAAAAATAAATGCCCATGTTCAATTATATATGTCCATTTCTTAACTGCTATGGTAATATACACTCCCCAACATTGAAATTGCAATACCAAGAAGGAAAAATCATGGATTTATAGACATCACGGGATCAATAGACATGTTAATGATATGTAAATGATGCAAAATGCAAGCAAAATGTTCAAATCATCTTCAATTTATTCAGTGTCGAGTATGAGCGCCACAAGCAGGAATACAGTCCTTAGCTGCTTTCAATTAGGTTATTAGTGGTTGAATGAGGGATGTTCTGCAGCGCTCAATGCATTTGGGCTCACAAATCATCAAGATCAGCTGCTGGCAGCTCCCTTTGTATAGTAGCAAAAAAGGGAAAAGCTAGCTCACTGAGTAAATGTTCAGATATAACAGGTGCGCAGAACTCTATCCTGATTAGACGTATTCAGCAAAACAGGAAAAAGGGATTTTAGTTCCAGCTCCTTTGGATAAAATGTAACTTTAATTTAATCCATATAAAAATTGCATGGAATTCTCATAAAACAATCACCGTGGAGAAAGATAAAGCGACGTGTTTTAATCACGCTTATGCGATCTTTATCTGAGCTCTCTTTGTGATTACAGACCAATGGTGTCCCGGATGAGCTCTTTGGGAGACAAGTCTAAGATCCAGCAGGCTATGGTGGCATGTTTATGTAGCACCCTGAGGACTCGGCTGCTACAGGGGTATTACACCTCAAGCCAGAGGTGTGGTATTCCACTCCCGGGTAAGGATGGAGTGTGGGACTGAGCTCAGATAGCTGCATACACTACATACATCCCATTTCCGGGGGACAGACCGACGGTACTCCCACCAGTATATGTGCAGGTACGACAGTGTCTGTCCCTGGCTGGAGTGGGAGGGGGGTGGAACCTCCCAGTAGTGTAGGGGCAGATAGGGGGAGCAGTCTGGGTAAGGCTAGGAGCTCATTGGGTGCTGGTCACCTGAGCTCACACATAGAGGGAGTATATAAGGTGGGCACCATCTTAGATCAGGGTCAGTCTTCTGTAGAGGGTCAGTCAGTCCTGAGAGAGGTCCAGGAGCGCCTGCAGAGAGAAGAGAGAGAGGAGAAGAGAAGGACCCAGAGGGGGAGAAGAAGGAACCCCAAGAACCCAGTATACAACCAGAAGGGTGGAGGGTTGGCATGCAAGGGAACCGGATCCCAAATTAGTGGAGGAGAGAAACTACCCTCAACTAAGAACCGGAGGCTGCGACATTACATGTGGAGCAGCCCCTCACCAAGTCCACTAAGAAGGCACACCGAGCATAGGGTCAGGGAAGCCAAAGAAGGTTCACCCAACAGGAGACCCGAGGGAGCCGGACATAAGTGGACCCCTGGTGGGAACGGCCAGTAGAGAGGACAGTCAGAAAGGGAGCTCAGGACCACGCTCCAGAATTGCTTGGGGGTTGGCCGAGTCCAGGACCTGGTGGACGCAGCACGGCTCGGGCGGTCACTCAAGGCCAGAGTGACCAACAGAACAGCAGTAAGTAAAAACCCTGAACTGCACAGCCCGACTCTGAGTCTTCTTACCATCCACACTGCACCACCACTACCACCATCCTCTACACCTGACCCCCTGAGGCTATACCCCTCCCGTTGGGGGTTATACTACCACAGCTGCACATATACCACCAGCCTCAGCGGACCCTGCTGCAGCGGCGGCCTTTTGACCGCAAATCAACGGGTGGCGTAGTCGACACTAAGAACAACTAATAACATCTGTAAAGACTGCCACACACTGAGTTTGACACCCTGGGCACGGACCGGGTCGCCGCCACTCGGAGACTACAACCCCCATCTGATCCGGCTCCGGGTAATCCCCAAACAGCACTGGCCCAGGGGGCGCGTCAACTTTGGCGTAGTCGGCAGGATTTCGTGCCCGCAACCACCGGGTACTGCGTGCCTGAAGAAAAGTTCAAATTTACCTCAAGAAGAAGTCTCCCGCCGGTTCCAGAGGGTCCCCGCCATGGGACGCCATCACGGATCGTTTCCCGCCGGTTGCCCGCCATCTGCAGCTTTTTCCCGCCATCCACGGAGTTTCCCGCCACTGGGAGACGATTCCCGCCATTTCCAGAAGATTTCCCGCCTTGGAAGAGCGGACGCCATTATGGGCGTGCCAGAGGGTGGCAAGAGGTCACCTCCCATCGTGGGCCAGGTCAAGGAATGGCGCCAAAAGCGGAAACCGCCCCCACCAACGGAGACTGTGATGCTAGAGATGTCCATCAGCGTGAGAGAACTGCCCCTGGAACTGACAATCACAAAGTTGCCCCGGGACCACCTTCAATGTGGGCGGAGACAGAACAAGAGAGCGAAGATGGGTGCAGCCTGGAGGAGTGTGGAGAGAGCGCACCCGGAGACAAGAAGTCTGGAGAGGACTCCGGAGAAGTCGTACCCGGAGATGGAAGGAGAGTCAGGCAGCACCGACCCTGTGGTCAGGAGCCTGCTGCAAGCAACAACCCCACTAGGCTTAGTGGAGATCCTGGCACAGCTCCCCCGAGACCGGGAGTGTGCGCAGACCGCGCTGGAGCGCCTCGCATGGAGGATGGCCCAGGTGCAGCGAGAGACGCTGACGGAGTGGAGCCGAGAGATAGCCCTGCAGGCAAGAACCCGCCAGCGAAGCACGCCACCCGAGACGAGGAGACAGACCGCCTCTGAGGATGGTGCAGGAGGAGTGAAGGCCGGAGACGGCGCCGAAGAGGGAGCTGAACAGATGGAGGCAGGTAAAGGGGACGTCACTACCCCGAGCCGAGAAACCGCGTGCCTGCCCCAGCTCCCCGTCGCAGAGCCCGAAATTCCCCCTGCCGTGCCCGTCGCTGCATCGTCACCGCTCCAGACAAGGCCTCAAGCAGAAGCCGCGGCCGCGACCCCTGTGACGTCACGCGCCTCAACCCTGAGCGTGGCAAAGCAGGAAACACCACCGGCCTGGTCGCAAGGTCTAGTACCCCCGGGCGCCGCAGTACCAACAGCGCCCTCTACCTCCACTGAGCCACCGGCCTGGTCGCTGGGCCAAGTAACCCCGGGCGCCGCCGTCTTCACGGTGCCCTTTACGTTCAGGGTACCCCAGGCCTGGTCGCAAGGCCTGGCGAACCCGGGCGCCGCTACCACCACCGCGCCCTCAACATCCACAGCGCCACACCTGGGTGAAGACCTATTTGCCCAGCATACGTGCCCGGATGGGCAGCCCTTTAGATGGCCACCGGAGTACTACCAACTGGAACTCCAAAAAGCAAGGCCCCTGTGCGAGCCCCTGATTCCGGCTCCGAAGCCCGTTAAGAGGACCCCGCTCCCGCTGGAAGAAGCGCAGTTCGAGTGGGACCCCACCGGAGGAGACCTCATGGGGTACACTCAGGAAACTCGGGCAGCCGCAGCGGAGCGTGTGGAGTGCTGCCGCCAGCAGTTGGAAGTCTTCGAGCAAGAACGGAGAGAGAGGCGGGTCCGTGAGCAGCGGCTGCAGGAACAGAGCGCAGGGCAGAAGAGCAGGACCAGGAGAGACCCCCGTGCAGCTCATGGTCCCCGTACCACCGGGACTGTGATTAAGTTTCAATTGCAGCACGGGTGGGGCTTCATCAGGGATCACCACACCCCCGGCGACGTCTTTGTGACCAGAAGAGACGTGGAGTCCCATCTGCCGGAGGGACACAGAGGTCGTGACCTATATGTAGGGGACGAGGTCACGTTCACCCGGCACAAGTGTGCCAAAGGACCCTACGCCCTCCATGTACACCGGCTGACGGAGGAGGAGCTACGGTGTGAAGGAGGAGCAGGAGTACGCCGTCATTAAAGTACGGTAAAGAGACTATACATAGTTACCCGTCAGGGTATAAGAACTGTTACTGCTGCTAGTTAAAATATAGTCCCCGTTGGGACCAGCAAATTGAACTGAAACCCGTGTGTCCCTATTCCCACTGACCGAGGACTGAGAGCGGTCATTCCTTTCCTAATACCTGGCCGAGGACTGAGAGCGGCCATATTTCCCCTTGTATATAGTTGCGCTTTCTAAGGCGCCCCCTACTGGTTTTATAGGAAAGCTGTGTTATTCTACAAGAGACTGTCGCACTTTACCCGGTCACAAGTTGCACCGTGGCCGGAGGAACAAGAAAGTTTACAAGAATGTTTATTATGAAAAAGTTTTATGCTGCAGAAATATATATATAATGTTTTATATGTTTATGTTGTTATGAAAAAATTGTATGTTTATGGATGTTTTATTCTCTTACAGCCCGAGGACGTGCTGTGATTTACCAGGGGGGAATGTAGCACCCTGAGGACTCGGCTGCTACAGGGGTATTACACCTCAAGCCAGAGGTGTGGTATTCCACTCCCGGGTAAGGATGGAGTGTGGGACTGAGCTCAGATAGCTGCATACACTACATACATCCCATTTCCGGGGGACAGACCGACGGTACTCCCACCAGTATATGTGCAGGTACGACAGTGTCTGTCCCTGGCTGGAGTGGGAGGGGGGTGGAACATCCCAGTAGTGTAGGGGCAGATAGGGGGAGCAGTCTGGGTAAGGCTAGGAGCTCATTGGGTGCTGGTCACCTGAGCTCACACATAGAGGGAGTATATAAGGTGGGCACCATCTTAGATCAGGGTCAGTCTTCTGTAGAGGGTCAGTCAGTCCTGAGAGAGGTCCAGGAGCGCCTGCAGAGAGAAGAGAGAGAGGAGAAGAGAAGGACCCAGAGGGGGAGAAGAAGGAACCCCAAGAACCCAGTATACAACCAGAAGGGTGGAGGGTTGGCACGCAAGGGAACCGGATCCCAAATTAGTGGAGGAGAGAAACTACCCTCAACTAAGAACCGGAGGCTGCGACATTACATGTGGAGCAGCCCCTCACCAAGTCCACTAAGAAGGCACACCGAGCATAGGGTCAGGGAAGCCAAAGAAGGTTCACCCAACAGGAGACCCGAGGGAGCCGGACATAAGTGGACCCCTGGTGGGAACGGCCAGTAGAGAGGACAGTCAGAAAGGGAGCTCAGGACCACGCTCCAGAATTGCTTGGGGGTTGGCCGAGTCCAGGACCTGGTGGACGCAGCACGGCTCGGGCGGTCACTCAAGGCCAGAGTGACCAACAGAACAGCAGTAAGTAAAAACCCTGAACTGCACAGCCCGACTCTGAGTCTTCTTACCATCCACACTGCACCACCACTACCACCATCCTCTACACCTGACCCCCTGAGGCTATACCCCTCCCGTTGGGGGTTATACTACCACAGCTGCACATATACCACCAGCCTCAGCGGACCCTGCTGCAGCGGCGGCCTTTTGACCGCAAATCAACGGGTGGCGTAGTCGACACTAAGAACAACTAATAACATCTGTAAAGACTGCCACACACTGAGTTTGACACCCTGGGCACGGACCGGGTCGCCGCCACTCGGAGACTACAACCCCCATCTGATCCGGCTCCGGGTAATCCCCAAACAGCACTGGCCCAGGGGGCGCGTCATTTAGACCAGGCAGGCTGCTCACAGTAGTGACGCGCCCCCTGGGCCTGTGTTGTTTGGGGGATACCCGGAGCCGGATCAGATGGGGGTTGTAGTCTCCGAGTGGCGGTGACCCGGTCCATGCCCAGGGTGTCAAGCTCAGTGTGTGGCAGTCCTACAGATGTTACTGGATGTTCTTTAGTGTCGACTACGCCACCCATTGATTTGCGGTCACTACGGCCGCCGCTGCAGCAGGGTCCGCTGAGGCTGGTGGTGTGTGTGCAGCTCAGGTAGTATAACCCCCAACGGGAGGGGTATAGCCTCAGGGGGTCAGTTGCAGAGGATGGTGGTTGTGGAGGTGCAGTGAGGATGGTAATGAAACTCAGAGTCGGGCTGTGCAGTTCAGGGTTTTTACTTACTGCTTTTGTGTTGGTCACTCCGGCCTTGAGTGACCACCCGAGCCGTGCTGCGTCCACCAGGTCCTGGACTCGGCCAACCCCCAGGTGATTCTGGAGCGTGTTCCTGAGCTCCCTTTCTGACTTGTCCTTCTCTCTGGCCTTCCCCACCAGGGATCCACCTAAGTCCGGCTCCCTCGGGCCTCTTGTTGGTAAAACCCTTGTCTCTGGGTTCCCTGACCCTATTCTTGGTTTGCCTTCCGGGTGGATTTGGTGGGTGGTCGTGGCAGATCCTGCCCACGACCTCCGGTCTCTGGCTAAGGATTAGTGCCCTCCACCAGCTTGGGATCCGGTACCCTTGTGCCAACTCTTCACCCTCTGGTCTAATTTTGGGTTCTTGGAGTTCCCTCTTCTCCCCCTCTGGGTCCTTCTTTTCTCCTCTCTCTCACTCTCTTGGCCTTGGAGCTGGCTGAGCTGCTCTGCTTGTCGGACCAAACCTCTGCAAAAGACCCTGTTCTAAGATGGTTCCCACCTTATATACTCCCTCTATGTGTGAGCTCAGGTGACCAGCACCCAATGAGCTCCTAGCATTACCCAGACAGCTCCCCCTATCTGCCCCTACACTACTGGGATGTTCCACCCCCCTCCCACTCCAGCCAGGGACAGACGCTGTCGTACCTGCACATTTCTCTAGTGGGAGTACCATTGGTCTGTCCCCCGGAAATGGGATGTATGTAGTGCATGCAGCCTACTGAGCTCAGTTCCACACTCCATCCTTACCCGGGAGTGAAATACCACACCTCTGGCTTGAGGTGCAATACCCCTGTAGCAGCCGAATCCTCAGGGTGCTACATTCCCCCCTGGTAAATCACAGCACGTCCTCGGGCTGTAAGATATAAAAAACATCCAAAACATACAATTTTTTTTCATAAACATAAACACATAAAACATCACATATATTATCAGCAATAAAACATTCCATATAAAACTTTTCATAAATAACATCCTTGTAAACACTCTTGCTCCTCCGGCCACGGTGCAACTTGTGACCGGGAAAAGTGCGACAGTCTCTTCAAGAAAAACAACAGTTTCCTATAAAACCGGTAGGGGGCGCCTTAGGAAGCGCAACTATATACAAGGGTAATATGGCCGCTCTCAGTCCTCGGCCAGGTAATGGGAATAGGGACACTCGGGTTAACAGTTCACTCTTGTCCCAACGGGGACTTATTTAAAGCAGCAACAGTTCACTGTACCCCGATGGGTAACTATTTACAGTCTCTTTACCGTACTTTAACGACGGCGTCCTCCTGCTCCTTCTTTGGATTCAGACCCGTCCGGGTCCTCCTGCTCCTCCTCACACCGCAGCTCCTCCTCCGTCAGGCGATGTACATGGAGGGCGTAGGGTCCTTTGGCACACTTGTGCCGGGTGAAGATGACCTCGTCCCCTACATACAGGTCACGACCTCTGTGTCCCTCCGGCAGATGGCTTTCTACGTCTCTGCGGGTGACAAAGACGTCGCCGGGGGTATGATGGTCTCTTATGAAGCCCCACCCATGCTGCAGGTTGAATTTAATCACAGTCCCGGTGGTACGGGGACCATGAGCTGCACGGGGATCTCTCCTGGTCCGGCTCTTCTGCTCCGCGCTCCTTATCTGTGCTTGCTGTTCCCGGACCCGCCTCTCTCTCCGCTCCTTCTCGAAGACCTCGAGCTGCTGGCGGCAGCACTCTGCACGCTCCGCTGCGGCCGCCCGAGTCTCCTGAGTGAACCCCATGAGGTCTCCTCCGGTGGGGTCCCACTCAAACTGTGCCTCCTCTAGCGGGGGCTGGGTCCTCCTGATGGGCTTCGGAGCCGGAATCAGGGGCTCACACAGGGGCCTCGCCCTTTGGAGTTCCAGTTGGTAGTACTCCTGGGGCCATATGAAGGGCTGCCCATCCGGGCACGTATGCTGGGCGAACAGGTCCTCACCCAGGTGCGGTACTTTAGGTGTTATGGGCGCTGTGGTGGTAGCGGCGCCCGGGTTGACCAGGCCTTGCGACCAGGCTTGGGGCACGCTAAAGGAAAAGGGCACCGTAAGAACGGCGGCGCCCGTGGTTACTCGGCCCTGCGACCAGGCTGGTGGCTCCGCGGAGGTAGGGGGCGCTGTTGGAATGGCGGCGCCCGGGTGTACTAGGCCTTGCGACCAGGCCGATGGTATTTCCTGCTTTGCCGCGCTCAGGGTCGAAGCGCGTGACGTCACAGGGGTCGCGGCCGCGGTTTCCGGTTGAGGCCTAGTCTGCGGCGGTGACGATGCAGCGACGGGCACGGCAGGGGGAATTTCGGGCTCTGCGACGGGGAGCTGGGGCAGGCACGCGGTTTCCCGGCTCGGGGTAGAGACGTCCCCTTTACCTGCCTCCATTCGTTCAGCTCCCTTCTCGGCGCCGTCTCCGGCCTTCACTCCTCCTGCACCATCCTCAGAGGCGGTCTGTCTCCTCGTCTCGGGTGGCGTGCTCCGCTGATGGGTTTCGGTCCGCTGGGCCATCTCTCGGCTCCACTCCGCCAACGTCTCTCGCTGCACCCGGGCCATCCTCCGTGCGAGGCCCTCCAGCGCAGTCTGTGCACACTCCCGGTCTCGGGGGAGCTGTGCCAGGACCTACACTAGGCCTAGTGGGGTTGTGGCTTGTAGCAGGCTACTGACCACTGGGTCGGTGCTGCCTGACTCTCCCTCCATCTCCGGGTAGGCTTTCTCTGGACTCCTCTCCAGACTTCTTGTCTCCGGGTGCGCTCTCTCCAGACTGCTCCAGGCGACACCCATCTTTGCTCTCTTGTTCTGTCTCCGCCCACATTGAGGGTGGTCCCGGGGCAACTTTGTGATTGTCAGTTCCAGGGGCAGTTCTCTCACGCTGATGGACATTTCCAGCATCACAGTCTCTGTTGGTGGGCGCGGTTTCCGCTTTTGGCGCCATTCTTCGACCTGGCCCACGATGGGAGGTGGCCTCTTGCCACCCTCTGGCACGCCCATAATGGCGTCCGCTCTTCCAAGGCGGGAAATCTTTGGAAATGGCGGGAATCGTCTCCCAGTGGCGGAAAACTCCATGGATGGCGGGAAAAAGCTGCAAATGGCGGATAACCGGCGGGAAACGACCTGTGATGGGGTCCGTTGGCGGGGACCCTCCGGAACCGGCCGGAGACTTCTTTTTGAGGTAACGGTGAACTTTTCTTCAGGCACGCAGTACCCGGTTGTTGCGGGCACGTTATCCTGCCGACTACGCCAAAGTTGACGCGCCCCCTGGGCCAGTGTTGTTTGGGGGATACCCGGAGCCGGATCAGATGGGGGTTGTAGTCTCCGAGTGGCGGTGACCCGGTCCGTGCCCAGGGTGTCAAGCTCAGTGTGTGGCAGTCCTACAGATGTTACTGGATGTTCTTTAGTGTCGACTACGCCACCCGTTGATTTGCGGTCACTACGGCCGCCGCTGCAGCAGGGTCCGCTGAGGCTGGTGGTGTGTGTGCAGCTCAGGTAGTATAACCCCCAACGGGAGGGGTATAGCCTCAGGGGGTCAGTTGCAGAGGATGGTGGTTGTGGAGGTGCAGTGAGGATGGTAATGAAACTCAGAGTCGGGCTGTGCAGTTCAGGGTTTTTACTTACTGCTTTTGTGTTGGTCACTCCGGCCTTGAGTGACCACCCGAGCCGTGCTGCGTCCACCAGGTCCTGGACTCGGCCAACCCCCAGGTGATTCTGGAGCGTGTTCCTGAGCTCCCTTTCTGACTTGTCCTTCTCTCTGGCCTTCCCCACCAGGGATCCACCTAAGTCCGGCTCCCTCGGGCCTCTTGTTGGTAAAACCCTTGTCTCTGGGTTCCCTGACCCTATTCTTGGTTTGCCTTCCGGGTGGATTTGGTGGGTGGTCGTGGCAGATCCTGCCCACGACCTCCGGTCTCTGGCTAAGGATTAGTGCCCTCCACCAGCTTGGGATCCGGTACCCTTGTGCCAACTCTTCACCCTCTGGTCTAATTTTGGGTTCTTGGAGTTCCCTCTTCTCCCCCTCTGGGTCCTTCTTTTCTCCTCTCTCTCACTCTCTTGGCCTTGGAGCTGGCTGAGCTGCTCTGCTTGTCGGACCAAACCTCTACAAAAGACCCTGTTCTAAGATGGTTCCCACCTTATATACTCCCTCTATGTGTGAGCTCAGGTGACCAGCACCCAATGAGCTCCTAGCATTACCCAGACTGCTCCCCCTATCTGCCCCTACACTACTGGGATGTTCCACCCCCCTCCCACTCCAGCCAGGGACAGACGCTGTCGTACCTGCACATTTCTCTAGTGGGAGTACCATTGGTCTGTCCCCCGGAAATGGGATGTATGTAGTGCATGCAGCCTACTGAGCTCAGTTCCACACTCCATCCTTACCCGGGAGTGGAATACCACACCTCTGGCTTGAGGTGTAATACCCCTGTAGCAGCCGAATCCTCAGGGTGCTACAGTAGCATGAGCAACATGCAGAATGGCCTTGTCATGTTGAAAAACAGCCTTTGGGGCACTCTGGAGAAATGGATGTACTAATGGTAGCACATCCAAGTCAATGTAACACTGAAAACAGACTCATGGACGACACAGATACACCATTTTTTTAAGTACGTGTTTAAATACGGACATATGAATGAGAACTAACTCTGAGAGAATGGACGGGCATAAAGAGACATCAAAACCAGGAGCTATTTAAAAAACTATTTAGGAAGTTTGCATTTGGAAAGCACATGCTTGTGTGAAGATGTACATAGCCTCTGTCCATAACCTCTCTGTACATAGCCTCTGTCCAAAACCTCTCTGTACAGAACCTCTGTCCATAACCTCTCTGTACAGAACCTCTGTCCATAACCTCTCTGTACATAGCCTCTGTCCATAACCTCTCTGTATATAGCCTTTGTCCATAACCTCTCTGTATAAAGTCTCTGTCTATAACCTCTCTGTATATAACTTCTATCCATAACCTCTCTGTATATAGCCTCTGTCTATAACCTCTCTGTATATAGCTTCTATCCATAACCTCTCTGTACAGAGCCTCTGTCCATAACCTCTCTGTATATAGCCTCTGTCTATAACCTCTCTGTATATAACTTCTATCCATAACCTCTCTGTATGTAGCTTCTATCCATAACCTCTCTGTACATAGCCTTTGTCCATAACCTCTCTGTATATAGCCTCTGTCTATAACCTCTCTGTATATAGCTTCTATCCATAACCTCTCTGTACAGAGCCTCTGTCCAAAACCTCTCTGTACAGAACCTCTGTCCATAACCTCTCTGTACAGAACCTCTGTCCATAACCTCTCTGTACATAGCCTCTGTCCATAACCTCTCTGTATATAGCTTCTATCCATAACCTCTCTGTATATAGCCTCTGTCCAAAACCTCTCTGTACAGAACCTCTGTCCATAACCTCTCTGTAAAGAACCACTGTCCATAACCTCTCTGTACATAGCCTCTGTCCATAACCTCTCTGTATATAGCCTCTGTCCATAACCTCTCTGTACATAGCCTCTGTCCATAACCTCTCTGTACATAGCCTTTGTCCATAACCTCTCTGTATATAGCTTCTATCCATAACCTCTCTGTACATAGCCTCTGTCCATAACCTCTCTGTATATAGCCTCTGTCCATAACCTCTCTGTACATAGCCTCTGTCCATAACCTCTCTGTACATAGCCTCTGTCTATAACCTCTCTGTATATAGCTTCTATCCATAACCTCTCTGTATATAGCCTCTGTCCAAAACTTCTCTGTACAGAACCTCTGTCCATAACCTCTCTGTACAGAACCTCTGTCCATAACCTCTCTGTGCATAGCCTCTGTCCATAACCTCTCTGTATATAGCCTCTGCCCATAACCTCTCTGTACATAGCCTCTGTCCATAACCTCTCTGTACATAGCCTTTGTCCATAACCTCTCTATATATAGCCTCTGTCTATAACCTCTCTGTATATAACTTCTATCCATAACCTCTCTGTATATAGCCTCTGTCTATAACCTCTCTGTATATAGCTTCTATCCATAACCTCTCTGTACAGAGCCTCTGTCCATAACCTCTCTGTATATAGCCTCTGTCTATAACCTCTCTGTATATAACTTCAATCCATAACCTCTCTGTATATAGCCTCTGTCTATAACCTCTCTGTATATAGCTTCTATCCATAACCTCTCTGTATATAGCCTCTGTCTATAACCTCTCTGTATATAGCTTCTATCCATAACCTCTCTGTACAGAGCCTCTGTCCATAACCTGTCTGTACAGAGTTTCTGGCCATAACCTCTCTGTATATAGCCTCGATCTATAACCTCTCTGTATAAAGCTTCTATCCATAACCTCTCTGTATTTAGCCTCTGTCCATAACCTCTCTGTATATAGCTTCTGTCCATAACCTCTCTGTATATAGCCTGTGTCTATAACCTCTCTGTATATAGCTTCTATCCATAACCTCTCTGTACAGAGCCTCTGTTTATATCCTCTCTGTAAAGATCCTCTGTCCATAACCTCTCTTTACATTGCCTCCGTCCATAACCTCTCTATACAGAACCTCTGTCCATAACCTGTCTGTACATAGCCTCTGTCCATAACCTGTCTGTACATAGCCTCTGTCCATAACCTCTCTGTACAAAGCCTCTGTCCATAACCTTTATGTACAGAACCTCTGTCCATAACCTCTCTGTACAGAACCTCTCTCCATAACCTCTCTGTACAGAACCTCTGTCCATAACCTCTCTGTACAGAACCTCTGTCCATAACCTCTCTGTACAGAACCTCTGTTCATAACCTCTCTGTTCAGAACCTCTGTCCATAACCTCTCTGTACATAACCTCTGTCCATAACCTCTCTGTACAGAACCTCTCTCCATAATCTCTCTGTACAGAACCTCTGCCCATAACCTCTCTGTACATAGCCTCTGTCCATAACCTCTCTGTACATAACCTCTCTGTTCAGAACCTTTGTCCATAACCTCTCTGTACATAGCCTCTTTCCATAACCTCTCTGTACATAGCCTCTGTCTATAACCTCTCTGTATATAGCTTCTATCCATAATCTCTCTGTATATAGCCTCTGTCCATAACCTCTCTGTATATAGCCTCTGTCCATAACCTCTCTGTATATAGCCTCTGTCCATAATCTCTCTGTATATAGCCTCTGTCCATAACCTCTCTGTGTATAGCTTCTATCCATAATCTCTCTGTATATAGCCTCTGTCCATAACCTCTCTGTATATAGCTTCTATCCATAACCTGTCTATA
The DNA here is from genome assembly GCF_046119375.1 of Phyllobates terribilis. NCBI lineage: Eukaryota > Metazoa > Chordata > Amphibia > Anura > Dendrobatidae > Phyllobates > Phyllobates terribilis. The sequence continues at coordinate 201,383,480 of NW_027362762.1, read as the reverse complement.
CAGAGCCTCTGTCCATAACCTCTCTGTATATAGCCTCGATCTATAACCTCTCTGTATATAGCTTCTATCCATAATCTCTCTGTATATAGCCTCTGTCCATAACCTCTCTGTATATAGCTTCTGTCCATAAGCTCTCTGTACATAGCCTCTATCTATAACCTCTCTGTATATAGCTTAAATCCATAACCTCTCTGTACAGAGCCTCTGTTTATATCCTCTCTGTGAAGATCCTCTGTCCGTAACCTCTCTTTACATTGCCTCTGTCCATAACCTTTCTGTACATAGCCTCCGTCCATAACCTCTCTATACAGAACCTCTGTCCATAACCTGTCTGTACATAGCCTCTGTCCATAACCTGTCTGTACATAGCCTCTGTCCATAACCTCTCTGTACAAAGCCTCTGTCCATAACCTTTATGTACAGAACCTCTGTCCATAACCTCTCTGTACAGAACCTCTCTCCATAACCTCTCTGTACAGAACCTCTGTCCATAACCTCTCTGTACAGAACCTCTGTCCATAACCTCTCTGTACATAACCTCTCTCCATAACCTCTCTGTACATAGCCTCTGTCTATAACCTCTCTGTACAGAACCTCTGTCCATAACCTCTCTGTATATAGCCTCTGTCCATAACCTCTCTTCATAACCTCTCTGTACATAACCTCTGTCCATAACCTCTCTGTACAGAACCTCTCTCCATAACCTCTCTGTACATAGCCTCTGTCTATAACCTCTCTGTACAGAACCTCTGTCCATAACCTCTCTGTATATAGCCTCTGTCCATAACCTCTCTGTACATAGCCTCTATCCATAAGCTCTCTGTATATAGCCTCTGTCCATAACCTCTCTGTACATAGCCTCTGTCCATAATCTCTCTGTACAGAACCTCTGTCCATAACCTCTCTGTTCAGAACCTCTGTCCATAACCTCTCTGTACATAGCTCTGTCCATAACCTCTCTGTACAGAACCTCTGTCCATAACCTGTCTGTACATAGTCTCTGTCCATAACCTGTCTGTACATAGCCTCTTTCCATAACTTCTCTGTACAATGCCTCTGTCCATAACCTCTCTGTACATAGCCTCTGTCCAAAACCTCTCTGTACAGAACCTCTGTCCATAACCTCTCTGTACAGAACCTCTGTCCATAACCTCTCTGTACATAGCCTCTGTCCATAACCTCTCTGTATATAGCCTTTGTCCATAACCTCTCTGTACAGAACCTCTCTCCATAACCTCTCTGTACATAGCCTTTGTCCATAACCTCTCTGTACAGAACCTCTGTCCATAACCTCTCTGTACATAGCCTATGTCCATAACCTCTCTGTACATAGCCTCTGTCCATAACCTCTCTGTACATAGCCTCTGTCCATAACCGCTCTGTACAGAACCTCTGTCCATAACCTCTCTGTACAGAACCTCTGTCCATAACCTTTATGTACAGAACCTCTGCCCATAACCTCTCTGTTCAGAATCTCTGTCCATAACCTCTCTTTACATAACCTCTATCCATAACCTCTCTGTAAAGAACCTCTGTCCATAACCTCTCTGTACATAGCCTCTGTCCATAACCTCTCTGTACAGAACCTCTGTCCATAACCTCTCTGTACATAGCCTCTGTCCATAACCTCTCTTTACATTGCCTCTGTCCATATCCTCTCTGTACATAGCCTCTGTCCATAACCTGGCTGTACATAGCCTCTGTCCATAACCTCTCTGTGCAGAACCTCTGTCCATAACCTCTCTGTACAGAACCTCTGTCCATAACCTCTCTGTATAGAAGCTCTGTCCTTAACCTCTCTGTACATAACCTCTGTCCATAAGCTCTCTGTACCGAACCTCTGTCCATAACCTTTTTGTACATAGCCTCTGTCCATAACCTCTCTGTACAGAACCTCTGTCCATAACCTCTCTGTATAGAACCTCTGTCCATAACCTCTCTGTACAGAACCTCTGTCCATAACTTCTCTGTACAGAACCTCTCTCCATAACCTCTCTGTACAGAACCTCTGTCCATAACCTCTCTGTACAGAACCTCTGTCCATAACCTCTCTGTACAGAACCTCTCTTCATATCCTCTCTGTACAGAACCTCTGCCCATAACCTCTCTGTACAGAACCTCTCTTCATAACCTCTCTGTACAGAACCTCTGTCCATAACCTCTCTGTACAGAACCTCTGTCCATAACCTCTCTTCATAACCTCTCTGTACAGAACCTCTGTCCATAACCTCTCTGTACAGAACCTCTCTTCATAACCTCTCTGTACAGAACCTCTGCCCATAACCTCTCTGTACAGAACCTCTGCCATAACCTCTCTGTACATAGCCTCTGTCCATAACCTCTCTGTATAGAACCTCTGTCCATAACCTCTCTGTATAGAACCTCTCTCCATAACCTCTCTGTACAGAACCTCTGTCCATAACTTCTCTGTACAGAACCTCTCTCCATAACCTCTCTGTACAGAACCTCTGTCCATAACCTCTCTGTACAGAACCTCTCTTCATAACCTCTCTGTACAGAACCTCTGTCCATAACCTCTCTGTACAGAACCTCTGTCCATAACCTCTCTGTACAGAACCTCTCTTCATAACCTCTCTGTACAGAACCTCTGTCCATAACCTCTCTGTACAGAACCTCTCTTTATAACCTCTCTGTACAGAACCTCTGCCCATAACCTCTCTGTACAGAACCTCTGCCCATAACCTCTCTGTACAGAACCTCTGTCCATAACCTCTCTGTACATAGCCTCTGTCCATAACCTCTCTGTACATAGCCTCTGTCCATAACCTCTCTGTACAGAACCTCTGCCCATAACCTCTCTGTACATAGCCTCTGTCTATAACCTCTCTGTACTTAGCCTCTGTCCATAACCTCTGTGTACATAGCCTCTGTCCATAACTTCTCTGTACAGAACCTCTCTCCATAACCTCTCTGTACAGAGCCTCTGTCCATAACCTCTCTGTACAGAACCTCTGTCCATAACCTCTCTGTACAGAACCTCTGTCCATAACCTCTCTGTACAGAACCTCTCTTCATAACCTCTCTGTACAGAACCTCTGTCCATAACCTCTCTGTACAGAACCTCTGTCCATAACCTCTCTGTACAGAACCTCTGTCCATAACTTCTCTGTACAGAACCTCTCTCCATAACCTCTGTGTACAGAGCCTCTGTCCATAACCTCTCTGTACAGAACCTCTGTCCATAACCTCTCTGTACATAGCCTCTGTCCATAACTTCTCTGTACAGAACCGCTCTCCATAACCTCTCTGTACAGAGCCTCTGTCCATAACCTCTCTGTACAGAACCTCTGTCCATAACCTCTCTGTACAGAACCTCTGCCCATAACCTCTCTGTACAGAACCTCTGTCCATAACCTCTCTGTACATAGCCTCTGTTCATAACCTCTCTGTATATAGCCTCTGTTCATAACCTCTCTGTACATAACCTCTGTCCTTAACCTCTCTGTACACAACCTCTCTTTATAACCTCTCTGTACAGAACCTCTGCCCATAACCTCTCTGTACAGAACCTCTGTCCATAACCTCTCTGTACATAGCCTCTGTCCATAACCTCTCTGTAGAGTCTCTGTCCATAACTTCTCTGTACAGAACCTCTGTCCATAACCTCTCTGTATAGAGCCTCTGTCCATAACCTCTCTGTACAGAACATCTGTCCATAACCTCTCTGTACAGCAGGGGTCGACAAAGTTGTTCAGAATCTAGGAGCCAGCCAAAAAATTTAGGAGCCAGAATTTTTTTTGTTGACAAACTATACATATAGACCCCCTCACACACGGCATCTCCCCGGGGAGCACGGCCTTTGTATGTACTTACACAGGTAGCGGGAGATGAGAACGGGCCCCCGGCCACAGCGATCCTTCCCCCCAGGGCCGGCTCCAGGTTTTTCTGGGCCCCGGGCGAAAGAGTCTCAGTGGGCCCTTTTAACACATACACGATTCATGATGCACAGATACGGCGGAGAAATAAATATATAAATATATATATATATTTATTTATTTATTACACATGGCCCAGCCTGCCCCCTCATCCTTCACATACGCAGACATATGCGCGCGCACACACGGTACGCAGACATATGCACGCACACACGGTACGCAGACATATGCGTGCGCGCACACGGTACGCAGACATATGCGTGCGCACACACGGTACGCAGACATATGCGTGTGTAGCACCCCGAGGACTCGGCTGCTACAGGGGTATTGCACCTCAGACCAGAGGTGTGGTATTCCACTCCCGGGTAAGGATGGAGTGTGGAACTGGGCTCAGATAGCTGCATGCACTACACTCACCCCATTTCCGGGGGACAGATCAACGGTACTCCCACCAGATAGATGTGCAGGTACGACAGCTTCTGTCCCTGGCTGGAGTGGGGGGGGGGGGAGGAACATCCCAGTAGTGTAGGAGCAGACAGGGGAGGGACTCTGGGCATAGGTAGGAGCCCATTGGGTGCTAGTCACCTGGGCTCGGGTGTCAGAGGGAGTATATAAGGTGGGCACCATCTTTAGACAGGGTCCTGTTCAGCCTGGAGGAGTGGAGAGAGGAGCTCAGCCAGAGAGGGCTGAGGGGGAGCTGTGGCTCCGTCTGGGCCCAGCTCCAGAGCCAGGCCTGAAGCAAAGAGAGGGAAGGAAGAAGAGGAACACTAGGAAAGGCCCAGAGACGCAAGCAGAAGGAACCCTGAGATCCCATGAGTGAACTAAAACGGGTGAAGGGTTGGCAGAGAAGGGTACCGGATCCCAAACTGGTGGAGGTCAATCATCCTTAGCCAGGAACCGGAGGTCGTGGTCAAGCTTTGGCACGACCCCTCGCCACATCCACCAGGAAGGCACGCCACATAGGGTCAGGAAAGCCGGAGAGAGGTTTTGCCCCATAAGGCCCAAGGAAGCCGGACATAGGTGGGTCCCTGGTGAGGACGGCCAGTAGGAAGGAAGAGAGGGGAGCTCTGGACCACGCTCTGGAATCGCCTGGGAGTTGGCCGAGTCCCTGACCTGGTGGACGCAGCACGGCTCGGGTGGTCCTACTGTGCACAAGGATCTGATAAAGAACTGTGAGTAAAGCTTTTGAAACTGCACTTCCCGCCTCTGTGTTCCTGCCGTCACACCTGCACCCTCAGCACTGGGACACCCGCACCATCACTCCCATCATCATCTCTAACAGATCTGCCCTGAGGCCATACTCCTCCCGTGGGGAGTCATCTCATTCTCAGCTGCACAAACAACACCGGCCTCAGCGGACTGCCGTGCAGTGGCGGTTCCGTGACCGCAATCCACGGGTGGCGTAGTCGAACATTCTAACATCTACTGCTAAATACTGCCGCTCAGTTTGACTCCCTGGGCACGGACCGGGTCACCGCCACGAGACTACTACCCCCATCTGATCCGGCTCCGGGTAAGCCCCCGTGCGCGCGATGCCGCACGACACAGCAGGCCCAGGGGCGCGTCAACTTTGGCGTAGTCGGCAGGATTACGTGCCCGCAACCGACGGGTACTGCGCGCCTGAAGAAAAGTTCACATTTACCGTAAAAAGGAGTCTCCCGCCAATTCCGGAGGGTCCCCGCCATCGGACGCCATCTCGGATCGTTTCCCGCCGTTTGCCCGCCATCTGCAGCCTTTTCCCGCCATCCACGGAGTTTCCCGCCATAAGGAGACGATTCCCGCCATCTGAGACGATTTCCCGCCCTGGCAGAGCGGACTCCATTGTGGGCATGCCAGAGGGTGGCAAGAGGCCACCTCCCATCGTGGCCCAGGTCCAGGAATGGCGCCAAAAGCGGAAACCGCCCCCACCAGCAGAGACTGCAATGATAGAAATGTCCATCAGCGTGAGAGGGCTGCCCCTGGAACTGACAATCACTAAGTTGCCACGGGACCACCCTCAATGGGGGCGGATACAGAACAAAACAGAGAAGATGGGTGCGCCTGGAGGAGTCTGGACAGATCGCACCCGGAGATGGAGGAAGAGTCAATCAGCACCGACCCTGTGGTCCGGAACCTGTTGCAGGCTGCCACCCCAGAAGGCCTGGTGGAGATCCTGGCACAGCTCCCCTGAAATCGGGAGCGTGCACAGACCGCGCTGGAGGCCTTGGCCCAGAAGATGGCCCGAGTGCAGCAAGAAGCACTGGCCGAGTGGAGGAGAGAGATGGTCCAGCAGGCTGGAACCCGCCAGCAGAGGATGCCACCCGCAACGTGGAGCGTGTCTGCCCCTGAGGATGGTGCAGGAGGAACGGAGGCCGGAGACGACGCCGCGGAGGGAGCCGCAGAGATGGAAGCAGGTAATGGGGACGTCATCACCCCGTGCCCCGTAGCCGTAAGCCTGCCCCAGCTCCCCGTCGCAGAGCCCAAAGTTCCACTCACCGCGCCCGTTGCCGCACCGCCGCTGCTTCCAACTAGGCCTCAAGCGGCAGGAGCCGCGGTCGCGCCCTCTGTTACGCCACGCCCCTTTACCCTGAGCGCGGCAAAAGAGGAAGTGCCCCCGGCCTGGTCGCAGGGCCGAGTACCCCAGGGCGCCGCAGTCTCCACAGCGCCCTCTACCTCCTCTGCGCCACCGGCCTGGTCGCAAGGCCTAGTGGATCGGGGCGCCGCTGCCCCTCCAGCGCCCTCTTTCCCAAAAGTGCCATACTTGAGCCTAGACAGGATGCCTACGGCCTGGACGCAAGGCCGAGTACCTCCGGGCGCCGCTGCCCCTCCAGTGCCCTCAACCTCCACAGTGCTGCCCCTGGGCGAAGATCTGTTTGCGCAGCATACTAGCCCGGACGGGCTGCCTTTCGTTTGGCCACCGGAGTACGTCAACCCCCGACTCCGGAAGGAATGGCCTCTGTGTGAGCCTCTGATCCCGGTTCCGGCACCCGCCAAAATTGTTCCGCTCCCGCTGGAGGAGGCCCAATTTGTATGGGACCCCACCGGCGAAGACCTCATGGGGTTCACCCAAGAGACCCGGGCGGCCGCAGCCCAACGTGAGGAGTGTTGCCGACAACAACTGGAAGTCTTTCAGAGGGAACGGCGAGAGAGGCGGGTCCGCGAGGAACGGCTGCAGGTCCAAAGCGCGGAGCAGAAAAGCCGGACCCGACGAAACCGCCGTGCGGCCCACGGTCCCCGCGCCACCGGGACTGTAATAAAGTTTCAAATGGAGCACGGCTGGGGCTTTATCCGGGATCACAGAACCCCCGGCGATGTCTTTGTTACCCGCAGGGATGTTGAGAGCCACCTGCCGGAGGGACACCGAGGACGTGACCTTTACTCAGGTGATGAGGTCACCTTCACCCGGCACCAGTGTGCCAGAGGACCATACGCCCTTCACGTGCACCAGTTGACGGAGAAGGAGATACAGGATGAGGAAGATCAAGAGGACCCGGACGGGTCTGAAGACTACCCACAGGAGGAAACAAGGAGAGGACACCGCTACTGAAGGGAAGTAGCATAAACAGAGAACTGTATATAGTTACCCGTAAGGGTACTTGACATGCTGCTAATTGAAGTGTGGTCCCCGTTGGGACTAGTGTGGAACTGTTTAAAGGAACTGTTTCCTGTGTGCCCCTATCCATTACCAGGCTGAGGACTGTGAGCAGCCATTCCCCTATTCCCACTGGCCGAGGACTGAGAGCGGCCATACCCTGTAAATAGTTGCGCTTCTTAAGGCGCCCCCTACTGGTTTTATAGAGAACTGTTTTCCTACTTTGGAACTAGTGACTGTTGCACTTTACCTGGTCACAAGTTGCACGGTGACCAGAGATCAAGAATGTTTTATATGAAAAAGTTTTTAGTATGCTAAGAGAGTTAATGGCATTTTCTGATAATGTTTCCGTAATGTTTTATACCTGTAACATTCTAAGAAAAGAGTACCTCCCATAAAGGGATGAGTTGTCAGTTGATATATCTTATATGTGAGTGTACACTTTAAAATTTCTTTTTGTATGTTTTAATTTGCCTTTGCTCTATTCCAGCCCGAGGACGTGCTGTGATTTACCAGGGGGGAATGTAGCACCCCGAGGACTCGGCTGCTACAGGGGTATTGCACCTCAGACCAGAGGTGTGGTATTCCACTCCCGGGTAAGGATGGAGTGTGGAACTGGGCTCAGATAGCTGCATGCACTACACTCACCCCATTTCCGGGGGACAGATCAACGGTACTCCCACCAGATAGATGTGCAGGTACGACAGCTTCTGTCCCTGGCTGGAGTGGGGAGGGGGAGGAACATCCCAGTAGTGTAGGAGCAGACAGGGGAGGGACTCTGGGCATAGGTAGGAGCCCATTGGGTGCTAGTCAACTGGGCTCGGGTGTTAGAGGGAGTATATAAGGTGGGCACCACCTTTAGACAGGGTCCCGTTCAGCCTGGAGGAGTGGAGAGAGGAGCTCAGCCAGAGAGGGCTGAGGGGGAGCTGTGGCTCCGTCTGGGCCCAGCTCCAGAGCCAGGCCTGAAGCAAAGAGAGGGAAGGAAGAAGAGGAACACTAGGAAAGGCCCAGAGACGCAAGCAGAAGGAACCCTGAGATCCCATGAGTGAACTAAAACGGGTGAAGGGTTGGCAGAGAAGGGTACCGGATCCCAAACTGGTGGAGGTCAATCATCCTTAGCCAGGAACCGGAGGTCGTGGTCAAGCTTTGGCACGACCCCTCGCCACATCCACCAGGAAGGCACGCCACATAGGGTCAGGAAAGCCGGAGAGAGGTTTTGCCTCATAAGGCCCGAGGAAGCCGGACATAGGTGGGTCCCTGGTGAGGACGGCCAGTAGGAAGGAAGAGAGGGGAGCTCTGGACCACGCTCTGGAATCGCCTGGGAGTTGGCCGAGTCCCTGACCTGGTGGACGCAGCACGGCTCGGGTGGTCCTACTGTGCACAAGGATCTGATAAAGAACTGTGAGTAAAGCTTTTGAAACTGCACTTCCCGCCTCTGTGTTCCTGCCGTCACACCTGCACCCTCAGCACTGGGACACCCGCACCATCACTCCCATCATCATCTCTAACAGATCTGCCCTGAGGCCATACTCCTCCCGTGGGGAGTCATCTCATTCTCAGCTGCACAAACAACACCGGCCTCAGCGGACTGCCGTGCAGCGGCGGTTCCGTGACCGCAATCCACGGGTGGCGTAGTCGAACATTCTAACATCTACTGCTAAATACTGCCGCTCAGTTTGACTCCCTGGGCACGGACCGGGTCACCGCCACGAGACTACTACCCCCATCTGATCCGGCTCCGGGTAAGCCCCCGTGCGCGCGATGCCGCACGACACAGCAGGCCCAGGGGCGCGTCACGTGCGCACACACGGTACGCAGACATATGCACGCACACACGGTACGCAGACATATGTACACATACAGACATACACATAGATAAAACAGACAAATATATATACACAGTCATATATGACGCACCCCCTGGGTCATATTCTTTAGGGGAATACCCGGAGCCGGATCAGATGGGAGTTGTAGTCGCCGAGTGGCAGTGACCCGGTCCGTGCCCAGGGTGTCAAGCTCAGAGTATGTGGCAGTCCTACAGATGTTATAAAGTTCTTTATGTCGACTACGCCACCCGTTGTATTGCGGTCACTACGGCCGCCGCTGCAGCAGGGTCCGCTGAGGCTGATGGTGTTGGTGCAGCTTTTGATAGTATAACCCCCAACGGGTGGGGTATAGCCTCAGGGGGTCAGGTGCAGAGGATGGGGTTTGTGGTGGTGCAGCATAGATGATAATTAAAGACAGAGTCGGGTTGTGCAGTTTAGGGTATTTACTTACTGCTGATGTTCCGGTCACTCCAGCTTCAAGTGACCACCCGAGCCGTGCTGCGTCCACCAGGTCCTGGATTCAGCCAACCCCCAAGCAAGTCCGGAGCGTGACCCTGAGCCCTCCTTCCTGTCCTGTCTTCTGGCCGTCCCCACCAGGGATCCACCTAGGTCCAGCTCCCTCGGGCCTTCTGTTGGGAAACCCTTGGCCTTGGGTTCCCTGACCCTACACGTGGTTTGCTTTCAGGGTGGATGTGGTGGGTGGCCGTGGCAGATCCTGCCCACGGCCTCCGGTCTCTGGCTGAGGTGTGCTTTAGCCCCCACCAGTTTGGGATCTGGTACCCTTTTGCCAACTCTTCACCCTGTGTTTGTATGTGGGTTCTCAGAGTTCCTTCTGTTTCCCCCTCTGGGTCTTTCTTGCTCCACTCTCACTCTCTCTGGGCTTGGAGCTGCTCTTCTCCTCTGCTCTCTTCAGGTTACACTCTGACAGACTGACCCTGATCTTAGATGGTGCCCACCTTAAATACTCCCTCTATGTGTGAGCTCAGGTGACCAGCACCCAATGAGCTCCTATCTTTACCCAGGCTGCTCCCCCTATCTGCCCCTACACTACTGGGATGTACCACCCCCCTCCCACTCCAGCCAGGAACAGACTCGGTCGTACCTGCACATTTCTAAGTGGGAGTACCGTTGGTCTGTTCCTCGGAAATGGGATGTGTGTAGTGCATGCAGCTTTCTGGGCTCAGTTTCACACTCCATCCTTACCCGGGAGTGGAATACCACACCTCTGGGTTGAGGTGCAATACCCCTGTAGCAGCCGAATCCTCAGGGTGCTACATTCCCTCCTGGTAAACCACAGCACGTCCTCGGGCTGTAAGATATGAAACACCAAAACATACATTTTTTTATTTTTTTTTTCATATAAACAACATAATAAAAACATATAAAATATCATATATATATCAGCATCATCATAAAACTTTTCATATTAATAACATTCTCGTCGCCTCTGGCTCCTCCTCCGGTCACTGTGCAACGTGTGACCGGGTAAAGTGCGACAGTCTTTGGAACTCGTGGCTTTCCTATAAAACCAGTAGGGGGCGCTTTAGGACGCGCAACTATTTACAAGGGATATGGCCGCTCTCAGTCCTCGGCCAGGTATTAGGGAGGAATGACCGCTCTCAGTCCTCGGTCAGTGGGATTTAAGGGATAAACGGGTAAACAGTTCACACTTGCTGGTCCCAACGGGGACTATATTATCAGCAACAGTTTCTTTGGTACCCCTACGGGTAACTATATACAGCTTCTACTCTGCCGTACTCAACAACGACGTCCTCCTGCTCTTTCTTTGTGGTTACCTTTAGCTTCAGACCCGTCCGGGTCCTCTTGCTCTTCCTCACACCGCAGCTCTTCCTCCGTCAGGCGATGCACATGGAGGGCGTAGGGTCCTTTGGCACACTTGTGCCGGGTAAAGGTGACCTCGTCCCCGATGTAAAGGTCACGACCTCTGTGTCCCTCCGGTAGGTGGGACTCAACGTCTCTCCTGGTCACGAAGACGTCGCCTGGGGTGCGGTGGTCTCGGATGAAACCCCACCCATGCTGCATGTTAAACTTGATCACAGTCCCGGTGGAAGGGGGACCATGAGCTGCACGGGGACTCCTCCTGGCCCGGCTCTTCTGCTCCGCGCTCCTTATCTGGGCTTGTTGTTCCCGGACCCGCCTCTCTCTCCGCTCCCTCTCAAAGACCTCGAGCTGCTGCCGGCAGCACTCTGCACGCTCCGCTGCAGCTGCCCGGGTCTCCTGAGTGAACCCCATGAGATCTTCTCCGGTGGGGTCCCACTCAAACTGTGCCTCCTCTAGCGGGGGCGAGGTCCTTTTTACGGGCTTTGGAGCCGGGATCAGGGGTTCATCTAGGAGTCTCTCTTTCCGGAGTCGGGGATGGTGAAACTCCGGTGGCCAAATAAAGGGCTGCCCATCCGGGCACGTATGTTGGGCAAACAGATCTTCTCCCAGATGCGGCACTTTAGGTTTTATGGGCGCGGTGGTGGTGGCGGCGCCCGGGTTGCCCAGGCCTTGCGGCCAGGCCTGGGGCACCTGGAAAGTGAAGGGCACCGTAAGGACGGCGGCGCCCTGGGCTACTTGGCCCTGTGACCAGGCCGGTGGCTCCGCGGAGGTAGGGGGCGCTGTTGGTATTGCGGCTCCCGGGGGTACTAGGCCTTGCGACCAGGCTGGTGGTACTTCCTGCTTGGTCACGCTCGGGGTTGAGGCGTGTGACGTCACAGGGGTCGCGGCTGCGGCTTCCGGTTGAGGCCTAGTCTGTGGCGGTGACGTTGCGGTTACGGGCACGGCAGGGGGTACTTCGGGCTGTGCGACGGGGAGCTGGGGCAGGTACGCGGTTTCCCGGTTTGGGGTAGAGACGTCCCCTTTACCTGCCTCCTTTCGTTCGGCTCCCTTCTCGGCGCCGTCTCCGGCCTTGAGTCCTCCTGCGCCATCCTCAGAGGCGGTCTGTCTCCTCGTCTCGGGTGGCGTGCTCCGCTGACGAGTCTCGGTCCGCTGGGCCATCTCTCGGCTCCACTGCGCCAACGTCTCTCGTTGCACCCGGGCCATCCTCCTTGCGAGGCCCTCCAGAGCGGTCTGCGCACACTCCCGGTCTCGGGGGAGCTGTGCTAGGACCTCCACTAGGCCTAGTGGGGTCGTTGCTTCTAGCAGGCTCCTGACCAACGGGTCGGTGCTGCTCTGCTCTCCTTCTGCTGTTCCCGGCAGGCTCCTGGCCAACGGGCCGGTGCTGCTCTGCTCTTCTCCCATCTCCGGGTAAGCTTCTTCTGGACTCAGCTCTAGGCTTCTTGTCTCCGGGTGCGCTCTCTCCAGACTGCTCCAGGCGACACCCATCTTTGCTTTCTTGTTCTCAGTCCTCCCACTTCGAGGGCGGTCCCGGGGCCACTTGGTGATTGTCAGCTCCAGGGGCAGTTCTTTCACGCTGACAGACACCTCTAGCATCACAGTCTCTGTTGGTGGGGGCGGTTTCCACTTTTGGCGCCATTTTCGGTCCTGGCCCACGATGGGAGGTGGCCTCTTGCCACCCTCTGGCACGCCCATAATGGCGTCCGCTCCCCCAAGGCGGGAAATCTTCGGAAATGGCGGGAATCGTCTCCCAGTGGCGGGAAACTCTGCAGATGGCGGGAAAAAGCTGTTAATGGCGGACAACCGGCGGGAATCGACCTGTGATGGAGTCCGATGGCGGGGACCCTCCGGAACCGGCAGGAGACTTCTTTTTGAGGTAAACTCGTTCTTTTCTTCAGGCACGCAGTACCCGGTTGTTGTGGGCACGTAATCCTGCCGACTACGCCAAAGTTGACGCACCCCCTGGGCCATATTCTTTAGGGGAATACCCGGAGCCGGATCAGATGGGAGTTGTAGTCGCCGAGTGGCAGTGACCCGGTCCGTGCCCAGGGTGTCAAGCTCAGAGTATGTGGCAGTCCTACAGATGTTATAAAGTTCTTTATGTCGACTACGCCACCCGTTGTATTGCAGTCACTACGGCCGCCGCTGCAGCAGGGTCCGCTGAGGCTGATGGTGTTGGTGCAGCTTTTGATAGTATAACCCCCAACGGGTGGGGTATAGCCTCAGGGGGTCAGGTGCAGAGGATGGGGTTTGTGGTGGTGCAGCATAGATGATAATTAAAGACAGAGTCGGGTTGTGCAGTTTAGGGTATTTACTTACTGCTGATGTTCCGGTCACTCCAGCTTCAAGTGACCACCCGAGCCGTGCTGCGTCCACCAGGTCCTGGATTCAGCCAACCCCCAAGCAAGTCCGGAGCGTGACCCTGAGCCCTCCTTCCTGTCCTGTCTTCTGGCCGTCCCCACCAGGGATCCACCTAGGTCCAGCTCCCTCGGGCCTTCTGTTGGGAAACCCTTGGCCTTGGGTTCCCTGACCCTACACGTGGTTTGCTTTCAGGGTGGATGTGGTGGGTGGCCGTGGCAGATCCTGCCCACGGCCTCCGGTCTCTGGCTGAGGTGTGCTTTAGCCCCCACCAGTTTGGGATCCGGTACCCTTTTGCCAACTCTTCACCCTGTGTTTGTATGTGGGTTCTCAGAGTTCCTTCTGTTTCCCCCTCTGGGTCTTTCTTGCTCCACTCTCACTCTCTCTGGGCTTGGAGCTGCTCTTCTCCTCTGCTCTCTTCAGGTTACACTCTGACAGACTGACCCTGATCTTAGATGGTGCCCACCTTAAATACTCCCTCTATGTGTGAGCTCAGGTGACCAGCACCCAATGAGCTCCTATCTTTACCCAGGCTGCTCCCCCTATCTGCCCCTACACTACTGGGATGTACCACCCCCCTCCCACTCCAGCCAGGAACAGACTCGGTCGTACCTGCACATTTCTAAGTGGGAGTACCGTTGGTCTGTTCCTCGGAAATGGGATGTGTGTAGTGCATGCAGCTTTCTGGGCTCAGTTTCACACTCCATCCTTACCCGGGAGTGGAATACCACACCTCTGGGTTGAGGTGCAAGAAGGAGAGTGATGGGGTGCTACGCCAGATGACCTGGCCTCCACAGTCACCAGACCTGAACCCAATCGAGATGGTTTGGGGGAGCTGGACCGCAGAGTGAAGGCAAAAGGGCCAACAAGTGCTAAGCATCTCTGGGAACTCCTTCAAGATTGTTGGAAGACCATTTCCAGGGACTACCTCTTGAAACTCATCAAGAGAATGCCAAGAGTGTGCAAAGCAGTCATCAAAGCAAAAGGTGGCTACTTTGAAGAACCTAGAATATAAGACATATTTTCAGTTGTTTCACACTTTTTTGTTAAGTATGTAATTCCATATGTGTTAATTTATAGTTTTGATGCCTTCAGTGTGAATGTACAATTTTCATAGTCATGAAAATACAGAAAAATCTTTAAATGAGAAAGTGTGTCCAAGCTTTTGGTCTGTACTGTATACAACATTGTATCACACAGCATTATCCTCCACTAGGACACTCCACCCATGGTGGCCTGGCCACCGTGGCTACAAGCTTCTGCTCATTGGGGTGCTGCCTAGTGAACTAGGGGACATAATTAATATTGTAATATATGGACTGGAGTTTACATTATGATTCGGTGTATTGTCCAAAACCTCGGATAGCAGAAATGATTTATTGGCCATTCAAATTTTTTGTTTTAGAGTAAATCTGTCAAATCTGCTACCCTGTTATAAGTACAGATCCCTTGTGGTAAGCGCCAAGCAGACTCTTTACCAGAACTCCAACCCTTCTTCGCTCTTACGTCAGTCCTGGGTGGAGGCTACCATTAAGTTAGGAATTAGAAGGTAAAGGAGAAGCATTGGTTTTAGGATTCTGTAGATTATAAAAAGATCTTGTTAAAAAAAAATTTAACAGAACATGTATATACAGTAGGATGATTAACTAAATAGCACTCTGTGAGCTAAAATTGGTTAAGCTGTCTATTAATATTGGTTCTGATTAAGACCTTGCTGATAATGGCTTAATATATTTGTGGTGGTTATTTACCCACATATCAGAAAGTATAGACTCACTGTATCCATTGCTTTCAATATCTGAGGAGTATGGACTAATTGAGTAAATGGATTTCAATATTTGAAGAGTATTGGCTCATTGCATCCAAGGATTTAAAAATCTGAGGAGTATGGACTCATTGTGTCCATGGATTTCAAGATCTGAGAGTATGGACTCATTATGTCCATGGATTTCATGATCTGAGAGTATGGACTCATTATGTCCATGGATTTCATGATCTGAGAGTATGGACTCATTGTGTCCATGGATTTCATGATCTGAGAGTCTGATGAACTCATTGTGTCCATGGATTTCATGATCTGAGAGTATGGACTCATTGTTTCCTTGGATTTCATGATCTGAGAGTATGGACTCATTGTGTCCATGGATTTCAGGATCTGAGAATATGGACTCATTGCGTCCATGGATTTCAGGATCTGAGAGTATGGACTCATTACATCCATGGATTTCAGGATCTGAGAGTATGGACTCATTGCATCCATGGATTTCATGATCTGAGAGTATGGACTCATTGTGTCCATGGATTTCAAGATCTGAGAGTATGGACTCATTGCATCCATGGATTTCAGGATCTGAGAGTGTGGACTCATTGCGTCCATGGATTTCAGGATCTGAGACTATGGACTCATTGTGTCCATGGATTTCATGATCTGAGAGTATGGACTCATTGTGCCCATGGAATTCAGGATCTGAGAGTATGGACTCATTGCGTCCATGGATTTCAGGATCTGAGAGTATGGACTCATTGCATCCATGGATTTCGGGATCTGAGAGTATGGACTCATTGCATCCATGGATTTCATGATCTGAGAGTATGGACTCATTGTGTCCATGGATTTCAAGATCTGAGAGTATGGACTCATTGTGTCCATGGATTTCATGATCTGAGAGTATGGATTCATTGTGTCCATGGATTTCATGATCTGAGAGTCTGGACTCATTGTGTCCATGGATTTCATGATCTGAGAGTATGGACTCATTGTGTCCATGGATTTCAAGATCTGAGAGTATGGACTCATTGCGTCCATGGATTTCATGATCTGAGAGTATGGACTCATTGTGTCCATGGATTTCATGTTCTGAGAGTATGGACTCATTGTGTCCATGGATTTCATGATCTGAGAGTATGGACTCATTGTGTCCATGGATTTCAGGATCTGAGAGTATGGACTCATTGCGTCCATGGATTTCATGATCTGAGAGTATGGACTCATTGCGTCCATGGATTTCATGATCTGAGAGTATGGACTCATTGTGTCCATGGATTTCATGATCTGAGAGTATGGACTCATTGTGTCCATGGATTTCAGGATCTGAGAGTATAGACTCATTGCGTCCATGGATTTCAGGATCTGAGAGTATGGACTCATTGCATCCATGGATTTCAGGATCTGAGAGTATGGATTCATTGCATCCATGGATTTCATGATCTGAGAGTATGGACTCATTGTGTCCATGGATTTCATGATCTGAGAGTATGGACTCATCGTGTCCATGGAATTCATGATCTGAGAGTATGGACTCATTGTGTCCATGGATTTCATGATCTGAGAGTATGGACTCATTGTGTCCTTGGATTTCATGATCTGAGAGTATGGACTCATTGTGTCCATGGATTTCATGATCTGAGAGTATGGACTCATTGTGTCCATGGTTTTCATGATCTGAGAGTATGGACTCATTGTGTCCATGGATTTCATGATCTGAGAGTTTGGACTCATTGTGTCCTTGGATTTTAACATCTGAGGAGTATGGACTCATTGCGTCCATGGATTTCAATATCTGAGGAGTATGGACTCAATGGATTTCAATGTATTACTATTTTTCATTTTTATGGTTAACTTATCTAAAATCACAGACAGCCAACAATTTTTATAGACACATTAAAAGGAACCTGTCATGTCCGATAATGCTATTAACCTGCAGATGGCTAATCTCCAGGTTAATAGTGTTATGAAGGTGCCTGGCTGCAGTACTGATTTTGTGACACCCAGGGAAAAATGAACCTTATTTCTCCTGGGAGTCACCGACTTTCAGTCACACAAGCGAGGTGGCGCAACTTCAGTCGCCTCTCACTATGCTGTGAGCGCAGACTGTTAGCACACCCTGGCACTTTGACCGATAGCCAACTTAGCAGCGAATCAGTACAGAGCCGGCTGTCAGTCAATTCCAGGGTGTGTTTGCAGATGCTGCTCTCAGCACTGTGAATGATGACTGTAGCCAAGCCTGCACACTTGCATGACTGAAAGCTCATTTTCTCCCGTGTACTTCTCTTTCAGTGCAGTGGCCAGACACCTTCATAACACTATTAACCTGCAGATTAACCTTATATTTGCAGGTCAATAGCGTTAACGGACATGACCGCTTCCTTTTAAAAAACAACAATGAATGATAAAGATTATCAGTAATATCTGTCTATAACCCAATATACTGATAAGATATGAACTCATTACAAGCATCTACTGTGATCTGTAGAATAATGATTATTATAATCACAACGATCTGCTCAAGTACCACCAGTCTCCAAAAAAATCACGGATGCTTCAGTTTTCTTCACGAACACTGGAAAAAAGTGTCCAAATTTTAAGGACTGTCTAGAAATATCTGTATGGTTGGCATCCCTGACCCCGTTATGTGCATGAGCATATAAAAAATCATAGCACCGTCTTGTGGTCAGAATTAATATTACATATGGTGTATTATGACATTATTATATTATGTATAGTGTATTATTGGCAAAACATGCAAATAAATTCTTATCAGTTTTATTCCACAGAAGGATGATGCTTTTAATTCAGCTGTTACCTGTGAGTGGTCATAAATGGTACTATAGTAAACTTACTATAGTGCATCAATGATAAACTCGATAAAAACCTGAAGATGACTAATAGCGTAGGGAAAGAGATCATCTTTAACTTAGTGCATGTTATAAAAGAAGTTTATATTGTGCTGGAAATAGTTTAGGATTAATACATTCAGTAAACGTAAGCCTAAAAATGTAAAATCTGCCAATTTTAATGGAGAAATAGTGCCACCTACTGTCTTACCAGCAGAGTGTGCACAATAAAGGAGCGTAGAGTCACTCCAAAGTCACTCATTGTCTGTCCTGTGTGACAGTGCCCGCTTTACTAAATATATGCCACTGTTAATCAGAAGACAGTTTTGGAGTTACAAACCTTTGGACATGGTATGGGGTGCTGCTTGGACACCATTGATCTTTTCCTGTACTAATCACTGACTGATAATGCTCCTTTTTTCATCAAATAGTTTCTTAAGCTACAGTACATGCATATTATACAGTCCTATGGCTCAATCACAACTTGTGCCATGTCTCTATGCCACATTGTGCCCTGTCTCTATGCCACACACAGTTATGTGCTGATGTGTCATTAGCACAACTACCTGATTATTTTGTCAACACTATAAATACATAATAATAATTATATAATCTAAAACTATTATATGCAATGAAGTATACAACACAGATCCAGACCATGCTATTACTCTGGGGACCCAAAATCTGTAGGAGGTAGAAAAAATGGGGGAAAAAAACAAAACATTATGGAGGAATGTGCATATGAATTAATGTTGGCTAATGCCTCATTCACACGTCCGATAATTGTGTATGAGTGCTATCCGTGCTTTTCACAGATAGCATTTGGGGCCATTTACATAGAATCAGAGAATGTTAGAGTTGGAGGGGACCTCCAGGGTCATCTGATCCAACCCCCTGCTCAAAGCAGGATTCACTAAACCATCTCAGACAGATGTCTGTCCAGCCTCTGTTTGAAGACGTCCATTGAAGGGGAACTCACCACCTCTCGTGGCAGCCTGTTCCACTCATTGATCACCCTAACTGTCAAAAAGTTTTTTCTAATATCTAATCTGTGTCTCATACCATTCAGTTTCATCCCATTGCTTCTAGTCTTTCTTTGTGCAAATGAGAATAAAGATGATCCTTCTACAGTGTGACAGCCCTTGAGATGATTGTAGACAGCTATTAAGTCTCCTCTCAGTCTTCTCTTTAGGAAGCTAGACATTCCCAAATCCTCTAACCGTTCCTCATAGGACATTGTTTGCAGACTGTTCACCATTCTGCTCGTTCTTCTCTGAACTTGCTGTAGTTTCTTCATGTCTTTTTTTAAAATGTGGTGCCCAGAACTGTACACAGTATTCCAGATGAGGTCTGACCAAAGAGGAGTAAAGTGCAATAATGACTTCACGTGATCTAGACTGTATGCTTCTGTTAATGCAACCCAGAATTGTGTTTGCCTTTTTTCAGCTGCATCACACTGTTGACTCATGTTCAGTCTGTGATCTATTAGTATACCTAAGTCTTTTTCACATGTGCTGTTACTTAGCTCTATTCCTCCCATTCTGTATATGCTTTTTTCATTTTTACGTGTCAAAGAGGTCTGTGAAAAATCGCGGGAGGGTTCGATCAATATCAGCAATGCAAGTCTACAGGTCCGTGAAAAAAATCGGACCTCACTCAGATGCCATCCAAGTCTGGTCCAATTTTTACAGAGGTGAAGAATGTTTTTTTCAATTTCTCCTCACATAAGAAAATCCATTGACCCTCAAACCACACTCTGATCAAACTCAGATCAGAATAATCTGTGTGTTCTTCTCGAAAAATTGGATGTGTGAATGGGTCCTTACCCTTACAATTCAATTGTTATAGTGTTTGTTTTTAATTTTTCCTCCATTAACGACAATAGAGAATAGGTTTATTATTGGAAACATATTATTTAGTTAAATTATCAAAGTTTTGACAATTGTGGTGAAAATGTATTGTTATATTTCTGTTTTTACTAAGAAAACTCTGCTTCTGACATAAAGCCTTTGCATTTTCTTGCAGCAAACACTAGAGGGTACTCAGTGTATAGTGATTGAGTTCAATGTTGCCTCTATAAATTAACAATCACTGAGCTGTATCGGTGGCTGCAGGCAGCTAGTTTTATCACGTACTGTGACAGAAAAGCTGCGTGCCCACTATGCGTTCTTTAAGCGTTTCTGCAGCGGCAAATCCGCCGCGAAAACGCTTAAAAAACACTTGCTAGCCGGTCTGCAATGTTCCCCAAAGATAATCCTAATGTGCTGTGCACATGGTGTGGAAATTTCCGCTGCAGATTATCATTGCGGAAAAATACGCAGCATGTCCATTAATTTTGTGGTCACACAGCGTAATTGCCGCCATTGACTTGCATTGAATTGCTTAATATACACTTGACTACATGTGCACATGCGTATATTAAGCGATTCACTGTGTGGATAGTACCCTGGTCTGGAGAAGAGGAGACCCTTATCCAGACCCGGGTACCATAGTACCTTTAAAAAAAGAATTTAAAATAAAAAAAAGAATTATAATCACCTTCTGATGGTTTCCTGTACAGTGCGTCCAGGCTCTCCGGTGGCTCGCGATGGTGTAAAAGGACCTTCCATGACGTCATTTAGTCATGTGACAGGTCACGCGACTGCTGATGTTGGCGGTCGCGTGACCTGTCACATGACTAAATGACGTCATGGAAGGTCCTTTTACACCACCACGAGCCACCAGGGAGACCGGAGAAGGAGACCGGGGGCCATCGGAAGGTGAGTATAATGGGTTTTTTTTGTTTTTTACCTTTTTATTCTTTTTTTTAACTAATTGGTCACACTATATAAATCCAAGCTGGTTGCATGGATTTATATAGTGTGACCAAGTTGTCAAGCACTTTTGCAAGTGATGCTAAAATCGCTTGGAAAAAGCGCTTGTCAACCCGCATGCCAAATTGCATGTGCAAAACACGTGACAAACGCTTCTACCTGGCAGGAAAAAACGCATGTACAATCCGCATGTACAATCCGCATGTACAATCCGCATGCGTTTTTTCTGCCAGAGAGATGCAGAAACGCTCAGGAAAAATCCGGAGCATTTCTGCATCTCCCTGGCAGAATAAACACATGCGGATTGTACATGCGTCTTCCTGCCAGGGACATGCGGAAATGAAGCGTTATTCACTGGGATTTCCACATGCGGAATGACAAGCGCTTTCCAAGCGATTAGCATCACTTGGAAAGTGCTTGTGACAACTAGGTCACACTGTATAAATCCATGCAACCGGCATGGATTTATATAGTGTCACCCGAGAGAGTGGTTAAAAATAAAAAAATAAATATATACTTACCCTCCGATGGCCCCCGGAGTCTTGCTTCACCGTCCCAGCTGCCGGCAGTGGTGGATTGAAGGACCTGCCAACGTCAGCGTTGCGTGACCCGTCACATGACTCTGACATCAGCGCAGGTCCTTCAATCCACCGCGAAGTGCCGGGAAGCAAGGAGGAGCGCACCGCGGGCCGCCAGAAGGTAAGTATATATTTATTTTTTATTTTATTCTTTTTTTACAGCTTTTTAATGGTACCTGGGTGTGGATGAGACTCTCCTCTCCTCCACACCCGGGTACCATCAACATATTAGAACGCGCCAATTACGCAAGTACAGATGCAGTCTTGCGGAATTGGCGCGTTCTAACGCAAGTCAATGGCGGCGAAAACGCAGCACTTCCGCAAAATAATTGGTAGTGCTGCTTTTTTTTCCGCAATGATAATCCGCAGCGGAAATTTCCGCAGCATGTTCACAGCACATGCGGATTATCATTGGGGGACATGGCAGGCCTTCTTCCATGCGTTTTTTAAGCGTTTCTGCAGCATTTTTGCCACTGCGGAAATGCTTAAAAAACGCATCGTGGGCACACAGCCAAACACATACCTGCGGGAACATGACCCCCCACTCCCAGCATCGGCACCATAGTCTGCAGTCACATAAAATTATTGAAAACTTTTGACAGTGACTATATTATTAGTAAAGGCTACATTTTGTTCAGTTCTTACAACAGAATTACTACTGTCATGGGCAGGAGAGAATTTTCTCTATAATTTGCACCAGTTTCTTTTACAAATAGTAGGAAGTCTTTCAGAGTAATTGATGGCAACCGCTCTGCCTAACTCTGCTCACTGTTGGGCTGGTTTCCACGTTCGTATATTTCCGGAATCAGAAAAAATGGTACCAGAGATATCCGTGTCCCGTGTGTGGCAACCGTGTGCTGCATCAGGATCACACGTACAGGCACATCAGCGGTCAGAGAATTACAGCGGGAAATATATCCGGACAGGTGTAAGGGTTTTATTAATTTATTCTTATTTTTACACAGAGACACTGCAGGAGCAGACAATACTACCCTCATCATTGTCCCTACTTGTGCTGATGGCAGCGCCGGCAGGGAACAATGATGAGGGCAGTGTTCAGCACCCTAACTGTAGCGCTGATTTCCAGGCACCGGTATGTGTCATCCGTGTGGGACGTTTTGCGGACCGTATATCCGCAAAAAAATGGACATGTCAGAGTGTGGAGTACACGAACACATGGTCCGTGGATACACCCTGACATGTGCGCAGACCCATAGATTTGAATGGGTCTGCGTGTGTCAGTGTCTCCAGTACGTGTGGAAACTGTCACCACACGTACTGAAAACAGCTGGAAAAGAGCCCTTATCACCAGTTTTAACCCCTTCCCGACCCGTGTCACACCGTTTGTGACATGGAAAACAGTTCGTTCCCGACCCATGTCACAGCGTCTGTGACATGGAGGGAAAGAGCCCCTGCAGCGCCTGCGAGCGGGGTCGCTCAGGTGTCACAGTTGCTACTGCAACTGGACATCCTGAAGTCGACCCCCCGGGGGGTGGATTAACCCCCCCGTGCCTGGGACCCCTCCGATTGGCTGTTTCATTTTCACTTTTAATGAAACTGCCAATCGGTATGAATTAAATATTTCACCAATGAAAATTGGTGTAATATTTAAATCTGGGCATGGCCTGATGCTTACAGCATCAGCCATTGGCTGGGGGGAGTGTCAACTCTGTCCCCCCCCTCCCCCCAGATCTGATTGGGGGGCTAGCGTCACATGGATACTAGCCCCAATCAGATGTGGAGGGAGTTTTTAATGATGGCCGCAACTGCCCGTCCATGGATCGGGTGCCGGCCGTTGTGGACCCTCTGCTGCTGCCTCCTGTGGACCCTCTGCTGCTGCCCCCCCGTGGACCCTCTGCAACTGCCCCCCCGTGGATCGCTTCTGCCGCCGCTGATCGCCTGCTGCCGCCGCTGATCTGCATCAGGTAGTATTGCCCCCGCTCCCCCACGACCCCCCCTCCACCCCCCACCCCCCTCCACTTTCATACCTGCACCCCTACCTCCGCTCCCTCTGCTCCCTCTCCCACGTCTTCATCCACCGGCTGCTGCTCTCCTTCTGACAGCCGGTGGACTGTGATCACAGCAGCAGCAGGCTCAGTGTAAATGCCCTGCTCCTGTGATCAAACCCACCATCCCCCAGTCCCAGTGATATCACCCCCTACCTCCCAATAATCACCCCTCCCCCCAGTGTTCACCCCCCCTGTCCCCAGTGTTCACCCCCCCTGTCCCCAGTGTTCACCCCCCCAGTGTTCACCCCCCCCCTGTCCCCAGTGTTCACCCCCCTGTCCCCAATGTTCACCCCCACCTGTCTCCAGTGTTCACTCCCCATCCCCAGTGTGCACCCCCCCATCCCAGTGATCATCCCCCCCCCGCAAACCCAGTGATCACCCCCCTGCTGCTGGCTCCTGCTCCCCTTTCTGCCCCAGTAATCACCCCCCTTGCTGCTGCCGGCTCCTGCCCCAGTGATCACCCCCCTTGCTGCTGCCGGCTCCTGCCCCAGTGATCACCCCCCTTGCTGCTGCCGGCTCCTGCCCCAGTGATCACCCCCCTTGCTGCAGCTGCTGGCTCCTCCATCTCTTCAGCCCCCCCCTACGCCTGACAGCCCCGTACGCCTGACAGCCCCCTACGCCTGACAGCCCCCTACGCCTGACAGCCCCGTACGCCTGACAGCCCCCACACGTGACTGCAGAAGGTTACACCAAGCACACACACACACACACGTACACTCACACTATAATAAAGTTTCGATTTTTTTTTTTTTTTTACACACGCACACAGCACACAAAATGTCCCGCCCGTCCCACTCATCCCAGTCTAGGGCGTACTCAGCTTAGGAGGCTATGTCAGGTTGGTGTGTGTGTTGTAGTGTGTGTGTGTGTGTGTGGTGTATACACTACAATATACCACACCGCACACCAACCTGACATACACTACACAATGGTGTCCACTAACAAATTGGAACCATGTTGCGTTTGGAGAGTCCCTGTGTGCCCAAACATTGGAGCTCCCCAACAAGTGACCCCATTTTGGAAACTAGACCCCCCAAGGCACCTATCTAGATGTGAAGGACCTGGGGGTTCCAAGTGCTCACTATGCATCTAGATAGGTGCCTTGGGGGGTCTAGTTTCCAAAATGGGGTCACTTGTGGGGGAGCTCCAATGTTTGGCCACACAGCGGCTCTCCAAACGCAACATGGTGTCTTCTAACAATTTGAGCCGACAATTTGTTAGCGGACACCATGTTGCTTTTGGAGAGCCGCTGTGTGCCCAAACATTGGAGCTCCCCCACAAATGACCCCATTTTGGAAACTAGACCCCCCAAGGCACCTATCTAGATGCATAGTGAGCACTTGGAACCCCCAGGTGCTTCACAAATTGATTCATAAAAATGAAAAAGTGGAAAAAAAAACACTTTTTTATTTTTACGGATTAATTTGTGAAGGACCTGGGGGTTCCAAGTGCTCACTATGCATCTAGATAGGTGCCTTGGGGGGTCTAGTTTCCAAAATGGGGTCACTTGTGGGGGAGCTCCAATGTTTGGCCACACAGCGGCTCTCCAAACGCGACATGGTGTCCGCTAACAAATTGAATGGAAAATCGGCTCAAATTGTTAGCGGACACCATGTTGCGTTTGGAGAGCCCCTAATGTGCCTAAACAGTGGAGCTCCCCCACAAGTGACCCCATTTTGGAAACTAGACCCCCCAAGGCACCTATCTAGATGCATAGTGAGCACTTGGAACCCCCAGGTGCTTCACAAAATGATCTGTGAAAACAAAAAAGTACTTTTTTTTTCACAAAAATTTTCTTTTAGCCTAAATTTTTTAATTTTCACATGGGTAACAGGATAAAATGCATCCTAAAATGTATTGGTCAATTTCTCCTGAGTACACTGATACCTCATATGTGGTCATAAACCACTGTTTGGGCACATGGCAGGGCTCAGAAGAGAAGGAGCGCAATTTGACTTTTGGAGCTAATTTTCCATTCAAAAAGTAAAATGGCGCTCCTTCCCTTCTGAGCCCTGCCGTGTGCCCAAACAGTGGTTTATGACCACATATGAGGTATCAGTGTACTAAGGAGAAATTGACCAACAAATTTTAGGATGCATTTTATCCTGTTACCCATGTGAAAATTAAAAAATTTAGGCTAAAAGAAAATTTTTGGTAGAAAAATAAAAATGTTCATTTTTTTCTTCCATGTGGCTTTAGTTCCTGTGATGCACCTGAAGGGTTAATAATCTTCTTGAATGTAGTTTTGAGTAGCTTGAGGGGTGCAGTTTTTGGTATGGTGTCACTTTTGGGTGTTTTCTGTCATAAAGACCCCTCAAAGGGACTTCAAATGTGATGTGGTCACTAAAAAAATGGTTTTGTAAATTTTGCTGGAAAAAAGATAAATTGCTGATGAACTTTGAACCCTTCAAACTTCCTACCAACATTTTTTTTTTTTCCCAAAATTGTGCTGATGTAAAGTAGATATGTGGGAAATGTTATTTATTAACTATTTTATGTCACATCACTCTCTGGTTTAGTAGAAAAAAAATTCAAAATTTGAAAATTGCAAAATTTTCAAATTTTTTCCCATATTTTTGATATTTTCACAAATAAACGCAAATATTATCGACCTAAATTTAATACTAACATGAAGCCCAATATGTCACGAAAAAACAATCTCAGAATCGCTAGGATCCGTTGAAGTGTTCCAGAGTTTTTACTTCGTAAAGGGACACTGGTCAGAATTTACAAAAATGCCAAGGTCTTTAGGGTCAAAATAGGCTGGGTCCTGAAGGGGTTAAAAAGTGGTGAGATAGGGAAAAGTCACCAATTTTGGTGTGTGCCAAAATTTACAACTTTTCGTGCCAGAAAACTTGCAAAAGCCTTTAATAAATCCCCCCCTTTGTTCTTTTACAAAGAATCAGTGCCTGATGTGCTAACTTTTTTAACGTGTGTTTACATTAGCATGGAGGCGTCTATAAGCTCAGAATCAATTCCATTGCACTTTGGGTCACTTGTAATATAGCAAGGATTTGGAGACATATTTAAATGTAATGAGACAGTGGCGGGTCCCTGTCAGCTTCCCTCTGCCCCGCACCTCTGAACTGATAGGTCTCTCCCTATACACACTAAAGCCTCATTCAGACGTCCCTGTTGCACATACGTGTTGTATCCGATTTTTTCTTTTCACGGTTACAGCACGTACCTATTATAATCTATTGTGCCATTCATATCTCTGTGTTTTTTCACAGACCATGCGTTATGTGTCCATACAAAACACACAGAGACATGTCCATTATTTTCCAGCGGCACAGATTACGAGGGCCAATACAAGTCTG
The DNA here is from genome assembly GCF_046119375.1 of Phyllobates terribilis. Taxonomy (NCBI): domain Eukaryota; kingdom Metazoa; phylum Chordata; class Amphibia; order Anura; family Dendrobatidae; genus Phyllobates; species Phyllobates terribilis. The sequence goes on along the minus strand of NW_027362762.1, from coordinate 201,356,656 downwards.
TGGGTCTGTGAAAAACACGTACAGCGCACAGATGGCATCAGTGTGCCTTCCGTGTGCCATCAGTATCTAACACCGCAAAGTATAGGAATAGGAGAAGTTTTGTTATTTATTTATTTCTTCATCCATGCATGAAAAACACTGATTGTAAAAAGGAACTCACAGATGACACAATAATGACACATACGCGTTTAAACACGGAAGTATGAATTAGGCCTAGGAGAGAGACACCTGCCAGACATGGAGAGTGGGGATAAGCCTCCGGGCACTGACCTCGGACTAGTCATTCGAGACTAGTGATCCCTAGCCAGATTTTCAAAGTGTATTTTCTATAAAACGCCATAGCATTTTAGACTAAAATATAAGTCGATGCGATTCCACAGCCCGTGTCTGATTCATGTTGCTCCTGGTTCAGGCAGCATGAATCTCATGACAGATTCCCAATTAAATTCCTTCGGCAGTGAATATCACTAACAGACACTAGGTGGTAGCATTGTACCATAGCTGACGAAGAGGAGAATTTCTTGCTTATGTCATACACTGGATAATGTGCTTTATTTTCAAAGTTTCTTGGAACACCATTTTATTATATACGTGACATGCAGAAGTAGTTCTGTTGCTTCCAAAGCATCCAGCAACTATTACAAATAACACAAGCACAGGAGACAGGAAGTGTTATGCTTCAGAAGCATCCAGCAACTAGAGGGGTTAACACAGTCACAGGAGACAGGGAGTGTTTTAGCAGTGTTTGTGTGGAACTTGTTATTGTAGTCTGGCTGAAGCCGAAGAGAGAGGTGGTGTGTTATCTGTATCTGACAGAAAGCAACTGAACAGGATTCAGATCAGGAGAGAAACTAAACACAGGTCAGATAAACTCCCTGAACTAACAGTGCAGAGTATTATCGGGCAGGAAGATAAGGACTGGAAGGAATCGTGTCATAGGGATCATCTCCCTCATCAAACCCTCCCCCCCTCCATCTCCATGCAGGATAAAGAATGCTGTGCACTATTGTGTCCTTGTGAAGCAAAAGCCTGTGGTTGTGTAAGCTAAAAAGTGTGCTGCTAAGAGATCTAATCTATGCTGAATTATGCTACTGAAGAGATTGTAATACTGTGCCTTGTGAAGAAATTACTGTATTGTTACTGGAGCCGGTTGCTCAAGAAACTCAGACAGTACTGTAATGAAGATTGTTGCTGTAATATCCCTGAATTGCACTGGCCATGCTTCAGATTAAATTCCACTGTTAAACTGTTGAAAAAGACTCTTGTCAGATGTATCTGGTCAGCAATTGAATCTATTGTGTGCCTGAGAGAAGCTGCAGCCTATGGTCGCCCGGAGTAACGGTTCCCCCAGGATTCCAAAGAATTAATGAAACCCGTCTCGCTCTATCTGAACCTAGCGGCGTGCGTGTAACATATACATGCAAATCAGTGTTAATAGTGAGATACATGGTCTGAATATTAGTCACAAATAGCTCTCACATGATGTTGCTGTACTCAGCAAGGCCGGCTCCAGGATTTTTGTAGGCTCCCTGCGAAAGTCTCAGTGGACCCCTGATACATAACACATACCACGATTCATGATGCACAGATATGGCAGAGAAATATTGGTATACAACACAAGATCCAACCTGCCCCCCCAACCTTCACATATGCAGACATGCACACATGCAGTACACAGACATGCACACAGACAGTACGCAGATATGCACACATACAGTATGCAGACATGCACACACACAGTACGCAGACATGCACACATACAGTATGCAGACATGCACACATACAGTACGCAGACATAAACACATGTACGCAGACATGCACACACATGTACGTAGCCATGCACACACACAATACGCAGACATGTACACACACAATAAACAGACATGCACACATACAATACGCAGATATGCCCACATACAATACGCAGACATGCACGTATACACTACACAGACATGCACGCATACAATATGCAGACATGTACACACATACAAATTAAGTACACAAAGGATGCCATCAAATATACAAGAAATGGACAAATAGCATGTCAAATGACAAACATCTGTTCTTAAGCATGCTGAAAAGACATAATAAAAAGAGGAGAACAACTCAGCATATAATGCAAAAATTTAATTTATTAGTGAAATATACACATGAAAAGTATAAATAGAAAAAGAAGAAACCAAGAGGTGACTAGATGGTAGCTTTTCAAGCCAGGTACATTATTAATAGTAAGATCATAATAGACCTATGAATCTATAGGATTGCACATTTGCCCAAAATAGTAATAAAAGATAACAGAATGGTGAACATTCAATACCATAAGTGGCTATGGGCGAAGACACAGAAATCAGCCCAAATACATATAAGCCCACTAGTACTAGCAAGAAACACCCTTGCTGTGTTATGGGAGAATCTGTGTCAGAATGAAAGTGCTCACACATATTAGTTCCATGAGCTAATTACCTGGCAGAAAAGCACAGCCCAAAAAGGGGGGGGGGGAGGTGGTCAGAAGAGCCCAACGCGCATTTCGCGGTGTATCTAACCGCTTTCTCAAGGGCAGGTGATGTCATTGTAGTGCCCTATACTGCGTTTATATATGTACTAAGCATCCTATTGAATGGCCCCAAGTGTGGACAGCTGTGAAGCGGGGCACGCACACGGAAGTGGCCAGCTATGCCGGGGGCGTGCCCCGCCGATCACATGACGTGGAGCAGATGCCACTACGGCGCATGCGCGCGGGTCCGGGCCGGCCGTCAAGCGTTAACCGCGCATGCGCGGGTCAGAAGGAACCCGCGCAGGCGAAGCACAGCATATAGACGGCCAGGCGCGCGCGACGCGACCCCCCCCCCGCACCAGCACGCGCGCACCACGTGAGTCATCGACACAGCTGAAATTAAAGGGCCAGATGGGGAGCAGATATGATGGGACAATAACTATAAAAATAGGAGCAACAATGATGAGTACAACAGGGAACAAATGATCAACTACAGGCACAATTAGATACATATAGAGTAGCCTAGGTAATATGGTCAATCATGATCATAGATCCAAATAGATCGTCGATCCCATCGGAAAAAGTCCCAGCGTAGTTTCAATCTCACTGCTCTCCACATGAGGATGATTATTTTAGAGAGGATTTCCGCAATAATGGACTGATAGAAAAAATAATGAAAAGAGAAGGAGAAATAATCAATAAAAACATCAATTTAAAAATGTAAAAATATATAATAATATATATTACCCCATATTTTGACCACTCGAAACTCACACAAAGATTATATATTTGTGAGAATAGGATGTGCAGAAAATGACATATGGCTACAAAAATGAAGAAAAACTTAAAGACTCATTTAGGCTGTTTGGTGTCACCGTGTCCAAACGCATAATCCACTGTGACTCTTTCTGGGCAAGCATTCTATTGACATTACCTCCCCGAATGCCCATATGTACCACATCAATACCACGTACCATAAAAGAACGGGGATTACAATTATGTTTAGTCTTAAAGTGACGTGGTATCGTTTTGAGTTGGTCCAAGTCCTTGGCTTGGCCAGCTGCAACAATGTCTCTGATATGTTCGCGTATGCGTACCCGCAGCTCCCTAGATGTCAACCCAACATAAATCAGTGGGCAACTGCAGGTAGCATAATAGATGACATTAGACGTACCACAAGTGATATGGTGTCTAATGTCAAATGATTTACGGCCATCAGCCGAACAGAAACTAGAAAACGCAAAACATTCGGACATGCCACACAGTGCCCACATTTAAAATTGCCAATTAGCGGACCTCCAGAACCAAATAAGCGTGGTGTCGGTGCAACATAGTGACTATTCATCAAGATGTCACCGAGATTACGGCCTCTCCTGGGTGTCATGGAGGGACCCTTCCCGAGGTGTCCCCTCAGGGCAGGCTCCACCATCAAAATGTCCCAGTGTTTTTGCAGGATAACTCTCATATTGTCCCATTCGTGGTTATAGGTGGAGATGAATCGTATGGTCTCATCCATCCCTTTTAATGATGTTTTGGGATGGAGAAGGGAGATACGTTGGGTCTGAGCAGCCCTTTCGTATCCTCTCCTAATGCATCTCCGACTATAGCCACGTTGTATAAAACGTTGTTTTAGGTCTTGTGCCTGACGCTGAAAGCCCTGTTCAGTAGAACAGATACGTCTCATCCTGAGGAACTGTCCGACCGGGACAGCCCCAATAGTGGCAGGACTATGGGCAGACCCAGCGTATATCAAGGAATTGACTGAGGTGGGCTTCCTGAATACGTCTGTCTGGACGCCGCCATGGGCATCAACACACAAGGAAATATCCAGGAAGTCCACCCTTCTACTGTCAAAAGTGTAGGTCAGTTTGATATTATATTGATTCATGTTGAGACAGTCCATGAACTCTCCGAGCAGCTGGACAGAGCCCCGCCACAAAAATAAAATATCATCAATATATCTCAGCCAGCACAGCACATGGTGGTCGGCCGGCACACATTCCCCATCGAAGATCTCCCTTTCCCACTGCCCTAGGAAGAGATTTGCATAAGAGGGGGCACAGGCCGCCCCCATGGCTGTGCCACGCCTTTGGAGATAAAATTGATCCTTGAAAACAAAAAAATTGTGGGTCAGGGCAAACTCCAGCAACTCAAGGATGAGCTCACACATGGGGCCGTCCAGGTCGGAGGCCCCCAGGAAGAGACGCACCGCGTTCGGACCATCAATGTGTTCAATACTGGTATAGAGGCTCTCAACGTCGGCAGTAACCAAGAGAGTCCTTTCATCCACAGTGACACCGTCGATCCTCGTAAGGACGTCCGTTGTGTCTTTCACATATGATGGTAAATTCATCACCAACGGTTTTAAATAATGGTCGATGAATCTACATATGGGCTCACATAGGCCCCCAATTCCGGACACAATCGGACGTCCAGGGGGATCAACGGGGTCCTTGTGGATTTTGGGTAACAAGTAAAAAGTCGGTGTCCTAGGGAAGGCCACTGTCAATCCCTCATATACCTTTTTAGATATTATTGCACAGTCAAGGGCCTGAGTCAGAATATCCTGTAGTTTGGCCGAGAAAGGGGTCAGGGGACAGGAGGTTAATTTGGTATACGTGCTGGGATCCCTCAATTGTCGGAATGCCTCTCGCTCATATTTCTGGATCGGCCAGATTACAATGTTACCCCCTTTGTCTGCGCCCTTAATAGCTACGTCACTGAGTTCCCGGAGCTGTTGTAATGCCTGGCGATGTTTTTGCGTAAGATTATCAAATCTCCGTTTTGTAGGCAGCTTCAGGAAATCCTCAGTGACGAGTTTAGTGAACATGTCCACTGCAGGGCACAGCGAAAAGGGGGGAAACCTAGTAAATTTAGGCATAATAGATTGAGGGAACCCACCTCGTGGAAGACTCGAGTGTTCTTCAGCCAACTCCTCCAAACACCTCAATGCTTCCTCCTCGGCCCCCGCGGCATCCATGATCCCCGAGCCCTTGTAGTGCAGTATTAATTTGCGAGAAAAGAGGTGTAAATCCTTTATCGCTGAAAAAGAATTAAAGGCATTAGTAGGAGAGAAAGACAGTCCCCTCCCCAGGACCTCGACCTGTGCCTTAGATAGTATATGTGGGGACAAGTTGATTACCTGGAGCCCACCCTGAGGGGAGGCCACGGGTCCAGTAGAGTTCGGTCCTTTTTTGGTGGACTGTCTGGTCTGCATTTTGTTTGAGGGATTAGACGATGAGCTCGATGGGCCCATTGAAGAAGTAGGGTGCGTATAGGGTAATTAGCTCATGGAACTAATATGTGTGAGCACTTTCATTCTGACACAGATCCTCCCATAACACAGCAAGGTTGTTTCTTGCTAGTACTAGTGGGCTTATATGTATTTGGGCTGATTTCTGTGTCTTCGCCCATAGCCACTTATGGTATTGAATGTTCACCATTCTGTTATCTTTTATTACTATTTTGGGCAAATGTGCAATCCTATAGATTCATAGGTCTATTATGATCTTACTATTAATAATGTACCTGGCTTGAAAAGCTACCATCTAGTCACCCCTTGGTTTCTTCTTTTTCTATTTATACTTTTCATGTGTATATTTCACTAATAAATTAAATTTTTGCATTATATGCTGAGTTGTTCTCCTCTTTTTATTATGTACACACATACAGTACAGACCAAAAGTTTGGACACACCTCATTTAAAGATTTTTCTGTATTTTCATGACTTTGAAAATTGTACATTCACACTGAAGGCATCAAAACTATGAATTAACACATGTGGAATTATATACTTAACAAAAAAGTGTGAAACAACTGAAAATATGTCTTATATTCTAGGTTCTTCAAAAGAGCCATCTTTTGCTTTGATAACTGCTTTCCACACTCTTGGCATTCTCTTGATGAGCTTCAAGAGGTAGTCACCGGAAATGGTTTTCACTTCACAGGTGTGCCCTGTCAGGTTTAATAAGTGGGATTTCTTGCCTTATAAATGGGGTTAGGACCATCAGTTGTGTTGTGCAGAAGTCAGATGGATACACAGCTGATAGTCCTACTGAATAGACTGTTAGAATTTGTATTATGGCAAGAAAAAAGCAGCTAAGTAAAGAAAAACGAGTGGCCATCATTACTTTAAGAAATGAAAGTTAGTCAGTCTGAAAAATTGGGCAAACTTTGAATGTGTCCCCAAGTGCAGTTGCAAAAACCATAAAGCGCTACAAAAAAACTGGCTCACATGAGGACCGCCCCAGGAAAGGAAGACCAAGAGTCACCTCTGCTTCTGAGGATAAGTTTATCCGAGTCACCAGCCTCAGAAATCGCAGGTTAACAGCAGCTCAGATTAGAGACCAGGTCAATGCCACACAGAGTTCTAACAGCAGACACATCTCTACAACAATTGTTAAGAGGAGACTTTGTGCAGCAGGCCTTCATGGTAAAATAGCTGCTAGGAAACCACTGCTAAGGACAGGCAACAAGCAGAAGAGACTTGTTTGGGCTAAAGAACACAAGGAATGGACATTAGACCAGTGGAAATCTGTGCTTTGGTCTGATGAGTCCAAATTTGAGATCTTTGATTCCAACCACCGTATCTTTGTGCGACGCAGAAAAGGTGAACGGGTGGACTCTACATTTCTGGTTCCCACCGTGAAGCATGGAGGAGGAGGTGTGATGGTGTGGGGTGCTTTGCTGGTGACACTGTTGGGGATTTATTCAAAATTGAAGGCATACTGAACCAGCATGGCTACCACAGCATCTTGCAGCGGCATGCTATTCCATCCGGTTTGCGTTTAGTTGGACCATCATTTATTTTTCAACAGGACAATGACCCCAAACACACCTCCAGGCTGTGTAAGGGCTATTTGACCAAGAAGGAGAGTGATGGGGTGCTACGCCAGATGACCTGGCCTCCACCGTCACCAGACCTGAACCCAATCGAGATGGTTTGGGGTGAGCTGGACCGCAGAGTGAAGGCAAAAGGGCCAACAAGTGCTAAGCATCTCTGGGAACTCCTTCAAGATTGTTGGAAGACCATTTCCGGTGACTACCTCTTGAAGCTCATCAAGAGAATGCCAAGAGTGTGCAAAGCAGTCATCAAAGCAAAAGGTGGCTACTTTGAAGAACCTAGAATATAATTCATATTTTCAGTTGTTTCACACTTTTTTGTTAAGTATATAATTCCACATGTGTTAATTCATAGTTTTGATGCCTTCAGTGTGAATGTACAATTTTCAAAGTCATGAAAATACAGAAAAATCTTTAAATGAGAAGGTGTGTCCAAACTTTTGGTCTGCACTCTATGTTACTGATCCGGGTGGTGGAACCTCTGTGCTGCGGTGCAAGGAGGGACCAGAGGGGTGTGACCAAGTATCTACTCGGCCTGACCATGGTCGCACGGCGGCTCAGTCGACTCCGTGAACCAGGGAGGGACCGAGCAGAGGGACCAGGTGCCACTCTGGGACTGACCTTGTATGAGAGCAGGTGACTCCCGCGGGTCAGAAGGCAGGAACTGACCGGTACAGTGGAAGAGCACGGCAGGCATGCTGACGGGTGGTCCAGGTAGTCAGGCAGGCTGATTCGGCTGATAGCCAGATAGGTGCTCCGGGTAGGCAAGCTAGCGGGCACAACAGATACTGTAACTGGCAGGTGCTTCCAGGTAAGCAGGCAGGTGGGCACGACAGGTAAAGGCAGGCAAGCGGGCACGGCAGGTAACAGGCAGGTGCTTCCAGCTAAGCAGGCTGGCAGGCACGGCAAGTAACAGGCAGGTGCTTCCAGGTAAGCAGGCTGGCAGGCACGGCAGGTAACAGGCAGGTGCTTTCAGGTAAGCAGGCGGGCAGAGCCCATAGATAGACTGGCGGACTGGACTGAAGGCAGACTGTCGGGCTGGAAAGTAGTCAGACTGGCGGACTGGACTGAAGATCAGACTGGCGGACAAGACTGACTTGCAGAGGACCTGAGGACTGAAGCAAAGTAAGCATCACAGAGCAACAACCTTGCGCGGGCACCTCCATACACTGTGTTCCAAATTATTATGCAAATAATATTTTCTCAGATTTTCCCAAATTACCTATATGAATTGCAGTCATTGTAATTTTCCAGTCAAATAACTATTAGAGTACAATTGAAAGGTTTTTGTACAAACTGCCTATGATAACGGTATATTTTTAAAAAAATAAAAAACTCAAACTGCACTCAAAATGCATGTTCCAAATTATTATGCACAGCAGAGTTTTCAACCTTTTCATTTTAATAAAGAACAAAAAAATGGTCATTTTTGAAATTACAAGCATTAGCAGGTTATTACAAACTGAAATCAAACAGTTTTCAACTCAAAACTTTATTCTAGGTGATGTTACATTTGCACATAGGACCCCTTGTTCGAAAGGAGCTTCTGAACTCTTTCGTCCATTGAATTTGTCAGGTTTTGGATGGTTTCTGCTTTAATTGTTTTGCATGAGAACAGAATACCCTCCCAGAGCTGTTGCTTAGATGTGAACTGCCTCCCGCCATCATAGACACTCCTTTTGATGATGCTCCAGAGGTTCTCAATGGGGTTGAGGTCAGGGGAGCATGGGTGCCACACCATAAGTTTGTCCCCTTTTATGCCCATAGCAGCCAGAGATGCAGATGTGTTATGTGCAGCATGAGACGGGGCATTATCATGCATGAAATGATCTCGATGGTCCAGATGGATGGAGTGGAGGATGGCTGGTTGATGGACACCCCATGTAAACACGGCTACGGCGCTAACAAGGAGGAGGTGGAGTAATGCTTTGGGCTGGAATCATGGGGAGAAAGATTGTCGGCCCTTTTAGGATCCCTGAAGGGGTAAAGATGAACTCCATAATGTATGTTGAGTTTCTCAAACAGCACTTCCTGCCATGGTTCAAGAAGAAAAACCGTGCATTCCGCAGCAAGATCATTTTCATGCATGATAATGCCCCGTCTCATGCTGCGATTTATGAAGCCAATAAACCGCTATGGACATTTAAAGGAATATGCCTCCTATTTGCCTTTCATCGCACCTGAGTACAATCCCTACAGCGCACAGACAGGGCCGGGATAAAGGGTAGGCAGGGTAGGCACCTGCCTAAGGTGCTACCTCTTGCCTATCCGAGAGGGTCGCACTTTGAAAAATCAAATTAATTAGTGCCTGTAGCCTCCAGGTACCTTCCTTTGGCTGCAGGCATTCATCACAGTGACAGCCGGGGTGCAAGCACACACGGGAGCAGTGTCAGTCAGTGACATCACTCACCCCTCTCTCTGACTGTGCCCCGGCCATCGCTCCTTCTCTGCACTCACTTGTATTCACATCTGTAATCATCTCCCTGCTTTGCCACAAACTCCAGCAGAACGCAGGCTACTTCTGGCCAGTGTGTTGTTGGAGAAGGCGCACGAAGTGGACGTCGGATGACACGACGTACTGAGGGGCTGTGCACGAGCGCCATAAAATGAGCTGCTGTACAGGGGGGCATAAAATGAGGGGCTGTGCAGGGGGGCATAAAATGAGGTGCTGTGCGGGGGATGGCATGAAATGAGGGGCTGTGTAGGGAAAGCATAAAATGAGGGGCTGTTGTGGATATCATAGCATGGGCAGCTGTGGTGACCATCATACTATGTAGGGGGTTACTGTGAGGAGTGGTTACAGTTTGAAGAGGGAACTGTGGTGGGTAATATGAGGTAATATGAGGGCCTAGTGTGAAGAGGGGGCACATAATAGATATGGAGAGGTGACAGCATGAAATGGGGACATAATATGGAGAAATGATAGCATGGCAGGAGGACATTGTGGATATATGGAAAGTGTAATGGAAAATTAGAGAGGGGACAGCCATGGTATAGGGCGTGGTTCTTAAGGGTGGATAGTGTGACAGGTATAGCTGATAATGGTAGACAGTGTGGAGGAAAAGAAAGAGACAACTCCAGAGAAGATGTCACTTATAAGGTACCTGGATGTAAATGTTTATTTGTGATACTAACTCATCTAGTCTCATCAGTACTTTGGTTCCTGTAATGTCCGCAGTCTGATGATGGCTGTTAATAATAATAACTCCCAGCATCTCTTTACCATTGTTAAGGAGATTCTGGGAGTTGTAGGGTTGTAGTAGGTTCATGCGATACAATTGTTTATGGGGCTGACTTGACATTACAATTGTTCGTTGTACTAAGCTTGGTTCTTGTATTCAAGTACTTTTGGTTCTGGTCATGTATTCATGTACTTATGATGTTGGCGCTATAATTATGTACTGATGATGATTTTGGTTTCGTATTCATTTACTGAATGAATATATCACCAGAATCATCATAACTACATGAACACAGCACCAGAACAAACATCACTACATAAATATGTCACCAGAACCAGAATATGTCACCAGAACCACCATCAGTACCTGAATACATCACTATCACCACCATCAATTTTGTGCAAGTTCTATTTGTTGTATGACAGATGCAAAAACCATCAGACGTATCTCTTTATCTATAATGGGAGTCTGTTTATTTTCCATTAGGGTATCTACCAAATGCAGGAAACCTTAATTGAAACCAAACGGCCCCCATATACAGTTACGCTATATTGGTTTCCATGGCTATCCTTGGGTTTGACATTTAAAATATAGGACGCCAGGGATGAATATTGCTATTTATTGTGTAAATGGTCGGCCCTACTATCAGTATTGGTCAGTATGAGGTCAGTATTTTTTCTCAGGAGTGGGAGCCAAAACCAGGTGAGGAACAATCAGAGAAAAGGTAGAATAGAAACAAGTCACCAATTCTGCATTTATCACCCACTCCTGGTTTTGGCTCCCACTCCTGAGAAAAAATACTGATGGAACACTGACAAAATACTGAGAGAGGGGCCGTAGCCTAATAATGACATACAAAGCATGAATGACTGTCACAAGGAAATAATACCTAAGGACATGTCTACACAGGTAATATGATACAGCTTTCGTTGTTGACTCTGGGGCAGAAATGTTGCAGTTTTACTGCAGATTTTCCTTTTGAATTGCACAAGGTGAAATCTGCAATGAAAACCTTAAACATTAATTGACATAATGCAGATTTTCTTTGCAGCATGTGGATGAAATTTTGTACAATGCTTGTCAAATAACTTTTACAGGCATGTAAGATCCATGGATACATCCAGTTCTTCATATACGGTCTGGTAACTTGATAAACACTCAGTAACGTTCAGGAGCTTACTCACCATAGCAATATGCTTGCACACTTGTATAGACATTTAGGAACAGATACTTGCAGCTGGTTTACTTAGACCAGTTCCACACATCCATGTGGTCTGAATTCAAACCACTATATATGAACTGACCTCAGGTCTGACACGAACTTAACAGCCTTACAAGGTTTTCGAGTTCGGGACTAGAGACTCTGCGACTTGTCCATGCATTCGGGTCCATACTTGGTTGAGAAACACAGATGGATGGAACCAGCCTCACAAATAACTTCTGCAAGCCAATAAGGGGACAAAGACACCTCTTGTTCTTGTAACAAAAAAATGCAGAGGTTGGATACCCCACAAACGTAATTTGGGTTTCTGTATTGTTAAAGGTGTAAACTCTTTAGGAAATAAAATGTTTCAGGAAGCCGCCAGTGGTCGTTTTCATGAAGCATCTCCGCCAGCGGTTTTGCTCTATACTTTCAATTATATAAAGCATGAACATGAAGAAGAATGATCCTGCTACTTCTTTTATCACTTCAAGGTTTATGAACCTTGAAACTGTTAAAAGAAGTGACAACAGACAGAACGTGCACGTTGTGACATTGTGGTTCATTTTTTGCAGCGGTTTTACAGTGCTATTCCAGATGGATTCCAGGCTCTTTTCCACACGGAGTCCAAGCGGAATCCAACTGAAAGAAACGACGTGTGCACATACCCTTAAGCTGTTGGCCTGTGTGGTCAAACCAGAACTCCAGCAAATTTATCTCTCTCGATATACTGCAGCATAGATGGTTATTAAAAAAATAATATAGTCAGTCGCTCTTATGTATGCATTGTGTATACCTATGTTAGCCGATGTGCCGTTTCGGGATGGTATGCCATAGGGTTCGTTCTTCCCCTCTGATATGGTTCTTTAACGCAATCCACATTTTCCAAGATGTGTTTGGCTTTGCAGAGGAATAACCTTATCACATTGTACTTGCTGTACTCTGATTCCTAACAAAAATAAGCAGTGATAGATTAGTGACATAGACCACTCTTCCCAAACACTGCAGGGTCTCGGTGATGCTGCCTCAAATTGCAGATTTAGGCTATGGGCACACGTTGTGTTTTCATTGCGTTTTTTCTGTGTAGATTTGTCACAAAACCTGGAGGGTTTCCTGATGCCAGCAAAGTGAATGAAAAGTCTCATGTACAAATTGCTTATTTGTGACTTGCAGATTTGGTGCAGATTTAAATCTACTGCATGTCAATTCTTTCAGCGTTTTTGCTGCAGATTTCACCCATACCAATGACTGGGGAAAAACCTGCACCAAAAACACAACGCATCCTATGTGATGCCACATGCCACTTCAGCCTATGTACTCCTGGTTCCTGCTTTTGATTGGTTTCTCCCAGTCAAGGGAGGCAGATTTTGCACACAGCATAGGCTCCGATTCATCAAGACTGGCAGTTTACACAACGGTTTTCATGAGGGCATGTTGGAGGGAGATGCATCTGATTCAAACAGAGGACCACAGATCTTAATGAACATGGAGCGTCTGACAAGTGACTTTTGTCTGCGTCTCACCACAACCCTTACTCCAGTCAGTCAGTGGAGTAAGATTTGTGGTGTGAGGTACACAACAGCTCATCATGAATTAGACAAGCTGCTGCATCACACCCCTGTCGCGCCCCGTCCTACACCAGCCCCGCATATTTTGGCAGAGCTAGACAAAACTCACATGAAAAAGTCAAAAGTTTAAAAAGTTTTGTGCAGAAAAACTTTGCGACCTCACAAAGCGATTTATGAGTACACAAATATTCATCAATGTTTTAGATCAAAGTGTCATCAGAATTTGATCGGAGTTTCATCAGTTTTTCTAGGATGAAGAAAACTGATGGAAGTGTCTCAAGCTTCTCCTATCAAACAGTCTGTGAAAACTGGCAGCAAACGGATGTTATCCGGAAGCTGTCCAATTTTTTCACGCATCCATAAACACTCGGATCAACACTGAACAAGTCTCTGTACTTCTGTGCTTTTTGTCTGACTGTGCCCTAAGTGCGAGGAAAGATCTGTGAGAGCAGGAGAGCCAGAGCTGCCGGCAAGGAGAAGAACATATACTGGACTGGTGGTCAGAATGGGAATCACATGATACAGCTGCTCACAATGAAACTTTTAAAATGTATGGAGGCAACGGAGTTGGGATGAAATAAATTACACAACTAGTATATTGCTGGTGATTTAGCATTATCTGTACAGAAGTCTGCTGGAGCTAACATAAATGCAATTATCAACCAATAAAATCTTTTACATGATAGGTTAAAGGATGCTGGAGGTCCCTTTGTGTGTTGCCCCACATGCAAGCAGCCGGCCCATATTTTGGTGAAGCAGGTCATACCCGCAGGTTAGTGTAGCAGAAGCCACTCTCCGCTACACTGCTAAGTGCAGGGCATGCTAAGTTATATATATATCTTATACGTATACCTTAACTCACAGACATAACTGGGCCCCTGTACAATATATGGGCCCTTTGCAGTCCAATAGCTCATCATAATGCATAATTGCATCTGCTTTTGGAGGTGGAAGTGGCCCCCTAACTTCTTGGGTCCCTGTGTACAGCTGCACAGGTTGAGTCAATGATACAGTATGTCCGCCCCTGTATATATATATTTATATATATATATTATTTTCATTTTACTCCCTTATATAGCTCCATTAATTCTATAGCACTTTACAGATATTGTCGGCACTGTCCCCATTGGGGGCTCATAATCTATATTCCCTATCAGTATGTCTTTGGAGTGTGTGAGGAAACCCGCGCAAACACGGGCAGAATATACAAACTCCTTACAGATGTTGTCTTTGGTGGGATTTGAATCCGGGACCCCAGAGCTGCGAGGAAACAGTGCTAACCACTGAGCCACCATGCTGCCCATGACATTAGAGCTGGTCTTCTGCTCTAAATGATGTTTCACTGACTTCAACTCCCCTTTTATTATTTTTTCCCCCCTCAAGAGGAAGAACAATTGGTTAAAACCTCAAGTCATTTATCTGGTCATATGATGTTCGGAACTGATTGTTTTTTCCATGTACACATAAGGATTATTGCTATGATTGGACCTCTTTGGCTGGATTGCTAAACCAGTGTGTGTGCCCAGCTATTCCCTCCACGTGGTGCTGATGACTGCTTCTCCTTCCAGTCTTTATTGCTTTATTAAATATATGACTCATTGCAGGGTTTTGTTATTGCTGATTGAACATTATAAGCAGCATAAAATACTACAGAGTACACCCACCCACTCCTGCCATACTCGAAAGCCCTGCACAATACATATCCATTTCTTATCTCCTCATATGTAGGTCAGATAGTTAAAATGGATGATGAAGAGGTCATGGACATTTTCTGCAGACTCATTACAGTAATAATTACCATAGATGCAATCTCTTTGCTGGACATACAGTAATGCACAAGTATAAGGTTTGCCACAGAAAGTTGCTCCCCTGATCTTCACCATTCCTGCAGTATTGATACATTACTGAGAGAGGGAATGGTGCCTTTCTCTCCAGAAATAGAGAGTGGATCAAGCAAATGTTATGACCCCCTATTACTATCCATGGGTATAATGTAGGAAAAGATAAACCAACCGCAGGAGGTGCCTCATTTATTTTTCTACTTTGGAGCGCACCTATACTGCTCTCTCCTGGTTCTCCTCCTACTTCTCTGACCGCTCCTTCACTGTATTTTTTGCTGCCTTCTCTTCCCCTTCCTATTGGGGTTCCTCAGGGTTCAGTCCTAGGCCCCCTCCTCTTCTCTCTATACACCGCTCCTGTTAGACAAACCATCAGTAGATTCAGTTTTCAGTACCATCTCTATGCTGATGGCACTGAATTATACACTTCTTCCCCTGACATCACCCCTGCACTACTACAGAATACCAGTGATTGTCTTTCTGCTGTCTCTAACATCATGTCCTCCCTCTGTCTAAAACTGAATGTATCAAAAACTGAACTCCTTATGTTTCCTCCCTCCAATAACCTACCTATGCCCGATATTGCCATCTCCGTGTGTCGCTTCACCATTACTCCCCAGCAACAAGCCCGCTGTCTTGGTCTCGTATTTGATTCAGATTTTTTCTTCACTCCCCACATCCTGTCACTCACTCATGTCACCTACACCTGATAATAAACATAACATAATTCAACCTTTTCTTACCTTTGACTCTGCAAAAACTCTTACTGTAGCTCTTATTCATTCTCGTCTGGACACTCCTTTCGGTATCTGAGTTATGTGTTACTCTATAATGTCTTTATTGTCTGTACAAGTCCCCTCTAAAATGTAAACTGCTGCGGAATATGTTGGTGCTATAGAAATAAAAATTATTATTATAATTATTAAAATACATCCTCAGTTGACACGTTAGTATTATTCTAGATTTATATTTTCTACATGTTTGAGAATGTGATATATATATATATATATATATATATATATATATATATATATATATATATATATATACAGTGCCTACAAGTAGTATTCAACCCCGTGCAGATTTAGCTGGTTGACACATGCGGAATTAACTTGGCATTGTGACATTTGTACTGTAGATCAGCCTGGAAGTGGGAAATGCACTGCAGCAATTTTTATTTTTTATTTTTTTTTTAAACGTAAAAAGTTAATTCAGAGTGTCATTTATTATTCAACCCCTCAAACCACAAGAATTCTGTTTGGTCCCCCTAAAGTATTAAGAAGTAGTTCAGGCACCAAGAATAATGAGCTTCACATGTGTGGATTAAAGATCTCTTTTGCCTTTTCTGACTATTTAAGACCCTCCCCAAACTTGTGAACAGCACTCAGACATGGTCAACATGGGAAAGACAAAGGAGCATTCCAAGGCCATCAGAGACAAGATCGTGGAGGGTCACAAGGCTGGCAAGGGGTACAAAACCCTTTCCAAGGAGTTGGGCCTACCTGTCTCCACTGTTGGGAGCATCATCCGTAAGTGGAAGGCTTATGGAACTACTGTTAGCCTTCCACGGCCTGGACAGCCTTTGAAAGTGTCCTCCTGTGCCGAGGCCAGGCTTGTCCGAAGAGTCAAGGCTAACCCAAGGACAACAAGGAAGGAGCTCCGGGAAGATCTCATGGCAGTGGGGACATTGGTTTCAGTCAATACCATAAGTAACGTACTCCACCACAATGGTCTCCGTTCCAGACGAGCCCGTAAGGTACCTTTACTTTCAAAGCGTCATGTCAAGGCTCGTCTACAGTTTGCTCATGATCACTTGGAGGACTCTGAGACAGACTGGTTCAAGGTTCTATGGTCTGATGAGACCAAGATCGATATCTTTGGTGCCAACCACACACGTGACGTTTGGAGACTGGATGGCACTGCATACGACCCCAAGAATACCATCCCTACAGTCAAGCATGGTGGTGGCAGCATCATGCTGTGGGGCTGTTTCTCTGCCAAGGGGCCTGGCCATCTGGTCCGCATCCATGGGAAGATGGATAGCACGGCCTACCTGGAGATTTTGGCCAAGAACCTCCGCTCCTCCATCAAGGATCTTAAGATGCGTCGTAATTTCATCTTCCAACAAGACAACGACCCAAAGCACACAGCCAAGAAAACCAAGGCCTGGTTCAATAGGGAAAAAGTCAAGGTGTTGGAGTGGCCTAGTCAGTCTCCTGACCTTAACCCAATTGAAAACTTGTGGAAGGAGCTCAAGAATAAAGTCCACATGAGACACCCAAAGAACCTAGATAACTTGGAGAAGATCAGCATGGAGGAGTGGGCCAAGATAACTCCACAGACCTGTGCCGGCCTGATCAGGTCTTATAAAAGACGATTATTAGCTGTAATTGCAAACAAGGGTTATTCCACAAAATATTAAACATAGGGGTTGTATAATAATTGACCCACACTTTTATGTTTAAAATTTAATAAAATTCAACTGAGCAACATAACTTTTTGGTTTGTAAGATTTATGCTTCTGTTCATAAAACCTACTCTCGTTTGCAGTTTGAAGGCTCTAACTTATTTGCATCTTATCAAACCAGCTAAATCTGCAGGGGGTTGAATACTACTTGTAGGCACTGTATATATATGTGTGTGCATATCAGGGGTCCCCAACTTTTCTTACCTTTTCTTACCTTGAGTGTCACATTCAGCTCTTAAAGATGATTGCGAGCCACAGTATATGGGGAGAAATCGTAGAAGCCCCTGTGTGCCTTACTTAAAGTTATAATTCCCAGAGGACCACCTTGAAAAGTAATAATACTTCAAATGTCCCTTTATAATGTAATAACGAAACCAAGTGCCATGTTTAAAGTAATAATGGTCTAAACCCCCCTTATAAAGTACTTGTGCCCTTGGTGCCATTTTATAAAATAATAATGCCAAGTGTGCCCATAATCTACTATATAATCGGCATATCCCGTCTGTCTGTCCGTCCAGGAAATCCCGAGTCGCTGATTGGTCCGGCCGCGGCCAATCAGCGACGCGAGATTTCAGAACAAGTCGGGAGACAGCAGGGCTGACTCCGCCCATGTGTACATGTGACTCACCAACTGCCCATAACGTACTGAACATGTTTTGTCAGTCACAGTGTGTGATGTACTTCTGTCACGTTTAATGAATACGTTCTGTCAGTCACAGTGCGACATAGTTCAGTCACGTTTCATTCACCGTGGTACGCGGAACAGCAGACCCCTGGCTGCAGCCGCAAATAGTCGTGACGTAAGCGGAAGCAAGAGTCGGCTGCAGCCGGGGGAATTATGTGCTGGCTGTGCGTGGTCAGCGATGTTGTCACAAGCAGGATTGACAACATGACGTAATTACAAAATTCATTAGGGGCCCCGGGGGGATACATTGGGGGGTTAATTTAAAGTAGTGCACAACCCATTTAAACACTGCTTCGCTGATTAGTCGCGCCCGGTCGGCCGCATACATATTCTAGAATACCCGATGCGTTAGAATCGGGCCACCATCTAGTAAGTAATAATTGCCCAAGTGCCCTATTACAAAGTAGTAATTTCAGTAGCATGCCCTTAAAAAGTAATAATGCCATAAGTGCCTTCTTTAAAATGAATAGTGCCCCCTTATAAAGTAATAATCCCTCCCAAGTACTCGCGTAAAAAGTAGTAATGACCTGGATACCACTTATAAAGTACTAATGTCCCTTCAGTGCCCCCTTACCAAGTAATAAAGCAATGTATGCCAGTACAGCTGAGAGTGGCACTCACTTGAGAAGACAGCCACGAGACACATATGAGGGACCCCCAAACCACATGTGACTACTGAGCCACAGGTTGGGGACCCCTGGTAAATATTATAGGCTCGGACGTTTTATCAGAAAGCAAGGCACTAAGCAAGAAATAAAGTAGTATCCTCCCCTCGTCTTTAATCTAAATGTGGCTTTTATTTATTGCCCAAACAATACCACCAAATAATGCCTAAATAGTGGAGGGGTAAAGAGTCCTGTAGTTTACGTAAGTCAATTATTTAATGATATAGGTTCTGGACAATGGTTAATAGTAAAGTCCCTGGTGGTTCAGGGCATTGAATGTTTATCTGCTCCACTATCAGGTTGCTCATGGGTGTCTAGTCTTTAGGGGCCACCATAAAAAAGTGGGCCTAGTTTGCCATCCTTCAACTGGCTCTGAATACAGGTACAGGACATTTGTCTTTCTTTTAACCATCCTTCCATTTTCTATTTTCAGGAGCATGTAGGCACAAAGTAGCTGAATTTGACTTGCAACTATTTAGCATATGATTAGTTCTGCAGATTCTTGTCAGGTCACTGCATTGTTACTGTTTTGCTCCTGGTGGTGGAAAAATCTTTTTCTTACTTTGTACTACAAATTACAATCTGTTCTCACATTCCCTAATAGCTCAGTGTGTTATTAGGTTGATTCCCAAGCGAAACGTCACTGGTTTGAATCGAGGAGCAGCAATGAAAAAGATTTCCCAAAAAAAGAGAAACGGCATCATCCAGCTCATCGACAGCGGTCTCTCGGCCAAGACAATTGCCAAACTGCATCATGTGAGAACCATGACAGTTGGAAGAAAAGGAAATGAAGTCTGTCCATCCATTCAAAATCCAAGAGGTGGACGTCCGGGCAAAATATTGGAGTCAAAAAGTTGGATCATCACAATGTCTATCAGTTCTTGCTCGACAAAACCTGCAGTGGAGATGGGTCGTCTGCTCGTAATAGTGAGAACACACATGTCCATGCAACGCACGTTACACAAGTCTGGAATGGTGTCTCGAGTTTGCAAAAAAGTACGAAAAGAGCACAGTAGAAGATTGGAAACGGGTGATTGGGAGCGATGAGACGAAAGTCAATAGACTAGGCTCTGATGGGAGCAAAAGGGTCTGAAAGAAAAGAGGGAAAAAGGGGCTAACGGATTGAGAAACTCAAGGTACTGTCAAGTTCAGTTGAGGAAGCCTGATGATATTGGGTTGTTTCACAGCCAAAGGCATTGGATACTTGACCAGGATCGATGGTGGTCTCAATGCTGAGCTATATTGTCACGGGTGTGTCAATGGTGACAGACAGTCGCCCTGCAGTTGGTTGCAGGAGATCTCTACGTTTGGCATTACAGACATCTTCTTAGAGGCTGGCTGTCTCTAGGACCCAGTGGCTACCTAACTCTGGCTAATTAGCTCCCTGGCCTGAGTGTAGAAATACCTGGTGTGTCTGAGAGGGAGGTGCCAGCGACATTCATATATTCATTACTACTTGTGAGGCTTTAGCAAGAGCAGTACTTTGTCCTCTCTGGAGCTTGAGGCCGTGTGCGCATATGTCTAGAGTCATCTAAAGCTAAGCAATCCCGTCCTGTTTGTCTAGCCTTGTTGACTATAGAGTTTAGAGGAGATCGACTAGTGCTCATCTCCTCCCTTCCGTAGCCTTAGCCATACGCCAGGGAAAGTCAGGGCGAGGCACAGTAGTTGAGGCAAGGTGACACTAGACCAGACTAGGAGGTCTCCACTCCCCCCTTTCCCTAGTGTCTGGGCTCCTTTTCCCTTTTCCCTCTGTGTTGCACTAAGTCTTTCCCACACCCTGCGTGACATATATGTGAGTATCCTACAAGGCGAGTATGAAAGGGACAACATAGTGTTCCAGCAGAACAACGACCCGAAACATACATCAGGATTTGCAAAGGAATGGTTCAATGACAATGAAGTAGAGGTGCTGGATTGGCCCCCACAGTCCCCAGACCTCAACCTAATCAAACACTTATGGGTAGACTTGAAGAAAAAGCTGTATACATACCCAAGTGAGTCGACCAGTGAGAGATCTGGGAGCAGATTTTGGTCGAGATATGTTTAAGTGTGATCAAGAGATTGCCCAGAAGGATTCAGGCAGTGTTGAAAGCCAAAGGTGGATTTACAAAATTCTAACAGAATAGTAAAAATTAAAATTTAGATATTTAGGGGCGGAACAGTAACAATGCAGTGACATGACAACAATCTGCATAACAAATTTGACTTGAAACTATTTTGCATATGATTTATGTATGACATAGCCAAGATGATTGTCTACACTGTGTTCCAAATTATTATGCAAATAATATTTTCTTTCCCAAATTACCTATATGAATTGCAGTCATTGTAATTTTCCAGTCAAATAACTATTAGAGTACAATTTAAAGGTTTTTGTACAAACTGCCTATGATAACAGTATATTTTTACAAAAATAGAAAACTCAAACTGCACTCAAAATGCATGTTCCAAATTATTATGCACAGCAGAGTTTTCAACCTTTTCATTTTAAAAAAGAACAAAAAAATTGTCATTTTTGAAATTATAAGCATTAGCAGGTTATTACAAACTGAAATCAAACAGTTTTCAACTCAAAACTTTATTCTAGGTGATGGTACATTTGCACATAGGACCGCTTGTTCGAAAGGAGCTTCTGAACTCTCTCGTCCATTGAATTTGTCAGGTTTTGGATGCTTTCTGCTTCAATTGTTTTGCATGAGGACAGAATACCCTCCCAGAGCTGTTGCTTAGATGTGAACTGCCTCCCGCCATCATAGACCCTCCTTTTGATGATGCTCCAGAGGTTCTCAATGGGGTTGAGGTCAGGGGAGCATGGGTGCCACACCATAAGTTTGTCCCCTTTAATGCCCATAGCAGCCAGAGATGCAGATGTGTTATGTGCAGCATGAGACGGGGCATTATCATGCATGAAAATGATCTTGCTGCGGAATGCACGGTTCTTCTTCTTGAACCATGGAAGGAAGTGCTGTTTGAGAAACTCAACATACATTATGGAGTTCATCTTTACCCCTTCAGGGATCCTAAAAGGGCCGACAATCTCTCTCCCCATGAATCCAGCCCAAAATATTACTCCACCTCCTCCTTGTTAGCGCCGTAGCCGTGTTTGCATGGGGTGTCCATCAACCAGTCATCCTCCACTCCATCCATCTGGACCATCGAGATCATTTCATGCATGATAATGACCCATCTCATGCTGCACATAACACATCTGCATCTCTGGCTGCTATGGGCATAAAAGGGGACAAACTTATGGTGTGGCACCCATGCTCCCTTGACCTCAACCCCATTGAGAACCTCTGGAGCATCATCAAAAGGAATGTCTATGATGGCGGGAGGCAGTTCACATCTAAGCAACAGCTCTGGGAGGGTATTCTGTCCTCATGCAAAACAATTAAAGCAGAAACCATCCAAAACCTGACAGATTCAATGGACGAGAGAGTTCAGAAGCTCCTTTTGAACAAGGGGTCCTATGTGCAAATGTAACATCACCTAGAATAAAGTTTTGAGCTGACAACTGTTTGATTTCAGTTTGTAATAACCTGCTAATGCTTATAATTTCAAAAATGACCATTTTTTTGTTCTTTATTAAAATGAAAAGGTTGAAAACTCTGCTGTGCATAATAATTTGGAACATGCATTGTGAGTGCAGTTTGAGTTTTTAATTTTTTTAAAAATATACTGTTATCATAGGCAGTTTGTACAAAAACCTTTCAATTGTACTCTAATAGTTATTTGACTGGAAAATTACAATGACTGCAATTCATATAGGTAATTTGGGAAAATCTGAGAAAATATTATTTGCATAATAATTTGGAACACAATGTAAGTCTATTCTTCTTGTTTGCAGTTCTCAGTAGAAGTTTCTTTGCAGCAATTCGTCCATAAATTCCTATGTCTCTGGATCATTGATGTTGAGATGTGTCTGCTACTTGATGTTTGTGCATAATTTATGAGGGTTGTTATCTGAATGCTGTAAATTTGCAGTTTCTGAGGGTAATAATAACTGATGAACTTATCCTCTGCAGCAGAGTTAATTTTTGGTCTCCTTTCCCTGGACAATCCTCATGAAAGCCAGTTTCATCATGGTGATTGATGGTTTTCACGATTGTACTTGAGGATACCTTCAAATTTCTAGCAATTTTCCAGATAGAATGACTTTCATGTCTTTATGTAATGATTGACTGTCATTTCTTTTTATTTGACTGATTTTTGCTAGCTTTGCTGGCTTAGAACAGTTGTGGAATAGGTCTCAGCACTGTATGGAACTGTGTATAAACCTCTACAAAACACAACTGATGGTTACAAACAGTTTCTGAATGACGGTGATTCCAAAAAATTAACCCTTGACAAAGCATACCTGTCCATTGGAAGTCATTCCAGATAATGTCTGATGAAGAGGCTTGAGAGAATGCCAAGGGTGTGTAAAGCTCTTATCAGTGTGAAAGGAATGTAAGGCTGCATGCCCACTATGCGTTTTTCAAGCGTTTTTGCCGCAGAATTTCCGCAGCGAAAACGCTTAAAAAAATGCTTGGTAATACGAGCCCCATGGTCCCCAATGATAATCCGCATGTGCTGTGCACATGCTGCTGGAATTTCCACTGCGGATTATCATTACAGAAAAATACGCAGCATGTCCATTAATTTTGCGGACACGCAGCGTAATTGCCGTTATTGACTTGCATTAAATCGCATAATATCCGCATGACTACATGTGCACATGCGGATATTGAGCGATTCAATGTGCGGATGGTACCCGGGTCTGGAGAAGAGGAGACTCTCCTCCAGACCCAGGTACCATGGTACCTTTTAAAAAAAGAATTTAAAATAAAAAATAAAGATTATGTTTACCTTCCGATGGCCCCCGCTGACGTCGGCAGTCGCATGACCTGTCACATGACTAAATGACGTCATGAAAGTTCCTTTCACACCACCGCGACCCGTACAAGAGGCCGGATGCAGCGGAGAAAAGACCGGGGGTCATCAGAAGGTAAGTATAATCTTTATTTTTTATTTTTTACCATTCTTATTCTTTTTTTTTAACTATTAACTTGGTCACACTATATAAATCTGACTCGCCCCCTGGGCCGTGGGGTACTCGGGGCTGGGCCTCTGGATGCAGATAGGGGGTAGTAGTGGCGACCCGGTCCCGTGCTCAGGGTGTCAGGCTTAAAGGGCAACCGTCTTCTGATATATATATAGGGTAAGTTCTGACTACGCCACCCGTGGATTGCGGTCAGGGATAACCGCCGCTGCAGTGCAGACCGCTGGGGCAGATGTAAGTGTGCAGCACTGAATAATATAACTCCCCACGGGAGGAGTGTGGCCCCAGGGCAGTATAGATAGGTGATGGAGGGGATGATTCCGACCGCAATAGCCAGGAAACGGAGGCCTCTTAAACAGTTCAGGGTCTTTATTTGAACAGGTGAAATGACCGAAAAACAGTCCCAGCTAGGAGGGGGCCTGGATGTCTGAGAACAAGTGGGAAGCCCTTCTGGTCAGGGTGAGGGTGTAGGCCTACCGTGCTCTCTGCGCTCTTCCTGGCTATTTCCCTCCTCGTGGTGTAATAGCCCACGTTCCTGAGCTTGCCATGTCTTCTCGCCCGTATGGCTTGCAACTTGGGTCCCTTTCTACTCTTGGCCTGGTGCAGCTCTGCTGGTCCCTTCTGCTGTGGCGGAACCTCCGGGCTTCTTAGGCCAAGGGACATACAGTCCCCTGCGGTCTGGTTATTTGCTGTAGGACTTGGAATCCTAACAGCCTCGGACACCAAAGTCCGGTAGATCAGTTTCTCTCTCAGCCAGGACAGGCTCACGTCGCCTTCCGTCCCTGGCTCGTGGCTCCTCTATTGCCACACGACCTCCTCAGCTTCAGTTGAGCTGGCTCTCCCTTCTCTGGGATGCCTCTCACTTCAGAGACAGGTCATCCAGCTCTCCCTAACCCTGCCCCCAGTTCCAGTTTTTATAGGGGCAGCCTGCTCCCCCTACTGGCCTGGGACAGGAGGTGCTGCATGCTAATGGTCCCTAACCAGAGAACCTCCCCCTTGCTCTCAGACACAGCTTTATTATACATTTGTGGCATCCAGGCCAGGGTGACACAAATCCATGACGATTGCATGGATTTATATAGTGTGACCAAGTTGTCAAGCACTTTTCCAAGTGATGCTAAAATTGCTTGGAAAAGCGCTTGATAACCCGCATGCAGAAAAATGCTTGACAAACGCTTCTACCTGGCAGGAAAAACGCACGTAAAATCCGCATGCTTTTTTCCTTCCAGGGAGATGCGAAAAAAATATGCAGCATTTCTGCATCGTGGGCACTTAGCCTAAGGTTCAACACACATTGTGGTTTGTTTCACACGTGTTTCTTTACCCCTTGTGTCCATGTGTCATATGGGTATTATTTAAGGTTTGAGTGATGGTGGTAACATCTTCCTTTTCAACATAGAGCAGAACATCTGTGAATTCAAGATAACATCAATAAAATTTAGCTCCATGGACACCAGCAGCACTGATGCAGCCCCACTCACAGGGAGTCAATCAGCAGAGAATGACTGTTCAAGCTAAGTCCCGCCTCTTGGTGCAACATGGCCGGGCCAGTCATTTAAATAAACCTTCCCACCTGCTTTTTTTTTCCCTTAATGGAGATAGATGGAAACCAAGCAGGTGGGAAGGTGTATATAAATGATTCAGCTAGCCATGAAGCACTGAGCGCCTGTACTTAGTTTGAACAGTCATTCTGTGCTGACAGAGAATGACTCACAGAATGTTCAAACCAAGTACTGGTGCTTCATTGCAGAGCCAAACATTTAAATAGGGCCTATCTCCACACTTCTCTGGCCCTATGAAGCCAGAGCTGGCAATCAAAGAAGAAGGGGTGGAGATAGAGGGAAAACAAGCAGGTGGGAAGGTGTATATAAATGATTGGTCCCGCCGTGATGGACCAAGCGGCGGGATTTCGTTTGAACAGTCATTCTGTGCTGATAGACTCCCTTTAATGACACTGCCACCACCATGTTTTACTGTAGGCACCATGTAATTAGAAAAATTAATTTAGAAAATGCATGGTCCATTTGGAGGTGATATACAGTATATACAGTATATACAAACCATGTATAGCATGTGACGCTGTGTGCCTGCCTAAAACTTTTGCACAGTACTGTAAATGCACACTGTGTATCGTATTGTGATGCTATGTAATATATACTGTATATACACTGTCTCACATTACTATACACTGTACGGCTGATTCATCCAAAGTGTTTACGCTAGTTTTCTGGCATAAAACACTTTGAAAAGTCACATAACTTTTGCGCAATGCGAAGTAGTACAAAAATGTTGCGACTTTTGGTCGCTTTCGCCCCAGTCCCAAATAGCTCCAGCAAGTTGGGTGGTGCATGTGCGGGACGTGGTTTGGCTGTGGCCGCCTGCTCAGTGGCATAACTTAAACCAGATGTTACTCCAGTCCCTGACTCACATTTATGTCAAGGTGCTATGGAGTACGACGCCAACGAATCAGCCCCTGTGTGTGCATATGGTACTGTGGAATAGGTTTAGGCAATAGGCAGCTGTGGAAAAAAATACAGTGATGCAGCGTGTTATGTGTACATATATATAAAAACAGTGATGCAGCGTGTATAAATATAGTGATACCATGCAGTGTGAATACCTGTATATATATATATATATATATATATATATATATATATACAGTACAGACCAAAAGTTTGGACACACCATCTCATTTAAAGATTTTTCTGTATTTTCATGACTATGAAAATTGTACATTCACATTGAAGGCATCAAAATTATGAATTAACACATGTGGAATTATATACTTAACAAAAAAGTGTGAAACAACTGAAAATATGTCTTATATTCTAGGTTCTTCAAAGTAGCCACCTTTTGCTTTGATGACTGCTTTGCACACTCTTGGCATTCTCTTGATGAGCTTCAAGGGGTAGTCACCGGAAATGGTTTTCCCTTCACAGGTGTGCCCTGTCAGGTTTAATAAGTGGGATTTCTTGCCTTATAAATGGGGTTGGGATCATCAGTTGTGTTGTGCAGAAGTCTGGTGGATGCACAGCTAATAGTCCTACTGAATAGACTGTTAGAATTTGTATTATGGCAAGTAAAAAGCAGCTAAGTAAAGAAAAACGAGTGGCCATCATTACTTTAAGAAATTAAGGTCAGTCAGTCTGAAAAATTGGGAAACTTTGAAAGCGTCCCCAAGTGCAGTTGCAAAAACTATCAAGCGCTACAAAGAAACTGGCTCACATGAGGACCGCCCCAGGAAAGGAAGACCAAGAGTCACCTCTGCTTCTGCAGAGGTGACCAGAAAGGTGTGACCAAAAGTTTGGACACACCTTCTCATTTAAAGATTTTTCTGTATTTTCATGACTATGAAAATTGTACATTCACACTGAAGGCATCAAAACTATGAATTAACACATGTGGAATTAAATACTTAACAAAAAAGTGTGAAACAACTGAAAATATGTCTTATATTCTAGGTTCTTCAAAGTAGCCACTTTTTGCTTTGATGACTGCTTTGCACACTCTTGGCATTCTCTTGATGAGCTTCAAGAGGTAGTCACCGGAAATGGTCTTCCAATAATCTTGAAGGAGTTCCCAGAGATGCTTAGCACTTGTTGGCCCTTTTGCCTTCACTCTGCGGTCCAGCTCACCCCAAACCATCTCAATTGGGTTCAGGTCTGGTGACTGAGGAGGCCAGGTCATCTGGCATAGCACCCCATCACTCTCCTTCTTGGTCAAATAGCCCTTACACAGCCTGGAGGTGTGTTTGGGGTCATTGTCCTGTTGAAAAATAAATGATGGTTCAACTAAACGCAAACTGGATGGAATAGCATGCCGCTGCAAGATGCTGTGGTAGCCATGCTGGTTTAGTATGCCTTCAATTTTGAATAAATCCCCAGCAGTGTCACCAGCAAAGCACCCCCACACCATCACACCTCCTCCTCCATGCTTCACGGTGGGAGCCAGGCATGTAGAGTTCATCCGTTCACCTTTTCTGCGTCGCACAAAGACACAGTGGTTGGAACCAAAGATCTCAAATTTGGACTCATCACACCAAAGCACAGATTTCCACTGGTCTAATGTCCATTACTTGTGTTCTTTAGCCCAAACAAGTCTCTTCTGCTTGTTGCCTGTCCTTAGCAGTGGTTTCCTAGCATCTATTTTACCATGAAGGCCTGCTGCACAAAGTCTCCTCTTAACAGTTGTTGTAGAGATGTGTCTGCTGCTAGAACTCTGTGTGGCATTGACCTGGTCTCTAATCTGAGCTGCTGTTAACCTGCGATTTCTGAGGCTGGTGACTCGGATAAACTTATCCTCAGAAGCAGAGGTGACTCTTGGTCTTCCTTTCCTGGGGCGGTCCTCATGTGAGCCAGTTTCTTTGTAGCGCTTGATGGTTTTTGCAACTGCACTTGGGGACACTTTCACAATTTTTCGCACTGACTGACCTTCATTTCTTAAAGTAATGATGGCCACTCGTTTTTCTTTACTTAGCTGCTTTTTTCTTGCCATAATACAAATTCTAACAGTCTATTCAGTAGGACTATCAGCTGTGTATCCACCTGACTTCTGCACAACACAACTGATGGTCCCAACCCCATTTATAAGGCAAGAAATCCCACTTATTAAACCTGACAGGGCACACCTGTGAAGTGAAAACCATTTCCGGTGACTACCTCTTGAAGCTCATCAAGAGAATGCCAAGAGTGTGCAAAGCAGTCATCAAAGCAAAAGGTGGCTACTTTGAAGAACCTAGAATATAAACATATTTTCAGTTGTTTCACACTTTTTTGTTAAGTATATAATTCCACATGTGTTAATTCATAGTTTTGATGCCTTCAGTGTGAATGTACAATTTTGATAGTCATGAAAATACAGAAAAATCTTTAAATGAGGTGTGTCCAAACTTTTGGTCTGTACTGTATATATATATATATATATATGTGATATATATATTAGTGATATGGGTTGTGGTGCACCGTGTACACATATAAACCTGCATATATATGTATAATAGTGTGCGTCCCCTCGCCCCAGCAGTATGGTGGGCAGGTGCTTCCCCTGCCAGCCTCCGCCCGCTCCCAGCTGTAGCCCCAATGCTCCGGGGATGAGCCGCTGCCAATCAGAGCCGGCTGCCTCGTTGTGTGGTGGGTGGGGGTTATTGTTCCCTCGCCTGATTGTGAGAAGCTGCCTGGCTTCCTTATTCCTACATCCAGGGTGGGACCTGCCAGTCAGTGCTGTCAGCGGCCACTGCTCCTTCCTGCCACCAGCGCCGACCACCACATCCCGGCTCCGTCAGCCATTAGACAGTAGCTGCCCGGCGGGCACTCTCAGCCTGGAGCCCCTATGTACGACGACCTGTACATCCATGGATTCGAGGACTCTGAGGTGGTGAGTGTCTGTAATGTCCTGGCACAGCTAATGGGCACATTCAACAGATCCAGCTGCCCACCTCCTCCTGGGCATGCACTGTATGGAGCGCAGACTGCAGAGGTGCTATACAGGAGAAGTTGTGTACTTGTGGCATATAGTGTACCTGTACCATACAGTGTAGTAAGCGTCATATAGATCAGGTATACAGATAACACATACTGTACTGCAGAGAATAAGCCGTATATCTTATGTATGCACCATATGCCCTATAGTCCACTAATGACAGTAATAGTCTCAACCAATAAGCAAATAACCTATGTACAACTCACCATGATATCATACTGTACATGGCATGTATTCTAATAAAGCCACACCCCAATGTATATATAGTATAATATGATTTACACATACAGTATATGTATAATATATGCTATACTTTATGTATGTAGGATACATATGCACATATACTGCTAATTGCAAAAGAGACCAAAATACTTATCTTATTGTACACATGTAAACAGTCATACATATATGATATACAAGTAACGTGTGTGTATGTATATATATATATGTGTATATATATATATATGTGTGTGTGTATGTATGTATATATATATATATATATATATATATATATATACATACACAACCCCGTTATGATACATACACCTGAGCAATTAGACAGTAGTACACGTACCTTACTGCAGATATCATTTGTATAGTCATACACATATGCCATAATGCATATACTGTAGTATTATTCTGTATGGATGTACTTGTACATGAATGCTCCATGTTGTATATAATATACATACCACCATACCATAATGTACTACAAAGTTCATTTTAAAAATAAAGCCTATTATTTACACTGTGATATAAAAAAAAAATTGTAAGATATTTTCCTTTTCCATGAAGTCTGTGGCTGTGATCACACGCGGTGACTTCTCTGGTGCCAGGCACAATATCTGAGCAGAGTAGGAATCATTATGTGCCAATGGTCACAATGTTCATCTCCAGATCAGAAAACCATAAAAAATGTTCTGATTTACAGAAGTGACTATAACCGGCCATTACAACAGATCCCGGTATGTTTTATGCTGTAGTAAGTAACTTCCAGTATTAGTAAATCTGTAATGGAGCGGTGACAATGTTGTGACATCAGGTATCGGATCCAGTAATACAATTGGTGTAGTTGGTGTCATTGGTGCAGTGAGAAGCTGAGTGATGCACATTATCATTACACTGTAATAAGAATCTCTCATTGTGTTGGTGTCTTGCTGTGTTTTAGTCCCTGTCCTCGGTGCTGGGTGTATGTGTTCTCCATATCTTCAGTGCAAACGTAATAAATCCTATATTGCATCATTACAGCAGCCTAACAAGGACCCGGGCTCTTGTCACTTGTTTGATGAAATACAAGTTTATTGTTAAATATGGACAAAGTGTTATACAATAGACATCTTGAGTTTCACTATTTGTGTACATAGATTGAACATAGTCTGTATACGGCCTCCTTATATGCAAGTGACACGCCATTTTATCTGTGCTGCACTATTATTATTATTATTTATTTATAAAGCACTATTAATTCCATTGTTTTGTCATTCCTGCGCCTATACGTCCAGAAGTCTTATTGTTACTCTGCATTAATTGTATATGATATACATTACTGGCATACGGGTACCAATTTTGGCATCCCTTATAGCCTCTGATACTGCCATACAGAATTGCCATGTATTCAGTAATGGCAACAGACGGTTGATTTTACAAAGCTATTAAACTCTTCATCTACTTAATTAGGAGATATATATATACATATAGGTTTGTACATGTGAGAGGAATCAGAGCTGACCCCCTCATACAATTGACCTATGGTATAAACAGCAGAACACCACCTATAATCTGTACAGTGAGTTAGGACAGTTCCCTTTAATATTCCTGTTCCACTCATGTCAGACTCAAGATTTTAGGAAGCTGGTATATTATGTGGAGCTGCGATTCTCACACAATGGAGCTTCTTATGCTGCACCCAGAGCTGTGGAGTCGGAGTCGGTATAAAATGGACCGACTCCAACTCCTAAAATATATAATAAATTGGGTACAGTAATTCAATGCAGTTTGTGGGGAATATTTTTCATAAGAATTTGGGAAAGTTATGAAATGTCCTATAAATGTCTGTCCTATTCCTGATCGAAGGGTCTAGACTTTTAGCTGAGATTAATCTGTGCTACAGTAAATGTATCACTTATACATGAGCCATGTATGAGGGAGTCAGGAGTCGTGGAGTCGGAGTTGGTGTCATGGAAATTGAGCAGTCGGAGTCAGAGTTTTGGCTCACCTACTCCACAGCCCTGGCTGCACCCGTGCCTACCTATTACATGGGAGGAATCTCGTGGTCATAGATGATTGGATTTACTTTTTACACATGCAGTTGAGAATTATCTGTCACTGGGTCTTTGATGCCCATCTGAACACGGCTTAAAGTAGCGGCAGGGACCCTGATTCCAATGTGTACCTTACTGTGCTTTATTCTGTACACTTTAAAAAATACTGTTTTTTTAGCTGCAGCTATGCTAGTCTTCTCAAAGAAAAACTTTTGCTATGTAGTCCTCGACATCCATGAACTCTGGCTATCCCCACTCCCCAGCAGTGATTGAGAGCTTTCTGCCTTTGACAGCTTTCTATCTACAATTTGCAATCAGTGGTAGGTGTGAATCAGACAGCTCCTCATTGAGAGGGCTAGCAGAGCTGTAGCAGATAATACTGTGACTTTTTTTTTCAAACTGGAATCGGGGTCTTTGTCCCAATTTAATGCTGCTCTGAGATTGAGAAGCATAAACCTAGTAACAAATTCTCTTTAAATTCATGGTTCTTTTCCATCATAGGAACAGAATAACAAAAATAACTGAAGTTCTAGATCCCTGACATGATGGACACCTACATCACCCAGCGGACCCTAATGACTTTAATGTACTGTCCTTTTTATTATATTTGTGTCGCAGTGTTATGGCATACATACCATAGATCAAGCCCTGAAGCAATTTCAAGGCTCATGAAGAGGCAGGTGAAAGTTGACCTATGCCTACAATTGTGATATGTGTATAGTGATCACCCAAAGGTCTCATCTTTGTTACAAGTACCTGTGCGGTATTAAAATGGGTAATACTGAATTAAATGGTTACTCCCATGTTAATAAGTTATTACCTATACACAGGATAGGCAATATTTTACTGAAGGCGTGAGGTTAAACCGCTGGACTCCCACTGATCCAAACAGGTTTCTGAAATGACCCATTGGAATGGAGAAGGACTGCCAGAGAATGCACACACTAATTAATGTGCGACCACAAGTTCTTTATAATGGGGCATGTAAGAGCCCTAAATTTAAGATCAGTGGGAGTCCGAATGGTCAGACCCATGACACACAGAAAGTAATCTCCTATTCTTTGTGCTTCTTTCCTAAATGATGGAAATGTGAGGAAATGCCAGGCTGCCCCAAGAAATGGTAATGAATTCTTGTTATAGAGCTTCCGTTTCTGTATAAGTGCCCTGTGTATAATTATGTATTTCCCTAGGATATTCATGCAGCATTGGCCATAACGCCATATCTGCGGACCATTATCATGGCACACAGTGCTTTGTTTTCTGTTGAGGTATATTACAGCCTCTGGAATATACAAAATGTCGCATTCGTTCTGTTCAGTTTTCTGTTTAGTTAATGCAGTAATACTTGACGTGTAGGATGGTACATACATACTTGCTCTGCAGATTTCATTGTTTATCAACAGGATGACATGATGTTGAGCAGTTTCTGGCAATGTACAGGGTTAAAAAAAATTTTGGCTTGTTTCCGCCTTCTGACTCAGTGCCATAGGGGAATGAACTGCATATCCCCAAGGTGTCTTGCCCATCCTACAGGCTGTCACATAGCAGATCTATGTTTACGGTAATGAAGAGAATATAGGTTGGTCTTTTGCAGAAGGCTTTGCTGCTTGTACTGGGGATGCCGTTTTTTTCTTTTTTCGTCTACAGTACATTGTAGAAGGTTACAGAAATTCATATACATTATATATAACACCGCATTTTACGCTGTTATTTATTTATATAGAGCACACTTGTTCCATGGCAGTGTGATTTGAAATTCTGAAATAACAACAGCCTTTTCCTTCACCAGACCTATCACAAAAGCGCTTGTCCAGAAGTTGTATCTTTGCAGGGGCTCAAACTGGTATCCCTCAATGCTCTCGTTCTGATGCTCTCCAGGTCCCCCATGGTCTCTACTTTATGTTTTTGTCTCAACAAACAGAAAATGCCTGTCTGCAGCTTTGACCCGATAAGGAGTGGATGGGAAAAAAATAACATTTTCTCTGCCGTTAATTTATTGGGACAATGGAATAAGCTGCTGTCAGATACCTCAGGCAGCTCCTTATCTCCTGTGAAAAGCAAATATGTCTTATATTACAGTGGCTTGTGAAAGTATTCACCCCCTTGGCATTTTTCGTGTTTTTCTACCTCACAATCTGGAATTTCACAGTTTTTTTTTTTTTTTTTTTCTTTTTGAGGGTTTGCATTATTTTCTGTAAAGAACTTGTCTACAGCGGTGAACATTTGTTTTTCTTTTTATTGTGAAGCAAACAATAGCATAAAAAAGAACTCAAAACTTCAGTGTGCATAACTATTGACCCCCCCTAAAGTCAGTACTTTGTAGAGCCTCCTTTGCAGTAATTACAGATGCAAGTCGCTTTGGATAAGTCTCCATGAGATTTCCACATCATGCCACTGGGATTTTTACCCATTACTCAAGGCAAAACTGCTCCTGCTCCTTCAAGTTAGATGGTTTCCTCTGGTGAACAGCAATCTCCAAGTCTCACCACAGATTCTCAATTGGATTAAGATCTGGGCTTTGACTAGGACACTCCAAAACATTTACACGTTCTCCCTTAAACCACTCAAGTGTTGCTTTAGCAGTATGCTTTGGGTCATTGTCTTGTTGGAAGATGAACCTCTGTCCCAGTCTCAAATCACTGACAGAAACAGATTTTGCTCAAGAATATCCCGGTATTTCACACCATCCATCTTGCCCTCAACTCGGACCATTTTCCCTGTCCCTGCTGCTGAAAAACATCCCCACAACATGATGCTGAGACCAACATTTTTCGCTGTGGGGATGGTGTTCTTGGGGTGATGAGCTGTGTAGGTTTGGCGCCAGACATACCGTTTACCTTGGTGGCCAAAAAGTTGAATTTCGGTATCATCTGATCATATCTCCTTCCTCCATACATTTGGGGAGTCTCCCACATGTCTTTTGACACACTCAAAACAAGCCTTACAATTTTTGTGTGCAAGTAAAGGCTTTTTTCTGCCCACTCTTCCATAAAGACCACCTCAATGGAGTGTACGGCTCATTGTGGTTGAATTGACAGATACTCCAGTTGCTGCTTGGTAACTCTGCAGCTTCTTCAGGCTTACCTTTGGTCTCTGTGCTGCCTCTCTGATTAATGCCTCCTTTCCTGTGCTGAGAGTTTTGGTGGGCAGCCCTCTCTTGGCAGTTTTGTTGTGGTACCATGTTCTTTCGATTTGATACTAATAGATTTCATGGTGCTCCAGGTGATCATCAGAGACTGTGGTATTTTTTTTATAATCCAACCCTGACTTGCATTTCTCAACAACTTTGTCCCTGACATGTTTAGAGAGCTCCTTGGTCTTCATGGTGTTGTTTGGTTAGTGATGCCTCTTGCTTAATGGTGTTGCAGCCTCTGTAGCCTTTCAGAAAAGGTATGTATATACTGACAGACCATGTGACACTTAGATTGCACACTGGTGGACTTCCTCTCACTAAGCATGTGACTTATGAAGGTAATTGCTTGCACCAGAAGCTTTTAGAGGCTTCATTGTAAAAGGGGTGAATACACATGCACATGCCAATTTTTAGTTATTTGATTCCATAAATTTAATTTATGCCTGTTTTTCTCACTTCACTTCACCAGTTTAGACCATGTAATGCTGATGAATCACACCCAAATCAGATTACAAAAATATTTAAAATACAGGTTGTAATAAAATAGGTAAAGAGCCAAGGAGGTGAACACTTTCGCAAATCTTTATATTTCTGCTGCTCCCCTGGATGTTTTATCTTTCTTTTCTTTTTCAATCCGCCATACTGTTCCAGAGATATATGCCTTTTCATTTAGTGCTAGTTCTTATGGTCTTTACCGAAGGGGCATTGCTTACATGGTTATTATGCAGAGCAGCCTAAACACCCCCCCCCAGAAAATACTATGAGCCACGGCCCCATTGTAAAGACCAGAAAAATTAGCTCTAAATAAAAAGGTCCATAACTCTGGCCCATATGCATATGGTGGATTATAAAAAATAATAATAATATCCGGGAGCAACAGGAATAAAATAAGATTAAAAATTGGCCATTTTTAACTTGGTGACAGGTCTTCTTTAAGACTTGTCTATGATGAGTGTATATCAATGGTGGAAGAGAACTTTGGCCCCAAAACTAGTGTTTCAAATGCCAGTCTTGATGAGGGGTGTGCATTTATAAGATACATCCAAATCATTAAGAGACTCATGCCTCTTAATGAATTCTGCGCATCTTAGTGGTTGTGCCCCCTTGACTGGAGTAACATTTTTGGCGTAAGAAACGCTGCCAATTTTGATGAATTTGATAGACAGGCATAGCCACATAGTCATCTGTTATCCAGATGAGCACACTGAGACAGTCTTGTCCACAAAGTTCAACACTCTTAAAGAGAATCTGTCACCAGGGTTTTGAGAGCAGCATAATGTAGGGGCAGAGACCCTGATTCCAGCGATGTGTCACTTAGTTTACTGAGTTCAGGAGTTGTGACACAATCAGAGTTTTTAGATGTACAGAACTCAGAAAGCTAACTCCACCCACACTAGGCTCTCTGTGAACATCGTCTATTGACAGCGAGCTGCTTATCAGTGGAAGGGGCGTGGTCGGACTACTTGGCACAAGGTTGCTAGTCTGGACAGTGGTAATCTCCTGATGATAAAACATTAATTGTATGGGAACAACAGCACACCGCCTAAAAAGTGACAAATCCCTGAAATCTGTCTCAGTCTCTAACTCATGCTATACTCAGATTATATATCAAAAACCTGCTCACAAATTCCCTTTAAAAACTAGCCTAAATGCACTTTAAAGAGAACATGTCACTAAGTTTCATGCTGCCTGAACCGCAGGCACCATGAATCAGAGCCTCTCTGCAGCCATGTATGAGTTACTTTGAAATGTCGTGCCGTTTCAGAGAAAACAGTTTGAAAAGCCATTCAAGGATGATCAGGAGAGAGCTGACTAGTGCATGCGGCCCCTGTCAGCTTCTCACCACCGTGCTCCTTTGGATTGACAGGTCTCTCTCATGTGTACATAGGGAGACACCTATTAATCAACAAATGTATGTTTTCTCTGCAGATTAAACATACTTGGCTGCACAGCCAGGCTGAGACTAAGGCCAGGGCCCCACTATTAGTGTTCGGTCAGTATTTTTCCTCAGGAGTGGTTGATAAATGCAGAATTGGTGACTTGTTTCTATCATACCTTTTCTCTGATTGTTCCTTACCTGGTTTTGGCTCCCACTCCTGAGAAAAAATACTGACCAAATACTGATAGTGTGACCCTAAGGCCAGGGCCACACTATGTTCACATTACATGGTGGTCAAAATGTCTGTTTTCCAAGACTCTTCAGCAATTGCTCCTTATCTTCGAAGTTTTCTCTTGTGGTTTTTTTTTTTTATCCTGAACTGTTTTTGTTAACCTTTTTAACATGTCCTTTTTTCTGTAAGGCTGTGTGCCCACGATGCGTTTTTTAAGCGTTTCTGCAGCGGCAAAAACGCTGCAGAAACGCTTAAAAAACGCATGGTAGAAGGCCTGCCATGTTCCCCAATGATAATCCGCATGTGCTGTGCACATGCTGCGGAAATTTCCCGCTGCGGATTATCATTGCGGAAAAAAACGCAGCACTAACAATTATTTTGCGGAAGTGCTGTTTTTTCTTCGCCATTGACTTGCATTGGAACGCATGGATTACGCATCACTGTATATGTAGATGCGCAATCCACTCGTTCCAATGTGCAGATGGTACCCAGGTCTAGAGGAGAGGAGACTCTCATCCAGACCCAGGTACCATAGAAACTGTGAAAAAAATAATAAAATAAAAAATAAATATGATACTTGCCTTCTGGCGGCCCACGGTGCGCTCCTCCTCTCATGCCAGCAAATCGCGATGGACTGAAGGACCTGCGCTGACGTCATAGTCATGTGACGGGTCACGTGATGCTGACGTCGGCAGGTCCTTCAGTGCAGTGTACCGCGATCTGCCGGCAGTCAGCACCGAGTGAAGCAAGACTGCGGGGGCCATTTTTTATTTTTAACCATTCTTTAAGTCACACTATATATATCCATGCCGGTTGCCAAGTTGACAAGCACTTTCCAAGTGATGCTAAAATCGTTTGGAAAGCGCTTGTCAACCCGCATGCGGAAATGCATGTGAAGAACGCTTCACTTCCGCATGTCCCTGGCAGGAAAACGCATGTACAATCCGCATGTACAATCCACATGCGTTTTTTCTGCCAGGGGAAATGCAGAAACGCTCAGGAAAAATCCAGAGCATTTCTGCATCGTGGGCACATAGCCTTAGTGTCTTCCTAGCGGAGAACACCTGAAGATGGACTTCTAAATGCTGGTGCTTTTGAAAGCCTGAAGTGTCCTGTGTGGTGTCCTGCCCTGTGTAGCACAGATGCTGCGCAGTCCTTTTAACACTTGAGCACTTGAGATATTGTCAGCACAGGATGGTGTTGGTTCTCCTTGCTGTGTGTAGAAAATGAGGATAGACAACACTTGCATCAGGGCAGGCCTTACCCCGGAGATTTTCCTTTTGTAGATGTCACGGCTCAGTATATTTTCGGTGCCGTTACCACTTGTCATGGGAAAAGAAGTCTCACTGAAGCGGCAGTTAATTTTCTAATGGTCATTACTCATCTCCCATGCCCATTGTACAGCAGACCTGGAGACGGAGGCTCTATACTTCAGTGAATCCTCTGACAAATCAGTTTGGCTGCTTGTACTACGGCTAATCCCTGGCAGCATTCAGTTCTCTGCGATTAACTCAAATCCAAAACACAATATTGTTACATGGGAATTGTTCTGACATAGTCCACCAGGTGTAGTGAAGCCTCTTCTTTTACTATCTGCGTTACAGTTTTCCCTTATGGGGAATTACAGCTGAAGTTAAAGGGATACTCCAATGATGGCAGCATTCACAGGCCGTGATCAGATGAATCTATGCAGGTTTGTTCGTTTTTCATACTTTCATCCATATAAAATCCAAGTGTCCTTTTTATCACACAGGTATCTAATTTGTATGTCCGTTTTGGACATCTGTATGGCATCCATTTTTTTAAATGTACAATTTAATAAATAGTAAAATCTAAATACAGAATCCTATATTAATAATTGTAATAGATCCATGAGAAACACATGATATACGGATGGTAACCTGTATGTGACGCGCCCTGGGCCTATGTGATGCAGCGTTGCGCACGCAGGGACTTACCCGGAGCCGGATCAGATGGGGGTAGTAGTCTCGTGGCGGTGACCCGGTCCGTGCCCAGGGAGTCAAACTAAGTGGCGAGTCTATTAGCAGTAGATGTTGGACGACTACGCCACCCGTTGAGTACAGCTAAGGAGCTGCTGCTGCAGGGCAGACCGCTGAGGCCGGTGGTAGGATTGTGCAGCGTGATAGTATAACCCCCAACGGGAGGGGTATGGCCTCAGGGCAGCCGACGTGGATGATGGGGGTAGCAGGAACCACTCGGAGACGGTACGGTGTAGTTCAGGGTCTTTACTGGTGACAAAGATAGACCCTCCCGGAGTACTGGCTAGCGATTGGGGCCTGGTCAGTCCTTGAGCAGATGGGATCTCCCCTGGCCAGGCGGAGTTGTAGGCCTCCCAAACTAACTGTACTCTTCTGGCTACCTTGCTAGAGGCGGGTAAAAGTAGCCCACGTCCCTGAGTGTGCCGTGTGGTGCTCACCCGTATGGCCGGTGACTCGGGGCCTTCTAGTAGCTTCCGCTCCACGACGGCGGTGCTGGTCCCATGCGTGTGACCGTGCCTTCGGGTTTCTTGGCCAGAGGACCTGGAATCCCCTGCCTGACGGATTCTGCTGCTGGGTAGGAGTTAGTCCCCACAGCCTCGGACTCCGGGTCCGGTAAGAAATCTTCTCAGTCAGGGCGAGCTCTGCAGCTGCCAGCCCCTGACTCCTTGTAACACTGCTCCCACAGAGCTCCTGATGTTCTGTTCCTATATTTGCTTCTTTTCTCTGTCTCTACTTCTTCTCTACTCACTAACCCTGCCTCAGCCCCAGGTTTATATAGGGGAAGTCCTTCCCCTCCCAGGACTGGGCAGGAGGTGTGGCTTGCATAGGATTCCTGACCAAGAGACCTCCCACCTGCTCTCAGACATAACATTGCTGTTACTGTGGAAACCAGACCCCTGGGGTGCCACATTCCCCCCTAGTGAAATTTAGTACTCTGGGACTAAACATATTTTAGAAAAACATAACAAGATATAACAATAACAATACAATAAAGAAACACATAAAGGTGGTCACGGCATGTCCGTAACCGGGTGCAGTCTTTGAAGAAAGCAAGGTGTCCATTTCACCAAAACAGGGAGACGTAACCAGGTAGGGGTCTGTCCTGCCCCGAGTCCTTAACAGTCTTTAGTCCGTCCTGGGTTACGCTCCAACTATGTACAAAGGATTCCCGGTAAATCCACCAAAGACTCCCATAAATTACTAGAAACACATAATTATTTACAGGATATGGCCGCTCTCAGTCCTCGGCCAGTGGGGATAAGGAATGGCTGCTCACAGTCCTCAGCCTGGTTTAAGATAGGGGCACATGGGGAACAATTCACTAATCCCAACGGGGACCATATTTTAATTAGCAGCAGTCCTTGTACCCTTACGGGTAACTATTTACAGCTCTTTATTCACGCTACTTCCCTTCAGTAGCTATGTCCTCTTTGTGCTCCCTCCTGAGGGTAGTCCTCAGACCCGTCCGGGTCCTCTTGGCTTTCCTCGTATTGGTAGTACTGCAGCTCCTCCTCGGTTAGCTGGGTTAGTATCTCTGCGACAGTCCTCCCCCCAGGTGGCCAGGACTTTACCTCCCTTTGGGCTGCCCCGGTTAATTGGGCCACCAGGATGCTCACTTTTTGCTCCTCTGTGAGGGGGTACACCTGGAAGAGGCTATCCAGCTTTTCTCTAAAGTCATGCAGGGTATGTGACTCCCCTGAGTACTGGGGTAGCCAGGCTGCCCCCGGGATATAGGGCATGGTGAAAGGCATGACCGCAACAGCGGTGGCGCTGGCGGGGGTTGAAGCGGTGAAGCTCTCCTCCGTATCCGACATCCTTCTCCCCCCTAGTGGACCGTGGCCTACCTTGCGATGATCCTCTTCCGTAGGCCGCGGCTCCGCAGTGGATCGTCAGGGTTGAGGACCTTCCGTCGCGCTCCTGTGACGTCGGCGTCTGCTGGGCTCCTTCCAGGACCTTACGCAACGTCCGGACGTGAGGCGGGGCTTCAGTTCTCGCGCGCTTTCGGAGTCCAAGCCCCTCTTCTTCCCGCGCGGCGTCCTCAAGATGGCGTCCAATGGCGGGAAAACTCCACGGCTGGCGGGAAGAAGGCCGAAGATGGCGCCGAATGGCGGGAAAACTCCACCGATGGCGGGAAGGAAGCGGAAGATGGCGCCGGATGGCGGGAATCTTCACCACAGGTAAGTTTGAACAGTCTTTTTCAGGCACGCAGTACCCGGTGGTTGCGGGCACGAAATCCTGCCGACTACGCCAAAAGTTGACGCGCCCTGGGCCTATGTGATGCAGCGTTGCGCACGCAGGGACTTACCCGGAGCCGGATCAGATGGGGGTAGTAGTCTCGTGGCGGTGACCCGGTCCGTGCCCAGGGAGTCAAACTAAGTGGCGAGTCTATTAACAGTAGATGTTGGACGACTACGCCACCCGTTGAGTACAGCTAAGGAGCTGCTGCTGCAGGGCAGACCGCTGAGGCCGGTGGTAGGATTGTGCAGCGTGATAGTATAACCCCCAACGGGAGGGGTATGGCCTCAGGGCAGCCGACGTGGATGATGGGGGTAGCAGGAACCACTCGGAGACGGTACGGTGTAGTTCAGGGTCTTTACTGGTGACAAAGATAGACCCTCCCGGAGTACTGGCTAGCGATTGGGGCCTGGTCAGTCCTTGAGCAGATGGGATCTCCCCTGGCCAGG
Organism: Phyllobates terribilis; assembly: GCF_046119375.1. Taxonomy (NCBI): domain Eukaryota; kingdom Metazoa; phylum Chordata; class Amphibia; order Anura; family Dendrobatidae; genus Phyllobates; species Phyllobates terribilis. The sequence goes on along the minus strand of NW_027362762.1, from coordinate 201,315,003 downwards.
CGGAGTTGTAGGCCTCCCAAACTAACTGTACTCTTCTGGCTACCTTGCTAGAGGCGGGTAAAAGTAGCCCACGTCCCTGAGTGTGCCGTGTGGTGCTCACCCGTATGGCCGGTGACTCGGGGCCTTCTAGTAGCTTCCGCTCCACGACGGCGGTGCTGGTCCCATGCGTGTGACCGTGCCTTCGGGTTTCTTGGCCAGAGGACCTGGAATCCCCTGCCTGACGGATTCTGCTGCTGGGTAGGAGTTAGTCCCCACAGCCTCGGACTCCGGGTCCGGTAAGAAATCTTCTCAGTCAGGGCGAGCTCTGCAGCTGCCAGCCCCTGACTCCTTGTAACACTGCTCCCACAGAGCTCCTGATGTTCTGTTCCTATATTTGCTTCTTTTCTCTGTCTCTACTTCTTCTCTACTCACTAACCCTGCCTCAGCCCCAGGTTTATATAGGGGAAGTCCTTCCCCTCCCAGGACTGGGCAGGAGGTGTGGCATGCATAGGATTCCTGACCAAGAGACCTCCCACCTGCTCTCAGACATAACACTGCTGTTACTGTGGAAACCAGACCCCTGGGGTGCCACATATGTGATCCCTTTTTGGCACCCATTAACTTATAATGGGTGATCCGAAATACAGGAGAAAGGAGTCCGCCCCCCCCTATGCAGACCATAAACGTTCATGACAACTATCACACTGACTTGCCTTGGTCAGTGTGCTGTCTGTATGCTATATGTTTTGCATATGGACAACATACAGTTTAATACGCTCGTCTGAACAAGCCCTAAGCCCGGTTTCACGCATTTGTATTTTCTTGGTACATGTGCTATCCAGTATTTTTATGGATGGATCATGGACCCATTACAATTCATGTTTCTTTTCACATATTCGATTGTTCACAAAAAAAAAAAAAGAAACATATCCTATCTACTTGGAACCGTGTTTACAGATCAGACTCGCCAATGCCATTCAGAGGCTCCGTAAATATAAGGATATAATACAGATTCATCTTCATGTTGCTCATATTTTACAGTTTAATCGGTAGGAGAAGCTTAGAAATGTTGTTCTTCATTGTAACAGCTGTTGAAACCTCAACTACTCGGCTGATATTTTAGCCTGCAGATTTTCTACAAGGTAAATCCAAAGCATATACAGACCATGTGAACATAGCAAGTCAGTTAATGCTTGATTGTCAAATGGGGAAGAGTTATTGCTTAAAGGGAATCTGTCAGCAGGTTTTTGCTTTGTAATCTGAGCATAATATAGACCAAGAGAGCCTGATTGCAGGGATGTGTCACTTACTGGGCTGTGTGTTGTAGTTTCAAAATACATCAGTGTTCTATCAGCAGGAGATTATCACCAGAGGACTAGTCTGACTGGCCTGCACCTGAGACCTAATCTGTGTAACCCCGCCCTCACCACTGATTGGCAGTTTGCTGACAATGCAAAGTGTACACAGGAAGCTACCAATCAGGGGTGTGGGCGGGGTTATACACAGCTCAGCATTCTGATCATCTACAGCAGAGAAAACAGGGATTCTATCAAAACTACACCATGCAGTCCAGTAAATGACACATCACTGGAATCTGGGTCTCTGTCCCTACATCATGCTGCTCTCGCATTAAATAGCAAAACCTGATGATCGATACCCTTTAACAATGATGTGTTAACTACATATATGTGCAGGTCATTCAAAAATTAAAACTCCACTATACAAATTTTAAAAATATTTCAAATTAAAAATCTATATATAATTTTGAATAACTTTGCTTATACTTATAATGTCTTAGGCTACATGTATTTGATGAGTTTGTGATGTTGTAGGTATTCCGCAGCATTTCTATTAAAGGGAAGCTGTCACCAGTATTGTCATATGGACTATAACTATGATCTTATTCAGTGCCTGTGCTGCATTCTATAAATGCTCATACAACCCCATGACTCCCCCTGTATATACCCCAAAAACCTTTTTAAATTGTCCCGCGCTGTATGGTAATCTGGTCGGTGCGGTCCAATGGTGATTTGGGCTTCTCCATCCCTCCCCCCTGGTTACTCCTCGCCTTCCTCCTTCTTTAATTGACGTGGATGACGCTACCATTGCCGGTCGAAATCTCGTGACTACTCACAGATATCACAGCTCGCCCTGCGCACTGTGCTTTGTCCTACTGTAGGTGCATGTTTTCGGCTGTGCCTACAGTAGGGCAAAGCATAGTGCATCAGCACTGCTATGTATAGCAGAAGTGATGATCTCACTGGAGATTCTCAATGACAGGTAGGGGGGTCATCAGCAGACCCACAGCTGTCATGACAACTCATTGGCGCTCCGTGATCATGTGATAGGGGCACGTATGGGTGGGATTAATGAAGCACTTCCGGTTGTCGCTTGTTAAATCCCGCTGTCAGTGATTGACAGCGGGATCTAACAGGTTAACAGCCGGGGATGGAGCACAGCTCCACCCGCAGCTGTTAAAGTTATTTCATGGCTGATTAATCAAGTGCGTGGGAGCTCACATCAAACACAGGGACGTGACCTTTGACGTTCATATATGTCAAAGGTCGTGAGGGGGATAAAAGAAGCTCTAAAGCCGAATGTGTCATCAGAAAATGACCTATGCTTTAAATCAGATTTTTTTGTTTTAACTTATTTTTTAAAAAATATTTGGCTATAGTGTTTCTTTTACATATCTTTGATCTTTATTGAAAATAAAAATAGTAATCTTTAAATTTTCATGTTGGCCACTGACGTTTTTTTTTATACTTTAACTTTCTGTTGTTTCAGGAAATCCACAAGTAGATTAGCCACACTCTGACCCTAATGTTTGCATTGAAAAATCTAATGAGCGTGTGCTAAAAGAGTGGAAGCAGAGTCAGCTGTAAAATCGCCTATTGTGATTGGTGGATCCTGTGTTATCAGCTGTGTATAGAGGTGTTATCAATCATTGTAATCCTGAATCTGATCATAAGGAATTGCTGTAAACTTTCCTTTAGGCTATGTGCCCACAATGCGTTTTTTAAGCGTTTCCGCAGCGGCAAAAACGCTTAAAAAACGCATGGTAGAAAGCCTGCCATGTTCCCCAATGATAATCCGCATGTGCTGTGCACATTCTGCGGACATTTCCGCTGCGGATTATCATTGCGGAAAAAAACGCAGCACTACCAATTATTTTGCGGAAGCTCTGCATTTTTGCCGCCATTGACTTGGATTAGATCGCATGGATTACGCATCACTGTATATGTCGATGCGCATTTCATGCGTTCTAATGTGTGGATGGTACCCAGGTCTAGAGGAGAGGAGACTCTCCTCCAGACCCGGGTACCATAGAAAACTGTAAAAAAAAAGAATAAAATAAAAAATAAATATATACTTACCTTCTGGCGGCCCCCGATGCGCTCCTCCTCTCATGCCGGCAGTTCGCAATGTGCTGAAGGACCTGCGCTGACGTCATAGTCATGTGACGGGTCACGCGACGCTGATGTCGGCAGGTCATTCAGTGTACCGCTGCCGGCAGCCGGAACGGTGAAGCAAGACAGCGCGGGCCATCAGAGGGTAAGTATATATTTATTTTTTTATTTTTTAACATTCTCTCGGGTCACACTATATAAATCCATGCCGTTTGCATGGATTTATATAGTGTGACCAAGTTGTCAAGCACTTTCCAAGTGATGGTAAAATCGCCTGGAAAGCGCTTGTCAACCCGCATGCGGAAATGCAAGTGAAGAACGCTTCACATCCGCATGTCCCTGGCAGGAAAACGCATGTACAATCCGCATGCTTTTTTTTCTGCCAGGGAGATGCAGAAACGCTCAGGAAAAAATCCGGAGCATTTCTGCATTGTGGGCACATAGCCTATAAGTGCAGAAAGTTACTTTCTAAGAATGAGCCCAGTGGCCACCGTGAAAATTGCAAGAATACTAATTTTGTTTTTTAATAAAGATCATGCTATGGAAAGAAAAACAGAAAAAATTGCAAATTTTATTAAACGCATACATGTAACACAAAAACCTGATTTTAAATACTAGGTAATTTTCTTATAGATTCTGCTGAAGGGAATTGGCCCCTTTCTACTTGTGTTAAGAAATATATTGAGGAAATTACTTTATGGAACTTACTGATCTATAAGAATTGCAGGTTCTCCTCCTGCACTTGTTAGTACTGTTTTTTTTTTTCAGACTGCACAGCTCTCCTGTCCAAAAAATGGCTGCTATTTGAGAATTGGAGGAGACTGATCTGGTCATATACTCCTGCACCAGCAGCTGTTTTCATGATAGAAGAGCTGTACAGCTGCACTAACAAGTGGACAGTAGTAATTCCTATAAATTACTAAGTGCCGTAAAAGTGACGAACCTGTGCTAGGTCTAGCAAATTGAGGGGTGGTGAACATTAAAGGGAATCTGTCAGTAGGATCGATCCTACTAGGCCGTCCATATGGGCAGACAGTTGAATTAATTGATACCTGCGATCTGATGTCTTCTTCCAGAGAAATCCACGTTTTCTTAATATACAGTATAAATGAGCTGTTAAGATCTGTGGGCCGGACACTGATCTCCTGGAGAATTTGACTCCAGAACTTATTTTAAATGAAAAGGGGAGTTACCAGTATGAGACATGTAGATCAGGAGAGCCGACTGTCAGTCATTTTATGTCTCACACTGGTAACTCCTTCTCCTTTAAAATAAGTTCTGTAGTCAGCTGCTCTTGCAGATCAGTGTCCACCCCATAGTTCTTAACAGCTCATTTACATGTTAAGAAAAATGAAAAAGATCGGATCACATATATCAAGGTATTTTCTTCATTTTTTTATGACCTACATGCCTATATAAACAACTTAGGAGGGTTAATCCTACTGACAGATGCCCTTTAAGTGTTTGTACTTGAAAAATACTATTATCTTGGATCTATGAAACATACAGACTGATAAGATGGATCTATGACATAATTGTGACTGAGTCCACTCCCTTGGATGAAAAGCAACCCAATGGTCTCGAGATGCTTTACTGCTGGCATAACACAGGACTCATGGAAGCAACGGCTTTTGGAAATGTCAAGAAGGACAGCAAAGAAGCCACAACAAAACATCAAGGACAGACTGACATTCTGCATTAAGTAAAGGGATGGGACTTCAGAGGACTGGGGTCAAGTTATTTTCTCTGATGAAGCCTTGAAATCTGCAATAATGATTGTGTAGAAAAGAAAGTATGAGTGCTGTATCATGCCAACAGTAAAGCATTCTGAGACCATTCATGTGTGGGGTTGCTTTTTATCTAAGGGAGTGGGCTCACTCACAAATTTTGATCACTGCCATGAATAAAGAATGCCTTCTAACCATCCTCCAAAAACAACTTCCCCCAATGATCTAGGTGCAATTTGGTGATGAACAATGCTTTTTTCCTGCATAATGGAGCAACATACCACAAGGCAAAAGTGATAACTAAATAGCTTGGTGAACAAAAAAACTGAAAATCCCATGAGAACTTGTGGTCAAAACAAAACACATAGAAATTGTGATAAACTCCAAGCACTGATTAGGCAAGAATTGGTTCCCATCAGTCAGGATTTGGCCCAGAAACCAATATCCAGCTGCCGGGGCGAATTGCAGAAGTCTTGAAAAATACGGAGAACCGCTCTAAATATTGAGTATTTGCATAAACTTGATGTTTTTGTCAATAAAAGTTTAAAAATGTATAAAATGCTTATACTTGTACTTCAGTAACCATAGAAACACCTGACTAATAGATCTAAAAATACCAAAGCAGCAAACTTTGTGAAAATTAAATTTTTTTTTGTCAGTCTCAAAACTTTTGGACACAGCTGTAGAACATTGTACAGAACACTGCTGGTAGTTTGTGCTTATTTCCATTCTCACCTTGCTTTTATTGCTTGTTTTTCCCTTATGTCATATACTTCCCTCTCTACATATAAAACCGTCATATTTTATGTTGACAGTTTGCCGGATGAGACCTGCAATTGGTATCTACAGTGGGCGGCGGTGACATACATGATCTCATTTTATATTCTAGAATCCCTGTAACTGAATTTCCTTTGTGCATTTCTTGTGCTACCCTACTTTTAAGACAACTTAACTAATGATTTCTAGGTCTATCAGTAAAACAATATCTACAGTGCTACACAAACTATTCTATATTGTACCTTCCTGAGACAAATGAAGGTATGTTGGTTGCAAGTAAACATTTGCAAAACAGGTGACTACTATATTATATTGATAGATGAGGAGAGAGCGTGCTAATTAGCCGTGCTCTCGTTTATGGAAATCTATGAACATCTCTTATGCAAAGACACATATCATTTTGTATACGATGTAGCTTATTTGAAACATGTCTCTCCTTGCTTTTCAATATTTCCTCCCTATTTTATCTAATCCCAACCAAATCCCTATGTATATATTCCAACGAAAAGAGTATGTGCACGCAAGACAGCTACATTTTAGAAATGATGTGGGAGAATGCTGCAAAGAGTGAAAATCCACAGCATAAATTGACATGCAGTAAATTTTTCTGCAGTGTGTGGATGAGATTTTGTAGATCATCAGCCTTGCTTGTACTGTAATATGCTGCTGATTGTTTTTGTCGCACTGGACAGCTCATGGACCATTGTTTGCTTACATGCTAGAGCACATAATCGACTTTCCACGCGGACCTCAGATCTGCATGGAAAAATCACAGTATGCTCTAGCCTGGCCCTATTTTCAGACCAGACAAGTACATGTAAGTAGTAGGTGGATCCTACACCCGTCTGTTATGCAGGCAAGTACACGGGGCCAGTCACTTCCGCAATTTGCACACATGACTGGTTCGCAAAGTTTGCTGCTTGTCTAAATTTAGCCTAAGGGTACATACACACGAAAAAGAAAAGGGAAATCCACCGGCCCATCCAACAGGAAGTAATTAGAAATTGTTCTTTATTGAAAAAAACAAACAAACCTAAAACATGCTAAAATGAAACCTCAGAAACCTGACGCGTTTCTGGTGTATACAACACCCTTATTCATAGGACGACTGAGGCAACATGTAACAGACCAGATTTTATACCAAACTTGCAATAAATGAGCAAAAACAATAGGTGGAGCTCAAATCAATGCTGCGGGGGAAGTTGCAAACAATACAGGTGATGAGCATAAGATAATAAATGTGGTGCAATGAATAATAAATAATTCATAAAGCATACCCAACATGACAATAATATTCTGAATGGACAAATATAATTGCAATAATAATTCACATAATGGCAACTAATATTGCCTGTATATAGGAAAGACCCTGCTGGAAATACCATTCTTTAGCCTCCAGTTCACACCCTAGGCATGTTACGAATGCTATCCCTAAGGGGGAATTTATTAGAGCTAGAAGGATTTGTTCTAGCGAAGAGGTTTTTGTTAAGGAAAGTAAAACTATTAAGAACAGGCTGAAAGATAGGGGATATAATAGGTCCAGAGTGAATCAAGCATTTGAAAAAGTGCATAATATCTCACGTGATAATTTTTTATATGGTACAGGGAAAACACTAAAATCGGCTTCTCCCCCTACCATTGTTTTTTCCACTGCCTTCAGCAATCAGTTTCATACCATTATGCTGTGTGCACACGATGCCTTTTTAATGCGTTTCCGCAGCGTTTTTGCAGCTGCGGAAACGCATTAAAAACGCATGGTAGCAGGGCAGCAATGTTCCCCAATGATAATCCGCATGTGCTGTGCCCATGCTGCGGATTTTTCCACAGCGTTTATGCTGCGCTCAAAAATCTGCAGCATGTCCATTAATTTTGCGGAAAAGCGGCGTTTTCGCCGCCATTGACTTGCATTAGAACGCGCCAATACCGCAAGACAGCATTTGTACTTGCGTTATTGGCACGTTCTAATGTGCGGATGGTACCCGAGTGTGGAGAAGATGAGACTCTCCTCCACACCCAGGTACCATAAAATAGCTGCAAAAACAAGAATAAAATAAAAAATAAATGTATACTTACCTTCTGTCGGCCCGCGCACCGCTCCTGCTTGGTTCCCGGCACTTTGCAGTGAGTTGAAGGACCTGCGCTGACGTCAGAGTCATGTGACGGGTCACGTGACGCTGACGTCGGCAGGTCTTTCAATTCACTGTTGCCGGCAAGGGAGAACGGAGTGAACGGGACACCGGGGGCCATCGGAGGGTAAGTATACATTTATTTTTTTATTTTTATCACTCTCTCGGGTCACACTATATAAATCCATGCTGTTTGCATGGATTTATATAGTGTGACCTAGTTGTCACAAGCACTTTCCAAGTGATGCTATCGCCTGGAAAGTGCTTGTCAATCCGCATGCAGAAATGTCAGTGGGTAACCGCTTCATTTCCGCATGTCCCTGGCAGGAAAACGCATGTACAATCCGCATGCGTTTTTTTCTGCCAGGGAGATGCAGAAACGCTCAGGAAAAAATCCTGAGCATTTCTGCATCGTGTGCACATAGCCTTAAGGGCATTATCCAGAAATATTTACCAGTGGTAAATCAAGACAACCGCCTTCGTACAATTCTACATGGTGGTTGTCAGGTGGTAGCTAAAAGAGGCCGATCACTTGGGGATATGCTATCGCCCAGCCTGACACGCAATGTAAAATCCCCCTCATCTTGGCTTTCAGCTACAGGTTTTTACAAATGTGCATTGAGCAGATGCAATGTATGTCAGTATGCGGATAATAAGAAACACACTTTCAGTTCCTCTGAAGGTGTGTCATATTCCATCAAAACATTCCTTAATTGTGAAACTAGTCATGTAATCTACTGCATACATTGCAAAATCTGCAATTTACAATATGTAGGTTACACCACATGTAAACTCAAAAAAAGAATAGCTGAGCACATTGGTAACATCAGCAGTGGTAACTCTGGTTATTCTGGGGCAGCTAAACATTTTAGCACATTGCATAGAGGAGACCTTTCCTATTTGTCTTTTTTTGGGATTGAAAAAGTTGATCATTCCATTCGGGGGGTGGGGGGGGGGGCAGCTGGCAGAAACAATTAGCTATAAGAGAAGCCTACTGGATATTGACCTTGGACACTAAATATCCCCGGGGCATGAATTTCAAAAATTACCTATTTATTTATTAGTGATTGTGACCATTTTTTCCTTTTTTTTTATTTTTTATTTATTTATTTATTTTTTGATACTGCTTGTGTAGTAGTGATGTTGAGACATTGATTGCTAGGCTGTGTAATGCTGTTTGTCGATTTTTGCACCTGATTCCATTCTTTGTGTTACTGGCTGCCTGGCTGCGTATCTGACTTCATCCTGTGTGACACTGACTGCTGAATTGCGGCTTCTATTAGTTGCCATTATGTGAATTATTATTGCAATTATATTTGTCCATTCAGAATATTATTGCCATGTTGGGTATGCTTTATGAATTATTTATTATTCATTGCACTACATTTATTATCTTATGCTCGTCACCTGTATTGTTTGCAACTTCCTCTGCAGCATTGATTTGAGCTCCACCTATTGTTTTTGCTCATTTATTGCAAGTTTGGTATAAAGTCTGGTCTGTTACCTGTTGCCTCAGTCGTCCTTTGAATAAGGGTGTTGTATACACCAGAAACGCGTCAGGTTTCTGAGGTCTCATTTTAGCATGTTTTAGGTTTTGTTTTTTGTTTTTTTTCAATAAAGAACAATTTCTAATTATTTCCTGTTGGATGTGCCGGTGGATTTCCCTTTTCTTTTTCATTTGCTTGTGATCACCAATGGGTGCGGCACCCTCAGGATGGATTCTGGCTGACATATGGTTTTGAAATCGACAACATGGTAAGCTTTCTACATTTCCCCTCCCCTCCTCCCTTCTACGCTGGTACATACACACATTCATGTGAAATGTCCTAGTGCTGTCCAATATATATATATTTTTTTTATTGGACAGCACTTGGATTGACAAAGTCTCATAGATCAATACACAAATCCATGAAAATCTTGGATCCAAGAATAAGATCCGTGAAATTCAAAGCATGTCCTCTTCCAATGTTGAGGATCAGAGCAGGACTTTCTTGGTAGCACACAGACATTCACACAGATGTGTGAATGCGCACTAACATATACTTATTCAATCTTTTCAAACTGATTTATTATTATTATTGCCTCTATGTTTCACAACAAACAACTTGCGCCTGATTCATCAAGATGTTTTACCCAAGAATTCTAGCATAAAATACCTTAACATTTTTCAAAATGAATCCTTTACTCGAAGTTTTGCAAACATTTTGCAACTTTTGGCGGATTTATGCCACTCTAAGCCAGATCTGCCAACTTTTAGAAAAGTGAGCGGAAATGGGCAGGACGTGACTAATGATAATGTACGCACCACTAAGTTCTATAAAGTGCAACTCGGGATTAAAACCAGTACTAATTATGAATTGCGTGATAGGCACAGAAGCAGATTTGGTATCCACAACTGACCTATAAGCTTCATTCAGATGTTTGTGCAGCATGGTCCATGTCCGTGTTTCATGGACTAGCCAAAGATCTGCTGACCAGGTTAACTCCTGCATCACAGTCCTCCGTACATGTCTAAGTGAGGCTTTATACAAAATGGAAATATCCATGTGTAAGGGTGGATGTGATTCTGCAATGGTTACATGAATTTGAGAATGGAGTTTCCAAAAAATGAATGCAGAAACAGCCCCACTGAGATTCATGGAATGGATTTTCTGCAAGAAATCTAGCATATGTGAACATACATTAAATGCGGTCATATCCAGGTTGCTTTAAAAGGGGTTGTCCAGTTAACAAATAAATTGCTTAATTGATTAAAGTGAAAGAAGGTGAAATTTAGTAATATACTTGAATTATAAAAGGTGCCATAATCTCAAGGTATTAGTTACCAGTCCAGAGTCACAGCATCTAAGCTTCTGGATTTTGTTCCACACAGTTTGTTTTCCTCTTTACCCTGTGTCGGTGATGTGTATGAGGATACGCGGCATCTGATTTCTCCTACTCCTGCACTGATTAGAAGCACTTCACCTTTATATTAAATGGTGCAGGTTTCTTCTAGTAGTGCAGGGGTTAATCTGTTCAGTTGTTTGCTCCTGGAAGCTTACCAGCATTAAGGCTCTGAGCTGTTCAGTGTTGGCCACTCCCCTCTCCTAAATATACTCACCTCTGGCAAGCAGTCTTTGCCAGAATTAGCTTCATGCTGCATGGTTCAAGAGTTGGTGGAGTTTTGTTGTTTGAGAAGGCATTTGGTGGATTTAGCTAAAGACTGTTGCTTGGTTTTGGTTGTGTGCAAATCCTCTCTTTCTCCTACTTTGATTTTCCCTTCCTTCACTCCTGGTGTTTCCTTCTATTGTTTATGAGAGCATAGTTGTATGATTGTTATTTTCCTTTATCCCTGCACGTACTACCTTATTAGTCTGGTTGGTGTATTACCATACACTACTACTCGCCTCTTCACTGGGTGAGGGGAGGGAACAGGCTGAGGGTGGATTCAGGAGCTCAGCAAGGTATGTGGCCCCAGTGTCTTTGCCATCAATCTGGGGAACAAAGATAGGTAGGGCGCCCCTAGCTTTTGGGACAGGGAAGGAGCCCCTGGCCCCGGGTACCTGACGAGGCTTGACAATAGGCTGATTTGTTCTTCTCAATAGCTATGCTAACCCACTTATCTGTCAAGACTAATGCAGAGATGGGGAAGGGGGTTAAGTCCCCCACCCCTTAACTTTAGACTCGCCTACCGTGAATAGTAAGGGACTCGCTCATACCTCTCACAACCACTTTGTGGTATGCAATCATCTAGTGCGCAATTTGAAGATCTCTCAATGTCTAAGTCCACTCACACCCCCCCCAGATAACCAGACCTTCCCCCTTGAACTGTGGAACAACCATGATTAAGGACAGTTTTATGTCCAAAATCTGTTGGTTTTTGTCTTGATACCACATTTTTAATGTACCTGTAACCTTTTAAGCTGTACTAATAATCTTGTAAATTGGTGAGGTATTATATCCAAACGGCTGGATACTTTTGTTTGCTTTGTCTGCATCTCAAGCCAAGCTGGGGCTCTTACTTTTCATGCCGAGGATCTTCACAAGCCATCTATGGGAGCTGGTGAACTTTGTACTTTGTGTCCCTTGAACTATGCCAAATTTTATTTAGCTCAACTCCAATTTACAATTTGTGGCCATGTACTCTTATAAATATGGTCTCACTGTTGCCGCTCTGTGCACTTACAATATCCTACTGAGGAAGACACCTGTTTTGGTTCAATTACAGACTTTTGTGGCCTTTCTTCAGCCACACTCTGTGTTAGACACAAGAGACCCCTCCTTTTGAGAATTATATAAAATCATAATTATCGAATCCTAAAAACTCTTCCCTGGCTCACTCTTGCCTGGGAGAGGGAGATTAGCAGCCAGTTTTCCTCAGAGAAATGGACCAAGAACTTTTGATGTGCCCATAAGCTTCTTGTGCCTAGCAAGGCCCAAGAGTTGAACTTTAAAATGCTCTTTTTAAAATCTGGGCCTTACAAGTTACAGTAAGCTTATGGAAGTGTATCAAAAGACCCCTGTTTTTATTAGCCAGAGAGGACCACCTATCATGGACAACAGAGCAATTTATTGGTAGTTTACAGTGTTCCTACCTGTAATTGATAAGTGTATTTAAAATATTTTACCCCACAGATTGTATTGGTAAATACTCCCACCAAATGTGACAACTCCAGCATTTTTTTGAGGCAAGGAGATACATTGTATGCAAATGCAGAAGCCAACAATACTATCTATTCCAGAGTATTCTTGATTTGCATAAAATGTATCTTCTTGTCTCTGAGAAATGCTGGAAGAATGATTAACAACTCTTCTGTAACATACCTGGCGGCGTCCTTGCATGGTGGTCCATCTCCCACTGTGCAAGAGGGCGCACTTGATCTCCTGTCCAGAATGTCTCTCTGGCTTCCCTCCATGCTGTCTGTTTGTGTCTGTTTCTGCTGCTTAAGGGCGGCGCCCGATCACTTCCTGCCTTTTGTACCTGCTGTGGGTCACACCCCTTGTGCGTCCTCAGCCTATTGCTGTCTGTCACTTGGTATATAGCTCAGCAGCTCCCTTCTATCCCTGCCTGAGCATAGTGTTTCCTTCAGTGTGTGCTTGCACTCTGAAGGTGCCAGGTCCCGTCTCTTGTCTCCTGCTTTTTGTATCAGTTCCCGTGTCTGAACTGAGTCCTGTATGTCTCCTGCTTTGCGGTATCAGCTCCCGTGTCTGAACTGAGTCCTGTATGTCTCCTGCTTTGCGGTATCAGCTCCCGTGTCTGAACTGACTCCTTTCTGTGTTCTCTTGTCTGTCCTGTCTGAACACGCTCCTAGCCTGTTCCTCTCGCCTTCTAGTGGCCGATTTCCTAGACCCGCTCCTGTGTCTGGTCTGTCCTGTCTGAACACGCTCCTTGCCTGTTCGTTCCGCCTCTCTGGGGGCCGTATTCCCAGACCCGCTCCTGTATCCCTCTGCAGTGTCGGTCTCCTCCGTACACTCAGTTCCAGTCTGAACTCTCTCCTGTCCTTTACCTGTTTTGCCTCTATGTCCGTTCCCTTCCTTTTTCTGCAGAGTCTGAACTCGTACCTAACTCCTGCTTGTTGTCTCTGCAAGTACTGTGTGAGTATCTGGCTCTGTCTTTCCCTTCCTGTCTGTTCCGTGTGAACAGAGCCCTGTCCTCCCTGCTCAGCCTTGTCTGCACTCTAGCTGTGCTTGCCTGTAACCCTCTGCCTGTATTGTTCCTGAGTCCCGGTGTGTACTGGGTCCTATCCCGCCTGTGTTCCTACCTGCTAGTGCCTCCCTGTCTGCACTCTAGCTGTGCTTGCCTTTACCCCCCTGCCTGCATACCCGCCTGCCTGCATACCAGTCGTGCCTGCCTATACCCTCCAGTCTGTGTGCCAGCCTACCAGCCTGTTCCTGTATTTCCCTGTGTGGGTCAACAGCCGTGTCCGGGGTCTGTCCTGGAGTAGCACCTGGTCCCTCTGCTCGGTTCCTCCTTGGTGCACTGGCGTCGTATGCCGTCGTGCGACCCTGGTCGGATCGGGTGAATACTTAGTCACGCCCCTCCAGGCATTCACTCTCCGGCACGGTCCAGTGGAATCACTACCAATCACACGCACACGCCGCTTAGCCCGGGCGTGTGCATAACAGCATGCTCAGGCCATGGTTCCCGTTGAGCCCCACGGCCTTCGCTCTTTGAGAAGTTTTTCCAGCGAATACATGCATTAAAATAAAATAAATAAATTTTTTTCCCCCTTTAGCTGAGTTCCAGGCGAGTTACGCACCCGTCCAGATGGATCTATCAGCCCTCGTTCCTGCGGATCCGCCACGTTACTATGGGGATCCAAGACAGTGTCGTGCATTTGTGGAGCAATGCATGCTACACTTTAAGGCCTACCCTCTCTATTTTCCTTCCGATTGGGCTAAAGTGGCCTTTATGATTGACTACCTAGCGGGTGATGCCTTGAAATGGGTCACCCCCCTATGGGAAGCATGGGATCCTGTCATCCTTGACCTGCAGGCCTTCCTGGTGGCCTTTCGTATGGTCTTCGAGGACCCTAACTCTGAAGCCCCTGCTGAAGCTTCACTTCCCAATATCCCGGAGCAGCCCCGACGGGTAATGTGTGTGGGTAGCGCAATAGTCCTCCAGCCCAATGAGACTACTGCCCACCCAGAATCCTCACAGGGTGACTACGCTTTCCGGAATACTTCTCTCAACCTCAAGAGGCAGTCCAGACGTGCTAGACTTAGAGGCAAGCCGTCACGCCAGGGTCTGTCCTCCCTGAGACCTCCTGACCCCAACCTTGAAGTCCCTACTGAAGCTTCATCTCCCTGTATCCCGGAGAAACCCCAATGGGTAATGTGCGTGGGTAGTGCACCAGTTCTCCTGGCCGAAGAGACTTCTGCCCATCCAGACTCCACACAGGAGAACTTCCTGCACCCGGCATCAGATGCTTCTTTCTCTTTAACCGGTGTGCATGTCCAAGGATGCTCCAAAGCTGTGGTTACCTCAGAGTCTGTGCACCTCTACTACCTGGCGGAGGATCCCCTGTTGCCTCCTGAACCCTCCGGGATACCACTCGATGACAAATGGAGAGAGACTTCTCTACACCCGGTACTCAATACTTTGTCCGCTTCGTCCTGTGAGCCTGACAATGGGTACCCCAAAGTGGTAGTTACCTCCGAGTCTCTACACCCCTCCGACCAGGCGGAGGATCTCCAGTTGTCTCCTGAACCCTTCGGGGTGCTACCTGGTAGCGAAAGGACAGAGACTCTCCTATACTCTGTACCTGATACCTCGCTCGCTTCGTCCAGTGAGTCCAACTTAGTGTACTCCGAAGCAGAGGTTACTCCTGAGTCTCTACACCCCTCCGACCAGGCGGAGGACCTCCAGTTGTGTTCAGAATCCTTCGGGGTGCCACCTGGTGGTGAATGGACAGAGACTTTCCTATATCCTGGATCTGATACCTCGCTTGCTTCGTCCAGTGAGTCCGACCTAGTGTACTCTGAAGCAGAGGTTACCCGTGAGTCTCTACACCCCTCTGACCAGGCGGAGGACCGCCAGCTGTCTCCAGAACCCTTCGGGGTGCCACCTGGTGGTGAATGGACAGAGACTTTCCTATACTCGGTACCCGATACCTCGCCTGCTTCCTCCAGTGAGTCCGACCTAGTGTACTCTGAAGCAGTTGTTTTCTCTGAGCCTCTGCACTCTTCTGACCCGGCGGAGGACCTCCAGTTGTTTCCTGAATCCTCCGGGATACCACCAGATAACAAAGAGACAGTGACTTTTCCTCATTATGTACGTGATAACCCGTCTATTTCTTCCTGTGAGCTTGACAAGATGTACCTCGAAGCAGAGATTACCCTTAAGTCTCTGTCCCCCTCCAACCCAGTGAACGACTGGCCCTCGAATTCCCTGCGGAAGATTCTGGCAGGCCTGAAGAAGAGGGGGCGTAAGGGGGGAGGTACTGTAACATACCTGGCGGCGTCCTTGCATGGTGGTCCATCTCCCACTGTGCAAGAGGGCGCACTTGATCTCCTGTCCAGAATGTCTCTCTGGCTTCCCTCCATGCTGTCTGTTTGTGTCTGTTTCTGCTGCTTAAGGGCGGCGCCCGATCACTTCCTGCCTTTTGTACCTGCTGTGGGTCACACCCCTTGTGCGTCCTCAGCCTATTGCTGTCTGTCACTTGGTATATAGCTCAGCAGCTCCCTTCTATCCCTGCCTGAGCATAGTGTTTCCTTCAGTGTGTGCTTGCACTCTGAAGGTGCCAGGTCCCGTCTCTTGTCTCCTGCTTTTTGTATCAGTTCCCGTGTCTGAACTGAGTCCTGTATGTCTCCTGCTTTGCGGTATCAGCTCCCGTGTCTGAACTGAGTCCTGTATGTCTCCTGCTTTGCGGTATCAGCTCCCGTGTCTGAACTGACTCCTTTCTGTGTTCTCTTGTCTGTCCTGTCTGAACACGCTCCTAGCCTGTTCCTCTCGCCTTCTAGTGGCCGATTTCCTAGACCCGCTCCTGTGTCTGGTCTGTCCTGTCTGAACACGCTCCTTGCCTGTTCGTTCCGCCTCTCTGGGGGCCGTATTCCCAGACCCGCTCCTGTATCCCTCTGCAGTGTCGGTCTCCTCCGTACACTCAGTTCCAGTCTGAACTCTCTCCTGTCCTTTACCTGTTTTGCCTCTATGTCCGTTCCCTTCCTTTTTCTGCAGAGTCTGAACTCGTACCTAACTCCTGCTTGTTGTCTCTGCAAGTACTGTGTGAGTATCTGGCTCTGTCTTTCCCTTCCTGTCTGTTCCGTGTGAACAGAGCCCTGTCCTCCCTGCTCAGCCTTGTCTGCACTCTAGCTGTGCTTGCCTGTAACCCTCTGCCTGTATTGTTCCTGAGTCCCGGTGTGTACTGGGTCCTATCCCGCCTGTGTTCCTACCTGCTAGTGCCTCCCTGTCTGCACTCTAGCTGTGCTTGCCTTTACCCCCCTGCCTGCATACCCGCCTGCCTGCATACCAGTCGTGCCTGCCTATACCCTCCAGTCTGTGTGCCAGCCTACCAGCCTGTTCCTGTATTTCCCTGTGTGGGTCAACAGCCGTGTCCGGGGTCTGTCCTGGAGTAGCACCTGGTCCCTCTGCTCGGTTCCTCCTTGGTGCACTGGCGTCGTATGCCGTCGTGCGACCCTGGTCGGATCGGGTGAATACTTAGTCACGCCCCTCCAGGCATTCACTCTCCGGCACGGTCCAGTGGAATCACTACCAATCACACGCACACGCCGCTTAGCCCGGGCGTGTGCATAACATCTTCCCTGACTGAAACACACTCGTTATTACAGGTAGCACCACTGTAAACTCCCCACAAATTGCTCTGTTGTCCCTGATGCACCTCCAGTACTCACAACTTTACATACAGTGGTGTGAAAAATTCTTTGCCCCTGTCAGGTATTTCACAGCGATGACACCGGAGAGATCACATATCTCACCGTGTCGGCACTGTGTCAAGGATTTCGTCGGGAATCGCGAGCACCCGATCCAGACTACTCATTTCTTAGGTATCGGCAAGCGACCAATGAGCTTATGGCGTCTCACACCTCTGGATTAAAACGCATGGAATACGTGTTTACGCCCTCCGTACCGTCACTGTCAGCTTCACGATAGCCCAATTAATATTATTATTTGCTGCCACCACCGTCCAGATATGAAATATAATACAGGCTCTGGTAGCGTATATCGCTTCAGGGGAGGGAACGATTACAGGACAAAAGAAACAGAACTATTAAATTTTATATTTAATCCAAAAGGGAGGCAGTGTTTGGGAAAAATATATACTAGGATTTTACAAAGGAAACATTACAATACATAATATGCAGTTACACAAAATAATAAGGATTAAAGAAGAAACATACTCTATACCGTCGCAGGGACGATTCAGCATAGGTGGAGGGGAGACACTCCAGATTTGATTAGACTATTATCAAACAAGATCCGTTGCATATGTTAAATGTGTACTCCCACAATGAATGAATCTCCAACCTCAGCAAACTATTTTATGCTGAAGGGAGAAACTTGCCCACACCCCCCTGTGCTGACATCACAAGGGCTGGGCTCCGCTCTTCATGTCTTTATTAAAAAACTCTAACTTCAGGGAGATTCTATTATGATTTTACCTTCATTTAGAGACCACACATTGCGCTGTTGCGGTCTGCTATTCTGGTGCTTTCGCGCTACAGCTCCACGGAGTGGTTTATGATTACAAAAAAATGAGCATATCGCTCCTTGGCTGATCCTGCCACTAAAAATATAGGTCCCATTATTATCAGAATTATGGAACTTCAGTTATTCCATATTTCGTATCGGTGCCGGCGAGACCATAGATTTCCTTTTGAAGCTCGGGAAGCAAGCTCCAACAGTTACAGGTAAATTATTGCAAGCCTGCGTCTAATCACCCCCTGCATCTGCCAGGGAGAAAGATGCTCGAATGTTAATTAGGTTGTAACACTTCTTGGCTGGCATTTGTTTGTGTAAGCTATTTTGTCTGTGGGTGATAATTTGCAGGGAGACACTGTAGATTGTCATCTCTGGACAAATACTATAGGGGAGAGGTGAGAGGGGCTTCAGGGGAAGCAAGAAAGAATTATTCAACATTTCTCAATATTATCCTGACAGCCCCCTTCCTGATTTCTTATTCTTTTGCATGTTAGTCACATTTAACTGTTTCAGATCACAAAACAAATTTAAATATTAGACAAAGATAACACAAGTAAACACAAAATGCAGTTTTTAAATTAAGGTCTTTTATTATTTAAGGGAAAAAGAAACCCAAAAATACAGGGCCCTGTGTGAAAAAGTGCTTGCCCCCTAAACATAACTGGTTGGGCCACCCTTAGCAGCAACAGCTGCAATCAAACGTTTGCGATAACTGGCAATGAGTCTTTTACAACGCTCTGGAGGAATTTTGGCCCACTCATCTTTGCATAATTGGCGTAACTCAGCCACATTGGAGTGTGAACCGCCTTTTTAAGGTCATGCCACAGCATCTTAATCGGATTAAGATCAGAACTTTGACTAGGCCACTCCAAAGTCTTAATTTTGATTTTCTTAAGCTAATCAGAGGTGGACTTGCTGGTTTGTTTTGGATCATTGTCCTGCTGCATAACTCAAGTGCGTTTCAGCTTGAGTTCACGAACAGATGGCCGGACATTCTCCTTCAGGATTTTTTGTTAGACAGCAGAATTCCTGGTTCCATTTACCACAGCAAGTCTTCCAGGTCTTGAAACTGCAAAACAGCCCCAGGCCATCACACTACCACCACCATATTTAACTGTTGGTATGATGTTCCTCATCTCAAATGCTGTTACTTCTATGCAGATGTAATGGGACATACACCTTCTACAAAGTTCAACTTTGTCTTATCAGTCCACAGAGTATTCTCCCAAAAGTCTTTGGCGACCATCAAAATGTTTTCTGGCAAAACTGAGATGGGCCTTTTATGTTCTTTTTGCTCAGCAGTGGTTTTTGTCTTGGAACTCTGCCATGCATGCCATTTTTGCCCACTCTTTCTTATGGTGGAGTCATGAACACTGACCTTAGCTGAGGCAAATGAGGCCTGCAGTTCTTTGGATGTTGTTGTAGGGTATTTTGTGACCTTTTGGATGAGTCATCACTGCGCTCTTGGGGTAATTTTGGTTGGCTGGCCACTCCTGGGAAGGTTCACCACTGTTCTATGTTTTCACCATTTGTGGATAATGGCTCTCACTGTGGTTTGCTGGAGTCCCAAAGCTTTAGAAATTGCTTTATAGCCTTTTCCAGACTGATAGATCTCATTTACTTTAATTCTCATTTGTTCCTGTATTTCTTTGGATTTCAGCATGATGTCTAGCTTTTAAGGATCTTTTGGTCCACTTCACTTTATCAGCCAGGTCCTATTTAAGTGATTTCTTGATTGAGAATAGGTGTGGTAGTAATCAGGCTTGTGTGTGGCTAGGGAAATTGAACTCGGCTTCCCAAAGATGTGATAAACCACAGTTACTTTATGTTTTAAAGGAGTGAAGGGGGCAATCACTTTTTCACACAGGACCCTGTAGGTTTGTATTTCTTTTTCCCTTAATAATAAAGACCTTCATTTAAAAACTGCATTATGTGTTTACTTGTGTTATCTTTGTCTAATATTTGTTTTGTGATCTCAAACATTGAAGTGTGACAAACATGCAAAAGAATAAGAAATCAGGAAGGGGGCAAACACCTTTTCCCACTACTGTATGATAATTTCTCTCCACTGGTGAACAAACAAAACTCTTTTATGATGGAGTGAGTATTTCCTACGTAGAATGGTTCCTGATTGCAGATGGTAATGATAATGTAGATAAATGTTATTAGATCTGGCAGGGCTGGCACTCCTTTAGGGATTCACCTGAGTCAGCTGATATGATGCAAATATGAGAAATCTTTGATTGAGATGCCATGATTATCACATTACCCCCCCCTAATCCTTAATCGCCCAGTTTCCCCTCTGTTCTTACCCTTCCATCTTTCTATGGGAGAGGGAGATGGGCAGTCAATTTTTCTCAGAAAAATTGACCCAGACCTTTCGATGTGCCCATAAGCTTCTTGTGCCTAGCAAGGCGCCAGTGAGTCACTATGACTTCCTCTCCAGTGACCTCCACCGTGCTCAAAAATGAGGATTGGTCCCCACTTCCTCCCAGCATCCTGATAGTTAGCAACTATCCGGGAAGTCCCAGTGACTCCCCGGCGCCTGCGCACTAGAGCACAGCAGTAAAATAGGTCAGGGTGAAAAAAAAGCGCCTTAAGTTATAGGCGCATTGCGCATGCATGGGATATGCAGATCTAGAGTGCACATCACAGGGCCTTGTGACGTGCACGGGAAGGCAGGGAAGAGGGGAATATTTTAATTAAGTAGGTAGGCGGGCATTTCTTAGCGTCCCCCGGTCGCCAAGCCTAGGAAAATGGATTTTATGAAAAGATATATCAAAGCGAGCAGACCTCTAATATGGGCCATACAGGTATGTATAGATTTACATTTCTATTACCTGTATGCCCATATTAGAGGTCTGAAAAGTCCCAGGGGGGTGACAGATTCCCTTTTAAAATTCTCTTTTTAAGATCTGGGCCTTACAAGTTTATAGGAAGCTTATGGAAGTGTATCAATAAACCCCTCTTTATTAGCCAGAGAGGACCACCTATCATGGACAACAGAGCAAATGGGGAGTTTACAGTGTTCCTACCTGTGTAAATGTCCTCTCGGATACGTATGTAACACAAACACTTGACGCACACATTGCCGATTCTTTGTTAGCAGGTTGCTTAAGTAAAACCATCAGTAGTGCCTAAGTCAACTCCTCCTGCTTTACGTAACAATAGATGATTAACCATAATTGAAAACGTTCTGTTGTCAAGGCAGCCTAGCTAAGTGGTGACCGCTGTTTCTGCAGCACTATTTCCCTCTCTATTGACCATATTTCTCCTCCGCAATCCATTCGTCTAAAGAAGGTCAGAGTTTATGACCGAAACTTAACTTTACTTGAATTGCATTAAACTGCATAAAACATACTTCACTTCTCAAGGAGGGCAGTGTGTGTACATAGATTATGTACCGTACACAGATTATGTACCGTACACACTACATTTACACTTTTTTAATGTTTTTTCACGTATAAATAATATGTAATTTACACTATTACTTTAACTTATTCATCATTGACGTCATCTTTTTTTCTTGTCATTCACACTTTTTTTTAACGCACGCATAACAATCTTACACGTCTTTACATATTTTTTTCACCTTATTCCCATGCATTTTTTTCATATTGACTTATATTTGTTTATATTGTTTCTTTCCTGTTCCTCCCAATTATATACCTGTTTATTATTATTACTCACAACATATGTTTATTACTGTACTAGTACTCCTCCTGCTGTATGTGCTCTGCGCATGCACTGTTCTGTCCCAATGTCATGGCTGCAATAGCAGCACACATGCGTACGCCATATGCTGGATGCGCATCACATGTGGTTGGAGGTAGGTTTAAACATCTTTGCTACTATATACTGTATATATGTGAGGGGTGCAGGGTGGTAGTTGTGGCTAGGGGCTGTTGTTGTGTTCCCACACTCTGACTCCCCACAAATAATAAATAATATTCAGTCTGTCTTGTGGTCTGTGTGTACTGCACAACACTCATGGTTTTCCTGAAGGATCCCATCAGTTTTAGGATTTCAGATGCAGCTGCAGGCTGACTTTCAGACTCTGTTTCCTTTTTAATCAAAACAACTTTACTCAACTTTTTCCCCTGTTCAGTTTTGGTCACAGGCACAGCACTTTGTGATAATATCCTCACAATCATCTGTCCCTGTCTTATCTGACTCCTTTTCCAACAGGCGTGACTCACCCAGTACCGCAGCTCTCATAGATGCATCTCTGCCCATTTCCCCTTCTTGGGAAGTAAGGCTGGCTCCTCCACGCCTTCTCCAAGCCGTACAGTTATCCGCTTCCTCTTTCCTCATGCTGCCCTTTTCTCTCTCTTACTTTCGCTGCAAGTCTGCTGACCTACAGCCCCTAGGGCCCTGAACTTATTCTCTCCCTCAATCGTACCTCCTGCACAAGCTTGAACGTTCCAGCTAACACAACTCTACTACCCTATCTCCCTATCTGCCCCAAACAGGAAGTGCTTGTCCTACTTACAGTATAACCTTTACTCCTCTCACTTAGGAAAGTCCCTAGACCCAACCACCATGATTTCTATCTATTCCTAGTACTACAGTGTCCCACTATCCTGAATCCCTGGTTCCTATCTAAAGTTGTTCTATTTCTACACTTATATCTTATTCTTTCCCTATATTACTTTAATATAACATATTAACACACATTTTAAATATTCCACCATGATACATATACCATATATTTCACATGTACCTATTTTGTCAGGGAGTGATGCAGAGCAGGCGTTCGCACACCCTTAACCCTAGAACGCATGACCATAAAAATCTACTTTTTCACATACCTGGGGCTTTTAGGCCCTTGTGCAAATAACATGGAATAACTCAAACAAAAATGACAAAACAACTATATACCTGAGGAATACCTAGAGTTTCAAAATTCTAACTAAAGTAATTTTGCAGAAAATAGAAAACAATTAACAGGGTGGGCCTGTGAGGCCCCAGGTATGCGTTCTAGGGTTAAATATACACTGCTTTTATTGTTTTGCACATTTGACAAACCTTCTATACCTGCAAAACGAGCATAGAGGGTCTCTTGGGTTGGTTAGTGTAACTAAATTAGTCTTATTATATCATTAGGTAATGTCCTAATCTGTACCATTAATGGCTATTGTCATTTGCTAATATTTAAATTGGGTCGATATTTGCATCCTACCCTCTATTAGGCGTATTCTTCCCTCTTTTTCTTATTTGCGTACCTAGTTTTATTACTTTAAAGGGGTTGTACGGTCCAAACTGATAAGTCTGCAGTCACTCTGTGTCTGCAGACTTATGAATCCTCCTGAGCACGCACTGTGCACTGTGGGGATTCGCTGGTTTCAGTCCCGGGAACGGAGGCTATGTATGTGTTATACATACTCCTGGCCAGTGGGCGCAGCCTCGCTCAATACAAGTGTATGGAAGCGAGGCCACACCCATTCACCGGGAGTACGTATAACACATACATAACCTCCGGTCCCGGGTCTGAAACCGGTGAATCCCCGCAGTGCGTGCTCCGGGGGATTCATAAGTCTGCAGCCACACAGAGTGACTGCAGACTTATCGGTTTGGACCGTTGTGATTCTTTGACTTGCCACTTACCATTCATGTGCATTTTCCTATTAGAGACAAGGAATAAGATATGTGGGCAGTTTGATTTTTGTGTACTGCTATTCAGGCCCCATTATCTATGCATTTATTCTATTAGGGTAGTGGCCACGATAAGGAGCCGCTGCGGCCCTGACGCTGCTGAACAGCCGTGTGGCTTCCACCATCATTATGCAAATGAGTGGCTGCGATTTTTTTTTTCTCACATGCGGACTTTCCACATTGGTGTTAGTCTATGGGGAAAGTCCACATGCGGACCGGCAAGAGAAATTGACATGCTGCAGTCCTGAAAGATGGACCCCATGTCAGTTTCTGCGGGTGATCCGCAGATGCCCACATACGCATAGTGGACATGGGATTTCTAGAGATCCCATCCACTATGCTGTAACATCTGGATGCTGCGGGTTTGACGCTGCATAGACACGCAGCTTCAAACCCGCAGCGGTTCCTAATCGTGGGCACATACCCTTATCCATATATTCAACATTTGATTGAAATAATCTAACATTAGATAGACCGCACTATAGGCTTTTCTCATGCATTTCGTGCTTATATATGCTTAAAATCATTTACATTACAAAAAATATGTTATTTCAAGAAAACATATTTTTATATGAATATAGTATTACTGGAGTATTTGTTTTTTCCTTGTTTTTTTATAAGTTTTAAGATATGAGTATATTTAGAGCTTCCCTGTGATTTATGTGCTGTTCTCCAATTTTGTTCTGTAATTTGAAAATATCATTTAATAAGAAAAAAAACTGTTAAAGAGCCAGTCATTGCAGATGAAAAATGTAATCACTGATAAAAAAAGAGCTGCCAGAAGCTGTGTATCACTTTCTATGACAAGAACTATTTCGGCATTTGGTACAGTACACTTAGTACCAGAAAAATAAACTGTCGCTGCCCTGAATTGGTGGCACAGAGACAGCAGTACAGAAAATTTAGAATTTTAGTTTACTATGGAGAGGCACTACTACTCAGCCAATTTGTACATGCACCTTAGGTTGGGTCAGACAGCCATATTGAAAATTGGTCCAGTCATGACCGAAAATTGCACATGTGACTGGCTCCATGTGCAGTTCTGTGTGCTCTTCTGCATTGAGGAGGGAGCTGGAATTGCCTTTCATTACATGCATTATTCTGGTCTGTAAAATGGACCAAAGTAGTAAATAATGCCATTTTTTTTCCCCATGAAGGCCATGGCGTGGAAAATCAGCCAATGACACTGGCGATAATGGTTTCATGTGCGGTCCATTGCACACACGGAAAGACTATAGACCGTTTATGCGCTAGTCTGAATGATCCCTTATACTGTTGATATACCAATGAAATACTGATTGATGGGATCTGACAAGCACAGTTGTATTTCCACTGATCTGCAGCGTGGGGGGGGTCTTTATTTGCTGATTATGGTTTCAAGTTGCCATATTCCGCAAAAGACCATTATATAGTATATTGAAAATATTGCAACCTGAAAACATTGTATCCCTTGTTTTATTCATCTTATACAGTGGTGGCCAAAAGTATTGGCACCCCTGCAATTTTGTCAGATAATACTCAGTTTCTTCCTGAAAATGATTGCAATCACAAATTCTTTGGTATTATTATCTTCATTTAATTTGTCTTCAATGAAAAAACACAAAGAGAATTGTCCTAAAGCCAAATTGGATACAATTCCACACCAAACCTAAAAAAGGGGGTGGACAAAAGTATTGGCACTGTTTGAAAAATCATGTGATGCTTCTCTAATTTGTGTAATTAACAGCACCTGTAACTTACCTGTGGCACCTAACAGGTGTTGGCAATAACTAAATCACACTTGCAGCCAGTTAACATGGATTAAAGTTGACTCAACCTCTGTCCTGTGTCCTTGTGTGTACCACATTGAGCATGGAGAAAAGAAAGAAGACCAAAGAACTGTCTGAGGACTTGAGAAACAAAATTGTGAGGAAGCATGAGCAATCTCAAGGCTACAAGTCCATCTCCAAAGACCTGAATGTTCCTGTGTCTTCCGTGCGCAGTGTCATCAAGAAGTTTAAAGCCCATAGCACTTTGGCTAACCTCCCTAGATGTGGACGGAAAAGACAAATTGACGAGAGATTTCAAGATTGTGCGGATGGTGGATAAAGAACCTCGACTAACATCCAAACAAGTTCAAGCTGCCCTGCAGTCCGAGGGTACAACAGTGTCAACCCGTACTATCCGTCGGCGTCTGAATGAAAAGGGACTGTATGGTAGGATACCCAGGAAGACCCCACTTCTTACCCCGAGACATAAAAAAGCCAGGCTGGAGTTTGCCAAAACTTACCTGAGAAAGCCTAAAACGTTTTGGAAGAATGTTCTCTGGTCAGATGAGACAAAAGTAGAGCTTTTTGGCAAAAAGCATCAACATAGAGTGTACAGGAAAAAAATAGAGGCATTCAAAGAAAAGAACACGGTCCCTACAGTCAAACATGGCGGAGGTTCCCTGATGTTTTGGGGTTGCTTTGCTGCCTCTGGCACTGGACTGCTTGACCGTGTGCATGGCATTATGAAGTCTGAAGACTACCAACAAATTTTGCAGCATAATGTAGGGCCCAGTGTGAGAAAGCTGGGTCTCCCTCAGAGGTCATGGGTCTTCCAGCAGGACAATGACCCAAAACACACTTCCAAAAGCACTATAAAATGGTTTGAGAGAAAGCACTGGCGACTTCTAAGGTGGCCAGCAATGAGTCCAGATCTGAATCCCATAGAACACCTGTGGAGAGATCTCAAAATGGCAGTTTGGAGAAGGCTCCCTTCAAATATCAGGGACCGGGAGCAGTTTGCCAAAGAAGAATGGTCTACAATTCCAGCAGAGCATTGTAAGAAACTCATTGATGGTTACCGGAAGTGGTTGTTCGCAGTTATTTTAGCTTAAGGTTGTGCAACCAAGTATTAGGCTGAGGGTGCCAATACTTTTGTCTGGCCCATTTTTGGAGTTTTGTGTGAAATGATCAATGATTTGATTTTTGCTTCATTCTCTTTTGTGTTTTTTCCTTGCAAGCAAATTAAATGAAGATAATAATACCAAAGAATTTGTGATTGCAATCATTTTCAGGAAGAAACTGAGTATTATCTGACAGAATTGCAGGGGTGCCAATACTTTTGGCCACCACTGTATGTTGCATAACATATGCTATATATTAAGTGCTAATGTAGCATCGGCGTCTCTGCCCCTTGCTAGGCAGAGACGCCGTCCCTCTAACCTCCCCGCTCCTGGCGCGGCGTCCTCTAGTGCTTCTCTCCCCGCTGCTTCCGGCACGCGCTCCTTCCCCGGCTGTGTGCTTAGGGCGCGCGCGCTCGTGCTCCCCCTCTCTTAAAGGGACCGCGCGCGCCGTCCTAAGGAGTCCCCGGCCAATTGCCGGAGGACCTCCCATATATAAGGCACCTCCTCCAAAATGGAGGTGCCCGAGCAAAGTTGTTTGCACTGTGTCTGATCTGTGCTTCAGCCCTCAGGTCCCGCTGCTAGCCTGACTTCCCGTCCTACCTGCCAGCTTATTATCTGCCCGTTATCTGCCAGCCTGCTCACCTGGAGCGCTCACCTGTTACCTGCCGGTTACCTGCCTTGGCTATCTGTCCGCTCACCTGGGAGCACCCGCCAGTTACCTGCCTCGTCTGTCTGCCGGCTCACCTGGGAGCACCCACCAGTTACCTGCCAGTTACCCGCCTCGTCTGTCTGCCCGCTCACCTGGGAGCACCTGCCTGTTTCCTGCCAGCCTGCCTGGAGACCCTGCCGTCACTTGCTGTGACCAACTTCCTGGCAAACCTAAAGACTGCTACTTGCCCTGCTTTCTCGAACTGTGACCACCTGTCTGCTACCAGAGACTTCCGCCTACTTGCCGTGTCCATCCGCCATACCGGTCAGTCCCTGCCATCTGACCCGTGGGAGCCACCTGCTCTCTTACAAGGTCGTCCCCAGAGTAGCACCTGGTCCCCAGCCCGGATCCTCCCTGGTCACGGTGTCGTTAGCTACCGTACGACCAGGGTCGGTTCGGGTGGATACTTAGTCACGCCCCTCTGGGTCCCTCCTTGCACCTCGGCACAGAGGTTCCACCACCCGGACTCGTAACAGTTTGCTCGGGCCATGGAACCCGGTGGCACCCAAGCTCCCTTGCTCTCTGACCTATACCAGGAAGTCTCCCGTCAGAGATCCCAGCAGGAGTCCATCCTGAACCACCTGCGGAATGTCAACTCCCGCCTGGACACACTGACTGCTCCACCTGCAACCACCGCAAGTCACACGACTCGCACCCCGGCAGCGCCGCTGCCCACCAATACCATGGCATCCTGCCCCGGACCCCGGCTTTCTGCACCTCCTCGTTTCGGAGGCGACCCCGCTCAAGCTCGGGGCTTCATAAATCAGTGCACCCTGCACTTTGAACTCTTGGCTCACCAGTTTATCTCCGACCCGGCCAAAGTGGCATTCATCATGTCTCATCTCACTGGGGAGGCACTGGCATGGCTTAACCCCCTGTGGGAGAGAGGGGACCCCCTGGTGTCCGACCTGTCGTCTTTCCTCACTGCTTTCCGGAGGGTCTTCGATGAACCGGGACAAAAGACCTCATCTGCCTCCTCTCTGCTACGTCTCCGCCAAGGGAGTCTCACCGTGGGCCAATATGCCATACGGTTCCGCACCCTCGCTTCTGAGCTTGCCTGGGATAACGAGGCCCTGGTGTCCGTCTTCTGGGAGGGTCTTTCCGGTCGGATTAAAGATGAGCTCGCCGGTCGGGACATTCCTACCACCCTGGATGACCTGGTGTCGCTGGCTACCCGGATTGACATCCGGTTTCAAGAATGCACCAAAGAGACCACCCGTGAGAGAAGGTTTCCCCGCCTAGCTCCTACTTTCCAGAGACCTGTCTCCTCTTCTGTCACTCCCCGGGCGCACTCACCCGAGCCCATGCAGATCGACCAGACCAAGATGGTCAAATCTCGCCAAGACTCACGCCGAGCCGAGGGGAGCTGTTTCTATTGTGGCAGTAAGGAGCACCTGATCCGTTCCTGCCCGGAGAGGCCGGGAAACTCCAGTGTCTAGGACCGCTTGGAGAGGTCGTCCTAGACAAAAGTAAGTCCTCTCCAACCCTGACTTTGTCTGTATCTATCTCCTGGGGAGAGAACCGTCACTTTGAACTCGCCCACCTGGATTCTGGATCCGCTGGAAACCTCATCTCCCAATCCCTGGTTGAGAAATACCGTATTCCCACCAAGTCTCTGGCTGAACCTTTGTCAGTCGCCTCCGTGGATGGAAGATTCCTTACGGTGGCCATCCTGCTCGTCACGGAACCCATAACCTGCAGGTGGGAATGCTGCACTCTGAGGTAATCTCCTTCCATGTGTTGCCCGGGCTCTCCCACTCCCTATTGCTAGGTCTACCTTGGCTCCAGACACATGAACCCGTGTTGAACTGGCATTCCGGTGAAGTACTCCGGTGGGGGCCGCTCTGCCATAAGACCTGCCTGGTTCTGGTTCGTCCTCCACCTACCCTAGCTAATTTACCCGGTCTTCCGGCTCCTTACTGGCCCTATGCTGACGTCTTCGGTAAAAAGGAAGCAGAGACATTGCCAGCTCATAGGCCATATGATTGCGCCATCGACCTGGTACCTGGCGCCACTCCACCCCGTGGACGTATTTATCCGTTGTCTGCGGCTGAAACCCGGGCCATGTCTGAGTACATAGAGGAGAATCTGGCCAGGGGATTTATCCGGAAGTCTACTTCCCCGGCTGGAGCCGGATTCTTCTTTGTCAAAAAAAAGGATGGCTCGCTACGCCCCTGTATTGACTATAGAGGACTCAATCAGATCACGGTTAAAAATAAATACCCCCTTCCGCTCATCTCTGAGTTATTTGATCGCCTTAAAGGCGCCAGGATCTTTTCCAAGCTGGATCTACGTGGAGCGTATAACCTGGTCCGTATCCGTCAAGGAGACGAGTGGAAAACGGCATTTAATACCCGGGACGGACACTATGAGTACCGTGTGATGCCCTTCGGCCTCTGCAATGCTCCCGCCGTCTTCCAAGAACTGGTCAACGACATCTTCCGTGACCTTCTTTACTCCTGTGTGGTGGTATACCTGGATGACATCTTGGTCTTCTCTCCGGATCTTCCCACACACCAGAGGGATGTTCGTCAGGTCCTGCTTAGGCTCAGACAGAACCATCTCTATGCTAAATACGAGATTGCCTTTTTGAGCAGACCTCTCTTCCATTTCTAGGCTATGTTATCTCCCAGACAGGCTTGCGAATGGATCCCGAGAAGCTCTCTGCTGTCCTAAAGTGGCCCCGTCCGGAGGGCTTGAAGGCGATACAGCGATTCCTGGGCTTCGCTAATTACTATCTTCTCTTCATTCCTCACTTCTCGTCTCGGACTGCTCCCATATCTGCGCTCACCCGTAAGGGAGAGAATCCCAAGGTATGGCCACCCGAAGCTGAGGAGGCCTTCCTTTCCCTGAAGCAAGCCTTCTCCTCTGCCCCTGTGCTGCACCGTCCGGACTGCAACAAACAGTTCTACCTGGAGTTTGATGCTTCCTCCTCTGGAGCTGGAGCGGTGCTCACCCTAAAGTCTTCATCCGGGAGAATGGTAACCTGCGGCTTTTTCTCCAAAATCTTCTCCTCCTCTGAGCGCAATTACTCCATAGGAGACTGAGAACTGCTGGCCGTCAAATTGGTGCTGGAAGAGTGGCGCTATCTGCTTGAAGGGGCTCTATACCCGGTGATCATCTACACGGATCACAAAAACCTGGCATATCTCCAAAATGCCGAGAGACTTAATCCACGTTAGGCCCGGTGGTCTTTGTTTTTTGCCCGCTTCGATTTCATCCTTCATTTCCGCCCGGCGGACAAGAATGTCAAAGCTGATGCCTTGTCCCGATCCTTCCTGTCCTCCAACCAAGAGGAGGAGCCTGTGCACATTATCGATCCCTCCAAGGTGATGAATGTGGCCCTCTTGGATTTGACTCGTCTACCACCCGGCAAGACATTCGTGGCAGCTCCTGACCGTGAGAAGGTTCTTCGCTGGGGTCATTCTTCTAAACTAGCTGGCCATGCCGGCCAAAAGAAGACCTTCCTACTCATTTCCCGGCATTACTGGTGGTCTACCCTGCGTAAGGATGTGGTAGACTTCGTCTCTGCCTGTTCATCTTGTGGCCGCAACAAAGTTCCCAGACACTTACCAGCTGGTCATCTCCTGCCGCTTCCCATACCTGTTGCCCTGTGGCAACACATCGCTATGGACTTCATTACCGATCTCCCTGTTTCTGCCGGGTGTACTGTCATTTGGGTGGTCGCGGACCGCTTTTCTAAAATGGCCCACTTCATTCCCCTGCCTGGTCTCCCGTCTGCACCTGAGCTGGCTAAGGACTTTATCCGCCATATCTTCCGTCTCCATGGCCTACCCCTCCACATCGTGTCGGATCGAGGGGTTCAGTTCACCTCACGCTTCTGGAGAGCCACATGTAAACTGCTGGACGTCACCCTGGATTTCTCCTCCGCTTACCACCCTCAGTCCAGTGGTCAAGTGGAGCGGATCAATCAGATCCTTACCAGCTATCTCCAGCACTTTGTTAATGCCCACCATTCTGATTGGGTGGACCTCCTTCCTAGGGCCGAATTCTATTATAATAACCACGAGAGCGAATCCTCTTCCAAGTCCCCGTTCTTTATTGTCTATGGCCAGCACACCCGGATTCCTTTTCCAGTCTCTGTGGACAACCCTGCCGCGCAGTCTCTTGTCAGCGAGTTTTCTACTATTTGGGAGAGCACTAGGTCCGCACTTCTTCTGTCCTCCGAGCAGATGAAGAGATATGCTGATAAGAGACGTCTGGATCCGCCTCAATTCCGTCCGGGAGACAAGGTTTGGCTCTCCTCCAAACATGTACGGCTCAAGATACCCTCCTACAAGTTAGGTCCTCGCTTCATCGGCCCTTTCGAAATCCTCAGGCAAATTAATCCAGTGGCCTACAAATTAAAACTCCCGGCCACCTTACGGATTCCCAACTCCTTCCACGTATCTCTCCTCAAACCCGTTGTCTTTAACTCTTTTTCCAACAATCCAGGTACTCCCCCTGCTCCGGTTTCCGCTGAAGACGTCTTTGAGGTAGAGAGTATTCTGGCCACCAAGAGGGTAAGAGGAAAGACCTTTTTTCTGGTAGATTGGAAGGGGTTTGGTCCTGAGGAAAGAACTTGGGAACCCAGGGAGAACATCAACGCCCCGCTTCTCCTTGAAAAATTTCTTTCTGGCCTAAAAAGAGGGGGCCTAAAGGGGGGGGTACTGTAGCATCGGCGTCTCTGTCCCTCTAACCTCCCCGCTCCTGGCGCGGCGTCCTCTAGTGCTTCTCTCCCCGCTGCTTCCGGCACGCTCTCCTTCCCCGGCTGTGTGCTTAGGGCGCGCGCGCACGTGCTCCCCCTCTCTTAAAGGGACCGCGCGCGCCGTCCTAAGGAGTCCCCGGCCAATTGCCGGAGGACCTCCCATATATAAGGCACCTCCTCCAAAATGGAGGTGCCCGAGCAAAGTTGTTTGCACTGTGTCTGATCTGTGCTTCAGCCCTCAGGTCCCGCTGCTAGCCTGACTTCCCGTCCTGCCTGCCAGCCTATTATCTGCCCGTTACCTGCCAGCCTGCTCACCTGGAGCGCTCACCTGTTACCTGCCGGTTACCTGCCTTGGCTATCTGTCCGCTCACCTGGGAGCATCCGCCTGCCTTGTCTGTCAGACCGCTCACCTGGGAGCGCCCACCAGTTACCTGCCAGTTACCTGCCTCGTCTGTCTGGCCGCTCACCTGGGAGCACCCGCCTGTTACCTGCCTCGTCTGTCTGCCCGCTCACCTGGGAGCGCACACCTGTTACCTGCCAATTACCTGCCTCGTCTGTCTGCCCGCTCACCTGGGAGCGCCCACCTGTTACCTGCCAGTTACCTGCCTCGTCTGTCTGCCGGCTCACCTGGAAGCACCCACCAGTTACCTGCCAGTTACCCGCCTCGTCTGTCTGCCCGCTCACCTGGGAGCACCTGCCTGTTTCCTGCCAGCCTGCCTGGAGACCCTGCCGTCACTTGCTGTGACCAACTTCCTGGCAAACATAAAGACTGCTACTTGCCTTGCTTTCTCGAACTGTGACCACCTGTCTGCTACCAGAGACTTCCGCCTGCTTGCCGTGTCCATCTGCCATACCGGTCAGTCCCAGCCATCTGACCCGTGGGAGCCACCTGCTCTCTTACAAGGTCGTCCCCAGAGTAGCACCTGGTCCCTCAGCCCGGATCCTCCCTGGTCACGGTGTCGTTAGCTACCGTACGACCAAGGTCGGTTCGGGTGGATACTTAGTCACGCCCCTCTGGGTCCCTCCTTGCACCTCGGCACAGAGGTTCCACCACCCGGACCCGTAACAGCTAAAAGTTTACTAATTCTTATGCTATGAAAGGTTTTTTTCTCTAACAGCCATACCTATAAAATAATAAAAAAAAAAAAGAAGTCCTACTCCCCACTGGAATCGACCTCCAACTCAAGCTCTGTTGCTCATACAGCCTCTGCTGGACCAGAAGTGGTTATGTCATGACCACCAGTGACTTCAAAACCGAGGCCACTGATAGGCTGCAGGGTCAGGAGATTGGTGATCGGGACATCATCGCTTCCGGTCAAGCAGGATTCCAATTGTAAGTATGCCTTATTTTTTTGCTTTTATAATCATGGTTGTCTTCTGTATAACTTTTAAAGAACAGTGGAATACTCCTTAAATTATCCTAATCTAGGCTGAGTTTTCAGCTCCTGTTTAATTATGTTTGCCTGTACTTGTTATGTTTTTCCTATGTAGCACTCAGCCTTCATTAAATTTTCATTATCAGATCGCCATTGGCTAAATGAATGTGTTTTTGTATCCTGAGAGGTTTTATTCTTCTATCTTACCTGCTTCTGTATACCTGTCACCATTATAATTTACACCTCCAGCTTGGTTGCAACATAATAATAATAATAACATTCGCCTAAATCATTATATTAATCATCCAGCATAATAGCATGGGAGCCAGATGGGTGAAGGCTAATAGAGTTCAGAAGTATCTGTTTACTGTTGATCCAACAACTTCCATTGCCCTACTTGTTACACATTCATTTTATTGTTCCAGCATCAGGAGGCTCCTTACATATAAGATTATCAGCCAATTCCAATGACTTTACCTTATGTGTATAGTCAGTTTGGCCAGCTTTAAGGGTTTTTCCGTGATCACACTATTGATGGTGTATCCTTAATATAGGTTATCAATATCGGATTGGTGGAAGTCTGGCTCTTAAGCCGTTTGAAGGTGCCAAACTGCTCAAACGAGTGCCTTCTTATTGCATGCTGTAAATTTAGAGGTGATGGTGCTGGGTATTGCAACAATGTCTTATTTACCTGAATGGGACAACAATACCCAGCACAGTCGCTGTTAAGTGTTTAGAAAGCAGGGAGATGGAGCAGTGTAAACAATAAGGAGGCTGCAGCACTTGCTTGAAGGCCTTGGCACCTTCAAACAGCTAATTGTAGGGGTGCCAAGAACCAAACTCCCACCAATATGATATTAGTGGCTAACCGTAAGGATAGGACATCAATACTGTGATCCTGTTAAACCCCCCTTAAGTAACTGTATATGTGGCAACAGCAAGGCCAGTGCCCCACATTACAGTCCATATTGGGGTCACATTGATCCCTTGTTTTTCTTACTGCTTATGCCAAAATTGTACTGCAAGTTGTGAACTCCTCCATGTTTTTATGTCCTCTAAATTATGCGTTTTACCAGCTTCTCCTTTAGAAACATCTTGCCTATGTTACTGTAACAATATTGTGTTTCTGCTAGTAGTGCAGAGGTTAATGTGTGCAGTTGAGAGCTTTCCTGTTTTGATGGTCTCAGATGTTCAGCGCTGGCTACTCCTTTCTGCTATATATACTGGCCTCTGGCAATCAGGGATTGCCAGTGTTGGTTTCATACTGCCTGGTTCTGGAGTTGGAGGTGTTGGTTGTTTGAGGAGGCGTTTTGGAGTGTTGTTCTGAAGACTGTTGCTTGGTGATTAGTCTGTGTGCATCTCCTCATCCTCTCCTGTTTGGTTTTTCCTTCCTTCACTTCCCGGTGTTCCACACTGTTGTTTGTGAGTGCATATTAACAGTAGACAGTAAGAGGAATCATATGCGAGGGTCGTTATGTGTCCCCCAGGATGCGCATAGAGGCATATTGATCTCGCTGGAGTGCATTGTAATCACTGCTACAGCTGTGGTTGCAATGCAAAATAAAAGGAAGTGTGGACCTGGGCAAGCTATTTGACCAAGTCAAATTTAGGAAAACCTGACATGGGCTTTTATTTTTGGAAAGATCTATAGGATCGGTAGTGGGATGAATCTCTCCCTCCTCTCCGGGTTTTGGGAGTGGTACATGTCCATGAAACCTATTTAAACTTTCAGTTGAGCTTTGGGTGTGTCAGTGTTTTGGTTTGCAAGCTTGAGAGCAGGAGCTTTCTGCAGCACAGGTCTATGTGAGACTGAACACAAGCCAGAAATAACAAAGCCACTGATACACCCACGTGTAGTCGCCCTCAGAAACAGAGGGTTACGGACTGTTATGGACGATCCGGCTGCTATCCGGAGGGTAACGTTTGCCTTTCTGTTGTGAGTTGCCAAAATAAAGGCTTTTAAGTTGGACTAACCTGGGTTACTGCATCTTTACTGCACAGTGTGAACACCACTGCATTACAGTGTTTTGTGTATTCTTATACACTACAACTCCCCACTTTCCTGGATGGGGCTGGGGACAGATAAGGACTGAATTAGGAGCTCAGCAAGGCACGTGGCCCCGGCGTCTTCACCATCAGAAGTAATCCGGGGAGCAGGGATAGCTAGGGCGCCCCTAGTTTTAGGGATAGGGAAGGAGCC
Source organism: Phyllobates terribilis (assembly GCF_046119375.1). Classification (NCBI taxonomy): domain Eukaryota; kingdom Metazoa; phylum Chordata; class Amphibia; order Anura; family Dendrobatidae; genus Phyllobates; species Phyllobates terribilis. Next base: position 201,279,329 of record NW_027362762.1, on the reverse strand, counting down.
CGTAGGCCCAGGATATCCTAGAACAGAGACGTGACAGCAAACATCCCAAAATGTAATTAAACACAGTAAACAGTGCCATAAACCTATCAATGCTACAAAATTGTCAGCGACCATGCTCCCACTACATTGACAGCCGCAATATCTCTAAACTGTAATTGTCACTGATTCATCATAAAAGCGGCAATGCATTATCGTTGCCAGCCATAATGATATCCTATAAATACTCTTCTTATTGCCTCCCATGCTTGCAGTTCGTTCTGTGCTTCAGAAATCCTGTCCTTGTCACACATAATAACATATACCTTATATATGGTCAATGTGACTAGTGAGAAAAGTTCAGGACTGGTTTCTTCACATCAGTCTTAGAAAATATCCCAGGTTTTTTATCCCAAGGTACACAAAAGTAGTGCGGGATACTCAGTGAAACTTTTAATAAAAGAACACTAAACCTAGAAATAAAAAAACAAAAGTAAACAGATTAACTCAACTACCACAATCTAGGATTTTCGGAATAAAACAGTCCTTTAGAAGTATTGCAGAGAACACAGAGGTCTCCTACTGCAGTCAGTGCAGTGGGGGGAGGCTCCTTTTGCAGACAGGTGTTTTACAGCCACATATAAGATTGTGAATTGAAGGAAGGGGTATGGCTGGGAAACATAGATGTATTTGGGGTGGGCCACTGGGGAGGCGCCGGATGTTGCAGAAGGGCCAGCTGGGGTGTGTAGCCTCACTGGCAGCAGATAATGATGTTACGGTAGCTGGAGTGGTTCGCTGGACCCTTCAACACTTCCCTCGTGTCCACAACTATTTAAAAAGCGGGAGATGGCACTTGTGGATGGTATAGGACCCCCCGGGGGCACTCCTGTAGCGGTGGTGTCTGGGTACAAGTTTTGGAGCGCCTGTGATGTTTGTGCAATCTCAAGCTGCCAGACACGCAGGTGACCTTGTAAACATAACAATTTTACTGAATGAGGTAACAGGGTACAGTCTGTCTTACAGGCAAAGTTCACAGTATATTGTGCATATGAAAGTTATAGTTTTCTCCTCATGAGACAAGCATTGTTATGACCACTCTGGGCGGCTGGAGCAGAGTTCTCTTCACTTGCTTGTACAGGAAATGCTATGCGCAGTCCAAGAAATATTACACTGATGGAGGGACCTTCACAGATTGGCTCTCTGTGGAAACACACTAATGTGTGGATGTACTGACAGTTTTTATCCCACCGTTTCCTCTTGCAGGGGGTAGGCTTAAGCAAAGTCGGTGGCGTGCCAGCCTTGTGGATCTGGTCCTGGCTAAAAGCGATCAGGATAACCAGAGAGCAGGAGAGTCCATGTACAGCTTTCTCTCTCCTGACTAGAAGACACTTCACTCTTTTTGTGAAGGAGATTATGTGATTATGTCCCCTCAGCGTAGACTGGCATTGAAAACACTTATCTGAGAGGATAATATCTCTCCTCAATCTTCCTCAGGCAGCATGAACCGCCCACAACTGGTTTGTACCAGCGCTCTAGTCAGTGAGAGCCCTTAGCTATGGCCACCACTTGTTGTGAGGAGAATAATCATGACTTCATATACACATATTGGCCAGCAGATGGCAGGAAAGTACAATATACAATGCAAGGTATTATTTCCCCTAACTCATTACACACAATAGAACAAATCTAATACAACATTACAACTGTCTCATTTAGCAGTAGTAGAACGGGTACGGGGATTCCACATATTTGTTCTATTTTGATGGTACAGTGACACTTATAGTGTTATTTGTGTTTAAAACTGTCAGTGAATAGGAAATTGGAAAAAAAAGAAACTTGATTAACATCAGAGAAGATTGTAGGAAAATCTCTTCCAGAAACTTTTGATCAACTGGTGTGAAAGTAAGGTGGCCAGCATTTTCAGTGACGAGCAACAGTGTAAGCTTTTAATTGATTAATTACTGCAGCAATTGCCACATTTTGCCCTAAACTTGAGAGCCAAGTGCTCTTCTCTACACTGTCACCATTAGGTTCGCTAGTTCTTACATTTACACACAGGCCTGTCTTAGGCGAGGGTGACACCGGCATATTTTCCCTCATCCAAGAGAGTCGGGCCAATTATGCTAATCATACTCTGATCAGAGAATGACCGTATGATCCAATTTTCTTGAATGAGGTGAGGATGAAAAAAAAAAAATGTCTCCGTCTTCTCTATTCTGTCAGTCAGTGAAAATCAGATCGTACTCGGATGTCATCTGAGTGCTGTTCAAATTTTTTGATGGACCCATTGGCCGCGTTCAATCCTAATATCGGATGCAAATTGTTCATGCTGAAATTTTTTTTTTCTTTTCCTCGGACATAATCCGAGGAAACCTTGAATAAAATTGGACATGTACACGGCCCCATAGAATAACATTGGTCTGAGTGCAATTCGATGTTTTGTTGGATCGCATTCAGACCACAAATATGGTTGTCTGCGTGATCCCTTATGGGCAATGTAACTGGAACTGCTGTCAAGTGTGCCATCCAAAAAGGGACCCATCATTGCATATAAGCTTACACCACAATTTCCAATTACCATGTATTACGCCCAACTTAAGGGGCAATATGACTATGATCACTATTAGCATGCTAAACCAATGGTGTACCCATCTACCCTAGAGGTTAAGTAGAATAGATTGCTAAATTTTATTCCTAAATAAAATGATTATCTAAGTGTGATATAGCAGAGCTTATGTAACGGAGCATGTTTTTTGTTTAATTGGTTGGCTGACATTATCACGGCTGCTAGCATCCAGAGCCAGGAAACAGGCAGAAAGGGTGGAAGGAAAACACATTGACTGAAATCATGTCAGCTATTGCTATGGAAACTCTCCAAGGCACAGCAATGAGAAAGCTGATTATCTTTACTTAAGATATCTTCCCATTTAGTCTTTCCTCTCAGACAAAGAAGGGAAAACTCCAAGAAGTGCTGAGAATGATGTCATGTTTCCTCATAATTCATCTCACAAAGTAAATGATGCAATGATTATTTCTAGAGTTTCTTACATTTAGGCCGGGTTCAGACGCCCTATTGAAAACTACAGAGGTGACTGGCTCAATGTACAGCTCCATGAGCTCATCCGCATTGCAGATGGGTGCCAGAGCTGACGTTCATTGCATGGACTATTCTGGTGCGTAACCATCGGTCAGTGTGGAAGAGTGGCCATGTTTACTGGGTCCTTGGCGCAGACGGACTGATTGTACACTCATCTGGACAAGCCATAAGGAATAACTGATATAGACAGGTGACATATGCAATGGACACTCTTCAGGGATGTGGCTTCGTTATCATCTTGCCTAACGAAAGGTCTTGCAAACCCACAGTCTCTGATCTCATGTTACAGATAGATTAGTTCACAGTCTATGTGGTTTGGTTCATACTTTTTTGTTTGATCCTCATTATCCAAATGATAACGCTGGGATGCCCTGATCAGTCAGCTCATTAGTGGAATACCAGGAGTTAGACTCACACTAATCTGATATTGATGGTACAACATCAGTATCCTAATCCTGTAAAACTCCTTTATTATGAAAGCAATTGCTACGGCAGGAAACCCTGAAAGCTCAGACATAGACACAAACATAAAAATGTGAAACTCCTAAAGTCTAGAAAATGTTATGAATTTAGATGTATATTAGTAAAATTTATTTTTTCAGTTACCTAAAATAAAAGTCAAGATTCATTGAATAAGGACCTACACTTTAAGGGAAACTCCAGTCGTTCAGCTTTTTAGGAGTTCCCTATGAGTTTTGGTGACCTGAGCTGTAGCTGACAGTAGTGTCCATATGATCCACACTCCTGGCTAAATCTGTCATGGTCGCCATTGTTACATAAAAGTAGGAAATGTGTTTAGTCACTGCTGTATTGTGCAGGAGAAGATCTCTGTGGAATCAAAGCACTGAAGCATAGAAGATTTGATGAGTGCATTATTTTTTGAAAACACTATTCCATGTCATAGAACTCACAGAACCCCAACCACATTTGACATATTCCTAAGATACCCATAGTTTACTAGAATGGAGAAGCTCGAGTGATTGTCATCCAATCTGCATTTCTCACTTTCTTTGTTCATCATACAGCCATGGCCGAAAGTGTTGGCACTCTTGAAATTGTTCCAGAAAATGAAGTACCGTATTTTTCAGACTATAAGACGCACCGGATCATAAGACGCACCCAAAATTTTGGGTGGAATATAGGAAAAAAAATTTTTTTTATAAGATGAGGGTCCGTCTTATAGTCTGAAGAGGTATCTTACCTGGGGGGCAGTGGAGCGAGGGTCACCGGAGGCAAGGTCCTTCAGGAAGCCAGTGCTCCAGCAGCGGGGAGTTGCGGAGGTGGTGGAGCAGGATCGCAGGGCCCTCCGTTCCCTCCCTTAGGAACCTGGCGGCTGCAGCAGAAGAGGTGAGATGGCTGAGGCCCGGTGTCTGACTGGGGGCCGGTGAATGGCATGGCAGAGCGGCGTGCATGCGTGGCTTTCAGGTGTTCGTGGTCATCTTCCTGAAGCTGTGATCTACGGGAAAATGGCCGCTCCAACCGGCGCATGCGCAGACTGGTAGCTCGCCGCTCTGCCACACCGCTCTGCTCTGCCACGCCGCTCACTGACCCCCAGCCACTGGCCTGTGGAATCTCACCTCTTCTGCCGCCACTGGGTTCCTGGAGGAGGGAATGGAGGGCCCTGCGATCCCGCTCCACCACCACCGCAACTATCAGGTAAGCTCTGTGTTCGGACCATAAAAGACGCACCCCCCATTTTCCTCCAAATTTGGGGGGGGGGAAGTGCGGGTTCCTGAAGGAGGGAGCGGTGGGCCCTGCGATCCCGCTCCACCACCACTGCAGCTATCAGGTAAGCTCTGCGTTCGGACCATAAGACTCACCCCCCATTTTCCTCCCAAATTGGGGGGGGGGGAGTGCGTCTTATGGTCCGAAAAATACAGTACTTCTTCCAGAAAATTATTGCAATTTCACATGTTTTGTTATACACATTTATTTCCGTTGTGTGTATTGGAACAGCACAAAAAAAACTGACAAAAAAGGAAAAATTGATTGGACATAATTTCACACAAAACCCCAAAACTGGGCGGAAAAAATTGTTGGTACTCTCAACTTAATATTTGGTTGCACACCCTTTAGAATAAATAACTGCAATCAATCTTCCTATAGCCATCAACAAGCTTCTTACACCTCTCAACTGAAATTTTGGACCACTCCTCTTTTGCAAACTCCAGGTCTCTCATATTTGAAGGGTGCTTTCTCCCAACAACAATTTTAAGATCTCTCCACAGGTGTTCAATATGATTAGATCCAGATTCATTGCTGGCCACTTCAGAACTCTCCAGTTTCCATCCATCTGTTTCCATCTATTTCTGTGTGCTTCTTGAAGTATGTTTGGGGTCATTGTCCTGCTGGGCATTACATTGCAACCCAAAACCTTGCAGTCAAGGCACCCAGTGCCAGAGGCAGCAAAACAACCCCAAAACATCTTTGAACCTACACTATATTTGACTGTAGGTACTGTGTTCTTTTCTTTGTAACCTTATTCCGTTTTCAGTAAACAGTAGAATGATGTGCTTTACCAAAAAGCTCTATCGTGGTCTTATCTGTCTACAAGACGCTTTCCCAGAAGCATTTTGGCTTATTCACATACATTTTGGCAAACTGCAGTGTAGCTTTTTATGTCTGTGTCAGCAGTGGGGCCTCCTTGATCTCCTGCTATAGCGTTTCATTTCATTCAAATGTTGATGGATAGTTCACGCTGACACTGATGCACCCTGGCTCTGCAGGACAGCTTGAATTTCTCTGGAACTTGATTGGGGCTGCTTATCTATCATCTGGACTTTCCTGCGTTGCAATTTTTCATCAATTTTTCTCTGCCGTCCACATCCAGGGAGATTAGCTACAGTGCCGTGGGTTGTAATCTTCTTCATTATGTTGTGTACAGTGAACAAAGGAGCATCAAGATCTCTGAAAATGGACTTGTAACCTTGAGATTGTTGATATTTTTCAACAATTTTGGTTCTCGAGTCCTCACAGTTCTCTTCTCCTTTTTCTGTTCTCCATGCTTTGTGTGGGACACACAGACACACAATGCAAAGATTGAGTCAACTTCTCTTTTGTTATCTGGTTTCAGGTGTGATTTTCATATTGCCCACACCTGTTACTTGCCACAGGTGAGTTTGAACGAACATCACATGCTTGAAACAAGGTTGTTTATCCACAATTTTGGAAAGGTGCCAACAATTTTTTACAGCCCATTTTTGGGGTTTTGTGTGAAATGATGTCCACACAAAGGAAATAAACATGTGTATAACAAAACGTGCAGTTGCAATAATTTTCTGGTAGAAATACTTCATTTTCTGGAGCAATTTCAAGGGTGCCAACCTTTCGGCCATGACCCTATAAATTTTATTTTTTCGGGTCTCTGACAAAAAACATATGTGCACTCAGGACTAGCAATTAGTTGGCAACCAAGCCCAAACCAGTCAAAACTTCTCATATGTCTGTATGATATATCAGAATTGGACAAAACTAATCAAATTCTATGTGTTATTAAATTTTTATTCAGGAAAAATATATCTTTGTCCAGTGTTAGCCAGTAGATAGAAAATATTAAAATTTGAGAGTCCTCAGTGGTTCATACCTTTTTTAATGGCTATCTGAAAATATGGTAATAAATAGCAGCTTGAGACAACTCCGGTCTCTTCATAAGGCATAGGATAACACAAAATCTGAAGAGTCACATATTTATACAAAACAAGACATATAAAATAGTGCAGTAAATAAGACAAGTGACGTGAAGCAAAACTATCAATATGGGAAAGGGAGAAAACAGTTGTGGCAGGAAATATTAGAGCAGTTCATAGATGAGGACTTTTATTTTTTCCTGATTGAGGTCTGGTCCAGGGTTATGATGCCCTCAAATGGAAGTTTTTACACACTTTTATGTTTGGGTATAAAATGCCAAACTGCTAACTACTCAGAATTTCTGCATCCCATCTCTGACAATGAGCGAGATAAACAGTGATACGTTGATATCAGTAAAAATCATAGACTAGAAAGTTGTCACTCCTGTATTTTCAGTCTATGCTGAGCAAGTAGTAAAAAGAATTGTAGTATAGGAGTTCTGAAAAGAAGATGATCTTGATAACTCACAGTAGTCAACATTTTTGCCCTCTGTTCTGTTTTATAACTCTCCATGGTTGACTCTTGATTTTTATGTGATGCTGGATGGTTATCTGTATCTGCCGCTTACAGAAGGGGCAGAAAGGCACTAAAATCAGGGGGTGTTGATGTATTTCTGGGCAGTATTGAGACTGGCATGGACAAAGTCCTGGGTTGTTTGAGTTAATTATTATGATTCAAAGAAATGCATAAAAAAGTGCATATGTGTAGAAGCATTTTATTAAAGTCAGAACAAAGATCTACAACCCCAATTCCAAAAAAAGTTGGGACTTGTGTAAAATGTAAAGGAAACAAGAATGCAATGATTTGCAAATCTCTAATAGCCATATTTTATTCACAATAGAACATAGATGAGAAGGTGAAACGTAGACATTTTTCCATTTCATTTAAAATCATTAATTTATTTAGACATTGATGGCAAGACATCTCAAAAAAGTTGGGACAGGGCCATGTCTACCATTGTGTTGCATCTCTTCTTCTTTTCACCACAGTCGGTAATCATCTAGGAAGTCAGGAGACCAAATTCTGGAGTTTTGGCAGAGGAATGTTGTCCCATTCTAGTCTGATGTGTGCTTCTATCTGATCAACAGTCCTTGCTCTCTTCCAAATTTTTCATTTCATAATGTGCCAAATGTTTTCTATTGGTGAAAGGTCTGCAGTCCAGGAGACCAGTTCATCACCTAAACTCTTCTTCTGCGGAGCCATGCTGTTGTGATGGATGCAGCATTGTCTTGCTGAAATATGAAAGGCATTTCCCTGAAATAGACATTGCCTGGATGGGAGAATATGTTGTTCTAAAACCTCTACGTAATGCTCGGCATTGATGGTGCTTTCAAGATTTATAAGCTGCCGAAAACATAAGTGCACATGCGCCCGCAGTAGAGAAAAGCATAGTGCGCAGGCATGAGCTGCAATTTCTGTGCGCAGGCACAAGATTTCGCCCGGCAATGTGGATGATGCGAAGCATCTTCCAAGCCAGTTAAAGAAGGAGGAAGGCAAGCAGCCGGGGGGAGGGATGGAGAGGCCTGAAACTACACCCCTCGGATTGGACTGACCCGATTACCATACAGTGAGGGAGAATTTAAAAAGGTTTTGGGGGGGGTATACAGGGGGAGTCGGGGTTATATAATCATTCATGGAATGCTGCACAGGCGCTGCATAAGGTGATAGTTTTAGTCCATAGAAGACAAAACTGGTGACAGGTTCGCTTTAAACTGTGCACTGATAACAAGCTGGATGGTCCCTCTCATCCTGGGTCTGGAGATTCATCTGACCATATTTTCTATTTTGCCTCAGTCCATTTCCATTTTGAATGAGCTTTTGTACAGAGGAGTGTTTCCGGATTGTGTTGATATATGGCTGCTTCTTTGCTTGATAAAGGTTTAACTTGCATTTGTGGACTGTACGGCGCACTGTGTTCACAGACAATGATTTCTCGAAGTATTCCTGAGCCCATGCAGTGATTTTCATGACTGAATCATGCCTATCTTAAATGCAGTGCTACCTGAGGGCCTGTAGATCTCGAGCATCCAATTTTGACCTTCGACCTTGTCCCTTGTGCATATGGATTTCTCCAGAATCTCTTGATAATATTATGCACTGTTGTTAGTAGGATATTTAAAGTCTTTGCAATTTTATGTTGAGGAACATTTTTCTGAAATGATTCCACAATCTTTAGTTGCACTTGTTAACAGAACCTCTGAGAATCTTTGCTTCTGAGAGACTCTGCCTCTCTAACATGCTCTTTTTATAAACCGTTATGTGACAGCTATTTTTTGTTAGTACCATTTATTTTTATAGTCTTTGTTAACCCTGTCCCAACTGTGTTGTCCCTCACCGGGTCCTGAGACCCCCACCAACTGATCAAAATGCAACTCTGAAGTCTGTGCTTATTAGTAAGTCTGTACATCTTTATACTCACTGTTCTAGAGCTTTGTTCTGACACATAGACCTGCTAGTGAGCCCATATACTGCTCTGTGCCCGCAGTTCATATAGAAGCTGCAGACCTCTTCAGAGCGGCGTTTTGTCCGATCGGTGTGGGTCTCGGGATCAGAAATCCCGTACAATGCCTAAAATATATTCATGACAACATCCGGGTCACCAGACAGCAGGAAGATTTTTTGGACATGCGCAGTGCATCTCCAAACTATCTTCTCCCTGTCCAGTGCTGACAGCCTGCATGGCACAGGGATGGTGCTCCATTCCTATGCCATGCAGGCGATCAGAATAAAAAAAGTGAAAGTCCCATAGTGGGACAAAGTAAAAAAGTATAAAAACTGTCAGAAAGTGAAAAAAAAAAATTGTAAAAATATAAAAAGAAAATAAAAAAAATAATCCACCAAAAATAAAAATATAATGTACCCATCAATAAATATTATTCTAAAAAAAAAAAAAAAAAACCATTAAAAGTACACATATTTAGTATCGCCGCGTCCGGAACGACCTGACCTATAAAACTTTCCCACTAGTTAACCCCTTCAGTGAACACGGGAAAAAAAAAAAAAAAACAAAGCAAAAAACAATGCTTTATCACCATACTGCCAAACAAAAAATGGAATAACACGCGATCAAAAAGACGAATATAAATAAAAATGGTACCGCTGAAAACGTCATCTCGTCCCGCAAAAAACAAGCCGCCATACAGCTCCATCAGCCGAAAAATAAAAAAGTTATAGCTCTCAGAATAAAGCTATGCTAAAAAATATTTTTTTCTATAAAATTGCTTTTATTATGTAAAAGTGCAAAACATAGAAAAACGATATAAATGTGGTACAGCTGTAAACATACTGACCCGAAGAATAATGCTGCCTTATCAATTTTACCACACGCGGAACAGAATAAAAAAAAAACAAAAAAACAATTCCTGAATTGTTGGTTTTTGTTTATTCTGCCTCCCAAAAATCGGAATAGAAAGCGATCAAAAAGTGTCACATGCCTGAAAATGGCACCAATAACAACGTCAACTCATCCCGCAAAAAACAAGCTGTCACATGACTGTCTGCCAAAATATGGAAAAATTATAGCTCTTAAAATATGGCAATGCAAAAACTAGATTTTACAAAAAATGCGTCTTTTAGTGTGTGACAGCTGTCAGTCATAAAAACCCCATATGATTCTGGTATCGCTGTAGTCTCACCGACCCAAAGAACAAGGTCGTCTAATCACTTATACCGCACGAGGAACGGCGTAAAAAATAAACTCTCGGGTTAGGGTTGGGCTAGGGTTAGGGCTAGGGTTAGGGCTGGGTTTGGGGTTAGGGTTGTGATGGGGTTGGGATTTTTTTCAAAAGTAAGAAAAAAAGATGACGATATGGCGACTAGTGTTGAGCGCAAGTGCTCGCTACTTAAGTTTGCATCGGGTGCTCTGGTATGCATTGAGTATCGTGGGTATTTGAGCGACATGCTCGAGTCTCCGCCCCATATGCTTTGCGGCCAAAAAAACTTTGCAGGGATTGCCTGCCATGCACGAGTGATCCCCGCATGTTTTTTTTTGGGGGGTGTCTAATAACCGTGAAACATGCGGGACAGGGACTCAAGCATGTCACTCGAGCACACCCAGTACATGGTGCATACCTGAGTACCCGATGCAAACTCAAGTAGCGAGCACTTGCGCTCAAGACTAATGACAACTTATTCAATATGATGACCTAATGTTATCAAATTCTGTGTCGTACCTCTGGGTTCAAAATGTTCACTATACACCTTAATAAAATCCTTGAGGGGTATAGTTTCCAAAATGGGGTCACTTGTGGGGGAGCTCCACTGTTTAGGCACATCAGGGGCTCTCCAAACGCGACATGGTGTCCGCTAACAAATTGAATGGAAAATTGGCTCAAATTGTTAGCGGACGCCATGTTGCGTTTGGAGAGCCCCTGTGTGCCTAAACATTGGAGCTCCCCCACAAGTGACCCCATTTTGGAAACTAGACCCCCCAAGGCACCTATCTAGATGCATAGAGAGCACTTGGAACCCCCAGGTGCTTCACAAATTGATTCGTAAAAATGAAAAAGTGAAAAACCACTTTTTCATTTTTACGAATCAATTTGTGAAGCACCTGGGGGTTCCAAGTGCTCACTATGCATATACATAAGTGCCTTGGGGGGTCTAGTTTCCAAAATGGGGTCACTTCTGGGGGAGCTCCAATGTTTAGGCACATCAGGGGCTCTCCAAACACAACATGGCGTCCGCTAATTATTCAAGCTAATTTTACAATCAAAAAGTCAAATGGCGCTCCTTCCCTTCCGAGCCCTCCCGTGCGCCCAAACAGTGGTTTTTCCCAACATATGGGGTATCTGCGTGCCCAGGGGAAATTGCACAACAAATTTTGGGGTCCAATTTTTCTTGTTACCCCTGTGAAAATAAAAAAAAATGGGTCTAAAGTAACATTTTTGTGAAAAAAGTTAAATGTTAATTTTTTTCTTCCACATTTAAAAAATTCCTGTGAAGCACCTGAAGGGTTAATAAAGTTCTTGAATGTGGTTTTGAGCACCTTGAGGGGTGCAGTTTTTAGAATGGTGTCACTTTTGGGTATTTTCTGTCATAAAGACCTCTCAAAGTGACTTCAAATGTGATGTGGTCCCTAAAAAAAATGGTTTTGTAAATTTTGTTGGAAAAATGAGAAATCACTGGTCAACTTTTAACCCTTATAGCTCCCTAACAAAAAAAAATTTTGGTTCCAAAATTGTGCTGATGTAAAGTACACATGTGGGAAATGTTATTTATTAACTCTTTTGTGTGACATATCTCTCTGATTTAAGGGCATAAAAATTCAAATTTTGAAAATTGCAAAATTTTCAACATTTCACCAAATTTCAGTTTTTTTCACAAATAAACGCAAGTGATATCGAAGAAATTTTACCAAAATCATGAAGTACAATATGTCATGAAAAAACAGTCTCAGAATCAGGGGGATCCGTTGAAGCGTTCCAGAGTAATTATCTCATAAAATGACAGTGGTCAGAATTGTAAAAATTGGCCTGGTCAGATTTTTCTGTATTTTCATGACTATGAAAATTGTACATTCACACTGAAGGCATCAAAACTATGAATTAACACATGTGGAATTATATACTTAACAAAAAAGTGTGAAACAACTGAAAATATGTCTTATATTCTAGGTTCTTCAAAGTAGCCACCTTTTGCTTTGATGACTGCTTTGCACACTCTTGGCATTCTCTTGATGAGCTTCAAGAGGTAGTCAAAGGAAATGGTTTTCACTTCACAGGTGTGCCCTGACAGGTTTAATAAGTGGGATTTCTTGCCTTAAAAATGGGGTTGGGACCATCAGTTGTGTTGTGCAGAAGTCTGGTGGATACACAGCTGATAGTCCTACTGAATAGACTGTTAGAATTTGTATTATGGCAAGAAAAAAGCAGCTAAGTAAAGAAAAACGAGTGGCCATCATTACTTTAAGAAATGAAGGTCAGTCAGTGCGAAAAATTGGGAAAACTTTGAAAGTGTCCCCAAGTGCAGTTGCAAAAACCATCAAGCGCTCCAAAGAAACCAGCTCAAATGAGGACTGCCCCAGGAAAGGAAGACTAAGAGTCACCTCTGCTTCTGAGGATAAGTTTATCCGAGTTACCAGCCTCAGAAATCGCAGGTTAACAGCAGCTCAGATTAGAGACCAGGTCAATGCCACACAGAGTTCTAGCAGCAGACACATCTCTTCAACAACTGTTAAGAGCAGACTTTGTGCAGCAGGCCTTCATGGTAAAATAGCTGCTAGGAAGCCACTGCTAAGGACAGGCAACAAGCAGAAGAGACTTGTTTGGGCTAAAGAACACAAGGAATGGACATTAGACCAGTGGAAATCTGTGCTTTGGTCTGATGAGTCCAAATTTGAGATCTTTGGTTCCAACCACCGTGTCTTTGTGCGGCGCAGAAAAGATGGACTCTACATGCCTGGTTCCCACGGTGAAGCATGGAGGAGGAGGTGTGATGGTGTGGGGGTGCTTTGCTGGTGACACTGTTCGGGATTTATTCAAAATTGAAGGCATACTAAACCAGCATGGCTACCACAGCATCTTGCAGCGTCATGCTATTCCATCCGGTTTGCATTTAGTTGGACCATCATTTATTTTTCAACAGGACAATGACCCCAAACACACCTCCAGGCTGTGTAAGGGCTATTTGACCAAGAAGGAGAGTGATGGGGTGCTACACCAGATGACCTGGCCTCCACAGTCACCAGACTGAACCCAATCGAGATGGTCTGGGGTGAGCTGGACTGCAAAGTGAAGGCAAAAGGGCCAACAAGTGCTAAGCATCTCTGGGAACTCCTTCAAGATTGTTGGGAGACCATTTCCGGTGACTACCTCTTGAAGCTCATCAAGAGAATGCCAAGAGTGTGCAAAGCAGTCATCAAAGCAAAATGTGGCTACTTTGAAGAAACATAGAATATAAGACATATTTTCAGTTGTTTCACACTTTTTTGTTAAGTATATAATCCCACATGTGTTAATTCATAGTTTTGATGCCTTCAGTGTGAATGTACAATTTTGATAGTCATGAAAATACAGAAAAATCTTTAAATGAGAAGGTGTGTCCAAACTTTTGGTCTGTACTGTATATCTACTATATATTTGTCTTATCCCGTCTGTCTGTCTTTCTGTCTGTCTCTCCTGGAAATCCCGGGTCGCTGATTGGTCCAGCCGCGGCCAATCAGCGATGCGGCATTTCTGAAAAACATGGCGGCTGTTAGCGGCTCATGTGCGGCACGGAGGTCAGCGGTGATGCAGCCGGCTACTCGCAGCATAAGTTCCCTGACCGCAGGCGCCGCTGACCTACATGCGGCTATCGTCGGGAGATCAGCGGCTACGGCCGCTTATCTCCCGAGGACAAGTGTGATGCCCCTCCCCTCCCCTCCTCTCCCCTCCCCTCTCCTCCCGTCCCTCCCCCCTCTCGATCAGGACCCCGGCACCCGGCGTAATACTTACCCCTCCTCTCCCCTCCTCTCCTCTCCCCTCCCCTCCCGTCCCTTCCCCCGCTCGATCAGGACCCTGGCACCCGGCGTCATACTTACCCCTCCCGTCCCCTCCTCTCCCTTCCCCTCTCCTCTCCTCCCGTCCCTCCCCTCGCTCGATCAGGACCCCGGCACTGGCATCATACTTACCCCTCCCCGTGCCTCCGCAGCAGCTCCTGTGTCTTCCGCTGATGCTCTGTGACGTCTCAGCTCAGAGGGCGCGGTGACGTCTTTACACCGCGCTCTCTCCTGACCGGTCACAGCGCACAGCGTCAACATGCCGGCTACGCTGGAGTCCAGAGAAGCAGCTGAGAAGGGAGGTGAGTATTGGATTTTTTTTTTTTGTATGGGGCCATAGGGGACCTGCATGGGGCACTATGGGGGATGGATATACAGGGGATATGACTTCCTGCATGGGGCATTATATGGGGGGGAGAGGTGACATCCTACATGGGGCATTATATGGGGGGGGAGGTGACATCCTACATGGGGCATTATATGGGGGAGAGGTGACATCCTGCATGGGGCATTATATGGGGGGAGAGGTCACATCCTGCATGGGGCATTATATGGGGGGAGAGGTCACATCCTACATGGGGCATTATATGGGGGGAGAGGTGACATCCTACATGGGGCATTATATGGGGGGAGAGGTCACATCCTGCATGGGGCATTATATGGGGGGAGAGGTGACATCCTGCATGGGGCATTATATGGGGGGGAGAGGTGACATCCTGCATGGGGCATTATATGGGGGGGAGAGGTGACATCCTACATGGGGCATTATATGGGGGGGGAGAGGTGACATCCTGCATGGGGCATTATATGGGGGGAGAGGTGACATCCTACATGGGGCATTATATGGGGGAGAGGTGACATCCTGCATGGGGCATTATATGAGGGGAGAGGTCACATCCTGCATGGGGCATTATATGGGGGGAGAGGTCACATCCTACATGGGGCATTATATGGGGGAGAGGTGACATCCTGCATGGGGCATTATATACGGGGGATGTGACTTCCTGCATGGGGTATTATATACGGGGGATGTGACTTCCTGCATGGGGCATTATATGCGGGGGATGTGACTTCCTGCATGGGGTATTATATACGGGGGATGTGACTTCCTGCATGGGGCATTATATGCGGGGGATGTGACTTCCTGCATGGGGCATTATAAAGGAGGGTCGGGAGACATATGCTAGAATACCCGATGCGTTAGAATCGGGCCACCATCTAGTATATGTATAAAAAACTATTATAAAATGACAGTTACCATTTAAGGGAACAAACAAGCATCAATACGATTGGGTGATCCCTATATAAGATGCATAATATCATCAGCACATACCCTTTTTGGACAGAGAGATGTGCTGCCTTCAAAGATGGTTATTAGGCCCGAGTAAAGTATATGATCATCTGACAAGCAATTGCTCCTTCTTTGCCTAACTGCTGCAATTAGACATTCAGTGGCCTCTGTTATAAATATATGTCTAGATCTAGCATGCTAAATACACTTAAATACTCATCCTAAATATATTACAGCGTTTGCTGTTATTTTTTACTTTTAGATTTGCCTGAGCAAAAATTAGTGTATGTCAATAATGGTTAAATTATTATTGTTATTAACTATGTATTTTAAGCATTTAGAAATCACTGGCAGAAAGCTTATTGCTTTCCAGCTTTAAGATGTTTATAGCTGCATGGGAATGCCTGTGGATAAGTAGACTGATACATGGCAAGTAAATGGTTAATGCAATTATCTCATCTAATAAGAGAAAGGATGAGAGAGATGAAAGAGCAAGAGACATTTAGCTGTCAGCCCTTTCCTCTTAGGTAAGGAGTGAGAGTGGCAGCAGAGGAGGGCAGGGTCCTCGCTGAGAGATGAGGATGTGGTAGGCACTAATGTTAGCAGCATTCAGCGGGAGCTCATGAATAATAAATATCATACAATGTTTATGCGCTTCCCATGCCACAGTCAGGACGTTCATAATTACACCCTTGGCACATACCACATATTGGTCTGAATAAGGATTAATGGACTACATGGATGGAGCTTAATAACATAACTGCATAATATTCCACATGTAATATATCTGACAATGCACTATACACCATGGATCACTAACCTGTGGCTCGTGATGTGTGTCTCGCTCTGTCTGCCAGCTTGGTGCATTAACATCAGGTCTAGGAAGCAGCTATGAAGGGAACGTCTTCAGAAGGTGACTTTTGTTGTAGCCCCACACAGAAGAGTAAAGCTAAATGCATATATGCTGATGGTCTTGAGGGTGCAAGGATAAATTAAAGGGGTTGTCTGGTCCAAATCAATAAGTCTACAGTCACTCTGTGTGACTGCAGACTTATGAATCCCCCCAGTGCACGTACTGTGCGCTGCGAGGATTCGCCGGTTTCTGAGCCAGGACCGAAGGGTGCGTATGCATTATACATATTCCCGGCCAGAGCCCATACACTTGTATGGAGCAAGGCCGCAGCCCAATTAGGGACGCAACCCTCCAGTGGACGTGGGCGACTAAAGGACACGGCCTCGCTTGTATGGAGCCCACTGGACGGGCTCTGGCTGGGAATATGTATAACGCATACCTACCCTCCAGTCCTGGCTCAGAAACTGGCAAATCCTCGCAGCGCACAGTGCGTTTGCTGGGGAGATTCAGAAGTCTGCAGTCACACAATATGACTGCAGATTTATTGATTCGGTCCGGACAACCCCTTTAAGTTTGGCAAGCTGAAGATGGGATGATGCTGCCAGTTGGAGGAGGTGGATGTGATCGTGTGGTGGGCGTGCTTGAAGCAAGAACACCAAAAGGGGGTAAGGCGAGAACTCCTGTATGTAAAGCTCTGGCTGTTATTATACCCATAATGAGCGCTATGGATGTCACTACTTTGAGGGGGTTCGGAGCAGGATGTCAATATTCCAGAGAGAAGGGAAGGTCTGGATATGGATCGCGACCCTCTGTTAGAAATGAATATGGCTCTACAAGTATAGACAGGTTGGAGACCACTCCTATACACTATAATACAACTTTTCATTAGTCTTCTTCCTACTAGAATTTCTTAACCTTGGAATAAGGTATTGGACACAATAAAACTAAGTTATGGAATATCTTGCTTTGGTGTATTGCTTGTAGCAGGTGGCAGGATAATTCCATTATAGTGAACTGGATAGAAGTAAAATTCTAGTTCTGATTATGGTCCCAAATTATTAAGACTGGCATATAAAGTGGAAAGCCGCACTGGAGTAGGATGTCATTAAGAGGTATACGCCACCTTAATTAATTTGGCATGTCTTTCAAATGTTAGAAATGTACTTAAAGCCGGGATTGGTATAGATTTCTGTAGTAATTTACTGTATTTGTTTATTTTACTCACTTATATAGCGCCATTAATTCCATAGCGCTCTACAGACATTATCATCACTGTCCCCGTTGGGTCTCACATCCTACTAATATTATAAATGCGAAAGTTTGTGAGGATGTATGTTTGTTACCCTTTCACGAAAAAACTACTGGACGGATTTGCATGAAACTTTACAGTAATATAGATTATACATCGGAATAACATATAGGCTACAATTTGTAATGATTTTATGTAATTTTGGTCGTAATATAACGATACATGTCAATTAAGTCGGAAAAAAATCTGGCCTCTGAGAGCTATCTTGGCGTACGCTGCCTAAACCGTTGGAGTTACACAAAGATGATGTACCGTAGAATTGTTTGTCTTGAATAGTTCTAAATAAAAGTCCGCGACAGCATATATCTACCTTTTATGTGGAAGCCACTATGACCAAAATTGTGAACCATAAATTTAATTAAATTAGATACTATTTTACAATGCACATTTTAGTATATTTATCAAACTTTTTAGTATATTTATCAAACTCTTATATACACACATACACAGGTGATATTTAAATGGCTGATTTACAGCAGTCAGAAGAGATTGATAATACAATAATTTGCCCATAGTGGATCATTGTATAGTGAGGTCACAGTTGCCACCTGTCCACAGTCAGAATACAGGGGTGATCATATACCGTGGCCAGGTACAAGTGTGGCACAGGGGGTTCACACACGACCCCCAGAGACTGACATTTCCTAGAAACTTTGGCAGCTGTCAGTCATGAGCTCACCCTGATACATTACACTCTGGAAACAGCTGAAGGGAGAAGGATAATTTATGACATTTTCTCAGACTTAAAAAAATAAAATAGCCCAGAAAACAGCCCATATGTCAGGAACAGGTTACTAGGGAACTACACGTCCCAGCACGGCCTGCCCGCGCCCACAGCACGGGGGGAGTGTGAGGCTTCCTCCTGCAGGTTGCCCGGGGGCACCGGGCCGTCATTTTCCTCACACAGGGGGTCCCCGCCGCCATTGTCCCTCCACATAACACCGTATAATAAAACATGCGCTCACCTGCACCAGCTGCTGCAGCCGGGAAAGTTCCGAGCGCCTCACCTGGGCGGAGGGGAAGTGACTCACACACGGGGAGGGGCAGTAACCTGAGCGCGTCTCTATGGAGGATGCACACACTGCAGCCTGACAGCACCGGCAGCAGCGCTACACAAATGGCGTCCTCCCCTCCTCTGTGCAGCACAGCCCTGTGTGTGTGCAGCGCAGCATGTCACCCACAGCACCAGCAGGCTGCTCTCAGCTCCCACAGAGCACTGGGAATGGTTGCTATGAGTAACCGCGCCACAGCTGCTCCTCATAGACCATGTCACCCACAGCACCAGCAGGCTGCTCTCAGCTCCCACAGAGCACTGGGAATGGTTGCTATGGGTAACCGCGCCACAGCTGCTCCTCATAGACCAGTCATATACAACTGATATCGTCTGTACAGCGATCGTAATATAACTAATTAGATTGTTTTAGTATTTTGTTTGAACTTTACTAAGTACCTATTTTGTAATTAGTACTTATAAAAATGCCGCGAAAGCGTAAGTCTAACATTTCGCAAAGCTCTAATAAAGCCCGAGCTATGAAAATAATTAGACGTGATGAGACGTCTCAACAAGCCGAGCAACGAAGGCTTGAGCAGGCGGTGCGTTGTGCGGCACATAGAGCTGCAGAGACTCCAGAACAATCCCAAGCCCGACGTGAACGGAATACGGAGTTTTTGGCATCTCAACGGGCTGCTGAAACTCCAGAACAGTCCCAAGCCCGACGTGAACAGCAAGCGACTTACATGGCGTCCCAAAGAGCCACTGAAACTTATGAAGTGGCCGAATCTCGCAGACGCACTGTTGCTGAAAGGGCAGCACAGCGACGTCAAACATTTACAAGAAATACATGGATATTGTTTAATAAAGCTGCATTTGAGTATGACGAGACTCTTGATTATGAAACTCACAAGCTTATAAAAATAGAAGCAATTACCATAGATTGCAAATATTGCGGAGCTCTTAAGTGGAAAGAGGAAGCAGCAGGTATGTGTTGTTTGGGCGGGAAAGTAGCTCTTCCTTATATAGACGAGCCAGTTCAACCTTTAAAAGAGCTTTTCTCTAATGAAACTGATGAATCTCGCCTTTTTCTAAATAATATAAGAAAATACAACATGTGCTTTCATATGACGTCTTTTAGAGCAGATCAAATTGTCTCAGTGCCAGGGTTTTGCCCGACCTTTACAATACAAGGACAAGTATACCACCGTATCGGTTCTTTAATTCCTACGTCCATTTCGCAACCACAATTTTTACAAGTTTATTTCATAGATGACGAAGAAGAACAAATCAACAGGCGTACTGAGTGCGTGCAAAGCGTAGATAGAAACATAGTTAAAAAATTACAACGAGTACTTCACGACCACAACATTTGGTGCATGAATTTAAAACGGCTAGAGACTGAAATGATCGTCATTGATCATTCTAAGTAGTCATTCACCCAGACCGTGTACCACGTGGTCAACATGAGAGAAGATTCAATGCCCCTACTACCAATGAAATAGCTGCTGTAATAGTTAGTAGCGAACAAACTATGTCTCGGGACATCGTTGTGCAACCGCGCGATGGCATGCTCACTAGGGTTCCCGATACACATAGATTCTATGATGCTCTCGAGTACCCAATAATTTTTTGGAAAGGACAAGAGGGGTACAGCATTGATATTCCTCAGATAAATCCAATTACCAAACAAGCAATGCCAAGCAAAAAGGTGTCCTGCAAAGATTTTTATGCCTTTCACTTGATGGTCCGTCGCAGCGATTTTAATTTGATGCTTAAGTGTAGGCTCCTACTTCATCAGTTTCTGGTCGACATGTATGTAAAGATGGAAAGTGAGCGCTTAAGGTTCATTTCTTTAAATAAAAAAAAACTGCACGCAGAAAATTATATTCACTTGCAAGATGCAATAAGAAATGATGCGGATTTGGATCCAAATAACTTAGGTCAGATGGTGATTCTCCCGTCATCATTTGTAAATAGCCCGAGATACCTACACGAATACTCACAAGATGCGTTCACATACGTACGTAATTATGGGAGGCCTGATTTATTTATTACAATGACTTGCAACCCCGGTCCATTATTCCAATTACATACTAATTCTTTACTAACAGGAACAATATTAAACGCAAGTAACTTCAGTCCGTCCTGTTTATTAATCAGTGTTTAGTAATCCGTTTGTGATGAAATTTGATATGGATAATTTCAAGCCTGGGGAAGGACATAGGGCTACTTTTTATAAACACACCATACAGGCGAAGATTATCTAAAACTGTAAACCTGATTGACTGACACACCTAGCGGTCAACGCACAGCTGAAACCACTGAACTTAGCATCTTGAAATTTACAGATAGGTTCTATTATAGCTTAAATGAGCACTAAGAAAGGAATTTTGATAATTCCACCCTCAAGAGTTTCCCTCTTCATATTATAGGGGTTCAAAGATTGTATGGAATCCGTCAGTTTTGAAGTTAGACATCTGAAATTTTGGATGTACGAGTAACTAAATAAGATTATTTTTTTTTACTATTAAAATGATCTGTCACGAAACTTAATGTGGCAGACCAAATTCCACGCG
Source organism: Phyllobates terribilis (assembly GCF_046119375.1). Lineage (NCBI taxonomy): Eukaryota > Metazoa > Chordata > Amphibia > Anura > Dendrobatidae > Phyllobates > Phyllobates terribilis. The sequence goes on along the minus strand of NW_027362762.1, from coordinate 201,258,129 downwards.
AGCGAAGCCGCGGGTAAAAGCTAGTTTTAAATATGTATCCAAGCATTGCTTACTTTTTAAAAACGCTGAAAGTTCAAACAAATTGTGCGCAACTTTGAGTAGTCCAAAAACTTTGCAACATTTCAATTAGTTTATGCCAGAATTCTGGCAATAACTGCTTGATGAATAATCCCCGATGTGTTTTTCTGGAGTTGTTTTCCACCTTTATTCCCATTCACTTCCATGAGGGTATAATCTCAATAACAGACTTGAGATGAAGCAGACTCCTGTTTAGCTAAGTCAGTTATTTGGATCATCTTCATGTTTATATCTCAGCCAGCTTGGTGTCATAAGTTCCTCAAATCTTGGCCACCAATTCTTTTGTTGCTCTACCTTTGAATTGACTTGCAGGATTTATCCGTTTGAGGCCACATTAAACAGGCTGTCTGGTCTACAAAATTATTTTTTTAATATAATACTGTACTTAAAAATTTAGAACATTTTATCGAAAGTGCACAGAGGTGATACAAACCTTTTATTTCTCTGGAGGACTAGGTACTTGCATTCATTTCTTGGACATCTAATTTATTTTAATGGGTACAGTATAATGTTTAATTTCTTTTGTGGAGACAGCGCAGTGGAATTTTGCTTTATTCACTTTGTAAGCCAAAACCAGAAGTCAGGGCCTGCTTCAGGTTTTCGTTGGCCCCGGGCAAAAGAGTCTCAGTGGGCCCCTTTAACACATACCATGATTCATGATGCACAGATACAGCAGAGAAATATATATATATAGTACAATGCCAAAGATTTCACTTCTTACATTACATGAGTGATATCTATTGTAAATTCTACAATAGCTCAGAAACCGGCGAATCCTCGCAGCGCACAGTGCGGACCGGACAGTATAGTCCTCCATACAGTATTATGGCACCACTAAGTCCTCCATACAGTATAATGAGCCCCATATAATGCTCCATACAGAATAATGGACCCCATATAATGCTCCATACAGAATAATGGACCCCATATAATGCTCCATACAGAATATTGGCCCCATATAATGCTGTATGCAGGCTGGGCCACATATAATGCCGCATGCAGGCTGTGCCCCATATAATGCCGCATGCAGGCTGTGCCCCATATAATGCCGCATGCAGGCTGTGCCCCATATCATGCCGCATGCAGGCTGGGCCCCATATCTTGCCCCGTGCAGGCTGGGCCCCATATCTTGCCCCGTGCAGGCTGGGCCCCATATATTGCCCCGTGCAGGCTGGGCCCCATATATTGCCTCGTGCAGGCTGGGCCCCATATAATGCCCCGTGCCTCCTGGGCCCCATATAATGCCCCATGCAGGCTGGGCCCCATATAATGACCCATGCTTCCTGGGCCCCATATAATGCCCTATGCAGGCTGGGCCCCATATAATGCCCCATGCAGGCTAGGCCCCATATAATGCCCCATGCAGACTGGGCCCCATATAATGCCCCATGCGGACTGGGCCCCATATAATGCCCCATTCCTCCTGGGCCCCATATATTGCCGCATGCAGGCTGGGCCCCATATAATGCCTCCTGGGCCCCATATAATACCTCCTGGGCCCCATATAATGCCCCATGCTTCCTGGGCCCCATGCCTCCATACATATAAAAAAAATATCAAGTACTCACTTCACCTCACCTGCTGCCGCTGCTCTCATCGCTGCCGTTGCTCTGCTCCGGACACCTCAGCGTCACCGTCTTCCTGCTCTGTGCTGCACTGTGACTGCTCAACAGAGCAATGACGTCTTTCCACCACGCCCTCTGATCTGAGACGTCAGTCAGGAGACACGGAAGACACCGGAGCTGCGGAGGCACGGGGAGAGGTAAGTATTGTGCCGGCCGGGGCCCTGAGCAAGATGGGGGGGCCCACTCATGGGCGCTGGCATCGGACTCCTCCGCTCACAGGCCCCATAGCGCGCTGGGTTGCCTGACGGTGAGTGGGTCCCCCCGCCTGCTCAATGCCGGGTGCTGACGCCGGGCCTGCCAGGAGTAGAATTCACAGAAGGAAACGGTAATGGAATGTAGACTCTTACATCAAAAATGGGCTAGAGTTTTAAAGAGTTAAAATAATAGATATGACTAAAACACACAAACTGTATTCTTGAAGGCCATACATACTAGTAAAAAGTTTATTAAAACATTATTTTAACCACAAAAGTTGTTCATCTAGTGGAATTTAAAGACAAACCGAACTATGACAGCCCATGATTATGTGACACCCCAGGGGTCTGGTTGCCACAGTGATAGAGATATTACGTCTGAGAGCAGGTGGGAGGTCTCTTGGTCAGGGATCCTATGCATGCCACACCTCCTGCCCAGTCCTGGGAGGGGAAGAACTTCCCCTATATAAACCTAGGGCTAAGGCTGGGTTAGTGAGTAGAGAAGAAGTAGAGACAGAGAAGAGCAGCAGATATAGGAGAAGAACATCAGGAGCTCTGTGGGAGCAGTGCTACAAGGAGTCAGGGGCTGGCAGCTGCAGAGCTCGCCCTGACTGAGAAGTTATCACCGGACCCGGAGTCCGAGGCTGTGGGGACTAACTCGTATCCAGCAGCAGAAACCGACCGGCAGGGGATTGCAGGTCCTCTGGCCCAGAAACCCGAAGGCACGGTCACACGCGTGGGACCAGCACCGCCGTCGTGGAGCGGAAGCTACTAGAAGGCCCCGAGTCACCGGCCATACGGGTGAGCACCACACGGTACACTCAGGGACGTGGGCTACTTATACCCGCCTCTAGCAAGGTAGCCGGAAGAGTATCGTTAGTTTGGGAGGCCTACAACTCCGCCTGGCCAGGGGAGATCCCATCTGCTCAAGGACTGACCAGGCCCCAATCGCTAGCCAGTACTCCGGGAGGGTCTATCTTTGTCACCAGTAAAGACCCTGAACTACACCGTACCGTCTCCGAGTGGTTCCTGCTACCCCCATCATCCACGTCGGTTGCCCTGAGGCCATACCCCTCCCGTTGGGGGTTATACTATCACGCTGCACAATCCTACCACCGGCCTCAGCGGTCTGCCCTGCAGCAGCAGCTCCTTAGCTGTACTCAACGGGTGGCGTAGTCGTCCAACATCTACCGCTAATACAGCACCACTTAGTCTGACTCCCTGGGCACGGACCGGATCACCGCCACGAGACTACAACCCTCAAGAGATCCGGCTCCGGGTAAGCTCCCGCGTGCGCAACGCAGCGCGACACCGGCCCAGGGGCGCGTCAATTAAACTGAACCTGACAGCTGATTCATGCTTTCCAAAGGATGGTCAGCATGAATCAGAGTTTGGCCTCTTTATTTCATCCGTGTATGTTTTATTCTGAAATACCATGACATTTCAGAAAAAAAGCACACATGTAAAAGCCAGTCAGGGACTATCTGTCTCAGATGACTTGTACAGTAGGCTGGTCCCTTGCATATTCTCCATACCAGCCTATCCTGGACAAACAGGGCTTTTCCTATACTCACAAGTAGGGAGAGATCTGTCAGTTATGGTGGAAAGAAAATGATGGAGACCTAACTTGGAATAGTCATTAAAGATGTATAGCTCCTGGCCGGCTTTTTAACAGAATCTATCAGTAGAATGATACCTTGATATCTGCAGTATGATGTCTTATTACAGAATAATCCAAATTTTTCTTAATATGTAAATGAGCTTTTAAGATCTATGGGCTAGACACAGATCTCCCCAAGAATCTGCCTCCAGAGCTTATTTTAAATGAAAGAGAAAGTTACCAATGTGAGACATGTAGATGAGGAGAGCAGACTGTCGGTCATTACATGTCTCACACTGGCAATGTCCCATTTCATTTTCATTGCTGTTTTTAAGTGGAGGAAATTGGTTTTTGAATATCTAAACTGAAAAGATGAATATTTCTAGTTATAAATATCTGCTTGATATGTACCATTATCAAGGCCACTTTACTTTGTGGGTTATCTGGTCCTTTCAATAATTAATATTTAATCAGCAGGCAGAAGTTATAGCCAAACTGTATGCTGAAACTTGCTTCTATGCACACAGAACAGAAGAGCTACTCTGCTTTTTCCTCGATTACTCTGTTATTGGGTGGGGGGCCATATATGAAAGTTATTTGGTATTTACTCCAAACCAGCGTTTGGCCTAATACAATATATCTAAAAAATTGTAAAACTGTGTTTAAAAAAAAAAAAAAGTCTTATGTGATATCCTACTCTTTCATGACATCTAGAACAAAAGGCTTCTATAATAATTTCAGATTGACTACCACTGGCTTAGTAGCCTTTTGCCTATTTCCACCTTGTCTAAAACCGTATGCATAATTTTAGCTCATTTTTAAATATGTAAAAAAATATATATTTTTTAAAAATCACTGTCGATGAAACAAAAAACTTTTTATTTATCCTTTACCTAATATATAATATTTATTTATTTGCCTCCCAAAATACTGACTACTAAATGGTCCACCTCCTAGCCTGTTTGGACAAGCTTTGCATTTTTTACCTGTTTTGAGTGCTGCATATCATTGTTCTTATTAAGGCTATGTGCCCACGATGCAGAAATGAAGCGGAAAATTTCCGCTTCATTTCTGCATGGCCTTGCCAGTAAAAAACGCGTTTTTGAAGCGTTTTTGCCATGCGGATTTGCCATGCGTTTTTCTAATGCATTGAGTAGGCAATTCCGCATGCGTAAACGCACAAAAAATGGACATTCTGCGGATTTTTCCACACATAAAATCCGCTGCGGAAAATTCCGCAGCATGGGTACAGAACATGTGGATTGTCATTGGGGACCATGGGGCACATATTACCAAGCATTTTTCAAGCGTTTCCGCAGCAGAAATTCCGCAGCAAAAACGCTTGAAAAACGCATTGTGGGCACGCAGCCTTAGAAAACTCGACAAAGCTTCATACCTGGAGCTCTCTCTCCCTCTTTTTTTTTTTTTAAACCCACAAATGGCCTATACTACATATTACCACAAATACCTACGATGGCTATGTGCCCACAATGTGGATTTAATGCGTTTCCACGGCGGCATTTCCGACACGGAAACGCATTAATAATACTTATTAAGTTGTCTGCCATGTTTCCCAATGATAATCCGCATGTGCTGTGTACATGCTGCGGAAATTTCCGTTGCGGATTATCATTGCGGAAAAATCCACAGCACAACCATTAATTGTGCGGAATCACTTGCAATGGACCGCCTAACATCCACATGACTACATGTGCACATGCGGATATTATGCAACTCAATGCACGGATGGTACCCGGGTCTGGAGAAGAGGAGACTCTCCTCCAGACCCGGGTACCATAGTACCTGTAGTTAAAAAAGAATTAAAATAAAAAAATATATATATACTCTCCTTCTCATGGCCCCATGTCTGCTCCCGGCGATGCTGCTGGCTCTTCAGCTGCTCGTTGTGGTGTAAAAGGACCTTCCATGACGTCATTTAGTCATGTGACAGGTCACTCAACCGCTGACGTCGGCGGTCGCGTTGACCTGTCACATGACTAAATGATGTCATGGAAGGTCCTTTTTAGAGCACCGCGAGCCGCCGAAGATATCGGACGCAACATACAGGAGACCGGGGGCCATCGGAAGGTGAGTATAATGTGTTTTTTTATTTTTCAACATTTTTATTCTTTTTTTTTACTATTGATGCTGCATTTGCAGCATCGTAACTTGGTCACACAACATAAATCCATGCCGGTTGCATGGATTTATATAGTGTGACCAAGTTGTCAAGCACTTTTCCAAGTGATGCTAAAATCGCTTGGAAAAGCGCTTGACAACCCGCATGCGAAATCGCATATTAAAAACGCTTAACAAACGCTTCTACCAAGCAGAAAAAAACGCATGTAAAATCCGCATGCTTTTTTTCTGCCAGGGAGATGCTGAAACGTTCAGGAAAAATCCGGAGCATTTCTGCATCTTGGGCACTTAGCCTAAATACCACAAGTCTTGCTAAATGATTCAACTTTGTGAGCCATGAAACTCTAAATATGTGGTGGGTACGTGTAGAATCTGCACTTTGTTAGCGATCTCAATCTAGCTAGATGTCTTCTACAGCTAAACCTGAGAAATATATCTCTTCTGTCCTCCAATTCTATTCAGATCTTGAAATCCTTTTAATTCTAATTGCAAACATCACCATTGTCACCTACATCTCGGAATATCCTTTAAACATCCTCTACCGGCCTCTATCATAGATGGTTTTAGTGGTAAAATCGAAATCCATTGTTTCCCTGTTTTTTACAATTAGCTCACACATACCAATTTGTGTTCTGGAGATGTCCGACTATTGGAAACACCCTGCTCATCTGGTGAGCTTTCTCTTCAATTGGTGCACTAGCGGGAGGTCATCCACCTGGTGCTCGCTCATATTCTCCTATATATTCTGGGTGATAAGGCAAATTGTGTGATTATTTAGGTTCTCAAACTGCTCAAGTTCATAATTATAGAATCCTAACGTAGTGACAGAAACCCTAATTCCATTGCTGGGTCACTTATTGGACGTCTTTCTGTAGTTATCATAACATCATCAGCTAAAGTAAGAGTCGACCCTGGAGCTTTTTCCATCGTGTTCATTTTCTAGTCCTTGATATTCATGAATTGAGGCTTCCAACCTGACATATTGACAGCTTTCTCCATATACTTTGCATAGGGCTCTGGAGTGGGGAGCCAGACGCTTATGAATACTAGCTGATAAGATGATATTTTATGACACAACTGCAATACACTCTGTAAGTCCTACTCCAAAAGTATCAGGGTCTCTCTCACTATTTTATGCTGCTCTCAGATCAGTCAGCATAATTGTAGTGACAGACTCCCCTTAAGCGATGGATCCATCTCATGCCCAGTAAAAAAAAAAATATGTAAATGGATGAATTCACATCCATCTGTCAGCACTGTATTTCCCACGATACCTCACTTGCCCTGCTGGGGGTCTTCCAAATCTCTACCCAAGCCATCTTTTATTTTGTAATTTCGAATGTTAAACAATGATCAATCTTTTTATATAAAACATTAAAATTATTATAGCCATCATATAAGATGATTGGGACAACATACATGAAAATGTTTGTAAAAAGGCTAAAAATGGTGATTCTTGTTTCCAATAAACATTTTTCTTTCTGGCAGGGTATTCTTCTTGTCTAATAGCTAAATGCTACATTCTTAGAGAATGTGTAAAGTTATATAAATTCTGTTCTGGGCTCAGAGATAAATTTCCATCTGTCAAACACGGTCCATTTGGAACCATAGACAAGAAGATTATTAGTTAGGGTTATTGTTTGCTGTTTGATAACTTTGAGGCTGTCCATAAATATGTTATGTACTAGTGTTCACCGTCTCCCAGCTTCCTATTTGTTGGGGAGTGGTGTGCCCTTGAAAAAAGACAGTTCAGCAGACACCGATTAAAACTATCTACACAAATACATCCAATGCAAGCCTTCATGAATCATGCTACAAAACATTAACAAACTGGTATTATGTACCTACTAAATTACACAAGATTTTTTTCAAACAAGTCTGAATTGTGTTGGAGAGAATGCGGACAAAAAGGTAACCAGCGTCATATATTATGTGACTGTCCGTTAATCGTTAAATTATGGAAAGAGGTATTTGAATTGCTAAGTAGTTTATGTAAAATAGATATTCTGTCGTATCCCCAACCGGCTCTTCTTTCCTTTTGGAACAGATGATTTTTCACCAAAGATGAGATCAATATCAACTCCTATGATCCCAGAAACGAAATCATTACTATTGTCCAACTGGAAGCCAACAAATATTCCTTCACTAATAGATGTTGTAGATAGAGTAATGTCAAATAATGTGTTTGAATACAATTATGCTGTCAGGCATAATCTAATCTCAAGATATGATTTAAGATGGTCCATTTGGAACGCAATATACCCTCCCAGTACAAGAGTCCTCTTGAAACAAACAAAAATATAATATCCTGGAAACCCTTCTTATTCTTTTATTGGTTTAATAGATCTTTTTTTTTTTTTTCTTTCACAATATTCTACTAGGTGCAACAGGTTCTGTTGACTTAAATTGTCTGTATTTTAAGTTTCCCTATGTCCCTCCAATGCCTCCTCTTTTTACCCATTCTTTTCCCTCCCTATCCCCTATTTCTGCTTTTGTATTTTATGCATATATAATTCTACAGTGTGTATTGTTACCCCCTCCCTAAAAATTGAGGTGCGCTGGTCTGCACTGCACCCTCTCCCAGCTGCATAAGAAAAGTGAAGGGGTCATGAAACTAGCCAAATCCAGAGTCAGAATAAAGGAGCATGCACTCCTTCCTTAGGTACCTGACCACTCCGAGAATAAAGGGTGGCCGGTTACCGTGATATTGATCTGTAAATTATAAAATTAAAAATCCATCCTTTCTTAAAGGGGTTGTCCACTACTAGGACAACCCCTTCTTAAACTAAATGTTTGGCCCCGCTAAAATAAGAAAGCCTATACTCTCCTCCCGTGCCGGCTCCGATCCAGCGCTGTCAGCACTCGCGGTCCCGGGGATGTGATGTGGTGGAATGACACATGGTGCACGGCCTCCAATCGTCACTGTCCCCACCTTCGGACAAGCTGAACACAAAGAGGAAGTCCAGGATCAGCTGCAGCCCGGACTTCCTCTTCATATTCAGTTTGTCCGAAAGCGGAGACTGTGACGCCAGCACTGGTTGGGCACCGGGCACCACGTGTCATTTCACCGCATCACAGCCCCGGGACCGTGAGTGTCGACACTGCTGGAACGGCGCCGGCATCGGAGGTGAGTATTGTGTTTTTTTATTTTATTGGGGCCAAACATTTCGTTTCAGAAGGGGTTGTCCTAGCAGTGGAGAACCCCTTTAATAACAGAAAAGATTTTTCATAGGAAGTAAAATACAAAGATTCTTGCTTTTTGCAAGAGCTTTTTTTTTTGTAAATCAGAATTGTATTGAATTTTTAAGGTCATGTTAAGTAGTACATACAATCAAAGTAGCAAAAAGCTTGACAAAGTATTATATTCGCTAATCACATAATAACAGAATATTTCAGAAATTAATTTGTAAACATTTAGATGGTAATTGAGGTAATTTTAAGAAAACTTACTATATACATAACGCAAATGAGTAATCATATGTAGCTTATAGAGAGAAGGGAAGATAAAGAAAAAGAAGAATAATACATGGGTTAAAATAAACTAGGAGTGATTTAAAGATGAGTGAGATAAGTAGAGAGAGTAAGAGAGAGTAGGAGAAAGTAAGGGAGGGGGGTGAGGGAAGTTGGTTTCTCTTCCTGTAGGTCTTCTTTTAATTTTCGTGAAGACAGTTCAGATCCATATAAAACCACACAGAAATGGGTCAGTAGATGTGATTTATTTTGAAAGTATATATATAAATGCTAAATATTGAGAGCTAATGCTACAATTGCTATTCCACTTCAATTTAACCAGGAGTTCAGTTCTGGAGTTTCTCTGAATGCAATCCAAGGCGCCCAGGTGTTATATATCTTATCCGAGTTCCCGGTGCTTTGGCCTATCAGTTGCTCCATTCTAAGAATATTATTAAGTTCGGATATAAAATCAGAGCGTGATGGGGAGTTTTTGTTTCCAGTAGCAGGGGATTAGATTTCTGATGAGGAAGTGCCTAAGTAAGCCTTTCTTAAATCTGGAGATGGAGATGTCACATAAAGATAGCAAAGCCAATTCCATAGTTGGCTGTATTATATATAAAGGCTTTTTGTTGTACAGGTCAAATATTGCCAACCATAGACTTTTAATTGGTGGGCGTGATCACTATATGTGTGAGTACGAGCCCCTGAGACAAACCTTCTTACTCTTACACAGGGTGATGATCGGACTGTAGGTTTGCTGCAGATTTCACCCTATGCATTGCAAAAGGAAATTTTTGTGGAGTAAGTTTCCACAACAGAATGAGCAGCATTCCCTGGCTTCCACTTCAGGTAGGCGAGGTCTGCAAAATGATAACCGCATGTCTTGCACTGTATAGTCGCATGGATTTATTGTGCGGAATCGCCACTGAAAACTTGCAACAATTCAGCAGAACGCAATAAATCACATTTAAGCATTATTTGCTTTAGTAAAAAGTATCCATCATGATTTAAGATCACAAATATCAAAGCAATAGATAATCTCAAAATAAGGTATAATGAGCACAGAATGGAAACTCCTTTTTAAATATCTTGACCCATAAATGTAAAAATATTGCTTAACTAGTACCGTCCATATGCTGACTTGACATACGGGAAGAAATGTTCTCTTTCTTCATCTACTTGCATTTACAATAATTTCATGACCTTGCGGTGCAGAATTTATTTTTGGCATCAAAATCATATTTAACCTGTTAAAACAAGAGTGACCTATGGGGCAATTTCCCCCTGATCCTGTTGTCAGTAGTGCAGAAAATATCTGCATTTTTTTACTTTCCTAAATGGCCCTTTATATCATTAACAGGCTCTTTCCATACAATCAGCATATGATTGCCGACCTAATGTGACATATACTGGAGCTGTTCATACACTCTAAGCTAATTAAGGATGACCCAGCGACTTATTGCTTTCCAGCACATACAGTCATGACAATCCATTAGAAGGGGAAAAGCCACAGATATAATTGAATTTTAACTATTTTTGTGACTTATATCTATTCACCGAAGGAGCCATTTCTCTATAACATCCAAATCGGGCAGCAGAAATAAGCAACTGAAGGAATCTCAGCACGAATGCAAGCAAGAGCCTAAATCTCTGCTTACAATTTCATAATTACTGATTCTCTGACTATTCTCTGACTACCCTCGTTCTTACTTCCCACGCAAGTGGTGTAGTATACAGTCAGCATTGTATGGTGCCAATTATCAGAGCCTCGCAGACTGCCGCGGGCACTCTATTAATGTAAACATTCACTTTAGACTGAGATGCTGCATATGGACAGAATAAATGCCAGGCCTCTAACAATCTGCTCAGTGGAGTGACACAGAATTGTCACTGCATCGTTTTTTCGCCTGCAAATAATTAGTCATGTGACAGTCCCCTGCTCATTCCCTAGGAGAGCAGTGGGGGATCTCTCGTACGCTGCACATCTAGCTTCTTCGGCTGGGATGACACTTGAGTAATGTATGGGTGGAAAACAGCATTCCCAGGAATCTTTTACATATTAATCTCTTTTTAACATTTTAGTGTCTTCTACACTTTCCTGCTATAATGGCTATGAACACTTCTGGTGGTGAGTAAAGGCTTGAAATAGATAAAATGGGTTTTCCAAGAACAGCGCTACCCAGTGTAGGGGCTGTGGCTGGAATTGCAGCAGAGTGCAGACAGGGCTCATTCACACCATCATATTGCATATCTCTATTCTATTTTTATATTATAAAACATTACCAATACATTTAGATGGTTTTAGTAACATTTCTGGCCTTCATACTTGTATTTTTATTCTGCGTGATCTTTTTAATACACAGCCTTCTTCATTTTTCCAATATCAGTACCAATTTTAACCCACGAAAGTCAATGGGTTGAATTTAAAGGCAACCAGGCAGAAAAAAATAAAAGGAATCTCCCCTATATCTGCAGGTAAATTAGGTGTATTAAAGGATTCCTGTCACCAACAAAAATGCTATTAACCTACAGATATGGGGTTAATCTGCAGGTTAATGGTGTTACTGACCTGCCCGGCGCCTGCACGTAGCCAAATGCTGCAGTGAGAAAATGAACTTTATTCTCCCCGGCATCATTCAGGTTTCAGTCATGGGGCGGCACAGACACGGGTTCAGTCACCGCTCTGAGAGTACAGAGCGGCGGCTGTAACCGTGCCCCGGCACTGACTGACAGTCAGCACCCAGTGCAGAGCCAGTGTCAGTCAGTGCCGGGGGCACGGTTACAGCCCCCTCTGAAGTCTCAGAGCGGTGACTAAACCTCCATCGGCGTCGACCCCATGACTGAAACCAGAACACTGCCGGAGAGAATAAAGTTCATTTTCCCCCCGCAGCATTTGGCTAAGTGCAGGTGCCGGGCGGCATAATAACGCTGTTAACCTTTCAGATTAACCCCATATCTGCACATTAATTGCATTTTTTTCTGGTGACAGGATCCTTTTAAGCATGTGCTGCAGGGTAAAGACAAACTTATATACTACTTGCAGTCGCTCACTTGATGTCATTTAGGCGGTGCTGGGATGGGGGGTCGATGAACAGTCAGCACTCACTTCACAGCTGTAATTACTCCCACCACTTTTTTACTGACAACCTGCTCTACATCATGTGTGTAGAGCAAGATGTCATTTGAGCAAGGGGAGTGATTACAGCTTGCTGGCTACACCACCCCAATGACTGCAAGTGAGCGGCTGCAGGGAGAATATAACCTTGTTTTCTCCCTGCATCTGCTCTTTTATTTAGACTGCTGAACAGGTTTAAAACTGTATTTACCAGCAGATTACCTACCACTATGATTTATGGTAAATAGCTTTTTTTCCCGACAGGTTCCCTTTAAAAACACTTGTTCTGTTTTAGTATTTTTTTCATCATTCATATTCAGCAGCATTACAAAAACGGTACAAAAAATATTAATCTTTTAAGTGTACCTGTCAATTCAGGTACCTTTTCAGAATAAACTGTCATGTGGAAAACCCCTTTTTTAAGCTTTTTTTCTTTTAATGAACATGCGCAAAATTTGAGCCAGCTAGCCAGATGTCCTGGTCATGTAGTGAACGCACAGGTGCATAGATTATTATAATATAGCTGCTTTGACTTGAAGCGATCCATGCCCTTTTGTGATTATCAAATGATCATTACTTATTTTTAACCATTGGAATTTACAAGGTTCCTAAAGTATGACTGCTAGCAGAGATCATTAAAACGGAGGAATTGATAAGATATGCAATTTTTCAGCATCATTTATTTTTTATTATTATTGTGCAATTTTTCTGCATAATTTTTTATTATTATTATGCAATTTTTCAGTATAATTTTTTTATTATGCAATTATTTTTGATTATATATTTTTATCTTATTATTATACCCCTTTACATGTTCTATAAAGCAGTCCCTCGGCTGATAAAAGTACGTAAAGGACACTGAGGGGCGGATTACTGAGATACAGAAAACCAGCAGGAAAGCGCAGAATTCTGTAGCTTGTACACCAATTAAGTGCATAGATGAAGAACTTTGATTAATTCTCCTTTCTACAACACAGGTAACCATAAATCCTGCGTGGAAGGAGCTTCCCTGAGGATTTATCTGACACCTTTATGCCAGTAAACTGTTTTTCCCCACTATTTAGTGTAGCTGATACAATAGAAAAAACAGCAACGCTCACGGCATTGATCTACGTCTCTGACATGTCACGTTGGAATAGGTGCCAGGAAGCATGAACTTCACATGTTCAGGTGAATGGCATCAACTGTACCCATTTATGATATGATTAGACATACAATAATGCCAATGTTCAGATTTGTATGATATAATCGTATAATAAAGAGGATCTATCCGTAGAAAATATGATTAATTTTTTATGCTGGGATGCGAGTGCTTGAAGTTACAGGTCCAAAAACATAGAGGTGCATTGATGGTTGAGTGGTCCTACCAGGATCGGGGGGTTCAGCCCACTTTAACCGAAGGCGTATGGAGCGTGAATTTTAAGTAATTATATCTGCAGTGGTAGCTATTAGGGCCCCATGCCCATAGCTGTGCCCAGGCTTAGACTAGGTCACAGAAGAATCCTCCGGTAGGCCCCTGTCCAAGAGTGGGCCACCACCCTCTTATATGAGTAGTACTTGGCACAATATAATTGAATCACTATGTACAGACTAAGGCAGCATGTTATTAATTTAACAATCTCCAGTTCATTGTTATATACATTTGTGATTGAGGATAATGTCACATTTGCATGCAGTTGAAAAGCGGGCCCTGGAGCTGGTTACTGGTGGGCCCTTGGCTCCCCAGTCCGACACTGGCTCTGCCCCACGTAAAATTGTGTCGTTTCCATTAGGTAAGACTACACAGTCCCCAGTTACCACAGTAGATCCATGGGTATTTTTTGTACAATACCTAATAATTTACCTATGAATATGACATAAAATTCTAAAAACTAAATTCTTGTGTGATTACAGCATAGTGGCTTGGTATACTGGAGTTTTATAGGCTGACCCATCCCTAGAAAGCAAACCAGGCGCATCCCCATCACTAAAGTCATCATCTGCCCTCTGCTGGACAGATTACTGCATCTTTTAAATGAAAACATTTCCAATGGTTTTGTGCTTAAAATATAAAATTTTACATATCATCACATCATAAATTAGGCAGGAAGTTTCACAATATTGGAAAGTCTTTTGAGATTAATGTCCCCCAAGAGAATTCTGTGAAATAAGAGTGATGTTTTATATGCAGCCTTTGTTTTTTTGTTAGCCTTAAATGTAACATGGTATATCTGTATATAACTATACTATTAATATTGCAAACTATAAAACCAAGACATATGGTAGTTAAAAGGTTTTTCCCATCTTCATTGACTGATATTGTCGGATAGTTCTTGTAAAAATAAGCACTTTTACAATTCACTGCTTATTGAAATTTGCAGCCGTTCTTGAGATATTAATAGTTTGCTTTTGTTTATCTGATTGCCTAGGAGACCGACCACCACTGATGTCTAGCTTGTAAGCATTTCACTGGCCAGAATTGGGAGGTGTAACAGTGTGCGTTAGCAATCCTTGCCAGCTTCAAAATCGTGCTTACTCAATAGAATACAGCTTTTAAGCACTGCGCATAGTCAAATGTCTAGCAGCAGTGGTCGGTCTCCAAGGCAACAAACTGTAAACAAAAGAAAAGTGTTAATATTTCAAGAACGCTTGAAAAATCAGTAAATTGCAAAATTGCTTGTAATTGCTAACACTATCTGACTATATCCATTTTTGAAGATGGGAATAACACTTTCAGTCTCACCATAGCCAGTTCAAAGTATGTCTGATTTCAAATGACAGTGCCACACATCCAGAGACATATGTTTTCTGGAGTAAAAATAAAGACTGTACAAATTTTTTTTTGTTGTAACTGGTTTAAAAATATATATCAATAGTTTGTTTAGAGCTTGAGTTGGCCAAAATATCTTAATCTGTGATTAAATTGTGGACAGGTACAGGGTAGACTGCAGGCTAGTCTTTATTACAAATCTCATATTGTTCTTACTTTAGCAAGGGTTACAAACAATTTCCTATTTACAGGACCTGCATTTGCCTTGCACCTCAGCACCTAGGTTTTCATACCTGACAACAGCCCTTATTTTCTCCGGACAGTCCTGTGAACCAAACAACAAAAGGACAGGCTTCAGCAAAGCCACTCCCAAAAGTGGGAATTCCTGGGTTGTCATCGAGATAGAACTTAAATAGGAGCAGGCACAGACAGAAGAGGGACCCTGTGCAAGGACAGTGTATGGGCCTTTTGTAGTCCAATAGCTGATTATAATACCCAGTTCCAGACGAATCAACTATTTTAAATACGCAGACGATACAACATTGATGGCAACAAGCGTAGATGGAATGAAGGGCTTATTACTGAGTGTCAAGATGGAAAGCTCGAACATGAAACTGCTACTCAACATAAAGGAGACAAAGATATTGACTGCTGCCAGGTACGACCGGGACACATTTCAGATGGACGGCGACAAACTGGAAGTTGTAAAGGACTTCACCCTACTCTGATCAGTGATCCCTCAAGATGCTGTGATGACAACAGAAATCAATATTAGAATGGCTATGGGCAAATCAATAATGAAATCACAGGACAAGGTCTTCAAATCGAGGAACATTTCACTAGCAACAAAGACACATGGCTCGTGCATAGTTTGGTCTTTTCTGTGGTTACACACAGATGCGAAACCTGGACGATAAAGAAACCAGACAGAAGAATCGACACCTTTTGAAATGTGGTGCTGGAGAAAGATGTCATTAATACCATGGATGGCAAGAAGAACAAACAAAACAATTTTGGAACAAATCAAGACATGTCACTCGAACCAAGGATAACCAAGCTGCGACTTGCCTACATTGGACTTATCAGACGAAGAGAGCAATCACTGAAGAAGGACATCATAAAGAGGAATACACGCAACCCGATGGCTTGATACCATCAAGATACCGGCAGCGAAGACTCTGGTGGACCTATCTTTTCTTGCATAAGATTGATCTTCCAACAAGGGCGTTCATCCATAAAGTCGTCATAGCTCGAGATTGAGCCAAAGGCCATTAAATAAATGAATGCCCAGTTCCACCCAGTTTCAAGGTAGTAGTGGGCCCTGTTGCATCTTAGGCCCCTATGTGGCTGCACAAATTACACCAATAGTATGTCTGCCTCTGGACTTATTGTATAAGACTTAGATATTTTCAATTTTATGTTGTAAAAATTGATGGGATATAAATAATGAGGGCACTCTAGTGGTATTGGTAATGTATGAAGTCTGGTAATACTGTGGCATGTTGCTAGGAATTATACTGTGCTGCAGTACCCTGCTCTGCTGTTGGTTGGCGGTACCACTGGGAGTTAGAATTTTGGTGTTACACTGTACCAGCTCTTCTTTCTCATGATGAAACCTTTCATTCCCAGGATGCCGGTAGTTGGAGGTAGACCAGCCAGAAAGTGATGATTTGCCATCTCTTTATCACCTTGGAAAATAAGGGCATTCTGATGGAAACTTGTTAAAGCGGGTTATCCCTCAAATCATTATAATACCAAAAGTCCAGCAATGGTGTTAATAATGTCAGCAGTTTCATGCATTTCCAGTATCTGATAATGTACACTGCTCAAAAAAATAAAGGGAACACTCAAATAACACATCCTGCATCTGAATGAATGAAATATTCTCATTGAATACTTTGTTCTGTACAAAGTTGAATGTGCTGACAACAAAATCACACAAAAATCATCAATGGAAATCAAATTTATTAACCAATGGAGGCTGGGATTTGGAGTCACCCCCAAAATTAAAGTGGAAAAACACACTACAGGCTGATCCAACTTTGATGTAATGTCATTAAAACAAGTCAAAATGAGGCTCAGCATTGTGTATGTGGCCTCCACGTGCCTGTATGACCTCCCTACAACGCCTGGGCATGCTCCTGATGAGGTTGTGGATGGTGTCCTGTGGGATCTCCTCCCAGACCTGGACTAAAGCATCCGCCAACTCCTGGACTGACTGTCTGTGGTGCAACGTGACGTTGGTGGATGGAGCGAGACATGATGTCCCAGATGTGCTCAATTGGATTCAGGTCTGGGGAACGGACGGGCCAGTCCATAGCTTCAATGCCTTCATCTTGCAGGAACTGCTGACACACTCCAGCCACATGAGGTCTGGCATTGCCCTGCATTAGGAGGAACCCAGGGCCAACTGCACCAGCATATGGTCTCACAAGGGGTCTGAGGATCTCATCTCGGTACCTAATGGCAGTCAGGCTACCTCTGGCGAGCACATGGAGGGCTGTGCGGCCCTCCAAAGAAATGCCACCCCACACCATTACTGACGCACTGCCAAACCGGTCATGCTGAAGGATGTTGCAGGCAGCAGATCGCTCTCCATGGCGTCTCCAGACTCTGTCACGTCGGTCACATGTGCTCAGTGTGAACCTGCTTTCATCTATGAAGAGCACAGAGCGCCAATGGCGACTTTGCGAATCCTGGTGTTCTGTGGCAAATGCCAAGCGTCCTGCACGGTGTTGGGCTATGAGCGCAACCCCCATCTGTGGACGTCGGGCCCTCATACAACCCTCAAGGAGTCGGTTTCTAACCGTTTGTGCAGACACATGCACATTTGTGGAGATCAAGAGAATGCCAAGAGTGGGCAAAGCAGTCATCAAAGCAAAAGGTGGCTACTCTGAAGAACCTGGAATATAAGACATATTTTCAGTTGTTTCACACTTTTTTGTTAAGTATATAATTCCACATGTGTTAATTCATAGTTTTGATGCCTTCAGTGTGAATGTACAATTTTCATAGTCATGAAAATACAGAAAAATCTTTAAATGAGAAGGTGTGTCCAAACTTTTTGTCTGTTCTGTACTTGGAGTTATATTCTGTTGTTTAAGTGTTCCTTTTATTTTTTGGAGCAGTGTATAAAGGTATATACTGTTGTATTGATATAAAGGTATATACACAGTGTGAACTCCCTTTGAAACTAAGCAGGGAAGAAACCTATTTCTAACAGCTGCTGTGTAATGAACAGAGGATCACTGTAGAGAACTGGCTGTAAGGAGAGTGACCGATCCTGCGGGTCCACCAACACACAGAAGCTGGACTAGCAGCATTATGTTGGCAATCTTAATAAAGGGCATTTAGGTAGCACTAGTAAATATGGAAGAATGCAAAAAAATACAAACAATATGGGTTCTGCAAGTGTCTGTGTTTTATTTGTACAGTTTGTGGAGAAGCTCGGTTTCACCAATACACTTGCTTTTATGTTTGGAGTTTCGCTGACCCACTTCCAGACAAATATGATTGTTACTCATTTGTAACTTGTACATAATGAGAAGCTGACATCCACATAAAAATCCTTTCAGTCAGCAAATCAATTCTGCACTAAGCTCAGTCTGGAAAAAAATCTCTAGTAAAATGGAGCTTAATCATTAAGAATAATTCATACCAGACAAGTAAGATGGTGTCAGATTCTCCTGAGGTGTTACACAGAGGCTTTCCTGAATGGCATGGTAGGAGATTCTTCCTTTGATGTAAGTCTGCTGACGGAGTTCATTTTAGTGGAACACGAAGTGTCAAATTTTATTTTAAGGATCCAGCGCTCTTATTCTATTTGTTTTTGCACAATCTGCTTCATATATAAAATGCTGCACAATATTCCACTCCACACATCTCTCTATTCCTAAATGGGTTTTGGTCTAAATATTTAGAATGGCATATATATATGTTTTCTTATCCAATCATGTCTGCCCTCACGTTTGTGCAGGAGTTCAACAAACCCCTTCCTGCTGGTGCCATGTAAACAGGCCTGTTAATTTATCTTTGATGGCACATGTCGCTCCTGCACTCCCTGCCATCAGCAGTATTGGGCCATCATACTGACAAGGTAACCATGCACTGTGACAAATCACTGGACCCAACACTCTTAATCAGCCCTGTGTGCTCCATTCAAGACATGCCACTACTGCAAGGGAACCCCATGACATCAAAGGGATTTCTCATGGTAAGGGACCTTGCAGGCATGCAGAGAAGATGAGGTCTGCATCTTCTCTTCGTGTCTGTGTAAACAGATTAAATGGGCTGTCACCAGCAATCTGTATATAGGGATAGCAGAAAACACATAGAGCTCAATTCAACAAAGCTTTTATAACAGTATTTAAAGATAAAAAGATTAGGAAAGTTGCCCAACTTGAAGCTGTGCTAAAGGTAGATAACTTGGCATTCTCACGCTATTTTTGCCCAGCTCAGACAAAGTGGACAGTGCTGGGGTGGGCCAGGGGGACAGGGGTGTTCACTACTCTACAAAAACATTTTTTAAATCAAATGTTTTTTATTGATTTTTTTAAAGATTTACACAAAGGAAAAATAAAAAGGAAAAAACAACAACAACCAAACAAACATTGGAGAAACACAGTTCTCCACCCCCCCAACTTTAAGAAGCATTAAACATAAGTTATTTATACATCTTGGCTCTACAAAACCAGCATAATTAGATGAACAAATATTTGAACATAGTAACAATAGTCAATCCAATTACATATAACTTGCGGAAGTACTAATAACATTTTAATTAATTGTAAAAGAAGTTTAATTTGAGGCATCATATCACCGCCTCTTGCATTGAATGGGGTAGGGTTTTCCCCCTTAACGCCTCCTCGAAGGTCGCCAGTAAGTGGGGAAGTAGAATGTTTCCAAATGTCTTATATATTTCTGTGGGAAGCCCGTCTAGTCCTGGCGATTTGTTCTTAGCCATAGCGGCTACTGCCATTTGTAACTCCTCCTGTTGTAGTGGTCTATTTAAAAATTCTTGATCTTTACTGCTGAATGTCGGTAGTTTGATTTTCCTCAAGTAGGATAAGATTTGTTCTCTATTAAATTGCAGTTTGGATGTATATAGATCTTTGTAAAATTCTAGCAGAGTGTTTGAGATCTGGTCAGTCTGGTTTACTACCACTCCTTCCCTGTCCTTCAAAGCACCAATAAAAGAACTCCCCATCTGGGCTCTTGCTATCACAGCCAGTAAGTGTTCTGCCTTCTCCCCCTCCTCAAAGAAGTGTGTCTTGGCAAACATGCTTTTGTTTTTAGCCTTTTCCTTGATATGTGCGGTGTACGCTTCTTTTGCCTCTCCCCACACCATCAGGTCCTCTTTTATACCAGTTAGTACAAATTTCTCTTCTGTAGATCAGAAGGTGACTTGTAAGGTATCCCACCTTTCTCTTCCCTTTTATAACCCTTTTTACAGTATTTCCACTTAGTCGCTTGGCCGCTAGTATTTGCAGAACCAGACAACAAGTTATAGAAACAAAAACCCCACAAACACATTTAAACAAGTAAACATTAATCCATCCATTCAATCTGGATGAAGAAAGGCACCAGTCCATCCAGTAGCCGTATACAAGGCAAGCGAACAATCAACCTAAAACGAAAAAGGTTAAACACTTCCTGGGGGCCTGCAATATTTGGATATAGCTCAGGATAGTTGTGTCCACTAGGCCGTGGGCTAGGCAGTAAGGGATATGACCCCAACAGTCAATCGGGAAACTCCGATAGTATATATCTTTAATTATCCAGGTTCAAAGTTATTGATTTTGACGGATCCTCTGCTCATTCAGATCAATCCAACGGAGTGCGTCTTTCGGATGTTCAAAAAAGAAGACTCTCCCAGAGCCGCCACTCTAAGTTTCGCAGGGTAAATCATGGACTATAAGGTTTGCAGACTACGCAGCCTTCTTTTTACATCAAGAAACTGCGCCCTAAGTTTTAAAACTTCAATGGAGTAATCCGGAATAAGGGAAATCCTTTGGCCGTTAATAGAAATGTCCCCTTTATCACGGGCAGCCTTAAGGATGGCATCTCTGTCTTTGTAGTGCAGCAGCTTTATTAATACTGGACGTCGAGGGGCCCCTGGTGATAATGGCCGGGTTGGCACCCTGTGCGCCCTTTCCACAGCAAAGAGGGCAGACAGGCAATCAGTCCCAAACAAAGAACGTAACCATGTCTCAAAGTACTCATTCAGATTATTGCTCTCAGTTTTTTCAGGGACACCAATCACTCTTATATTATTTCGCCTGATTCTGTTCTCCAAATCATCTGTTTTATCTAATAGGGCCATTATTTGTTTGTCATGTCTCTGGCAGTCTCTTATTATCTGAAGCTGTTTATCCTCCAGATCACTGATTCTGCCCTCTGCTGCTGTAAAGCGTTCATTAACCTTATGTAGCCTGTGCCTCATAAAAGAAAGTTCCTCTTTAATCTCTCCCATCTGACTGCTAAGTGAGGCTAAAGCAGCTCCGTACTGTGTTACAGCCATAAACACATATTTTGTCATGGGCTCATTATGCTGAGCTGTATTATGGTGGGAAGCTGTGATTTCTGTCTCAGGCTGAAGGGCGCAGGAATTTGCAGACACCTTATCAGCAGTGTTATTGCATTCCTCTGAGAGCACAGAGAAAGGATTAGACACCTCAGTGATTTGTGTCTGTGCCTCACTGCCAGTGCAGGCTCCTGTGCTTGGAGCTCTAAGAAATCCAGCCAGCCTCAGTGCTGTGCCTGCAGACACTGACTTCCCTGTTCTGGTACCTGCTGCAGAGGAGCCTGCGCCATCTTGGATGCTTCCATTCCCTCCTGCTGCTCCCCGTCGTCTTGTTGCTGCTCCTCCGGCCATGATCGCTCCTCCTATGCACATCGGTAAGTGCTAGGACTTATATAGAAGGGGTAATACCGTTTTTTACGAAGTTAGGGGCCCAGTGGATCCTCCGGCAGGCTAGTTATCCAAGGAGCTCTTCTACACATTTCCACTCACATGTCCGGCCAGGCCATGCCCCACTACACTACAAATTTAAGTCCAGAAGGGACTGGAATAGGTCGACATAAGAGTATGCCACTCTCCCAGCACTCCTGATTCATGAAGAGGCATATGCATATGCTTTTTCATGAATCAGGAGCGTCTGACTCCAGCACATCTCTACATCAAGATTGGTGTGCACAGTGCCTGTCTAGATGAATCGGGTCCATAATTTGTGTCTTCTGCTTTCCACAGCAACAGCAGTGAAAAGTAAATACATTTTAAAATAAAAATAAATAAAATGTCTAGTTTTTTCTAATATCTAATCTGTTCCTTTTAAGTTTCATTCCATTGCTTCTCGTGTTTCCATGTGCAAATGAGAATAAGGATGATCCCTCTACACTGTAACAGCCTTTCAGATATTTGTAGCCAGCTATTAAGTCTCCTCTTAGCCTTCTTTTTTGCAAGCTAAACATTCCCAGGTCCTATAACGGTTCCTCGTAGGACATAGTTTGTGACTAGATCTGGACACAGTATTCCAGATGAGGTCTGACCAAGGATTGCTATGTAGAAATATTCTAACATTTGATTATTCTGTGGCCTGCAGAAGGCAGCAGGGGCATCACATGTTATTGTTAGAACCCTCCTGTTTTGTTTTTTCTATCTTGTGTTTTGCGGTTACGTGACCATCTGCCTTTATATTCCAGCTCCGCCCTTTTGGCTGTGCTGGACTTCAGTGTTGTTTGACTGTTTTGCTAGCCAGGTGATTCTGTGCCTATCTCTGTCAGTTCGCTTGGTCCTTCTGGGACCTCTAGTACCTTTTTGTCAGTTTATCTTTTTGTGTTCTGCAACAACTTTCTCTGTTCAGGAGGTGTCCCATTTTTGTTCCAGCCCTTAGTTCTTTTAGGGACCCCTTCCCTTTATGCATTAGGTCTTCGTTCAGACTAGCCGAGGACTAAAGCTTAGTCTTACTGTAGGGATAGCTTTCCCCTTTCTTTCCTTAGTACTTGTTGTAGATCATAACAGTTATACTTCCGAGCGGTAAAGAATGGTAAACTATGGAATTCATAGAGCTATTCCTTTAACTCCATTCAAAGGCAAAAAATGTATGGCCAATGATAATTTGCAAATCCAGAGAATGGAGTTGCATCTAGAAACTGGGGTGCAAGTAGGTTGGCTCATCAACTGTTGCATAGTTTTTTATTAAAACTAATGAACTAATCAAGCTGCTTCAAAAGCACCATATGGGAACAATAGATTTCCTGGGATCCCAGAGCCAGATCACAGGCGATTAGATCATCATTGGGGAGCTGCCAACTGAAATGAGCTTGTCCTGATTCACCCTGGTCCCAGTAGTAGCTAGAGAAGCATCATAATGTGAATACCCCATCTAACAGATTCTCATATCTCAGCTTCCTAAACCCAATTAGTCTTTGATGGATGACCAATCCATCTAAGGGGAGTTAAGGGGTTATCCTTATTTTTGCTAGTGGTTAAAATTGAAAAGTGCTAGTTAAAAAACAATCTATTTTACTTGTCATTTAAAATCCTCTCCATTCTGAAGAACTTAGGGATATTTAATTTTATTGTTTACTGCTCATTGAATAGGTTGTTTGCCACCTCTGCAGTCTATAAGCCGAACAAGTGGAGTGCTTGCAAGCACTTTTCTATAAAACTTGGAAGCATTGCTCTAAATCTGACTGGAGCACACTGTCTCTTTTTCTGGACAGATCCAGTGTCTCCTGCGCTCCTCTGCCTCTACCTGCAGCATTGGGGAGTTCACAGATCAGGCCAGCATTGTGACAATGCCGCTGTTTTGAACTGTCAATCAAGCAGGAGCACATCAGCCTGCAGGAGAAAATGAGACAATCCCTTTTAATGCCTACAAGTGATGAGTGAGCGTGCTCTTTTAAACCTTTCGCCGAGCACGCTCTGGTGCTTTCCGAGTATCTTCGGCGTGCTCATATATTAAGTTCGAGTCCCTACGTCAGCATAATTTAGGGATTGCCTGTTTGTTAGGGCTTTTCACATGTGTTGAGGCTGTCTTACAGCTGTAAATCATGCAGACGCAGAGACTCGAACATAATATACAGTGGTGGCCACAAATTCTTTGGTATTATTATCTTCATTTAATTTGTCTTCAATGAAAAAACACAAAAAGAATTGTCCTAAAGCCAAATTGGATATAATTCCACACCAAACCTAAAAAGGGGGTGGACAAAAGTATTGGCACTGTTTGAAAAATCATGTGATGCTTCTCTAATTCGTGTAATTAACAGCACCTGTAACTTACCTGTGGCACCTAACAGGTGTTGGCAATAACTAAATCACACTTGCAGCCAGTTAACATGGATTAAAGTTGACTCAACCTCTGTCCTGTGTCCTTGTGTGTACCACATTGAGCATGGAGAAAAGAAAGAAGACCAAAGAACTGTCTGAGGACTTGAGAAACCAAATTGTGAGGAAGCATGAGCAATCTCAAGGCTACAAGTCCCTCTCCAAAGACCTGAATGTTCCTGTGTCTTCCGTGCGCAGTGTCATCAAGAAGTTTAAAGCCCATGGCACTGTGGCTAACCTCCCTAGATGTGGACGGAAAAGACAAATTGACGAGAGATTTCAACGCAAGATTGTGCGGATGGTGGATAAAGAACCTCGACTAACATCCAAACAAGTTCAAGCTGCCCTGCAGTCCGAGGGTACAACAGTGTCAACCCGTACTATCCGTCGGCGTCTGAATGAAAAGGGACTGTATGGTAGGATACCCAGGAAGACCCCACTTCTTACCCCGAGACATAAAAAAGCCAGGTTGGAGTTTGCCAAAACTTACCTGAGAAAACCTAAAACGTTTTGGAAGAATGTTCTCTGGTCAGATGAGAGAAAAGTAGAGTTTTTTGGGAAAAAGCATCAACATAGAGTGTACAGGAAAAAAAAAGAGGCATTTAAAGAAAAGAACACGGTCCCTACAGTCAAACATGGCGGAGGTTCCCTGATGTTTTGGGGTTGCTTTGCTGCCTCTGGCACTGGACTGCTTGACCGTGTGCATGGCATTATGAAGTCTGAAGACTACCAACAAATTTTGCAGCATAATGTAGGGCCCAGTGTGAGAAAGCTGGGTCTCCCTCAGAGGTCATGGGCCTTCCAACAGGACAATGACCCAAAACACACTTCCAAAACCACTATAAAATGGTTTGAGAGAAAGCACTGGAGACTTCTAAGGTTGCCA
This sequence comes from Phyllobates terribilis, assembly GCF_046119375.1. Taxonomy (NCBI): domain Eukaryota; kingdom Metazoa; phylum Chordata; class Amphibia; order Anura; family Dendrobatidae; genus Phyllobates; species Phyllobates terribilis. Next base: position 201,232,959 of record NW_027362762.1, on the reverse strand, counting down.
GCAATGAGTCCAGACCTGAATCCCATAGAACATCTGTGGAGAGATCTCAAAATGTCAGTTTGGAGAAGGCACCTTCAAATATCAGGGACCTGGAGCAGTTTGCCAAAGAAGAATGGTCTACAATTCCAGCAGAGCATTGTAAGAAACTCATTGATGGTTACCGGAAGCGGTTGTTCACAGTTATTTTCGCTAAAGGTTGTGCAACCAAGTATTAGGCTGAGGGTGCCAATACTTTTGTCTGGCCCATTTTTGGAGTTTTGTGTGAAATGATCAATGATTTGATTTTTGCTTCATTCTCTTTTGTGTTTTTTCCTTGCAAGCAAATTAAATGAAGATAATAAGATCAAAGAATTTGTGATTGCAATCATTTTCAGGAAGAAACTGAGTATTATCTGACAGGATTGCAGGGGTGCCAATACTTTTGGCCACCACTGTACGAGCATGCCGAAGATACTCAGAAAGCACCCGAGCGTGCTCGGCGAAAGGGTTAAACGAGCACGCTCACTCATCACTAATGCCTAAATATTTGTATATTGTGCTATTTTAAACAGGGTTTTTGTCTCTTCATTTCATTTGGAAGCCTGTGCTTCCATATTGATTCATCTATTCATACCCCTAACAAATAGTTGATGTTTCAGGAAGAAGATAAAGTTGGCTTTACATTTCAAGTAAAAGGCCATTCATGTAATACATGGCTGTTTGGGAGTCCATCACTTTTTTGGTAGCTTTCCATTCTGTCTTATAGAGGGGAGTCTTGATATGAGACTTCCTCTATGAAATCCATATTCCCTAGTAGGGCTTAATGTGGGCCACAAATTGGCATGGAATACATCACTGCTATGTTAACCATAGCAAATTAGTATATGATTTATAAAACCTAAAAAGGTGTAAATGATGATAATTGTTGAGCAGAAGTGAAGAATGGTTAACCAATAATTGACTATACAAAGATGTTGGTCTTCACTCTTGGGTTCTGCAGTGGTATCTCCACATTCTCCTGGTGACAGGATAAACTACGTATAATCAATACACCTGTAGGACCATCCAGACCTAATTCTGTGTTTAGCACATAATGGTTGTAGCTGGCCAAGCATTGTAAAGCTTGCATGGTAGCATTAACAAATCAGAGCCTTAGGTCTTCTCAGACGCTATAATCCTATCTCTAGCTGACGTGCTCATACTGCTTTGAGTAGATTCTGACATCAGCTCATTTATCACTCAAAGTTAATGGTTGCAAAAGTGTTTGCCTGTTATTTGCAGCCGTACTGTACTGCTGAGACAGACCTGTAATCCTCTGAGAGCCTATTACCTCAGGAGGAAAGCTTGAGATGGAGGAGGGGAGCATAGGCGGCTTTGTCATCCTTCTGATCTGCGGGCAAATTAAGAGCACACACTGGATGATGGCTCATATGTGGAGCTTGTATATGGAAGCGATCTCTCACAACATAGGGACCTTAGAAGAGCTGTGTATTGTTACATTTTAATTCAATATTAAAGCTCGAAAGCAAATTTACAAGTTGTACTTGTGTTACAATTAGACCAAATGCATTTCTAGCTTTTGGTCTAAAAGTCCTTTGTGCACTGCTCAAACAATATTTTTGGCATGCCCCCTCCAAACCTTTTTCATGACTTATAACTGTTTGCCTTTACCAAATGTTTTCAGGCTTTCGCTCCAGACATCTTATATGACCCTAATGGGGCAAATTTATTTAGACTGCTGGCTTATATGCCAGTGTAATAAAAAAACAGCATATGCAAAATTTGCCTCCCAATACGTGACACGGCGAAAGGGATAATACATTAGTCTAAAAGTCATTTACCATGCACCCTACGGGTACACAACATTCATTTCTTCAACCTTTTGTCAAGCATGATGCAAACACTGAAAATGTGCGCAACTTGCAAGTATTTGTTTTCCTATTCACATTCTGAATGTGAATAGGATGGTATTGGGTATAGCGACTATACTTTAGAAAATGTATAGTCCCACTTAATATGGGATGGAGGGTTGCCTTAACAATTATTCTCACTGCAAGTAAAGTTTTGTTTAACCGACTCGGTGGAATCTTTCCATCTCTCCCGCTCTTTTCCCTAGATGAACATGTGCTGATTCAAGGAGTTTATCAGTTACAATTAGTTATCATCCAAAGAATAGGTAATAACTTCTAGATTTGTGGTTGTCCAACCTCAGAGATCTCCACCAATCGTCAGAACGGGAAACTTTTGCACATTTATCACCTTTCTCCGGAAGCCTAATAGAAAATGAATGGAGCAGTGGTCGAGTATGCTACTTTTAGACAGGAGACAAAAGAGCCTTGTTCTAGCAGTCTGATCTAGAAGTTATTACAGATTATCTGGATAGGTGATAACTTTTTGTAGATAGAATACCCCTTTAATTAGCAGCAGGAGGGCATCGTAATGCCACAAAATTTACAAAAACGATGTCTAAATTTTAGTAAACTTGTACTATGCAGTCAAAATGGCTCATTCGATTTGGAAATTTGGTGCCTTTTTATGTTAACTTTACACCATTTATTATTTGGCTTACTTTACTCCACTACACTGCTCCAAATTGTGACACAATTAAACACATTAAGTCAATAGATACATACATCCAATAGAAAAAGGTCCGTTCATTATATGGCTTATGGGTGTATGCTTTCAATTACTACATATGATATAGTAAATTGTCTTGTAGGAAGAAGTATTAATTATTGATTTAGGTTTGTCTGTATTGTATACCTGGCCATAGACCAACTGAAAATTAAAGGTTAACCCTATTAAATATACAAAGGGACAGCTAACGCTCAGCTTAGAATAGTGTCCTATTAGCAAAAAAAAGCCCAGCAATACAATCGCTGAACAGCCATGATCCATGGGCATCAATGTTCATTAGCATCTGATAAGCCTTCAGAATAATATTTCATCTTCATATTTTGATTATGAATCATCATCATTTTAGAATAAATTTAATAATGATTCCTAATGATTTCACATATTTCAGGTTGACTGTATCCAATCATGTTTTCTGCGATACACAATTATTGTGAGGGATCATTATTGCTTGTGGAATATAAACTTTGCTTATCTTGCACATTTTTGAATTACTCATCTTGGTTAAATAAAGATAAAAATACAATTTTTAAGAGTCACATCTATTTTTAAAGATGCTGAAATCTGCAAAGTACCAGAAGAAAAAGACTATCATTTATTCTATGGCAGAGATTAAGGAACTTTTGTTCATGATGGGAACAGGTCCAACCAAGAATTTGTGCTTTATTAAAACATTGTCCTAGGAGCTGGTGGTACCTGATACATTGGGATTTGTAGCATATGAGGAATGATGAGTCTTAATGTGAATGTGTTGTAAAACAATAAAATTAGATATTTAATTTTTTTTTTCATATGTATTTAAAACACATCAAAAAAATACTTCCATATTTCATTATATTTTACTAACAGTACAGTGCAAACGTTTTAGGCGGATATGGAAAAATGATGCAAAGTAAAACTGCTTTAAAAAATAGAAATGTTAATGGTTTATTTTTTATCAATAAACAAAATCCAAATGATCACATCCAATAATGATTTGATTTAGATTTATTTTTTGTTCATTAACTTTGCACTTTAATTGAAAGCATTCTTTCTTTGCAGCATTTTCTACACACCTACCAAATTTTTTGCACAGTTCTGTATTATACATAGAGAGAAAGAGAGCGCGATATAGAGAAAAGGAGAGAAGAGGATGTTATTTATGATCACAATTTATTCTAGACAGTCTAAAATTTTCCAGATTTATCAGTGGCTCATGAGGTTTGGAAATTTAGCACCCTTTTAGACTGTTGGTGACTGCACTGTGATATACAGAGCATGTAGCTAAATGAGGCCAGGATCTCCCCTGTGTTGGTGGAAAGTAGTGCTGCTCACCAGGATGCTACTCTCCACCCACTATATACACAATGCCGTGATCCTTCACCTCTTAGATACAGTCTGCGTTCTACAAGACCTGCATTGCCAGAAGCTGTCACTGTAAAGATTATTTACAGTATTCAGGTCCTGGTTTGCGCTGGCTCAGTAGGAGCAGTGGAGCCCAGTGCATCGCGTTAAGCTCCATAGACATGGCACCATGCTCCCCCTGTAATAAAGATAGGTCCAGAAATATTTGGACAGTGACACACAAGTTCTGGCACTTTACTTGTTTACAAAAACATATTCAGTATACAGTTATATAATCAATATGGGCTTAAAGTGCACAATCTCCGTTTTAATTTGAGGCCATTCACATCCTAAGTTGAATAAGGGTTTAGGAATTACAGCTCTTTAATATGTAGCTGCCTCATTTTAAAGAGACCAAAAGTAATTGGGCAATTATCTCAAAAACTCTTTAATGGGCTGCATCAGCTATTCCCTTGTTAATCCATTATCAATTAAGTAGGTAAAAGATCTGGAGCTGATTCCAGGTGTGCCATTTGCATTTGAAAGCTGCTGCTGTGAACCCACAACATGTCATCAAATGAGCTCTCAATGGAGCAGAAACAGACCATCATTAGGCTGAAGAAAAAGAAAAAATCTGGGAGTCAGCAGAAATGTTAGGAGTGGCCAAAAAAAAAAAGAATGCACTGCTGAGCTTAGGAATTCAAAACGCCTTGACATCAACAAAAGATAACAGTGCTAGATGATTATAGCATCCTTTCCATGGTGAAGAAAATCCCCTTCACAACATACACCCAAGTGAAGAAAACTCTCCAGGAAGTAGGTGTTTCAGTATCTAAGTCTACCATAAAGAGAAGACTTCATGAGAGCAAATATAGAGGGTTCACCATAAGGTGCAAACCATTAATCAGCCTTAAAAATAGAAACGGCAGATTAGACTTTGCCAAAATAACACCTATTGAAGCAAGCCCAGTTATGGGAAAGCATTCCTTGGACAGATGAAAATAAGATTAACCTGTACCAGAATAATGGAAACAAGAAAGTATGGAGAATCCTTGGAACAGTTCATTATCCAAAGAACAGTTCATCCTCCCTCAAACATGGTGGAGGCAGTGTGATGGCATGGGCATTTATGGCTTCCAATGGCACTATGTCGGTAGTATTTCTAGTATTTATTGATGATGTGACTGAAGACAGAAGCAGCCGGATGACTTCTGACGTGTACAGGGCTATAATTTTTGCTCAGATTCAACCAAATGCAGCAAGGTTGTTTGGACAGCGCTTCACAGTACAGATGGACAATGACATAAAACATACTGCAAAAGCAACACAGGAGTTTAAGTAAAAAAAGTGGCATATTTGGCAATGTCTGAGTCAATCATAAGATCTCAACCCCATCAAGCATGCATTTCACATGCTTAAGACAAAACTTAAGGCAGAAAGACCCACAAACAAGCAACAACTGAAGTCCGCTGCAATAAAGGCCTGGTAAAGCATCACAAAGGAGGAAACCCAGCTTTTGATAACGACCATGGCTTCTAGACCTAAGGCAGTTATTGCCTGCAAAGGATTCTCAACAAAGTATTAAAAAATAACATTTTATTTATGGTATAGTTAGTTTGCCCAATTACCTTTGAGCCCCTGAAATGAGGAGGTTTTGTAGAAAAATCATTGCAAATCCTAAACGTTTCACAGGATATTTTTGTTTAACCCCTTTAATTAAACCTAAAAGCCTACACTTCAATTGCATCTCAGTTCTTTAATTTTTAATCAAAAATAGTGGCATGCAGAGCCCAAATCACAAAGATTCTGTCTCTGTCCAAATATTTCTGGTCCTAATAATACAGACCCAGAACTTCGCTTGTCGGTAGCATCTGCAGTTCAAAGCTGGTACAGCCACAGCATAGGACTTGGTGTCTTAGACCATAACTCCTCACTTATCCCCTTTATGTTCTGTATCTGCTTTGCGTAAGAGTTATGTACTTACACATTACACAGAAGCAAATGCATATGGCAGCCGCAGTAGAAGAAAAATACATAAATTAAAGAAAAAAAATAAATTAAAAAATTCCCATTCTTTAAACATTGGGCTAAATTTCATGGTCGCACTCCTCTTATGTAGCTATGCTTGAAAGAACGTGCATTCTGTGTGTTATCACTTGGGAGGATGGATACGTTTGGCAGTTCTTCCCTTTGGGTCTCCTTACTGACACAGGATAAGGATAGGCTTCATGCCTGTACAGAAGCACACAAAGTCCTAGCATGCTATGGACTGATATAGTGACCATTCAACTCCGCATTACAGAGGCAATGCTTTTTGGTAGAGAATATTTTTAAAATTTGGCATCTGATGGAGCGGTTTGGCATTCTGTATAGCTACCCCTTCATGACCTTGAAGACAGCTGTGGACCTTGGTCCTTGTAGTGCACACCTTGGAGCTGCAATATGGTACTGTGCATGTGCCCTTAGTCTATAAGAAGAAATCACTGTGTACTCTATTACTCCAGATCAGTCTTGTCTTGACATGTTGTCATTATCCGAGATCCGAGAACAGATTGATGGTATCATCAGGCCACAAACATTTATCAGAGGTTTCACATTTGTGTCCATGACTGTCACTGCTGGTTTTAAACAGTCAAAGGCAATTTGTTTTAGTGGCAAGTTTCCTGTGCCTAACAAATCTGACAACCCCAGCTAAGCCTTCCAAGCAATGAATGTGTTCTTCTCTACCTTGGGCCTTGGGATTGTTCATTTTGTCTGTTCCTGTGTGGCAGCATAGTTTTCTTGTTTAGGGTCTTGCTTTTGACCGACAATTCGTTTCATGTGTGTTTTTGCAAATTATTCTGCATTGAATGTTTTAGCTCAGAATATCCAGATGTAAAATTAAACTATGGTGACTCGAGGAATAATTCCTTAAAAAAATATGTTTTCATTACAGGGTTCAGCTGATTCCTACACAAGTCGTCCATCGTTAGACTCCGACGTGTCACTGGAGGAGGATCGGGAGGCTGCCCGCCGCGAGGTGGAGAGGCAGGCTCAGCAACAGCTCGACAGAGCCAGGGTATGTATCTGTTGGCCAGCTATTCCCAGGATATCAATTTGGCAATCAATTTCCTACTATTTTTACTTTTGTCATAAGGTGTTTGCTGTACATTTTGGAGTGAATCTGCATTAGGGTTTGAAACATGTTATTGTTTTCTCTTCCAATTATACTGGTAATTTAAGGCTTTTATCTTCCAAGAGCTCTGCAGAAAGTTTTAGAGACTCTTTATACATTGTAAGTCTCTACTTCACACATGCCTCTACCATCCCTCAGGCTTCCATTTTTAAATGACCTAACTTTAAAGGTTTATTCACGCAAAAAAATAAGTTAACCCTCAACCATTGAAATGTCACTATTTCCGGTAGTCCTATTGACCATAAATGGACCAGAGACCAAGCATGCACACCAATGCTCCATTCAAGATGGGGCTGCAGAGCCCTCTACTGAATCTCTGGATCACTGGGGGTCCCTGTAGTCTTATCCCCAGTGATCAGCAGATTAGCTTGTTTTTTTTAAAGGGAATCTGTCACCAGAAAGAATCACTATTAATCTGCAGATATAGGGTTAATCTGCAAGTTAATAGTCTAACTACCTGTACTTAGCAAAACGCTGCAGGGAGAAAATGAACTTTATTACTCCCAGCAGCGTTCAGGTTTCAGTCACGAGGGCGGCACCGGTGCGGGTTCCGTAACCGCTCTGTGTATACTGATCGACCGCTATAACCGCGCCACCGGCCCTGACTGACACTGGCTCTGCATTGGGGTTGGCTGTCAGTCAGTGTCGGGGCGCAATTACAGCGGTTACTGAACTGCTACCCCCTTGACTGAAACCCGAACGCTGCCAGGGGAAATAAAGTTAATTTTTTTCCGGCAGCATTTGGCTAAGTGTGGGTGCCGGGCAGGTTAATAACACTATTAACTTGCAGATTAACTTAATATGTTCAGGTTAATAGCATTTTTTTTTCTATTGACCGCTTCGCTTTAATGTTTGTGTTGAACTGATCCTAAGGAACTTTGTTGGATATTGGCATAAGTACCTTTAAATTGGTGTCCAGGCATATACCTGTCCAAACAGATTAGATGTATTGCACAAACCCCACTAGTAGTGTCTTAACGGCAGTGAATATGTTTGGCATTACATGCAACCAAAAGTATGTATTAGAGGTAGCGATGTACCTGGAATATACTCATAATGCGGTCATTTGGTTATTTTACACTCAAACTTATGCCTACTCATATTTCCTATTTTTTCTGAAAAAAATGGCATTTGGTAAGGGAAGGGTGTCCTAAAGCAAGTACTCTAAGGCAAAGGATTGAATGTTAAAGGGAACCTATCAACTTCAAAAACGCTATATACCTGCAGATTTAGTGATAATTTGCAGGCAAATAGCATTTAAATCCTGTCTGGCAGGTAACTGGTGCGACAGCTTAAGGGAGAAAATAAAGTTATATTCTCCCTGCAGCCGCTTACTTCCAGTCATCAGGGCGGTGCAGGGAGCAGTTACAGTCACCACTCACTATACCGTGAGCGCGTTGTAATCACTCCCCTGTACTTTGATTTTCAGAATGCTCTGCAGTGTGTTTGCTGTGCAGGCTGTCAAAGTGCCAGGAAGTAAGTACAGCGCTTTCCCTGCCTAGTGAGTGGTGACTGTAACTGCTTCCTGCACTTCCCTGATGACTGGCTTCAGGGAGCATACAACTTAATTTTCTCCCTGTCGCCACTGTCCCAGTTACCTGCCGGACATGATTTAAATGCTATTTACCTGCAGATTAATGCTATAACTTAAATAGCACTTTTGGACATGACAGGTTCTATTAGGATTATTTGGACCGACTACATTGCAGTGTATTTCCTGTTTCTGCCATTAGATATTGATTGTATTTTATCTATAAAGTTAATAATATACATGTAGTGTCCAAATAAATAAGAAAATGGCATAAAATGGTAAAATGCATTATTCACATCATAGAGGCGTTTGCAAAAATAAAGGAATGACTTTCTTTGTCTATCAAATATATATATTATCAGAAACTACGTGCTGCGTGTCTATGTTTTGCTGTATGTATGTCTAGTATCTGGTGGGAAAAAAAGATTGGTGCATTAGTTGAACAATAGCTACAAGAGAGTTCAGTGTTGTATTCTGATCAGGTGATTGAAGGAACTAATGAACACCGAAACCCCTTTTATCAGGCACAGTGCCGTACTTTTGTAGTGGTTGTGTCCAGTATTTCAGGTCATGAGTCCTAGTCCCATTCAGTAGAACAGAAGTGAAGGGTAATATCCAGCTCGGCCACTACAAAATATACACAGCTGTGTCTTGTAAATAATGAAGGGGTCGCCACCAGTCTGATCTTGATGGGCTATCCTAAGCATGGGACACCAAGATTAAAGCGCACCTGTCAGCAGGATTATGCTCAGTAAACTACATACACTATCAGGTGGGCGCCATATCTTGGTTGATGAAATCCGTCCTGTGGTTCTTGTGTAATCTTTACTTTCAGTTTGAAGACAATGATATGCTCATGCTCCAGGGCGGCCTGTGGGGGGCGCCCTATCTGGTGCTCTGCTTACATATTCATCTGTATGCTCTTATGACATCTCACTGTGCCTTCACTGACCTGCCTCCTATTTTACCTAGCCTCGCACTACTAGATGCATTATGTAAAATAGGAGTCAGGTCAGTTAAGGCACAGTGAGCTGTCATAAGAGCATACAGATGAATATGTAAGCAGAGCACCAGATAGAGCACCCCACACAGGCCACACCGGAGCACGAGCATATCATTATCTCCAAACTGAAAGTATAGATTACACAAGAACCACAGGATGGATTTCATTAACCAAGGTATCATTTTAATCAGTGTAATGTCGCCCACCTGACAGTGTATGTAGTTTACTGAGCACAATCCTGTTGACAGGTGCGCGTTAAAGTTCCTGAAAAAAACTTTTAATACAAAATGTAACCTTCCGAATTACAATAAAGAACTCTTATTGTTTCAATTCTTGAATTATTGCAAAAGATTGTATTTCTATATATGTACTGGGATCAGGACACATGGGATCAGGGGTCATGCATGCCTTCAGGTGGACAACACAGGTAAGTTAACAGATATCTGATTTCAGCATTGTTTTGTTTCCCTCTTCATTGTCACCATACTATCAGCTGCAGGGTCTCACTAACCGTTTATTTGACTATACTTAGATCTGTGACCACCATAGGGCTTTCATTAGTGTAGCCATGGTGCCATGATGAGTAACATCAGTCTCTCTACAGCAACAAGCCACAGTGCCTCATCAAAGGCAGATCTAATGCACCAGCCAAGTACCACCATTTGTATATGTCTATGTACCGTACTCCCAATAACGCCTGTCACTCAAGGATTACTAGCCAAAAATCCCTAATAAATGAATACTATAGTGTCATCACAAATTTGTGAACTCAAAACAATCTTCCAGAAACAGACCTTTAGTTGGCCACTGTTAGCAGAGGCTAAGGTTCTCCCTGGTTTTCACCCTTTAAAGGGGTGAATAGGATATAAACTAGGTCTCATTGGGGGCCACTAAGCACTGTAGGGGGTTGTAATGTTCCACCCCATATATAATATCAGTTCTTGCAGCAATTTAGTGTGAGTCCAACACCCAGCACCCCTCAATCTCACACCGATAACCTACTCTATCAGTCTTTGACAATTCATTTAACCTGTCAAATGGGATCTTGAGTTTGTTGCAGGGCCTCTCAGATTATGTCTGTAGAGCACAGTAATTGATGACTGGTACAGAAAACTAAGAGAAAAAAAAACGTCAGGATCAAACCAGCGGATCAATATGAAGGACAGAATCAGAAGACAGAATAAGCAGAGCAGACAAAGTCTACACTGTATTGGGTCAAACCAGAATATGCATCGAGGGGTTAATGCAGAAGAGCAGTTGTGAAAAAGCTTGATCAGAACACTAAGAAACAGTCCTGAGTATTAGACAAGGAACAGAAAGCTAGGGAGTTAAATATTGCACTGATGAGCCGCCGAATCGGTCCTGGTCCACTGACTGCCGCCGCTGATTGGCCATATTCCTTATTCTACTGAGACAGAAAAGTGCACGGGAGGTTTGCTGTACGCATTTATCCCCACATATATCATTGTTTTCTTAACAATGACCAGTTAGTTGCATTAGAGATTAGTTTTCATTAACATGATCAATTCATTGCAAAAAAATAGATTTGTATTTACAGTTTTATGGTGAGCAATGCAGTGATCCATCAGGCTTAAATGTGTTGTTCTCCACATTCTGGCTTTAACGACGTCAGATATTACAACAGGATGCTTTTTTACATTGAAGGATGTAAACTATAGTTAACTACACGTTTGCTGCACAATCTGTAATTACATCCCTGCATGATGCTTGTATTAAACTGCTACTGGAAAAATACACTTTGCCTGAAAATTGCTACTGTGCTTCAACATTCTGGAAAAGTGTATATTTGGAGTCACAATAAATGATGAAGACCCTATGCATACCCTCCATACATATTAGAAAGTCTCTTTTGCTGCACCTGGTTCTGCAGCTTTGCCCTATTCAGCCATTCTGTTAATTGATGGTGTGTAGGGGGTTACACCTTCAACAAGCAAACGCAGATGTTGGTTTTTTTTGGGGGGAGGGGGATTTTCTCTATGTACAAAATCTAAACATATCCATCCAGTCCATTTATAATGTGATATCTGATCATATAATAAGACAATCATTTGCGAGAAACATACTAAATGGCATTTCCTTCTGCAGCTCAAGCCCGTTGCCTTTGCCGTTAGGACCAATGTCAGTTACTGTGGAGCTTTGGATGAAGAATGCCCAGTTCAGGGAACTGCTATCAACTTTGAAGCCAAAGATTTTCTACACATCAAAGAGGTGAACATGAAAATAAGTGAAGTTGAAATTCAGAAAGTACATTGTATTCTAATCCTATGTATTATTTTGTTTAACATAATAAATAATTGGAACCAGAAGATGCACATGTTTTATTTGGTGGATATTTCAGTAAGATCTATGCTGATATTTGCTAATATGATCGATTTACATAGGCATAGTAATCTTTTGACTTTGCAGTAAGTAATAAAAATGCCTTAAAAAATTCTCTCTCATTATTCTGGCATTTGGCAAATATTAAAAATTATGGTAATCCTAATTGACCTAAAACAGGAAAGGTTTATTCTGATTTCTTGTCAGATATTGAAAAAACATGCATATGTGTCTTTTTATATAGTGTATGTAAACTTCTGTTTCAACTGTAAATGCAATCCCCGGGAGAGACAATGCTTATAAATATAAGGTTATTACCACATCTATTAATAAGATTATACAAGCCCACCTCACAACAATAGGCATTGGGGCACCCTTGGCATAGTCATATAGTTCAGTGCACCTCTACCCCTACTTGTTTTACAACTATCTTCACCTCCATCCCCTTCCCTGATTGACAGCTCTAGCTTTATAGGCGTAATAGGAGGGTGAAAATAGATAGGAAACAAGTAGGTGGGAAGTTGCGCTGAACTGCTCAGTCACACCGAGGGTGCACCGAGCACCTGTGCTTGGTTTGAACAGTCATTTTGTGCTGACGCACTCCCTTTAAGTGTGAATGGTCATCTGATTAAGGCCGCCTTGTTGTGGCAGGTGGGCTTACTTTTGGTTATGTAGTGTATGTATACAGTGGGCATGTCACTAAATTAACCTATTTCCTAGTTTACCATTCCTTTTTTATCCACTTCCCAGAAATACAACAATGACTGGTGGATCGGGAGGCTAGTGAAAGAGGGGGGAGACATCGCCTTCATTCCAAGCCCTCAGAGGCTAGAGGCCATTCGACTGAAGCAGGAGCAGAAAGCAAGGTAAATTCTACATTCCTTATTGATTTCAATAAGACACATTGTTAATTGCCAAAGTAATGTTTTTTCTTGTATTCAGGCGATCAGGTGCCACTTCTGGTTTGGGAGACATGGTCTCAATCAATCGGCGTTCGCCTCCCCCATCAATGGGTAAGGATTGTGTTTTTCCTAGAACGATAACATTGTTTATTATGAAACAATATTCTCTCCGATGAAGTGGCCATTTTTCCTTAAAGGGGTTTTACCACTAACATTGTACATTTTAATCAATAGATCTTTGAATAATAATTTCTACAATTGAATGTATTCAAAAAAATGTTCCTGTGCTGAGAATCTGATGAATGTGCCCTTGCCATGATCTGATCATACCACAGCTCCTGGTCAGGGGAGGAAGCAAAAGAGAGGATACAGACAGGACAGCATGGAATTGCCGTGGATTATTTCTGTGAGGTAAAACATTTTTCTATCTGTTTAAAAACATGTTTTACCTCACAGAACTAATCAGCTGCGATCCCATGCTGTAATGTTTGTATACAGGACAGCATTGGATTGCAGCTGATTATTTGGACAGGGGTTTGTATGCAGGGGTTGAACAGAACAGAGATGCAGAAGATAAAATAGTGATTTTACCCAAGCTACAGCAAAGAGACCAGTAAATGACACAGCTAGAATAGGGGTATCTGCCCCTACTTCCAGCTGCTCTCAGATTAGGAAGGATAAACCTGGTGACAGCTTCCCTTTAAACTATTAAGGTGATATACTTCATTAGCTTTATTTCTGATCTCTGACAGTTTGCCTCATGATTTCAGCCTCTTATTCTTTTTCTCCCTGCTGTATGGAGTTAGTCAGTACAATACATTGTCAGGATGAGGTTCCCTTCCTTCCAACAATATCAGCTCACACAGCGATATATCTATCCGTTATTACGTGTGCACAGACCAGGATATGTGTCCTTTATTAGCTGTGATCGCTTCCAATGACTCTGGTACTTCATTAATTTTGCTGCTATTGCAAATACAAATGCAGGAGAAATTTCCCAAGAGGAAATTAATAAAACACAGCACTGGTCTTAGGTCAGTGAAGCATTTATTTTTCCATCTTTTTTTTCCTGTGCAATACCGTATATACTGTATTTCAGCCACAATAATACAACTATTCTGCCTTTGGCTAAAATATATGCCACCAGTTTGTGATTGAGATCAGCTGGAACCTTCATAAATTATAAGAATATTGTTTGGTGGAGCACCTTATCCCCTTCTGCTTTTACCAGGCACGGTGCCACATTCATCCCAGCACTGTGTTTGGTATTGCCGCACAGAGCAGACCCGTCACAGTCACATGTACAGTACAGACCAAAAGTTTGGACACACCTTCTCATTTAAAGATTTTTCTGTATTTTCATGACTATGAAAATTGTACATTCAAACTGAAGGCATCAAAACTATGAATTAACACATGTGGAATTATATACTTAACAAAAAAGTGTGAAACAACTGAGAATATGTCTTATATTCTAGGTTCTTCAAAGTAGCCACATTTTGCTTTGATGACTGCTTTGCACACTCTTGGCATTCTCTCGATGAGCTTCAAGAGGTAGTCACCGGAAATGGTTTTCACTTCACAGGTGTGCCCTGTCAGGTTCAATAAGTGGGATTTCTTGCCTTATAAATGGGGTTGGGACCATCAGTTGTGTTGTGCAGAAGTCTGGTGGTTACACAGCTGATAGTCCTACTGAATAGACTGTTAGAATTTGTATTATGGCAAGAAAAAAGCAGCTAAGTAAAGAAAAACAAGTGGCCATCATTACTTTAAGAAATAAAGGTCAGTCAGTGCGAAAAATTGGGAAAACTTTGAAAGTGTCCCCAAGTGCAGTTGCAAAAACCATCAAGCGCTACAAAGAAACTGGCTCACATGAGGACCGCCCCAGGAAAGGAAGACCAAGAGTCACCTCTGCTTCTGAGGATAACTTTATCCAAGTCACCAGCCTCAGAAATCGCAGGTTAACAGCAGCTCAGATTAGAGACCAGGTCGATGCCACACAAAGTTCTAGCAGCAGACACATCTCTACAACAACTGTTAAGAGGAGACTTTGTGCAGCAGGCCTTCATGGTAAAATAGCTGCTAGGAAACCACTGCTAAGGACAGGCAACAAGCAGAAGAGACTTGTTTGGGCTAAAGACCACAAGGAATGGACATTAGACCAGTGGAAATCTGTGCTTTTGTCTGATGAGTCCAAATTTGAGATCTTTGGTTTCAACCACCGTGTCTTTGTTCGACGCAGAAAAGGTGAACGGATGGACTCTACATGCCTGGTTCCCACCGTGAAGCATGGAGGAGAAGGTGTGATGGTGTTGGGGTGCTTTTCTGGTGACACTGTTGGGGATTTATTCAAAATTGAAGGCATACTGAACCAGCATGGCTACCACAGCATCTTGCAGCGGCATGCTATTCCATCCGGTTTGCATTTAGTTGGACCATCATTTATTTTTCAGCAGGACAATGACCTCAAACACACCTCCAGGCTGTGTAAGGACTATTTGACGAAGAAGGAGAGTGATGGGGTGCTACGCCAGATGACCTGGCCTCCACAGTCACCAGACCTGAACCCAATCGAGATGGTTTGGGGTGAGCTGGACCGCAGAGTGAAGGCAAAAGGGCCAACAAGTGCTAAGCATCTCTGGGAACTTCTTCAAGATTGTTGGAAGACTATTTCTGGTGACTACCTCTTGAAGCTCATCAAGAGAATGCCAAGTGTGTGCAAAGCAATCATCAAAGCAAAAGGTGGCTACTTTGAAGAACCTAGAATATAAGACATATTTTCAGTTGTTTCACACTTTTTTGTTAAGTATATAATTCCACATGTGTTAATTCATAGTTTTGATGTCTTCAGTGTGAATGTACAATTTTCATAGTCATGAAAATACAGAAAAATCTTTAAATGAGAAGGTGTGTCCAAACTTTTGGTCTGTACTGTATAAAGCAGAAGGGATGGTGGCACCTTTACTAAGCACTCCACTTGAAGGGAACCTGTCATTAGGTTTGTCCAATATGAGGTAAGGCCACCACTTTTCAGGCCTGATATACAGCATTCTTATATGCTCTTTATATGCCCCCGATCCGGCCTGCAAGACAAGAAAAAGAGCTTTGATAAAACTTGCCTGCAGGGGAAGGGGGTCTGATGCGCGTTGCTGTTTTGGTCCGGCGCCTCCCTTCTTCTTGCGATGCCGTCCTCCTTCTCTGTTCCATGTGGATGACGCATCCTAGGTCATCCACACAGTGTTGCCCGGCATCGCGCTCCTGCGCAGGCGTACTTCTCTGCCCTGACGAGGGCACAGTAAAGTACTGCAGTGCACATGCACTGGGGCTCTTTGGCCTTTTCCTGCGCATGCGGCACCATAGTGAGGTTAGTTAAAGAGGTATTCCCATCTCAGCCATTTGAGTTATAGAAACAATGTAGTTGATTGTACGACGCCGTTTCTGTAAATTCCAGTTATTGGAGTTGCAGAAACAAGCTTGGTTGTATCCATAATTCTCGCCCTGCTCGGACCAGCATGTATTAAAGGGTTATTCTCATCTCTGCTGTCCATGCCTGAGATTCAGTTGTCTACCTCTGTGCCCCAACCAGTATTACAAAAACAGCCAAGAGGGCTGGGTTTCATTACTCCTGTAACTGCTATAAAGGTTAATGGGAATTACCGAAACAATCTAGCTCAGTGAGTTATACCATTCCCATAACTCTGCAGTTAAGAAAACAGCATAACTCGCTGTGCTTCGTTGTTCCCTAACTTGTTTGTACTTCTGAAAACCTAAATTGAGGTCTCGCACAACTGGTCCTATCAAAGCTATATACCGCCCCAAAGTATACAGGGATGTAATGCAGCACCCACAAATGTCGGTAAGCTTATAGCATGGCTTTTTATGTCTTCATGTAAGCATGCAGGGTTTTTCCATTTGGATCAATATGAAAATCATGGCACTTTCCAATTTTGGATGTATTAAAGAAATGCTCTCCCCCACTAACATTGCTTCTAGGCTAGAATATCTAAATAACTTGGTGCTTTATAGAGGCATATTGTGCCACCACATGCCTAATGGCCCCAAGTGCCAACTTCATGCACCACTGTACATGCTCGAAGTACACAGCACTATGACTTATAACACAGGTTAGTGTCAAGTCTGCACAGCAAGTAAAAATGAAGGGTGTTCTTAATTCACATACTACTTTCTATATGAAGTGCACCCATTAACGTCTATTTATTGGGACATCGCACTGTGATCTGAGATTATTTGTGATGCTATGTTTATCAGTCCAGAAATATAGAAGAGAGTGAAGAATTTAGTAGGCCTTTTAAGTAACTTTGTCACCTCTGTAAGTCTGTAGTGTGAGTAACATGTTCTTAATATCAATACTTTTCTCCCCAATAAGCCAAACAGAAGCAAAAACAGGTGAGTTTTCTTCATGAAGATAGCATGTCTAAGTAGAGAAGTGAATGTCCAGACTTCATTGATGTAGAGCAATGCAGTATATAAAAAAGCAGCTTCACATGTAGCGTCAGCTCCAGATTGGCCGCGTAGTATGCTGGGGTCTTGTACTTGTAGTTGGGAAGGAAATACTAGTTATATTTATATGGATTGTCATATAATATTAAAGTACTTCTTGTATTTTTTTATATTTCAGCATCGGAGTGGTATCACTAATGTCTGTTCCTATGTGATAGTAAAATGCTTATCAGTCATGGTATTTTGTTGTACTTGGTGCCACTCCGGTCCATGTGACTGGATTTGCCGGATCACTCAAGCGTTTGCTGAGTGGAGAAGAAGTCACTTCCCAATTTAAGGGTAGGTGCATCTGAGAAAAATGGTCTGATATTCTGATTAGACTCTGATCAGAGTTTGATCAGAGTGTCATCAGTTTTTCTCGGAGGTGAAGAGAAGAAAATAGCTTCTCCATTCTGTCAGTCAGTGAAAACCGGACTGTACTTGGATGTCATCCGCGTGCGGTCCGATGTTTTTCATGGACTCATACATTTTCATTGACGATTTTGATTGAACACACTGATCAAAATCATAAATGCTCTGATTTTTTTCCCCAGACCACTTGATCCGAGAAAAAAATGGACATGTGCACAGCCCCATAGAATACATAGGTACGAGTGCTATCTGTGGAAATCTCAGATAGCACTCGTCCTATATAATTGGTCGTGTGCATGAGCCCTATGACGGAGACTCAGAACGAGACTCTCATAGACTTGTATTGAGAGAGCTAGTGACCGTTGGCTGTGACTTCCCGTCAGTCACAGTTATGGTCACAAGGTGGTGGAAAGGGACCGGAGCAACTCCATAAACAGTACAAGTCGGCGACTGGTAGGTATTTTTTTACTTATAGGAAACAGATATTAGTAATAACGCTCCAGTGCTGAAATCTAAAATATACCTCTGAATGGTACTTTAAGAAACAAAAAAGACCGTGTTGTCTTTAATTTTAATACCCCATGTTATTTTACAACATCTTACAGTTTTCGTTGTATCCATTTATAGCTAAAGTTGTGGTTTATTATAGCAGATGGTATAACAGTATATCTAACCTGATTAAAACACAATAAGGAAGCAAGATGGTCTGTGATATGAAAATAATAAAATACATAGTAGAATGCTTTAAACATGCCAGTAGCCTAATGATAAGTACATAAATGTTACATTGCCCAATGGATGACATACACACAATATTAAAACATATACAACAGTATAAAAAAAAACATTAAAAATAGCACATAAATAATAAGTACACATATACATCAAATGCCACAGTAGTATTATAAACCAATAATAAATTCTTAATTATGTCATATTAAATGCATTTAAAGATTTTAACATTATTTTAATAATAATTTTATTTATATAGTGCCAACATATTCCACAGCACAATATATTATTGTATAATGTGCAATATTGGCAAAAAGCCAAATCACAAAGTTAAACAGTAAATAACCCAGTAAGTGCACATAAGTGGTGGAAATCCTCCAGCCATATGACAGCATGCATGACCGTACAGCCTGGGGCACAGCTTTGAAGACTTGCTGTGATATGACAGTGTGACAGCCGTGTCACTCACATCTAATGTCCTCTTTAGTCAGCGTATTTGGGGATATGTGTTCCTTTTAAATTGCATATGTAGGAAAAAAACAAAGCCCAAATCCAATTAAATCCAAATAGTTTTTAAATTAGATGGGAAAAGTGCTGGAAACGTAGTAATGAGCTAGAACGTAGCTCTAAATTAATTGACACATAAAGGTAAGCAGTGGCGTATCTTGAAGTTTGTGGACCCCAAAGCAAAATCTCCAACAGAAACCCCAACTATCACAGGTCTTTAATAGTAATAGTCTTCTCATATGGAAAAAAGGGACTTTTTGAACCCCCCCCCCCAAAACCCAAGACTCCAGGACCCAGGTACCATTGCAACCCGTGCACCTACTATAGTTAAAGGGAATTTATCACCCCCTGGGAGATATCAGACCTCTACTATGGGCATACAGGTTATAGAAATGTAAATCTATACATACCTGTATGGCCCATAGTAGAGGTCTGATTGCAGAGAAAAGTGTTTTTATCACTTCTGTTTTCCACAGGCTTGGCGTCCGGGGGACGCCAAGAAATCCCAGTCTATGTGCTTATTATTCCCCCAGATCCCCGCCTATATGTTTAATTATCATATTCCCCCCCTCCCCTGCACGTCACAAGGCCCTGTGACATGCACTGTGCTCCCTGACTTCCCGGGCATGCACAAAGCTCCGCTCACATAGAGCTCACATAGAGCACGCTTTGCTTCATCCCGGCTCTGTCTCTCCGTGCTCTACGTCGCAGGTTTCTATTGCGCAGGCGTCAGGGCGTCACTGTCACTTCCCGACGCTTGCACAATAGAAACCTGCGGCGCAGTGCACAGGTAGACAGGGTCGGGATGAAGCAAAGCACGCGCTATGTGAGCTCTATGTGAGCGGCGCTTTGCGCATGACCGGGAAGTCAGGGAGCACAGTGCATGTCACAGGGCCTTGTGATGTGCAGGCGAGGGGGGGAATATAGTAACTAAGCAGATAGGCGGGGAATAATAAACAGTTAAGCGGGGTTTTCTTGGCGTACCCCGGACACCAAGCCTGTACAAGATAGAATTGATTAAAGTGCTTTTCTCTGCAATCCAACCTCTACTATGGGCCATACAGGTATGTATACTGTAGATTTACTTTTCTATATCCCATAGTAGAGGTCTGATATCTCCCAGGGGGTGACAGATTCCCTAAATGTGAGGTAATGTTTCATTATACTGTAGATAACAGCTATGTTATTATCTGTAGATGGAAAATGTACAAAAAATAATTGCTGGATTGATACAGGCATAATAAGTGCTGATATCTGCAAGCTCTTAATCCCCTTCTGCACACTGGGTGGTTGCAAAAGACGTCCATTTGTGAATTGATGTGGTGAAGAATGAGCGAATCACTAGATATCGCATTGCTTTCATCCAGTAAAGAATAAGCAATAACTAAAGCATAATGTGTTTTGATAAAGACATTACCAACCCCTAAAAATTCAGCTAAAATACCCCAATCATAATGCTATTTTTAGGGAAAGAAGTCACCAAAAACCCTATATATGAACCACCCTTTTTATACCAATTCCAGGTCAGGAGTGTTTGTGGGCCTTTTGGCATAGGTACAGAGGCCCCTATGACTACCCCTTTGTTCATAAGATGAATTTATTTGTTATTTGACTATTCACACTAAATTAACCACTTAATAACTACCAATAAAGTTTTTACAGTGGTCATCAATTTTACAGCCAATAGTTTCACCACACT
This sequence comes from Phyllobates terribilis, assembly GCF_046119375.1. Lineage (NCBI taxonomy): Eukaryota > Metazoa > Chordata > Amphibia > Anura > Dendrobatidae > Phyllobates > Phyllobates terribilis. The sequence continues at coordinate 201,212,262 of NW_027362762.1, read as the reverse complement.
GTAGAATCCGTCCTGCCTGGGTGTCGTGTGCTGGACTGGAGCCGATGCTGGCAGTCATATGACAGCTTAGGCCTTGCTCTAACAGATGCGAACAAACCTCCAATCCCAGGCATTTAACCTTTTTATCACCGCGGTCAAGAATGACAGGGCCATAATCAATGGGGATCAGTGCATCAGGTTTTCCGGTGATGCAAGCGGGGACTGGGAAATACCTGTGCAGTCAGTCCTGACGACCTTGAAAGGACACTAGGGTTGTCCGTACAATAAATTTGCTGTTGGAGCACACTAATTCGCATAATAAAATAAGACAGGATATAATGTATTACTATACAGAAGTATGCTGTAACTGGTTTGAGATGTAATATAAAACTTTTACACATGTGGACAAAATTGTGGGTACCTTCTATTTAAGGAAGAGAAACCCACAATGGTCATATTTAATAACTTGAAACTGACAAAGGTAATTTTCAATTTCAATTTACTGAATATCAACTAATGAAAATCAGACGTTGCTTTTGAATTGTTGTTCGACAGAAAAATGTAATAAAACAAAGTAATGAAAATGCCCTGGACAAAAATTAAGGTGCATTTAATTTAATATTTTGTTGCACAACGTTTTGAAGCAATCACTGCAAACAAACGATTACTGTAACGCTCAATGAGACTTCTACACCTGTCCACAGGTATTTTGTCCCAATCCTTGTGAGCAAACTGCTCCAGCTGTCTCAGGTGTGAAGGATGCCTTCTCAACGCTGCAGGTTTCCGCTCCCTCCACAGATTTTCAATAGGATTTAGATCAGGGCTAATAGAAGCCACTTCAAAATAGTTTAATGTTTTGCTCTTAGCCATTCTTGAATATTTTTAGCTGCATTTTCTAATTTTGGAGGACCTATGACCTTCGACTCAGACCATACTTTCTGACATTGGGCAGCACATTTGGCTCTTGAATGACCTGATTGTTTTGAGAATTTAATTGTACTCTGCACAGATTCAACACACCCTGTGCCAGATGCAGCAAAACAGCCCCAAAACATAACCAAGCCTCCTCCATGTTTCACAGTAGCTACAATGTTCTTTTCTTTCTCAGCTTCATTTTTGAGTCTGTGAACATAGAGTTGATGTGACTTGCCATAAAGCTCCAGTTTTGTCTCATCTATCCAAAGGACATTCTCCAGAAGCTTTGGGACTTGTCAATATGCATTTTGTCAAATTGCAGTCCATCTTCTTTATAATTTGCTTTTAACAGTGGTTTTCTCCTTGGTTGTCTTCCATGAAGTCCACTTTGGCCAATACAGTGACGGATAGTGTGATCTGACACTGATGTACCTTGACTTTGGAGTTCACTTTTAATATCTTTTGAGGATGTTCTGGGCTCTTAGGTTACCATTTGTATTATTCGTCTCTTCAATTTCACTCTTGTGGCCACATTCAGGGAGGTTGGCAACAGTCCCCTGAACCTTAAAGGGGTTGTCGACCACTAGGAAAACCCCCTCCTTGATCTAAATGTTTGTCCCATATAAAATAAAAAATCTTATACTCCCTTTTTGTGCCAGCTCCGTTCCAGCGGTGTCAGCAGTCGCGGTCCCGGGGCTCCCTTGCTGCTGTTGTGACACATGAGGTAGGTGCCCAATCAGCGCTGGCATCACTGTCCCCGCTTTCTTTCGAATTGAACATGGAGAGAAAATCTGGGCTGCAGCTGATCAGACTTCCTCTTATTGTTCAATTTGTCCGAAGGCGGAGCCAGTGACGCCAGCACTGATTGGGCACCTGGCTCACGTGTCACACAGCCGCACAGGAGCCTCGGGACCGTGAGTGCTGATGCCACTGGAATGGCGCCGCCACGGGAGGTGAGTATAAGTTTTTTTTATTTTATCGGGGCCAAGTGTGGGGTATAAGAAGGGATTGTCTAAGTAGTGGACAACTTCTTTAAACTTTTGAATAATATGTGCAACTGTAGTAACAGGAGGAATATCAAGCTGTTTGGAGGTGGTCTTATAGCCTTTATCTTTTAACATGTTTGTCTATAATTGTCTTTGTATTCTCCTGAGACAACACTCGCCTTAGCTTTCTTTGGTCCATGTTCAGTGTGATACACACCATGATACCAAACAGCACAGTGACTACTTTTCTCCCTGTAAACAGGCAGACTGACTGATTACAAGTTTAAAGACACCTGTGATGCTAATTACAGGACACACCTTAGTTTAACTTGTCCTTGTGGTCAAATTATTTTGAATCTTTTCTAGGGGCACCATCATTTTTGTCAAAGCTATTTTCATTAGTTTTTTTTTTCTGTTGAACCACAATTTAATAGCAATCTCTGATTTTCATTAGTCCATATTCAGTAAATATAAATTGAAAATTACTTTTGTCAGTTTCAAGGTATTTCAATGACTACCGTGGGTTTTTCTTACTTTAACAGAAGGTACCAACAATTTTCTCCATGTGTGTAATTACCTTCAAGCTCTTAAATCAAACATTGTATTATATACAGAAACAAATGGCAATGCGCTGGAATTATTATTCCTAAAATACAACTTTATTACATAAATACATATGGTAGTACAGACAATCTTTAAAAGCACCCCAATAAAACAATTGGAATAATGAAAAATGCTCCATATGTCAATCAAGATATAACCATGTTAAACCGTTGGAAACAAAGACACATTGGTGAATCTATAATTCTCTCTATTTGAGGATACCACACCCGATAATTACCCATTAGAATTGTTATTATTCAGTAAGTATAAGAATACCAAATAATAACCAATACTCATGTCTTAATGCTATATTAATCTGCCATGTGCCTCAATGTCCAGTAGACCAACATGTGTATTGCTTGCCGCTTCTTCACGGGGTGACATCCTGACCTCAGGGACATCAGTCAAACTAGAGTTGGCGTATTTAGGGTTTTGGCACCAATGTTTGGCTCCACCTCCATGATTCTTAGTAAATAATTTGCATGCAGCACATGTTGGATTATTAGCTTCTTATTTTCATAATACAGCTACAGATTGACACACATTTTGAAAGTTAAAAAGCTACAGGATAAGCCAGTGATAGTGTTTTACTGATGTAAGAGGTAGTGACATGATCCCTTTAAGTAAAAAGGATTAGCCTTTGCATAGATATGTAGATCAGGTTTGGATGTACATTGTCTCCAGTGAAATATTAATTATGTACTGTAACCAAAGAACACTAATTGCTATGGCAAGATGCTGGCAGGCGTTCCATGAGGCACTTAGCACACATCTGTTAATTTGTACGAGGCTTCAGCAAGACTTGCTAAACGGATCTGTTTGCCTTTCAGGCAGAGCTTGTTGCACCATATGATGTTGTTCCATCGATGCGCCCAGTGGTCCTTGTTGGGCCTTCTCTCAAAGGATATGAGGTACAGTCATACTGAGGGGGCAAGGGCTATCAAGATTTCATTGGAGAAATATGAGGGACCAAATAATGTAGAAGAAGCATGCAAATTCACTTTTTTTATGATTTTTTTTCTATTTATCTTAATATGATTGCATATTGGGATTTATTCTAACGAATCCACAAATCTGGAAGGAGGGGATAATCAAACACTGATTTTCTGGATCATTAATATATTTCTAAATGCATTAGTATAATTTGGTTAGCTAGAGGGGAAACTTCTGTCTTTTAATTACCTTATCTGTCATGATGCTCTTATTGTTCTGACTGTTTTTTTTCAGAGACAACAAAAAGAAAATGAAAACTGCAAGAGTGCTATAGGTTTAGAGTTCTTTTTGTGGTGCTTGTATAGTGGACTAAGCCTTTGTACTAGGTTTGAGACCATTAAATTCCTTCATTTATTTACTTTTAAGAGAAAAATTATGACCATTTCATTGATAATAATGTATGTTTCAGTTTATGTTCATTTTAGACATGTAAAATATGTTAAAGGGAACCTGACAGCTGATAATGCTGCCCAATCCACAGGTAGCATGTGTCAGACACTGACTGTAGGATCTCAGCCATGTATGTTTAACATTTCAGAGAAAAACATGGCCTCTTAGCCGCCGGGACCAAGCCGTACAGGAGACTAGTCCAACAGGTGGGTCCCTCGTACCTCTCCTCATCTGCTGCCAGTGACTAACCATGTCTTTCCATATACACACAGAGGGAGAATCCTGTAACTCCAGAGCAGAGGGTGGGGAGAAGCCTCCTGGGACCTGCCTGTCTGACTAGTCTCCTGTATGGCTTGGTTCCCAGGAGATCTTAAACTGATTTTTTTTTAAATGTTGCAGCTTTTGAACATAAATGGCTGAGATTGTACAGTCAGTGTCTGATACATGCTGCCCATGGATTGGGCAGCATTATCAGCTGTTAGGTTCCCTTTAAACGTTGTACTTGGCTGTGTCTGTCAGAGCTCATGCAGACGAGCGAGCGTATTATTTGGATGTATTGCAGTCTGATTTTTTAGCGGATAGTACATGGACCGCACACTGATCCACGTTATTCAATAGGGCTGTTCGGATGAACGATTTTTTTTCTTGGGCCGTCTGTAAGGCTATGTGCCCACGATGCAGAAATGGTCTGGATTTTTCCTGAGCGTTTCTGCATCTCCCTGGCAGAAAAAACACATGCGGATTGTACATGCGTTTTTCCTGCCAGGGACAAGCGTAAGTGAAGCGTTTTTCACATGCATTTCCGCATGTGGGTTGACAAGCGCTTTCCAAGCAATTTTAGTATCACTTAGAAAGTGCTTGACAACTTGGTCATACTATATAAATCCATGCAACCGGCATGGATTTATATAGTGTGACCAAGTTATAGTAAAAGATTGGTAAAAAATAAAAAATAAACCTTATACTCACCTTCCAATGGCACCCAGTCTCCTTGTCTGGTGTGTCCGGTGTGTTGTGCGGCTCGCGGTGGTCTAAAAGCGGTCGCCTGACCTGTCACATGACTAAATGATGTCATGGAAGGTCCTTTTAGACCATCGCGAGCCGCCGGGAAGGCTGGACGCATCACTATGGAGACCGGGGGCCATCAGAAGGTGAGTATAATGTCTTTTTTTATTTTAAATTCTTTTTTTTTTACAGGTACTATGGTACCCAGGTCTGGAGGAGAGTTTCCTCTTCTCCAGACCCGGTTACCATCCGCACATTGAATCGCTTAATATCCGCATGTGCACATATAGTCATGAGGATATTAATCGATTCAATGCAAGTCAATGGCGGCGAAAACGCCGCAATTATGCAAAATAATTGGTAGTGCTGCGTTTTTTTCCGCAATGATAATCTGCAGCGGAAATTTCCGCAGCATGTGCAGAGCACATGCGGATTATCATTGGAGAACATTGCAGACCTTCTACCAAGCGTGTTTTAAGCGTTTCTGCAGCGGAATTGCAGAAGTGGGCACACAGCCTAAGAACAATATCGCAGCATGCACTACTTTCTTCCAAGTCTTGAATAAGACTTATCCATTCAAAGCTATGGGTGCATAAAAAAATCAGATCCCAAACAGAATATCCATGCGGCATCCAATTTTTACTGATATATTTCTGTTATAAACCTTGGAAACTGTATTTGATCAGGTATATTTTTTAGTGTAAATGTATGAAAATGGATCTCATAACGGACGAAGAGAACGGACACACAGATGGAACTAACGATTTCTCATACAATTGTCTGCAGCCAGCCTCAGTCAGAGGTTCTGGGCCCTGGTTCTCATGATTATGTTCTTGACAATTGGACCCCCAGCAGTCAGACAAATTAACTGTTCAGTGACTAGGTGCCAGAAAACTCCTTTTAAAAGCTAGAGACACCTTTGGCATGGAAAACCTTTTTTTTTTTTTCATATCATTTAGTTTGCTATTTTCATTCTTTCATTGATTTTCGGACAACCTGACATGCTGTTTGCAGCTTTTTTCAGATTTTTCTTTTATGGGTGCGGAGTGTCTCCAACAATAATAATAATAACAATAATATGTGAATGAAGACAGCACCCTGGAAACACACAGATTTCACATCCAGTCTATATTATAATATAGGCTGGATGTGAAATCTGTGTGTTTTCAGGGTGCTGTCTTCATTCACATATATAAGCAGAGCTTCTACTCTGCAATTTCCTCTTCGTGTGCCTTCCTCTGCCCTCCCTTTCTTCCATCTTCATGCTATGCAAATTTGTGTGGTCAACCCCTTTCCTGCTACTATCTCAAACACTGAGAGAAGGGAGGTGAGAGCAGAGAGAACCATTAAAACTCTGGATCAGGAGCTCTGATGGATTTGTAACATTTTTGCAAAAGCACTGAGTTGGGTATAGGACTTAAAGATGATCTGCAGCAGCAAAATAGTAGAAAAATTTAATGAAGACTATTAAGTTGCTTAACTTAGAATTTAGGACTAATTGATTAAAGTGTTTATGCCACTTTTCTGAAGTAAAACACCTCCATTTGTTGCAATTTTTTTGCGAAACTCCGAAGTTGTATAACATTTTTTCGACATTTTCTGACCCAACCAACTTCGTCAAAATAAGCAGAGCATGGACAGGACAAAGCTTGGCTAAGCCTGCCTGTCTAATGCATTAAAGTTTATGCCACTTTAGCAGCATAAATTTCCCCATTTCTGATGCACACTCGGGAAGAGAGGCGCCAAATTCATTAAGTGATGTGCACCTCTTAATGAATTAGGTGCATCGTACTCCAGTGAGCCTGTTCATTAAGACTAGCATGCTCAATGGTTGTCTTAAAGGGAACCTGAGAGGTTATATCGGACCACAGGCAGCATGTATTAGACCGTGGCTCCACCATTTTAGCCAGATAAAGTTAGGTCCAGAAATATTTGGACAGTGACACAAGCTTTGGCATTTTAGCTGTTTACCAAAACATGTTCAAGATACAGTTATATCATCAATATGGGCTTAAAGTGCAGACTCTTAGCTTTAATATGATGTTATTCACATCCTAATTGGAGTCAGAGTTTAGGAATTAGAGCTCTTTAATATGTAGCTGCCTCTATTTAAAGGGGCCAAAAGTAGTTGGACAGTTATCTCGAAAGATCTTTAATGGGCTGCATGGGCTAATCCCTCATTAGTCCATCAATTAAGCAGGTAAACTGTCTGGAGCTGATTCCGGGTCTGGAATTTGCATTGCTATTGCTGTGAACCCACATGTGGTTAAAGGAGTTCTCAATGGAAGAGAAACAGACCATCATTAGGCTGAAAAAAAAATTGGTACATTCTGCAAAAAAAAGAGAGCACACTGGTGAGCTTGGGAACTCAAAAAGGCCTGGACGACAACAGTGGAGGATGATCACAAAATCCTCTGCATGATGAAGAAAAACCTCTTCACAACATCCACCCAAGTGAAGAACTCTCTCCAGGAAGTAGGTTCTTTAGTATCTAAGGCTACCATAAAGAGAAGACTTCATGAGAGCAAATACAGAGGATTCACCACAAGGTGCAAACCATTAATCAGCCTTAAAAATAGAAAGGCCAGATTAGACTTTGCCAAAAAAAAACATCTAAAGAAGTCAGCCCAGTTGTGGAAAAGCATTCTTTGGACAGATAGAACGAAGATCAACCTGTACCAGAATGATGGTAAGAAGAAATTATGGAGAAGGCTTGGAATGGGTCATGATCCGAAGCACACCAAATCCTCGGTAAAGTATGGTGGAGGTAGTATGATGGTATGGGCATGCATGGCTTCCAATGGCACCGGGTCACTAGTGTTTATTGATGATATGACTGAAGACAGAAGCAGCCGGATGAATTCTGAAGTGTACAGGGCGATACTTTTTGCTCAGATTCAACCAAATGCAACAAAAGGTTGATTGGATGGCACGTCACATTAAAGATGGACAATAACCCAAAACATACTACGAAAGCAACACAGGAGTTTAAGGCAAAAAAGTGGAATATTCTGGAATGTCCGATTCGATCACTAATTCTCAACCCCATCGAGCTTGAATTTCACATGCTTAAGACAAAACTTAAGGTAGAAAGCCAAACAAACAAGCAACGACTGAAGTCCACTGCAGTCAAGGCCTGGCAAAGTATCCTAAAGGAGGAAACCCAGCCTTTGGTGACGTCCTGTCATGGGTGTGTTGCCACGAAGATCGTCACGAGTACACAGCCTGACTTCTCGCAGCTGACTTGTTGGTGCTTTGTGTTTCTCGGCAGTGAGGGAGTTAATTCTCTCTCTCTCTCTGGGCTAGATGAGGTCCAGCCTCGCCCAGCTGCAATCAATATTTCTGTAGTGAGACTCCTTCATATACCTGCTGGTCTGTTTGGGAGGTGTCGGTGAAAGCATTTCATTCAGACTGACAGAGCGGATCGTGGTGTTTGGAGTTGCTGAGATAAGTGTATTTGGAAGTGTTTTTTCCCTTTCCTCGCTTTATCATTTATCTCCTTTCCCGTTGGTTTTCCCTCTGTTGTAGTTGAGAAGTTGTTTGTATGCAAGGTGGTTTTGGTTTTTCCCTTGTACTGTCTCGTTCGTCTAAATACTGTGTTTGGGCATATTATTTCTTGTTCCCTTTGGTTGTGATCGGGGTCCTTCTCAGGACTAGATTACTTAGGTGCAGGGATCCTCAGGAGGTAGGGGTTACGCTGGCGGCCTGGACCTCTGTACCTTTAACAGTACCTCCAGGTTGAGGGATTAGTCAGGGCCCCAGCTTAGGGTCAGCTTAGGCCCCCTACCTCCAGTATACAGAGACAGCGTGACATTTTCACCGACCCACTTAGTTTTTCTCCAGCTACTATGGATCCAGTAGCCGGTCTAGCTCGGCAATTGCAGAGTTTGTCCATGGAGCTGGCGGACGTTAGGTCCAAGGTTTGGCATCCTCAGGAGCAAGCCGGACCAGAACCTAAAGTAGCTCTCCCTGATAGGTTCACTGGGGGGCGGGACAAGTTTTTTGTTTTCCGGGAGGCATGTAAATTGTACTTTCGGCTGCGGCCTCGGTCATCGGGGAGTGAAGAACAAAGGGTGGGAATTGTCATCTCGCTCCTACAAGGGGACCCACAATCTTGGGCGTTCTCTCTTCCCCCGGGTTCCCCGGCTCTCCAGTCAGTGGATAGGTTTTTCGCTGCCCTGGGACTCGTATATGATGACCCAGATCGGATCTCCCTTGCTGAGTCTAAGTTACGTAGGATCCAGCAGGGAGATCGTCCGGCGGAGGAATTCTGTTCGGAGTTCCGTAGGTGGGCCACGGACACCCAGTGGAATGACCCGGCTCTTAGGAGCCAGTTTTGTCATGGTTTATCCGACAAATTACAGGATGTGTTGGCACAGTATGACTCTCCCGTGTCTCTGGAAGCCGCTATGGCCCTCGCTATTCGCGTGGACAGACGGCTTCGGGAGAGGTGCGGGATAACTCTACCCCCTGTGATGACTCCACCTCCTACAAGGTCCCCTCATATGGTGGTTCCCCTGGTCAGTCCTGAGGAGCCTATGCAATTAGGAGGGACATCATTTCGGGGGAGGGGACCGGTGGTGCGCCATAAGGCAGGAAGGTGTTTCTTCTGCGGGAGAAAGGGACATTTTATTGGGGGGTGTCCATCCCGTCCCTTGCAGAGTGAAGAGTCGTCGGAAAACTGTTGATCCCAGGTTGTGTGGTGGACGGCAATCTGGGAGTAGGTATTTCGTCCCTAGGTTCGTCTCAGTTTCTCGTACCGGCGGAGGTGGTGGTGGGTACGAGAACTGAGAGGATATCTGTTCTTCTGGATAGTGGGGCCGGGGCCAATCTGGTTGATGCTCGGTTTGCCCGGGTTCAAGGTATGCGGTTGAGTGAGTTGGCTAAACCCATCCCCATATTCTCGATCGATGCCAGGCCTCTCGGGCAGGGAAGTTTTTTGCAAGTTGTGCATGACATAAAACTTCAAGTGGGGGCAATACATAAAGAACTGTTGTCTTGCTACGTGTTGGAGGGTCTTCCCACTCCTATTGTGTTGGGCCTTCCTTGGTTAGCTAAGCATAACCCGGTTATTAATTGGCAAACCAGGGAGATAAGCCAATGGAGTAAATTCTGTAATAAAAACTGCATGAACACGGTCATTGGTGCGGTTACTCCTTGGGTCTTACCTCCATTTCTGGCGGACTTTGAGGATGTATTCTCGGAGAAAGGGTGTCAGGAACTACCTCCTCATCGCGTGTATGACTGTTCTGTAAAACTGCTCCCTGAGGCCAAGTTACCTAAAGCTAGGTTGTATAACCTTTCTGGTCCTGAGAGGCAGGCCATGAAGGATTATATCTCAGAAAGTCTGGCTAAGGGGCATATTAGACCTTCATCTTCACCGGTGGCTGCGGGGTTCTTCTTTGTTAAGAAGAAAGATGGAGGCCTACGCCCTTGCCTGGATTTCCGTGAACTTAATCGGATTACGGTCCGAGATCCGTATCCGCTCCCACTTATTCCCGATCTCTTTAATCAGATCGTGGGCGCCAAATGGTTTTCTAAGTTGGATCTCAGGGGGGCGTACAATCTGATTAGGATGAAGGAGGGGGATGAGTGGAAGACGGCGTTTAACACTCCGGAGGGGCATTATGAGAACCTTGTCATGCCATTCGGTCTGACTAATGCCCCGGCGGTGTTCCAACACTTTGTTAATGACATTTTTCGCCGCTTGGTGGGACAGTTTGTTGTCATATATCTGGATGATATCCTAATTTACTCGCCGGATCTGGTGTCTCATCAGGAGCACGTTAGGCAGGTGTTACAGATCTTGCGGGATAATAAACTGTATGCCAAATGGGAAAAGTGTGTGTTCGCCGTACAGGAGCTCCAGTTTTTAGGCTTCCTGGTTTCAGCGTCCGGTTTTCGTATGGACCCTGGGAAAGTGCGGGCAGTTCTTGAGTGGGATCGGCCAGAGAATCTTAAGGCACTACAACGTTTCCTGGGGTTTGCTAATTATTACCGGAAGTTCATTCGTAATTTCTCGTCCATGGTTAAGCCTCTCACTGACATGACTAAAAAGGGGACGGATTTTTCTAGGTGGTCTGACAAGGCTTGTCAAGCATTCTCCTCTTTGAAAAAATGTTTTGCCTCGGCGCCCATACTCGTTCAACCTGATGCGTCTCAGCCATTCATTGTAGAGGTAGACGCTTCCGAGGTAGGGGTGGGAGCAGTATTGTCACAGGGTTCGTCCCCTGGTAAGTGGCATCCGTGCGCCTTTTTCTCTAAAAAATTGTCGTCCGCTGAGAGGAATTACGATGTCGGCAATAGGGAACTCTTGGCCATTAAGTTAGCTTTTGAGGAGTGGCGCCATTTTCTGGAGGGGGCTGTTCATCCGGTCACCGTCATCACCGATCACAAGAACCTGCTATATCTGGAGTCCGCGAAACGTCTGAATCCCAGACAAGCTAGGTGGTCATTGTTTTTTACCAGGTTTAATTTTGTCGTTACATATCGTCCTGGGTCAAAAAATGTAAAGGCGGATGCCTTATCTCGTAGTTTCCCGGGGGCCGGGAATACGGACGACCCGATTCCTATCCTTCAGGAGGGGGTGGTGGTTTCGGCAGTATGCTCTGAGCTGGAGGAGGAGGTATTGGAGGCTCAGGGGGACGCCCCTGTTGGACCTCCAGGGAGATTGTTTGTTCCAGATCAGTTGCGACAAAAGGTGATCGAGGCACACCATAACTCAGTTTTTGCAGGACACCCGGGGAGTAAAGCTACTGTGGATCTCCTCTCGCGTCGGTTTTGGTGGCCTAATTTACATAAGGAGGTGGTAACTTTTGTCGCGTCCTGTGGGGTTTGTGCGCGCTCTAAGACCTCACATACCCGTCCGTCTGGGGCCCTCTTACCTTTGAAGATCCCGGAGCGTCCTTGGACTCATCTGTCTATGGATTTTATTACGGACCTCCCTCCGTCTTCGGGTAACACGGTCATACTCGTTGTAGTGGACAGGTTCAGCAAGATGGCACATTTTATCGCTCTTCCGGCTCTCCCTAATGCTAAAACTCTTGCGCAGGTGTTCATTGGGGAGATTGTGAGGCTTCACGGGGTACCCTCCGAGGTGGTGTCTGATCGGGGGTCTCAGTTTGTGTCCAAGTTCTGGAAGGCGTTTTGTGCTCGGCGGGGGATGCAGTTGTCATTCTCATCGGCTTTTCATCCTCAGACCAATGGTCAGACGGAACGTATGAACCAGAGCTTGGAGACATATCTCCGGTGTTTTGTGTCAGAGAACCAGGAGGACTGGGCTTCTTTTTTACCTCTGGCAGAGTTTGCTCTTAATAATAGGCGGAGCGAGTCCACTGGTAAGTCCCCGTTTTTTGGGGCATATGGTTTTCACCCCCAGTTTTGTACTTTCAGTGGGGGGGGCTCTTCGGGGGTTCCTGAGGAGGAACGATTTTCCTCATCACTCGCTTCAGTATGGAGAGGGGTGCTGAAGAATCTGAATACTATGGGGAACCGATACAAACGTATGGCTGATAGGAGGAGAGTGTCTGGTCCGGACCTAAGTGTGAACGATCGGGTATGGTTGTCTACCAGGAATATAAAACTTAAGGTTCCCTCCTGGAAACTGGGTCCCAGGTTCATCGGGCCGTACAGAATCAGTTCTATTATTAATCCGGTGGCATTCCGTCTTGACCTCCCCCCTACGTTTAAAATTCACAACGTGTTTCACAGATCATTGCTTAAGAGGTATGTGGCGCCGGTGGTACCGTCACTTTTACCTCCCCCTCCAGTGGTTGTCAATGGTAACTTGGAGTTCCAGGTATCGAGGGTCATTGATTCACGCTTTAATCGCCGGTCCCTTCAGTACCTGGTTCATTGGAAGGGGTATGGTCCTGAGGAGAGGATGTGGGTTCCTGCGTCGGATATTAACGCAGACCGATTAGTTCGGGCCTTCCACACGACTCACCCGGATAAACCTGGCCCTGAGGGTCCGGAGGCACCTCGTAGAAGGGGGGGTACTGTCATGGGTGTGTTGCCACGAAGATCGTCACGAGTACACAGCCTGACTTCTCGCAGCTGACTTGTTGGTGCTTTGTGTTTCTCGGCAGTGAGGGAGTTAATTCTCTCTCTCTCTCTGGGCTAGATGAGGTCCAGCCTCGCCCAGCTGCAATCAATATTTCTGTAGTGAGACTCCTTCATATACCTGCTGGTCTGTTTGGGAGGTGTCGGTGAAAGCATTTCATTCAGACTGACAGAGCGGATCGTGGTGTTTGGAGTTGCTGAGATAAGTGTATTTGGAAGTGTTTTTTCCCTTTCCTCGCTTTATCATTTATCTCCTTTCCCGTTGGTTTTCCCTCTGTTGTAGTTGAGAAGTTGTTTGTATGCAAGGTGGTTTTGGTTTTTCCCTTGTACTGTCTCGTTCGTCTAAATACTGTGTTTGGGCATATTATTTCTTGTTCCCTTTGGTTGTGATCGGGGTCCTTCTCAGGACTAGATTACTTAGGTGCAGGGATCCTCAGGAGGTAGGGGTTACGCTGGCGGCCTGGACCTCTGTACCTTTAACAGTACCTCCAGGTTGAGGGATTAGTCAGGGCCCCAGCTTAGGGTCAGCTTAGGCCCCCTACCTCCAGTATACAGAGACAGCGTGACACGTCCATGGCTTCCAGACCTCAGGCAGTTATCGGTTATCGCTCGCAAAGGATTCTCTACAAATGATTAAAAATGAACATTTTATTTATGATAAAGTTAATTTGTCCAATTTGTTCAATTACTTTTGAGCCCCTGAATTGAGGAGACTTTGTAGAAAAATGGTTGCAATTCCTAAACGTTTCACAGGATATTTTTGTTCAACCCCTTTTAATTAAACGTGAAAGTCTACACTTCAATTCTATCTTAGCTGTTTCATTTGAAAGAAAAAATAGTGCCATGTAGAGCCCAAGTCACGAAGATTCGGTCCCTGTCCAAATATTTCTGGACCTAACTGTATCTTTAACTCTGAAATGTTGCGGTGTTGCAGAGAAAAACATAGGTTAATATGTGCCAGAAACTGAGCTTCATGGAGAGAGTCGAGAGACTAGTCAGGTAGGCGGGTCCCCAGTGGCTTCTCGCCCCCTGCTGCCAGTGATTGACAGGTTTCTCCCTGTGTGCGTCTACAGATAGACACCGGTCACTCCAGGTTAGCAGTGGAGAGAAGCCATCAGAGACCCGTCTGTCTGACTAGTCTCCCATGCAGCTCAGTCCCCGGCGGCTGTTAAACCGTTTTTCTCTGAAACACCACAGCTTTTCAGAGTTAAATATACCTGGCTGAGATTATACACCCACAGTCTGATACAGGTTGCCCATGTATCAGCTGTCAGATTCTCTTTAATGAGTCAGGCCCTATGTATGTGAAGGTGTACATAGTCATTTGAATTTTGATCAGCACTTGGAGGGGTTTTATGTTTCGTACATACCGTGTATTTTTACTGTGGCTGTGTCTCGACTTATGAAAAATATTTTTCTGCATATATCCTCTGACTCATGATCTAGCCTGAGGTGTCTACCTTTATCTATAAGACACTTGACTCATACATGGTTCCATGGGTCCTCTTTCATAAAGATTTGTAAGTGAATATGTGAACTTTTCATCTTTCTATAGAAAAAAAAAACAATAAATGAAGAAGAATGAGAGGCTGTTACTCCAGACAGGCATAAGTAGTAGGGTTACTATGTAGCTAGTGTGTGCCCACTCAAGAGTAATTTCTGCATCTTCGGTTTGGAGATGTGCAGGTAATAGAATAATAATAATAATTAATCACAGTAGTAACAAGTTAAATTCTCCTTGTCGCGTACATTTTTGAGCTAAACAGTAATATTGACTGCATGAAGAAGAATCTAAAATTGTAATTCCTTCATAGAAGAAAACATTTAGCCATTTGTTATATTCAATAAACTAGAAAATTGGAACAGAGAAAAATAAAATGGTTGATCCAAAAACAAATAATGGTATAGATGTTACATTGCAATTCCGCCTCAGCAGTTTGCTCTGTTTGCAGTTTTTTCATAGCATCAGCTAAGGAGCCTGGAAATACACTGGATCAGCAAAGCTACTGGTTTAAATGGTTCACTATTGTTCATATGGGAATTCTAGTAAGAAGGAAAAGATCTAAACAGCAAAAAGTCTAAATGCTGTATCTGTACTTAGATCCACATCTACACAATAGCTGCCAATAGTGTAGTGTAAGGATAGGGTCACAACACCGTATCTTCTCTTATCTGAGGAAACCGTTCCTATTATTCTAATTACAGTCTGATCAGAGCTTGATCAAAGTGTGATCATAATGTGATCCGATTTTCTCGGATGTGGAGAAGATGGAAAAAAAAATTATTTTTTTTGACAGACCCATTGACTTGCATAGCTGATTTCGATCCAACTCACGGATGCAAATCTTTTATGCTGTGATTTTTTTTCCTCAGATAGACTCGGTCCAAGGAAGAAATCTGACATGCTCATGGCCCCATAGAATAAAAGTGACCAAAATACGGTTGTCTGCACAAGCCCTAACAGTGACTTGTGTTGAGGTGACGAGGGACTTTAGACCCTATGGGTATTATTTTGCACTCTCTGTTGTGGTGTTTACACCCAGACCTTCTAGTCCAGTTGAAACCCACTCACATTAAGAACTGTTTGAATCCAGCACTTTATTAATTGTATTCCCATTTGTGGGTTAATATATGTATGTTCTTGCCTGAATCTAATTATATATCTGTATTATTATGTTGCATCTGTATTTATAAATTATATTGATATTGACAATGTTTATTCACCATTATCAGTTATGCACCTTATTCTTTTTGGCTCTTGGAATTTGCAAAATTTTGGGATTAACACAACATTTTACCTGCTTCCAGAGAAGAAAATCCCCAAGTGCTATCATACAAGCTCTAGGCACTTGGCTTTTTTACAGGCATGATGCCCAAAGTAAAGAAGAAAACATGCGGGGGCAGCGCTGTTCTTTGAACATCGGGTATTCCGACAAGGCGCACTGACAGTGAGCTCTCCTGCCGGCTCGTTACTGTTGATCTGAGCTGGGGAGAGAGCACGCTGTCATTGTGCACATCACGCAGGGAGTATCCCAGCCCCTGAAACGAGCATCACTGATGACACTTCGTTTCAGGGAGCTGGCAGAGACTTTGTTTGAGTATCCCGGCATGCACTAGGATTCTTAAACAAAGCGACATCAAAAGGGAAGTAGGAAGAAAAAAAGCAATTGGATAGTGTAGTTTGGGAAGGATAGGGAATTTTTAATTCAAGTATATTATAAAATAGTTTAGATTATGGCACTAAATAGACAGGGATTTAGGATAAAGATTAATTTTGATTTCAGACCACCCCTTTAAATGTGCCATAAAATGGAGAATAAATTCTTGATGATATGAGGTGGCTAACCACCATGATCACTGATGATCACTGCAATGAATGGATTGTTATCAGAAGAATGGAAATATTTAAAAAATGCCCTCCTGTGACCTGTGCCATGCCATTTTATTGTTTTGCATTGTATTTCAAGCCTTGTAATTTACATACTGGTGTCACAGGTGTGTCAGAGGTGACAGACAGTCGCCCTGCAATGGGTTTCAGGAGATCTCCACGTTTGGCATTGCAGACAGCTGCTTACATAGGGGGCTGTCTTTAGGACCGAGCGACTACCTCTCTCTTGTTAATTTGCTCTCTGGCCTGGGTGTATATATACCTGGTGTGTCTGAGAGGGCGTCGCCGGTTATATTAATTTCTACTAGTGAAGCTTAGCAGGAGCAGTACCTCGTCCTCTCTGGAGCTTGAGGCCTTGTGCACATTTGGAGTTCATCTAAAGCTGAGCGTTTTTCCCCTGTTTTTGTCTACCCTTGTTGTCTTTAGAGTTTTAGTGGAGGTTGACTAGTGCTCATCTCCTTCCATCCGTAGCCATAGTCTTACGCCAGGGAAAGTAGGGCTAGGCACGCGATCGGTGATAGCTGAGGAGGCTATGTAGGGATGTTAGTTGAGACAGGGTGACGCTAGACCAGACTAGGAGGTCTCTACTTCCCCCTTTCCCTAGTGTCTGGGCTCCCTCTCCCTGTTCCCTCTGTGTTGCACTTACACCTGGCGTGACAACTGGCCACTGAGTGTAGCCATGCATGGCAAGCAGAAAACAACTTACAGCCTTGCCTACTTCAGTAGGCGGCCTGGATACTGGCAGACAGATTTCTCCCTCATTTATCAGTGAGATTAAGCTTGCATCCAGTCAAAGTCAATAATTTTCAGATTTCTTGACAGCATGTCATTAAACTTTAAAGACTCTGCAGCTGCCCAATAATGCCATTTTTTGTGGCCTGTGGCAGAATGTAATAAGCACGGTATGCAATGTTTCTGTATTTAATTGTTACTATGTGGAATGAAAGCTTTAGTAACAAACTGTATATCAATAAAAAAAATCAGGTATGTTTTTTTGCTTACATTTCATTAGTTGTATTCTCATCATTGTAATTTTTATATATCTGCCGCATACACATTGCTGTGTCAAAAAATAGCTTTATGTATGAGAAAACTTAAAAGTTAATTTCTGGTCGCAGTTTATTAGAAAAAAACAAATTAAGATGTACTCGCCTTCTCTGGGTCAACCGGTTAGTCTCGTCATTGGTGTCTGGCATTGTTTGCGGTGCTGATGTCACTTCGACAGTCCGTCAGTCATTGTGGGTGCTCAGTGGCTCTGAGTGAGGCGTTCCCATGTAGAATGAATGAGCCACACCGAGCTGCTGATGCCAGACACCCGGAGCAGTGGCGAGACTTGACGTTGGACCCCAGGGAAGATGAGTACAGCGTAGTTTGTTTCTTTATAATGGCCTGCAGCTGAGGATTAACTTTTTAATGAAATTATTGGAAGTCCCACTACGGAGTCACTTCCAGTCCTCAGCAGGGCCGGCGTCAGCACCCGGCGCACCCGGGCAAATGCCGGGGCCCTGAGCAGGCAGAGGGGCCCACTGGCGGTCGCGCACCCCGCTGGGCTATGGGCGGAGGAGAGCGGTGTCAGCGCCCGCCCTTCTCCGCCGCTTGCTCAGGGCCCCGGCAGCTGGATACTTACCTCTCCCCGTGCCTCCGCAGATCAGCTGTCTTCCTGCTCTGCGCTCCCTGTGACGTCTCAGGTCAGAGGGCGCGGTGACGTCTTTACACCGCGCCCTCCCCTGAGCCGTCACAGGGAGCGCAGAGCGGGAAGATACCGGCGTCGCTGGAGTCCAGACCAGAGCAGCGGCAGCAGGTAGCAGGTGAGGAGAAGGAAGGTGAGTATTTGATTTTTTTTTTTAATGTATGGAGGCATGGGGCAGTATAAAGAGAAGGGGGGGGTGGCATCCTCCATGGAGCATTATAAAGAGAGGGGGGACTGGACATCCTGCATGGGGCATTATAAAGAAGGGGGGGGGTGACATCCTGCATGGGGCATTATAAGGTGGGGAACAGCCTGCATGGGGCATTATAAGGGGGGGGCAGCCTGTATGGGGCATTATGTGGGGGGTAACAGCCTGCATGGAGCATTAAAAGGGGGGGGGGCTGTATGGGGCATTATGTTGGGGGTAACAGCCTGCATGGAGCATTATAAGGGGGGACAGCCTGTATGGGGCATTATGTGGGGGGTAACAGCCTGCATGCAGCATTATAT
The DNA here is from genome assembly GCF_046119375.1 of Phyllobates terribilis. Lineage (NCBI taxonomy): Eukaryota > Metazoa > Chordata > Amphibia > Anura > Dendrobatidae > Phyllobates > Phyllobates terribilis. Next base: position 201,193,742 of record NW_027362762.1, on the reverse strand, counting down.
GGGGGCCAGTATCCTGTATGGAGTTTTATAAGGGGACCAGTATTCTGTATGGAGCATTATATGGGGGCCAGTATCCTGTATGGAGCGTTATATGGGGGCCAGTATTCTGTATGGAGCCTTATATGGGGGCCAGTATTCCGTATGGAGCCTTATATGGGGGCCAGTATTCCATATGGGGCCTTATATGGGGGCCAGTATTCCGTATGGAGCCTTATATGGGGGCCAGTATTCCGTATGGAGCCTTATATGGGGGCCAGTATTCCGTATGGAGCCTTATATGGGGGCCAGTATTCCGTATGGAGCCTTATATGGGGGCCAGTATTCCGTATGGAGCCTTATAAGGGGACCAGTATTCCGTATGGAGCCTTATATGGGGGCCAGTATTCCGTATGAAGCATTATATGGGGGCCAGTATTCCGTATGGAGCCTTATATGGGGGCCAGTATACTGTGTGGAGCGATTCACCGGTTTCTGAGCTATTGTGGAATTTACAATAGATATCACTCATGTAATGTAAGAAGTGAAATCTTTGCATTGTACTATATATATATATATATATATATATATATATTTCTCCCCCATATCTCTTCATCATGAATCGTGGTATGTGTTAAAGGGGCCCACTGAGACTCTTTCGCCCGGGGCCCAGAAAAACCTGAAGCCGACCCTGGTCCTCAGCCATTCATACCACTGTGTATCATACATTGCCTCTGTCCCCAATTATAGAGCCCAATTAGTGCAACCTGACATCTTTTTTTCAGTAAAGTTAAGGTTAAAAAAATCCCCTGGTGCTAAAATCTTGAGCTCCCATCTAACAGATGCCCACCAGGTGGTTTATATTTTCGGCAAAGTAGGGTGCTTAGTGCAGAAACCGTAGAGTTCAACTAATTGGCAGGAGAAGTAAGAAATGGAGTTCTCTCCAAAGCAATGTAAAAACTGCTCACCTTTCTTACTGTGTTAATTTACTAATTGAAAGTCATCTATCATGGCTTTAGGAGCCACTTACTCAGCTCTGTGGTTGCTCAAAGTTCAATAAGCAATTGGACATAACAGGCATGTGCTGAGTCAGACCTCATTCCTACATCTCATTCACAAGAAGCATTCTAACGTGTGGTAAGAACAAGCCGTGCTGCCGTTCTCGCACCACACGATTATAGGAACTGTTACACTTCTTCCAGGAAAGTCCTAATTACTGCATAGTGGAACACCAATGCAAGACTTGCTTCCACTACATGTAATATAATAATTTGTCCGGCATCTTTTTTTTCCAGTATTTCTTCATATACGTTAATCAAATGGTTATAATTTGCAGCTTAGTATAGATTAGAAATAATTATTTAATATTCCGAAGTCACTTAATCACTTAATAGAATTTCACAGACATGTCAAGGTGCCATTATAGACATTTGACCTCTTTAATAATTCACACACAGAACATGATGCTTAACTCAGAATTGGTTGCTCTAAAATTTAGGTTGTCCTCCAATCATAACTTTTTCTATGTGAACTGAGAATAATTAAATATTACCTATTTGCATCCTGTATGTGTACTCCATGTGTCAGTAAAGTATTATTTCTTAGGTATATCTGCTGATTAAATACATATATTTAATGTGAATTACTGTTTCCTGCAATAATGAGACTAAAGGTACCGTCACACTTAGCGACGCTACAGCGATCCCGACAACGATACAAACTGGCAGGGATCGTTGCTGCGTCGCTATGTGGTCGCTGGTGAGATGGCAAACAGTCAGATCTTCCCAACGACGCTGCAATGATACGGCTACCTGTAGCAACCTGTATAACGATGAAACGCAAATGCACGCCTATGTGTCTCAGTTCTGAGTCGCCAACTAGGTTGTTGGTAAGGTGTCAAACGCACCGATGCATGCTACCCAGCGAGACCTCAACGATCAAAAAATGGTCCAGGCCGTTCCGACACGACCAGCGATCTCACAGCAGAGGCCTGGTCGCTGCTACGTGTCAAACGTAGCGAGATCGCTACTGAGGTTGCTGTTGCATCACAAAACTTGTGACTCAGCAGTGATCTCGCTAGCGATCTCGCTTAGTGTGACGGGGCCTTTAGAAGAGTTTGTCTGCTAAGACATTAGCATTAGTGTTGAGCGAGTATGTCCTGTCCGAGTATGCTCGGGCCTAGCTCCGAGTATTTACAGCTGCTCAGTGATAAGGTTAAGTCGCTCCTGTGTGCATGATTTGCAACTGTTTGACAGCTTTATTACATGTGAGGAATGTGTAAGAAATAGACATTCCTCCCATGTAATAAACTGTCAAACAGTTGCAAATCATGCACACGGGAGCGATTCAAGCATATCACCGAGCAGCTGTAAATACTCGGAGCTCGGCCCGAGCGTAATCGGCGAAAGGGTTAACAGAACATATTCGCTCAACATTAATTAGCATACAAAGACATTGCCCCTCTAGATTGTGGTTTGTGTCTAGTTACGCAGCTCATTCACTTGAATGGGTTGTGTTGCAATACTAGATTCAGTTTTTTAACTTCTTTTATTGCATGAATCCAGATAGTGAGTTTGAGTACATGACCATCTGTATAAATGGAAAGAAAGGAGGATGAGTCAATGGAAATTTCTATGACTGGAAAGAGGGAAGGATGGGTCCATGGAGATTTACACGAATGGGTAGTAGATAGGATGAGTCCATGGAGAGCTGCATAATGGAAGTAGGATAGGTCCATGGAGATACTTTTGTCCATATAGTGTAATGGAACACATATCTTAATCATTGAATTCAGGTTTTTCAGTCAATTCCATTTCCACAGGTGTATAAAATCCAGCCCCCAGCCATGCAGTCTGCCTTTAAAAACATTATTGAAAGAATGGCTCTTTCTAAAGCGTTTGCTGAAATCTAAAGAGCTCACTGAAATTGGATGTGGTACTTTACTAGGATCGTAAAATGAAGATAATCCAGCTCAACGAACCCTAAATAGGCTTTTATTCACACAACGTGCATAATAGAGGACAAGATCAGCAGTACAGCTAAAAGAAATGCGACATCAACGCGTTTCGGGTGACCGCCCACCCTTAGACATGACAGGGTGGGCTGTCACCCGAACCATGTTGATGTCGCATTTCTTTTAGCTGTACTGCTGATCTTGTCCTCCATTCTGCATGTTGTGTGAATAAAAGTCTATTCACAGTTAGTTGAGCAGGATTATCTTCATTTTACGATTGTTTCACGCCTTGACATGGCGTTTCCGGGCTCCGAACATCTCCAAGATGTCTCTCATTGTGAGCTGGATTTAATATTGTCAGTTTGTGAAATGCCCCCCCCACCTCCCTCCCTCCCCCCCCCCCCCCACACACACACACACACACCACCCTCTAAATATTCCACCACCAACTGTGAGTGATATTATTGAAAACTGGAAACGCTTTGGAACCACAGCAATTCAGCCACAGACTATGTAAAGTTAGAGTGGGATCACTGAGAGCTGAGGTGCATAACTTCAGAGCTCCAAACCTCCTATGGCATTAACTTCAGGACAAAACCTGTTCACCTGGAGTTTCATGGCATGGGTTTCTATGGCTGAGCAGCTGCATACAAGCCTTACATCACCAACTCAATACCAAGCATTGAAGGGAGTGGTATAAAGCACACCTCAAACAACAGGAAAACACAAGGACATAGCACCAATTACATTTTGTTACATATATTCTCCATAATGAACTAGAATACAACAGGTAATCTTGCTTATCAAAACAGTAAGGTTTGTCCACTTATATTGCATCCATCACCGGTCAGTAAGGATGAAGAAAGGCCGTATTCTGAAGGTAGCCGCTAAGGGCTAATTGGACTTGTGGTATAAAGCACACCACCACTGGATTCTGAAGCAGTAGAAATGTGTTCTGTGCAGTGACTAAGCACACTTCTCTCTGGTAGTCTAATGGATAAATCTGGTTTGGTGAATGCCAAGAGAATCTTGCCTGTCTGTCTGCATTGTGCCATCAGTAACGTTTAGTGGTGGAGGGATAATGCTATGGGCTTGTTTTTCAAGGGTCGATGGGCTTGTTTTTCAAGGGTCGACCCCTTAGTTTCAGTAAAAGGAAATCTTATTGCTTCAGCATATAGGATATTTTTGACAATTGTATGCTTCCAGTTTAGTGAGAACAGTTTGGGGAAGACCCTTTTTTGTTGCCGGCATGACTGTGCCCCAGGGCACAAAGCAAGGTCCATAAAGATATATCCAAGGCGTAGTCCATAAATAAGGTTTTTTCCCCAATATGGTGCTGCCTACTTGTGATTGGTAAACCTTAAGCAGGGGAAGAAGTACACGCCCCCAGACACAAATCTCTGGTAACGCCATGTTTGAATTTAGCATTCATTACAATCTACACTTTACAAGCTAACCTCCACAATGGAGAGGAGAAATTTTAAAAATAAAAAACTATGTTTTACTCAGCTCTGCAGCCACTGTTCCATGATGTAACCAGGTTATCATGCTCAATATGGTGAAAGGTTCTCCTTAAAGGTGATAAGTTTCATCTGCTGTAAAATGTACAAGCAGGTCAGCAATGTGGATGTAAAAACTAACCAACTTTGGGTGAATAGCAATGAAATAGTTAACTGTAAGGATGATGAAAAAAATAATCAAGCTTCTTGAGCCAAATGGCAGCCGCAGTGTATGGAACAAGAATTAATACTATTATAATCTGACTTCTTTCCAAATGTTTTTCAAATTTAAATTCAGTCTTGTCACAGCCCCAAAATCTTCAATGCAGTCTCCATAAATATACTGAGTACGTTCTGCAGAATATCTTCAGAAATGATCTTATGTCCTTCATTGTCCCTTTTTTTTCTCCATTCTGTGTCTGTAGGTGACTGATATGATGCAGAAAGCTCTCTTTGACTTTATGAAGCACAGATTTGATGGCAGGTAAGATCAAAATTATATGGGGGTGAATTTTACATCATGTACCGTGGGCATCTAAAGGCGTGGCATTCATGGTGCTATGTTTGTGGACTGACTGATTATCTCTTTCTAAAATGGGTGCTGGCGAGAGCTACCTATCTTTCCAAGCTAAGGCTAAATAGGCTGAACATATGCTATGGTCCAGTGGGAATATATAGATTTTGGTATTGTATCACTACGCTCAGCAGGGACTCGGTACACCTATCCTGTGTTAGATTATTGGAAAACTCCCTTAGGCGAGGGAATAAATTGCTAGCTAGCTGAAGTAGGGCAAGAATACCATGAATTTTTGGGGGTTACAGCATTGATCTCATTTGTGTCTTTGATATGCATATCACTTTACATAAGTTGAAGAGTAGACCTCTAAAGGATCTGCATAATGTATTTATTGCATATTTTCAGAATCTCCATTACTAGAGTCACAGCCGACTTGTCTCTAGCCAAGCGTTCTGTACTCAATAATCCAGGCAGGAGAGCCATCATTGAACGATCAAGCACCCGCTCCAGCATCGGTGAGAACAGCATTTTCTTATTTTAGAAAATATTTAACAACCATATAGATTTAAAGTTGACCAAAATAGAATATAGGATTGCTCAGCCATGTTTTACCGACAGGTTTACCAATCGCTTCAGTACAATAGCGAGAGTCTGAGATGTATTAATGCTGTGTGAAATTTGCTCTAAATACTTAGTAGGCAGGAACCAAGTCTGTTTCCCAAATGACCTCCTGTAAGTAATTATTACTAGATGTCAGGATATTCAGAAGACCAGCACATGACATTGCAATCAGAGTATGCGCTTCTGGCTTAAAAACAATAAGTGAAGATAAAATCCAGTAGATTGGGTTTTGGGACCAAACACAGTGTCTTTTTCAGGAGTAACCTGCTGGAAAAAAGCGCTCAATAAATGTTAAAAATAATGAACATATGCACAGCAATGTAAAAATGACTTGCTGTGCAAATGTTCTGTCTTTTTAACTTCTTTTAACTTCTGTCTTTTCTATCTTCCATTAAAAGAAGTGACCTGACTATTCTTCACATACATCACCGACAACTAGAAATATTTTACAGAGGTATCTACAATAATCCAAAAATTCACAGAAAAAGCCACTTCATAAAATCATAGTGTTTATTAGATATGCCTTAAAAGGGTCCACTTAATGGTCCAACAACTCAAAAAGGAATCAAAAAGACCAGGATAAGTAGAACTATTGATGTATTATAGACATATACTTATAATAAGTTCCCTAATATGAGAGAACAGAAAATCCACAAAATGGCTGAGGACTTTGTGACACCATCAGGGCTCACTAAACATACTGTATGTACAAAGATCAGCATTCCCCCAGTTGGAATGTGTCTGTAACAGAAATGTCACACAGGGTTTTAAAGAGACATGATCAATCTGTATCTGTGTTGGTTGATTCACAAGTTAAATGAACCTGTTGAACCTATAAGCCCTCTGTTACAGCATTTTAGTATGCTGTATGTATGTTCCAAATCCCCTATGCAGGGCACAAGAAATAGCTTTAATTATACTCAGACGGCGCGGACGGTAAGATGGGCCTCTCTGGTCTTGTTCCGGAGCCTCCTCTCTTCTTTGGATTCTCGTCCTCCTTTCCTGCTTCATGTGTATGATGCATCCAATGTCATCCACACATTGTCCCTCATCGTGCTCCTGCACGGACTCTACAACCCACAGAAGTTGCTCAGGTAGTGCAGCTCATCCAAATGTACATGTGTCTGCACAAACTGTTAGAAACCGACTCCATGAGGGTGGTATGAGGGCCCAACGTCCACAGATGCGGGTTGTGCTCACAGCTCAACACCGTGCAGGATGCTTTGCATTTGCCACAGAACACCAGAATTGGCAAAGTCGCCCCTGTGCTCTTCACAGAATAAAGCAGGTTCACACTGAGCACATGTGACAGACGTGACAGAGTCTGGAGACGCCGTGGAGAGCGATCTGCTGCCTGCAACATCCTTCAGCATGACCGGTTTGGCAGTGGGTCAGTAATGGTGTGGGGTGGCATTTCTTTGGAGGGCCGCACAGCCCTCTATTTGCTCGCCAGAGGTAGCCTGACTGCCATTAGGTACCGAGATGAGATCCTCAGACCCCTTGTGAGACCATATGCTGGTGCGGTTGGCCCTGGGTTCCTCCTAATGCAGGACAATGCCAGACCTCATGTGGCTGGAGTGTGTCAGCAGTTCCTGCAAGATGAAGGCATTGAAGCTATGGACTGGCCCTCCCGTTCCCCAGACCTGAATCCGATTGAGCACATCTGGGACATCATGTCTCGCTCCATCCATGCACCACAGACTGTCCAGGAGTTAGCGGATGCTTTAGTCTAGGTCTGGGAGGAGATCCCACAGGAGACCATCTGCAACATCATCAGGAGCATGCCCAGGCGTTGTAGGGAGGTCATACAGGCATGTGGAGGCCACACACAATACTGAGCCTCATTTTGACTTGTTTTAAGGACATTACATCAAAGTTGGGTCAGCCTGTAATGTGTTTTTCCACTTTAATTTTGGGGGTGACTCCAAATCCAGGCCTCCATTGGTTAATAAATTTAATTTCCATTGATGATTTTTGTGTGATTTTGTTGTCAGCACATTCATCTTTGTACAGAACAAAGTATTCAATGATGAAATTTCATTCATTCAGATCTAGGATGTGCTATTTGAGTGTTCCCTTTATTTTTTTGAGCAGTGTATATATGGATGTCCATAATCTATACATTTTCAGTTATGTGGTAATTTCTATTTATGTTCAATATTCTGTCATACAGCTGAAGTACAAAGTGAAATCGAGAGGATATTTGAGTTGGCCAAGACACTCCAACTAGTTATCCTGGATGCGGACACAATCAACCATCCTGCTCAACTAAGCAAAACTTCCTTGGCACCCATCATTGTGTATGTCAAAGTGTCATCACCTAAGGTGAGTCCCAGTGTCACTAAGATTCCTTCAAATTGTAATGCTCAAGTGTTCATCTCATTCTAGGTCTCATTGACATAGACTGACTGCAGCAGAATGCATCTGGATAGGCTGCAGTGTCTCCTCAGGGTATTGATTTGGGCAGGAGCACTCCTGTGAACTGATCTCTGCCAGCTCTTAGGGAAGCTATTGAGCTGTCTACAGCACCACAACTAAGAATCAGAGAAAAGGACTTCTCTCTGCTTCCTCTGGTTCTTCCTAGAGTAATATCTGATTTCATCTCAATGATTTCATGTTAAATTAGGACAGAGTGGTGCAGAAGCATGACACTGATGGGGACACTCTGTGCTGCCTCCATCTATTTAAAAAAAACAAGTGCCCACCTTTTCAGGCAGTAGTTGGAAAACCTCTCTTTTGGGAAAGGTTCTTATTTTCTATGTTGGGACCCAATCCTGTTTTTGATAATCAATATATTGAGGGGACACATTCTGAAAATTCTGCCAAGTAAAGTAGCTAGATGCGTATCCCCTTTCTATTATATTGTAATGCTAAAAGAGTTTTTAAAGAGTCATTAGGCTCCCCATGCATCCATATTAAAAAAATATGAATATTTTCTAACATGCCAAAAATGAGCTCCTTGATTTGGTGATCAATAAGGTAATGAAGTAAACCATAAATGAATTATAGCAATATTTAAAACATAAAATATTAGTGTATATTAGTTTTATAAACATATGAAAATAGTAAACCAATGTCTTCAGTTTTGGAGTGATATAGTGTGTTGTCCGATTCTCTACCTACACTACCACGGGATTAAGGGGGCCATTATCGGAGATCCTGAAGATATACAAAACCCCTTTAATTTACAGCTATGTCTTGTACACACAGTTCGGCAATGTCCCTACACAAATCGCAGTAAAGATAATGGTTTGACATGTTACATAGCTGTGTTTGGATTCCTGGAAATAGTGAATGGTCTTCTATTGACCAGGGGTGGATTAAGAGTAGCAAGGGCCCCGGGCAGTTTAGAAGGCGCGGGCCCCCCCACACACACACTCCTGATGTATCACATGATCCCCTGTGATAGATCATGTGATAGTTCACGTGAAATTAATTTGGCACAATATTAATTATAATAATTTTTTTTAGGCTGTGTGCCCACTATGTGTTTTTTAAGCAATTCCGCTGCAGAAACGCTTAAAAAACGCTTGGTAGAAGGCCTGCCATGTTCCCCAATGATAATCCGCATGTGCTGTGCACATGCTGCGGAAATTTCCGCTGCGGATTATCATTGTGGAAAAATCCGCAGCATTACCAATTATTTTGCGGAAGCTCGGCGTTTTCGCCACCATTGACTTGCTTTGGAACGCATGTAATCCCCATCACTGCATCTGTACATGCTTATTCCATGTGTTTCAATGTGCGGATGGTACCCGGGTTTGGAGAAGAGGAGACTCTCCTCCAGACCCAGGTACCATAATACCTGTAAAAAAAAAAGAATAAAATAAAAAATAAATATCATACTTACCTTCTGATGGCCCCCGGTGTCTTTATCCAATGCGTCCTGGCTTGCCGGCAGCTCACGCTGGTCTGAAAAGGACCTGCCGTGACGTCATTTAGTGATGTGATGGGTCACGCGACCGCTGACGTTGACAGGCCATCAGAAGGTAATTAGATATTTATTTTTTATTTTTTACCATTCTTTTACGGTCACACTATATAAATCCATGCCGGTTGCATGTATTTATATAGTGTGACCAAGTTGTCAAGCACTTTCCAAGCGATGCTAAAATCACTTGGAATAGCGCTTGATAACCCGCATGCAGAAATGCATGTGAAGAACGCTTCACATCCGCTTGTCCCTGGCAGGAAAAATGCATGTACAATCCGCATGCGTTTTTTCTGTCAGGGAGATGCAGAAACGCTCAAAAAAAATCTGGAGCATTTCTGCATCGTGGGCACATAGCCTTACATTAATTGTATGACTCAATATTGAGCACATTTAGCCATCTATACACAGCAGGAGGCCACACGTAGCCATCTATATACTGCAGGAGGCCGCACATAGCCATCTATATACAGCGGGAGGCCGCACTTGTTATGCACACGCCCGGGCTAAGCGGCGTGTGCGTGTGATTGGTAGTGATTCCACTGGACCGTGCCGGAGAGTGAATGCCTGGAGGGGCGTGACTAAGTATTCACCCGATCCGACCAGGGTCGCACGACGGCATACGACGCCAGTGCACCAAGGAGGAACCGAGCAGAGGGACCAGGTGCTACTCCAGGACAGACCCCGGACACGGCTGTTGACCCACACAGGGGAATACAGGAACAGGCTGGTAGGCTGGCACACAGACTGGAGGGTATAGGCAGGCACGACTGGTATGCAGGCAGGCGGGTATGCAGGCAGGGGGGTAAAGGCAAGCACAGCTAGAGTGCAGACAGGGAGGCACTAGCAGGTAGGAACACAGGCGGGATAGGACCCAGTACACACCGGGACTCAGGAACAATACAGGCAGAGGGTTACAGGCAAGCACAGCTAGAGTGCAGACAAGGCTGAGCAGGGAGGACAGGGCTCTGTTCACACGGAACAGACAGGAAGGGAAAGACAGAGCCAGATACTCACACAGTACTTGCAGAGACAACAAGCAGGAGTTAGGTACGAGTTCAGACTCTGCAGAAAAAGGAAGGGAACGGACATAGAGGCAAAACAGGTAAAGGACAGGAGAGAGTTCAGACTGGAACTGAGTGTACGGAGGAGACCGACACTGCAGAGGGATACAGGAGCGGGTCTGGGAATACGGCCCCCAGAGAGGCGGAACGAACAGGCAAGGAGCGTGTTCAGACAGGACAGACCAGACGCAGGAGCGGGTCTAGGAAATCGGCCACTAGAAGGCGGAACGAACAGGCAAGGAGCGTGTTCAGACAGGACAGACCAGAGAACACAAAAAGGACACAGTTCAGACACGGGAGCTGATACCGCAAAGCAGGAGACATACAGGACTCAGTTCAGACACGGGAGCTGAAACCGCAAAGCAGGAGACATACAGGACTCAGTTCAGACACGGGAGCTGATACCGCAAAGCAGGAGACATACAGGACACAGTTCAGACACGGGAGCTGATACCGCAAAGCAGGAGACATACAGGACTCAGTTCAGACACGGGAACTGATACAAAAAGCAGGAGACAAGAGACGGGACCTGGCACCTTCAGAGTGCAAGCACACACTGAAGGAAACACTATGCTCAGGCAGGGATAGAAGGGAGCTGCTGAGCTATATACCAAGTGACAGACAGCAATAGGCTGAGGACGCACAAGGGGTGTGACCCACAGCAGGTACAAAAGGCAGGAAGTGATCGGGCGCCGCCCTTAAGCAGCAGAAACAGACACAAACAGACAGCATGGAGGGAAGCCAGAGAGACATTCTGGACAGGAGATCAAGTGCGCCCTCTTGCACAGTGGGAGATGGACCACCATGCAAGGACGCCGCCAGGTATGTTACAGTACCTCCCCCCTTACGCCCCCTCTTCTTCAGGCCTGCCAGAATCTTCCGCAGGGAATTCGAGGACCAGTCGTTCACTGGGTTGGAGGGGGACAGAGACTTAAGGGTAATCTCTGCTTCGAGGTACATCTTGTCAAGCTCACAGGAAGAAATAGACGGGTTATCAGGTACATAATGAGGAAAAGTCACTGTCTCTTTGTTATCTGGTGGTATCCCGGAGGATTCAGGAAACAACTGGAGGTCCTCCGCCGGGTCAGAAGAGTGCAGAGGCTCAGAGAAAACAACTGCTTCAGAGTACACTAGGTCGGACTCACTGGAGGAAGCAGGCGAGGTATCGGGTACCGAGTATAGGAAAGTCTCTGTCCATTCACCACCAGGTGGCACCCCGAAGGGTTCTGGAGACAGCTGGCGGTCCTCCGCCTGGTCAGAGGGGTGTAGAGACTCACGGGTAACCTCTGCTTCAGAGTACACTAGGTCGGACTCACTGGAGGAAGCAGGCGAGGTATCGGGTACCGAGTATAGGAAAGTCTCTGTCCATTCACCACCAGGTGGCACCCCGAAGGGTTCTGGAGACAGCTGGCGGTCCTCCGCCTGGTCAGAGGGGTGTAGAGACTCACGGGTAACCTCTGCTTCAGAGTACTCTAGGTCGGACTCACTGGACGAAGCAAGCGAGGTATCAGATCCAGGATATAGGAAAGTCTCTGTCCATTCACCACCAGGTGGCACCCCGAAGGATTCTGAACACAACTGGAGGTCCTCCGCCTGGTCGGAGGGGTGTAGAGACTCAGGAGTAACCTCTGCTTCGGAGTACACTAGGTTGGACTCACTGGACGAAGCGAGCGAGGTATCAGGTACAGAGTATAGGAGAGTCTCTGTCCTTTCGCTACCAGGTAGCACCCCGAAGGGTTCAGGAGACAACTGGAGATCCTCCGCCTGGTCGGAGGGGTGTAGAGACTCGGAGGTAACTACCACTTTGGGGTACCCATTGTCAGGCTCACAGGACGAAGCGGACAAAGTATTGAGTACCGGGTGTAGAGAAGTCTCTCTCCATTTGTCATCGAGTGGTATCCCGGAGGGTTCAGGAGGCAACAGGGGATCCTCCGCCAGGTAGTAGAGGTGCACAGACTCTGAGGTAACCACAGCTTTGGAGCATCCTTGGACATGCACACCGGTTAAAGAGAAAGAAGCATCTGATGCCGGGTGCAGGAAGTTCTCCTGTGTGGAGTCTGGATGGGCAGAAGTCTCTTCGGCCAGGAGAACTGGTGCACTACCCACGCACATTACCCATTGGGGTTTCTCCGGGATACAGGGAGATGAAGCTTCAGTAGGGACTTCAAGGTTGGGGTCAGGAGGTCTCAGGGAGGACAGACCCTGGCGTGACGGCTTGCCTCTAAGTCTAGCACGTCTGGGCTGCCTCTTGAGGTTGAGAGAAGTATTCCGGAAAGCGTAGTCACCCTGTGAGGATTCTGGGTGGGCAGTAGTCTCATTGGGCTGGAGGACTATTGCGCTACCCACACACATTACCCGTCGGGGCTGCTCCGGGATATTGGGAAGTGAAGCTTCAGCAGGGGCTTCAGGGTTAGGGTCCTCGAAGACCATACGAAAGGCCACCAGGAAGGCCTGCAGGTCAAGGATGACAGGATCCCATGCTTCCCATAGGGGGGTGACCCATTTCAAGGCATCACCCGCTAGGTAGTCAATCATAAAGGCCACTTTAGCCCAATCGGAAGGAAAATAGAGAGGGTAGGCCTTAAAGTGTAGCATGCATTGCTCCACAAATGCACGACACTGTCTTGGATCCCCATAGTAACGTGGCGGATCCGCAGGAACGAGAGCTGATAGATCCATCTGGACGGGTGCGTAATTCGCCTGGAACTCAGCTAAAGGGGGGAAAAAAAATTATTTATTTATTTTAATGCATGTATTCGCTGGAAAAACTTCTCAAAGAGCGAAGGCCGTGGGGCTCAACGGGAACCATGGCCTGAGCATGCTGTTATGCACACGCCCGGGCTAAGCGGCATGTGCGTGTGATTGGTAGTGATTCCACTGGACCGTGCCGGAGAGTGAATGCCTGGAGGGGCGTGACTAAGTATTCACCCGATCCGACCAGGGTCGCACGACGGCATACGACGCCAGTGCACCAAGGAGGAACCGAGCAGAGGGACCAGGTGCTACTCCAGGACAGACCCCGGACACGGCTGTTGACCCACACAGGGGAATACAGGAACAGGCTGGTAGGCTGGCACACAGACTGGAGGGTATAGGCAGGCACGACTGGTATGCAGGCAGGCGGGTATGCAGGCAGGGGGGTAAAGGCAAGCACAGCTAGAGTGCAGACAGGGAGGCACTAGCAGGTAGGAACACAGGCGGGATAGGACCCAGTACACACCGGGACTCAGGAACAATACAGGCAGAGGGTTACAGGCAAGCACAGCTAGAGTGCAGACAAGGCTGAGCAGGGAGGACAGGGCTCTGTTCACACGGAACAGACAGGAAGGGAAAGACAGAGCCAGATACTCACACAGTACTTGCAGAGACAACAAGCAGGAGTTAGGTACGAGTTCAGACTCTGCAGAAAAAGGAAGGGAACGGACATAGAGGCAAAACAGGTAAAGGACAGGAGAGAGTTCAGACTGGAACTGAGTGTACAGAGGAGACCGACACTGCAGAGGGATACAGGAGCGGGTCTGGGAATACGGCCCCCAGAGAGGCGGAACGAACAGGCAAGGAGCGTGTTCAGACAGGACAGACCAGACGCAGGAGCGGGTCTAGGAAATCGGCCACTAGAAGGCGGAACGAACAGGCAAGGAGCGTGTTCAGACAGGACAGACCAGAGAACACAAAAAGGACACAGTTCAGACACGGGAGCTGATACCGCAAAGCAGGAGACATACAGGACTCAGTTCAGACACGGGAGCTGAAACCGCAAAGCAGGAGACATACAGGACTCCGTTCAGACACGGGAGCTGATACCGCAAAGCAGGAGACATACAGGACACAGTTCAGACACGGGAGCTGATACCGCAAAGCAGGAGACATACAGGACTCAGTTCAGACACGGGAACTGATACAAAAAGCAGGAGACAAGAGACGGGACCTGGCACCTTCAGAGTGCAAGCACACACTGAAGGAAACACTATGCTCAGGCAGGGATAGAAGGGAGCTGCTGAGCTATATACCAAGTGACAGACAGCAATAGGCTGAGGACGCACAAGGGGTGTGACCCACAGCAGGTACAAAAGGCAGGAAGTGATCGGGCGCCGCCCTTAAGCAGCAGAAACAGACACAAACAGACAGCATGGAGGGAAGCCAGAGAGACATTCTGGACAGGAGATCAAGTGCGCCCTCTTGCACAGTGGGAGATGGACCACCATGCAAGGACGCCGCCAGGTATGTTACAGCACGTAGCCATCTATACACAGCGGGAGGCTGCACGTAGCCATCTATACACAGAAGGAGGCCGCACGTCGCCATCTATACACAGCGGGAGGCCGCACGGCGCCATCTATATACAGCAGGAGGCCGCACGTAGCCATCTATACACAGCAGGAGGCCGCACGTAGCCATCTATACACAGCAGGAGGCCGCACGGCTCCATCTATACACAGCGGGAGGCCGCACATAGCCATCTATACACAGCGGGAGGCCGCACTGCGCCATCTATACACAGCGGGAGGTCACACGGCGCCATCTATACACAGCGGGAGGTCACACGGTGCCATCTATACATATCAGGAGGCCACACAGCACCATCTATACACAGCGGGAGGCCACACGGCGCCATCTATACACAGCGGGAGGCCGCACGTAGCCATCTATACACAGCAGGAGGCCGCACAGCGCCATCTATACACAGCAGGAGGTCGCACGTAGCCATCTATACACAGCGGGAGGCCGCACGGTGCTCCCCCCCCAGAGACAGCGGGAGGCCGCACGCAGTCACGCACACACAAACATATACAGACATATACATACACGCATGAACACATTTGAAACACAAAAATACATATAAACTGACATCACACAATGATATCTGCCTTCACACACACACACACTCACTCAATCACACATACACACACTCACTCTCACACATACCCACTCTCTCACACACACACACACTCTCTCACACACACACTCTCTCTCACACACACACTCTCTCTCACACACACACTCTCTCTCACACACACACACTCTCACACACAAACACACACTCTCTCACACAGACACACACCGACACACACCAACACACACAGACTCACCATCCCCCGGCTCGGCTCCAGTCCTCCTGCTCCTTTCCAGTGCAGCACTGCAGGCCGCACACTGCGGGACATCACAGTTAGGAGACACTGCCGTGCACAGGGCCGTGTCTCCTAGCAGTGACGCGGCCGGGCCAGCACAGGGAAGTTAACAGCTGCAGTGCTGGCCCGGCCGGAGAAGAAGCAGCGTCCATGCGCCGCTGCTGGGGGAGCGGTCCGGGGGCCCCCCGCCACTGTCTGCCAGTATGTGCCGCAGCGCTGCACATATAATAAGGGCAATCTGGCCATAGACACCCTGGAGGCCCGAGGCCCCGGGCGGTAGCCCGGATTGCCCTCATTATAATCTGCCTATGCTATTGACAATTACATTTTGCTCATAAGGTAATCAATCCCAAGCTGGAAATACAGTAATGGGCCTAATAATATGCAACAGTGAGAGCTCTTCTTTAGGGTCAGCAGCCAAATTAATAATAGGTTTATAGCTTTTGTGTTAGTGAAGCGTTTTCCATAATGGAGAAAAGGATATACCGTTCAGATTTGTCTTTTGTACATGAGAATGGTACAAAACTGATGCATTTACTAGTGTGGCAGAGTCAGACAAAGCATTCTGTCTACAGTAACTTCTGCTTGTTTCTTTTAGGTGCTGCAGCGACTGATAAAATCCAGGGGGAAATCTCAAGTTAAACACCTCAATGTCCAGATGCTAGCAGCTGATAAACTGATACAATGCCCTCCGGTAAGAGAGCCAGAGACATGCCAAGATATTGCTTATATCTCCAGCCTAAACAAATGCAATGTGCATTATAATGGAAAGATTGATGAGGATGGTGCACTGGTATCAGGCAGGCAACAAAACCCCAGGGGGATATTCTGTAGCAATTAGTGATGAGCCCTTTAACCGAGCACGCTCGAGTGCTTACTGAGTATCTTCGGCGTGCTCGTATATTATGTTTCAGTCCCTGCATCTGCATGATTTATGGCTGTTAGGCAATTCCTGCATGTCTGGAGTCTATTTGTTAGGGAATCCTCACATGTGTTGACGCTGTGTAACAGCCATAAGGGTATGTGCCCATGATGCAGAAATGAAGCAGAAAATTTCTGCAGCGTTTCTGCATGGTCTTGGCTGTCAAAACCGCTTTCGGATTTTACAC
This sequence comes from Phyllobates terribilis, assembly GCF_046119375.1. Lineage (NCBI taxonomy): Eukaryota > Metazoa > Chordata > Amphibia > Anura > Dendrobatidae > Phyllobates > Phyllobates terribilis. The sequence goes on along the minus strand of NW_027362762.1, from coordinate 201,176,943 downwards.
GCGTTTTTGCAGCGTTGTTACATGCGTTTTTCAAGTCCATTGGGACCTCAAATCCGCATGCAGAAACGCACAAATAATGGACATGCTGCTGATTTTTCCGCAAGTAAAATCCACTGCGGAAAAATCCGCAGCATGGGCACAGAACATGCAGATTTTCATTGGGGATCATGGGGCACGGATTACCAAGCGTTTTTAAAGCATTTCTGCTGCAGAAATTCCGCATCAAAAATGCTTGAAAAACGCATCGTGGGCACATAGCCTAAATCATGCAGACGCAGGGACTCGAACATAATATACGAGCACGCCGAAGATACTTGGTAAACACCCGAGCACGCTTGGATAAAGGGTTAAACGAGCACGCCCACTCATCACTACTACCAACCTAGTAATTCTTAAAAATGTTTAGACGGTAAGGGCTCGCTCACACTGCCGTATAACACATTCGAGTGCTATCCGGCCCAGTTTATTATATAACATTTTAAACTTAATGGAACATATTTTGTGCTGAGCAACTCCCTTATTATTGAAGGGTGAAGACTAACCCATGTCTTATTATTATAGTCTGTTTTGCTGCACGTTGTGTTAAACAGAAAGTATAAGCATTTTTTTCACCTAAAATGAATGCATTCTGAAAGATGAAGCAACAAATGCTGCAGGCTGCGAGTCCTAGTTTTGCTGCATTGTCACTATTTTATGTTGTTTTTTTCATAATGTTTTAATGGCTTTGCACTCAATAGTGTTCATGATTTTCTGTTTGGCCTACATATCTGGTTTTGTTGTATTGTTGAGGGATTCCGACCTATCTCTTTTATCTATTTTGTAGATAAATGTCCAAAATTGAATGACTCAGCTGTCACTCACTGCTTCCAGACACACCTATAAACGGAATCGTGACAATTTTGTGCAATTTGTACTTCTCTATTCATTGGTATTTATCATCAGATGATACCATTGTATATTAAATAGCTATTATTTTCTTGTTTTAGGAACTGTTTGATGTAATATTGGACGAGAATCAGCTAGAAGATGCTTGTGAGCACCTTGCAGAGTACATGGAAGTGTATTGGAGAGCCACACATCACCCACTGCAACCACACACTGGCCAAAATCTCATGACTCCTCCTACTGCCATTCCTGGCCTACAGGTACAGTGACTATCATACGTGTGCGTATCAAAGTGTATATGATCAATCATGCTCAGATTACAAAAATCAAATTAATCTCTAGAAATCTGAATAGTCTCCTGTCCTTTATGGTTTATTGTATGTTGACTGATTGACTTGCATTTCATATGTCTATAACCTATTCAACAGAACCAGCAAATTATTTCGGATCGAGCCAGCGAGCACTCCCCATTAGAGCGAGACAGCTTAATGCAGTCGGACGAGGCCAGTGAAACGTCCCGCAAAACCTGGACAGCCTCTTCCCAGAGGAGCTCCCGCCACATGGAGGATGAATACTCCGATGCCTACCAGGATCTGTATCAGCCTCACAGACATCACAACAGTGGACTGCACAACACTAATGGCCATGACTCCCAGGATCGTCTTCTGGAACGAGACTCTGAGCAGAACCACAACGACAGGAACTGGCAGCGCAACCGTCCCTGGCCCAAGGACAGTTACTGAGCGGGGTCTCTCTGCACACACCCGTTTAAAACACATCCACACACTATTCCTGCATGGCAGTGCGTGCCATGAGGCACAGCCACTAAGTGTAAATTCCAGGGAAGCGACAAGAGTCAAGAATGCACTATGGAGAAAAGCACCCTGCTTCTGATCTGTCATTTGCTTGGTATCTTCTGCCTGCAAAATGTAATGGCAGAAGGGCTGTAAAAATGTAGTTGCACATCTGCAGGACCTGGCTGCAATGTAATACTGCAAAAAGCAGAGCCAAGATACAAAACACATCCTTGGAGTTTACAGGCAGAGTCAGTAATATGCCGGAATCTGAGAATCAATCTTAATAGCCACTAAATCGATTAATATTTCAGATCTTATCCTATTGGCCTTATTGCATTACTTTTAAAGAATTTTCTAAACACAGTAGCGCCTGAACCAGTGGCATCCAAATGTTTACATGTAGAAGGCCACATACATATTACAGATGTGTGGGCCAAAAATACTAAGAAATCATCACAAGCTAGGGTCTGTGGAGACCGTCACGGATGGTGTGGGCTAGAAAAAAGCCTTAGAGGGCTGCATCAAGCTCACTGGTCACCTTCTGGACTACCCTGAGCTATAGAGTTCATCAATCCAAAAAGTTTACAGAACAGGTCATGCAAAAATCTGTATGGACAATTAGTTTTCAGAGATAGCCTGCGAAGAGATAGGATCATCTCCTCTCCTCACAGGCCAATCGGGAAAAATCATGGGGCAAAGTACTTACCACCGTTACAGGTCTCAGTCAGGTATTGTGTTGTATTGCCATAAAATACTGCCCTTCAGGTATAATTGTCGCCCTCAGATCTTGTTTACAACAGATAGGCTTCAGCAAACATTTTATATCTATAAAAGCAGGTTATTAAGTTTCGTAACCAGATAGTACTTTAACAAAAAAAACACAAGTTTAATATTTTCAAAGGAGAGGTGACTCCATTTATAAAACGCACAGCTTGCCTTAGAAAGAGCCTGATCTTAAAGGGAAAAATTGTATTCCAGATGCCTTCATGGCTGGAGATTCATAAAAATATAAGTCTAGCTTGGCCGTACTAACTATTTCAGCTTGCACTCTTAGTACTCATTTAGGAAGGAAGCAAGCACCGACATTTCAATAATCTGTAGGACTGTGAATATCAACATTTACACATAAACACTACATACAGGAGTTCAGTAGTGAAGCTGCTAAAGGCACAGTGTTACTGCTGTGTGTATTGCGATCCATGAGACTGAAGCTCTTAGCACTGTTTGATGTACACGTACTTTTAATAAATAAGGCCTGATCTGATTAATATACAGGATATTAGGCATTCAGATAAATGTGAAGCCTAAATAACAGGGTACCAGTACAGGTCAGTAGGATTCAAGCATTAAATTGCAGTAGGTGCTGGGAATATTTGGGGCCTGATTCATTAAGCAGTTTTCACCAGAATTCTGGTATAAACACCTTCAAATGTTACAAAATTTTTGCGCCTCTCTTTGACAAAGTTGCGCAAAAATTTAGCGACTTGACGTTTTCACACCCATCCCAGCCAGCTACACCCCTGTTATAGTATGAGCCTCATTTTTTATTCTCTTAATGAATTAGACGGATCTTACTCCAGTGGTCCCATTCATTAAGAAAGGCGTGCATAATGCCATGACCTCATGTTTCCTGGAGCTGTCCAGTACTGAAATGGGATGGAATGCCAGAGGAATGGAATGTATATTGGGTCTTTTACCTTTATCTTTACATTTTCCACCCAGGCAGAATTTAGATTACATAGCCATGTATCATTACTGTGATGTTGACATGCCAATATATGGGATTTCTGTTTACCTACTGGTTTGCAGTCCTTAGGAACCTCCTAAAATAATTCTGTGGATTTTGCGCCGCATATACAAATCTGAGCTCTTATTAACTACTTACTTCCTACCATGCAATCATTTGGCCTGTTACTTTTTGGAAATACTTTTGGATCACATTTATTGTTTGTACCTTTTATGCTGTTTTCATTCTTACACCCCACTGTCCCCTATAAGGCTCCCTTAGGACCCAACACATTAAACAGAAGTCTGCCAAACACACCGATTTCAACAATATAGGCCGGCCATCTGATATGTATGGGGCCATCCCGACTCCTTCAACAAATGATCTCAGAGAGAGAAGGATCACCAGTTGGATCTTCAACACTCGATCCTTTTATTTTCAGGAGAGATAAGCCACCGGCAGAGGTGTCTGGCAGCAACTTGCTCTTCTCTCCACACTCACCATTTAAAACACATGTACACTCCACTGAGTTGAGCACTCCTGTATGAGGCATCCCATGAGTATGACCAGATTTACTTTAGCCATATGGAAAGCAAAACCCAGAGACGTAAAGAAAGTTTTAGAACTAACTTTTAGATATTATCACTAGATAACATGGCACAGAGCGGTTATATCGACTTCACACAACACTGCAATTCTGTCAGACAATCTTGGCAGTAGTATGAAAGACAGTAGTGTAATGTAAGGCAACTGGAGCACTATAAATGTAACATTTAGGCTACCTTCTCACATTTGAGTGTTTGGTGAGTTTTTTTATGTACACTGGGCATGAGGTTTCTATAAATCCCATCCACAGCAAAAATACGCATAATCAAAAACTCATTGTGGGAACTTAACCTTTATTGGTAGAATTTTCCTTTCATTGTATTCTTTAATATTCTAGTTTCATAATTTTTAAGATAGAAGGTAGATATAAAAAGTTTCTCCACCTTCTCCTTTCTATCAGTCAGTGAAAAACGGACAGCACATGGATGGCCTTCAAATGCTGTCAGATTTTTTAAGTGACTCCTAGACTTGCATTGCCGACTTTGTCTCCGCAATATTGCAAGGACCACTTGGTCCAAAAAAAAAAATTGGACTCGTGAATAGCCCCATAGACTAAGCTAGGTACGAGTGCCATCCATGAAAAATAAACTTATAGCCCTCGTATGTGGAAAAACTGATGTGTGAATGAGGCCTAAGTCAGAAGTGCTGAGCCTACTCGTGTCCCATTTTCTTATAGTCTAGGTAATCCCTGCATTCCATAATTCTAGGCAGGAAAATAAGGACATTCAGTAAATGTAAGTGCAACCACCCTAGTTCCATTTTTGGGCATCTATAAAATCGTATTCAGCTTAACAGCAGAATTATACTTTAGAATGATAGCCTGTCTTTAGTCATCATGTCATGGTTAGGGGTAATGACTTATATTGATTAATTACATAATATATCTTTATAGTAGTCAGAGCTTCAAATCGCCTACAAGGACAATATAGAGTTAGGTGATAAAATTCCTGCTGAGTGCCTCTGCCACTAGGGGGAGCTTGCTGTATATTGTTTTACTATCTTGTCCAATGAATCATCAGTATGCAGTGAGTTCCTATACTAAACCCCATGACCCCATGGATGGCTGCAGGCAGAGTGTTCTATCATTTAACTCTGTCCATGCTTGGAGCTCTGTATCAGAGAAATGGACAGAAATGGACCTCTAACCCTTATAAACATAAATTATATCATTAATATATAAGACCCATTTAGATTACACAATGACATGGATGCTCAATGTTGGATACTCATACCAGACACGCAATTACAAGTCATACATAGTGGTGTAACTTTTGATGAATTTCCCGATCGATGTTGGCAAAGCTGTGCGGGACTGGCTTAAAAACGCCTAAAGTTGCAAAATTTTTGCGCAACTTTGCGTTGCTCCAACTTTTGCATGATTTCAAGGTGTTTTACGTAGACACCTTGATGAATCAGGCCTGAAAAATTGTTCTAGTAATGAAGGTTCTGATATTTTATAAGGCACAGTAGAATCGGGTAGTAAAAATATTTTACTTTCAAGTAAGGTCTTTTTCTCAACCAGGCATGTGCTCATACAACATGTCCCTTTTATACTCCCATTTATGAGATGCCCATTATCTATGCTAGACATATCCTGAACTGTGAGCATTGAAACCGCCTGGCTGTGCCTCTTTTGACACACTGCCGAAATATGTACTAACCGAAGACAGGGTATGTAGAAGATAGTGTTTGGCTATGGTTAGGTATCTACGACTTTATTCCAGGAAAGGACTTTCTTATATCAGTAACATAAAGCTGATGTTCTCTATTAGAAAATCTGGTGATAATCTTATGAAATAAAATTTATACTAATAAATTTGTGCATATTTATAGCAGAGACACATTGTACATGAACAAATCACCTCCGTCATAAGTTAACCAGACACTGTCAACTTTAAGTAGCAATTTCACCCAAGCTAAGAATAGGAAACCTGTCCTTTTTTCTAAACATCTAGGGCTAGAAAAACAACTGGGCTAGTGCTAGTGATACAATTGTGTCTGTTTATTGATCCCCATTATTAGGGTTGTTACTTTGTAACTAGAACAATTCATAGTAAAGTAAAAATGATACCCAGCAGGGTCCATGCACATCAAGAGTTGGTGGTTGAAGGGGCTCTAATTCAGCCATGAAGAACTAACAACAATGATTTAAAGGATTATTCCCATCTTGGACTTTTATGGCATATCTCCAAGATAAATGTGGATCTGGGACTTGCACTTATCTTGAATTGGGTTTCCCATCCCCTGTCTTTTACCTGCTGTCAGGAGAGGAAGCTGCACATGCGTATCTCTATCCATTAACTTTTACGGGAATTCCCAAAAATAGTTAGACATGCTGAACCTCATTCTTATGAAAGGAGTGGGTTCCACACATTGTATCCTCTTCACCTAGACTTTTCTGACTTATATTGTGCTATAAATGACTGAGATGGGAATACCGCTTTAAACTTATGTTCATTTCAGATCATTTTTACAGTTTTTTTTACAGTTTTCACATAGAATCAATCCACAAATTGAGTAGTTTCATAATTTCACTACTTTACTAACTGATCTTAAGTTACAGCCCGTCTCATAGGTCTCTGCTGAAATCATCCAGCATGCATTGCTTGCTCTGGCAATTAGCATTTTTAGACATTATTTAATACAGCAAAAACTATTCCACTACAATTATTGGAAATCAACAAAGCTGTGATTGATCTCTGTCAAAAAGATTGTTGAATTTCCAATTTTGTAATTGGTTTTAATACCAGATTCAAATAAATAATGAGGTGTATTCACAAAGATAAAAAAACAAATTCTGCAGGGTCTTCATACATATGTCCTGAATGCTATAATTTCATGCATTCATTCCATAAATCTGCATTAATATTCTACATGACACACCTTTGTCAGTTTCCAATTTTGACATGCAAATATTAAAAAAACAAAAAACAAATTCGTATTGAACAGAATGTATCCTTTAAAGAAATAGTGAAAATAGTAACATGAGAACAAGCCAATGTCCATGCAAGTAATGGAGTGGACAGGACAGTCTTCCTGAGTCTGGGGGTATTAGACATGCACTAGGGTAGAACGTCTAGCGGGAGATTTTCTACGTGATGTGTGTAGCTCCGCTAATTTCCTGTGTCCTTTCATGCATCAGTTCTATATTCTGTAGAAACTCTCGTAGCCTTAGGGCCTCTCAGCCGATACACAGCTCTGCTTCCACCTAACAATTCACTGACGTCAAGCAGATGGTTCACTTCACCTTTGTCGTTCTCTTCCTTCCATCCCCTTGGCAGCTCCTGCTCTTGATTACATTATGGCTTAATATTTTCGCTATGACTATGAACAGCCCTCATGACGCGCATCACCCAATACTAGATATAAAAAAAAACAGGTTTTGTAACCAAGTGGTTAACTCCGCAATGAATATCAACTTACTGCTGCTGAACAGACTATCCTGTATATCATATCTATTACTAGAGAATTCGCTCGTCATGCTGGATCTATCAGGAGTGCTATTAAGGTGCAGGAATTGTGCAAAAACTGTATTTTTCCATTGTCAAAGCATGTTTAATTTGTACAGTAATGTTCTTTTCTGTCCATGTACCACTGGCAGAGCACTGCGCACAGTAGCATAGAACAAATGACACTCATTTACTCTTGAAAAGCATTGGAAGAGACATGTAATTAAAGTGAACCCAACCCCTATATATAGTAGAGGCCGCCATTTTGTTTGCTTAAACCAATAAGGTTGAAGGGCGCGTATCTCAGCTCTGTATTCACTCTTCCTCTTGTATCCAATGCTTTTTGCTCCCCACCAAAATGCATTAATAATACAGGATGAGATGAGGGACCTCCATGGCATAACGGCTTCCATACTTCTCTCCTAAGCTGGGCTGCTAAGCCATTAGTCAGACTGGTTGCTATGGGAGCACTAGGAAGTGGCTACAGTCTCTTATATGGGGTCGCTGTGCACTGTTTCCATAGCTACCAGTTTGGGCCTGATTTCTAGGCCTTTACTAGGTGAGTGACTTGTTTAGGAATCTCTTCTCTTAATGGGGTTGTCAATGGTGGTCCAATGGAGCTAGAATAACACACAAACCTGTAGACAGGTGTGGTGCTGTTTTTGTAATCATGGACAACCCCTTTAATCAGGATGGAGAATGGTTACAATTTAATTTAGATGGAAATTAATATCATACTTTTTTTTCATCAGTGGGGGCAGTGTGGGGAAATTAATCACTTGTTAGATTCTCCTACTGATTACAGTTAGTTAATTGGGGACACAGAATTGTCCAAAGTGTCTTTAAAGGTAAAATTCTGTACATAAACTATACTTTTCTCTATTTCCTGCTGCTGTATTATAGTATTTTGGATTAAAAATTACTAGAATAATCGATTAAATATGGAGCTGAGAAAACAATCCCTAATGAAATGACGGACTGATGAGTGGCTCATCCCACAAAATGGCTGAATGTGGAGGTGGCTGGTTCACTTTAGCTGTATCTTCTCCACCTCTGCCATTGTCTTTTCAGTCATTCCTTCTACCATTGTAGAACGCTATTCTTTGTATGGCATGTTTGAATGTTTTGATAAGTTTGCACATTACAAGATGGAAATAAATGTTGCACTTATATACCATAGCCTGCACGTCAGATACGTAAGCGTTTGCTGCGGAGAACTTCAACTTTGATGTTTTATCTGTAAATAATGGATATCTATACTGCTCTCTCTCTCTCTGTCCTGCTCTCTCCCTCTCTTCTGCTCCCCCTCTCTTGTGCTCTCCCCCTCTCTTGTGCTTTCTCCCTTTCTTGTGCTCTACCCCTCTCTTCTGCTCTCTCCCTCTCTTCTTCTCTCTCTCTCTCTTGTGCTTTCTCCCTTTCTTGTGCTCTCCCCCTCTCTTGTGCTCTCCCCCTCTCTTGTGCTCTCCGCCTCTCTTGTGCTCTCCGCTTCTCTTGTGCTCTCCCCCTCTCTTGTGCTCTCCCCCTCTCTTGTGCTCTCTGCCTCTCTTGTGCTCTCTGCCTCTCTTGTACTCTCTGCCTCTCTTGTGCTTTCTCCCTTTCTTATGCTCTCTGCCTCTCTTGTGCTCTTACTCTCTTATGCTCTTCCTCTCTTGTGCTCGCCCCCTCTCTTGTGCTCTCCGCCTCTCTTGTGCTCTCCCCCTCTCTTGTGCTCTCCGCCTCTCTTGTGCTCTCCGCCTCTCTTGTGCTCTCCCCCTCTCTTGTGCTCTCTGCCTCTCTTGTGCTCTCTGCCTCTCTTGTGCTCTCCCCCTCTCTTGTGCTTTCTACCTTTCTTGTGCTCTACCCGTCTTCTGCTCTCTCCCTCTCTTGTGCTTTCTCCCTCTCTTGTGCTCTCCCCCTCTCTTGTGCTCTCCGCCTCTCAGTGTGCTCTACCCTTCTCTTGTGCTCTCCCCCTCCCTTGTGCTCTCCCCCTCTTGTGCTCTCCCCCTCTCTTGTGCTCTCCCCCTCTCTTGTGCTCTCCCTCTCTCTTGTGCTCTCCCCCTCTCTCGTGCTCTCCCCCTCTCTTGCGCTCTCCCCTTCTCTTGCGCTCTCCCCCTCTCTTGCGCTCTTCCTCTCTTGCGCTCTTCCTCTCTTCTGCTCTCCCCCTCTCTTCTGCTCTCCGCCTCTCTTCTGCTCTCCGCCTCTCTTCTGCTCTCCGCCTCTCTCTCCCGCTCTTTTGCCGTTTTCTGAAACCAATTTTTCTACAGTTCATTGTGAAAAGGTCTTTCTCGTTTTGTAACTATAAAAGAAAAACAAGAGATAATATTAATAACATTATTTTTTTAAAAGATGGAAAAAAAATAGCAGGGATTCATGGTTCACAGTATAACTTCTTCTATGCTTGATCTAATATAAAGGATGATGACCAAACCTAAAAATACAAGTTTGACTCTGATAACCCTGCTCACACAGTACCCTTTCTCTTCCAATCATCTTAAACCCTCAGCAATCTGTTTTGGGCATGAATTCCGTTGTTTTGTTTCTAAAACGGGACAAATAAAACTTATACATGGAAGTGCCCGTATACAGCCGCAGGTTTTTATGTAAATAGCATGAATGAAATTCCCAGACTCCCGAGGTTTACCTGAACCCAAACTACATCACAACAATGATTTTTTTGTATAAACTTGACCTTTTAAATGGGTTGTTCAGGACTAGAAAACCATGGCCATTTTTTTTCCCCAAAAACTGTGCCTCACTTGTCTTTTGCAGGTTGTGTGCGGAGTTGCCCACTCAGCCCTATTCGTTTCCATGGACAGATGTTGAGGAAAACAACCATTCATAACCAACTCAATTTTGGATTTAAAAAAAAAGTTTTTTTTTCTTTAAAATGGCTCCAGGCTTGTCTACAGGTTGTGTGCAGAATTGCAGTTACGTCTCGTTTACTTCACTGGAGAGGCAATAATTGACCTAACCCATGGATAAAAGTGGCCCTGTTGATATAATTCTTATTAATCCTATTTAACCCCTTTACAACCAAGGTGGTTTGCACGTTAATGACCAGGCCAATTTTTACAATTCTGACCACTGTCACTTTATGAGGTAATTACTCTGGAACGCTTCAATAGATCCCCCTGATTCTGAGATTGTTTTTTCATGACATATTGTACTTCATGATTGTGGTAAAATTTCTTAGATATCACTTGCATTTATTTGTGAAAAAAATGGAAATTTGGCGAAAATTTTGCAATTTTCAAAATTTAAATTTTTATGCCCTTAAATCAGAGAGATATGTCACATAAAATAGTTAATAAATAACATTTCCCACATGTCTACTTTACATCAGCACAATTTGGAACCAATTTTTTTTTTTTATTAGGGAGCTATAAGCGTTAAAATTTGACCAGCGATTTCTCATTTTTCCAACAAAATTTACAAAACCATTTTTTTAGGGGCCACATCACATTTGAAGTCACTTTGAGGGGTCTTTATGACAGAAAATACCCAAAAGTGACACCATTCTAAAAACTGCACCCCTCAAGGTGCTCAAAACCACATTCAAGAACTTTATTAACCCTTCAGGTGCTTCACAGGAATTTTTGGAATGTGGAAGAAAAAAAATGAACATTTAACTTTTTTCACAAAAATGTTACTTTAGACCCAATTTTTTTTTATTTTCGCTGGGGTAACAGGAAAAAATAGACCCCAAAATTTGTTGTGCAATTTCCCCTGAGCACGCAGATACCCCCCCCATATGTGGGGAAAAAACACTGTTTGGGCGCATGGCAGGGTTCGGAAAGGAAGGAGCGTCATTTGACTTTTTGAATGTAAAATTTGCTTGAATAATTAGCGGACGCCATGTTGCATTTGAGGAGCCCCTGATGTACCTAAACAGTGGAAACCACCCACAAGTGACACCATTTTGGAAACTAGACCCCTCAGGGAACTTATCTAGATGTGTGGTGAGCAACTTGAGCCCCCAGGTGCTTCACAGAAGTTTATAACATTGAGCCGTAAAAAAAAAAAATTCACATTTTTCCCACAAAAATGTTTTTCAGCCCCCACTTTTGCATTTTCATAAGGGTAACAGGAGAAATTGCACCATGCAGATTATTTTGCAATTTCTCCTGAGTAAGCAGATACCCCTTATGTTGGGGAAAACCACTGCTTGGGTGCATGGCAGGGTTCGGAAGGGAAGGAGCACCATTTGACTGTAAAATTTGCTTGAATAATTAGCGGACACCATGTTGCGTTTGGAGATCCCCTGATGTGCCTAAACAGTGGAAACCCCCCACAAGTGACACCATTTTAGAAACTAGACCCCTCAGGGAACTTATCTAGATGTGTGGTGAGCACCCTGAACCCCCAAGTCCTTTACAGAAGTTTATAACATTGAGCCGTGAAAATAAAAAAATTATGTTTTAGCCCCAATTTTTTTTATTTTCACAAGGGTAAGAGGAGAAAATGGACCCGAAAATCTGTTGTGCAATTTCTCCTGAGTACGCCAATACCCCATATGTGTACTCCATACAGTGTTTGGGCGCACGGCAGAGTTCAGAAGGGAAGGAGCACTGTGACTGTTTGAACGCAAAATTGTCTGGAATCGAGAGCAGATGCCATTTCTCGTTTGGAGAGCCCCTGATGTGCCTAAATAGTGGAAACCCCCCACAAGTGACCTCATTTTGGAAACTATACCCCTCAAAGATTTTATCAAGGGGTATAGTGTACATTTTGAACCCAGAGGTACGACACAAAATTTAATAACATTAGGTCATCATATTGAATAAGTTGTCATTAGTCTTGAGCGCAAGTGCTCACTACTTGAGTTTGCATCGGGTACTCAGGTATGCACCATGTATCACGGGTGCTCGAGTGACATGCATGGCAGGCAATCCCCACAAAGCTTTTTTGGCCGCGAAGCATATGTGGCGGAGACTCGAGCACCCACGATACTCAATGCATACCCGAGCACCCGATGCAAACTCAAGTAGTGAGCACTTGCGCTCAACACTAGTTGCCATATCGTCATCACCCTAACCCGAGAGTTTATTTTTTACGCCGTTCCTCGTGCGGTATAAGTGATTAGACAACTTTATTCTTCAGGTCGGTGCGACTACAGAGATACCAGAATCATATCGGGTTTTTATGATTGACACACTAAAAGACGCATTTTTTTGTAAAATCTAGTTTTTGCATCGCCATATTTTGAGAGCTATAATTTTTCCATATTTTGGCCGACAGTCATGTGATGGCTTGTTTTTTGCGGGATGAGTTGCCGTTTTTATTGGTACCATTTTCAGGCACGTGACATTTTTTGATCACTTTCGATTCCAATCAGCTGACACCCGGCAGCGATCGCAAAGGCGTACTAATACGTATCAGGCTCTTAAAGCCCAGGGCGCAGATACATATTAATACGTCTTGGGCTTTAAAGGGGTTAAAGAGTAACCATCATTTTAATTTTTATTTCATAAATCAATAGTACACATGAAAATAAGCAACTTTCTTTCTCTGCAAGTCTGTCTTCACTGAATACTGATTTTACCTGAGAATTGAGAATTTTGATAATAGTTGATCAATTCTGGCAGAGAGAGAAGCAGATTTCTCTGATAAGATATTTTACAAAGTTGGTTATTTTCCTGTGTAATATTGATTTACAAAATAAAAATTAAAACAATTGAGTTTTAAACTTCTTTTCCTCTGCTCTTGTGCAGGAGAGGGCGTAAGAGAAAGAGCTCAATGCAGTATTGGCGATAATTACTAGATCGGTAGGAGTCTGATAAATGCGACCCCACCCCCCACTAATCTACTAGTTTTGACCTATTCTTTGCATTGGTCATTACTTATAGTAACTGTAATACTCTTTCAAAGTGAATCTCCAGCATCAGATACCATATCCTGGATAGACAACAATCTAGCGTGTTTGTAATTAATCTTCATTATCTACAGTGGCTTGCAAAAGTATTCACCCCCCTTGGCTTTTTACCTATTTTGTTACATTAGGACCTGTATTTAAATATCTTTGTGATTCGATTTCTGGGTGATGCAACAGCACTAAATAGTCTAAGTTGGTGAAGTGAAGTGAGAAAAATATAGGCATAAATTAAATTTATGGGATCAAATAACTAAAAATTGGCCTGTGCATATGTATTCACCCCTTTTGCTATGAAGCAACTAAAAATTTCTGGTGCAAGCAATTACCTTCATAAGTCACATGCTTAGTGAAAAGAAGTCCTCCTGTGTGCAATCTAAATGTCACATGGTCTCTCAGTATATACAATTTACCTTTTCTGAAAGGCCTCAGAGGCTGCAACATCATTAAGTAAGAGGCATCACTAACCAAACAACGCAATGAAGACCAAGGAGAACTCCAAACAAGTCAGGGACAAAGTTGTTGAGAAATCCTCAGGGTTGGGTTATGAAAAAAAAATGTCCCAAACTCTAATGATCCTCCAGAGCACCATCAAATCCATTATCGTCAAATGGAAAGAACATGGTACCACAACAAACCTGCCAAGAGAGGACGGCCCACCAAAACTCTCAGCCCAGGCAGGGAGGGCATTAATCAGAGAGGCAGCTTAATGACCAAAGGTAACCCTGAAGGAGCTGCAGAGTTCCCAAGCAGAGACTGGAGTATAATAATTAATATATAATAATTTTTTTATTTATATAGCGACAACAAATTCCGCAGCACTTTACAATGAAGCGGGGACATGTACAGACAATAAATTCAATACAATTTAAGGACAGTTTAAACAGTTACATTAGGAGTGAGGTCCCTGCTCGCAAGCTTACATTCTACAAGGAAATGGGGGGACACAATAGGTGAAAAGTGCCTGTTATTTCAGGTTTGGCAATTATAATAAATAGGCATTTTCATATAAAGCTGTATGATCCGGTCATCAGCCTGTATGTTTAAGTGCAATACTCGAGTACCGAGTGCAGTTATCTTGTGCATGGAGGGTGTGGAGACAGATGAAGAGTAGGGAACAGATTCTGAATGATATTTAGAAGGAGGGAACAGGGGAAAGTTAATTTACTGAGTAGTTAAGGTGGTAGGCTTGTTTAAAGAGATGGGTTTTTAAAGCGCGCTTGAAGATATGGGGGCTAGGCATCAGTCGGATCGCCTGGGGTAGTGCATTCCAGAGAACTGGCGCAGCACGAGAGAAGTCTTGGAGACGGAGGTGCGAGGTTCGGATTATGGGGGATGTTAGTCTTAGGTCATTTGTAGAACGGAGGGCACGTGTAGGGCGATAGACAGAGATGAGAGAAGAGATATAAGGCGGTGCAGAACTGTGGAGAGCTTTGTGGGTGAGAGTGATGAGTTTATATTGGACCCTGAGGCGGACTGGCAACCAGTGTAAAGACTGGCACAAGATGGAGGCATCGGTGAAGCGGCTGAACAGAAATACGACCCTGACTGACGCATTCAGGACGGATTGGAGAGGAGAAAGTTTGGTAAGAGGGAGACCGATCAGAAGAGAGTTGCAGTAGTCCAGACGAGAGTGAATAAGAGCAATAGTAAGAGTTTTAGCAGTTTCAAAGGTGAGAAAAGGTCGGATTCTGGAGATGTTTTTAAGATGCAGGTGACAAGAGCGAGTGAGTGATCGGATATGGGGGGTAAAGGAAAGGTTAGTGTCGAATATGACCCCCAGGCAGGGGGCGTGCTACTTGGGAGTTATGGTTGAACCCTCCAAGGTAATATTGATGTTAGATAGAGTTGGGTTAATGGAGGGGAGAAACACAAGAAGTTCAGTTTTAGAGAGATTCAGTTTAAGATATAGGGAGGATATGATGTTAGAGACAGCAGACAGACAATCCTTGGTATTTTGTATTAGGGTAGGGGTGATGTCAGGTGAAGAGGTGTATAGTTGGGTGTCGTCAGCATAGAGATGATACTGGAACCCAAATCTGCTGATTGTTTGTCCAATAGGGGCAGTTTATAGAGAGAAGAGGAGGGGACCTAGCACTGAGCCCTGCGAGACCCCGATAGTAAGGGGACGAGGAGAGGAAGAGGAGCTGGCAAAAGATACAGTGAAGGAGCGGTCAGAGAGGTAGGAGGAGAACCAGGAGAGAAAGGTTTCCTTGAGGCCTATAGAGTGGAGCATAGTGAGGAGGAGCTGGTGATCCACAGTGTCAAATGCGGCAGAGAGATCCAGGAGAATCAGCAGGGAGTGGTGACCTTTGGATTTGGCTGTTAGTAGATCATTAGAGACTTTAGTGAGGGCAGTTTCATTGGAGTGTAAGGAGCGTAAGGAGTATCTGTCCATATGACCACAATAAGTCGTATGCTCCATAGAGGTGGCCTTTATGGAAGAGTGGGCAGAAAGAAGCCTTTAATGATGCACAAAAATTGTAAGGCTCGTTTTGAGTTTGCCAAAAGGCATTTGGGAGACTCCTCAAATGTATGGGGGAAGGTGCTGTGGTCAGATGAGACCAAAATTGAATTTTTTTCCACCAAGATAAACACTATGTCTGGCGCCAAATCAACGCAGCTCATCACCCCAAAAGCACCATCCCCACAGTGAAACATGGTGGTGGCAGCATCATGCTCTGGTGATATTTTATGGCAGCAGGGACAGGGAAAATGGTCCAAGTCGAGGGGAAGATGGATGGTGCAAAATACAGGAATATTCTTGAGCAAAACCTATTTCAGTCTGTCAGTGATTTGAGACTGGGAAGGAGATTCACCTTCCATCATGACAATGACCCAAATCATCCTGCTAAAGCAACACTCAAGTGGTTTAAGTGGAAACGTGTAAATGTCTTGAAGTGGTCTAGTCAAAGCCCAGACCTTCATCCAATTGAGAATTTGTCAAGATTGCTGTTCACCAGAGGAAATGATCTAACTTGTGGAATGGGCAAAAAATCTCTGGTAAAATGTGGAAAGCTGATATAGACTTATCCAAAGCGACTTCCAGATGTAATTTCCGCAAAAGAAGGCTATACAAAGTACTGACTTTAGGGTGGTGAATATATATGCACACTGAAGTTTTCAGTTATTTTGTCCTATTTATTGTTTGCTTCACAATAAAAAGAAAACTAATGTTCACAGTTGTAGACATATTCTTTACATGAATTGATGCAAACCCTCAAAAGAAAAAAAACGTGAAATTCCAGGTTTTGAGGTTGCATAACACAAAAAATGCCAAGGGGGTGATTACTTTTGCAAGCCACTGTATTTGATGTTTCTATTTTAAGTTTTATGCTGTTTTACAATTAGGACTATGTAGAAAATAAGAAATGTCACTCGGAGACCATCAACAAGATGATACTAACATCCTGTGGAGGTGCCATATACACTATATGCACAAAAGTATTGGGACACATACACATTACATCTGCTAGAGCTTTTATGACATCCCCCTTCTAAATCTAAAGTCATTAAACGTTGATTCCTCGTTCGCAGCTATACAGCCCCTGGCAAAAATTATGGAATCACCGGGCTCGGAGGATGTTCGTTCAGTTGTTTAATGTTGTTGAAAAAAAGCAGATCACAGACATGGCACAAAACTAAAGTCATTTCAAATGACAACTTTAGGGCTTTAAGAAACACTAAAAGAAATCAAGATTAAAAATGTGGTACTCAGTAAGGGCAATTTTTTTCAGACCAAGCAGAGGGAAAAAATTATGGAATCACTCAATTCTGAGGAAAAACTTATGGAATCATGAAAAACAAACACACAAAAGAACACTCCAATACATCATTAGTATTTTGTTGCACCACCTCTAGCTTTAATAACAGCTTGCAGTCTCTGAGGCATGGACTTAATGAGTGACAAACAGTACTCTTCATCAATCCGACTCCAACTTTCTCTGATTGCTGTTGCCAGATCAGCTTTGCAGGTTGGAGCCTTGTCATGGACCATTCTTCTTCAACTTCCACTAAAGATTTTCAATTGGATTGAGATCCGGACTATTTGCAGGCCATGACATTGACCTTATGTGTCTTCTTTCAAGGAATGTTTTCACAGTTTTTGCTCTATGGCAGGATGCATTATCATCTTGAAAAATGATGTCATCATCCCCAAACATTCTTTTAATTGATGGTATAAGAAAACTGTCCAAAATATCAATGTAAACTTGGGCATTTATTGAAGATGTAATGACATCCATCTCCCCAGTGCCTTTACCTGACATGCAGCCCCATATAATCAATGACTGTGGAAATTTGCATGTTCTCTTCATGCAGTCATCTTTATAAATCTCATTGGAAATGCACCAAACAAAAGTTCCAGCATCATCACCTTGCCCAATGCAGATTCGTGATTCATCACTGAATATGACTTTCATCCAGTCATCCACGATTGCTTTTCCTTAGCCCATTGTAACCTTGTTTTTTTCTATTTAGGTGTTAATGATGGCTTATGTTTAGCTTTTCTGTATGTAAATCCCATTTCCTTTAGGCGGTTTCTTACAGTTCGGTCACAGGCATTGACTCCAGTTTCCTCCCATTCGTTCCTCATTTGTTTTGTTGTGCATTTCCTGTTTTGGAAACATATTGCTTTAAGTTTCCGGTCTTGACGCTTTGATGTCTTCCTTGGTCTACCAGTATGTTTGCCTTTAACAACCTTCCCATGTTGTTTGTATTTGGTCCAGATTTTAGACACAGCTGACTGTGAACAACCACCATCTTTTGCAACATTGAGTGATGATTTACCTTCTTTTAAGAGTTTTATAATCCTCTCCTTTGTTTCAATTGACATCTCTCGTGCCATGATTCATGTCAGTCCACTTGGTGCAACAGCTCTCCAAGGTGTGATCACTCCTTTTTAGGTGCAGACTAACGAGCAGATCTAATTTGATGCAGGTGTTAGTTTTGGAAATGAAAATTTACAGAGTGATTCCATAATTTTTTTCTCAGAATTGAGTGATTCCATAATTTTTTCCTCTGCTTGGTCTGAAAAAAATTACCCTTACTGAGTACCACATTTTTAATCTTTATTTCTTTTAGTGTTTCTTAAAGCCCGTAAGTTGCCATTTGAAATGACTTTAGTTTTGTGCCATGTCTGTGATCTGCTTTTTTTCAACAACATTAAACAACTGAATGAACATCCTACGAGCCCGGTGATTCCATAATTTTTGACAGGGGTTGTAATAGCTTCCAGTCTTTTGGGAAGACTTTCTGAGATTTTGGAGGAATCTGTCAGAATTTTCACCCATTAATCAAGAAGAGCATTTAAGACATCAGTCCCTGATGTTGGAGGAGAGCCTCTGGTTCGAAGTCTCCATTCTAGTTCATCATTTAGTTTGATGGGGCTGAGGTCGGGGCTCTGTGCGGCCATTCAAGTCCTTCCACACCAAATTCACCCAACAGTGCCTTTATGGATCTTGCTTTATGCACTTAGGCACAATCATGCTGAAACACAAAAAGGACTTCTCCAAACTGTTCTCACAAAGTTGGAAGATCCTAAAGCATTAAGATTTCCTTGACTGAAGCTAAGGAGCCTATGTCAACCCCAGAAAGACAGCCCTATAGCTTTATCCTTACTCCACCAAACTTTCCTTGCGCCCAATGATGTCAATGCATGTAACATTATCCTGCCAGATATGTCACTTCACAGATCATGATTCCAGCGCTTCAGAATCCAGTGGTGGCGCTGACACTTGGCATTGTGCTTGGTGATATAAGGCTTGCATGCAGCTGCCCAGCCATGAAAACCCATGCCATGAAGTTAGCAATGCACTGATGTTAATAAAAGAAGACCGCACTCTGTAATTCCGCTCTATAATTTTACATGGTCTCCCACATCGTGGCGGAGTTTCTGTGGTTCCTTCCACTTTTCAGTAATATCACTCACAATTGGTGGAATATTTATGGGAGAAGAAATTCAACGCACTAACCCGTTACATCTGTGGCTCCTAGTATAGAACCATGCTGGTATCAGTGAGCTCTTTAGAAGGAGCCATGCTTTCACAAATATCTGATAAGACAGGCTGCGTGGCAGGAGCTGGATTTTAAATACCAGTGTCCAAATGGAAAACTTTAATTAAATGATTAAAAGGAGGGTCTCAACATGTTATAGTATATGTTGTGCCAAGAATAGGATCAGATTCTGGCTAAACAAAGCTGGAAAGGGTTCTGGGTTTTATCACAGCCATATAGAAGCATGCTTTTTTTTTATTCAACACTTTAACTGCTTGATGATGGAGCTCTATGAATGAATTGTGGAGCTTATTGGTTCAGATCTACTCCATTACGCTTCCAGCCCTTCCAGTAGATAACTTCAAGCTTCTAAATAGGGATGAGCAAACCCGTGGAAGTTCAGGTTCTGGTACTCGACCCGAACTTTACTCCAAAGTTCGGTTCGGGTAGAAGAACGGTACCCGAACTTGAACCACAACCCGAACACCATTGAAAACAATGAAGTCCCGAAAAAAATCTCTCTCGCTTTCTCTCTCCAACGGACTTCACCCGGAACTCCGAACATTATAATGGACTTCACCCGAAACTCCGAACATTACAACGGACTTCACCCGGAACTCCGAACATTACAACGGACTTCACCCGGAACTCCGAACATTACAACGGCCTTCACCCGGAACTCCGAACATTACAACGGCCTTCACCCGGAACTCCGAACATTACAATGGACTTCACCCGGAACTTCGAACATTACAACGGACTTCACCCGGAACTCCGAACATTACAACGGACTTCACCCGGAACTCCGAACATTACAACGGCCTTCATCTGGAACGCCAAACATTACAACGGACTTCCGGGAAAGATCTGTGTTCGGCGTTTAGCACCAGACATTATCTGTCCGGTATGAACCCCAAAATTTTAAGTTCGGGTTTGCTCATCTCTTCTCCTAAATACTTTAAATAATGCAGAGGCACGCATTTTTGTTTGCTATCACCACACCCCATGGACCTTATCTAGACATTGCAGATTTGGGCAAAATTTTGCCACCACTGATTTTGACTTTAAAATACTGATGAAATCTGCAATGTGGATTTTAAGCCTTATATCAATGCTTCAGAATACCAATAGTGGCAATTGATTGCGACAAATTTAGGAGTCAATTCAAAACAGATATGAATTATAAATAAAAAACCTGTAATTCCACTTTTTGTTTCACTTTTTAGCTTTGGCTCAAATAACTACAGTAATTGGAATAATAATTCCAAAAACTGCTGTGCATAAAAACATCATTATTTAGACAAAAAAAAAGTTAAGTTTGATTGCTAAATAGTCAATGTCGCTGTTAAATTTGTCTGAAGTCAACTTTGGTTTTCAACTGGCGTTATTTATATCCAAAAAGGTGTATCATATTCCACTGACTACTAGAAATTAGAACAAATTGTTTCAATGGGGTGATCTGGATTAAAGGGGGGCTTTGGATAAGCGAGCAGGGAACGTGATTGCGGTATGAGCATATTTGCGTCACCTGGAGGTTGACAATTCTTTTGGCTGCTGTGAGCGCCATCTGGTGTCTATATTGCACATTACGAATACCACTTACTAAATACCATTTTTTTTGTAAGATAAATAAGTGAATAAGTGATAAAAACACAGCTTATTACACATTATAGCTTAGTACCAGTTCCTACATTCTGCTACTCGTATAGGTTAGTAAATTATCCTGTATATTAGCTGATCACTGGAGACAAGGATAACAACGCAGCAGCACGGAGAGTTATGTGTTAAACACTATACATAGTTCGCTTTGACCCAATGTCCATATACAACATGTCATTGCTGCATTTAAGAATAAATATTGATTGATCTTTCCTACTTCATAAAAATAAAGCTTAGTGTCTGGCAAGTGGGCATTATATGATAAGCTACTTGGCGCATGATGATGGAACAAAGTGGTCAGATTGGAGCAGTAGACATCTGGTCTCATTCCAGACTGAAAATGAGCTTGATTAGTTTCCCAATTAAATGTGCATGGGCACAAAGCCTCCAAGAACTGGCATGGGCTAATGTAATGCAGAACACTCGGAGCCCTTATGTTAGATTGGCTTATTAATATTACATTTAACATTGTGTCTCTATGATTCACCAGTCACCCCTGCAACAATCTCTTTTCCCACTTAGGCAAGACTTGATATGACATAATGAGGATTTTTATTACACAGAAAGTCAGATAACAGAGTGAATGCGTAAATTGCCCAAAAATATATACTGTGTTACCCAGAATACCAGAAATCCCCTGCATCATGCATTGCTCCCTCCGGCCCTGCACTAAGCAGATCTCGGTGTCAGTTTTGGCTCCTTTCGTACTTTTGTTAGGTTTTGCGGAGTTTTTTTTTCTTTAAACTCCAGTTGACGTTATCAACCTCTGTTTTGTGGCATTTTTTTCATTCATTGACTTCGGCGGTGCAAATGAGAAATTCATTGGTGTTTCCATGAAGGCTGCAGCATTTCTGAGCACTGCAAATCCATATGCAGTTGTGGTTTTACTTCTTGTGATTGAAGTAAAATATTAACACAAAGTTATCTTATCCCCGTTGTTCCCAGAATAAGGTTTAGTGATCAATATGGAAACTGTTTTAGTCCATGTTCACACTCTGAAGGGCTCAGATCTGCACCACCACGGAGCGAAAATGTCAAAAAACTGACTATATAGTACTAGAGATGATTGATCCCACAGCTGCCGTTTTAGGAATCTGCAATTGCAGTGGTCTCATTTTACCAGTGAGGTCTTTGGATAAAAATACTGCAAAACAGCTTAAAGTGGGCCTTTCACCAGTTTCAGCATGTTAAACTGAGATCATGAAATAGTGGCTGCAGAGCTAAATCAAACTTTTTTTAATCTCCAATACTAATTTTCACTAAGGCCAAGTGGGCATTAGCAGGGAATCTTCACTGGGAGATTATACTTTTTCCTTTGTAAGATGATGACCAATCATAAGTAGGAGGCATCATGTGGGGGGAGAACAAGACCCCATAAAAACTTAAAGGCCTGTAAGGACACACCACCCCAACACTCCTCACTGATCTCACTTCTGGCAATTACTGTGCAGGGGGAAGAAAGCAGGGCTGCCTGTCATTACAAACAGCAGTTGCAGCTCTACTCTACTCCCCCCACACTGCAGTGAAAAAAGAGCTGCAGAGGTGTTTGTAATGACACACAGCTTTATTCTACTCCCTTCCCCCACTTGTAATAACTATAGGTGCCAGCAGTGAGATCAATTACAAGAGCAGCATTTTATGTAATTACAAGCACCTGTTGCAGGTCTTCTATCAGGGCAGTCAGTGTGGGGGGGGGGGGAAGTGAGATAGAGTAGAACACAGTGTTGCAAGAGGAGAGCTGCAAGAGGTGTTTGTGATGACACACAGACCTGCTCTCCTCCCTCTGCACAGTAATTGCCCGTAGTTAGAACTGTGTGACCTGGGTAGACACATCAGTCTTTCCCTATCACACAAAGTCGGATCTGACCTTCTTTGGGGGCGTCTTTTTTTCCCCACCTGCATGATGGCTCCTGCTTATGATTGAGCAACGTCATGCAGGGGGTAAAGTAAACGCCCCCAGAAACGAGACAAAACTATGCTAACGCCCCCTAAGTCTTAGATTTTAAAGTTTACATTCTAATTTCCACTAATATCTCTGCAATAGAAGTGTGAAATTAAAATATAAAAATGTTTTATTCAGCTCTGCGGCCACTATTCCATGATGGGTCTAGTTTTACATGCTAAAACTGGTGGAAGGTCCTCTTTAAGGTAGGGCATGCTGTAGCTTTAAAAAGTACCATAAACCCTACACACATATGAAAGTTCCCGATTCCCTCTCCATGTGAGTTGGGAGAAGCAAGAGACAGATGACTCGGTTCAAAAATACCTTCTATAGTATTCTTCTCCAGGATTATATACACCCTTTCACAGGACAGTTTCTCCTTGTTGTCTCAGACCAGGAAGGTCACCGTTCTGGCCACATCAACACTCAGTGTCCCAGTCAGAGCTCCGGTCTGTCTCAGGCCACAGGAAGTCTCATGAATTAGACCACAGAATGACTCAGCATCCAAGCCACATCTCTGACTCAGGCCAAATTTTCTCATCACAGGTGGTCAATTACTCCTAGGTCACTCTGGGGCATATTAACCAAGGGTCTTTATTCAAGTCATCGCGTTCTCTCTAGTTGGCTGGGATTGTCCACAGGTAATTATTACAGAACTGTCCCTAAACACTTTCTACTTCAGAAAAGCCTTCGCTCTCCAACTTTCTCTCTACTAACAAACTCAATTTGTTAACTGTCATGATTAAGTCAATAGGACCTAACTAGGTGAATAGTTCACCCTTTGGCTGGCTGCACACTTTAGCTAATAATCATCAGTCCAATGTCTGACCATTAGGAGTGGTAGACCATGCATTTTATACTCCAGAACCATGTTAAGATGAAGCTTGTGCAACACAACACTCTATCCAACACAGGTGACCAGTGAACCTTCCATACACCAAAAAGCTTGGTGCCTTCGTGAACTAAATTTTCACATCCATTATAAAGAGGTTTTATATACATTTAAACACCACGTAACATACATTGCCTGGCTCAATGTACACATAGGACTGTAGTCAGACATTTTTTGCAAAGTGCCAGTGACTAAAATAGGCAAGTGCCCATAAAAGCTTAGAAGTACTGGAGCAAGATGAACTAAACATGGTCAGTCACTTCACTGCTGTATCATAATAATGTTAGGTGCTTTCACATTTTGTTCCGGCACACGTTCAGTGGCCCATCAGGGTTTGCATCCAAAAACTCTGCAAAACGTGATTCGGCAGTAAGCGCCGGCAGAGCGAACGTTTGCACTGACGTGCTTTATTTTCAGGAACGTATGCCTACTGAAAAACGGACACCCAGATGCAGTCTAATATGTTTAAGTGTCCGCCTCCTGTATGCAAAGACAGGGAAGGTAGAAAGTCAGCTCACCCTTGGCAATCCCGGAACATGGAAAGCCAGCTAAGCTGCAGGAAGACCAATCAATCAGAAGAAAAATGTGCATCCAGCTTCAGGAATCCCGTAAAATCCAAAAACTTATTGATGCTGGATAAAAATACAATTGAACATATAACATGTCACAATGTCAAAGCAGACCCCGTATGGGGTTGTGACATTATGCTCTATGTTCAGTTTCTGAAGGGGGATGCACATTTTTCTTCTGATTGATCCGCCTCCTGTAGGCGTACACTCTTGAAAATGATGCACAGCAGAGCGCACGTTCGCTCTGTCGACACCATTACAGTCTATGGCCCCATTGACACTTAAGTTTGAATCCCATTTTTCAGGGGGTTCGGATGCAAGCCCGACGGGACCCACGATTGTGAAGGGAAGCACAATTTCAAAGTACCCTTACAGTTCAAGGGGTACCCCCATTACAAGCTGACATGACCTACTTTACAATAGTAGAGAGAAACAACAGAGGATAAATGAAACGTTATAACAATTAACGAGTCACTGTCACCAATTCCGATAAAAGATTTTTGTGTACTCACCGTAAAATCTCTTTCTCTTAGCCTCTAATTGGGGGACACAGGACCATGGGTGTTATGCTGCTGTCCACTAGGAGGCGACACTATGCTTAATCTGAAAAAGATTAACAGTGGCTCCTCCTCTGCAGTATACACCCCTGGACGGCGTCAGCCATCTTCAGTTTTGTGCACAAGCAGTAGGAGGAACGTAACATGGATAACATAACCATGCCTATAAGAAAGGCAACTATGTACGAGCTCAAGAAAAAACGATATGAGAACTCAACATAACGGCCCGGAATGGGTGCAGCTGTGTCCCCCAATTAGAGGCTAAGAGAAAGAGATTTTACGGTGAGTACACAAAAATCTCCTTTACTCTGCCGACTCATTGGGGGACACAGGACCATGGGACGTCCCAAAGCAGTCCCTGGATGGGAAGCAATGGACGAATATTGTGTAGACAGGCCCCTATAATTGGGGCACTGCCATCTGCAGGATACGTCTACCCAGGCTCGCGTCTGCCGAGGATTGGGTATGAACCCTGTAGTGTTTGTTAAACGTGTGTAGACTAGTCCAGGTGGCTGCCTTACACACTTGTTGGGCCGAGACCTGGTGCCAAATGGCCCATGAGGCCCCTACCACACGTGTAGAGTGTACCGTAATACCTGCTGGAAGAGGGGAATTTTTGAGGCGGTAAGCCTCTTGTATGGTGGATTTGATCCACCTGGCAAGGGTAGCTTTGGAAGCTGGTAGACCCTTGTGGCCACCTTCCAGAAGAAGGAAAAGAGAATCAGACTTGCGGAAGGGCGCAGTCCTAGACACATAGATACGTAATGCCTTGACAAGGTCAAGCGTATGCAGAGCCTTCTCCACTCTATGAACCGGGACCGGACAGAGGGATGGCAGTGAAATTTCCTCATTGAGGTGGAAGTTGGACACAACCTTCAGAAGGAAGGATGGAACCGTATGGAGAACTACCTTGTCCTGGTAAAAAGCCAGGAAGGGTCGTCTGCAGGAGAGTGCTGTGAGTTCAGACACCCTGCGTAGTGAGGTGATTGCCACTAGGAAAACCACTTTCTGGGATAGAAGGCGGAGTGAGACTTCTCTAAGGGGTTCAAAAGGTGTTTCCTGCAATGCTGTCAGCACCAGGTTGAGATCCCACGTTGCTAGTGGTCATCTGTAGGCGGGAACCAATCGGGAAACCCCCTGAAGAAATGTCCTTACTTGCGGCTTGTTAGCAATGCATCTCTGAAAAAGCACTGAGAGAGCTGACACCTGGCTCTTAAGGGAGGCCAGGGACAGTCTGGCTTCCAGACCCGATTGGAGAAAACCAAGGACCCTGGGGAGGGAATAAGGGAAAGGGGTCTGGCCACGAGATTCGCACCAGGTAAAGAAGGCTTTCCAGGTATGGTAATAAATCTTTGCAGAGGTTGGCTTTCGTGTTCTGATCATGGTTGCAATGACGTCAGGCGAGAACCCTGACTGGGTTAAAACCCAGGTCTCAATGGCCACGCCGTCAAATTGAGGGCCCCTGAGTTCTGGTGGTAGAACGGGCCTTGTGACAGAAGATCCGGGCGGTCGGGGAGACGCCAAGGGACGTCTGCTGTGAGCTGCACGATGTCGGCGTACCACGTACGTCTGGGCCTGTCTGGTGCGATTAGGATGGCTGGAACTCCCTCTTGCTTGATCTTCCTCACCACTCTGGATATTAGGGGGAGAGGTGGAAAAATGTACAGGAGCTGGAAATGGGTCCAGTCCTGAACCAGGGCATCCGCTCCTAGCGACCGCGGGTCGTGTGTTCTGGCCATGAAGTTGGAGACTTTGGCATTGAAGTGGGATGCCATTAGGTCCGCGTCCGGAGTTCCCCAGCGATGGCAGATCTGGCGAAAAACTTCGGGATGGAGAGACCACTCTCCCAAGTCCATTCCCTGCCTGCTGAGGAAGTCTGCTTCCCAGTTGTCCACACCTGGAATGTGGACCGCAGAGAGAACCGAACCTGTGTCTTCCGCCCAGTGGAGAATGTGTGTCACTTCTCGTATCGCCTGGGCACTGCGGGTCCCCCCTTGGTGATTTACATATGCCACAGCCGTGGCATTGTCCGACTGTACTCTGATGTGAGAGGCTGCCAGTAAGTGATGGAAGGCTCCCAACGCCAGGAGAATGGCACGAATTTCCAAGATGTTGATGGGCATGGGGACCACTTGCCCTGTGTTCTGTGGTGTAGGTGTACCGCAGCCCAACCCGTCAGGCTCGCATTGGTGGTCAGAACTTTCCATTGACCCGTGAGAAAGGATTTCCCCTTTGTTAGTGAGGTTGGTTTGAGCCACCAGTGCAGGGACCTCCTGGTTGACGACGTCAACTGAAACTCCCTGTCGAGAGAAAAAGGGTTTCTGTCCCATGACTTGAGGATGGCTAGTTGGAGAGGCCTGAGGTGAAGCTGGGCACATGGGACCGCTTCTATTGCCGCCACCATCCTGCCAAGGACTCTCATGGCAAACCGGAGAGAACGAGGGGGTTTGCGAAGTAGGGTGCGGACTCCTAAACGGAGAGGCAGTGCCTTGTCCTTGGGAAGGAGTACTAGACCCTTGAGGGGGTTAATTAACATTCCCAGGAAGGTCAGAGACTGACTCGGGGTTGGTGATGACTTTTGTAGGTTGACTAACCAGCCCAGGCGACCCAGAATGTCGATTGTGATTGAGACGCTGAGTTCGCAGTCCTTGAAGGGGAAGTCTTGACGAGGAGATCGTCCAGATATGGAACGACTATTATGCCTCTGGAGTGCAGGACGTCCATGGTGACAGCCATGACTTTGGTAAACACTCTGGGAGCCGTGGCGAGTCCGAACGGAGAGCCACGAACTGGTAGTATTCCTGGTCGATTGCGAACCTGAGAAATCTCTGATGGGCGGGCGCAATTGGTATACGCAGGTATGCGTCTTGAATGTCTATAGAGGCGAGAAATTCTCCCTTCTCCATGGACGCAATGATGGACCGAGGGGACTCCATGCGAAAATGACGTACCCGTACATATTTGTTGAGCTGTTTTAGGTCCAGTATAGGCCGTACGCTGCCTCCTTTTTTGGGGACTACGAATAAATGTGAGTAGAACCCTTGGAAGCGCTCGGCCGTGGGGACCGGTACTATGACTCCTGCTTGAAGAAGCGAGGAGACCGCGTGGTGGAAGGCAAGAGCCTTGGCTGGCGGTATAGGGGGAACAGATAGAAAGAATCTGTTTGGCGGGTTGGAAGTGAACTCTATCTTGTATCCTGAAGACACTAGTTCCCTGACCCACCTGTCTTCTGTAATAGGTATCCAGACTTGGTGAAAGAGCGAAAGACAGGTGGGGTGTCTTCCGGAGTCCTTGAGTCATGATGAGGAAGAAATGCGAGATTTTCCTCCTTTAAATTTTGACTGGCCTGCCCTTGATTGCCAGGTCTTGTCCGGCTTTTGTGTCGACCCCGAGTTGTCCCTGCGTGGAGCGCGGTTGTTATTTTGTGCTGGTCACGAGACGAACCAGCCGGAAAAGTTCCGAAAGGATCAGAATTGTGCTTGATTGCGCTTTTTGTAAGTGTGTTTGGGTTTTAGTTGGGGGAGAGAGGTACTCTTACCCCCGGTGGCGTTGGATATCATAGTGTCCAACTGTTCACCGAAAAGCCGACCACTGAGGTATGGAAGGTGTGTGAGGGACTTCTTTGAAGCTGCATCTGCTTTCCATTCCCGCAGCCAGAGGATACGCCGAATCGTGATGGCGTATGCTGCTATCCAGAGCTGCATGGAGCATGTAATCTGACACAACTGCTATTTGGGCTGCTTGGTCCGACAGTTCATGGGTAGATGCTTGTAGGCCAGTTTGTAAATTTTGGGCCCAGGCCAAGATGGCCTTGGCAGCCCAAACTGAGGCGAACGCGGGAGCCGGGGAGGCCCCTGAGGCCTCGAAAATTGAACGAGCCATGCGTTCCACCTGCCGGTCTGCTGTGTCCCTGAGGGTTGAGCTATCTGGCAGTGAAAGGAGTGTCTGTGCTGCTAGTCTGAAGACTGTGGGATCCACTTCAGGTGGATCTGTCCTCTGTTTGGTGACCTCCTGTGGAAAGGGGTACCGCGCTTCCAGATATTTGTGATTAGTAAACTTTTTCTCAGGTTGTGAGAACTGCTTTTTAAGGATCGCTTTAAACTCTGGGTGGTCAAAGAAGACCTTAGGCGGTTTCAGGACTCCTTCAAAGGAAATCTTATGTCCTGGTGTCTCCAGGGGTGGATCGGAGATGTCCAGCACCTGATGGATGGATGAGATTAGATCATCAACTAGCACTGTATTGCCAGGGGGGATAGGGATTAGGGATCCTTCGGTTTCCTTGTCTGAGTCGGAATCACAGATGTCTTCCGAATCCTGTGTATCACTAAGGCATCTTCTGCTGGGAGAACCGGAGTGGAGGCCTTCTCTGGTCAGGGATGGCTGTGGGGATCTACATTGTCTGTCCCTGTCAGGGGACGGTCTAGATGAGCTGGGAGTACGGTGTCTCTCACTGGAAGGGGATGACCGTGTGGTATGGGATGATGCAGATGAACGTGACCTGTGAATCCGCTTGCGTCCTGACCTAGACGTGGATGTGCCCGTGCCATCATGTCCCCGAGTGGAAATCTCCCTTTGCTGAGTAGTGTTCATAGCCGAGGCATGACTCTGCAGAGCCTGAAGCAACGTGGATGTGAGGTTATCTATAGACTGCGTCATAGATTGCAACATCTGAGTGACCCATTCTGGTGTGGTATTAGGCACCGAAGTGTTGGCAAGGGATTCATGGGGCTCTGGCACAGCAGTCTGCATTCAGTCCTGGCAATGTGGATAATTGCTGCCACTAGGGACAGTATTACTGCAGGCTGTACAGAGTGCATAATAGCAGTCCTGCCTGGTTCTCTTGGACCTTGAGCCCGGCCTAGTATACAAGGGTGGCTATGCAGAGGGGGCCAGCAAGGCAGAGAAGCTTATAGTATTCACAGCCGAGTGAGAGACTCCAGTTGTGATCTTACCCCACCAGTGTGCCTCTTAAGTCCAGTGCCGTAGATCCACAATCCTGTACCCCCCGGAGACTGGCTGCCGACCGGTAACTGCAGGGTTAATGATCCTTCAGCAGATAATGGCCGCTGGAGTGTGGAGAAGAAGGTGGGCGGAGAGCTGAAAAGGGCGGCAGTATGCTGAAAAACGCACCCTTCCAGTTCATCTCCGCCCCTTCTATGACACTGTATAGTGTCATATTCGTCATCCGGGGGGCAGGGTGGGAGGCGGAGAATGGGCTGCGGCTTCGGGTAGGCCAGAGCCGCGGTGTAAATTTATAGCTGATGCCCAAAAGGGCTCCAGGCCGGCGCGGTAGTTCGGTGGGGGGTTTGGATCTGAACCGGACCCCTCTGGTTTTAACGGCAGAGATGGCGGTGGGGGTATTAGTGTAAGGGGGGGGCCTTAAAGGGTCCCCCTGAGGCACCATAGCGCTGGTGCCAGCAGAGAGACAGGGCTGGGAAGGCCTGTATCTCTGTATGCCTTGTCTGCCTGCACTGTCCCCCGGCCTCAACAGGAGTCTGCAGCAGGGCTGGGATTCCTGGAACTCGGTGCAGTGTGTCAGCTACTGGGAGCTGCGGATGCCTGCACAGGTCCTACCTGAGGTGTCTCAACCTAATACCCCCCAGAGGGGGATTATGGAGGGTGCTGCTGTCACCATCAGGGGTCTGTTATCCTCGCCTCGACCTCAACCCAGAGACCAAAAGGAATTGGGGAAGGAGGGGGGTCTTGACTTCGGACCAGCACCCGAGGGGCTGTGGAAGGAGCGACATGGTAAGGAGATGTCTCGACTTCAACTGTGCACCCCATAAAAGGGGGCAGAGGAAGGAGCCATGCCGGGAGTCTCACAGGAGACCCACTTATCTTCATCTGTAATTCCGTCGGAAAAAAATCGGAAAAAAATGGAATAAAAATCTTTAGGTGTGCCTCCTATGCGACACTAAGCAAAAACTGAAGATGGCCAACGCCGTCCAGGGGTGTATACTGCAGAGGAGGAGCCACTGTTAATCTGAAAAAGATTAAGCACAGTGTCGCCTCCTAGTGGACAGCAGCATAACACCCATGGTCCTGTGTCCCCCAATGAGGCGACAGAGTAAAGCAGAATGCTACAATAAAGCACAACGCCAGCATTTTTTTTTTCATTGCACCACGCCAGCATTTTTTTTTCATTGCACCGCTGGAGTGGCGCTTTGAACGTAAGCCCCCTGGTCATATACTCACCCTCCAGCGGCTTCATCATTTTTCGGAGCCGCTCCAGTCCCACAGCCCCATCTTGTGACAGCAGCTTCTAACTGGCCGGAAGTCAGAAGCTACATCACAAGCTCTCAATGCAAGTCTATGAGAACCAGAACAAGACTCTCATAGACTTGCACTGAAAAGTGACCTATGCACAGCTCCATTAAACACTGGAGCTGCCGGCAGGTCATTTTTTGCTGGGAGCGGCAGCGAAAACGCAGGAAGAAGAGTACAAGACAGGTGGCACGGGACTTACATTTAAAGCACCACTACAGCGGTGAAAATCATTTTTAAAAAAACAAAACACTGGAGTGGTGCTTTAAATGCCACTGTTTGGATCTCAAGGGTTCTGTTCCCTTTTCATAAAGACACAACATATTGCTAGAATATACCATTATATTATTATCGGTGAGGGGCTAAACACTGAAAGCCCCACTAATTCTGAGGATAAAGGGGATGCAGTGCTGGTGAAGTACTGCATCCTCTCCTACTTCTTCCCGGAAGGGGACGTAGGTTAGGTTTATATTTATTTTTTAGTACAATATAATGGTGCATTATACAGAGCCATTTAAAAATACCAGACTTGTATAAAATACATGCAATGAAAAATAAAACCTGGGAGGGGGTTAAAGGTATGTTATTCGATAATGCTCTTTACCTTCAGCACCCTGGATCTTTTTGTATCTTAATTACAAAGAACCTCATTTACAAAAATGTATGTAATATATTATACAGGCTGCCATGTGCTGCTGATCAGTAGGGGGTCAGGTCCTGAGACCCCCAGCAATCAGTCAGACCACCTCTCTGTAGTGGGCAGCTTCGGCATGAGTTGTGCGTACAGAGTGGTGTACGGGCTCAATAGTAAATATATGGATTCACACAGCAGCCAACACCGACCCATAGACATTCCACTGAGCACACCTCAGAGCAGTGTTCTGACCGACTGGTGAGGGTCTCAGGACCCAGACCACCGATAGGCAGCACGTATATTATAGAACACATTTTTTTTGAATGATTGTTACCCTTTAACAGTGATGGATGAGGACAGTAGCTTTCTTAAACATTCATTCTTTTTTAACCTGTTTTATTCTACGTAGCAAATTGCAATAACCATGTTGTGGTTTATGTAAGATTGTGATGTCATTTATTACACCTAATGATGATTGGGTGTCCTTGTAAAATGCTAGGAAAAGACTGACTTTTCATTCTATGTTGGACACTAGTGTGCCGGACTAAAAAAAACTTCCAGGGATGTTGAAGCTGCCTTGGGTTCTATTGCAGACTACTTACGTCACTTCACTGTCCAGTGCCTTTCTGTAGTTTCCTTACAGTTTTGCAGAACATTATATCACCTAAAACCAATTTTGATGCCCATCCATTGTGGTAAGTGCTTATAAGCTGCACCACTGTGCATATAAAATGTTCATGTACCAACGTGTAATGAATGGGGCTCAAGGTATAGTCACTCTACCTGGAACACACACAGGCTACAGTCATACAATCTCAGGCTTTGTCCTATCCATGTGCACAGCAGACCAATGAAATTAAATGTGATTGGGTACGTGAATGATTTTCCCCCCAGACCTAGTGGAGGCATGCACTAAGCGCACTTGTTTTGTGGACAATATGGTGCTGGTTTCAGTGGCAGATGCCTCTACATTGTGGATGAGAGCACAGAACTGCACAGGTACGGAGTCATGTAACCTATGGATTCGATGACTGGATGAATAGTAATGTAGTCCACATTACAGCCAGCTATATTCAACAATAAGCTGCCCATCTATAGGACTGGACCTGTCTGAATCCAGACAAAACACTGGAGTTATTGGGTAATAAGAGGGTGAAACGGAAAGGAAGTTTTAATAAAATGTATCTGAAAGCAACCAAGAAATAATTGTGAAAAAGCAGCTAAAACTGTGACAACCTCATTAAAAAAAACATCACATATTCCACTAGTCGAAAGTAAGGGTTTTATTCAGATCCACAGAGCTGCGGCCTATGGAACACGTGAAATATACACTTCCAACACATGTATTTACAAGTCACCATACAGATAGCAACCGATTATAAAGTGGAACATATTGAGGAAACAGCAGTGATGGACATTCCAAACTCTTCTGTAGAAGGTACTCGTGGTGGCGCCAGTGTTTCATAATGGATGAGACAATAGGCCCCATGGTGCTAAAATATGGACCTCAAATCAACTCAAGGAGTACAAAATTACATTGCTCTATTAGGGAAGAGTCAGGCGGCTGTATAACTCGGACGAGGATCACAACACAATGCTCAGACTGGCCCGACCCGAGTGTAACAACTGCGTAGAAATATATGTGGTCACGCTCGGGTCGGGAGATCAGATGGCCAGTCCGAGCATTGCGTTGCAATCCTCGTCCAGGTTATACAGCCTTAATGGGAATGATTAGCTTTTAAGTGAACTCTTGATAATAAATAAAATGGAAGAGAATATGCTGTAAAAACCCAAATCATTACACAAAAGTGGTGTACAACCATTTTATGGCTGCAATGGAGATATGTACCAACATACGCTGGGCCACAATCCCAAACCATAACATTTTATCTAGCTGTCAATGCATTGCATGCCATTTGTCTGCATCATGTAATAAGCCATGTGCAGCAGTCTACAATACTGTGGAAGGGAGGACCTGGAATAGGCTGGATACCATGCTGTAACTTCAATAATGCAGATGAGGTCACAGTCATTACATGGTATGAAAACTAAACGATAACAGCAAATATTAAGAAAAAAAAAAACTGTCTAAAATATTCTTCAGAACCAAGTGAATGTTAGGATTACAAAATGTAAATTATTGATTATTGGTTTTGGAACAATTTTCTAGAAAACATTCAAAATTCCTTTTCACTAAAAGCCACAATTACACAATTTGAAACAGAATTTTGGTGTATAATGAATCAGTCCTATATACTTCAATTGTTAATTCATCTTCATTTTGCACCCAACATAAGAGGTATTCATTTTATATAAAATGTATGCGGATGATGCCCATAAAGATGGGGGTCATCACATTTATTGTATTATAACCAGAGAAGCACTTGTCATCTCCTAACAAGTAAAGTAGTCACTGGCGACAATTTCCCTAAGTTTCTAATGTCCGGCACACTTTATATAAAATCTGGACGCAGCAGTCAAACACTGAGGACCAGCTTTTGATGCATCCAGGCACAATTCAAGCAAAGATTGTCTCTTCCCTTCTCTTCTTTGTAAGGATGGTACCAGGCTTATGCTGGGCATCAGGATGGTTCGCCAACTCAGGAGGACAAGAAGAAACCGGACTCTCAAGGATGGCCTGCTTAAGGTCGTAGAATACAGAGGAGTCTTCTTTGGTGAGGAACGTGATGGCAACACCGCTCTTACCAGCTCTTCCAGTTCTACCAATGCGATGGATATAATCTGAAGAAGAAACAAAGATACATTTTCAGTAACGTTCTATAAAATAGGAGTCATCTATTGCGTACTGGTAGCTCTCGTACGAAGATAAATCTGTGATGTGTACGTGATATACACAGACACCAGAAATACTTAATTTCTTACTTAAATGGGTTGTCCACTACTAGGACAACCCCTTCTTGAACTAATTGTTTGGCCCCAATAAAATAAAAAAGCCTATACTCTCCTTCCGTGCTGGTGCCGTTCCCGTGGTGTCGGCATGCGCTCTCCCCGGGGCTCCCGTGCTGCTGTGACATGAGACACCAGCTTCCAATCACTGCTGGCGTCACTGTCCCTACCTTCGTACGGATTGAGCATGAAGAGGAAAGTCCGGGCTGTATCTGAACCCAGACCTCTTCATGTCCACTCCGTACGAAGCTGAAGACAGTGACGCCAGTGTCACATGTCATTCCACCGCACAGATGCCCGGGACCGTGAGTGCCGACACCGCCGGAACAGCGCTCGCTTGGGAGGGGAGTGTAGTTTTTTTTATTTTATTGGGGCCAAACATTTAGTTCAAGAAGGGGTTGTCCTAGTAGTGGACAACCCCTTTAATGCTTCTTAATTTAAAGGGGTATTCTAGTTACTATGCGCAACTATAACGTAACTATAGCATTCGATCTGTCGAGTTTCGCCTGTAGAGATCTATGCCAATCGCCAGGAACTGGGAAGAAAGACTTACCTCTAGCAGCCCCATAGAGATTGAGCAACCACACATGTAACTGCCATTCAAACGGTGATCAAATGAGTAACAGAAGTTTCTAGGACTAGCTATCAGTAGGGATCTCAGTGCTCAGACCCCAACAATTCTCATAGATCTCACCTAACATGTAGGTAGATGATATCTTATTTAAAAAAAAAGGAATCCCTTTAAAGGGAATCGGTCAGCAGGTTTTTGCTACCTCATCTGAGAAAAACAAAATGTAGGCAAAGAGAAGCTGAATCCAACAATGTATCAGTTAGATTAATGGGTGCAGCTGTTCTGAGCTTTTAGATTTAGCAATGCAGCAGAGCTGAGAAAGCTAACCTTGGTCACACCAGGCTCTGTATATACAGTGTCCATAGACAGTGAGGTGCTGGTCACAGGAGGGAGTGTTGCCAGACTAATGTAGTCCAGCAGTATTAAATCCTTCAGTTAGTAAACAGCACGCACTTTGATAAGTGACACATCATTGAATTCTGTGTTTTAGCCTCTATCTCCTGCTGTCTTCAGATTACATAACAAAGATCTGCTGACAGATTCTCTTTAAGTTAAAGTAAAAGAAAGAGTCTTCGCTATCATAATAGAAGTGATCTTACCTTCAATATTTTTAGCCATGTCATAGTTGACAACCATGGAGACATCCTGAATATCGATACCTCGACCAGCCACATCAGTGGCTACCAATATATCCTTAGCTCCAGCCTTAAGATTAGACAGAGCAAACTCTCTCTGCTCCTGTCCTTTACCACCATGTAGGGTACAAGCATTGTACTGTGAAAAAAACAACAACACATGTAAGAGGCTACAATAATACTACACTTCATGCTGAACTGTTCACATGTAGTGAAAAATTTGCATCATGCATTTGGCCACATATCTGTGACAAAATCAGTTGAGCTGGCGTTAGTAATATAGCCTATGGAAATACACAGCCAGACACTTACTCCCATCTTCTCAAGTGACTTGGCCAGTACATCACAACCTTTCTTCTGGTTGACAAAGATAATAATTGGTGGATCAAAGCCTTTCTCCAGGATGTTGAGCAGTTTCTTCCTGTGAGATAGGAGGCAAGCACAGATCATAAGGAATTCATTGAAAATAAAGTAGAATTAAACTACTTTTCATTCCAAGAGTGACAATCTTCGTGCACATTACATTAGATAAGGAATACAATGGGAGTAGGGGTGGTTTGGGTGGGTGTGGGGGGGGGACGCACCTCTTCTCTCCTTCAGACATGAGGAACACTTTCTGTTCAACTCTTTCATGAGGTTTACCAGCGGAGCCAATGTACACCACTGCTGGACGACGCAGATAGCTCCTGGCCAGCCTTTCCACGGCTGGAGGCATGGTGGCTGTAAACATGACAGTCTAAGAAAAAAATGGGAGATTATCCAAAGGTTATACAAAGCACAGGGTAAAAAAAAAAAAAAAAAAAGGCTGAAAATTCCAAGACCCAAACTCACTTGTCTATACTTGTGCTTTCCAGACTCAAAGTTGGCAATCATTTTCTCTGGGTCTTCTGCCTCATCGGTATCAGGCTTCTGATTGGTGACTGGCATGTGTTCTAAAATCTTCTGGACGTCCGGTTCAAAACCCATGTCAATCATACGGTCAGCTTCATCCAGTACCACGTATGTGCATCGACTCAGGACTAAGTAGCGGTTTTCCAGCACATCAATCAGACGTCCAGGGGTGGCAATCACAATCTATAGGGAAGAAAATCAAAATCTCTTTACATCGAAAAGTTCAAACTATGCTAGTTTAGGGAAACTTTGCAGTAGAGGATCGAGACTGCACAAAGAAGAATGCAGACTAGTCTCACAAATGAAAGACTTAACCCATTTACCGCCCAAGCCTGTTGTCACCTTCATGATCAGGGCAATTTTTACAATTCTGACCAGTGTCACTTTATGGAGGTAATAACTCTGAAACGCTTCAATGGATCCCACTGATTCTGAGATTGCTTCCTCGTGACATATTGTACTACATGATAATGGTTAAATTTCTTCGATATGACTTGCGGTTATTTGTTATAAAAACGGAAATTTTGCGAAAATTTTGCAATTTTCCCATTTTTAATTCTTGTGCCCCTAAATCAGAGTTATTTCACACAAAATAGCTAATAAATAACATATTCCACATGTCTACTTTACATCACACAATTGTTTTAACTAATTTTTTTTTCCTTAGGAAAGGGTTAAAAGTTAACCAGCGATTTCTCATTTTTCCAACAAAATTTTACAAAACTAGTTTTTGAGTTTTTTTTTTTTTTTTAGGGACCACATCACATTTGAAGTGACTTCGAGGGGTCTATATGACCGTAAATACCCAAAAGTGACACCATTCTAAAAACTGCACCCCTCAAGGTGCTCAAAACCACATTCAGGAAGTTTATTAACCCTTCAGGTGATTCACAGGTATTTTTGGAATGCTGAAAAAAAAAAAAATTATCATATTTTTCGGATTATAAGACGCACCTAGGTTTTAAAGGAAGAAAATAGGGGGAAAAAAAATGTAAGCAATGTGGTCATGATGCCCTGTTATGGGGGAGGGGGTCTGCTGCTGACACTGGTAATGGGGTAATGTCCCCCAATTCTGTTAATATCCTCCATCCTGGTATGTATGGCCCCCATCCCATCCTGGTACGCATGGCACCCCTTTATCCCCCATCCTGGTATGCATGGCAACCCTTGAGCCCCCATCCTGTGTGAGACGCTGTGCTGGAATAGTTACTGCTCCCCACACCGGGATTCTGTGCGTGGGGAGCAGTGACCATTCAGTCTGTTCAATAGCCGGCACACTGTACCTCAGCGCGGCTCCTGCTGCGCTCTGTGGTCAGTGTGCCCGCTATTAAAGACCATCGATATTCACTACAACCCATGGGAGTGGGTTGTAGCGAATATTCATGAGCTTTAATAGCGGGCACACTGACTGCAGAGCGATGCCGCTCTGCGGCTCCAGTGTGCCGGCTATTAAGAGAAATGAATATTCATTGCTCTCCAAGCCCATGGGCGTGGGGAGCAGGGAATATTCATTTTCTTTAGTAGCGGGCACAGCGCAGGCTGCAGCAGGCGGCTGCTGCCTCCTGTGCCCCGCTGATCCCACGCTGCCACTCCCCCACACCCACCACCATGCGACCATACAATAATATAGTATTCGGACTATAAGACGCACTCCCCACTTTCCTCCAAAATTTTGGAGGAAAAAAGTGTGTCTTATAGTCCGAAAAATACGGTAACATTTAACCTTTTTTTTTTTTTTTTTTTTTTTTTTGCAAGGGTACCAGGAAAAAAAATGGACCCCAGAATTTGTTGTGCAATTTCTCCTGAGCATTCCGATACCCCAGATGTGGAGGAAAACCACTGTTTGGGCACATGGCAGGGCTCAGAAGGAGCGCTATTTGACTTTTTGAATGCAAAATTTACAGAATAATTAGCGGACGCCATGTTGCGTTTGTAGAGCCCCTGATGTGCCTAAACAGTGGAAACCACCCACAAGTGACACCATTTTGGAAAACAGACCCCACATGGAACTTATCTAGATGTGTGGTGAGCACCTTGAACCCCCAGGTGCTTCACAGAAGTTTATAACATTGAGCCGTGATAATAAAAATTTCACATAGTTCCTAGAAAAATGTTTGTTTAGCCCCAAAATTTTGCATTTTCATAAGGATAACAGGAGAAATTGCACCATACCATTTGTTGTGCAATTTCTCCTGAGTAAGCTGATACCCAATATCTGGAGGAAAACTGTTTGGGCGCACGGCAGGGCTTGGAAGAGAAGGAGCGTCATTTGACTTTCTTAATGCAAAATTTCCTGGAATAATCAGTTAATGCCATATTGCGTTTGGAGAGCCCCTGATGTGCCTAAACAGTGGAAAACCCCCAAAAGTGACCCCATTTTTTAAACTAGACCCCTCAATGAACTTATCTAAAAGTCTGGTGAGCACATTCAACCCCCAGGTGTTTCACAGAATTTTACAACGATCTGTGAAAATGAAAAAAAATGTTTTGTTTTTTTTCAATGTTTTAGCCCCCAATTTTTTAATTTTCCCAAGGATAGCAGGAGAAAATGGACCACAAAATTTGTTGTGCAATTTCTCCTGAGTAAGCCAATACCGCATATGTGGTCGAAAACTACTTTTCAGGCACAGTGGAAAGTTCAGAAGGGAAGGAGCGCCATATTGGAGCTCATATTTTGCTGGACTGGTTTGACGGTGCCATGTCACATTGGCAGAACCCCTAAGGTGCTAGAACAGCAGAATCCCCATAAGAGACCCCATTTTACAAACTACACCTCTCAATGAAATCATCTAGACATGCAGTGATCATGTTGACACCACATGTGCCTCACAGAGTTTTATACCATTGGGCGGTGAAGAAATAATAATTACATTTTACCACCAAAATTTAGTTTTAGCCCCAGATTTTACATTTTCACACTTGGAAATGGGTAAAAATGGCACCAAAATTTGTCCCACAATTTTTGCTGAATGCTAACCCCATATGTGGCTGTACAGTACTGCTTAGCCACTCGGCGAGACTCCGGGACGGAGCGCCATTTGCCTCCTGGAGTGCAGATTTTCCTAGAGTAGTTTGCAGACTTCATATACAGAGCAGAATCCCCCCTCAAGTGATCCCATTTTGGAAATTATGCCCCTTTGGTAATTTATCTACAGGTGTAGTGAGGATTTTGACTACATGGTTATTTTCCAGAAACAAGCAGCAGTGGATGTTTCCGAGTGAAAATTGCAAACTGCCGCTGTAGTGATCAGTACGTTATACCCAGCTCGTGCTTCTGGAGACATGCACCCGTAAATTAGGCGAACTCTCATCACTACAGAAATGTCAAACATGTGGACGCTAACTGCGGTTTAGATACACTGTGGGGCTCATAAGGGAGGTGGGCATTTGTATTTCGAAGCACAGAATTTGCTGAATTTCTTTTTTTTGGGGGGGGGGGCAAGGGCCATTTCGCTTTTCCAGAGTCTTTGTGCTACCAGTAACGTAGAAGCCCCCTATATTTCTGTTAACAGATGATGGACCTGAGTAGGGACTTGCTTTTTTTGTGGATTGAGTCGAAGCTTTTATTGTGATGCAAAATGTTATGTAAAATGTTCCCATTTATCCTGTGCTCTACGCTGAGGAATGATATCGGGGTTTCCATTTAGATCTCCAAGTGACGCAATTCAGATGAAACCTCCGAGGGATCCATTCACTATAATGAGGCAGCAGAGTTACTCTGGCTTCTGCTTAGTGGTGTCCTTTTTGTTCAGAGGTGCACAAAACTGTGGCCGATGGCACGTTTATGCACGCCTCATAAAGAGACAGACTCCGTCAGATCATAGGCCAGACGGCGTCCATGGTGCCTCCATCTGCCCCATTACAGGGAATCTTCCGCCGGGGGTTCAGTCTGAATTACATATTTCATAGATTTACACGGAAACCCCAGTGTAAGCGCTAAGCGCAGAGCG
Source organism: Phyllobates terribilis (assembly GCF_046119375.1). Classification (NCBI taxonomy): domain Eukaryota; kingdom Metazoa; phylum Chordata; class Amphibia; order Anura; family Dendrobatidae; genus Phyllobates; species Phyllobates terribilis. Next base: position 201,136,167 of record NW_027362762.1, on the reverse strand, counting down.
CAGGATAAATGTGGGCAGAGCCTTACTGCGATCTTTGGGGAGGCAGAATGAACAAATCAGTAGCAGGTGAAGAATAGATTTTATTTATTTTTTACGCCGTTCCCCGTACGGTATAAGTGATTAGACGACTTTATTCTTCGGATAGGTGCGATTACAGACATACCAGATTTATATTGTTTTTTTTTTTTTTAAGTTTGCCTGCTGTCACACACTAAAAGATGATTTTTTTCCCCAAAAAATTAGTTTTTGCATCGCCATATTTTGAGAGCGATAATTTTTCCATATTTCTACCGACAGAGTCATGTGAGTCATTGTTTTTTGCAGGACAAGTTGACATTTTTTATTGGTACCATTTTCGGGCACATGACTTTTTTTTATCACTTTCTATTCCGATTTTTGAGAGGCAGAATGAACAAAAACCAGCAATTCCAAGTTTTTTGTTTTTTTTATGACATTCTGAGTTTGGTAAAATTGATAAGGCAGCTTTATTCTTCGGGTACATTGAAACGCGTAGGTCGAGACACGTGTGATCCTTGTGTGCACCAAAATTATTATGGTGGTAACAGCATTTTTTAATGGTTCAATAAAAGCTATGTTTTATTCAAGTTTATAGCCTGATATGCTGGATCATTCTTCTTATCTTTTTATTCTTCGGGTAAGTACGATTACAGCGGTACCAGATTTATATAGTTTTTTTTATGTTTTGGCGCTTTTACACAAGAACTATTTTGCGGGGATAACTTATTTTTACGCTGATGGAGCTGTATGGCGACAGATGAGGTTTTCATCGGTACCAATTTTATTTACATAGGTCTTCTTGATCGCGTTTTATTCCACTTTTTGTTCAGCGACATGATGATGAAGCATTGTTTTTTGCCTCATTTTTTATTTATTTTTTTACAGTGTTCACTAAAGGGGTTAACTAGTGCGACAGTTTTATAGGTCGGGTCGCTCCAGAACCAGTGATACCAAATATGTACTTTTATTGTTTCTTTTTTTTTTTCCTTCATAATAATATTTATTTGAGTACAATATATTTTTTTATTATTTTGTGATTTTTAAAAAAAATTATTTTTCCAACTTTTTTTTTCACTTTGTCCCACTAGGGGACTTTCACTTTCTGCAGGCTGATCTCTGTTATAAGGCATAGCAATGCAGGATCATTGCTATGCCTTATAACAATCTGCCCTATAGAAACGAGTTAGTTAGATCATGCACTGCGCATGATCCAACTACCCTGCTAGTGCCTGGTGACCCGGATCACCATGTCAACGATCGGGCCCCTGCGATGACGTTGCGGGGGTGTCCATCCAAAAGAAGAGGGGCTTCTCTCCCTCTGCCTGCTGGCTAAATGCTGCGATTGCAGCATTTAGAGGGTTAAAGTGCCAGGTGTCAGCTGTCAGAATCAGCTGACATAAGGCGGTGATCACAGAGGCTGTGCGCGCAAAATCGCCATGATGTATCCGTACGTCCAAGGTTGATAAGTACCAGGCGACCTGGACGTATGGATATGTCTAAGGTTGTAAAGGGGTTACGCAGTTGTAAATAAATAGGAAAAGTAAATCAGGTAGTTTTCTTATGCACGAGTCAGACTGCCCCAACGTCCTTGTCAGAATTGCAGAAGCAGTATTCAGTCCCCATAAAACCTAATTTTAGGTGGAGACTGTATATCACAGCAGTTTTACTACTTTGGCCTTTTATAAGTCTCAGGTAAAAAGCATCATGGTCTCAAAAAACATTGCAATTTCAACAGGTGAAATATACTGAATGAATGTGCAATTTCAAAAAAAAAAAAAAAAAAACCTCATTACAAGCTACTTTTAAACTAGACCATATGTTTCCAAAAAGAGTAAAAAACAAGCAAGACTCACCTCGCAGCCCATTCTCAACCGGAATCCCTGGTCCTCACGAGAAATACCACCAATGACTGCTACAGTTCGAATGCCCAGGGGCTTTCCAAACTTGATTGTTTCTTCCTCAATCTGCTGAGCCAATTCTCTGGTTGGTGCCAGAATAATTGCATATGGTCCCTGATCAGACTCCTCAATCCTACAAAATGTGAAGCAACAGGGTATTTTATAAAAAGCCAATTCAGGCAGAATTGCACAATGTGGGATAGAACCTGTAAATTTGTTTCATCTGATTATATTTCAAACTAGCTAGATTAACATCACATAAAGCGAGGATAATGATATCTCTGACCTGTCAATCTTGGGCAGGGTTGTGATCCAGACCAACAGGGGAATGAGGAAGGCAGCAGTTTTACCACTGCCAGTCTCAGCCACGCCAATGATGTCACGATTCTGTAGGCCAATAGGAATGGCTTGTCTTTGAATGGGTGTAGGCTCCTACAAAATGTAAAAAAATCAAGAAAAAAAATGAGGACTTTTTTTTTAAAGAAAGCAAAACATAAGGTTCAAAACGAGCTGTTAATGACATGACTGGATGTCTCTTCTCTGAAAACAAAATTTTATTCTGAAATTATTAGAAATGACTGGCCTCATGAAGGGGCTCACTGGCTCTACAGGTACCTGCAGGGACATGCAGATGACACCTGATGATTGCGTACGAGTCCTGGCATCCATCTGCAGACATGAAGTCATCAGCACTGCTCAGCTGTTCAGGCTGAAGCGAGGGGCATAGGACCGACCAACCCTTTAAAAGGGGATGCCCACATTTCTAAAATGCATAAACTGTTGTGTCACAACTCTAAATGACTGTTTTGTACCCCAGTTTTTCAGTTCAGGGCTCAATAAACAGGATATATATATCCGGGAGCTTTCTCCTCATCCATAGTACATAAAGTGATAGCAGTTACCACACTTACCTATGTGCACTGAAGTGTAAAAAATTATTTTAACACGACTTCCTCGATGTTCCTAGTTTCAACAGTGTTATTATACTAGCAGATTACACAATAGCGATCCTTGTGCACTAAATGCCAGTCAAGTACCCAACAACCTAATGTGCATGGTGCATCCTGACTGCCCCCAGTGACAAATCCGGCACGATTTTTATCATTCCTTTGTCAATTATCTAGTTCAATAAAGGGTTATCTTTCATATCCATCAATCACCTAGAACACACGTGTCAAACTCTGGCCCGTGGACCAATTTTGGCCTGCGATGCTGGCACATCCTCCCCCCTGGTATTGCACCTTCAACTGTATCGGCATAGTGACCAGAGCAGCGGGGGACCAGGGTAGACTTTTTTTTTTTTTTTTAATGGGGGCCCATTATCCTGTATGGAGGACTATGGGAGGGGGCCCATTATCCTGTATGGAGGACTATGGGAGGGGGCCCATTATCCTGTATGGACGACTATGGGAGGGGGCCCATTATCCTGTATGGATGACTATGGGAGGGGGCCCATTATCCTGTATGGACGACTATGTGGGGCCATTATTCTGTAAGGAATAATAAGGAAAAACGTCCTCAATTGTAGCCATGTTTTTAATATTAAGGGTGTCCCGTGACTTTGTCCAAGTTTTTAATTTTGGCCCTCTGTGTATTTGAGTTTGCCATCCCTGGTCTAGAATAAATACACATTTCTATACATAATCCACACCACACACCTTGTATCCACACTTGTCAATAACTTCCAGGATATGTGGTGGTAAAGAGGAATCGATCCAGGAGCGGATTGGGTTGGGAATTTTGCCACCCTTGGTGGTGATGCTGTAATCCTCTCGGAAGATACGCCAATCTCTGTCTGTCATTTCATCAAGCTTCTTCTGAGACCAGTGTCTATCATCCCAGCGCTGCTTGGCTTCCTTCTTCCTGAGCTTCCGCAGCCGCACTCTATTAATGTTCAATGTGAGTGATATCAGTCTTACACAATGCACATGTTTGGACAATGATAACAGGTGTGTGTACACAATATCTGTGAGCATTAATGTAATGTATGGCCTACACTCTGACAAAAGTGAATTGTAGCTGTGCTGATCTAAAGTAAGGGGAACTAAAAAATCCTTCTAGAGTTGAGGAGAGCCATAGGATGAAATACTTAACCTCTAGACATAGGAGATTGAGAGAAAAGACCCATGAAGTGTATTATTTCACCTTACATAAGCTTGTTTAGATCAAAAGATGGCTGCCATTTCCTGTTTCATCACACCATGCTCTGTTATGCAAGATGGCAACTGGACCTATGACTACATCCTGTTGTACATGTGGCAAAGGTGGAGACTTTATTTATGACTACAACCTGTCGTACAAGGAAGTTCTGGGAGGAAGCTGAATTCTATAGAAGGACTAACCAATCACAGAGCAACACATCGCTTGGAGACACCCACCCTGATGACCTCATGGACCAGGACCCCTGATGACCTCATGGATCTACCCATGGACTAACCAATCAATACATCTGGTTACTCCCGTTCTGGGGCTAACCGAGTCCATATAGAGAATTTATATAAATCTATGTTGGAGTTGAATAAAGGACACTTGGAGCTGTGCCATAGCTGATCAAGGAGAGCTTACATCTGACTGTGGGTGTCTGATGTTATTCTTTCTTGCATGCACTTGATCATATCCATTAGGCCAGGAGCAGGCAACTAGTGAACATATCAACATGTTCACCCTAACATTTTAACACATGAAAAGATACAACTGCTCTGACAAAACATCAACCACTGCTTCAATGCTCCGAACCTGCACTGTGGAAATCAGAACTACAGTCTGATGGTTCCTAGTCTACTTACTCCTCTTGCTCCTTCTCCTCCAAGGTCCTCCTTTTTTCCATAAGGTCCCCATAAAAGCGGGACTGTTCACGCTTCTGTTGTTTAAGGTCTATACCTGCGATAAAGCCACGGCCAAGAAGCTGTACATGATGTCGCTCTTTATACCTGGAAGAAATATTACAAGCAGAAGGTTGTTTGTTTTTTTGTTTTACAATGTTTTCATTAGTTTTATAGTTTTTAATGAAAGAACACTGCGGTCATTATTCTGATATCTCGTCTCAAAGTAGAATATTGCTAGTATTAGGACATACCGCTAATCACAATAATGATGTGCACTAGCAGCCTCACTTACAGAGGGTTGTAGTCTATAGAAGTGTCCTCTGATGCATCCCATTCAAACACAAACTTCCTGTCATTCAAATGCCGCGTACGTCTCCTCTTCTTTATACCTCCAAGGTAACGCTCCTAAATAAAAGAGAAAGATGAATCAAGCTTCAAATTAGTGTAAATTAATAAGCTCATGAGAACTAATCTAGTAGCTCCACCAAAACATTGATTTTGTAAATATAACAAAATCTTGCCAGGAAGAGTTAGCCTTCATTTTATCAATTTTTCATCCATTATTTTACCAAGCGATTGAAAGAAGTTGTCCACTACTTGTAGAACTTTTTCTTATACCTTACATGCTTGGCCCCGATAAAATAAAATAACTTATACTCCCCTCCTTTGCTGGTGCCGTTCCAGCACTCGCTCTCTCCCGGGGCCCTAGTGCGGTTATGTCACGTGAGCCCGGCGCCCGATTAGTGCTGGCGTCACTGTCTCCGCCTTTGGACGTTTTGAACATGAAGAGGAAGTCCTGACTGCGGCTCCTCTCTCACTTCCTCTTGATGTTCGATTTGACCGAAGGCGGAGACAGTGACGCCAGCGCTGATTGGGAGCCAGGCTCACTTGACATAACCGTACGAAAGCCCCGGGAAGAGTGAGTGCTGACACCGCTGGAACGGCGCCGGCAAGGGAGGGGAGTATAGGCTCTTTTATTTTATTGGCGCCAAACATTTAAATCAAGAAGGGGTTATCCTAGTAGGGGAGTGCAGTGCATGGCAGATCGAAAGGAAATAACATATTGCAGTAAGTTTGGCGTTAATGTGCACTGCTGAATATTCTCCACTAGAAATACTGTTAGTAATGTGGAGTTTTTGAATCTTCTATGTATGTGACTGGTGAATAAAAATCCAAACACTCAAATAAAGCTCTGTGCGCCCATTTGAAACCAGTGACAGACAAGTCTAGCAGTGATCCATAAAATACTGTTTGTATGTGTAACAAGACCAGCAAACATGTATGTAACTCACTGTACCTTTATTGCCTGGAGCTCTTTGGTCTTATCCTTTTCCTCTCTGACTTTTAGTCTTCCCTCATCATCTTCATTGCCATTATTTTCTCGCTCCATTCTCTCCCTCCGCTCTCGTCTCTCCCTTTCTTGAGGATCCTCTGAAAATTGGCAATATAGACATAAAGCCAAATTGAGAATGAATGGACACACCTGCAGCCTTAGGGCTTGTTCACACACTACATTTTTGCAGTGTGTTTTTCAATGGAGAAAATGTTGCACTTTACAGAAGTGAATGTGATTTCTGAGTTCTCATGCACATGCTGCTTACTTGTTCCTTATGGATTTGAACCATCAATGCGCTTTTTCAAATCGGCAGCATGTAAATTCTTTCAGCGTTTATCCATTCAAAAACATCAAAGGCGCAAGTAAAAACTGCACATCTTTTAGGCAACATTGTTCCTGCCAACACTGACTATTTCAAGCAGATTTTTCTACCACTTAAAAAACAGTTTGCACATGCCCTTAGGCTGTGTGCCCACGATGCGTTTAAGCGTTTCCGCAGAGGCAAAAACGCTGTAGAAACGCTTAAAAACGCATGGTAGAAGGTCTGCCATGTTCCCCAATGATAATCTGCATGTGCTGTGTACATGCTGCGGAAATTTCCGCTGCGGATTATCATTGTGGAAAAAAACGCAGCACTACCAATTATTTGGAGGAAGCTCTGCGTTTTCGCCGCCATTGACTTGCATTGGAACGCATGGATTACGCATCACTGTATATGTGTATTCCATGCGTTCCAATGTGCGGATGGTACCCGGGTGTGGAGGAGAGGAGACTCCCCTCCGGACCCGGGTACCATAGAACCTATAAAAAAAATAAAATAAAAAATAAATATTATATTTACCTTCTGACGGCCCCCGCTGCGCTCGTCCTCCCTTGCCAGCAGATCGCGGAGGACTGAAGGACCAGCGCTGATGTCATAGTCATGTGATGGGTCACGCGATGCTGACGTCGGCAGGTCCTTCAGTGTACAGCGATCTGCCGGCAGCCAGGATGGAGTGAAGCAAGACTGAGGGGGCCATTGGAAGGTAAGTATAGATTTATTTTTTTATTTTTAACCATTGTTTGGGGTCACACTATATAAATCCATGCCGGTTGCATGGATTTATATAGTGTGACCAGGTTGTCAAGCACTTTCCAAGTGATGCTGAAATCGCTTGGAAAGAGCTTGTCAACCCGCATGCGGAAATGCATGTGAAGAACGCTTCACATCCGCATGTCCCTGGCAGGAAAAACGCATGTACAATCCGCATGCGTTTTTTCTGCCAGGGAGATGCAGAAACGCTCAGGAAAAATCGGGAGCATTTCTGCATCGTGGACTCATAGCCTTACACAACTAAATATGAAGTGGAAGAGAATAGTTAGTGTTACAACTGCTTAATATAGCCTGTGCATATTTTGATTCAACCACAAAGTTTAGCAAGCATCACATCCTCAATATACTATATCTACAGGCAAAGGTCAGGGCACCATAAAGCTGGAAACATATAGTGTTAAGGTTACATGGCATAAAATACCACAGTAAGCCCATATTAATCTGTAGTCACTGAAGATAGTAAGCTGTGACACAGAAAACGGAAATACTAAATTGAAACGTTAACCTTCCCGGGCCGAGCATATGGATGAAATGGCAGAAGAAGCATTAACAGCTAATGAATGTATATGCCCAGCTTATTGATAGAGTTCCACCAGAAAGACATGAAAAGCTACTAAGAACACACCAGTATTCTAACTTGGACGTAATTAAATATGGCGGATCAAAATAAAAATAGAATAAAAAAATTGCATTTCATATATAATTTAGATAAGAGCATATTGTATTACCCATCATCCTTCTTCCAATATCCTGAAATTGCTTCCTTTTTTTCCGTTCTTCTTCCATTAACTTCTGTCGTTCTTCCACCTCCAGTTGCCTCCGTTTCAGAGCTTCAGCCTCCCGCTCGGATTTGGAAAGAAATTTTGGCTAGAACAAAGTGAGATCATACATACATTAATTACTAAAGAGTAAAATTAATTCATTTTAATGCCAATGTTAAATGTTTCTTTAAAGGAACACTAGACAAACCTGATACATTGGGGCTGATTTACTAAAATAGTTTAAGGATATGTTCATCCCGGGTCCTTTTCTACCAGTCAAAAACTACTGAAATCCTCCTTTTCTCTTTGAGCTTTGTAAAACTAGCATTTTTGGGGGTTATTTCCTGAGCGTTTTTTCCCCCCAGTGTGTTCCAGATGTTTTTTGAACTCCAATAATCAATCAAGAAAACTCTAGTGTGTTTTGCAAGGAAAGCGCTATAAAAACACTAAAAATGCCTTCTCATTGACTTGTATTTTAAGCATATAGCATCTTCCTAGCTGAAAATGCCTGAAACTTTTAAAAGACACAACAAAGGTGCCAAATACGATCAGCAAGTTATTTTTCCACAGAAAACAAAAAGACTGATCGGTTGAGAATTTTCTGAGTACCTTTTTCCTTTTAAGCTAAAAAAACTGCAGAAAAAGGCACAGTGTGTACATTCTCCAAATTATATTAGACAGTGCAAACTTAGAGGTTTTTCCCCATGAACAAACTACATTTTAATTAATATATCTTGGGATAATAATAAGTTCCACAATTGAATGTGTTAAAATTTTCTTCCTATTTTAAGATAATTTCATAAATGTGCCCCTACTATGTACTGTCTTATTCCTGTTTCCGACTATGAAGAGCTGCTCTAGTTCATGATCACCACAGCTCCTGGCCAGCGGCTGGGAGCATAAATCACTTATGTTGAGAGTATAAAGATGACATAGCAGGGGCTCGCAGCTGTTACTTTCACAGGTTACATATTTCCCTGCCCGTTTTATCACAGGATCAAGTGTTTCTGATGCATCTCCAGTCCTCTGAGCTCATCATAAATCAAGGCCGTGACATAATAGTTCCAGCATCCACCAAATTCATATGGCACTGACTTGATTTATGATGACCTCAGTGTTGGAAACGTGGCAGAAACACGATCCTGTGATAAAACAGGCAGGGAAATGTGTTACCTCAAAAAGTAGCAGCTGTGATCTGTTTTATCTGTATTCTCACTTAGAAGTGACTTGTGCTTCCTCCCCTGGCCAGGAGCTGTAGTATGTTCAGACCAAGTTCCTGCATGGGCCATAGCAGGGGCACATTTATAAGATTATCTAAGCACAAGAATACATTTTTATTTATTTTTTTAAACACATCCAATCGTGGAACTTATTATTTCAAGATCTATTAATTAAAGTTAACTTTGTTGGACAAAACCTCTAAGCTAAATAGTCATAAAATGTATCAAATTTATTACAGTAGCTCACGTGGTACATGTTTGACTGTCTAGGCTAAGTTTATACCGTACAATAAGTTGGCTTAAATTTGTTCCAATAAGTTACACCAAATGCTGTGGAAATTGCAGCCATGCCACTTTCTTGGTAAACCACAACCCTTTCTGGGGGCCACTCCCCCTTGTCACAAGTGATGAAACATGTGCCTAAAACTCATAATAAATGTGGTGCAAAGAATGTAAGACATTTTTTTTTATTATGTTAATTAAGTCATATCAATAAATCACCACCTCTGTGTTTGGACTAGTTTAGGGGTTTGTACATGACACAGAGATGCTCCCTTTAATGTTTTCCATTCCCAGATGTTCCTTGATACCATTCTCACAATGAGCTAAAAGAGAAATATTTTTTCAATTTTAAACTCCAGCAATCCTCTTTTGCAAAATACACAACAGCCTTAAGTTTCCAGACTAGTTTACAAGACTGCGCAGCACTCACCACTTCTGAGAAAGTTCCATACCTTAGATTCGGCCTCTTCTTCCTTTTTCTTCTTAGCCAACAACTCTTCCAAAGAAAGAGGCTGCACCTGAGACACACAAGTATTCCTTATGGTTAATGTACAATGCTGATCACCCCAAATAAATGTGGCAATGTGAAGAAGTGTTTATACATTGTGGACATATCAAGATTTGCAGAACTGCAGCATTTTTCCCATAAAATACACAAAAATTGCAATTTTTTTTGATCCCACAGTAGAAATGTGATATAACTGAATTCAAATAAAGCCTAAATGTTCGCACAAACACAAAGGAAGTTTTGGTAAGCTCCACTACTGAGGGCCTCGGCATTTACCTTGGACTTCTTTTCTGGTGCATCTTCCTCATTTTCCTTTTTGATTTCTTTTTTCACCTTTTGATCTTTAGTGCGGCCTGGTGATGGACTTCTACAAATAATAAATGATCAGGTATTAGGAAGGTGAGTGGCCTCACAAATGAGGTTTTCACATCAAGCCTGTAAGTACTGAGCTAGAATTCACAATCATTTTATAAGTCAGCAAGACAATTTTACCTTGATCTTTTTTTGTCTTTGTCACGGCGGTGGGTGTCCTTCTCTCGACCTCCACCTCCATCTTTCTTTCTATCCTTTTGTCTTCTATCCCTACAAAACATATTAGTAGAAATAGTCAAAGTAATCCCTAATTATATGAAACAATGCAATATGGTAACCCATTAAGGTCTATCTATACATATAAATATAGTAAGCGGATAGTAGCTTTAGTTATTTCAATAAAATATACATTACTTAGAACTTCAAACATGTAGGGATCTCGTCAGGACCTACCTATCGTTAGACTTGGACCGAGAACGGGAGCGGCTGCGAGATCGCCTTCTTTCCCTAGAACGATGTCTCTTTCTGTCCTTCGATGGAGAAGATTTCCTATCACGGTCTCTCTCAGCAGACCGGGACCTGGAGCGCTTGCGGTCCTTTGATGGAGACCCATCACGGTCACGTTTGTCAGTCAGTTCCCCAGCCATCTAAACTTAAATGCAATAAAGGAATTAAGAATGGAAATCTCCGAAAGGCACTCCACTTCATGTACCTGTTGTCAAGTACTTAAAATTACTCAGCGAGTGGAGAAACTTTCCAAAACTCCGACCCAATCATTTTTAATACATAGGTAAAATATTTAAAGGGGCAGACCCATTTCTTTAAGAAAATTGGTAGGTGGGATGTGCAATCACCATTGATCAGCAGGTATCCAAATTCTGGGACTAGAGCTCACAAGGACCTGGTCCCACGGCCATGTAATTAGTCTATGGCCACCCCACCAGAACACTGCGAACCCCTTACCACCTACAAAATTCCCTGCGCCTCTTCTGATTATTAGGTGCTGAGATATCATCACATTGTGAGTGGTGCATAAAGCAAGCACAACTTTTCATTAATTGGTCAGGCGGGCTCTGCCATGCCCTATCCCAGCTTCGCCCATTTTGGTAGAGCTGACTGAAACTGGCATGAGAAAGCCAAAAGTCAGAACATTTGTGTGCGACTTCATGTTGTGCTAGAAAACACAATCAGTGTATTAAAAAAAAAAAAAAAAAAAATCAGATTCTATCCTGTTTGCAAAATCACCCACTGAAGAAAAGGAGTCTCACAAATAAAACAAACACAAGCATCTAAATGACTCTTAATGGGAACATGAGTTTTCTGATCACTAATAATCATTAAGTCTATGGCAAGCAAGGAGTACAGCAATATGTTTTACTAGATCACTATCGGAGAGCAGTGGATGTCTGGTCATGAACTCACTACTTACATAGTTATAGGTAGAATACAGACACCGGTCCATCGAGTTCACCCTTTGTCCACCAGTCATACATTATAGCATTAGATTATTTATAACTACTGTGCCATTTGTTGTGAGAAAAGCACCGGCCCTTGTATAAATGCCGTTATAGTGTCGGCCATTACTACCTCATGTCCTGTATTTCAGTCCCACACCTCTCATAAATGCCGATTCCGCCATTCTGCTACATGTAATGAATCCTTTTTAATGATAAGTCATGTGCCAGTCCTTTGCACTGATCACACATGTATTTATACATATAAATAAGATCTCCTCTGAGGCGTCTTTTTTTCTAAGCAAAATAAGTCCAACTTTTCCAACCTCTCATCATAGGAGACGCCTACCTACAATCTCATGAAATATTCTAGTTGCTGCTTTTAAACTAACTTCAACTTTAGTTTCCTTTGTAAATTGTGGAGCCCAATACTGGATCCCATATTCTAGATGTGGCCTCACCAGTGATTTATAGAGGGGTAAAAATATGCTGGGATCACCGGATTTTCTCTCTTTTTTTATACACCCTAAAATCTAGCTTGCTTTTGCAGCAGCTGCCTGAAATTGAGTACTGCTGCTCAGCTAGCTAGTAACTTGAAAGGCATAGTCAAGGATATTTTTTTAGGCTATGTGCCCACTATGCAGAAATGCTGCATATTTTTTACGCTTCTCCCTGGCAGGAAAAACACATGCGGATTTTACATGCGGTTTTCCCGCCAGGTAGAAGCGTCTTTGCATGCATTTCTGCATGCGGGTTATCAAGCGCTTTTCCAAGCGATTTTAGCATCACTTGGAAAAGAGCTTGACAACTAGTTCACACTATATAAATCCATGCAACCGGCATGGACCAAGTTAGTTAAAAAAAAAAAAAAAGAATAAAATGGTAAAAAATAAAGTTTATACTCACCTTCCGGTGTCCTCCCGGTGTTCTCTCTGCCGCGTCCGGTGTCTTGCATTGCTCGCGGTGGTGTGAAGGACCTGCGGTGACGTCACTGAGCCATGTGATGGGTCACATGACTCAGTGACGTCATGGCAGGTCCTTCACAACAGCGGGAGCATTGCAATAGACCGGACGGAGCAGACAAAACACCGGGAGGACATCAGAAGGTGAGTATAAACTTTATTTTTTATTTTAAATATTTTTTTTTACATTTTCTATGGTACCCAGCTCTGGATGAGAGTCTTCTCTCCTCCAGACTTGGGTATCATCCGCACATAGAAACGCATAATATCCGTGTGTACAAATGTACTGACACGGATATTATGCGTTTCAATGCAAGTCAATGGCGGCGATTACGCTGCGTATCCGCAAAATTAATGGACATGCTGCGGATTTTTGAGTGCAGCATAAACGCTGCGGAAAAATCCGCAACTTGGGCATTGACATTGCAGCTTGTCATTGGGGACCATGGGGGGGGGGGGGGGGGCGGATTACCAAGCGTTTCCCAAGCATTTAAACTGCGGAAATTCCACAGCATAAACGCTTGGAAAACGCATAGTGGGCACATACCCTTAATGTCAGGAAAGCATGGAAAGAGTTAAATAGGTCACCTGATAAATCCCAGCTGCTTCATAGCTGTTGCTGCTCAGGTGGTTTCATTGGACTGTGTTACATCCCCTACAATAATGACGTTTCTATTACACAAGTGTGACCACTGCAGCCAATCACTGTCCTCATTGGTCGTGTGCCAAACATGCTACCATCATCAGTTCAGTGATGGGCTGCAGCGGTCACACGTGTAGGTAGTTAAAACATCATAACTGCAGGAAAGGTAACAGAGTGGGATTTACTAGTGGAGTCATTTTATCACATCTACATTATGGCCATTAAAAAACAATGGCTGACAACTCTGTGACTATAGGGAGACGTGAGACTGCTGGAGGCATCACTGCACTGCACAAGGGCTAGAGATCAGCGGTAACAGATGCGTCTGGCAGCCCCTGATCTCCCTCTTCACACTGGACAGAAGAAGTCTGCGCACAGCTCGGGTCTATGCCAAGCTGACCCCGCCTCTACCACCATGAATACAGGTGAGCTATGCCCGTTCAGGGTTACGGAACTTCACCATCCGGTACCGCCGCTTCCCTCCGCACCCCGAGCTTTCAGCCTCCTACCTCTCTGTTCACTTCCTACGTTGTTACTTCGCTCTCACTAAGCTGCCATGATTCTCACGCAACCGCACTGCATGCTGGGGTGAAAGGACGTGATACGTAAAAAGCACGCTGAGTGAAGACTACATTTCCCGACATGCCTTTCTGTTCTACCGGAAAGGTCTCGGAGAAGCAGCTGCTGTACGACAGTGAGGTGTATCTGGCTGCCTCCTTGGGTCGCCTTCTCCTCATTAACTGCATGCGCATGCGCATAATGACTCTATAACTATACACTGGTGTAGTATACAAAACCAGCAATGGGATGATTAGTAACTCTTTATACCCAGCCTATTTCTGCCTTTATGGCCAAACAGCGTTATGTGCACAATTGTCGACAAACGTTATTATTAATAAAGCACTACCTTTGTCCTGTGGGTCAGTATGTTTCTGGCTATACCAAATGTATATAGATTTATTTTCGTTTGATGACTTTAACACAATAAACTGGAGAAAAATCACTTGTCACCATATTCTGGGAGCCACACAAGTCACAATTTTCATTTAACGCAGCGCAGCAGATGTCGTTTTCAGTGGTCAAAAAAGATCAAGTGTGTATATATATATATATCAGTACAGACCAAAAGCTTGGACACACCTCATTTAAAGATTTTTCTGTATTTTCACGCTGAAGGCATCAAAACTATGAATTACCACATGTGGAATTATATACTTAACAAAAAAGTGTGAAACAACTGAAAATATGTCTTATATTCTAGGTTCTTCAAAGTAGCCACCTTTTGCTTTGATGACTGCTTTGCACACTCTTGGCATTCTCTTGATGAGCTTCAAGAGGTAGTCACCAGAAATGGTCTTCCAACAATCTTGAAGGAGTTCTCAGAGATGCTTAGCACTTGTTGGCCCTTTTGCCTTCACTCTGCGGTCCAGCTCACCCCAAACCATCTCGATTGGGTTCAGGTCTGGTGACTTTGGAGGCCAGGTCATCTGGTGTAGCACCCCATCACTCTCGTTCTTGGTCAAATAGCCCTTACACAGTTGGAGGTGTGTTTGGGGTGATTGTCCTGTTGAAAAATAAATGATGGACCAACTAAACGCAAACCGGATGGAATATCATGCCGCTGCAAGATGCTGTGGTAGCCATGCTGGTTCAGTATGCCTTCAATTTTGAATAAATCCCCAACAGTGTCACCAGCAAAGCATCCCCACACCATCACACCTCCTCCTCCATGCTTCACGGTGGGAACCAGGCATGTAGAGTCCATCCGTTCACCTTTTCTGCGTCGCACAAAGACACGGTGGTTGGAACCAAAGATCTCAAATTTGGACTCCTCAGACCAAAGCACAGATTTCCACTGGTCTAATGTCCATTCCTTGTGTTCTTTAGCCCAAACAAGTCTCTTCTGCTTGTTGCCTGTCCTTAGCAGTGGTTTCCTAGCAGCTATTTTACCATGAAGGCCTGCTGCACAAAGTCTCCTCTTAACAGTTGTTGTAGAGATGTGTCTGCTGCTAGAACTCTGTGTGGCATTGACCTGGTCTCTAATCTGAGCTGCTGTTAACCTGCGATTTCTGAGGCTGGTGACTCGGATAAACTTATCCTCAGAAGCGAAGGTGACTCTTGTTCTTCCTTTTCTGGGGCTGTCCCCATGTGAGCCAGTTTGATTGTAGCACTTGATGGTTTTTGCAACTACACTTGGGGACACTTTCAAAGTTTTCCCAATTTTTCGCACTGACTGACCTTCATTTCTTAAAGTAATGATTGGCACCCATTTTTCTTTACTTAGAATTTTTATTATGGCAAGAAAAAAGCAGCTAACAGTCTATTCAGTAGGACTATCAGCTGTGTATCCACCAGACTTCTGCACAACACAACTGATGGTCCCAACCCCATTTATAAGGCAAGAAATCCCACTTATTAAACCTGACAGGGCACACCTGTGAAGTGAAAACTATTTCCGGTGACTACATCTTGAAGCTCATCAAGAGAATGCCAAGAGTGTGCAAAGCAGTCATCAAAGCAAAAGGTGGCTACTTTGAAGAACCTAGAATATAAGACATATTTTCAGTTGTTTCACACTTTTTTGTTAAGTATATAATTCCACATGTGTTAATTCATAGTTTTGATGCCTTCAGTGTGAATGTACAATTTTCATAGTCATGAAAATACAGAAAAATCTTTAAATGAGAAGGTGTGTCCAAACTTTTGGTCTGTACTGTACATGGATGAGGGAGCCATAACATTTACACTAGACAAAAATTACATATATGGGAAGTGACAGGTTGACAGGTCCTCTTTAAGGGTCCGTTTAGATCAGGGGTGGGGAACCTCCAGCCCCTGAACAGATTCCCAAGGATATCAGTGGTTTAACCCCCCCCCCCCCCTTTACACTGTGAGTATGCACACACAGCGTTCACTACTTACTGAACACCGCAGGGCATGCAATGAAGGATTATGTCCTTATGCTGGCTAACATGTAGTTGATCATAATCGTGCTGTCAAAACCCAGCATTTCAGATTATTTAATCTTCTGCATAGATAAAATCAGCAGATAAATTTGCACCAAAATCCACAACAAAATTCAAATATGTATATTTATCAGCATCTCAGTTGGTAAAGTAGAGGCATTGAAGTGGTGGTCCAAAACCAAACTTGAATTTAAACCTAAGAGAGCCCCCTGTCAGTGTACATTGTAAAGGAGAGAACATGGCAAGCAAGGAGAGCAGACACCAGCCCAATCTTCAAAATAGATGTCACTGCCCTGAACTGGAACGTCATCAGTGACGTCGGTTTCGGGGACGGGGCTGGTCTCTACTCTCCTTGCTTGCCATGTTCTCTCCTTTACAATGCACACTGATAGTGCGCTCTCTAACTGTCTCGTCACTTCTCATTAGAATCGGTGAGGGAGCGCACTGTCACTGCGCATTAAAATGAAAATGCTCGTTCCCCGGTGTTTGTGGAGCTGAGCTCCGGTTGAGTGCAGGTGAGCCTGGTCCGAAGTGCGCTGCTGCTAGTCTGCGGCCCTTCCAGAGTGGATCCGCCTGCCTCTGCTGGCGCGAGCTCGCCCTGTGATCGGAGGTACCTGTGGTCTCGGCGGGAGACTTGGCGGTGTGGAGGACCCTTCCTTGGGGCTTCCCCCTGGGGCCTACTACACAGGAGACCAGGTGCCGGATCGCGTGCGCTTGTGTCCGGACCAGCGCTCACAGGGAGGTGAGCACATGCTGTGGTGCCGGCACCCCTCACTCCAGCTGCACTATCAGTGTTAAGATCATCCCCTGCCGTCAGGGTCCACATGTAGACTGAAGGCTGCCTGTGTGACACCTCTCAACAGGGCCACTGCTGCTGTCCACCGCCACATCTGTAGTGGGAACCCTGCTTTGAACTCTGGTCCTCTTTATTTAAAATATACCAGTGGACCCCTAGTGCGGTGGTTTCAAGGGTTCCTCTGACCATTTGACCTCCTTCTGGCAGCAAATCCAGCTGCCCCAGCACTTCATTAATACTCTAGAGACTCTGGTTTCAACTTGAAAGGGAACCTGTCACGTCCTAGTTGCTATGTACACTGCCCCCATTGCTTTGTTAGTGATGCAATGTGCATCACTAACAAGCTTTTTCCATTAAAATTGGTGGTAGTATAATGATGGTATAACATTATATACACTTTGTCCTACCTGCTCGTATTCTGTCATAGGGGAGTGATTCTCTCATTCAGTCATGGGAAGCACCGCATCCAGTCACTGCTGGCGCCGCCCATGTATTTGAATATTGCTCCCGGCAAGGTTGCGTCTAGATCGGAGGTGATTTTTTGTGCTCCTCACTTTAGCCTCCGAGCTAGACGCGTCACTGCTGAGGAGACTAGATCGGAGTTGCTGGAGTGCAGGCGTCAGTAATCCCCTCCGATGTAGACAGTTCAGCACTGACACCACTAGATGGCGCTAATTCCAGGATCCTCATACTCACTGCTGTCTAACATAACACATCTGCATCTCTGGCTGCTATGGGCATAAAAGGGGACAAACTTATGGTGTGGCAACCATGCTCCCCTGACCTCAACCCCATTGAGAACCTCTGGAGCATCATCAAAAGGAGTGTCTATGATGGCGGGAGGCAGTTCACATCTAAGCAACAGCTCTGAGAGTATTCTGTCCTCATGCAAAACAATTAAAGCAGAAACCATCCAAAACCTGACAAATTCAATGGACGAGAGAGTGCAGAAGCTCCTTTCGAACAAGGGGTCCTATGTGCAAATGTAACATCACCAAGAATAAAGTTTTGAGTTGAAAACTTTGATTTCAGTTTGTAATAACCTGCTAATGCTTATAATTTCAAAAATGACTATTTTTTTGTTCTTTATTAAAATGAAAAGGTTGAAAACTCTGCTGTGCATAATAATTTGGAACATGCATTTTGAGTGCAGTTTGAGTTTTTTATTTTTTTTAAAAATATACTGTTGTCATAGGCAGTTTGTACAAAAACCTTTCAATTGTACTCTAATAGTTATTTGACTGGAAAATTACAATGACTGCAATTCATATAGGTAATTTGGAAAAATCTGAGAAAATATTATTTGCATAATAATTTGGAAACAGTGTATACTTACCTTCTGATGGCCCCCGGAGTCTTTATTCGATCCGTCCTGGCTTGCCAGCAGCTCGCGGTTCCCTGAAGGACCTGCCGTCATGTGACGCCCAGCTGCGCTTGGTATCACAGATCCTGGAAGGGTGCATTGATGGATTCCTCCACAATAGGCCCCCATAAACATTCACACATCTCCACCTTCCACCTCAGACCAGCAGAGGGAGCCCGTTAGGGATATAGATAGAGAAGGTGGAGCCAGGCAGTTTAGTCTAGCCAGAACAGAGTTCCTGCTCACAGTCAGAGAGGGACAGAGTTCTCAGTTCGGTTCCTGCAGAAATCTGTCTGCAGAGGTAAGCCCAGTCTAGACTCAGTTGAAGCTCAGAATAGGGAGTTTAAGGTGTGCCGGCGCCATAAGATCGGTGAAGCGTGGCAAGCTGCCGTTGGTGTGTATAGCCTAGTGAGGGCCCGAGTAGGCCGAAGGCGAGTGGAGAGTTAGTACATAGGGGGCAGAGGAGCTTAACCAGCTCACCCCAAAGCATTTACCGGACACCGGGTCCGAAGCTTACCGGCATCTCTATGACCCAGTAAGGCATAACTGGAATCCCTGGAGAACTACAAGTCCCAGGATGGCTAAAGTGCTGATACGTAACAGAGTCGGGATACACATAGGCCCCACAAGCTGAGGAGCGTGTTCTCCAAGAAAAGGCCCTACCACAAGGTCAGCCAGCGCAGGACAGAGACAAAGTTAGGCCTAGCTCCAGGCAGGTCAGAAACTTACTACGTAGAGGCAAGTAACAGGAGGCCCTACACCCGCTCATTGGGGAGGATCCTGACATGCACCCTTCACCCTACAGTGCTCCGAGACGTGCCTGAATTTCCATCAGTAAAAGGTGCTGAAGTGACTATCGTGTCTGACCCTGTTCTTGCTCTGACCTGGCTGGGTCTCACCTGTCCTGCATTCCCCTTTCCGTACGCTGCCCTGAGGCCTAACTCCACCTATAGGGAGCTATACCATCGAGCTGCCTTATCATCGGCCTCAGTGGACTGCGCAGCGCTGGTGATTCTCACCAGAAGCCACAGGTGGCGTCACGAACTATTATAAAACTAAGAAACTTATTATCCCCTTTTTAAAGAGCGACCCCAGGGTACGGGCCCGGGAGCCGACCACCGCGACATCCCCAAGGCCAGGCTAAAGGCCCGGGTGCCCAAGTAATCCCCATCCCCCCTGGGCTTGTCATCTTTCCTGGCTTCACGAACAGGATCGCGTGCCCGCTGCAACTACTGATTGTTATGCCCGTTGCCATCGGGTACTGTGCGCCTTTAATTAAAAACTGTATATTTGACTGTGGTGAAGTTTGCCGCCATTGTTGGGCCGCCGAGCGAGAAGAAGGGCGAAACCGCGGGAAACCGAGGGGCATACCTGCAAAACAGCGCGAAGCCCCGGACACGCCCCATGCCTTGACGTCAAATCGGGAAGCGCCAGGTCCTGGAAGGAGCGTAGCTGAACGCTCTGACGTAGGACGTAAGCGACGCAAGGTCCTGAAGACAACCGTCACCTGCGGAGCTGCGGCCTACCGAAAAAAAAGAAAGGAAGGTAGGCCACGGTTAGCTAGGGGGGCGCCAGAATGTCCGACGAGCAGCATAACGCCGGAATACCGGTAAACGGCCCTGATGTCCAACCCGCGCCGGACGCCGAGCAGGCCGAGGCGGCCGCTCAACCAGCAGCGCCTGTAACTCCTGTCATTCCCATAACTCTACCGTACATTCCTGGAGCAAAGTGGCTCCCCCAGTACAACGGCAAACCAGATACCCTGTCTGGATTCAAATGGAAGATATGCGGTATCTTAGACATGTACTCTATGACAGGCAAACAAAGAGCCGCCGTTGTATTGGGACAATTGACAGGTGCTGCGGAACGGGAAGTGGAAACATGGTCGGCCGCAGACCAGGAGTCAGTGTCCGCAATATTTCAAAAGCTATAGACTGTCTTTGAGGATCTTACTGAGGCGGACCTCCGGATGAGGTTCTACAACTGTTCTCAACAGCCGGAGGACAATGTTCGGGCATATGCCTTGCGTCCACAAGGGCCCCTGCGGGCTCTGAAACAGGTTAGTCCGACCAACATTGAAAACGAAAACCAAATGCTGAAGGAACAGTTTGTCCGGGGACTGAGGTCTCCAGAGGAGAGCAGGACTGTGCGTTGGTGGTCCCTGGATCATCAAGATGCCACTTTTGATAATCTTAAGGACATGGCTATAAAAGGACTGCAGCCCCTGGAAACAAATGCCATCCAATGTTACCAGGGTGGGGCTACCCCAGTACCTGCTACACCCACCTTTTCCCCAGTGGCTGTTGAAGCCAAGGTTCCAGCAACGTCCCCTAGAGAACTGGACAGTCTGCGCTCTGAAGTGCGTCAGTTGAGCAAAACCCTGACCACTGTGCTGAGTGCCCTGCAGCTGCGGACGGAGCCCGAGGAAGGAGGGAAATTCCTGTTAGCCGATAGCCCTGAGGATGTCCCCTGGATGCGAAGGAGGAGGAGGCTGTTACGGATCCGGGTGGTGGAACCTCTGTGCCGCGGTGCAAGGAGGGACCCAGAGGGGCGTAACTAAGTATCAACTCAGACCGACCCTGGTCGTACGGCGGCTAACGACTCCGTGACCAGGGAGGGACCGAGCAGAGGGACCAGGTGCTACTCTGGGGACGACCTTGTAAGAGAGCAGGTGGCTCCCACGGGTCAGCAGACTGGGACTGACCGGTATAGCAGATGGACACAACAGGCAGGCAGAAGTCTCTGGATAGTTGACAGGTGGTCACGGCACGTGACGGCAGGGCAGGTAGAAGCCTCTAGGTAACAGACAGGTGGTCACGGCAAGTGACAGCAGGAGCCTCCAGGTAGGCTACGGTAAGTGATGGCCAAGCAGGCTGAAGTCTCTAGGTTAGCAGGCGGGTGGTCACGGCAAGTGACAGCAGGAGCCTCCAGGTAGGCTATCACGTAACAGGCAGGTAACAGGCGAGTGCTCCCAGGTGAGCGGGCTAGCAGGCACGGCAGGTAGCAGGCAGGTAACTGGCAGGTGCTTCCTGGTAAGCAGGCGGACTTGCCCATAGACAGACTGGCGGGTAGAACGGAAGGCAGACTGTCGGGCTGGAGAGTAGTCAGACTGGCGGAGTGGAACAGTAGTCAGGCTGGTAACTGGACTTGAGGGCTGAAGCAGAGGTAAGTATGCTGTGCATCAACTTTTGCTCGGGCACCTCCATTTTGGAGGAGGTGCCTTATGTATGGGAGGACCCTCGGCTATTGGCTGGGGACTCCTTAGGACGGCGCACGCGGCCCCTTTAAGAGAGAGGGAGTGCGCGCGCCCTAAGCACAGTGCTCGGGAGGCTGCACGCGCCTGCAGCAGCAGGAAGAGGAGCGCAGGAGGACGCCGCGCGGGGAGCAGGGAGGTGAGAGGGACGACGTCTCTGCCTGGCAGGGGGCAGAGACGCCGATGCTACAGAGGCCAACACCACCCTCTACGAGGATCAGTGACCAGCGCCGTCCACAGAAGGACCCTACCTGCTACTGCTGCCGTAAGACCAGACACACCGCCCAGAATTGTCCTTTAAACGAGAAAACCCTGGGGCCGAGGGCCGACACCCAGGAGTAAACTCACCAGGCTCATCAGACTGGTACAACAGGTTCGTCGGAGGAAGACCTTTCCTGTCCATTGTGTTGGACGGGATCCCGACGCACGCTCAGCTGGACACAGGATCTCAGGTAACTATCATGCCTGATGTCCTCTACAAGAGGTTCTGGTCCATGGACGATCTACGTCCGCCAGCTCCAAATCTTTCTGTTTATGCCTCAAATGGACTCCCCCTTAACCTAATCGGGGTTAAGAATGTGACTGTAAAGGTGGGGAGAGTGGAGCTGAAGGACTAGGGGCTAATTGTAGTAGAGACTAATTCTGATGACACCAATCTGTATATGGTACTAGGCACTAATATTGTTGGTAACTGTTTGGGAGAAGTTGTGTTCTTGCTCCAACAGATAGCCGACACTGCCAGACCAAGACAGAGGAGGGCACTGCAGAAGGAGATCCGAGTCCTCATGTATCAACAGCAAGTAAGGTTAACATACGGTGAAATCGGTAACGTGCGGGTGACGGACCCCATACCCATTGTCATCCCCCCAATGAGTGAAATGCTCATCTGGTGTAGAGCTGCTATAGTTCTTAGAGGACAGAGCTACCAGGCGGTAGTAGAACCCCTTTGCTCCGAGCACAGACCCACGCTCTTAACCGCTAGGGGAGTGGTAGATGTACGCAATGGGAGGGTGCTCGTCCGTCTTCTCAACTGTGGGGAAGATGAGGTCAGATTGCCACATTATGCCACTGTTGCCAAATTACATGTTGTAAATAACAACTGCATTCACACGGCGGAGTCCTTAACCTCACCAGATGAAGTAGAGGATAATGACCCTGCAACCCAGGTGGAGGATTGGAGTCAACAGCTCCATGTTGGGACAGACACCACTCCTGCCCATAAAAAACAGGGTGTACACCGGGTGGTTCAAGAATACTCGCAGGTGTTCAGTAAACATCCACTTGACTTCGGGAGGATTAAGGGGGTTCAACATCATATCCCCACAGGTGACCATCCCCCAATCAAAGAATGTTACAGGCCTATACCACCAGCTCACTACCAGAAGGCTAAGGAAATGCTCCACGACATGAGAAAGGCGGGGGTAATAAGGGATAGTTGTAGTCCCTGGGCAGCTCCCGTAGTGATAGTTAGGAAAAAGGACGGGAGCATGAGAATGTGTGTGGATTACCGACAAGTAAATCGCATTACACATAAAGATGCATACCCTTTACCATACATATGATGCGCCCCCTGGGACGTGTGTGCACGTGTGTGGGTTCCCCGGAGCCGGGTTTCTGGGGGTTGTAGTCTCCGTGGCGGCGACCCGGTCCCGTGGCTCAGGGTGGTCAAACCAGTGGCAGTCTTTTATATGTTTTAGGTTAATGTCCGACTACGCCACCCGTGGATTGCGGTCAGGGTGTACCGCCGCTGCGAGGCAGACCGCTGAGGCTGGTGTTGTGTGCGCAGCAGAGGATGGGACAACTCCCCACGGGAGGAGTATAGCCTCAGGGCAGTGAGTGTGGATGATGGGAGTGATGGCGCACGGGTGAAGCAGGAACGACTCAGAGTCTTTGCAGTGCAGTTCAGGGTCTTTACTGATGATGATAAGGCAGACCCTCCCGGGAGTACTGGCTAGCATAAGAGGCCTGGTCAGTCTGTGAACAAACAGGAGTTCCCCTGGCCAGGTGGAGTTGTAGGCCTCCCCATCTGTCTGCACTCTTCCTGGCTACCTTGCTGTAAGGGAGTGGAAGTAGCCCACGTCCCTGAGTATACCGTGTGGTGCTCACCCGTATGGCTGGTGACTTGGGGCCTTCTGATAGCCTCCGCTCCTCGATGGCGGTGCTGGTCCCTTGCTCGTGACTGAGCCTCCGGGCTTCTATGGCCAGAGGACCTGGAATCCCCTGCCGGCTGGTTTCTACTGCTGGACTTAGAGATCCTCACAGCATCGGACTCCGTTGTCCGGTCGTAGTGTCTTCAGCCAGGACGAGCAATATCTGCTTCCAGTCCCTGGCACTCAGCTCCTGCTCCTACAGAGCTCCTAGCTGTTGCTTTCCCTGTGTCTGGAACTTCACTCTCTCCTCTACTCTGGAGCTTCACTCCTCTAACCCCGCCCCAGATCCAGTTTATATAGAGCAGATTCCTCCCCTATCTGGTCTGGGACAGGAGGTGTTGCACGTTCAAGGGCTCCTGACCAGGGAACCTCCCACTTGCTCTCAGACGTGATATTTCTATCACTATGGCAACCAGACCCCTGGGGTACCACATTCTCCCTAGTGAAATTTAGTACTCCGGGACTAAACACATTTTTGAAACATACATAACAGGGTATAAACAATAATACAACAACATATGTACAAGAAGTTTAGGCTTTAGAGGTCACGGCGCGTCTGTGACCGGGTGTCCATGTCACCCAACGAGGTGAAGTCTTGAACGGTGCGGGGACCTGTCCAAAGCAAACGTTGGCCCTGGGCGTGGCTGCAAGGCGAAGCGAACTACTTTGGAGCACACGGGGCAATGCCAGACAGGTTTTTCTTCCGTGGCCATCTTCGCAAGAGGCAACAAGTGCAACTATTTACAATGTAGTTCTGGTTATTCGGCGTCCATAACCTGACAGTCCAAATAAACCTGCAGGGTAACTAGAGGAACATAATTACTAAACAGGCAACAAAAACATAAACCATTTTCAGCATTTGCAATTTACAGATTAATCCACATTACATTCTAGATTCTCCAGCGAGCGGGCATCTGTCCTCTAGTGCTCCTGGTGGACCTACGTAACCCACTATCTGGCTCTGCACTACAGGGTGTAGGAGGTGTTGCGGGTAGGCCTGGCAGCCTCCTGCGTACTCTTTGGCTTACTAGGGGCACGACAGGCTCACTACTAGCGGAGGGTTGATTCTCCTGGGCTGCTTGTATGGATCCTTCTGCCTCCTGGGCTGGCTGCTCTCCCGACACTCCCTGTTCTTCTGTAGGCCCTTGAGGGGCTGGCTGGAGAAAGGTGATGACGGGTACCACGACTGCGTTGTTGATTTGAGTCCAGGACCGGGGAAAGTCTCCGAGTACGGTACTGATCATTTCTTCCTTTTCCTCTGCGGGTTGAAGGATATCCTGGTCTTCTTCAGCACCTTGTAGCTGCTCGGGACACTTCTTCAGGTGGTCTCTGGAGACAGTGGCTGTGGTCTCTCCTCCATCCTTACTGATGACACATACTTTTGGGTTCTCATGGCTTCAGGGCAGTACGGTGGAGCCGTCTCTTCCTCTTCAAGACCTGCTCTGCAGGTGCCAGGGGAACAGCGGGAGCATGTTGGTTATAAGTCCTCTCTTGCCTTCCTCTTGCTTGAGACAGACTTCGCTCCACAGTCTCCTGTACTTTCCGGTACTGCTGCTGCTGTTCCGTGTCCCAGTCTGCTTCTGGTGAGGTGTCCTCGGGTGTCAGGACTCCCATCTCCAGGTCAATTGGCAGCTTACCAGGCCTTGCTCTCATTAGGTAAGCCGGGGTGCAGTTGGTGGAATTTACTGGGATATGGGTATACAAGTCCACCAGATAAGGCAGTTTCTCAGGCCACAGGCTGCGTTCCTCCAGAGGCAACGTCTTGAGCAGGTCTATCACTACCTGGTTCATTTTCTCACACATCCCGTTGGTTTGGGGGTGGTAAGGCGTTGTCCTTATCTTCTTGCAGCCATACAAGTTGTAGAACTCCTGGAAGACCTTCGCTTCGAAGGCTGGACCTTGGTCAGTCAACACTTGCTCAGGATACCCGTGTGGATGGCAGAAGTGCTGCTGGAAGGCTCTAGCTGCTGTTTGAGCCGTTAAGTCCTTGACAGGGACCACCACCAGGAACGGGGAGTAGTGGTCTACGATGGTGAGGGCGTAGACGTACCCGGACCTACTCGGAGCCAGCTTCACATGGTCCAGGGCTACCAGTTCTAGTGGTTGCTTCGTGATGATGGGCTGCAGGGGGGTCTTCTGGCTGGCACTGTCCTTCCTCCTCAGGTCGCACGGGC
This sequence comes from Phyllobates terribilis, assembly GCF_046119375.1. Classification (NCBI taxonomy): domain Eukaryota; kingdom Metazoa; phylum Chordata; class Amphibia; order Anura; family Dendrobatidae; genus Phyllobates; species Phyllobates terribilis. The sequence continues at coordinate 201,110,153 of NW_027362762.1, read as the reverse complement.
CGCAGTCTCTGCACCATCTCTCAATGGCCCCTCTCATGTCTACCCAGAAGAACCGGTCACGCAGCAGGAACTCCAGCTTCTTCCATCCGAAGTGCCCTGCTCCGTCGTGGTATGCCTCCAGGACCATAGCCGCGTCCCGTCTCGGGACCACTACCTGCCAGGTCAGCTCATGTGTCCGGGAGTTGACAGTTCTCCGGCACAGCTTCCCCTTGTAGAGAAACAGTTTACTCTTCTCCTTCCACAGCTGTTTGGTCTCATCCGGGGAGTCTGGGTCAAGGCGGGCAT